>NC_071506.1:2874365-4106914 GCF_027887155.1 Malaclemys terrapin pileata | reverse complement strand
GCCTCCAGCAGGGGGCCTCAAAGCCTAGTCCCACCCCATCCATAACCTCCAAAAGGAGAGAGACTTTTAATAGGATTTGATTACCTTGTTTCCTACAGTTACTCAGTTTGAGTTTTGCCTTTCTAGTCCTTACTTGTGTTTTCATCAGTAAACTTCCCAACTTCAGAATGAGTGCCATTTGAGTGTGTGCCAAGAAGCCAGGGTCGCTGTAGAAAGCCAGCGGCTCTACACACCCACCCATCCCTGAACCTTTTTATCACAGTTTCACTGTCGGACAGTGAAGGAGTTGATAACACCTTCAACTCTTCGGGGCCCTGCTATCAGTACAACAGCACCAACACCATGCATCGCGTGGGGACAGGTAGGTGCCAAAGGAAGGGCTTGTCTGCAGCCAGGCAGTTGAAACTGTCAACCACATAGGCAGGGACAGAACAGGGGTTTAGGTGTCTGAGACAGCTGACTTGGTACCCCTGGCTGGGCTGATGGGCCAGAGATCAGTGTCTCACTTCACTCCGGAGCCACAGCCTCAAACCCTCTCCCGGAGTCAGACACCTATGCCAAGTTAGCCGCCTAGGTAGCCCATATCCTACTAGCCAAACCCCACATCCTCTCTCTGTGTCACACGATTCCTGGCTCACCCTATTTTCCCATGGCCCCAGCTGTCCTTTGTGGGATGCTCTGCTGTTCCTCTCCGTAGTGGGGACCAGTCTTTGGCTCGTCCCCTGTGAGGGCTGGCAGGTAAAAGGGTGTTAGGCATGGTAGAGCGGCCCTACAGGATTGAACTGACTAGTTTGAGAATTCTGCTTCCGCGGCCTCTGGAGTTTCAGGTCAGCCTTCGAGCAGCTCTGTAGCTGGGGAGGGCTTCAGCACCGAGCTAGCTTTGCAAATGCTGATTGGAGGAAAAATTGGCCCCTATAGGCACCATCTCACTGCGGGACGACGGCACCTGTATCCCCCCTGCGTGGTCCAGCAAGGGTTTTTGGCACCCAGCCATCACGTCTCCTTGGCAGAGACCCCGCATCTCTCTCCCTCCTGACGGGGGACTTTCCAGCTGCACAGTTCCCTCCCGCAGCCCACCCTGACCCAAACGGCCTGCGTCTGCCGCTTTGCGTCCTCTTCAGAGACGGAACGCTCAATGATTATTAGTTACTATCCAGCTCTTTCTGTGTAAGCACAGTCATTATTACGGGGAAGCATTACAGAGAAAGCACATTACCAGCAATACAAGAACCCACAGATGAGGCAGGGTGACTATGCTACAAAGCTTGAAGTCAGCCCAGCTCCAGCCAAGGACTCTGCCAACTGTCAATCCTTCTAGCCCTTCCTTAAGGCTTGCCCTCCCCACTCTGAGAACTATAGTACAGACAGTCCCTGGGCACAGAGATATGTTAACTTCGTACAATCAAAGCTCCTAAGGGTACTGCAGGGTATTACCCATATATGTCAGAACCGTCTACAGGGTTACGTGCCTCTGGGCCTGGTATTTGATTCCTAGTCCCCTCCCTAATCAGGTACTCCCCCCACTTCCCCTCAATACGGCAACCCGGCTCTTTATCACAGCTGCTCTGCTCTTATCTTAGACCTGTACCCTACAATCAACAGCTCTGAACCCTCAAAACCATCATGTTCCCTCACTTGCAGAGAGATGAGAACTGACCTGGGACAAAGGAAGTTTATTTCCAAAGGTGAAACATGAAATAGCAAATCAAGCAGACAGAGCTCACCAGGACAGCACAGTTTGTCTTTACTAGAAAGTGTTGATATTGAATTTTAAAAATTCAAGACAAGTATAAACATTCTATCAAAATGTATAAAAAGAGCCAAGAAAGGGAGCATCCCCCAGTCACTTCTCTTCCAGAGAGATTCTGACAGCCCAGGAATATGCTCAGGACCGTTCACACCAAGATCTGGTTACTGGAGTCGGTGGCTGGTTTCAGGAATCTCTGGGGCCGGTCCCCTCGCTCTCTCCTCCTGTCTCCATCTCACTGCTCCCCGGCTCCTTTCCCTCCGTGGCCAGGTTTCCTTCTCCTGCCTTCACCCCCTGGCAGACGACGCTGATGGGAACAGGCTCTCCCCTTTCTGCAGCTGGCAGGGCCAGATGTGGCGCCTCGATGCAGAGCTGCCCATCCTGGGACAGGGAGCAGAGCACGGCCTCCACGTTCACGTCTTCCGGCAGGAGAGTTTCTCTGCGGATCTCTCTGTATTCGTGGGAGCAGACTCCAGCCTCCGACGCCGTTTTCTTCTCCTGCTTCCCCGTCACCGTCAGCTTCCTCCCGTCCACTCTCACCATCAGCTCAGCTGGGGAGAAGCCGCTCACGTCCATGGAGAGCTGGAACTTGTCCTTCCCCTGCGCCTGGGAGCCGGGCTCCTTCCCAGCCCCCTCCGCCAGGGACCGGCTGCTCGGCCTCGGCCTCCTCCCCTCGCCCTCCCCGCAGAGAAGGGGAGAAGCCAGAAGGAGGGAGTGTCTCAGTCGCTCCATCTCCTCCAGGTGCGTCTGCACGTCCCCCACCAGCTGGGCCAAGAGGCTGTGGGGCCCCGGCCCCAGGAGCCTGGGCACTGGGGCGCTGCTGCCAAGCCACACTCGGAGCGGGAGCATCCTGCCCCCCAGGGCCTGGAGCCGCTGGGCCGAGTTCAGCTGCTGAGACGACGACGACGACGCTGGAGCTGGAGCTGGAGCTGCCTGACTCCCTGCCCAGCTGCTGCTCACTGGCTGCGGCAGCCCCCGCGCTGCCTTTTATAGCCTGCTCGGGCCGCGCCGGGCGCTTCGGGAACCTTCCCGCTGCTGCGGGGGCGGGGCCTGGCGCTGCTCTTGAAGGGCTCTGCTCGGGAGGGGCGGGGCGGGGGGCGGGGCCTGCCGCTGCTCGGCTGCGGGGGCCCAGCAAGTTCCAGCAGCCGCTAGGGGGCGGAGCTCCCGGGTCGGGCTTTGCTGGATCCTTCCCGATCCCGCTGTGTTTGAGGGGGCGGGGTCACGCTGGGGGCACGGGCTGGAGCCGGGGGGGGTTCAGGGCCGGGGGTACGGGCTGGAGCCGGGGGGGGGTTCACGCCGGGGGCACGGGCTGGAGCCGGGGGGGGGTTCACGCCGGGGGCCCGGGCTGGAGCCGGGGGGGGGTTCAGGGCCGGGGGCACGGGCTGGAGCCGGGGGGGGGGTTCAGGGCCGGGGGTACGGGCTGGAGCCGGGGGGGGGGTTCAGGGCCGGGGGCACGGGCTGGAGCCGGGGGGGGGGGTTCACGCCGGGGGTACGGGCTGGAGCCGGGGGGGGGTTCAGGGCCGGGGGTACGGGCTGGAGCCGGGGGGGGGGGTTCACGCCGGGGGCACGGGCTGGAGCCGTGGGGGGGGGTTCAGGGCCGGGGGTACGGGCTGGAGCCGGGGGGGGGGGTTCACGCCGGGGGTACGGGCTGGAGCCGGGGGGGGGTTCAGGGCCGGGGGTACGGGCTGGAGCCGGGGGGGGTCAGGCCGGGGGCACGGGCTGGAGCCGGGGAGACAGTCCCCGGGCGGGGTCTGGGCGGGGGCGGGTTGGACAGTCCATGTGCGGAGCAGACCCGGGAGACGGGCGAACACCCCCCACAGCGCACGTGTAATAAACAGTAACAGAGACTCGTGTCCGGTCCGGGGGGGGTCACACCCTGCAGCGGTCTCTGTGCCCCCCTCCCCAGTGGCTCCTCCCCCCAGTGGCTCCTCCCAGGCTCTGTCCATTCACAAACACGAGGCAGGAGCTTCAGGGCACCCGAGAAACCCTCCAAGTTTGGCAGCCCCACAAACGGCAGATCCCGACCCCTGCTGGGGGCAGGGGCTGGAAGGGGGGGGCACTTTATCCCAAATGTGACTCTGGTTCCTCAAGGGCGGGGCTCTAACGGGGGAGGGGGGGGTTCTGCCCGGCGCTGGTCCGGGAGCGGGGGTCTGTGCTACCGGGCTCGGAACCCCCCGGGCAGAGCCGGGCTCCAGCCTGTGCCGCGCCGCTGAACCCGCCCCCCCCCCCCCCCCGCTCCAGCCCGTGCCCGCCGCTGAACCCGCCTCCCCCCCCCCGCTCCAGCGCGTGCCCCCGGCATGAGACCCCCCCCCCCCAACACAGCGGGATCGGGAAGGATCCAGCAAAGCCCGGCCCGGGAGCTCCGCCCCCTAGCGGCTGCTGGAAGCTGCTGGGCCCCCCCAGCCCCGCCCCTCCCGAGCAGCGCCAGGCTCCGCCCCCAGCCCCGCCCCCTCCCGAGCAGCGCCAGGCTCCGCCCCCAGCCCCGCCCCCTCCCGAGCAGAGCCAGGCCCCCCTAGTCCCGCCCCTCCCGAGCAGCGCCAGGCCCCTCCCCAGCCCCGCCCCTCCCGAGCAGCACCAGGCCCCTCCCCAGCCCCGCCCCTCCCGAGCAGCGCCAGGCCCCACCCCAGCCCCGCCCCTCCCGAGCAGCACCAGGCCCCGCCCCCAGCCCCGCCCCTCCCGAGCAGCGCCAGGCCCCGCCCCTAGCCCCGCCCCTCCCGAGCAGCGCCAGGCCCCGCCCCCAGCAGCGGGAAGGTTCCCGAAGCGCCCGGCGCGGCCCGAGCAGGCTATAAAAGGCGGCGCGGGGGCTGCCGCAGCCAGTGAGCAGCAGCCGGGCAGGGAGTCAGGCAGAGGCGGCTCCAGCAGCAGCGTCTCAGCAGCTGAACTCGGCCCAGCGGCTCCAGGCCCCGGGGGGGCAGGATGCTCCCGCTCCGAGTGTGGCTTGGCAGCAGCGCCCCAGTGCCCAGGCTCCTGGGGCCGGGGCCCCACAGCCTCTTGGCCCAGCTGGTGGGGGACGTGCAGACGCACCTGGAGGAGATGGAGCGACTGAGACACTCCCTCCTTCTGGCTTCTCCCCTTCTCCGCGGGGAGGGCGAGGGGAGGAGGCCAAGGCCGAGCAGCCGGTCCCTGGCGGAGGGGGCTGGGAAGGAGCCCGGCTCCCAGGCGCAGGGGAAGGACAAGTTCCAGCTCTCCATGGACGTGAGCGGCTTCTCCCCAGCTGAGCTGATGGTGAGAGTGGACGGGAGGAAGCTGACGGTGACGGGGAAGCAGGAGAAGAAAAGGGCGTCGGAGGCTGGAGTCTGCTCCCACGAATACAGAGAGATCCGCAGAGAAACTCTCCTGCCGGAAGACGTGAACATGGAGGCCGTGCTCTGCTCCCTGTCCCAGGACGGGCAGCTCTGCATCGAGGCGCCACATCTGGCCCTGCCAGCTGCAGAAGGGAGAGCCGTTCCCATCAGCGTCTGCCAGGGCGTGAAGGCAGGAGAAGGAAACCTGGCCAGGGAGGGAAAGGAGCCGGGGAGCAGCGAGATGGAGACAGGAGGAGAGAGCGAGGGGACCAGCCCCAGAGATTCCTGAAACCAGCAACAAAGTTGAACAACTATGGGACTTCTCCGCCTTGTGTCCACACAGCGTAGCTTGCGTAGCAGCTGATATTGATTTGAACGCTCCTGTGCCCATTCCAGGCCTTTCAGAGTTTACTCCAGCTGTGCTGGAACAATTTGTATAGGGGGGGTATTAAGAGCCATTGAATCAAACTGTAACCCCTTTACGCCAGGCGGTGAAGCCGCATCCCTAGTTCCAGCACGTCTGATTTACTCCATGTGACTCACCCTGTGAGAAGTGACTGATACACCTTTCCTGGTTGCTCAGTGTTGGTGTCTGATGTACATAACATTACTGGTCATGATTGTGAAAAATATTAATTTCGTAACTGTCAATAGCAGCTGGGTTGCTGGGTGCTGTTTGTGTCTGTAACTGCTGCCAATAAATCCACCTCTTCGGCCTTTTCTCATCACCCTTTTCAGTCCACCTTCCAAACTGAACAGTGTGGGCTTGGGTGGGGGTGGGAGAGGCAGGGACCTGTTTGATGTTGCACACGATTGAGGATAGGTCCATTTCATAGCTCGTTGGAGCAGGTGCAACAGCTGCTAGTGCAGGCTCTCCCAGCACAGGGTGTCACTTAACGGAATAGTTGGTGAGAGGGGGTTTGATAGGCAAACAGGAGTTACTGTCCCGCATCCTTCTTCAGCGGCCCGCTCCACTGGAGGGCTCAGCGTCCTGGAGAGTAAAGGGAAATAACTACCAGTACATGGAGCGAAGCAGGAGACCTACTGCTAGGAGCTGAAGCGATAGGCTCAGTGAATGGGCGAGAGCAGGGAGGATGGTTAGAAATGGGGCTTCCTCACTCTTCCCCCCCCCGTGCAACTTACCTACCCCATCCTGAGGCCACGTGCATCCAGAGGGTAGCATGAGGGAAGGACGGGGTGGAATTTTTTCAGCTGTCCCAGTATAACCCCATCTGGTAGTGGCTGGAAAATAATGGTCCCTTACCCTACAGCAACGGTGGCTCTTTGAGATGGTGTGGGCATTGCGGCTCCCACTGGGGGGCAGGGGGAGGCCGCCTGAGCCCGATGCACATCAGCCAGGAGTGTTTCTCAATAGCTGTTGTGCTGAACTGAGAAACGTCTCATTCATTTTCATGAATGAAGAGGCGTGACTCAGTTTCCCTTTTTTGTCGTGTGTTACCTGCTGGGTCAGAAAGGGTTAACTTCTTGAAAGGAGACAAAGCAATGCAGTGATTTGCAGGGGGTGGGTGGGATAGATGAACCAGCAGTAACAGCACTAGAGAAGACTTACTGCAGATGGCTAGATGGATCACCAAGCTGGGGGGGGGGAGCAGGGACTTGTATATGCTGGTTTGGACAGGGTTCAAGCAGATTAAGTTTGGAGAATTGTATAAAGTGGGCAACCTATGATAGCAGGGTTTGTGCTGCGGGCGGGGGGGGGGTGCCATTCTCACTTGGTCCAAACACTGACACACTTTAGCCAAGGGGTCAGATCCTGCTGGAAGGTTGAGGGACGGACCCCTGCCGAAGATGGGTGACCTGCTAACACAGGCAGGCGTAGAGGCTGTTTAGTGTTTTATTAGCTGTTTGCTCTTCATGTTTTTGTTCTGAATAAAACCTTTCCTTTATGAAGCCTGGCTAGGCAACGGATCACCCGGTCATAGCACCAGGCAGAGACAGGACAGCAAGTGCTAAGCCTCACTAAGTTGATCACAGTGAGTCGCAAGAGGAAATTACAGCCTAAAGCCCTGGTGTGGAGGGAGAGGTGTGTGATTTCCCACCCAGAAAAAGGTGATGGCTACAGGCCTGAGATCTGAGCAGGGGGCCTTCAAGGAAGCTATGAAAGGATCAGGGTTGCAGTTAACCCTGGAACTGTGATCGGGGCTTTTGTGTCCCCCTGGGCCAGAGGGCCCCTCCCCACCCCTTCTGCCTGCAGTCCTCCTTGTCCCCAGTCCTGCTGGGGAGCGGGGTCGGGGGCTTCCCCGATCCCTGACAGGAGCACTGGGCGGGCAGAGCGGGACAGCCCCAGCACCCCGACCTCGCTCCCCAACAGGAGCGCCAGGTAGGTGGGTGGAGCAGGTCGGGGAACGTCCATTTTTCCAGGACCCCCCAATTGCTGGGGCCCCCCAATTGTCCTGTTGTCCCAGTGGCTAATCCACCACTGAGGTGATAGCGGTGTCCATCCAGGCCACACATGCCCCCGTGCCTCCTCATACTCCCACAAAAGGGCATAACGGGCAGAGCGGCCAGACCTCCCTCAGTTCCCTCACAATTCGAAGCCCATATTGCCAAGGTCTCCAAATGGAGGCTGGGTTGGGGGATCCCCATGGACTACAACATCCCAGAGAACCACAGTTGCATCCGAAGAAGTGAGGTTTTTACTCACGAAAGCTTATGCCCAAATAAATCTGTTAGTCTTTAAGGTGCCACCAGACTCTTTGTTGTTTCTGTAGATACAGACTAACACGGCTACCCCCTGATACTTGACAGTTGCTGTGGGACGAGTAGCAGTTCCCTGTTGCCGTATGTGTCCGTGTGGCTTCTAATCAAGGCGACTGGAAAGTAGCATCCTCACTGGATGGTGGGCGGGAGGCGTTTCAGCTGTCAGTCAAACAGGGATCGAAGTACTGCTCTCCCGGACTGTGCTGCTCTCCTGCCCTTGGCATCTGACCTGGCTACCACGTCTACAGCATAACGTTGAACAACAGGCAGTGAAGTGCTCCACAGTGCAGCTAGCAGACTCGCACCTACCTGATGCAGGCAAGAGATGCTGCTGCTGGAGCGCACCTTGTCACTCAGAGGGGGAGGCTTGGCAGCTATCTGATAGCAGGGTGTGACGGAGCAGGGCAGATTTGACCTGGGAATGTTGCAGGGGGATTGCAGTGAGGAGGTGGGACTTCCCTTGAAGGAAGCTACCTGAGCTGTAACCTGAGCCAGGAACGGGGGTGGGGAGAATTAACACCTTCTGCCCGGGAGACTGAACAAAGGAGAGGAGCAGCAGGAGGAGTGGGGAGTTTAGTTTCGGTTTGGGCTGGGTGGTGCAACGCAGGGAACCCCAAACTGGGGTCTAAGCTCCCTGAACCTCCCAGAGGGACCTAATTGAGGGGGTCTGGTCGTACCTACACGCTCTGCTTGAGACTGTGTTCCTGTCCTTAAATAAACCTTCTGCTTTACTGGCTGGTTGAGAGTCGCAGTGAATCTCGGGAAGAGCCGGTCAGGGGGTGGCAGGGAGGAGCCCCAAAGGAACAGGCCCGCCGCGATGCAGAGAGAGAGTCACCCTGGGACCTCCCAAAGGGGGAATATGGGGAATCCCCTCCCACGGGGAATGCCCAGCGTCAGGGACAACCGACCGGCTCGAGGGGACCCACGGGACATGAGCTGCTATTACTGCGGCCGAAGAGGCCACGTTCGGGCCCAGTGCCCCAAGCTCAAGGACAGACTGAGCAGACCGAACCCGCACCGGGTTAACTTGGTAGAGGCCCAGACGGACGAGGGGCAGGCTTCTCCCGCAAGAGGGGCTGGCAGCTTATCAACTGCTCAAGAGAGAGAAGGGCCCCAGGCCAGCTTCTCTGGGGGGCCAGGTGCTCCGGATTCAAAGTTCTCCGTTTACAGGGTTGGCACGGGGCTGTCCCTGTGGAGCGAGTGCCTTGTTCCCCTGGAGGTGGATGGGAAGAAAGTTTATGGATACTGGGACACGGGCGCAGAGGTGACACTGGCCCAGCCCGAGGTGGTGGCCCCAGATCGGGTGGTGCCCAACACCTTCCTGACCCTGACCGGGGTGGGCGGGACCCCATTCAAGGTTCCCGTAGCGAGGGTACACCTGAAATGGGGGGCCAAGGAGGGCCCCAAGGATGTGGGAGTGCACCACCATTTGCCCACTGAGGTGTTGATGGGGGGGGACCTAGAGGACTGGCCAAGCAGCCCCCAGACCGCCTTAGTCGTGACCCGTAGCCAGAGCCGGCGAGGGGCACTACGCCCTGACCTTGGGAAGGATGTCCCACCGGAGGCACCGAACCCTTCCCGGGTGGGGAGGGAACACCCAAGGACAGGCCTCGGGGTGGCTGGGGCTTCCGACCCAGCCAACGAGAGGGAGCAGGTCCCCATCCCTTCCCCAGCCGCCGAGTTCCAGGCCGAGTTGCAGAAGGACCCCTCCCTGCGGAAGCTAAGGGGCCTGGCTGACCTCAGTGTGGTACAGACCATGAGGAGAGGATGCAAGGAGAGGTTCCTGTGGGAAAAGGGGTTCCTGTACCGAGAGTGGGCTCCCCCAGGGGAAGTGGAGTTGTGGGGGATCAGGAGGCAGCTGGTGGTTCCCCAGAAGTTTCGCCACAAGCTACTGTACCTGGCCCATGACATCCCTCTCGCAGGGCACCAGGGGATCCGGCGCACCAGGCAGAGGCTGCTACAGAACTTTTACTGGCCCGGGGTCTTCACCAACGTCCGGCAGTACTGCCGATCCTGTGACCCCTGCCAGAGGGTGGGGAAGGCCCGGGACAAGGGGAAAGCAGCATTGAGACCTTTGCCCATCATAGAGGAGCCTTTCCAGAAGGTGGCCATGGACATAGTGGGACCTCTCAGCAAGACGACCCGGTCTGGGAAGAAATACATCCTGGTGGTGGTAGATTTCGCCACCCGCTACCCCGAGGCAGTGCCCTTATCGTCCATCGAAGCAGACACTGTGGCGGATGCGCTGCTGACCATTTTCAGCCGAGTGGGGTTCCCCAAGGAAGTCTTGATGGACCAAGGGTCCAACTTCATGTCGGCCCTACTCCGGTGCTTGTGGGAGAATGTGGGGTCCGGCACAACTGGGCCTCAGCATATCACCCCCAATCCAACAGGCTGGTGGAGAGGTTCAATGGGACGCTAAAAATGATGCTGAAAACATTTATGAATCAGCACCCGCAGGACTGGGACAAGTACTTACCTCACCTGCTGTTTGCGTACAGGGAGGTACCCCAGGAGTCTACCGTGTTTTCGCCTTTCGAACTGCTATATGGAAGGCGGGTAAGGGGGCCCCTGGACCTGATGAGAGACGAATGGGAGGGGAAGGCCACTCCCGAGGGAGAGTCGGTGGTGGAGTATGTCCTGACCTTCCGGGAACGACTTGCTGAGCTCATGGGCCTGGCCAGGGAGAATCTGGCCAGAGCCCAGAGGAAGCAGAAGGTCTGGTATGACCGCACAGCACGGGCCCGCGCCTTCGCCACTGGGGATCAGGTGATGGTCCTCATCCCCGTGAGGAAAAACAAACTCCAGGCCGCCTGGGAAGGGCCCTTCAAGGTTGTCAAGCAACTAAACGAGGTAAACTATGTGGTGGAGCTGTCGAACCGGGCACACCACCACCGGGTGTACCATGTGAATATGATGAAGCCATATTATGACAGGGGGAATATGGTGTTGGCCGTGTGCGGACATTGGGAGGGGCAGGGAGATGACCCTTTAGTAGATCTATTCCCTGGGACAAGAGTTGGCTTCCCCCTGGAAGCAATTCCCCTCTCTGATCGGCTAACCCCTGCCCAGCGAGCTGAGATCGGAGGGGTGCTGCATCTGTACCAACAGCTGTTTTCCAACCAGCCTGGACGCACTAATCTGACTGTCCACCGGGTGCAGACAGGATCGCACCCGCCTATAAAATGCTCCCCCTTCCGAGCCACAGGGAAAACTGCTCAGGACCTGGAAAGAGAGGTCAATGACATGCTGGCTTTGGGGGTGATCCAGCCGTCTTCCAGCCCTTGGGCCTCGCCGGTGGTGCTGGTCCCCAAAAAGGACGGGTCGATCCGGTTCTGTGTGGACTATCGGAAGCTCAATGCCATCACTGTAGCCGATGCCTACCCCATGCCCAGGCCGGACGAGCTCCTAGACAAGCTGGGAGGTGCTCGGTACCTTACCACCATGGATCTTACAAAGGGCTATTGGCAAGTGCCGCTGGATGCAGTCCCTGTGGTGTCTGTGACAAGGGTCAGCACGGAATGGGGGATAAGAGAACAGCCTCCCTTTTTGTACATTCTCTGGGTCTAGCCACTACATGAGCTTTCACAGGGCTTGAGGTGGGCCTATGACGCTCTTGTTTGTGTGACATGAGCATGGGAAACACACAGTAAGAGCCACATGTGAAGTCTGGCAAGCGGTGTCACATATGTACACACCAGCATGCGGCCTAAGTCCCAGACTCGTACACACCATTGTTGGATTTAATTTTCGGGAGTTTGCGATGGGAGAGGCTAGAAGCTGGCCCTGGGAGGTATGCTCCTGCCAATCGGGAGTGGATCATAGCTCATGTTGAGTCCTGCTTAGAAGAGGGAGAGGACATAGGCTGTGGTCTCCTGGGACCTGCCTCTGACCAGAAAGACGGCTAGATGTGGATTTTCTACCTCCTTAAACGCACAACCAGGCATTTGGTGAATACTTTCCATGCCATGCAGTGTCTGAAGGGCAGAACCCTGCTCCGGTAAGGGTTGGGCCTCACTGTGAATCTGAGGCACTTTCTGGAGGGGCCGGTTGATGGCTATGTGGAAGTACTAGCAGATCGGACACTCACCAAGTTCTATCTCACTGCCATGGGCGATAAGAGAGAACAGAGGGAGGGTTGGGGCCGTTCCACCCTTTATGCCCTCGTTCAAGAGCATGCGGTCTGGGGTGCACCCATGGCCCCAACGGACTGCCGGTCTCATCCACATGAGGCGCTGTCACACCTACAACAGTTCCCCAAGCATAGAACCCCCAGTGACCACCTCCACCACCCCCCTGGAAAAGGAGGAGGCAAAACACAATAAGGAAGGAGATTTTATTTTCCAGTGGCTGAGTGCATTGTAAACAGTGAAGAGTCAAACAGGAACCTGTGACCCTAACAGCCAACTGGCAAAGGGTGCACCCAACACAGTGTTGTCAGAATATTTAGCCAACGCGCGCCTCGTAAGGTATCATATGAGAAGTGGTGACATGCTGGCCACTGAACCAAAGTGTAAACCCTGGATATGATGGAAACCATTTCAAGCCAGAGGGGGGGTGCTCCAGCCCCAGCACTTGTGTGTAAAGAGGTATGTACATGTGCTGGAAACATTATCCTAACACAGGGTCAGACCAAGCAATCTGAGTAGAGCAAATAAACACGTTTGTCCTAGACAAGGGAATGTGGATGTACCCGTCTGCCAGGGTTAAGTTCATAAGCCAGAGACAAGGAAAGTACATCTACAGTAAACACCGTGATCAAACCAATCGAAAGAGCTAATTCACAAGAGACTGAGGAAGGCAGCATGGCATCTGCCCACCAGCAGGGGAGACTAATGTTATCTAGGGATACACTTCAAACGACACATTTCAAAGGGCTACCAGACTATAAGGGAGGAGAACCCTTCGTTATCCAGCACTGAGGGCATGTCTACATGGTCATTCAACAGGCTAAGGGGCTGTTTAATTGCAGTGTAGACGTTCAGGCTCTGGCTGGGGCCCTGCAAGCAGGGAGGGTCCTAGAGCTCAGGCTCCAGCCCGAACATCTACACCACAATTAAACAGCCTCTTAAGCCCAAGCCTCATATGCCAAGTGGAGACATACCCTCAGGGATATAGGGGTCAGCACCCTCTGCTTCTGTGAATGTTGGACCCTCTAGCCCAGTGGTGGTCGATCCTAGAGGCTCTCCCAGTCGATTGCCATCTCCGGTGGTGCAGCGTGGCTGCTGCTAAGGCAGGCTCCCTGCCTGCCCCGGCCCCACGCTGCTCCCAGAAGCAGGCAGCATGGCCCCCGGGAGCGGGGGGCCTCCTTCCGCATGCTGCTCCTGCCTGCAAGCACCACCCCCACAGCTCCTATTGGCCAGGAACAGGGAGCTGTGGCCAATGGGAGCTGCAGGGGCAGTGCTTGCAGAGTGGCAGCAAGCGGAGCCACATTCCCCCCCACCCCCCTCCGGGGCCGCAGGGGCATGTTGGCCCCTTCCAGGAGCGGTGTGGGGCTGGGGTAGGCAGGGAGTCTGCCTTAGCAGCAGCCACGCTGTGCCACCATCCAGGGGCCACCGGAGGTAAATGCTGCCCGGCAGGAGGCCGCACCCTAATCCCCATCCCCCTCCGGGAGCCAGCACCCCAAACCCCCTTCTGCACCCCAACCCCCTGACCCTCCCCCGGAGCCAGCACCCCATACCTCCTGCACCCCAAGCCCCAGCTCTGACTCCCCCTCCCAGAGCCAGCACTCTGTACCCCCTCCTACACCCCAACACTCTGCCCCAGCCCAGAGCCTCCTCCTGCACCCAAACTCCCTCCCAGAGCTTGCACTTCCATTCCCTGCCCCAGGCTCAGCCCAGAGCCCCCTCTCACACTGCTTAGCCCCAGGCCAGAGCCCACCCGCCCTCCCAAACCCCTAACCCAGCCCAGTGAAAGAGAGAGAGTGTGAAGGTGGAGGAGAGCATTCACTGAATGGTACCTGCGAGGCATGGTTTAGACTATAGGTGTTTGCTGGAGAGGTGGACAGACCGGTGTGGCAGGGGCTGTCACACAGGTTAAGCTCCAGCCAAGAAGCAGAAGGATACAAGCGTGGCTTACAGTCCTGGGCTCCCTAAGGAGAGTGTCACAGAGCCATTACAAACCCCACAGCAGGGCCACGCGATTCCTGGGTTCTTTACAGAGATGTTACTGCCGTCGCTACTCCACAGAGAACAAACATCAAACTGGCCGACCCTCTCCTCCAGCCAACCCCCTGCTGCACCCATTGCTATCTTCATTAAACTGAATGTTGGGAAAGACATCTAAAACCAGCAGATTCCGACTTCTCCCCCGTGTGGGACTGGAGAGAACCAGCCTCTGTTCCCCTAGGGCAGGGGGCAGATCTGTTATTTTTAACATGTATTCGGTTTAAGGCAAGTGGTGTTTTCTTTTCTTAAGAGGAAACTCTTCATCCAGAATGTGCGTGAATGTTCCAGGGAAGCGACGAAGACGCTAAGTTTGATCTCTGCTGTTGAACAGACACTGCCCCAGAAAGTTGGGAATAACTTTTCAATACAAGAGTCAGGTTACAAATACGATTCTGAAAACAAACCGACCTCTGTGCTATTAAACGCACCTGAGAGGATAAAAATGTAAAGAAACGTTCAAAGATCCATAGATTTGAAGGCCACAAGAGGCCATTACGATCATCTAGTCTGACTTCTTGCATAGCACAGGTCACAGACCCTGACGCAGAGATTCCCGCAGCCAGCCCAGAGCTTTTGGTTGTGCTACAACTTCTAGAAAGCCATTCAGCCTTGATTTAAAGACTCCAAGTAACAGAGAATCCACCTCATCCATGATGGTCAGTTACCCTCACTATTCAAAAGTCTTTTACCTTTTGTACTTCTCTCAACCTGGACAGTGAAAACAAGCTAACCGGTTCATTTCTCTCTCTTTCTGGTTTCACACACTAGCTTTCACACACTAACTTTGGGTACGTTCTTCAGAGCAGGGGCCACATCTCTCCTTCTTTTGTGCAGCACAACGGGGCCTTTGCAATCCAAACATTTAATGGTTTGTCAACTGCTGCAGGGGAAGCGTTTCCATCACATGTTTAGAGAGTGATTTCATGAAAGCGCCACAAAGCAGATTGTGGGGCTCCAATCACTTGCCTCTATGCCGTTTACACTGTACTTGCGTTTCTGAAGACCCTGCAAGACCTCTCCTGGGATCTGCAGACAAAGCGGGATTGGGAGAAATAACGGGTTTGAGTCATACTCAAAGATCCATCTGTAAGAGGTCGGTTTGTATTCTTAAACTTACAACTGAAGATTAAACTGCTGCTCCTGCAAGGAGCTCTGTGCAGAACCCCACTGGGAGCCCCCTGGCCACAGCTCATTTCAGGATTAGATCATAAATTTCCCCAGTTTAGATGCAGCCCATGGGGTTTCTTGTACCTCCTCTGAAGCAGCTGGCACTGGCCACCATTGGCCAGGATACAGAACAAGTCCTGATCCGATACAATTACTGAGAGCCTACAAATTAGCTATAAGCTAAAGAGAATTAATAGCCCTAGACTTTAAGCAGAGAATTTCCTAATCAATGTCTGTGATGAGAGTTTGATTCTGCTTAGGATGAATCTGCTGTTTCTTAAACAATTCTGTTCATGACGCATGAGCCCAGAATAGAATCCAGCTCATTCTCCCATAGCTGGGATGGCTCTGCACTACAAACACCCCCTTATTTTAGGCATTAAAGTCAGAAGGTGCGACTCCAAAGACACGCAGCGATCAGGTCTATTGAGGAAAGTGTCGTTTTCACAGAAAAACTCTGAGAGGGACAACATAAGGAGATACGCCTTTCCAAAACACACGGTAGAGACAGCGGAAGAACAGCACCCGAGGACAGCTGCAGATCCCAACACGTAAGCCCCATTGTTAGTAGAGTAAAACTAGGCAGAGCCTTGCTGGATCTCTGCCCCCATCAACGCCTCCCCTTGCATTTCAAATCGGATCAGAAAAATCTGCTTCCCGTCTGCGCAGGTCCTGTTTGGGGATGTTTGCCATACCTGTTGGAGCTGGACTGCCCTGTAGCTACTGCCCTGCACAGCAAAACCATCATTCAAAAAGAATTAGACAATTAAACAGAAACACCCAGGCCCTAATAGCGGCCAGGTCTTTGTGCAGGTTAATTTGGGCTTGCATAGGTGCAGTTTGCTGCTGGACAGGACGATGCAGGCAGGGCAGCTCACCGGCTGGATCGACGCAGGTCACTGAGGAGAAAGTGCAGTTTCTCGGTCACAGCAACCTGTGAACAGAGGGGGAGACGGGAGGAAACCGGTCAGTGGTTTGATGTAAGATGCTGCTCTTGTTCTCTTATTGTCTCATCACAGGCTGTGAGGGACGGAGCCTTGTATGATTGGGATGAAGGCTCCCGACTTGTCAGAGGCCCCAGACGATGGGCAGAGAAGAACAGCAGAAGGAAAAGGTCGGATATCTAATCAGAACGGGCGCCTCCATGGTGGCTCTCATCACAAAGCAATGAACACACTCTAGCCAGGAAACATTTCATCCCCCAGCGAAATGCAGCCACCTCTGCAGTGGAACGGGAAAGCCATTTAACAGCACATAGCAGTGCTGTGCAGAAGAAATCCTGCACGAGCTGAAACTGCAAAGCGTGTTTAGGGAGACAGAATGGAGAATGCAGCCAGGATTAACTCCTGCAAAAAGTGCCAGGGGGTCTTTAATGATCACAGGTTGTCAGGACCTCAGTTTTACTTCCCCTCTGAAAGATGCCAACACAGAGGCACACTGCCCAGGGGTGCATCATTGAACGGGGGCAGCACATCGCCCCCTAGTGCTGCAAGAGGGCATTACAGAGAACACTGACAGGAGAGAACATTTACTCAGACACTCACATCGCTCCCTGACACGTAGCCCTCTCGAGTATTGGATGGACAGCAGGGTCAGAAGGAAGAGCACCACCTGGAGCCCCTGGGTGCTCCTTGGAAGCACTCATCAGGCCTGTCCCTGCAAGGCGTGATCCCAGGTTGAGGTGGAAGAGCTCAGCTCAAGAACGCCCTGCTGTTGGCGATGGCCTCTGCACAGCCAGTTGGCTCACGTACCTGGTAAGGCTCCGGGTCCTGGAGTCTCTTGTGCGCAGGGCTGAGCAGGCTCAAAGAGGCGTGCGCGTGGCTCTTGATTTCCAGCAGGCCGGGAAGAGCCTGGCAAACCTGCTTGGAAGGGGGGAGGAGGACAGAAGGACGAAGGTTTGTATTAGAAGCAAGAGCTGGGCCTGAGCAGGACAGGGGTCTGGATCGAAGACGAGGCTGAGTTTGGGGGAGTTCAGAGCTGGGGTTTGCTTCTCCCCACATCTAAGATTGACTGTTACGACACTGCAATGGCACGATAAGAACGGTAAGCGTAAAGCGCCTCGTACACATTAATTCTCAAAGCCCCCCGCCCCCCCCAGAAGGTATTATCCCCACTGAGGGGGGAAACTGAGGCCCAGCGAAGGGAAGTGACTTGCCCAAGGTCACCCAGCAAGCCAGAGGCAGAGCAGAAGAGAGAACCCAGGACTAAACCTACCAACAGCATAGATGCCGCGGAAAGTGAGTCATGAACAAACCCCCTAAGCTGTGCTGCTAATGAGGCATCCCACTGAGCCACTTTTGCCCGGCTGCTATCCTCCCACGAAGGGGAGGGCACCTGCCTTCCCCCAACCATGTGCTGCCTTCCAAACCAGAGCATGGGATCTGCTGTGAAGAAGGCCCTACGCACAGCTCGGTAGGGGCCAGTCAGCTCAGTTGGCCTGCAAGGCTCTCAACAGCCAGAAAACGAATACACACAAGATTCAAACATATTCGCAGTTCCCCAGGGCACCTGATTCCAGATCAGCAGAACCACTTCCCGCTGGGGACAGCCTGGGTGCTGCCAGAGGCGCAGCTCACGCGCCAGGAGGAGAGTGGACCGAGCTGTTGACTTTCCTGCACTCTCCCTTTCATCCAGGTGACTCCCAAAGGCCTATTCGGATGTTTACTCTCTGTAGGAACTCCATAGACAGCTTCCCATCCAAAAGCAGCCACTTCTGGGGTGGAAGGTGGCAGCTGTCTGACTGCGCAAAGCAACACTACCCAACAGCGTAGGGCAGGAAGCGATTATTACATCAGTTGAAAATGGAGAGGTGGGGGGGTCTAGGTGAAGGGAATGTGAACACCCAGGTTTAACCCCTGGACTCCTGCAATTTGTGCCAAGCGGACAGTACCTTGGTTTTCTCCCACCTCTGACAGATGATACAGCACCCCTAATATCTTGCTGGGGCAGTACTGATTTGAAGGAAACCGCGCCACCACCCAGCACTACTCTAAGACTTCTCTAGAGGTTTCTCATTCAAGTACTGGCCTAAGAGGCAGCCTGCTTAGCACCAGAGTGTCAATGGGATCACAGCTGGGGGAGTCACGGGGGCAGGGGAGCCAAGGAATCAGCTAGGCGGGGAGAAAAGCTTGCAACATGGTCAAAGAAGCAGCAGCCCGGCGGCTTGCAAGGAGGGAGGGGCGCATGCCTTCTCTGACCTGTCCATCTTTAAAGTAAGTGCGGTGCAGGATTTCCACGGCCATGGGAGTCACCCTCCTGGCCTCCTCACTCCTCCCCAGCAGGCGGACAGCCACTTCCTGCCCTGCCCTGGGTGGGGGCTCCTCCTCCAATGCCATGAGATCCATAAAGGCAAGACCTGCCAGGAATCGGAGGCAGACGTTAGCCGCCCGGGTTAGGGGTGGGAGCGCGCTGGGGTTCAGAGCAATGCTGCCCCTCGTCGGGGAGCTGTGCCAGTTTAGATCCAGTCCGAGACCGTGGCTTCATCAGCCGGTGCCCACAGTCTGACTGTGAGCCAATCTCCCTGGCAGGCGCACGGCTGAGCCGTGGGGGAGAGGTTATAAGCAGGGGATGTTGCAGGATCTCCTCATTCAGGTGGGGGGAGGAAGGGGGCTACATTGCTGCAAAGGTCAATGGTCCCAGCTCTGGGAGGCAGAACACGGGCTGGGAACAGCAGATTTTCCGTTCCGGACGAGCCTCTGGGGATCCCACACCTACAGCTGCCCTCGGCCACAGGCTCCGGGAACACCTGGTGCTTTTAGAAACTGAGTAAACAGCAAAGACGGGCTGCTCAGCCCAGGGGGCAGGGAGAGAGGAGGGGGTGCTGCGAAGCCAGAGGACTTTCCCCTGGCCCGCAGAGTGCTGGGAGAAATCCCAGCGCAGCAGAATTCCCCTAGGGAACGGGAGCCCCAGCCCCAAGGCCAGAGGGAAACACGCAGGCGTCTAGGTTAGATCTGGGCTGCGACAGGGAAACACTGAGCTCAGGAGCTGTTCCACTTTGGTCGACGTCCCTGGAGGCTGATGTTCTTAGGCACAGCCTGGCTAGCAAGGCAGGCTTCCCTGCAGCACCGTACTCTCAGCCCTGAGCAGGGAAGACCCACAGCCAGGGGGAAGGGCCAGTCGATCCTGGGCATTCCGCTGGGACTGCCAGCAAGGGGGCTAGTATGGTTGAGGGGGAGTTTTAAAGAGACCCTTTCATTAGTTGCCAATTCGGTTCCACGTGGTAACGGCCAGACTCAAACCAGGGACCCAAAGCGATGTCCACCTAGCCCAGCTCCAATCCTGCCCCCCTAAATCCAGAGCCAGGACTCGGGCGTGCGAGCTGTGTATGTTTAAGACACGGTGTCTCAGGTCTCTGGGGGACCAATCTTTATACAGCCAGGTCTGTATTCCCAGGATGTTGTTCTCATTTTGCAGGGCAAGCACTGGGTCAATGTCTCACCAGTGGCATCAGAGAGCCTGTACACCACCTTGCTCCCCGGGATGGTCATCTTCTCTTCGTCTTCAGTCAGCTTCAGCTTGGGGCAGCCATTCACCTTCACTAGCTACAGGAGGAAAGAGCAAAGATGAAAAGCTCGTCAGTGCCTACCGCACAGGAGATCTCACTTGTATGCAGGGCCGTCCCTACCTACGGTGGTGCCCTACACTGCTCCCCCTGCGGGGTGGGCACGCTCAAGGGCTCCAGGGCCGTGGGGGCAGGAGCTGTGGGGGGCAGCAGCAGGGCAGGGAGGCCCAGGGCAACACGGGGGATTAGTGGGGGGCCTGGTGCCGGCAGCAGGAGTCGGTTTCAGCTTTAATCACCTAGTGTTAATGACGGAACAGAGGCGTGTGGGTATATACAGATATATATATACACGCCTGATTCTTTTCTCAGTTTACCCTAGCATAACTCCCCTGCCTTGGGCATAAACTGGCTATGAATAAACTGAGGCTGGAAATGAAAAGAAAGTTTCTAATCTTCAGAGGAGTGCGGGTTTGGAACAGCCTGCCAACAGGAGTACCGGGGCCAAGAACCTAACTGCTTTTAAGATGGAGATTGATAGATTTGTGAACGGGATTATCTGAGAGGGTTGCCTGTGATAGCAGGAAGCTGGACCCAGTGATCAGGAGGGACCTTTCAGGCCGATGCACTATGGTCTTTACTCTCGATTCAAACCCAGGTCAATGAGAGGAGAATCAGGCCCATGATTTTTAACCTGACAGTGTCTCTTTAGTCGTGTCAACAGGATATCCACCAAAATAATTCCAGCGAATCACAACACTGAACTCACAGAGAGCTTTTCATCCAAACATCTACAGCCGCTGATACTATCACACTTTGCATACAGTGAGTCAATGGCAAAATTAGGAGGAGAGCCCAGCTCTGACACCCAGTTCCCCTTTCTAAACTCTGGGCCACGGGGCCTCTTTCCAGTCCCTATTAACGAAAGTGGAAGAGGAGTCGAGCTAGTTGAGAAAACGGCAACACCCCCCTCGATCACCCAATAAACCCAGACAAGCATTGCAGCCTTAATGGCTAGTATATCATTGTTGCTAGTTTTGTCAAGAAGCTGCAGGTTGGTGCAATTGCTAGGTTTGCACTGAACTCCGGGTGTGTGTGGGTGTGTGGGGGTGTGTATACAGCAGGCCTGCACAACATGCGGCCCGGGGGCTGCATGCGGCCCGCATGGGCTCACTGTGTGGCCAGCGGGGGGTGAGTAGGCAAGCAGCGGGTGAGGGAGGGGGGCTGAGGAGGCAAGCGGGCGGGCAATGGCGGGGGGTGAGTAGATGAGCTGGAGGGGTGGGGGGCTAAGGAGGCAAGCGGGCGGGCAGTGGCGGGGGGGCAGGTGAGCTGGCGGTAGCGGAGGGGGGCTGAGTAGGTAAGCTGGGGTGGTGGGGGACTGAGAAGGCAAGCGAGCGGGCAGTGGTGAGGGGTGAGTAGGCGAGCTAGGGGAAAGGGGCTGAGGAGGCGAGCGGCGAGTCAGTAGCTGACCTGTTCTACTGATCTAGTCTGGCTCCCATCCCCTCTCCAAGGGTTGCAGCTGTCTGGAGATGCTGCCTTCCTCATTCACATCTTATTCATTCAACAGGGCAATCGATTACAAAGTGGGGGGAAGATCTTATTCTACTTCTAGCAAAAAGACATTTTTCTTTTACCTTAATTATACTACCTTAGGGGCCCGCTATAAGCATATTACCAAGGTTCAATACTGCTGTTTCAGCAGGGCGGTGCTGGGGAAGGAGGTTTTTTTTCCACGGGGTGGGCGGCGCTGGGGGAGGGTTCCCGGGGGGGGCTGGGGGGTTTTGGCCCTCAGCTGTTTTCTTTGGAGTAATATGGCCCTCGCCACTTTACGAGTTGTGCAGCCTGGTATAGAGTAACAGAGCTGTGGATGGGCTCCTGTTGGACTATCCCAGCGAGGAGGTTACCTTGTAAACACAGTCCAGGGAGGGCTGCAGCGGGCACGTCACCAGATTGGTCCCAATTCCGATCATGTCAATTTCATTCCCCTAGAAGAGGAGACAGATGACAAGGAGTTGGTATTACCCTTATTACTTGTTGGCTGCATCAGTGTCTAGCAGCCTCAGTCTTGCCTGGCCCAGGACCCCACTGCGCTAGGTGCTGTACTAACTTGCCCTGAAGAGATTACAACCTCTGCCCCTTGCTAGCACCTTCCCTCTGAGGATCTCGAGTTCTTTACAGACATCAGCCAAGCCCCACAACACCCCTGGGCAGGGGGAGTTCAATGCTAAAGGCCACACAATGAGTCAGTGGCGGAGCTGGGAGTCAAACCCAGGAGTCCCAGACCCCCCTGCCCTGCTCTAACCACTGGACAATTCTTTCTCCCTTGTGCTGTATAAAGAGCCTCCCTCCACCAGCTGGCATGGGGCTGGGACATGGCTCACAAAGGTAGCATCCCATAGCGAGAAGCTCCCCGCTGAGGAAAACCCCTCGGATGAAGGGGACAGAACCCCCATCATCTTCCTGCCCAAGTCCTGGACCAGCCACCTCTGCCCTCCCTTCTGTGAACACAGGGTCTCTGGCTGTTCCCCATCTTTGGGAACATGGTCATTGAATAGGAACACGGTATGTCTGGCCCCAGAGGGCTCCCCATTGGGTTCCCAGAAGGGCACAGGCAGGAATAGCGGTTCCCATTTGGGAGCAGAGCCTTGGGCCACTAGCCTGGTAGTCGTGGAGAGTGGCAAAGCCTGAAGCTCCAGAGGATGGCAGACTCCCACCCCAAAGCCGCTGCTGGCCAATGGGGAACGTCCTGCAATCTACTGATGCCCCGAACCAAGAGGCCTGATTAATCTCTCTTCCCTTGCATAGCTACAAGTTCTTCCCTGATGGTGGGGAAGGCCACAGGCTGGTCGCAATCAGGGAGCAGCACATGCCCACCTGGACAGCTCATGGGAACATGCAGATTAAGGGCTTGTCTGCCTGTAGGTAACCAGGTGCCCGAGTGTTTGTCTACCTGCCCTGCTAAGAACCCTCCCGTTCCCCCCATGTCTGAAGGCAGCAGATTCAGTCTCTTCACTCCTCAGGCTTGTCTACACACACAGTTATTCCAGAATAGCGATTCCTTATTAACACCACGCGTGGATGCTCTTATTCCAAGCGCCTTATTCCAAATTAGCTTAATCCATTTTTCAAATGGATTAAATCAGAATAAGAGCAACTACACATGGAGTTAATCAGGAATAGTTAATCCACTTAAATTCACACCCTGCCTTAGTCCAGATTAATTGTCATGTGTAGACAAGCCCCTAGACAGTTTCCCAAACAAGCTGTAGCTTGAAACACCACCTCCAAGAGGCCGGTTAGAACTAGGACCATCTTACCTCCTGCATTAACTCCTCCAGGTTCCTTTCACTGATGTCATTGCTCACAGCAATGGGGATGGTCGCAAACCAGGGAACCTGGAAGCTGGACACAATGGAAGTGAGTCGCTATAAACGGCTGCAGGATTCTTACAAGGGACAGGTGCCCCAGCATTGAGCTTACGGCACAGGTTGGTTGAAGCTTTGCTAGATCTGAATCCCGGAGGGTGGATGAGTGTGTGTGTCCCCATCGCGGCTCTCAGCCCAGCCAGAAATCGGGACAGTTTGCTCAGCACCCTGGAAACTGCCCCAGGGATCTGAGAGTCAAGCTGGGCTCTTTTGGGTTTGTGCAGCATCACCAATCACAAAGAAGCTGCAGGCCAAATTTTGCTTTCAGTGGCATCTGTGCAACCCCATCGTCTTTCATGGGGTTCCACTGAGGGCAGAGAACTTGACTCCGTGACCAGGAATCAGTGAACAATTCTTAGTGAAACATAAGCCATAAGGGAATCCAGCTCCCTTGTTCCTGCAGTGCCATCATTATCAGCCTAATCTTTTATTACTAGGTTTGGTAACATCCAAATCTCCTGGATGCTTTTAAAACATAAGAGAAAGGCGCTGTCTCTGCCGTGCAGCGCTTATAAACTATGGCTGGGCTGGGCGCGGTAAGGCAGTTAGGGGGTCCAATTCTTGAAAATCCAGCCCAGAAGACAGACAGACAGACCGACCGACCCTCCTTTTGGTTGGGTAAGATCTGACTGCTCATCTGACTCTTACACATGGCGAGTAAGGAGGGGCCATCGTCCAGGGTCAGTAACTGCCCCCACATAGGAGGCCCCCATGCAAAGTCTAGGTAAAGGACTCTGTCCCAGCAGAGGGGTAATAGCGTCTGCTTAGCAGCATGGCACTCACTCGGCACTGCAGGTCCGGAGCACCTGGCGAATCTCCCTCGCCTGCTTGCCGAGGTCTCCGCTGTCCACGCGAATCCCTATCGTGCGGTATCCCAGCTGGTTCAACGCCAGCGCCACGGCGCAGAAGTTTGGGATGCCACTCCTGCCAACAGCAAGGAGGAGGATGAGTCTGGCTGGCAAAAAGGCCTGGGAACCCCGCCCTCTGTGACATGGAGCGGCAGAGATGGGCCAAGTAGGCTGTGTTCAGGTCAGGGGCAGGAGGCGATTCGAGGTTCCACATCCAGGTCAAGGCAAGGACAAAGAGGAGAGCAGGAGAGAGGGACTCCCCAGGGCGGTCATCATCAGAGCTGTCCTATCCCCAGCGTGTGGGAATGGAGGACCGCCCGCCATGCACAAGAGACGGAACACACTGGAGGGGTCCCAGCTGGGTTCTAAGACATCGTCTCAGAGATCCTGCATTTAACCAGCTGCCCTGGCATTGCTCCCCCCTGCCGGCTTCTTAACCCCACATACACTTTATATATAAACCCACAGCCCATTTGGACCCAATCTGACCCCGTTCACCATCTCTGCTCCCGCAGTCGATGGGACATCACTTACATCGGTCACCGTGGAATCCAGGTGCCGTGAAACAATCACGAAGCATCGAGCATGCTCGGAAAAGGCCACCGCCGCCCCTCGGCTCCTCACCCCATGACGGAGTAAGTGTCCACCAGCCCTTGGAAGTTGTGGGGGAAGGCGATGGCGTACGACACGAAGGCAGCCAGCTCCCCGTGGTTCACTCTGTCGTGGGGGACCCGCAGCGTCTGGCACACTCGCCTCAGCCACGACTCAGCAAGGGGCAGGAAATCCACCGGCTCATCTCCGTCCAGGGGCTTCAGGGTCTGCATGGGAAACAGCACCTCCATGGTACCAATCGCATCGTCTACAATGGCCGCTTTCGGTAGGGCCTGTAAAAAAACATCTCGAGATTCCTCTGCCCCCTGCTGGCTCTGAAGCAGCAGCTCCGTAGAGATAATTCCTAAATGCAGGCAATAATGATGCACAAAGGCCATTCAGCTATGTGCAAGTGCCCAAACTGAGGGGGCTGGTGGCCGCTGCCAGGAGCCCAGGGGGTGTTCCTGAGCTGCGTGAAGCTAGCAAGACTGTGACCACTGTTGGTTTTTCAATCCACAGGTGGTGCCCCAGGGACACTACAAATCCCAGCATGCAATGCTCCGAGGAGGCAGCGGGATGGTGCTCTGCGAGGGTCTAGTGTGCTCCGATGACGTGCCCATCACCCGAGCAACGATAGCAGTGCATTCCCATAGCACGTGTCAGGGTAGCATCTAGGCACGAACACCACGGTTAGGCGGACAACTACGGGGAGCAGGATGGAACCATCCGGGTGGGGAGAACTGAAGCTGAATAGCTCCTAAGAGAAGGGGTGAGAGCCCCAGACTACAGCACAGGCCTCCGCCCCCTCTCATCGCCGTGCGAAGTTATTAAACGAATCCATCCTCACCCCCCACCCCACCCCGGCACGGACACGCACCCGGGGCTGCACCTCCGCCAGCGACGAGAAGGACATGATGTAGGAATGGGCCACGGTTCCCCGCACCGGAACCCCATACAGCTTCCCTGCCAGCACGTTGCTGGTCCCATCGAAGCCTGGAACGGAGAGATCGGGGGCACGTGGGCGAGGGGAACTGAGCAAAGGGGAACGGGAGCAAAGGGGACAGGGAATGCCCTGCTGCGAGGAGCTGGCACGCCGACCTGGCTCCTGGGCTAAGCTCACCCCCTATGTAGGAGTACTTGGATGCAGAAAGGCCCCCATCCGGGCCCTGGGCACGTCGCAGCCCGAACTCCAGCAGCTTCTTGTCTGGGCCAGCAAGCATGCGGAACCGGGCAGCGTTAGTGGCCACAAGGCTGGAAAAGGAAAAACCCAAATATTCCCTGAACGCCGACCCCGGCTGGACACCAAGCAAGGCCCAGGAAGGGTCAGGCCCCACGCCCATGAGCTCCCTGCTGACAGGGGCAGATGACACAGGACACATGCTGGGAGGCTCGAGGGCGGATCAGTTTGACCAGACCATGTGGGAGCCAGAGGGCCCTGACTGGAGCTGCGGACGGATCAGGTTGGAGGATCTGAGTTACAGGGGGAGTAATGTGGAGCCAAGCACCAGGCAGCCCACCTGGGGGTCAGGACGAGGAGGGTGCGGTGGGGGAGAGGGACACGGCTCCAGCTGTCAGGGGCGGGGAGGGCGAGATGGATGAGGAGACCCAAGGGGACACGCGGGAGACTTTGGAGCACCACAGCCAATGGGAGCGGGAAGAGCAGAGACGTAGCCGGGGATCAGCGCACAGACACCTGCGCCGCCCTTGTGCGGGGCAGGAAACGTTCACAAGTGGCTGGAATCCTTCATCTTAACACCCAGCATGTGCCGCCCCCAAGGGACCCCCACCAAGTGCATCGCCCCAGCGCCCAGGGGCCCCAGCAGCCCCACCCAGCACATGCTGCCCCAGGGCCCTACAGCCTCCAGTGCCCCCTACCCAGCGCGTGCCACCCCGGGAGCCCCTACAGCC
The DNA here is from genome assembly GCF_027887155.1 of Malaclemys terrapin pileata. Taxonomy (NCBI): domain Eukaryota; kingdom Metazoa; phylum Chordata; order Testudines; family Emydidae; genus Malaclemys; species Malaclemys terrapin. The sequence goes on along the minus strand of NC_071506.1, from coordinate 4,080,558 downwards.
CCACCCAGCACTTGCCACCCTGGGGGCCTCTACAGCCGCACCCAGCGCGTGCCACCCTGGGGGCCTCTACAGCCCCACCCAGCACGTGCCGCACCCAAGGGACCCTACAGCCCCCACTGCATTGCCCCAGTGCCCCGGGGACCCTACAGCCCCCACCCAACGTGTGTCGCAGCAGGGCCCTGGGGACCCTACAACAAACCAGCAGGTGCCGCCCTGGGGATGCTACACCCACAAAGCTGTGTGTCCCGGAGCCTCTCACCTGGCGTAGTTGACCAGACACAGCAGCGTGGTCTCCAGGATCTGCACCACCAGCAGCGGCCCCTTCACTTGCAATAGCGGAACCTGCAGGGGAAGAGCCGTGGGAAAAGGGGGGTTCGCCCCAGCTCATCTCTCTTCCTCACCCCACCCCCGCTCCCCGGCCCGGTGCCTCAAAGCCGCACCCGGCCCCCACATCTGGCCGACGCTCTCGCGGGACTCGCCACCACGTCCTCGCCATGTCGGCAAAGCCGCCGGAGCGATGCGCCGCAAGCAGCACGTCACTGGGTTCCAAGCAACGGGCCCCTCCCGGGCTAGGACTGGGCCGTGTCACACACCCGGGCTCTGTGGCTGCCCCGCTTCTCTAGCACAGCTGACTCCATCACCATCCTCAGTCAGCCTGGCGCAGAACCTGACCCACATCTTGGCCTCCTCCCTTATCCCTCCCCTCCGTGCCTTCAATGTCTCCCGCCTTTCCCCTCTACTCTCCCACCTCAATTGCTGCGGCCTCCCTGACGCCCACCCCGGCCCTTGCTGGCCCACACAAGCCCCCGTGGCTGCAATCGCCTTGGAATTTCTCTAGCATTTCTCCTGCAGGGGCTTTCAGTTTTTAGCTGTAGTGCTGCCTGCGATACAGGGCCCTTAGCTGGAGATACCAGCTCTTCTACAGAACTTTTTGCCTGTCAATCAGAAAGCCCTTTACAAAGGAGGTCAGTGATGTTACTCCAGCTGGGCTTCTAAGACCTCAGGAGCCTTGGGGTCTCCTCTCTACCAGATGGAGTCCCAGTACAAGGGGGAACATCAGGCTGGAGACAAAGGAAGGGCCCCCCCACTTATTAAGTCTGGTTTTACTCAGTTTTCTCCCTAGAACTGATCGCACAAGCCGGAATCCCGGGCTCTCCAGGAACGGGTGGACATCCTCAAATGGTCTGCAGAGATGCCTTTCTGTGACCTGGGGAAACTGCGTTTCTCACGAACATTCAGTCCTCAGCTCCTGCCGCACAAAGTCTGGAGACCTTTAACTACCAGGCTCCCACCTTGAATATTCCTGTGTAGCTATATATGGGCTAGTCCATCAATCATTCTGTATTTCCCTTCTCTTTCTGTAGCTCCTCCTTCTAGGGACTTTTCTCTGACTATTTTCGGAAGCCAGAAGCCTCCATCCTCTCCAGACTAGCGCCTTCCTTTCCTATAGAGCAGATAAGAGTCTTTTAATAAGACTCTGGTATTTGGAGGGAAATGGCCTTGCTTTATTTACCTAAGAACACTCCACTCAGTGCACGCCTTAGTTTGCAGGACAAGTTCATCCTTCTGGTCTTGAAGAAACCAGTGTGAACTAAACCCAAAGTCAAGCCGGTTTCAGCGAACGCAGCCAGAATCTGATTGAACTCTCATTGCACCAGCTCTCACTCTTTTCCACTGGTGCGATGCACACGTGCCTACAGACTGAGACATTCAAACAGCGGCTGCATCCACACCCCGCCCACTGCAGAGGAAACTGCAAGTCCAGCACAAAGGGGCAGGACAGTCTAGTAGGAGAATCACAGGATTTGGAGTCAGGACTCCTGGGTTCTGTTCTCAGCTCTAAGCCCTGGGTGAACAATCAAACTTACAGGTGAGAGATGGGAATGGAAGAGAAGCCAGGCGAAATGCATTGGTTGAGCCACCCACATTATATAACAATAGTAACCAGCCTGTATATCGCACCTTTTACCAATAGATCTTAAAAGTGCTTTACAAAGGATGTCAGTATCATTATCCCCATTGCACAGATGGGGATACTGAGGCACGGAGGGGGTCACGTGACTTGCCCAGGCAGGCCAGTGGCAGAGCCAGGAATAGAATCCAGATCTCTCCAATTTCAGTCCAATGCTCTATCCACTAGGCCACCCTGACTCAGGAATGATTCACAGAGACTGCCTGAGAGTTCTCAGCCTGCTTTACACCGAATTGCGCGGCTGCTATGACTAACGCCCACCGTGGCGAAGACGATGGAGCCCTCCGGCACAGAGGAGATGGTGACTTCGGAGGCATCCACGGTGCGCAAGTAATCGAAGAAAGCCTTTTCCACAGTGCTGGGCAGGACCGACTGCAGGTACTCGATTTCTGGAAAGCAGCCAAAGATCGCTGTTCACAGAGGAGCACCCTCGTGCCCTGGGAGAGGTGTCCCAGCGGCAGGCGGGGCTGTGGGTTTAGATGATGTCACTACCAAAGTCTCCCTGAGGGCAGGCAGGGGATTTTTTCCCAACCCCCATGTTGTTCACTAGCCCTCTACGGTCCCATCTGCCCTGCGAGAACCACCCCACTGCAGCTCCACTGTGCTCCCGCCTGGGTAGCCACAGTCCCGAGTCCGGCTGCCTCCCCGTTGTGCTGGGCTGAGGCATGAATGGAGAGGAGAGTTCACACCGCCGGTCCCAGGTCCACAGAGCAGACCAAGCATCACCCCGGAGCAGATGGGACCGAGCAGCTGGTCAGAGCACCCACGACGGCACCGTGCTGGCAGTGACTGTGCTCAGACCTGGCTGTGGGCAGGGAAATTCTGATCCCAAAGCAGGGCCTCGGTGAGAAGACCATGCGGCGGGAGGATGGACATAACGCCCAGTGATGGCTGAGGCAGAACAACGGCCAGAGCAGGGCTCCGGCTAGCTCATTAGCTCGTCTCCAACAGCAGCCCCAGCACCAGCTGCTTCGGTGGAAAGTATAAACCAACCCACAATGGTTGCGTCTGACCGGAGATGACCCTTAGAACATGAGAACGGCCATACTGGGTCAGAGCAAAGGTCCATCTAGCCCAGTATCCTGTCTGCCCACAGTGGCCAATGCCAGGTGCCCCAAAGGGAATGAGCAGACAGGTTATCATCAAGTGATCCATCCCCTGTCGCCCATTCCCAGCTTCTGGCAAACAGAGGCTAGGGAAACGATTCCAGCCCATCCTGACTAATAGCCATTGATGGACCTATCCTCCATGAATCTAACTAGCTCCCTTTTGAACACCGTTAGAGTGTTGGCCTTCACAACACCCTCTGGCAAGGAGTTCCAGAGATTGACAGTGCGTTGCATGAAAAAACACTTTCCTGTATTTGTTTTAAATCTGCTATTAATTTCATTTGGTGGCCCCTTGTTCTTGTATTACGAGAAGGAGTAAATAACACTTCCTTATTTACTTTCTCCACACCAGTCATGATTTTATAGACCTCTATCATAGCCCCCCTTAGTTGCCTCTTTTCCAAGCTGAAAAGTCCCAGTCTTATTAATCTCTCCTCATACGGAAGCCGTTCCATACCCCTAATAATTTTTGTTGCCCTTTTCTGAACCTTTTCCAATTCCAATACATCTTTTTTGAGATGGGGTGCCACATCTGCACGCAGTATTCAAGGTGTGGGCGTACCATGGATTTATATAGAGGCAATATGATCTTTTCTGTCTTATTATCTATCCCTTTCTTGATGATTCCCAACATTCTGTTCACTTTTTTGACTACTGCTGCACATTGAGTGGATGTTTTCAGAGAACTATTCACAATGACTCACTCCAAGATCTCCTTCTTGAGTGGTAACAGCTAATTTAGATCCCATCATTGTATATGTATAGTTGGGATTATATTTTCCAATGTGTATTACTTTGCATATCTCAACATTAAATTTCATCTGCCATTTTGTTGCCCAGTCACCCGTTTTGTGAGATCCTTTTGTAGCTCTTCGCAGTCTGCCTGGGACTTAACTATCTTGAGTAGTTTTGTATCATCTGCAAATTTTGCCACCACACTGTTTACCCCTTTTTCCAGATCATTTATGAATATGTTGGATAGGACTGGGCCCAGTACAGACCCCCTGGGGGACACCCTATTTACCTCTCTCCATTCTGAAAACTGACCATTTATTCCTACCCTTTGTTTCCTATCTTTTAACCAGTTACCAATCCATGAGAGGACCTTCCCTTTTATCCCATGACTGCTTACTTTGCTTAAGAGCCTTTGGTGAGGGACCTTGTCAACGGTTTCCTGAAAATCTAAGTATATTATATCCACTGGATCTCCTTTGTCCGCATGCTTGTTGACCCCCTCAAAGAATTCTAGTAGATTGGTGAGGCACGATTTCCCTTTAAAAAAAAGCATGTTGACTATTTCCCAACAAATTATGTTAATCTATGTGTCTGACAATTTTGTTCTTTATGATAGTTTCAACCAATTTGCCCGGTACTGAAGTGAGGTTTACTGGACTGTAGTTGCCAGGGAGACCTCTGGAGCCCTTTATAAAAAATGGCATCACATTAGCTGTCCTCCAGTCATTTGGTACAGAAGCTGATTTAAATGATAAGTTACAGATGACAGTTAGTAGTCCTGCAATTTCACATTTGAGTTCCTTCAGAACTCTTGGGTGAATACCATCAGGTCCTGGAGACTTATTACTGTTTAACATAAGAACAGCCATACTGGGTCAGACCAAAGGTCCATCCAGCCCAGTATCCTGTCTGCTGACGGTGACCAATGCCAGGTGCCCCAGAGGGAGTGAACCTAACAGGTAATGATCAAGTGATCTCTCTCCTGCCATCCATCTCCATCCTCTGACAAACAGAGGCTAGGGACACCATTCTTTACCCATCCTGGCTAACAGCCATTAATGGACTTAACCTCCATGAATTTATCTAGTTCTCTTTCAAACCCTGTTATAGTCCTAGCCTTCACAACCTCCTCAGGCAAGGAGTTCCACACATAGACTGTGCACTGTGTGAAGAAGAACTTCCTTTTATTTGTTTTAAACCCGTTGCGCATTAATTTCATTTGGTGGCCCCTGGTTCTTATATTATGGGAACAAGTAAATAACTTTTCCTTATTCACTTTCTCCATACCACTCATGATTTTATATACTTCTATCATATCCCCCCTTAGTCTCCTCTTTTCCAAGCTGAAAAGTCCTAGCCTCTTTAATCTCTACTCATATGGGATCCGTTCCAAACCCCTAATCATTTGAGTTACCCTTCTCTGAACCTTTTCTAATGTCAGTATATATATATATATATTCAGATGAGACGACCACATCTATACGCAGTATTCAAGATGTGGGTGTACCATGGATTTATATAAGGGCAATAAGATAGTCTCTGTCTTATTCTCTATTCCTTTTTTAATGATTCCTTACATCCTGTTTGCTTTTTTGACTGCCGCTGCACACTGCGTGGACGTCTTCAGAGAACTATCCACGATGACTCCAAGATTTCTTTCCTGATTAGTTGTAGCTAAATTAGCCCCCATCATATTGTATGTATAGTTGGGGTTATTTTTTTCCAATGTGCATTACTTTAATTTATTCACACTGAATTTCATCTGCCATTTTGTTGCCCAATCATTTAGTTTTGTGAGATCTAGTTTATCAATTTGTTTAAAAACCTCCTCTAATGACACCTCAATTTGGGACAGTTCCTCAGATCTGTCGCCCAAAAAGAATGGCTCAGGTTTGGGAATCTCCTTCACATCCTCAACAGTGAAGACCAATGCACAGAATTCATTTAGTTTCTCTGCAATGACCTTATCGTCTTTGAGTGCTCCTTTAGCATCTTGATGGCCACACTGGCTGGTTAGCAGGGTTCCTGCTTCTGATGTATTTAAAAAATATTTTGCTATTACTTTTGGAGTCTTTGGCTAGCTGTTCTTCAAATTCTTTTTTGGCCTTCCTAATTATACTTTTTACACTTCATTTGCCAGAGTTTATGCTCTTTTCTATTTTCCTCATTAGGATTTATCTTCCACTTTTTAAAGGATGCCTTTTTGCCTCTCACTGCTTCTTTTACTTTGTTTAGCCATGGTGGCTCTTCTTTGGTTCTCTTACTGTGTTTCTTAAATTGGGGTATGCATTTAAGTTGAGCCTCTATTATGGTGTCTTTCAAAAATTTCCATGCAGCTTGCAGGGATTTTACTTTTGGCGCTGAACCTTTTAATTTGTTTCACTAGCCTCCTCATTTTTGTGTAGTTCCCCTTTCTGAAATGAAATGCTACAGTGTTGGGCTGCTGAGGTGTTTTCCCTGCCACAAGGATGTTAAATTTAATTATATTACGGTCACTATTACCAAGCAGTCCAGCAATATTCACCTCTTGGACCTGATCCTGTGCTCCACTTAGGACTAAATCAAGAATTGCCTGTCCCCTTGTGGGTTCCAGGACCAGCTGCTCCAAGAAGCAGTTATTTAAGGTGTCAAGAAATTTTATCTCAGCATCCCTTCCTGAGGTGATAGGTACCCAGTCAATATGGGGAGAGTTGAAATCCCCCATTATTATTATTGAGTTTTTTATTTTAATAGCCTCTCTAATCTCCCTGAGCATTTCAGAGTCACTAACACCATCCTGGTCAGGTGGTCTGTAATATAGCCCTACTGCTATATTCTTATTTTTCAAGCATGGAATTACTATCCATAGAGATTCTATAGGACAATTTAGTTCATTTAAGATTATTACTTCATTTGATTCTACGCTTTCTTTCACATCTAGTGCCACTCTCCCACCAGCACGACCTGTTCTGTCCTTCCAGTATATTTTGTACCCTGGTATTAATGTGTCCCATTGATTATCCTCATTCCATCAGGTTTCTGTGATGCCTATTATATCAATATCCTCATTTAATATGAGGCACTCTAGTTCACCCATCTTATTATTTAGACTTCTAGCATTGGTATATAAGCACTTTAAAAACTCGTCACTTTTTGGCTGTCCCCTAACATAGGGTCATCTACACCCCAAACGAGAGACACTCGGCTTTAACTGTAATCAGCTTTATCTGCCAACTGAAAGCACTCAGGAGCCAGGGAGAATAAACACTTTGCCTCTCTGTAGCCACTTCCCTCCCAGGATCTCTAACTGCTCTAGAACCACCCTGGAAGGCAGGGGAGAATCCCGGGGAAACTGAGGCACAGGGCAGGGACATGACTTGACCAGGATAACTCAGGGGATCAGTGGCAGAGCCAAGAGTAGCACAGAGCTCTCGACTCCCCATCTTGTGCTCTAACCACTAAGCCACCCACCCTCTGAACCAAGGACCTTATGATGCCAGCTGGCAGAGGGCACAGGGGTAGATAAAGGTTACAGCGATTCTCTTGGTCTGGTGTTTACACCTTAGTTCACCAAAGAGCGTCAGGTAAGATCTCTACTGAAAGCCTGCGTCTCACACTGGTCATCACAATCCTTGCCAGAAGAGGCTTGAAATGACCCCAAATGACGTTTTGTTTTCATACACAAGTAGTGTTTTCCTAACTCTGCAGTGCAGAATATATGGTGATTTGGATTGGACAGCGGGCGGGAGAGATCCATTAGGAGAAGGTTTGGGTAAAGGTTTCCCAAGCACAAAAAGGAACTAAATCAGCTATTTATTTGTGAAGTCCCTTGATTTGGGGCAGCTGATGACAGAGACAAAGCCACACAGGAGAGACAAAGCTGCCAAGCTGGGGTAATAGTTAACAAGTGATAACCCAAGTCACAGAAAGACAGAGTTGTGATTACTGCTACTGACTGGCTATTAATTGAGCAAACACTGGCCTCATTGAAGTTCAGGGGAGATTTGCTATCAGCCTGGAAGGAAGCCAAGATTTCATCCCCTCCCCTCCTCATTCGCCTGTTTGCCTTATCCCCCATGATGCCCTGTTTTTATAGAAACAGACTGTCACTTGCTGCATGTTCATGAGGTGCTCTTTGCAATAAAGTCCTGTCCTGGAGCTTCTGTGATAAATAATAATAATGGCACAGCTTAGAGACAGAGGGAGCAGGCAAAGAAAGAAATCTGGGCTGTGAGGAGTTAGAGAGAGAGTGAATACTGAGATCTGGTCTACACAGGTTGGCGCTCAGGGGTGGGAAAAGTCCATGCTCCAGGTTTGCTGCTTCTGTCGACCTTGCGACGTTCACTCAGGAAGGTGGAGTTCTTACACTGACGGAAAAACACCTTCTATTGCTGCAGTCATAGAATATCAGGGTTGGAAGGGACCTCAGGAGGTCATCTAGTCCAACGCCCTGCTCAAAGCAGGACCACTTCCCAACTAAATCATCCCAGCCAGGGCTTTGTCAAGCCGGGCCTTAAAAACCTCTAAGGATGGAGATTCCATCACCTCCCTAGGGAACCCATTCCAGTGCTTCACCACCCTCCTAGTGAAATAGTGTTTCCTAATATCCAACCTAGACCTCCCCCACTGCAACTTGAGATCACTGCTCCTTGTTCTGCCATCTGCCACCACTGAGAACAGTCTAGATCCATCCTCTTTGGAACCCCCTTTCTGTCTGCACTATGGGATTATGCCAGCATAGCGACGCACCGTATCTCTGCTACAGTGCAGACCTGGCCTCAGAGTCAGGGAAGAGGCAGTTTACAGGGTGGGCAGCGTAGGAAGGTGGCATTGACACATCACAGGGAGGAGTGACCTTATAACAACCTAGAAACCTAGACAGAGGGCCCCATGCTCCCCCGCTCCCTAGGCAAGCAATACTCAGAGACATGGTACAGTGTCTCTAGTAATGCCCTCCCGGTAGGGACCCTGCCTGGGGTAGGTGAGGGGAATGCAAGGGTTGTGACCTCGATTTGTGCCACACAGGTGGAAGCCCAGGGAGTTTGTAGCCCACCCACCACATGAGGCAAAACCTGTCCCGGCCCATTTCCCCAGCACCAATCCCCCGGCACTGACGTCCAGCTCCTAACACTCCCCTAAGCCACTTACCCCCCGCCTGCCCCACCCAACACCCACCTGCCTTCAATGCTTCCCTGCCCCACCCACCCCCTGCCTGCCCCTAATGGTTCCCTGCCCCACCCATCCCCTATCTACCCCACCCACCCTCTGCCTGCTCCAATGCCCCATGGCCCGGCCCCTTTTGCTCATTGGCACTAACCCCAACCTTGCCTGCCACCTGCCCCTGCCCCTACAACTCTCAGGCACTGATGTCCAGCCCCTAACACTTCCTTGCACTAACACCCCCTCCTCCACCTGCCCCGAATGCTCCCTGGCACTGCCTGCTACTCAGCCCTGCCCCTACTCAGAGGTGGTGCTAGCCCACTGGGGGCCCCCCCAGGGAACCTCCTCACACAACACACACTAAAAAAGCAAATGAAGTGCTGCCTTGTGCTGCTCAGGGCCCTACGTCTTAGTCTGCTTATGCCTAGCGCCAGCTCTGTCCCTACTGCTCCCTGGCATTGACCCCTCCCCTGCCTGCTCCCAGGGCTCCCTGTCACTGGCCCCAGTGCCCCCCCACCCACTCCCTGGCACTGCCGCCAATGATCCCGGACAGTGCCCCCCCCCCGTACCCTGGCACTCCCCCTCCCTGGCACTGTCCCCACCCTGCCTCCCCCCCCACACTCCCTGGCATGGCCCCATATCCTGCCTGCCTCCCCCCCACGCTCCCTAGCACTGTCCCCACCCTGCCTCCCCCCCCCGCTCCCTGGCCCGGCCCCATATGCTGCCTGCCCTCCCCCGCCTGCCCCCCACGCTCCCTGGCATTGACCCCTCCCCTGCCTGCTCCCAGGGCTCCCTGTCACTGCCCCCAGTGCCCCCTCCCACGCCCTGGCACTGTCCCCACCCTCGCCTGGGCCGGCCCCGCCCTATATGCTGCCTGCCCCCCTCCCTGGCCCTCGCCCGCTCCCCGGCCCTACCCGGCTCGCGGAGGCGGAAGGCCCGCAGGAAGGCCAGGCACTCGCCCAGCCCCGCGCTCAGGGCGAAGCCCCCCCGAAAGGGGCAGCGGCGGAAGAAGAGCTCGAACTCGGCCGGCTCCCGCTGCCGCCCCGCCCGCCAGTAGCCGTAGGCCATGGTGAACTGGTAGAGGTCGGTGAGCAGCGCCAGCGAGTCCCGCCGCCCCGGCTCCATCCCGGCCCCAGCTCCCGGGGAGCCTCGCCACTGCGGGGCGGGCGCCAGCTGCAGCGTCACGTGGGGGCCGAGGGGCGCAGCAGCCAATGGGAGCCCCCTCCGCCCGCAAGGGCGCCTGGGAGTTGTAGTCCGAGCGGGGCCGCGGGACACACGGGGCAGGGACAGCCCGCCCGTTGCCCATCAGTGGGTGGCCCCTCATGCTGTGTAACCCTTCCCAGCTGGGCTCGGCTGCAGTGACCTCCTCCCCCAGGCCCATATTGGTTAACTGGGAGGTGGGCGGGCTCACCCGCCCACTGCTAAAGGCCCCTGTCGGACTGCACGGGGATTCTGTGCCCCCCCTTCTAGGGCTTGGCTCAGGGATCGGGTCCCTAAAGGTATTGGGGCTCCAAACTTCCATGGAAATCAATGGAGCCTAAAGAGGGTGACCAGGTGCCTGGTTTTCAACTGGAAAGTCCGGTCACAAAGGGGAGCCGAGTGTCCAGTCAGATCTACTGACCGGACACCCCTAGTCCGGTTACTGTGGGTGGGGGAGGCAGGGAGGCGCTAGGCTATCACCCGCGTCAGCCCCTCCTCAGCCAGGGCTGCCTCCTACCTGCACCAGGTGGCTGCAGCTCCCTGCTCTGCAGAGGGAGACAGGGGAGAGGAGGGAAAGAGGAGTGATTGTTGGGCAGGGCCTTTGGAGAACAGGGAGGGGAGGGGAAGGCTGAGGCCTGGGGGGAAGGGGTGGGTCCTCAGGGAGAAGAGGTTCCAGCACTCTTGCTGGAGTGTCCCGTTTTTAAATATTACAAAGTTGGCAACCCTAAGCCTAAATACTTTTAGGAATCTGGGCCCAGGTGCTTCCCTCACAAGGCTCAAACAGCAATTTACCAGGTACAGTGCACTGGACTTACACTTCTGTTATAATGTAGAAGTTCTTACACCGCATTCATCATTGTAATAGCAGGGTGCCTTCTAGTCACGCATTAAGCAACCTAACAGCTACCACCTGTAGTTTGTTCCTGAGCTTTGAAATTCAAGTCCTCGGTTCCCCAGAGCCAGGTAAATATTATCTGCATTGTACAGGTGAGGAAACAAGTGAACTGCCTTATGCAATATAGGGAGTACAGGAGACTGAAATCACTGCTATATAACTATTAAAGTTAGTAGAATGGCACCTGCTTATGGAAGCTGTACAGGTATATAATTCTTCTAAGGCCCTAGCAAGAACAAAGAGCAAAACTAGCCAACGTTCTACTAAATACAGCACAAGAAATCTTTGCCTTGTTTTCTAATCATACAAAGGAGATATTCTTGTTTAATCAGAACAGATCAAGTTTATTAATTTTATTTAACTAGTCTCTGTAAATCATTAAAATTGCTACTTCTGAGGTTTCAGCCAATCATTTACCTTGGTTGGGAATTTCTACAAAGGAAAAAAACCAAGCTTTACAGGATCATACCATTCAAAAAGCAATCCTGTTAGGCATACATGCTGCACTGTTCACCAGATCTTCACACACAAGGCTAGAACTTCTAGCGTAGATGATACCATTGAACAGAAGAACAGCCATACTGGGTCAGACCAATTGTCCAGTCAGCCCAGTAGCCTGTCTTGACTGCAGCTGGTGCCAGATACTTCAGAGGGAATGAACAGACCAGGGTAATTTCTAGTGATCCATCCCCCATCATCCAGTCCCAGCTTCTGCTGATTGGTTTATTGACACCCAGTGCATGAGGTTGCATTCCTGGCCATCTTGGCTAACAGGTTTTGATGGACCCATTGTCCCTGAACTTGCCCAGTTCTATTTTGAACCCATTTATACTTCAAGAAAGGAATTAGAGTTCACAGAGTATAGGTCCATTAATTAAGATCATCTAGTAGTCCAGCCTCCAGCATAACAAGCCATAAGACTTCCCTGAACTAACCCATTTGAACATGAGTATTTTTTACAAAAACATCCAATTGTAATTTAAAAATGTTCACTGGGGAGTCCATCCTGAGCCTGGGTAAGGGTTTTCCAAGGGTTATTTACCCTCACCTGACCTGTTAAACATTTACACCTTATTTCCAGTCTGAGTTTGTCTAGTTTCAGCTTCATAGAAACGCAGAAATGTAGGACTACAAGGGACATTGAGAAGTTGAAGTCCAGCCTCTCAGTGCTGAGGCAGTACCAAATAAACCCAGATTAATCCTGACACATGTTTGTCCAACTGGTTCTTAAAACATCCAACAGGGATCCCCCATTCTCCACAATACACAATTTGTTAGTCTCTAAGGTGCCACAAGTACTCCTGTTCTTTTTGCAGATACAGACTAACACGGCTGCTACTCTGAAACCATTCTCCACTGGAAGCCATTGGAGATTAATTACCCTCATTGTTAGAATTTTTTCCCCTAATATCTAACCTAAATCTTCCTTGCTGCAAATTAAGCCCATTACTTGTGGTCCTACCTCCAGTGGACATGGAGAACAATTGATCCCTGTCCTCTGTAGAACAGCCCTGAACATATTTGAAGACTGTTTTCAGGTCCCCCCTCAGTCATCTTTTCTCCAGACTAAACATGCCCATTTTTTTTTATGCTTTCTTCATAGCTCAGGTTTTCTAAACCTTTTATCATTTTTGTCGCTCTCCTCTGGACTCTCTCCAATTTGTCCACATCTTGAAGTGTGCTACTCAGAATTAGACACAGTGCTCCAGCTGAGGCCTCATCAGCGCTGAGCAGAGCAGAACAATTACCTCCCATGTCTTACATACAACACTCCTCTTACTATGCCCCAGGCTATTAGCCTTTTTTGCAACTGGATCACATGTTGATGTGTATTCTGGTTGTGATCCATTACAACCCCCGTCTCCTTTTCAGCAGTGCTACCGCCTATCCAGTTATTCCCCATTGGGTAGTTGCACGTTTGATTTTCCTTCCTAAGTGAAGTACTTGGCACTTGTCTTTATTGAATTTCATCTGGTTGATTTCAGATCAATTCTCCAATTTGCCAAGCTAATTTTGAATTCTAATCTTACCCTCCAAAGTGCTCGCAGCACTTCTCAGCTTGGCATCATCTTCAAGTGTTATAAGCCCGCAGAGCTTTGTTTGGACTATCAACTACATATGAATCAATGTAACACTGTTGCAAAAAAAAGAGACATTCTGGGATGTATTAGCAGGAGTGTTATAAACAAGACATGAGAAGTAATTCTTCCGCTCTACTCAGCCCTGACAAGGCCTCAGCTTGAGTATTGCGTCTAGTTCTGGGCACCACGCTTTGGGAAAGATGTGAACAAACGGAAAAAGTCCAGAGACAAGCAACAAAAATGATTAAAGGTCTAGAAAAACCTATGAGGAAAGACTGAAAATATTTGGTTTGTCTAGTCTGGAAAAGAGAAAACTGAGGGGGGAACGTGGTAAGTCTTTTCATAAAAGGCTGTTATAAAGAGATGAGTGATAAATTGCTCTCCTTAATCACTGAGGACAGAACAAAAAGTAATGGGCTTAAACTAGTGCAGGGGAGACTTAGATTAGACATTAGGAAAAAATCCTTCCTAACTGTAAGGGAAGTTAAGCACTGGAACAAGTTACCTAGGGAGGTTGTGGAATCTCCATCATTGGAGGGTTTTTAAGAACCAGTTAAACACCTGTTAGGAATGGTCTAAATAATACTTAATCCTGCCTCAGTGCAGAGGACTGGACTAGATGACCTATCAAGGTCCCTTCCAGACCTTCATTTCTACAAAATCCTTTTGGTTCCGCTGTCAGTACACTAGCCTAGTATGGACGCAGGGGTAAGTTAACTGCACAGGAATTATGAGGAGGTCCCAAGAGAAGTCTTTTAAGAGGAGTTTTTTTAATATAGCAGCACTGCTTCTAGGTTAGGCTATTTCAACTGATAACATTACTTCTCAATAAGAACGGCCATACTGGGTCAGACCAAAGGTCCATCTAGCCTGGTATCCTGTCTTCTGACAGTGGCCAATGCCAGGTGCCCCAGAGGGAATGAACAGAACAGGGAATCATCAAGTGATCCATCCCCTGTCGCCCATTCCCAGCTTCCAGCAGACAGAGGCTAGACACCCCGTCTCTGCCCATCCTGTTTAATAGCCATTGATGGATCTATCCTCCATGAATTTTATCTAGTTCTTTTTTGAGCCCTGTTATAGTCTTGGCCTTCACAACATCCTCTGGCAAAGAGTTCCACAGATTGACTGTGCATTGTGTGAAGAAATACTTCCTTTTGTTTTAAACCTGCTGCCTATTAATTTCATTTGATGACCCCGTTCTTGTGTTATGAGAAGTAAATAACACTTCCTTATTTACTTTCTCCACACCAGTCATGATTTTATAGACTTCAATCATATCCCTCCTTAGTCGTCTCTTTTCCAAGCTGCAAAGTCCCAGTTTTATTAGTCTCTCCTCATACAGAAGCCATTCCATACCCCTAATCATTTTTGTTGCCTTTTCTGAACCTTTTTCAATTCCAATATATCTTTTTTGAGATGAGGCGACCACATCTGCACGCAGTATTCAAGATGTGGGTGTACCATGGATTTATAGAGGCAATAGGATATTTTCTGTCTTATTATCTATCCCTTTCTTAATGATTCCCAACATTCTGTTCACTTTTTTTGACTGCCGCTGCACATTGAGTGGATGTTTTCAGAGAACTATCCACAATGACTCCAAGATCTTTCTTGAGTGGTAACAGCAAATTTAGACCCCATCATTTTATATGTATAGTTGGGATTATGTTTTCCAATGGTGACATGTACCCAGTCACTATGGGGATAGTTGAAATCCCTCATTAGTGAGCTTTTTATTTTAACAGCCTCTCTAATCTCCCTGATCATTTCAGTCACTATCACCATCCTGGTCAGGTGGTTGGTAGTATATCCCTATTGCTATATTCTTATTCTTCAAGCATGAAATTACTATCCATAGAGATTCTATGATACAGTTTGGTGATTGAAAGCAATATCAGAGTGTGAATACAGACACTAAGAGTCAGCCCCCAGATACCGGAGTCTATGCTCCTGTCACACACAGTCCAATTAGAGTCATACTCGGAGTGTAATGCCAGAAGGGATCATTGGTCTAGGTCATCTAGTCTGATCTCCGGTATCTCATAGGCCACCAACACCACTCAGCATCTACACACTAACCACAACAACTGAAACTAGACCAAAGCCCACAGGAGCATGTGAGCAAGAACCAGTCAGTTGTGCACTCAGGGAGAGAGTGCTCACTGCCACCTCAGAGCCCTGGCCTTCCCTGCCCAATGTCCCATCTCCAGCTGTGGCCATCCCTGATGCTTCAGAGGAAGGAGATAAGGGGAGGTGTGCCTTCCTGACCCCTGCAGGTGGCAGGCAAATTCAAAGGACAGTTTCATGTTAAAGATCATTTGATTTTTTTAAAAACATGATTAAAGCAGCTAATGTGAATAAAGGCAGCTACTTTTTAAAGTTACTTAACAAGCCAGCAACACTTCTGAATTTAGAACTGTTTTTAGCAGCTCTAAATAAATGAAACCCTAAAATCTCTTCACTATTTCATGGCCAAGGCTCAGCACAATGAAATTTAACAGTTATAAATCCAGATTCTTCAGGAAGATACAAATTACGAGTCTTACATTGTGACCTAATGTTTGTACACTCGGTTTAAGACTAAGGGAAACAATGGGGTCCTAACCCCTGCTTGGGTGAAGTGGAAGCATAAAATACAGCCAAGTAGGATATATTTGTGGCTATTCACGCTGGACTATTTTATAGGACCCCTTGTCATACCAGCTTGTCAATGACATTGGGATGATAGTTGGCTTTCCCCTGTTTTGCAGTTTTGTAAGCAATATGCACAAGAGACTCCTGGGATGTTGGCTACCACCTTCTGATCCACTGTGCAACTGGCACACATTCCAAGGAAAGACACCCCACACCATCTGCACTCAAAATCTTGACCTTTTTATTAGTTACAGTTCCAGAAAGGATAAACGTTAGCTCTTAGATCTTGTTGAAAGCCGCTATGTCGACACTCTGCACCTGAAATAGAACAGGAAATGCTGTTAAAGATCAGAAAATACGTTCCAGAGATTTAAGATGCACAGAAAGCACACTTACTGGGGTGGTCTCTTAACAGAAGACGTTTGCCCTAACCACCTCAAAGTTTATAAAGCACAATCCTTTATTAAAAGACCATTTTTTATAAGTCAACAATTAGTCCTGCGAATGGTCATATTTTAAGATTGGGAGCTTATATAACTAGTAATGGCAATCAGGAGGGATAGCTCAGTGGTTTGAGCATTGACTGCTAAACCCAGGGTTGTGAGTTCAATCCTTGAGGGGGCCACTTAGGGATCTGGGGTAAAATCAGTACTTGGTCCTGCTAATGAAGGCAGGGGGCTGGACTCGATGACCTTTCAAGGTCCCTTCCAGTTCTAGGAGATAAGATATCTCCATTATTATTATTATTATTTTTTAGGATCAGAACCCCATTGTGCTGGGGCTTGTACAAATGGCAAGAAAAAGTTCCCACCCCAAAGAGCTTACAAATTAAAACTGGTTTCAGACTCACCCTATAGAAAGGGGAGAAGTTCCATTTTTAATTATGGTCTGTGGGCCAGGACATAATTTAGAACTGCATGTGCTTTCCTGAATCCACAGCAACTTCCCACTGACGTGAAAGGTTAGTTTGCACAGATCAAAGGGAGGAGAGAGTTAATTTACTACAGAAAGGCTATGTTAATATTTGTCAATGCGCCTTGTCACCTTCAGAACCACTCAGTGGGAAAAAACTAGCCTTCAGGATTGCCACTATTTCTGCTCTTTGTTTCTCTCCTTGTCCCCATCCTTGTGAGTCTCCTCTCTTCCCCACACAATAAGTCCCAATTCCACCTCTGCTGTAGACGTCACTCCACCCCACATCCATGTCCCATCCCAGCCGCTAAAACAATCAGCAGCAAAACAGTGAACTGCTGTCCCTGAAGCACCAGGAAGTAGGCACCCCAATGAGTACAAGGGCGGTTCACACCTCAAAGCGATTGCTTCAGGCTGTCTGCAGGCTCTGGAACGGCATCCTTATGCTCGCCATGGTTTCAAGGTTATCTTCACAAACATGGGGACTAAAAACTCAAGTCCCCTCCCACCCTTGAAAGTTTAGATGATGCAGAATCTGAATATACTGTAGGCTGCAAACACATGAAGTGGATCAAAATCTGGGGTGTGGGTTTAAGGGCCCCGGTGTTTGAAAGCACTGCAAGGCACCAGGGGAGGACTTACGTAGTCTTCAAACTTGGTGATCTCCTCCTCCAGTATGTCTGTTCCAATCTTGTCATCCTCCACTACACACTGGATCTGGAGTTTCTTAATACCATAGCCCACTGGAACCAACTTGGAGGCTCCCCAAACCAGGCCGTCCATCTGAATGGACCGGACGCACTCCTCCATCTTTGCCATGTCAGTTTCATCGTCCCACTAACAAAGCACAAAAAGGGACCTTAGAAGGTTTACCTACATTAGCATTAGGCTGTGGGACTGTCTGTCGGGACTGAGGACTCTGCAATCCTCAACAGGATCAATGTGGTATGTATTCCAATTCCATACATAAGTCAGCAACAAGAGGTTTAACACACTACCATATAGGGCTGCGATCAGGAAAGCAGCGAGGAGATGCGAGATGGAACTCTTCTGTGCTCAGCAGAGAACAAGACTGACAAAATCATGAATTCTACTTGTACCTGCCAATTTGCTAGGCAATGCTCTAGTCAGTGATGCACCAGTATTCAGCTCTTCCCACCTAGTTTTGCCATCAGTCTCTGTTAATGAGTCCTTTCTTTGATGAAAGGAGTCTTTCCCAGAGGAATCAAGTTTGACTCTGCATGAAGCGAGACCAAGTTACTGCAGAAGATCTGGATTCTGCATACCTAAGGGGAAGTGTTCTTGGAATGATGTGTCACTTCTTCCATCTCAGGGTCTCAGCTTCAAGAACTAACTCTAAGCCCTTGATAGTTGGTAAAACTACTACTTAGCACTTATCTAGTTAGCCCAAAGTGTTGGGTAATCCTATACACTTCTGTTTCATTGTCCTCTTGAGAGAGTTTGTGCTTTACTGATCATTAATCTGTGCTTGTATTTCAGGCTTTTATTCCCTATATTTGTGCTCTAACAGGTGCAAGTTTTGTCAAGGGCTCTTCCACACAGACGTCATGCATGGCAAGCCAGGGTGTGAACGTACAAACACTCTAGCCTGCCACACACTAAGACTGAAACAGCAATATGTCCAAGCGCACTATGGAACTTTTAGTGCGTGGTAGCAGGGCCCACCTGCCCAGATAGCGCACAGCAGGCTAGAGAGCTAAGGATTTACACCCCAGCTTCCCACACTCTAACTGACCATGTAAATAAGCCCCAAGAGAAGAAAGATCTTCCAAACCAGGGGTGATCAAACTGCAGCCCACAGAACATCTGCAACTGCCATCTTTAATATGGAGCAGAACAGCTCACAGATCCCATCATGCAATGCTCAATGCCGATCCAAACAACTGCATGCTGATAGGTTCTGTAATTTATGCACCAGATCATCTACACAGGGCAGCTGCAGTCTGCAAGTTAGATGCAACCCACACACTCCTGCAATGTTACAATCATAATCTCAGGACAGGCACCCCGCTTCAGAGCCAAAACAGTTGTTGTGTAAGGAATAGCTTAAGCTGCTTACAGGCTTGACATCCAGAAGGATGGAAGACTTGGCAATGAGGCCAGGCTTTTTAGACTTCTTCTCCGCATACTGACGTAGTCGCTCCTCCCGAACTTTGGCAGCCTCCTGGTCTTCCTCTTCATCCCCACTGCCAAATAGGTCAATGTCGTCATCCTCATCTTCGTCGTCAGCCTCAGATGGTCCTACTTTCTTTGCAGGGGGAGCAGAAGGGAGTTCCACTTTCTTTGGGGGAGCAGCAGGTGATTCCACCTTCTTCATTGGGGTGACATGCTTCATGGAAGCAATGGGCAAAAGAGGGAGAAAATAAATCCAAGTGTAAAACAAAGCAGCAAACTCCACCCCCTGTCACAGTTATGACCTGACTTGCCAAAACTAGACTATGCCACCATCCAAAGGCAAGAGCTCAAAGTCATGCAGCCAGGAGCTTGGTGCTTCTATTCCAGGCACTCAATGTCCTGGGCCCAGCATATCTAAAAGAGCCTAAGTGCCAGGCACATGTCCGCAGGTTGCCTTCGCTAAGCAGCATAGCAACATGTACACTTAAAAATAACCCCCCAAACAAATTGCTCCAGCGCACAAACAATTCTTCCTGTGGGCAAGGGAGGGAAGAGAGGCGTGAACCACGTTACGTAGGTTAATCTCACTGCTCAGGGCCCTGCTGGAAGGCACTTTAAGGGTATGTCTATGCAGCCAAGAAAAACCTGTGGCTGGCCTGTGCAGCCGACTGGCTCGTGGGGCTCAGGCTGCAAGGCGTTTTACAGCAACGAAACAGCTCCACAAACCACAGTCATCTGGCACAGTCCAGCCGAGGGTTTAATACTGGTACACAGTGATGACGACTGTGAAGCTTGGTTGAGGTGGAGGAGTCAGAGGGTGGGATATTTCCCTTACTGATAAATGATGAACTAGCAATTGGCTGAGCCCTCAAGGGTTAACTCTCTCTCTACACAAGGCAGCAGGACTGGAGGGAGATATGCGCATTTCCCCTTTAAGTATGCGGCCTTGTTAATTCTGAGACTGCAGCTGCTGCAAGCTCCCTCCATCCTGAGGCCTGGTGTGTGTCCCCTGCTCTGTGGAAGATGGGGTAAGCGGGGTGCAGGAGCAGGGGAACACCCTGACATTAGCCCCCCTTTTCCTTCCCTCCCCCCCCACACAGCAAGCAGGGGTCTCGGGGAGCAGCTCCAAGGCAGAGGGCAGGAGCAGCACATGGCAGTGGGGGAGGGACAGCTCCAATTGGTAGCCTGCTGGGCAGCTGCTGCACAGGGAACTTAGGGGAGTGGGGAGCTGACAGGGGGGCTGCCGGTCCACCCTGGTTCCAAGCCCCCACCAGCTCGCTGCAACGGGCTGCTCTTCCTGCAAGCAGCAGACAAAGCAGGTGGCTGCCAAACAACGTCAAAAGGGAGCATTACCCAACTTTAAACGAGCATGTTCCCTACTTGATCAGCAACGAAACAACGTTAATCTGGACGACTTTACGTGAGGAGTTACTGTACGAGTATTTATAGAATACAATACACAGGGGCAAAAGTTAGTTCCATTAAAGGTCTCCAATGCATCCTCCAAATTGGGGCAAGATGCAATGGATACAGGATACTCAGCTCCCAGAGATATTACTTTTTCCTACTCGAGGCAAAGATTCTCACAAGGCTTGTGAGAACCAATAGGTCCCCCAAGTCTGTCCATCTGTATAGGTCTCTCCTTGCTATATACCTAATAGGTACCAAAACGCTTAGTTTACTTAGTGTGCGCCCATTTATACTCAAGTGTCAATTACTGGCTTAGCATCACAGATTTTGGTGGACCTCTGCAGATTTGTCCCAGCCGAGGATCTGGCCCATCACATATCCTCTTCACTGGACCTGAAGCAGGAGAATCCATGCTCTGCATCTGCACGTGGGCTGAGATGAGGAAGGAAGAGCCGCTCTAGAAGGCTCTGCTGGGGAGGCCTTGGCTAACACTCATGCAGAGATAGCTTTTCTCCTTAGTAGATGGCATGAAGTATTCTAAACGGACCTGGCACCTTGAGGAGTGGATTACCTGGGTTGGCGGCGTTGCTGAGGGATGGTGAGAGGTGGAGGATTTTTCTAGCATGTTCAGGCGAGTTTCCAGCTTGGAGATGGCCAGCTGAAGATCTGCAACAACTAGAAAAGGGAGAAAGAACTCTCATCTTACTGGTTCAACACATGGCAGAAGAGGCAGCAATTCTTCTTTGGTCAGGTCAGGATGAGTTTGCTTTCACTCTAGGCAGGCTACCAAGCAAACTGCATCTATCCCAACTCGAGAGAAATCCTCGCTCCAACGTTAACAAAACCACCAACAAAACACACACAATTCACAGGGCTTCACGACGTTACACTGAGTGGTCAGCAAGATGTGGCTGCCAAGTCCAATGTGTTTTCTTGCCAGAGATTTCTCACTTACCACTGTGGAGATTTTGGTTCTCCACCTCCAGGTTAGCTATTCTGGTGACGAGCTCATTTTGGTCACCACCAGGCCCAGCAGAAGAGGTCGTGCTTGCACTCTGCAACAAGGGAAACCAAGATGAAAAACTAGCCTGTTCACTCAGTTCTCAGACTAAGACAGACAGCATGCCTCTCTAAAGCAGGAAGGCGGAGACAACACTGGGAAAAAGAAGAGATTTTACAGGCTAGCTAGGAAAGAGCCCTTTTGATCGCAAGCCTTTTAAAGCAAATGTTAAACACAAAAATCAGAATGTAATTCATGTGCCACTGACAGACTTTCTAGTGGAGCTGGCATGTTCAGAAGAACACCACATTTCTACAGTCCCAAACTGTGGGCTACCTTAATATTTGCATCTCTAGCATCTCCCAAAGCTTCTCTAGTGCACCTCAAAAAATTTACAAACATTACTTACACTAACACCCCTGCTAAGGAGGTGAAGAGCTTCAAATTACAGACAAGGAAACTGAGGTACAGATGGCTGAAGTGACTTAGCTGAGGTCATTCAGTAAATCAGTGGCAAAGGTAGGAATAGAACATGAGAACATAGAACTAGCAAAAGACTAACAGCAAACAATTTTGTTCAGAAGCAGGAAGCCTGCCAAACAACCAGTGGGGCCACTGGACGATCGAGGGGCTAAAGGAGCACTAAAGGAAGACAAGGCCATTGTGGAGAAGCTAAATTAATTATTTGCATCGTCTTCATTGCAGAGGATGCAAGGGAGATTCCCATACCTGAGCCATTCTTTTTAAATCTGAAAACTTTCCCAGATTCAGGTGTCAACAGAGGAAGTTTTGGCACAAACTGATAAATTAAACAGTAACTGGTCACTAGGATCAGATGGGATTCATCCAAGGATTCTGAAGAATTCAAATATGAAACTGCAGAACTATTAACTGTGGTACGTAACCTATCGCCTAAATCTGCCTCTGTACCAGATGACTGGAGGACTGCTAATGTGATGCCGATTTTTAAAAAAGGCTCCAGAGGTAATCCTGACAATTGCAGGCCAGTAAGCCTAACTTCAGTACCAGGCAAACTGGTTGAAACTATAGTAAAGAACAGAATTATCAGAAACATACATGAACAGGATTTGTTGGGAAAGTAAACATGGCTTTTGTAAAGGGAAATCCTGCCTCAATCTACTAGAATTCTTTGAGAGGGTCAACAAATATGTGGACAAGGATGATCCCATAGATATAAAGCAACAAAGGGTCCTGTGGCACCTTTGAGACTAACAGAAGTATTGGAGCATAAGCTTTCGTGGATAAGAACCTCACTTCTTCAGATGCAAGTAATGGAAATCTCCAGAGGCAGGTATAAATCAGTATGGAGATAACGAGGTTAAGAAGTGAGGTTCTTACCCACGAAAGCTTATGCTCCCAATACTTCTGTTAGTCTCAAAGGTGCCACAGGACCCTCTGTTGCTTTTTACAGATTCAGACTAACACAGCTACCCCTCTGATACTTGACCCGTAGATATAGTGTACTTGGACTTTCACAAAGCCTTTGACAAGGTCCCTCACCAAAGGCTCTTAAGCAAACTAAGCATTCATAGCATAAAGAGACCATTCTCTCATGAATCACTAACTGGTTAAAAGATAGGAAACAAAGGGTAGGAATAAATGGTGAGTTATCAGAATGGAGAGAAGTAAATAGTGGTGTCCACCAAGGATCTGTACTGGGATCGGTGCTGTTCAACATTCATAATGATCTGGAAAAGGGGTAAACAGTTTGCCGATGACACAAAATTACTCAAGATAGTTAAGTCCAAAGCAGACTGCAAAGAGCTACAAAGGGATCTCACAAAACTGCGTGACTGAGCAACAAAATGGCAGATGAAATTCAATGTTGATAAATGCAAAGTAATGCACATTGGAAAACAAAATCCCAACTATATACACAAAATGATGAGGTCTAAATTTGCTGTTACCACTCAAGAAAGGGATCTTTGAGTCACTGCGGATAGTTCTCTGAAAACATCCGCTCAATGTGCAGGGGCTGTCAAAAAAGCAAACAGTATGTAGGTTCCAGTAAGAAAGGGACAGATAGGAAGACAGTAAATATCATAATGCCACTATATAAATCATGGTACATCCACACCTTGAATACTGTGTGCAGTTCTGGTCGCCACATCTCAAAAAAGATGCATTAGAAACAGAAAAGGCACAGAGAAGGGCAAGAAAAATAATTAAGGCTATGGAACAACTTCTAGCTGGGACTGTTCAGCTTGGAAAAGAGACAAGTGACGGGGGTATGACATAGGTCTATAAAATCATGAATGGTGTGGAGAAAGTGAATAAGGAAGTATTATTTCCTCCTTCATGTAGAACAAGAACCAGGGATCACCCAATGAATAGGCAGTAGGTTTAAAATAAACAAAAGGAAATACTTCTTCATACAATACACAATTAGCAAGTGGAATTCGTTGCCAAGGGATGCTGTGAAGGCCAAAACCGGGTTCAAAAAAGAACTAGATAAATTCATGGAGGATAGGTCCATCAATGGCTATTAGCCAAAATGGTCAGGGATGCAATCCCATGCTCTGGGGATCCCTAAGCCTCTTGACTGCCAGATGCTGGGACTGGACCACAGGAGATGGGTCACCCGATGAGTGCCCCGCCCTGTTCATTCCCTTTAAAGCATCTGTCATCGGCCACTGGCGGAAGACAGGATATTGGCCTAGATGGACCATTGGTCTGACCTAGTATGGCCATTCTTATATTTTCTGCAGTGAATTCGATAGTGTCCCGGGGTTCAGGTAACATGAGAACTGTGTGTTCTGCTCTGCATTAGCCCCCCAGGGTCTTGTGTCCAGGGCACCAGGGATGCTCCTGCAGATTGTTTTTTCCCCCCAAGTTACACAAACCAGTCTTGTGGCTGCCCTGCTATAGGTTGGCTCCTAAGCTTGGTGGGTGCCAGGAAAGGCTGGGACTGCTGCGAAGGGAGCAGGAAGAAAAGAGGAGCATCGTCTATCTTTCATACAATCCCTTCCAGCTAGAAGAGGAGCACACTTTGGAGAACACCAGATTCAGCCCTCAGCCAAAGATTACTGTTCTGACACAAGGCTTTGGGTTAACGGGCAGATCTTAGAAGAAACCCCCCGCTCCTGGACCCCTGGAGTGTGGCTTCCAGGTGGCACAAGATGCCAAAAACTCAAGTCTCATCCAAAGGGCAAACCACTTGTGATAGGCACGGGCGCTGACATATAGATGCAGATCTGCAATCCAGGGCCTTTAGCTCAGAGGTGGGAGAGCTACCTATTGAGTCCTTAAGAGGGGGGAGGGATAGCTCAGTGGTTTGAGCATTGGCCTGCTAAACCCAGGTTGTGAGTTCAATCCTTGAGGGGGCCACTTGGGGATCTGGGGCACAAATCAGTACTTGGTCCTGCTAGTGAAGGCAGGGGGCTGGACTCGATGACCTTTCAAAGTCCCTTCCAGTTCTATGAGATATGATATAATAGAATATATGGAGATATATTATTTACATTAAGACCTATATTTTAACTGTGAATACTGACAGTCTGCCTATGGACAGACTCCCGAGTGTCCAGCATAGAATTGGTGGCAAATGCATTGCAAGAATTCATCAAATCGCCTGGGGCCCATACACTTCAGCATGAAGTTTTTGTCCAAACGGGGGCTGTTTCTTCCTCCAGTTTATTCACAAAAGACAGACAACCACTTGTTAGCTGTCCCCCATCCCCAACAGGACTTACAGTCAGGCGACCTGACTTTCTCTTGGATTGGGCAGGTGGGGCTTCTTGGGGGCTATCCAGAATGGTCTTGCGCTGGAAAGGGTGAAAGGTTTGGGGATTCAGGACAAGTATAATATGAAAAAGAATAGAAGCACTTCACTCATGCTAGGGTGGGGCATTCACATATGCATGCAGGAAAACCATTCAGATACATCAGGACAGCGAGCCATATCTTCACAGAATCCACATCCAAACACACTGACCTGCTAAGAGTCAAGTGGATGGGGAGGAAAGCAGCACTATATTAAAGCTTCCTAGTCAGCCTTGGCTTGAATTGCTGGGATAAAATGCAGTTTATATGCCAGGTATTAATATCCCCAACTTCTAGTTACACATCCTAGTACTTCCCAGGAGGATACAATCGCTTGGTGACAGGACTAAGAATCAAGAGGTCTGGATTCTATCACCAGCCCTGACTGACTTGCAGTGTGATTTGGGCCAATTTCCCTATCTGCAAAATAATAAAAGACAGTGCACTATATAAGTGCTAAATATCATTATATTATGTGGCATTTTTTATTGTCAAAGCATTGTAAAAATCAACTAATTAACTCTTAGCACTCTGGTATGACAGATAAGTATCCCCATTTTACAGATGGGAAACCAAGACACAGAGGATACATCAACACAGCAATCAGAAGGCATGACTGAAGCATATGCGGGCATACACATGCTTGCTCATGAAGAACAGCAGTGAAAGCACGGCAGCAAGGACTAGCCGCCTGAGTACGTACCCCGGGTCCCAGGTGGGATTATACTCTGACAGCTAGCCTGTAGCACTGCAGCTACACTGCCATTTTTAGCAAGCTAGCTCAGATATGCTTATATGTACTGAAATCACACCTCCTGAATGCCATATAGACATACCCAGATAAATTAACTAACTTTCTTAAAGTCAGACTGAATCAGTGGCAGTCAGAATTAACTCAGGAGTTCCTAGCTCCTAGCCAGAAGCAAAATCCAGTAGACCACACTCATTTCTCTCCTACAGAGAATAAAGCAGTAGCGTCTACACTAAGCAAATAGCTCACATGACAAAAATCAGCAATGGCTTCCCCGCACCTTCCCAAATTGGTGTTGAAAACTAACTGCTAGCAAACACAGGACAACAAGAGTGAGCACAAGGTCATTTCCTTGTACAGACTCCACTTTACAAGGCCACTGCTATCCCAGCTCAGTAAACCACGAGGTTTGCAAGGCTAAAACACATTGAAACCGTCAGCAGTTAGAACTCTTTCTGCTCTATTTACACCAACAAGTCCGAGAACAAAATATAGCTGGTTTAATTAAATGAGTGAATAAGGAACAGGAGTCTCTTCCATATACTATTTAAACCCATTTTCTTCCCCTCCACCCATGTCACAGGCACAAGAAAAAGATTAGGCAAGGATGAGGATTTAACATCTTAGGCAGTCTCTAGACTGCCACTTTCAGCTCTAAAACTTTTGTTGTTCAGGGGTGTGAAAAAACACCACTCTGAGCGATAAAAGTTTTAGCACTGAAAAGCGCCAATATAGACGCTGCAGGGTTACAAAGATCAGGAGCAGAAAGACTGATTGAGAGGCCCTGAAAACGGGGACATTCCAGGTTTTCAGAGATGCATGGTCAAGTACATTTATTCCTATGTGCAGTCAAGTGTTTTCCCTCTTACTTTTGATTAAAAGATTGCATTAGATTTCCTCTTGGCAAAAACAAACTAATGGATTCTATTAAGGACGAGAATTCAAATGCAAAAAAAGTAGACATTCAAAGATTAAGGTTCCCACAGCATCACTGACTTGGTCACTTGACCATGTTATCTGTAATATTTACAAATGTGGATCTCTTTTGTATGGGAATCTTAGTTTTCAGTTCCTGATTTCAATGGGGTTTAATGTACATTGAATTAAGAGTGCTAAGAGCACAGCAGTCTGCCTAGTAAAATCCCACAAGGCAGAAATCTCAGCCTGCCTGGAGAAGACTCAAGTAGGCATGTCAAACATTAATGGGCGTTTTCCCTAGTTATGAGGCAAGGAATGTAGAACCTAGTCCTGCAGCTTTACCATAGGCCTCAACCATCTGACCCTTTCCAGCTTACAGATATTTGTAGTAGAATACACTTTTGTAATTAAGAGTTTAAAATGATAAACCTAGCACCAAGCTGAAGAAGACATCTGTGTGTTACAAAATGCAGGGGCAGTGCAGAACTTTCTTTCTAGCCTCAAGCAGCTGCAGAATCGAAATGCAATGGAAACGGAACGCAAATGCACACAGGGCAGAATACACAGAAACTTAGATCTTCCTTTCCAAAACAGCACTGTGGATCTCAACAAATGACCCACTCAGTATCACTCTGAGAAGTACATACATAATACAGGTATTTACCCTGCCTGTCTTCAATGCAACACAAAACTGCCTGCTTACGAATAGTTATCACTACACTAACCTGAGTACAGTAAGAGTGAAAAGTTGTGATAAAGGGGAATTAGATGGGGAAGGCCTAGACAGCAGTTACACTATATGCATTTTGCTTCCGGATATTATTTGGAGATAGCTAATAATTCATTAAAAATTGAGGGGGGATGAATTATGGGAATGGATTGGGAGGTGTCTAAAATTCTGTCTCTGGAAACACACTTCAAATCAGATAAAGGAGCGCCAATTAGCGGAGAAGAAAGGAAATTGGGATAGTTTAAAATCCAGAACTGTAGATTCACTTTATATGAGCCCAGCCCAACCCAGAGTGAAGAAATTTTGATCACACTAGTGTAGGGAGCTGACCCAACCCCCACAACTGTAAACAAAACATGTCCACTTTTTTTTTTTTTTTTTTTTGGTGTGGGGGTGGAGAAAGGATATCCACTTCCCCAGTGGATCACCATCTAATTCATTAACAGCATGTTAGGTCTTATAAGCAGGTTTATAAACAGATGTCATTGAACTTAATGTGCATGCTTTTTCCTATGGTTTCCAAGAAGGCAGTCCCAACTCATTTAGGGGTAAACCCTCATGCACATTAACACCCAGGTGGTCTTCCTAATTTACTACTATGTAAGAGCAGATGCTCTGGAAGGTATGATCATGTTTTTGGCCTGCAAGAACAGAGTCAGGCTTACACACACGTGAGAGCAGCCTATTCCAGCTATATAGGGTTGCCTACAACACTCAACACTATTAGCTAAATACGCCAAACATTTCTAAAATGCATCCTCATCCTACCTCAAAAGAGGTGTTAAGTAATCCCATTTTACAGATGGGGAATGCACGTACAGAGAGGTTAAGTGACTTGCCTAAGTCTGAGGGAGAGCAGGGAATAGAACCCAGAACTTTTAAGTCCTAGTCCAATGTCTTAACCACAAACAATGATTTTGTGGTTACAGTATGGACAGACTCTGGGTTCAATTCCCTGCTCTGGCAGGATTCCTGTGTCCCCTCGGGCAAGTTACTTCACCTTTGTGCCTCAGTTTCCCATCTGTAAAACTGAGAAAACTCCAAACTAAGCTGACTATTTAGACAAAGTTGTTCAGGGCTGGGATTGCATCATACTGTACGTCTGTAGACTGTTTAGCCCATAGTTGTCCTGATCTCATTCGGCCCTCTAGACACCACTGTAATACAAATAGTAAAGCCCCCTCCATTGTCTCTTTGGCAAGTAGGGTTTGCAAAACAGAGTGTATTTGAAAACACTAGCGGTCTCTGATCCCCCGGGCATGTGTGAATACTGGGAACATGTATACAATCTCCCACATTGGCACGGCAAGTGCACCAAAGCCTCCATTAGTCTCTGGACTTCCAATATACTTTATAGTCACATCACAAAATAAATCAAAAATCCTTTGATTTCCACACACCATGTTGATGATTCAATGCGTTCCAGCTGTAAGGCTACATAAGAAAGTGTTAGTATCAAACAGATGGGCTGAAATGAGGGATTATAAAAGCAGATTTGTCCATGCAAAGCAGAATGAAAGGTATGTGCAAATAAATGTTTCTGGCATCTTTTTTTTTTTTTAAATCTCTTTTTGGGAGATGCAAACCACTACCTCAGATTCCTTTCACTGCACGATATTTATACATTTCTACATACTGACTGTCAAACTGCAGTATTGCTATTTGCAATAGATGCATGAAATGCAACCAGGAAAGAACTAGAAAAATGAAATTCTTCCATCTTCCCATCTCTACCCAGAGCCAGAGAACAGTTCTCTCGATCTTCAAGTTATCAAGCTGAAGTTCCCATACTTGGACTCTCTTTCCCACCACCAAAATCCTGGATATTAAGCACAAAAACCAACAGGCCTCCAAAGTCATTCTACAAAGTTAGTGTAAACCAGTTTGTTTTGTGAGGTCTGAGAACAAAATCCACGTATCAGGCAATAAAGCAAAGTAACACACTTATGCTATTCTGTACAGATACTTTTGGTGCTTGTATTGTTACTGTCCATAATTTAGAATGATCCTTTAGAAACGGAAAGCTAGGGAATTTGACATTTCAGACCTGTCTCTCTTCCCACATGTCTAAGGGCAGAAGCCAACCGCGCTTACTGCCTAGCTGTGCACCAGCACAGATGATGGTAGCAATTATTTATTATGTTGCACTACCGATGCACATGGTGCTTTACAAGAAAAATTAAGATTGCAGTGTCTACCACAAAGAGCTAACAAGGCCAACATAAGGCAAGATCAACAAGAGATCATGAACAAGCAGGGACGGAGAGGTCATTAATACCACGCAT
Source organism: Malaclemys terrapin pileata (assembly GCF_027887155.1). Taxonomy (NCBI): domain Eukaryota; kingdom Metazoa; phylum Chordata; order Testudines; family Emydidae; genus Malaclemys; species Malaclemys terrapin. Next base: position 4,050,865 of record NC_071506.1, on the reverse strand, counting down.
GTGCTCGGGTAAGCAGTGCACATATCTCGAGGGGGACACAATGGTTGTGGGTTTGCTATGTTATTATGAAGCCACCTTAACAGCTACCTAGTTAAGGCTGCAATGAGTTTTCCCGCTTCAAGCAGTTTTAGCTGCAAATTCAAGCACGATAATTAATCGAGATCAATCTGGTGTCCTACAGGTATTTCACATTTAGAGTCTCCACTGCACAATTCTGAGATTTAAAATCCATCCCTTTGGGAATCCTCCCAGAGATTAACTACATTTGATAGCACTTTCTGCCTACTCACTTTTGTTGAAACAACGGGGAGTCCGGTGGCTCCTTGAAGACTGGCAGATTTATTTGGGCGTGGGCTTTCGTGGGTAGAAAACCCACTTCTTCAGATGCCTAGAGTGTAAGGTCCCTAGAATCTCTCACACTCAAAAACCTCAAACATGTTGAAATTTCAACACAGGACTGGAGACTACAGAAAGCCCCAGCATATGACAAAGTCAATATACAAACAAGTTATTTGGCTTCTTTGCCACAGAGACCACAACACTATCTTCATAGAAGACTTTTGTTCTGATGCTCCCTTGGCTTCACTAGCCCTCTTGCCCTGACTCCCCCACCTCTGAGGCTACAGTGCTTGGCTGCCCCAACCCTAGATGCCTCTATGCCCTCCCATCCAAGCCTCAATTAGATAAAATAGCCTTCTGTAACAGGACTCCCATTCCAGCACAAGTGAAGTTCATCAGGCTGAGGTTGCCCTCTGGGAAACCAGGGGACATTCACCAAACAGAGAACCTGCCTTCAGAACAGAGTTGCAAGCTCCATTTGTCAGGCAAATTTGGATTCAAGATTCCCCCTCCTCTCTCTGCCCACTCTCACCAGGCCCTCGTTCTCATTACGAGCTGGGGGCATGGAGGGAAAGAGAAAAAAAGGATTTACAATTAATGTTGAGCCTGATCTCCATTAGGAAGCAGCTTCAAAGTCCACTCCATTTTCTATTACTATCTGAAAAGCTTTCAAAGCTTATCTTTGATTGCTGGCTGAACTCTCCATAGTCCAGGATGTTTAGGCCTTATTCAAGTCTTCCATCTTAGATTTAAAGATTTATATTGAAAACCCAAGCAGATTACGGAAGATTATAAATTTGCAGGTTATTTCAATGCAGAGTTCCCAGCTTGCCCATGCCGTTAGCAATTGCAGCATCACAAGAAAAGCAATCAGCAGCAGCCTTTCAATCAATGGTCACACAATTTACTCCCAGCACTACCCTCCTGAGGAGGTTTTTAAAACGTCAGTTGTTTCCCCTCTTCACTTCCAAAACGTATAAATGCTTTCAGGAACAATTTAGAACGCAAATCTAATCCTTTTCTCTTGTGTTTTCTCCCCGTTTGCCTGCTGTCCTTGTATCAAATTCCAAGTGGCCAATTCTGTGCTGAGCACCTTTGCCCCTGCAAGTGATCTCAGTTATTCCAACACAGAACTATACAGCTGAACTTGACCACAAAAACAGCAGGCCCAAGGAGAAGACCAAGGGAAAAGAAGTTCCTTTCATTCCTGTTTACCTACCCAAGATATTTGGGTCACTAATCATCTTGTAACAGGCATATTTTGCATTCCAAGTCAATAGGTAGGTTCCTTCCTCAGGAGGAATTACTAGGCCATCAGTACATAGGGCCAGACACCTAATAGTTCTAATTTTGCACTTGTTAAGCATCTTCCATCTGAGGATCTCAATGTTTTACAAATATTGATTTGGCCTCACGACCTTCCAGTGAGTAGTTGACACTATCACCTCCATTTTACAGATGAGAAAACAGGAGGCATATCTTGGATTAGAACCTGGTCACTATCCCTCCTCCCCGCGATAAGTCAGCACAACACCTCTTAATATGGGATCGAAATTCCTTTCTGAACAATCACCGTGATTATACAGCCAGCTTTGTGACAAACATGATGTAGCAGCAGCAAAAAATGCTCCAGCAGGGGATAGTAGCAATCTATTATAGTAGTGTTCAGAGTTAAAACTAGTAGCCAAGCTGAGTACCCTAGAAACAGTAGATGGAAGATGCCATTTCTTTGCACATACCCTAACTGAAAGCCAACAGGAAAGAGAAGGTGGTAGTTCAGTGTACCCCAGTATACAAACATGCCCCTGCTGACAGATACGCGCTCAGCAGGGGTATTTTAACTATGGTTAAATTGGTTACCTGTTAGCTAAAGATCATTGGAACCAACTCAAACATTCCACTGGGAGAAGAAATGCATAGCTCTTTGAAGACCCCACTGAATTTTAGCCCCAGTGCAATTAGCCTGTAATTTTAAAGCCATTGTGCTAAGGTAAGGAGTTACACAGCATGCATTTCTGGTAATAGAGGGTGTTCCTGATAAAATGGAGCTAGTCTGGTGGTACACAGCACTGCACACCTTGTCAATCGTCTCTAACTTAAAATAAGAAGCCACACAATCTATGGAATCAGTCATAGTGGAAGAGATCTGTGAGATGCGCCATAGCTAAAAATGGACTGCAGGTAGCCAGCTGGTGAGAGAGCTTGGGTACTCACTCCGGCCAGCGATTTCTGGATATTCTCCCTGGCTCTGGCAATGTCGCGTAGGATCGTGCTGGCTCCGTTCTCCTGCAAACAGCGCAGAAAGAACCAAGATGTTTTGTAAAATGAGACATGAGAAATTGCTGTGAGCAGCTAAGATGGGGAAGATTGGATTTTTTTTTTAGCAATGATTTAGTAAGTTTTGGAGGCAGCTTTTCAAGAAGCATCAGCTGGAGGCATGGAGTGCAATGACTGCAGCTTAGTTTTGGTCACGTCATGCTACGCCTCCAGAACAGTGTCCAGTTGCAGAGTTTGAGACCTCAATATTTTGCTTCTCCCTACTCTGGTCCCGTGACAGGTTGGCATACCCATCACTCAGGCAGGTTATCAGGATCACTTTAGTTTGCCCTTGGAGCTCTGGTTAGGCAGCTAATTTCCTTAAAAGACTATGTGTGAATTTCATGCTGGTGAGAAGTGGCAGAGTCCGGCAGACTAAAATCTTCTATTCCAAGAGTGGGTGTAGTCCAGGCTGTGGCAGCCCTAGCTTTTCCACATTTATATGCCACATCCCCAAATGGGAGGGTCCACACTTCCTGGGGCGAGAGTTCAGTTTCCAGGGTCCAAGTACTCCTTGGCTCTCTGAGACTACCAACCAGGGCACCAATTATAGCTGTGGTTTCTGTGACAGACTCCGGTCCACTGGAAACTGGACTGAGCACCAAAATTCATTTCACACTGGGCACCAAATCAGCCCCAAATAATCCCACACTAGCATGGCACTTCCAAATTTGATGCAAATTAAAAAAAAGTTTACTGAAGACTCCTAAACCTTACTAGGAAGGGAGAGTTGTAATAAACAACTCTAAGTTTCAGTCAGTTGGGTTTCAGGCCACTTCCGGCAGGTAAAATTACCTTCTTCACTGAAAGTTGTGTGTCATGTGATATTCTAATTATTCCCCTTTCTACTGCACACAGCACAGTTGTGCTTTAGAATCTGCTTTAATGTTTTACTTACAACTTCCAATTTTTGTAGACCTACTGTAGGAACATCTGCCCTTCAAATAAACGTTGTACAGAGCTTTGTGCTACCACTATGGTAGCATAGCCAGCAGAAATTCAGCAGAACATGCCTAGAAGCTACTAAAGCATTGACCGTTGTTTAAAAGCTCGGCCCTGCCACTTGCAAAACAGCCATGTAAGATTTCAAGCCGCTTTCTATGGAATTAAATGCATACGCAGTTAACCATCCTTTACATTTTAGGATGGGAGCATCACTGCTCCCTACAATCTTACTCCAGTTGTGGGGGTGCAGATACCTCAGGAATGTAAGTGTGAGCCACCCTGAGTACTTTATGTTGGAACTGGCGTTTGCTTTCCCTGCTCTTCCCCCACCATAGCTCTGGTGCAGACAACTAATATATACCCCATTCCCTGCGGCCTCCTGTTAACATTACAGGGAAGCCAGAAAGGGAATGTGGGTCACAATCTCTCTGGAGTGTTAGCACCACTATACTCCCGTCATGCACTCGGTCTCCAGGATGTGCCTGGCAAAAAAACAACTTGGACACTCCTGAACACTGGCTCCCTGGAAAAATAGGAAATTGCTAGATATCGTAATAGCTCACGTAGGTCAGTCCTTAGCATAACTTCCCATCCTCCCATATTACCTCAACATTTGTTCTCAGATCTTGTGAATGGGATATAAAATTGCTCGCTGATAGGTCACAGACCCTATTTGTGGCCCTGCCACAGGTAGGGCGCAAGTAACCTGAAGGATTAAGAAAAGACCAATTCTTGTAAACTATAACCCAGGTTTTCTCCCATTTCTATTTCACCCCATTCACAAAGTTGAACCTCATCTTGTACATGGGCAAATCAGCTTCAGCGACACCTATATTTTGAACACTGTGGTTCTCACACTATAGCCTGTGGAACACTGGAGGGGTTTGAAGCAATTATTTGTGGGCCACAGGACAAAACATTTTGAAAACCAAACAGGGAATTTGGTGACAGGACCTGAGTCTCCAAGAGAGGATATCTTACTAATTCTCCTAGTCTGGAGACCAATTTGTAACAGACCTTAACAAATACATACAGGTGGGAAGGGTCATTCTTTCACCTGCTATCAGTACTGGGAGATCCTTAGACTCTAGCACGCTGCAAAAACAACTTCCTTACTACTTGAGGATATGCATTACCTGTTGGCATGAAGGACTGGCAACTGGCCCATTCATCTGTTCATAGTATCTCTTCTCAGCATCGTCATACTTGAATTTATCAAACCAGATCTTCTCATGCATAAGAAAATCAGCTGCCATTTTTCTGCAAATAGGAAGAGACAAGATGAGCACCTAGGAATATTTAAGGTTAGCTGCCTGTATCAGGTTCATCAGCAAGAGCACTTATTTCCCTCCTTCCTCCCCCACAGAACTGCATTGTAGCTTTCTGCCCTTTATCTTCCTTCCCCTCTGGTGAAAAGCTTTAAGTAAATGGGATCCTATTAAGAAAGCAGGGCATTCTAATCATCCATCCACCTGTCTGCCTGATCTGACCTGCATTTAGCAACACAGCATGAAGCGGGGGCTGTACATGTTGGACAGTCTGCATCTTCCCCTGTATAAATGCCAGCTCCACCAGGATATATAAATCAAAATGTCAGACACTTAAAAATCCACACAAGTCAATTAATACAATGGTTTAAAAAATGGACAGAATCGCACCTGTTTTGGCTCATGTACAGAGACTTTTTTTTTTTAATATGCCTAGCCAACCTTAGTAACTAATAGCACTAAACTCCTTTACATAGCTTTTAGCTCAACACAGAGTGGAGGACGCAGTGTTTTAGTCACATTACAACTATGTTAGGAAGCAGTGTTAAAACAGTAATGGGGAGCAAGTTGAGCACACCGTTCTATTGCATACTATCTTAAACAGATTTCAGCCCTGCCCACACCTGAATCAGAACTGTGCTGCTCCAACCAAGCTATCTTTACTTCTGGGGGAATTCTGCGCCACTGCGCAATGCAGAATTTTGCAGAAATTAACACTGTGCACGCAGAATTGCTATTCGACCACAGAAATGGGCTGCAGTGCTGCTGGTCACCACTAGGGGACACTGGATTCAGCAGAGCCCAGCTTGCACATAGAAGACACCACTGGGTGAGGGAGCTAGAGGGTTCCTGGCAACTGCAGTTCCCAGCATGCTCTGAAGGAAGGAGAGGGTGGCACGCAGGAAACTCCACGCAAGCCTGGGATCAAGCATCAGGCTGTTTCTCCCTTTGGATCCCTGGGTTTTGGTGGGGGAGGGGTGTCTGGGCAAGGGGGGGAGGGGTTATGGGTGTCTGCCCCCCCCGGCTGGGTTCTGAGTGTGTGCGGGGGAAAAGGGGCAGAGAAACAGGAACTGGGTTGTCATAGGGATTTCTTTAACTCTCTACTCTGGGGGGAATTTTTGTGAGTGTCCATATTGTTATACATATGCTTGCTGACAGGTATTTTGATATAAATTACCAAAATAATTGAAAGTGGCCTGATTACATACAGTGTTATTTTGACAAATAACATTTGTAGAATTTGAAAAAATTGTGCACATAATATTTTAATTTTTTGGGCACAGAATGCCCCCAGGAGTAGATGGGCAATGCATCACTGAGTGTGCTGCAGAACGAGATTACCCAGTCCTCCTGGATAAATCCATAATAGTACGTGGCACGACAAACAAACAAAACAAAAATTACTAGAAGAGTGTCTCCTTTCAAATCAAGAACCACAAAAAGTATTTCAGAAGATGGCATACGGAGGAGTGGAAGATGGACCTGCAGGGGTGTACTTTCAGAAGACCCTGTAGTCATTTAGAAAGTAAACTGTTACACCGTTGGGGAGAGATCCTTCCCATTGTGCTAGTCAGAAATCACGAGATTCCGCCCCATGTGGGAGGATAAGGAGGATGTTCTAAAATGCACATGGGTTCTAAAATGGCTATTAAAGTAGTCCAACCTACTACTTTGTATGTGGTAACAATGAATTCAGAGGCAAAGGGGCTAATTTAATATGGGCATGCAGTTAAACAGCTTCCAAAGGCTATTTAACTTCATGGTGTATTGCGGGATGGGACTATTACAAGAACCTAACATGGAGGACATACAGTTATTTCAAAGCAAGGGCCCGGTACAGGAGCCTAGGACAAAAGGTCAGTTTGAGGGAGTAAGAAGAGGCAAGAAAGGAGCATCTCAATGAAGCAATTACAAGGCCCTGTTGTGAGAAGTATAAGCAGAGACACAGCAACTAAGGAATATTACCTTATGTAAAGGGCATTTAAAGATCTTTTAGGAAAAGTTTACAACACTCAAATGCCCTAAGGCAAGGACCATAACTTCAAGAATCAGCCTAGACCTTTCCAAGCCCTACAAATCCTCCAAAAAAACACCTCCAGATCTCAACACTGGTTAACTAAGTAATGCTTTGTACTATCCGGTTGTAAAAAACATCTCAGTATCAACACCGACCCATTCAGAAAAGCAGAGAAGGATCAAGAGAGACTGCTACAAAACCATTTCCAAATTCTGCAACCCCTTCCCAATGTTCACATCATTCCTGCAAGAGACTGCCAGAAATGCTGTCCATATACACAAGCCAGTTTACTACACACAATCCTAATTATGAACAGGCCAATTAATCACACACTGAACATTTTGTATTGATGCAATCTTCATTTCATGGGGAGAGAGTGTGGTACAGATTCTCCTTACTCCATCTGGCCACAGAGAATGCTATTCAAACTCAAGGGTCTCCTCAAAGGGGGAGAAAAGAAGATCTAGTCTCTGTGAAAATTGTATTTATTTATTGCTGGGCTACAAAAGAGCACTTAAGTACTGGCCTTTAAACAAATCCACTGAAGAGCTACAGCTCAGAAGGTAATGTGGCCTCTGAACGTTAGAGAAGTTTTGGGTTCAGCAAGTAGAATGCAATTATGTAAAATCAAAATACAAACTGCATTGTTTCATGTACAGTGGAACAAAAATGCTGTTGTGTACTCACCCAAGACAGGCAGCTTTCAAATATTTCCAGCCTTTAAACAAAATTAGACTGTTCTAATTAGACTAATCGCAGGGCCGATAACTATGGATATCTTCTACATTTTAAAAATGCATCTCCTCTCCCAGCTCCAATGTTTGTTCACTGGATTTGTTATAATCTAGTTCACCTTCCCTTACATGCCCAGATTAAACACCCACTTTTAGACAAAATGGCTTATCAGATTACCTTCCCTCAATTGTTCAGAGGAAGCACCTGTGGTCTCCAGATTGAAACTTTGGGCCTATTTTACAGTCAAATGGCATCTTTCATCCTGAAGGCTCCCAAAGCTCCTCTATAAACTGAATATATACAGTGACACAAAAAAGCATCCATTTCTCAGGGGAAGCCAGTGGAAAACCCACATATAGCAACCTCTAGGAAAATGTTGGTCAAAGTCACCGGAACAAATTCCTTCTCTTGTGAAGAATGCAATGGGATCTTTAATACTCATGCACTGCAAACACAATAGCCATTCTAAAGGTCTAATCCAAAAAAAAAAAAAAAAAGTTACTGCTGAACCTGCCTAAAACTCAGTTTATGAACCTCAGAATGATGAGGGGGGCTAAGTGGTCTGTACCACCCCCAGAGCAATGTTTAGACGATACAGTCATCCCCTCCACCTTTCTACCGGTAAAGCACCTTGGGATTAAAGGCTCTGTGCAAGAAATGGGTGGCCTGAGCACAGGACTGGGAATCAGAACTCCCAAGTCAAGAGTTCTAACCCCTCCTTTGACTTCAGTTCTGTGTGATCTTGAGCAAGTTATCGAACTTGTCTGGCTCCAGCTATAAAATGACAATAACTTAACTACCGACCTCCTAGGGGTGTTTGAGGATTAATTACAACTCATCATAACGGTGAGCTACCTTAAAAAAGAGGGCCCTCTTCAAAAACCCTGCTGGTAAAGTGAAGCCTGATTAAGGATAAAAACAGGACCTTTGGCTCAATGACTGGAGGTTATGTCTATAGCGCCAGTGTTGTGTTTGGCACTACAGACCCACATTGCCTTCTACATATGCCAATTATTACAGCTCAATCCTGAACCATCAATTTTCCGAGTTTGAGTGTTACCCCAGAATAAGCTTTTCCTACTTAGTTTCTGATGCAGGCACGCTTGTGGCACGAGAAGCAGGTCGAGATGGTTTTGCTAGTGTGAGTTCTGGAACCCTTGCATTATCTTGTCTGCTCGACATTTTCAGGGCCTCAGATGCATAGTATCGTGATTCAGCACTGTCGTATGTGGGTTTACTAAGCCACAAATGCTCACTGTCCTTGTGCAGGAAATACCAGGTAGGCGGAGGGTGCTCGGCATCTTTATGAAGGGAAGGGTTGGTGGTGAACTCCACATGTCGGGAATTCATTCGTTTCCCGGGACTGCGGCCCTTCTTGTCCTTTCGGCTGCTCTTTGAGGCTTCTGGACGGCTGCGCTCTTGTGGCCTCACCTTCCCTGGAGGATGCCCATCAGTCATGTTCTCGTAGAAGCATTTCTCTGCATCATCATAAATAGGTTTCTCCAGCCACACCTCCGAAATCAATGCCTGCAAGCTCAATATCTGAGGCTTGCCATTTATTGTCTGGTGTGCAGGACTGGGCAAACTGGTAACGAAAGAGGCACCAGAATGAACCACAACATCTGTTGACAGGCATGGTGTAGCAGGGGTTGCAGGAGTAGATAGAGCTGTTATATACCCTTCATCTGGAGTTCTTTGATCAACATCACCATAGTCACTGTTCCATCGTACCGATGGAAGATCTAGGAAGTGTGGATGAACAAAAGATTGAGACCTTTCAACAAACACCTTCTCTGCCTCATCAAAGTTGAACTTGTTGACCCAGATATCCTGGATGACATGGTGACAAGCAATCAGACTGGCATGGGTGCAGTGCAAGGCTGCTAGGTTCTTCCTTGGCTTATGAACACCTGGGACAGCTTCTTCTGACCAGGACACTAATGCTGGCTGCTCAGCAGCTGGTTCAGTTTCAGGGGCCTTCTGGGTCAGGTCATCTGCAAGTTTCTTTCTGAACAGGTTTTCAGCATGATCGAAGAAAGGTTTGTCAAACCACACGCCATCAGCTAATAAACCAGTCAGGACGAAATCTACCTTGGAGACCAAACTCTTGGTTTTTGGAGAGCGCTTCCTTTTCTTTTGCTTCTTCCCATTTTTCACTCTTTTCATGTCTTTCAATTCGCCCTCGACAGGATCATCATGGCAAACCCTGTTCATTGCCTCCACCTCTTGGCCCTTTTCAGTGGCTGAGGCTGCCAATGTGGCTTCTCTTTCATAGTGGAGCCTCTCCGCTTCATCATACTGGTGCTTGTCCAACCAGACCTTTTCTAGTGGGTACGGGAGCTTCCTTGTCCTCATCTTCCAAAGAGTGGCAGCATTAAAAGATAAGCACAGTAATGTAGTTGCAACATAACTAAACAAGCCACTGGCATACATTAGATTTGAGCCATTTCTTAAACACTGCAAAGTTTATATAAAAACCCACCACTCAGTCATGACTAATATATTAAGAAATGGTGCTTTGGGAATCTAATTCAATTTCCATATCATTGTTTACACATTTCAGTGAGAAGGAATTAAGTTGTCCGCATGTTTAATTCAAGTTCAAAAAATTGATCTATTTCTCTGTAAAGCACCTTTTTAATTAACAAGTTTCAGAGTAACAGCCGTGTTAGTCTGTATCCGCAAAAAGAAGAACAGGAGTACTTGTGGCACCTTAGAGACTAACAAATTTATTAGAGCATAAGCTTTCGTGGACTACAGCCCACTTCTTCGGATGCATATAGAATGGAACATATAATGAGGAGATATATATACACACATACAGAGAGCATAAACAGGTGGGAGTTGTCTTACTAACTCTGAGAGGCCAATTAATTAAGAGAAAAAAAAAAAAAAAACTTTTGAAGTGATAATCAAGCTAGCCGAGTACAGACAGTGTGATAAGAAGTGTGAGAGTACTTACAAGGGGAGATAGTCAACGTTTGTAATGGCTCAGCCATTCCCAGTCCTTATTCAAACCGGAGTTAATTGTGTCTAGTTTGCATATCAATTCTAGCTCTGCAGTCTCTCTTTGGAGTCTGTTTTTGAAGTTTTTCTGTTGTAATATAGCCACCCGCAGGTCTGTCACTGAATGACCAGACAGGTTAAAGTGTTCTCCCACTGGTTTTTGAGTATTTTGATTCCTGATGTCAGATTTGTGTCCATTAATTCTTTTGCGTAGAGACTGTCCGGTTTGGCCAATGTACATGGCAGAGGGGCATTGCTGGCACATGATGGCATAGATCACATTGGTAGATGTGCAGGTGAACGAGCCCCTGATGGTATGGCTGATGTGATTAGGTCCTATGATGATGTCACTTGAATAGATATGTGGACAGAGTTGGCATCGGGGTTTGTTACAAGGATAGGTTCCTGGGTTAGTGGTTTTGTTCAGTGATGTGTGGTTGCTGGTGAGTATTTGCTTTAGGTTGGGGGGTTGTCTGTAAGCGAGGACAGGTCTGTCTCCCAAGATCTGTGAGAGTAAAGGATCATCTTTCAGGATAGGTTGTAGATCTCTGATGATGCGCTGGAGAGGTTTTAGTTGGGGGCTGAAGGTGACAGCTAGTGGTGTTCTGTTATTTTCTTTGTTGGGCCTGTCTTGTAGGAGGTGACTTCTGGGTACTCGTCTGGCTCTGTCAATCTGTTTTTTCACTTCAGCAGGTGGGTATTGTAGTTTTAAGAATGCTTGATAGAGATCTTGTAGGTGCTTGTCTCTATCCGAGGGATTGGAGCAAATGCGGTTATATCTTAGAGCTTGGCTGTAGACAATGGATCGTGTGGTGTGTCCTGGATGGAAGCTGGAGGCATGTAGGTAAGTGTAGCGGTCAGTAGGTTTCCGGTATAGGGTGGTATTGATGTGACCATCGCTTATTAGCACAGTAGTGTCCAGGAAATGGACCGCTTGTGTGGATTGATCTAGGCTGAGGTTGATGGTGGGATGGAAATTATTGAAATCATGGTGAAATTCCTCAAGGGCTTCTTTTCCATGGGTCCAGATGATGAAGATGTCATCAATGTAGCGCAAGTAGAGTAGGGGCGTTAGGGGACGAGAGCTAAGGAAGCGTTGTTCTAAGTCAGCCATAAAAATGTTGGCATATTGTGGGGCCATGCGGGTACCCATAGCAGTGCCGCTGACTTGAAGGTATATATTGTCCCCAAATGTGAAATAGTTGTGGGTGAGGACAAAATCACAAAGTTCAGCCACCAGGTTAGCTGTGACCAGCCATACCATCAGGGGCTCGTTCACCTGCACATCTACCAATGTGATCTATGCCATCATGTGCCAGCAATGCCCCTCTGCCATGTACATTGGCCAAACCGGACAGTCTCTACGCAAAAGAATTAATGGACACAAATCTGACATCAGGAATCAAAATACTCAAAAACCAGTGGGAGAACACTTTAACCTGTCTGGTCATTCAGTGACAGACCTGCGGGTGGCTATATTACAACAGAAAAACTTCAAAAACAGACTCCAAAGAGAGACTGCAGAGCTAGAATTGATATGCAAACTAGACACAATTAACTCCGGTTTGAATAAGGACTGGGAATGGCTGAGCCATTACAAACGTTGACTATCTCCCCTTGTAAGTACTCTCACACTTCTTATCACACTGTCTGTACTCGGCTAGCTTGATTATCACTTCAAAAGTTTTTTTTTTTTTTTTCTCTTAATTAATTGGCCTCTCAGAGTTAGTAAGACAACTCCCACCTGTTTATGCTCTCTGTATGTGTGTATATATATCTCCTCATTATATGTTCCATTCTATATGCATCCGAAGAAGTGGGCTGTAGTCCACGAAAGCTTATGCTCTAATAAATTTGTTAGTCTCTAAGGTGCCACAAGTACTCCTGTTCTTCTTTTTAATTAAGTTATCTGCATCCACGTTCACATTTGGTCTGGTCAGACCTGTATTAAGTCTTCAAAAACTAAAGCCATAGGGCTGTAAATGTAGTTCACATTTTACACCGTAAGGCACACTTGTCAGTCGTGTAGGCCAAACCTGAATCCTTTTCAAAGTTTTATGGTATAGTGGAGGGACTTTCCAAACCATCACTTGTTAAGCACCACCAATGTGCTAACTAGATACCCTTAAACCGGTATTTTTGGAAAACTTGCTTTTAAAAAAAAAAAATTTGCTACTCATGAAGATCTTTTTGTAGACACTGCCAATACAGGACATGCTGTATTGTACTTGACTGCTATTAAACCAGCAGAGGGAGCAAAGGAAACTATTTGCAGAGCTGCACAAAGTTAGCTGAGATAGGGAATGCTTATGCATTTTTTCATAAAATATGCTCTTGAAGATGAATTTGGCTTCCTTTAACTGAAGGCGTTTTCCTTCATAGGATGTGCACCCATTATTAGGTTGGAGTAAGGTTATGTGTTAGTAATGGGCTCCTGGCTTTCTTGGAAACCATGAATATCTCAAATATATTTTGAGCTAACAAACTTTGACACCCACTGGATTTCAGTTAAAAATCAATTACTGCCAAATGGAAAGGAAAAGAGTTTTTAAGAGGGTGTCTCAGGGTTCATATATATTAACCTTCATTATCTGCGACAAGCTTATTTTAAACACAGCTATTTTCGAAAGATCTGCCTATAACTTTAAGCTAGACTTTGTTAAATGCTATTGCTTCACATTTAAATCAACTGAAATATCCCATACAAAGGAAGAGGCATAAATGTTGCATTTGATTGGTGTGAAAGTCTTGTGCTTTAAATATTGTTTATAATCCACTATGAAGTCAAATTTAGCTTCCAGGATATCAAAATTATCAAACATGATATTGGAGAGATTTTCCTAACTGCAGGATTTACAGCAGTGTTCAGAAATCCAGGTAATGGTTAGCTACTAAGTTTTAAGATAGTAAATTAGTAAAAGAGTAAGTGCGTTGAATTATGCACAAATCCAATTTAAAATTAAGTAGCTGAAAAGTCAGTTCCCTCTTTGCTTACCTGCCAGTCTCAGTTTCAAGATTCTATTTCACTCTGCAATAGGTGATCAAATCAAACATTTAAAACTGAACATTTTCCAACATTCCATTGAGTGCAGATGGCGATACCAACAGTTGGAAAAAATAAATCAGAATTCCTATCTCAGGACTCAGCAGACAAGTAAAGGGGGAAGTACTTTCAAATACAAGTGCCTTTGCCATTTTAAACTTACACTTATTATTTTGGGAATTTTTACATTGATATTTAAAAAATCTAACACCTAAATACAGTATTAAAATCATAATTTCTAAGGGGAACCCTTTTTTTGCTTAAAAATAAAAACTGATACTTTTCATCAGGTACAGAAGACACTGAACAACCCTTGTCCAGTTGAAACAATCTAAAACAATATATTTCTCTTGATTCAAATATCAAAACTGGAAACCCTGAAAGTCAGGCAGATTCCATTAAAAAAATAGTTTAACTGGATGCTCTACCCTATGGACATAAATAAAACACTTTTTACTATAGTAAGCCACCAGTTTCAAAGATATAGAGAATTAATCCTACTTATTACTTTCAAAGTCAAAGCGCCCCATTAAGTGGGTGGCAACGTGGGGATAAAGCAGCAACTCTATGATCTGGCCCTCAGGATAAGCCATGTTGTCACAGCTTCCTTGGCATTGTGACCAAGCAGGCAATGACGACATCAGATTATAGGTCAAAGTCAGAACATATGCCAGTTGAATAAAAATGACTAAAATGTTAATCAGGTGCACATAGTACTCTAGAATGTAAAGATGACCACGTTACACGCTTTCATTGTAAAAGCATGGTAGCCCCACACTTATTTTAGTGTCAGATTTCTGACTTAGAAATATTTTACATGTTAACCTTTGCACTCAGAGAAAAAAGGAGCAGTGTCTACCTCACAAGACAAATATTGAATAGCAATACCTACTACAAGAAATCTTTTAAAGGGAATGGGGTGTTGGACCATTTACACCACAGAACTGGTTTGCACAGGAATTTCCTTCCAGGGTATCCACAGAAAGGTAGTACCATCCTCCACAGAGGAAGAAATAACCTGAACTGTGGTTATTGAGCAGTAGGTGACGAAGGAAAAGGGATGATGATACTGAAAAAGATTAGGACTGAAGAAGGAATAGGATTAGGACTTTTCACAGCCAGTGATTGCTTAAAACAGGTGTTATTCAAAATTAAACTACAATCTTGCAAGGGTTGTACAATTTTATTATACTGTTCACCTAGTTTTGTCCATCTCAAGTGTACAAAATGTGAAAGTGCAGGGAAAGTGCATGCTTAGATCAGCAATTATCAGATAGGATAATTATGTCTATAAACCTGAACTTTAATGTACTGACTGCAATAGCTTAATAAGGACACTGAAGTGGGAGCTTCAGGTATTGTGATTGCACAAGGTGTTTTAGATTAATGGGAGGGGGTTGCTCATTGGATTTGGGTTCTCTTAAATCATACCAAGAACAAAATATAGGCTGGAAGTGAACAGATAAAGCCTTCCATTTAAAAAGTCACATATGATTGTACCAGGTGAATCTGTGGCAGGCAAGTGCTTGCTCTGCATCTAAAGGTCACCTTCTGGTTATAATTCTCAACTACTTCAGAGAAGAGGGGAAGATAGTCTTGGCTCTTAATATTCTGCTATTACATGTTTAACATTTAGTCTGCATTACTATAATTGAAGTCGGACATAAGAAGGCAACTGCATAGCAGATAAAATGTGAGATTACTTAATCCCGTTTAACATAATTAGAGACAGTTTCTTGCAACTCCTCAAATGACCTCTGATTAATCAATGAATAGCAGTCATTGTGATGTGCATATATGGGGTACATGTGCATTATGTATTTAATAAGGGTACTCAGGACACCACTACTATTGCAGGATTTATGTGTTCTCATGTAAAACCAGATGAGAGATCTTTCTCTCCAAAGAACTGAAACCAGAATGAACTGCTGTACTGGTGAATGGTAAATTCCTATAAGCACACTGTCATTTCTATTAGAAGATAGAAAACAAATTGACAGTGACCTGTTTATAACTGAGGTGAACAAAATCCTAGCACCAATACATGCAATCCAGTGATTTTCTTGGGGGCAAAAAAAAGGCAGAAGTGACAAGATATTGACCTGTAAGTACTTACTTTTTTAGTTCCTATGACAGCATTAAGAAATAAAGTTAGGAAAAGTGAGAAAGTTTTATTTCTAGAGACGCAGAACCAGTGAGAGTACAGTTAAACGAGTTGTATAGCAGGTAGAATATTACTGGTATAAAATCTTTTAACTTTCAAAAGAAATTAGTGACAGTTTACTGCGAAGTTGTGGCTGCTTAATACTAGTGAGTCTAGAACTAACTAAATAGAACTATGTACATATACAGCTAAAACCCAACTGTATGTGTTTTAAACTACTGTAGTCAGCACTAAAAATACAATTAGATTACGTACAGACTGGAGTTGTTACCTCAGTGTACTGGATAGGGATCAGCCTTGGGTAAACTACATATGTTTTGAGTATCCAGAATAGCCTTTAGAGATGTTAACTAGCTAGAGCTAACTGGCAGTTAACTCAAGGATTAAAAAGACAAGCCTGTAGCAGAAGCTTGTTAAAAGATTATACAAGAACAATTTCTGGAAGAAGTCCAGTCCCCCTAAGAATTTAACAGGTCTCCTTTTTAGTCAAGAGTGGGTTTGAGACAGAAAAGATACATATTTCTATGTCTGTTAAACATGTTTTAAAAGATAATTCCTTCAAACACTCAGCCTGTGGGCCACAAGCAACCTGCTTAAGATATTTATCAGCCCCCCAGGGCATGATCAACTTAGCAGAAATCAAGCTTTAATTTATTTTTAACATATCAAATGCTAGTGCAAAGAAAATCTTCCAAATGGGAACTGCATGCAACCAATTAAGAGCCTACAAATATCCTGAAACAACTCTGAGACATGGTCAGTTAGTTCCTTTTTACCTCAATGGAGTGTTAATTCTTAAACCCAGTTATGGTTATGGCTACACTAGAGAGTTTACGACCACTGTAAGCTATCTAACCGCTCTAAGCCCACGGGAGAGAATTCTCCCATCAGCATAGCACTGTCCACACGGGCGATTATGTTGGTGTAACTTACGTCTCTCAGGGGGGTGGTTTATTCACACCCCTAAGTAACAAATTATGCCAATTATGCTGTAGTATAGACATAGCCTATGACATTTAAAAAAAAATCAGATTTTTAAATAATATTAAGTATACAATTGCCAATGTAAATTGCACAATTATACACATAGGACAGTTTTATATGCAAATACCTGATTTAACAAAAATACCACATCTACATTAGGGAAAGTATTTTAACAAGTTAAAACCCTAGTGTAGACAAAACCATTATTGCTTTAATATGTGTCAGCTTCTGGAGGTAACCTTGAGTAGCCAAGGCAACTCAGAACAGCACTGGTAGGTGCTTTGTAACAACTCTGCCCAGAGCAATTCATTTCACTTTCATGAGCACTAGGCTTTACAACTAAAGAATAATCTTACTGTGCTTTATGAATAATCTCTGCAACAGTTTCTATTTCTGAGTACGTCAACAGTAGAAATCAGAGAAGCGAAGAACCCTATTCTATACTTAAATGCAAAGTACAGTAACTCCTCATTTAACATCGTCCCACTTAATGTTGTTTCAATGTTACGTCCCTGCTCAACTAGGGAACGTGCTCGTTTAAAGTTGTGCAATGCTCCCTTAGAACGTCGTTTGGCTGCCTGCTTGTAAGATTCTGTGGAAGAGCAGCAACTTTACAAGGGAGCATTGCACAAGTTCCACTTCTCTGCCCCCTCCCCCTCAGCGCTTCCCCTATGCTTAGGGCTTTCTGGGAGGGAGAGGGAGGAGCAGGGAAGTGCCGTGTCGCCACTACTCCCCCTCCCTCCCAGAAAGTCCTAAGCACCGCCAAACAGCTGTTTGGCAGCAGGGAAGAGCTGGGAGGGAGAGGGAGGAGTGGGAAAGCGCCGCGTCTCCACTCCCCCCCCCCCTTCCTCCCAGAAAGTCCTAAGTGCCGCCAAACAGCTGTTGGGGGGGGGGGAGGGGGGGATGTGGCGTGCTCCAGAGAGAAGGTGGAGTGGGGGTGGGAAGAGGTTGGCCTGGAGTGGAGTGAGGACAGGAAGAGGCGGGCCTGGAGCATTCCCAGCAAAGTCCAAGCCTGTTCTTCTCCAGGCAAGCTGCCGCTGCAAAGGTGCTTCCTAGTGTCCTTGCCTGCAGCGGGCTGTGCCTGTGTGGGGGTAAGCTGGGGGCACTTCCCAACCATAGTACAGTACAGTATATAATGCCTTTTGTCTGCCCCCAAAAAACTTCCTTGGAACCTAACCCCCCACATTTACATTCAATCTTATGGGAAAATTGGATTCATTTAACATTGTTTCACTTAAAGTTGCATTTTTCAGGAACATAACTACAACGTTAAGTGAGGAGTTACTGTACAATCACCTTATAAGCCTTTATCATGCTCCCTAAATTAAATATGGTTATTAGTTTCTTATGCATTTCATTCATCGTAACTATTCTAGGAGCCACTAGTATTATGTACAAAATGTTTCTATGATTATAAAAATATGTGCACAGACTAAACAAGAAAAGTGCAAAAATGTGTGCTCTTGCTGCACAGGTTGGATACTGGCTTTTGTATTATCCATACCACTGAAACATAACAGGCAGCAACTTAAATGGTGGCACAAAGCGTACCAGCTATTTGTAAGACTTAAAACATCAAAAAGGCAATGGTATTATCTGTGTTGATCAATACATAGTTATCAACCTCCCTCACCCAGTGTAAAGTTACATAGGACAAAGCAGTGAAAACTTCCCATAACCAACATATAAGCAACATTAGCAACCATCTAAAAGCCCTCTAAGTTTCAACAATTTCTAATTGAATATGCATAGTTGGTCAGCTACATTTTCAGTTTCTGCTTATCATCACTTCTTGGATGTCACAAACAAAAATTGGATTTCCAATGATACAGGGGAATGCGCTGTTAAAAATGTGATGAAAACATTTATATCAGTGTTTCATAAAACCCAAAATAAGATTTGGGCTTAAGCTTTTTAACTGTATTATTACTTTTTTTTTTTTTTTTTAAACGAAGGGAACACTTTTTCCACAGCAGCTGTTGTTTCTGAAGGGAAATGTCAGCTGCTTTTCAAAATCCACAATCTTAAACAGTGCAAGATTACCAATGAGTTCACCGCATCTCCCTACAGTAGAGCCCATCGATAATGAAATAGAAGACAAATCACAAATAGCTTCATTGCCACATAATATTAAAATTGTCATTCTGATTCTTTACAAAATGCAACTTTATGATGAGGTGGTTCCCACTGCATGTGTTCTGTAATATTTTTTGCAGCTCTCGGCATCTACATGCCATCATTCTGGATGTAAATCTGTTTATACTGTTTGGCATCACTGAACTAGACAAAGCCAACAAGGATTACGTATAGAGTACTCTCACACTATCTCACATGTCACAGCCATCCCCCAACAGAATCTACTGAAAACTAATCCCAGCAACAGCAAGGAAAATAAATGTCAACTACAAGCGAAAACCCAGAGTGGAAAGAGAAATTTGGTAGTTAGTTCAATTATGTGCACATAAGCAAGGATCACTTTAGTTAAGCATTTGATCTCACTAATGAAATTACCAATCCAGCTACCTACAGTACTTTTTGTGGGAAGATTGTGGAGTGTTTCAAGACATAACTGAGCAAAAGGATTGCCAGTCAGCCAACAAAATGACAGTTGGGACCTCCCAACTAGGATTCCTTGAACCCTTGACATCTGCCCCCAGGTGATTAGCAACCAATAAGCAGCACCTAAAGTCACTCAGCTAATAAGTGCAGAAAAGCAAGTCTGAAGGTACCTGTCACTGGGAAAGAAAGGCTCCATTTGCTCCTCCAGACAAGTGTGTAGTACTGCAGAAAATCAGTTGGGAAAGGATAAGAAATAAGTTAAGAAAAAATATATCAACTAGTATCAGAGAATGAACAGAATAGCAAGTGGGGGAGAGGAGAAAAGTATACCTGTAACGGAAAGGAGCAAAGCCAGGCAGAGGAAAAGAATATGTACCTGAAAAGAAAAGCAGAAGTGAGCAAGGAGGCACATAGGGTGCATAACCAGAGAAGGTAATAAAGAACATCTGGCCAAGCCAAGCAACTCAATGGTATTCTCCCTGTCTGTAACAGGATAGACTTTTGAATGCTGCATCCAATCAATTCCAAAATCAGGGAATGTTTTAGGCATCAATGAGCAGAACCCTATCGATTTTGGTGCAAATCAGAAAGCCAGGAGGGGGGGGGGGGGGGGACAACCCCTTGCATTTAGTTAGCAGAACCTGCAGTTTTAACCACATCTGTAATTGTCTACAGACGTACATGCCAGTAGATAGCAGCCATTATTTGGCGGGGGGGAGGGAGGAGAGAGAAGGCCAGGAATCCCTGAAAGAGGAGGAATTGGAGGATGGAACGCAAGGAGCTTATGAAAGGAATGGAAAATGTAAGGAGCCCCTTATGCATGCAATGCACTCAGATTACAGATGCAACAAACCATGCGACTCTCTAGGTAATAACTATGGTTATGACCAGAATAAATCCCAACAGAGATTATGGAGTCAGACCGCTAAACATCAACAGAAAGTACAAGAACAGCAGCATAATCCTGTGAGGTTCAGGACAGCCTGAACTGTTACAGAGCTAAAAGGAAGTTAGGGATGATCAGTAGCTTGCTGGATCAGGCCATTTCTTAGGGAGTGCTCAAGGATACTCCATGGCAGATGGGCCTATCACCAGGGAGCTAAAGTACCTAGATAAGAAGACCCATCAGATTTTCCCTGCCTTTGGTTTTTCAGTGGAGAGAGCCTCAAGTGCCAGCAGAAGTTACCAGACTGAGAGCTGCTGAAAAGTGAGTCAGCACCACAGAGTTCACCCCCCCCTCCCCCATCTTTGGGCTGCTGGCATACAGGACAGAGCTCCCTGATTGTGAGGGGAGCAGCAGGCAAACAGACTGATGCTCACAGTGGGGGTGTAGGGGGACAGGAGGATTCTTTGGAGGACCCCCCTATAAGCGTTCCTGGGACCACCTGCATCCACAGCTGAGCTCCTCAGCCATGAGGGAAGCACAGGCTAGTAGTGGGGGGAAGGAGCTTTGGGAGGCTCACCTATCATCCCCCCAGGACCTTGCTCACAGCTGTCATGGGGGGGGTGGGGAAGGATTCTTCTGAGCAATAGAGTCCCTGCCACCACTCGTTATCATCCCCCTCCCCCACAGGGTACCGGCACCACAGCAGGGCTCCCTGGCTATGGGGGGAGCATATGATAAGCAGGATGGTGGACAAGGGCCGGCATCGGGGGAAGCACAGAGACACAGAATCCCTCCCCCCCACCACCAGAAGCACCTGCCCACGGCAGGGCTCACCCCCTGTAAGAGAAGCGGGGACGGCTCATGGGGAGGAAAGGATCCTTGGGGGCACAGAGGAATCCAGATGAGGTCCCTGCCCCCACCTCCCTTCAACCCCCCGGGGGAGGTCCCTGCCCCCCACCTCCCGCCGGCCCCCAGCACCCCCGGGGGGTCCCTGCCCCCCCCACCTCCCGCCGGCCCCCAGCACCCCCGGGGGGTCCCTGCCCCCCCCACCTCCCGCCGGCCCCCAGCACCCCCGGGGGGGGTCCCTGCCCCCCCCACCTCCCGCCGGCCCCCAGCACCCCCGGGGGGGTCCCTGCCCCCCCCACCTCCCGCCGGCCCCCAGCACCCCCGGGGGGGTCCCTGCCCCCCCACCTCCCGCCGGCCCCCAGCACCCCCGGGGGGTCCCTGCCCATGAGGGGAGCACGGGGCTGCTCACGGTGGGGGCGGGGGAGCTGCCGGGGAACCCGCCTCAGCCCCATGGCCCATCCCCCTCCCGCGCGGTGCAGGGCCGGGCGCCGCCTCCCCCTGCCCTCAGCTCCCTGCCCGGCCCGGCGGGGGCTCCAGGCCTCTCCCCCCGCCCGCCCCCGCGGGGGCTCCGGACTCACGCGGCGGGCGCGCAGCTCTACTCGGCCTCACTCAGCAGAAAGGAAGCCGCGCTGGCCGCGCGGGGGATTCTGGGTCGCGGCGCCGACCAACCGTGGCTAGAGAGAAGGGGGAGCCGGCTCGCGGCGGCGCTGTGGGGGCCACGCAGAGCGGGCGCGGGAGTGGAACAGTCCGGGTGAGGAGTGGGTCTTTACTGTGAGGGGAATGGCCCGTTCTGTGGAAGTACATCCCCGGCTGCGGCGGGGAATGGAAAAGGCCGAGGGATGGGACACCCCCTCTTGCGACAATGGAACATTCCGGCGAGGGTGCCGGCTACAGGAATTACAGCCGACCACGGGTGGAAGAGTCCAATGGGAGGGGGGAGGACAGGACGTTCCACTTCGGGGGGGGGGAGAAAAGCAGAGACGGCGCATGCGCTGTGGCCGCCGGCCCGCCCTATCGGCTCTCAGGGGCCAGAGAGGAGACAAAAGACCTTGGCTCCCCGCCCCCACCCCCGGTTATAACGCGCCCCCCCCCCCCCCCGCGGGCCCCTCCGTCTCCCCGGGACTGTGCAGGGCCGGGCGGGTTTATGGCGGCCAGCGGCCGCGGCGCCGGGCCCCGCCATGGATCCGGCCGGGGCGCGCGCTGAGCGGCCGCACGCAGCCCCCCGCATGGCGCTGCTGCCCCCGGCCGCCGGGGACCCCCCGCCGCTGGGCCTGCGGGAGCCGCCGAGGCGGAGACGCTCCCCGGACGGGACGGGCTCCAGGCGGCCCCGGGCGCGACCGAGCAGCAGCAGCAGGGCCTCGCCGGGGCTGGAGGAGCCGGGCCGCCGGGAGCCTGCGGTGGAGCCGGGCGGACGGAGCCCGCTGGAGCTGGAGGAGCCGGGCAGCAGGGAGCCGTCCCCGCTGTGCCTGGAGCTGGGCGAGCCCGGGGCGGCGGCGCGGTGCCGGCGGGGCGGGGGGCCCCCCGGGCGGGGCCCCGGGGGGCTGTCGGTGAAGATGGCCTTCCGCCGCGCCTACTCCATCAAGGACAAGCTGCAGGCCATCGAGCGGGTGAAGAAGGGCGAGCGGCAGGCCTCGGTGTGCCGGGACTTCGGGGTGCCCGGCGGCACGCTGCGCGGCTGGCTCAAGGACGAGCACAAGCTGCGCTGGTTCCTGGACCAGCTGGGCGGCGAGGTGGGCACCCAGCGCAAGAAGATGCGCCTGGCCAACGAGGAGGAGATCGACCGGGCCGTCTACACCTGGTTCCTCACCCTGCGACAGCACGGCGTGCCGCTCTCCGGGCCCATCATCCAAGCCCAGGCCGAGGCCTTCGCCCGCCAGATCTACGGGCCCGAGTGCACCTTCAAGGCCAGCCACGGCTGGTTCTGGCGCTGGCAGAAACGGCACGGCATCTCCAGCCAGCGCATCTACGGCGAAGGCGGTGGAGGCGGAGGGGGGGACCCCGCCGCTCCGGGGACCCCGCCGCTCAAGGCTGAGCTGGAGCCCGGGGCCCCCTCTTCCGCCTTCCCGGACCCTTCGCTGCTCCTGCCCCCGCCGCCGCCTCCTCCAGCCGCCGCGGCTCCTTCAGACGGGGGAGGCTACGGGGACGAGCAGATCTACAACGCCAATGTAACCGGACTCTACTGGAAGCTGCTGCCGGGCCAGGCTGGGGAGCTGCGGGCCCATTCCCCCTGCCTGCAGGCTCCCCCCCGTCGGAGGCTGGTGGTGAAGGAGTGCGTCACCGTGCTGCTGGCGGCCAACCTGACTGGCTCGCACAAGCTGAAACCGCTGGTGGTCGGGGGGCTCCCAGACCCACCCAGTCTCCGGCACCACAACCAGGACAAGTTCCCAGCCTGCTACCGCTACAGCCCCGAGGCCCGGCTCGGACCTGCCCTTCTCCGGGCCTGGTTTTTTGAAGACTTTGTGCCAGGAGTCAAGCGTTATCTGCGTCGCAGCTGCCTCCAGCAGAAGGCGGTGCTGCTTCTCAGCAGCCCCCCGCCACCCTCCGGTGCTGGCCCAGAGGAGCCACCCCAGCTGCAGACCCCAGATGGCTCCATCCGAGCCCTCTTCCTCTCCAAGGCTGCGGCAGGGGGCAGCTCGGCGGGAGGGGGAGGCCGTATCCCAGCCCCGCTGGAGCAAGGCGTGGTGTCCGCCTTCAAGCAGCTCTACAAGCGGGAGCTGCTGCGATTGGCCGTGTCCTGTGTGGCCAGTGGGGGAGGCGGCCCGGCTGGGGGGCCCAGCCCAGCTGGTGGTGGGAGTGGCCCCCTGGACTTCGTGCGCTCTTTCCTGCTCAAGGACATGCTATACCTGGCTGGCCTCTCCTGGGACCTCATCCCTGCTGGCTCCATCGAGAAGTGCTGGCTGCTGGGGCTGCGTGCTGCTTTTGAGCCCCAGCCTGGGGAAGAGGAACAGGGGGAACCGCTGGGTGGAGACAGCAAGGTCTTCAGCGATCTCACCCACCTGGCTGCCCTGGCCTATAAACGCCTAGCACCTGAGGAGGTGGCCAACTGGCTGCACCTGGACGATGCGGCGCCAGGCATGGAGGGGGAGGATGGGGAAGGGGATGGTGGGGATGAAGGACCTGGAGGCTGTGGCGGGGATGAGGATGAGGAGGCAGCAGGGGTGGATGCAGGTGGTGGGGGGGGCAGTGGAGTGGAGGACGGAGGGGATCCCCCACTGCCCACGGCCCGGGAAGCCATCAGGGGCTTGGAGACAGCACTACGCTGGCTGGAGAGCCAGGACCCCCGGCAGGTGGGACCACTCAAGTTGGTGCAGCTCCGCTCCCTCATTAGTATGGCCCAGCGGCTGCACCAAGGGGGTAGCTCAGACTCATAGGGGGTGCGAGGGGGACTGGAGCTGGTCAGCCACCTACTGCTGCACCTTTGGGGGTGTAGCCCCACCAAACTCCCATGGGATGGATGGGGACTAACCCCACTCTGCAATGGGGGACCCAACCCCCCCACCCATCATTGCTAGGGAGTGGGATCTAATACCTCGTGGGGCTCAGATGTCCCTCCCCCTGGGGCTACCCCCTGTCACTGAGGGGTAAGCCTACTTCCTGGGGTTAATAAGGGGGGATAACCCCCCATAAAATGTCATCACTTGAGGGGTATTCCTCACTCTAAACATTATTGGGAGGTGCTATTCCCTACTTATGGAATATAGGGGGATAATTCCCAGCAACATCACTGGAGGGCTAATCCTTACCCCTGACATCCGCAGATCCGCCCTCCCCCCCCCCCCCAACCTATGGGGCAGAGGTTGGGGCCCAATCTCTGTATCCAGTGTCGCTGCAAGGAAGGGGCTTACCCCCATTCTCCTGGGATTGAGGGGAAACTAACCAATGGCCCTGAGAAGGGCTGAGGCGGGGGACTGGACCTCTGTGGGACAGAGAAGGCACGCTGCCCCCTAGCTTGACTGAGAAGGAGGGGATTGTCCCTCACACGAGTGGGACTGATGAAGATGGCGGAGCTGTGAGATGGTCGGCAGTAAGAATCCTGCTGTGAGGGGAAGGGGACATGCATGGCTCCACACCACCAAGAGAGGCTCTTCCTCCTCGAGTTGTAAAGAGGGAAAACAGATGCTGGGCAAGGAACGAAGCTAAACGGATCGCTTGGCTGCAGTCTCGCACGCCAAGTTCTGTGGAGGTGAATCCAGGTGGCGGCAGCAGCCTCACGGTCTAGACCCAAATCATCAATGGACTGTAGCTGCTACCAGGATGTAAACTGGCAGCCACGTGCTTGGGTATCTTTTTGTAAGAACTAACGTTAAACTCTGGAGGGGGCTGGTCATTCATACCCTTCCCATTTGCTAACTGGTTGCTTGTTAAACTAGGGTGGGTTTAAAACGGGGGTGGGTTTTACATGCACTGGATTAGAACCGGTACACTCTGGGCTGGGGGTGCTCTTAATACGCTACAGGCCACCCCGAGAGCTGGTGAGCTAATGTAACCTCCATGGCTACTTTATGTGCCCGAGGGTTGCTATAGCTCGTAAACCATGGATACGTCAGACTTTTTAAAAATTCAAATACCATTTTTTGCAATCTTCTTATAGCAAAACAGTTAAGCCTGGTGGCTAGGAAGAGAATGAAATTCCCTTCAGCGGTGGGACATTCTGCAGGCAGAAGATTCTTGGTTTTGCCTCTATGGAGGCTGTTATAGCGAGGCAGCTTGTAACATGTCCTGCAGCTGGAGTGAAGCAGGAATTGGAGGGGCCCACAACAATTATATTAAAAAATAGAGACGTGAGATTCCAATTGGAATCTTTTTTTTTTTTTTTTTTTTTTTTTTTTTTGGCCTGGTTTTAAAAAAACTACTTTTAGTCTGGCTATTTAGCAAAAAATAAAAAATAGTTAGTTGAACAGTCCTGCATTGTGGCAGGTGGGGATGGATACTTAGCCATGTTTCCATCTCATAACTTCAGAGTCTATGAAGATCTAATCAATTTCTGTTCCACTGGGGGGGGGTTGGTAAATCGTCCCCTTAGCAGGATGTATAGTGAAGCAAAATAGATTTTAATGTTACTTGTCGTCTTCAAATGATGTGGCAATTAAGTTTTTGATTTACCCCTTGAAATTGCATTAACTGTACATGATTCTCCTAAATTTGTTTCAATAGGCAAAGTCATCCCGTTACCTGTTTAAAAAACAAAACAAAACACTGGCTGCTCTGAAAAAGAATCTCTTGAATTGTAGTTCAACTCTTGCTTCTGAGCCCATGAACTAATACTGAGACTTGTTTACAAAATAAAATCTCATAGCTTGAGACCAAGAAGAGTGAATAAATTGATACCATTGCCTTATAGACCTGGTTTTCTCCATTTGGATAATCAGCTCTGAATAGTATCCTTTAAAACTGGAATTCCAGCTTCTGCTTTGGAGTACCTTTATTAGGGACAGGTGAAGACTGCCTGCTAGCATATGAAAGACAGTTAATTTAGGAAACAATAGAGAGACAAAAACTAGCACGAAACTGACAGCAGAGTTCATGTTACAAGGAAACTGTCTTTTCAAAAATATAAAGGTAAATTCCACTACAGTAATGTTAAACACTTAGATTACTGGAGCCATATGCACTTTTAAAAAAGATCTGTCTTTATTTTTGCTGTTCAATTTGCACTGTCTTCAGAGCCAGCATATGAAAATAGTCCAATCAATTTCAGTTTTCTCCCTGTCACATACAAGGATATGGCAGTGTTTGAGTTGTGTATACTATGGGAAAGTTTTAAGTTACATAATTACACTGATTTACTTTGATTATTTAAAAATAATTTCTATTACATTTTGTAATTTTTTTTTAACAAAACTTAAATTTTCGCCCTAAGCTACCTGTATCACTTGAAAATAGGTCAGCAATTTGTATATTGCTGAAAGATCTCCTTTAGTCAAACACTAGTCTTTGGCTCAATACAGAGGTAATGTGGTGAAATTATATGGCCTCTCTTATACAGGAGATCAGACTAGGTGATCTAATAGTCCCTTTTTGGCCTAAAATGTCTGTGAATCTCTGTGAAGATTTAAAATGTCACTCTTTGAAGGAGAGTTGGAATTCTGAGAGACAGTGATTTCTCGTGTGGAGCTTCATATGTCACTTAGGGATGGGGGAAAGATCCCACTTAAGCCTAAAAATTATGAACCAACTACAGCTTCTGGTTCCAAAGGACTAGACTGTTAGGAAGATGGAAGGAGGTGAAGGACTTCAGTCAAGCTGTTGACCCTGTGGCAGGCCAGCTAATCTCTGCAGTTACTAATAAATAAAGTTAATAAATTTCCTTTATTTTTGAAATTAGCATGGCTGGCAAGTGAAAAGTGACTACACAAACGTCCTTGATGGGATCCCTGTTTGTCTTTCAGTGACTCCAGATAAAATGTACGGTACCCAATTGTCAAGTAAAAAGATGTATTTTATAAGTACTGGTGCAATAGACTCTCCTCTCAGGATCTGAAAGTCAAGCAGGGTTCTTACTTTGCATCATCACAAGGAATAAAGATTCCAGAGCTGGAATTTATTTGGCAAGTCTGTTGATGATGCATGTGACAGAGTAGATGCCAGCTCTCATGAGCTGCTTTATATGTATATGGCTAAGAGGTGTAGGAACGTTTATCGGAAAAGGGATCTGTTAAAGGATAAGCCATTAACTACAAAAATCAGGAGTAAACACGGCAAAAAAGTAAGTAGTACCTGGTTCAAAAAATAATGTAATTAGAACAGATTTCCTTAAATCAGTAAGGATTTAACTTCAGTTTTTATAAACATTTTGCTAAAAGCTCATTTTAAAAGTACTCCCCCTCAGTCTGATCAGTGTCATTAAGGGAACCAGGAAAAGATTATTAGGAAAATACAGTGAATGCTTGGGACTCGGGTGGACTGTTTGAAGGAACAAAACTGATTTCCTTTGTTTCCACTACTGCAAAGGGAAAGGCCCCACCCTAAAATTCTTAGTTGGTGTGAGCAAAGTGTAGCTCAGAGCTTGGCAAGATGGAATATTACATGCTGGGACATGTAGTGTCTGGGTTGAGCCTCATAAAAACGACAGTGGCTGTAAAATGTTCTTTTTGTGTAACTTAGGTTCATCCCTCAGCCTTCCAGCAAGCTTTCAGTGTTAGTCCCGGTTGGGCAAAGTTTGGATAGCACTGGGACATACCTGTATGGAAACTAGGGGTGGCTAAAGCAGCAAGCCGAAAGGTGAAACAACCATCAGAGAAGCAGCGAAATCCACTGGAGGAGAGGATTCAAGAAGTTAGGAGTAATCAACGGTGCCATGGCTTTCAGAGGCTTAGGATGGTGAGGATGGAGTAAAAGTGTTGTGATTTTGGTCTGGACGAGAGCTCTGTCTCACTGGTGTGTAGAGGGTGGAACCCAGTTGGAAAGTCAAGGATCAAATTGGAAGGTGATGTCAGATCTTACTCAAGAAATCTGGAAGATCCTATGTGAGAAGGGCAGGAGAGAGTCAAAAGTAGCAAAATGAGCTGAGGCTACAGGTGTGATGGAGGAGAAATGAAAAAGCTGGCAGAATTAAAGGAAGAGAGTAAATTTGTAGTGGAGGAAATCCGCATAATCATGTGACTTACCCCCGAGATGATTAATACCACCTGAACAAGAGTGGAGACAATGGGTGTATTGTGTTTTTTAGCTGCCAGGTGGCTCAGAGGAGACCTGAGAAGATGCTATCCCTGCCCCAGAGATCTGACAATCTAAATATTTGCTGACATGAATGAAGGTGACAAAGAGGTGATGAAGTAAGGGAGGTACAAGCTATACCATCACACTGATAAGCCATGTATGTATGTTCACAATTAGGGAGTATAGAAAAATAATTGGAGCTCATTTTAGCATGTTGGTGAAGTTATGTAATTTCTAGATAGGCAACAATCTGGAAACTTTCTACTGTTTTTAAGAAACATAAATAAATAATGGTAAACTTCAGGCCTTGTATGTTTCATCTGGGAACCTACTTGTTTTGAAATCCTTGGTGGTGAGGCTTCTCTTTGAGTGGCCAGTTGTGCTTTGCAGTACTAGCTGCTGTAAAAGACTCCCCTGCAGCCCCGCTCCCACCCAACCCCCTGAAAGAACACCTAGTATGGCTGATTGTAGCAATCTCATTCTGACATGTATCTTTTCTGCCATTCCCAACAGAGTCTATTAGTTACTGCTTCCAATCCTGGTCTTTGGGAATTAATAAAGCCATCAGTCAAGTGAAAGGTGTTTTTTCAAAAATTTTGTTATACTGAGAGAGAGCTGGTGAGCTGCACAGAAACAACACTTCATAAATCCATGATGCCCTCCTTGTCCTCTCTCTCACCCACTCACATACACAAATATCCTGGCATATTTCAGTGTGTCACCTTTTGGGAATCGCTGCTTGGCGTCGAAGTGTCTGCGCTTCTGTGTTGATGCTTCAGACTGTCCAAGGAGCTACTGCCCCTGAAACGGGCGTTAGGGTCTGTATCTCCCAGGCGCGCTTTTGTCTCCCAGCATGAAAAAAAATCCTTGTATTGTGCATGGGGGAGAGAGGGTGAGAAGAGGAAAAAGGGATGGTATTCTCCCCACGTTACTTCCACAATTCCAGAGTACTTGGCTGTTTCTGTTAGGATGATCAGCAGCAAAATAGTTCATGGTACAGATTCAGTCACTGGAGGGGACGAGTGAATGTTCACACTTGTTGTTTTAATATCCTGTTGATGTGCCACATAACCTTGCAGCTGCGTGCATCCATTTTTTTTAACTTGTGCTGCTTCTCCACTCTTTTAAATGTGGTTGCCATCTCAACACTGGCACAATGAGTCATAGATTCCAAAGTCAGAAGGGACCATGGTGATCATCTAGCCTGACCTCCTGTACGTCACAGGCCAGGGAACTCCCACAGAATAATTTCTAGAGCAGAGCTTTTAGAAAAACATCCATAGCGGTGCGTTGTTGCGATCTCAGAGCTACTTTTTCAGGCTGTCGGTATTGCAGACTTGGTGTGACGGTGCTGTGTTGGGTCCCAGTCAAAGTTATTGTTGCAGTATAAGGGCTGTGTTGTAACGCTGACATCTCAAAATTTTGCCACCGAGTGCTTTGGATATTGGCAGTCTTTGGAGGAGTCACTTAGTGGCAAACAGAACAGGAGTACTTGTGGCACCTTAGAGATTAACAAAGGTGCTACAAGTACTCCTGTTCTTTTTGCGGATACAGACTAACACGGCTGCTACTCTGAAACCTGTCATTAGTGGCAAACAGATTTAGTTCTAATATGTTTATTACCCACTGGGAGGTTCATCCAGTGTGACTAGGGGCTGCTGCCTCAGCCAGCTACTTGATGGTACAGAATAATTCTCAGAGGCTGAAACGTAAGGGAGGTGTGTTGCAATTTCAGTTATGAGAACCTTGGAGCTCTTGGTATGGGTCTATCGTGAAGGTCTTTTGAAACACAGTTTAACTCCGTCCCAAAGAATAACCTCTCCCTTCCCCTGACATGGAATGGGAAGGCCTCTCGTTTATGTCATGTATTTCACCCTGTGAAGCACCAAAGTTCAGAATTACATAGCTAGGAATATTCTGCCTAGGAAGAGACTGGATTGTCAGAAACCAAATGGGATCTGGAGGAATGGGGAGTGGTCCGGTCTGGGACTGGGAGTCGGGACACGAGGGTTCTAATCCTATAACTGTGGCTAGGGGAGGGGGGGGGGGGATATAGTAGAGTTAGGGGATGGGGACACTGGAATCTTAGGTTCTGCACCAAACTCTGGTAGGGAGTGTAGGCTAGTGCAGGGCAGGGGTCCAAACTGCATTCGTGCTTTAGGAGGCAGTGTTGTCTGATCTAATGATTAGAGCAAGGGAATGGCACACAGACAATCTCTCTGCTTCCCAGTAGGAAAACATGTCCGTGTTGTTTGCTGGGGAGACCCTGGAAGATGCACCTCATTTTCAGGAAAGTCTTGGGGGTGCAGCAGCCGTGTCAGCTCATTTCTGTGCGCCCCAGTACCTCCCAAACAATGCCCTAAGCTTGCTTCGAAACAGCCACTGAACTGTTGTATCTGGTTTGTACGCTGACAGTGGCTCCTTCAGCTAAGAGACCAAAGCCTTACGACAAGTAGATGCTATTGAGTATAATACCTGCGTGTTGTACCAATGATATTTAGCATGCAGAAAGAGCTTTTCATATTCAAATTGTTTTACAAACCATAACTAATGTAATCAGTGCAACTCTCAGAGAAGGAATGGAGCCTAATTGAGGTTTGTGAAATACTCTGAGATCCTCTGGTTCAAAGCGGGTCCTCCCCTAGATGTGTACACAGTTCCCCTGGAGCAGAGGGTGCATGGATCCAGTTGCCCTTCCCATAACAAAACTTGGGGATAAGCGAATGCCCCTTGAGGGCACGAACGGCTCTTGTCTGCTCCAAGCCCATTGTCATGGGAGGAAGCTGGCTGAGGTCGCTGTGCTTTGGATTAGGCCAGTAGCAATGGGCAGGGATGTTGCTGGTGTTTCCATGGAGTCTGTAGCCCCCGGAGGAATCTTGGCCCTCAGAGGGAGAACAGCAGCTTTGTGGGGGATAAATGAAGCATTCTGGTTCTGCTGCCGAGGATTACGCTCTGCTTGGGGGAGATGGAAAAGGCCAGTTAGCTCAAGCCCATCCCCCTGGCAAGATTTGGTCCCCAGGCAGAGCATATCCTATCCTTGATCTGGGTTGAATGTCATATATCAGAGGGCCTAGGGAGATGAATTTCTCTGGCATCAGCTTCCTCCCTTTGCTAGCACCACACTGTCCCTCCCCCAACCCTCCCACTCCCTGCAAGGCTGTATTTTAATGCTGATGGGCCACCACCTGCTCTCCTGTCAGTTGCAGCAGCTTGGCCCCCTCTCCTTCCTGGCAGTGCTGGCCCCTGAGGCTGGGGGGGCGTGTGTGTGTGTGCACAGGCATTGTACCTTCCCTCTTGGGGCACAGCAAGAGGCTGACAGGAGCAGTAGGGTTCAGGTGCTGCTGGATGAAGTGGCAGGGGGCCTGCTGGGTCAGCCAGGTGAGACTGGCTGATGGGGAGGGTGGGTTCATGTGTTGGACTGGAACATTAGGTAGGCTGGAGAGGCTGTCATAAGGGAAAGCTGAAAATCCATCTCAGCTGACCAGCTTCACCACGTCTTGTGAGTCAAGGCCACCCACGAGAAGAACCTATGGGCCATCTTCTTTAGGGTTGGCCCGGCCCCTTTTCTTTCTTCCTATGCAGTTCAATGCCACTTTCACAGCCAGGGGACTTGCTGCACTGCCAGAAACACAGATTTGGGAGGCACTAATGAGGAACCCACAAGATTCAGCAAGTGACTGCCCTTCTCTGCCTCAGTTTCCCTATTGTAAAATGGGGATGACGCTAAGCTACTTCAGCAAGGATGTGGGTGAAGCAGAAACTGTGGGTGTGAGCAGGAAACTCAACCAGGTAGAGTTCAGCCTTTCTCCACTAGAAACCAGATGATCGTAATGTGCAGGAGCTCTCTTGATTCACAGATTCTATGGGCCCAGTATGTCCATCAGGTCCAACCTCCTGCAGAATGCAGGCCAGAACATTTCACCCAGCGATTGCGGAAGTCGAGGGAATGATTCTTTCCCTCCCATGTCAGTGAGTGCTAGTGAGCCCAAAAAGTTGTGATTAAACTTGCAGCATCTGTCTACACACTTCTGTGTCATGGTCAGCACCTTGCACAGCAGCAGCACTTCCCACCAGAATTCACGGTGAAGTTGATCAGTTTCAGGCATTGATGCCGCCTTGGTTTCTCCTGTTCTCTGCCTGCAGCAGGCCTCAATTTAGGCTTCCCAGGACTGAAAGGCTTTAGTAAGACCTAAGTTATTGGGGTCAATATAGGGGGAACAACGTAAATATGTAATAGGGATCAGACTCGAGAGTCCCTTCTGGCCTTAAATGCGGCAAAAGAAAGGTTTGTTAGTTTTAAAATCCCTTGGTTCGGTAAAAGGGGGTTGCTAGGAATGCGGAGGAGAACAGATCTATCCACGCCTGGGACGATTGTGTCACTCTAAGGCCTGGTCTACACTGGGGGGGGAGGGGGAGAATCGATCTAAGACACGCAACTTCAGCTACGAGAATAGCATAGCTGAAGTCGATGTATCTTAGCTGGAATTAAAATTCCTTACTTCGCGTCCTCATGGCGCTGGATCAACGACTGCGGCTCCCCTGTCGACTTTGCTTCCAAGTTCAGCAGTCGACGGGAGAGCGAGCGGGGATCGATTTATCGCATCTATACTACATGCGATAAATCGATCCCCGATAGATCGATCGCTACCTGCCAATCCGGTGGGTAGTGTAGACATACTCTTAATCAACAAACCGCTTCCCCTTAGCAAAAGGGGTTTATGGCTCTCCCCCGGAAACAGAGCTGTTCCTCTCTGAAATACACTTGCTTGCGTAACATTGCAAAGTTCTGTGTAGCACGTGCCACAAACCAATTTATTAGCTCGGTGCCTTAAAAGGGAAATGTAAATCATCACAGCAGCTGACTGCCTCCTCTGCAAACCTCAGGATTTTATGTGCTCATAAGACGCTTTTTTTTTTTTTTTTTTTTAGCTGGGTGAATTTTCATTCAGCCCCAGGGCTGGGATATAACTATCAAACTCATTCTAACTGCTGGCGCTCCTGCAAGCCAAGAAGGGGAAGATGCAATTATACCTATTTATAGCATGTGAGCCCAAGGCTGCCGCACAGTGTTTTATTATGAAATGAAAGACTTTCTATGTGCACTGCGGGCAGGAGTTCCATTGACTCCCACCCCTCCCCCTTCTCCCTGCACCCTGGTGCTTTCCGATGCCTCTCACTGGAGGACATTCAGTCTAATGCAGAACAAGAGAGGGCCTTAAAGCACCAGCTACCTCCCTATGTCTGCGGATCTCCAGGGCAACGCATTCCTCCTCTGCCCCAGCTGAGTTTGGCCTGCAAGCTCTCTCCAACCCCTACTTGCCATAGAATCTACTGTTCCCATTTACTGCTGCTCTCCCGGCTTTCATCTCCGCACTGCAACCAGAGATCACTCCCTCCTTCATTCATTATTTCCAGGGCAAAAAGGTTCCAGCTGAGACCAGGGCCCCATCCTGCGAGGAGAACTGGTCAGTTTTGTTGGAAACTGCCAATTTTGCAGAGATGTAGTGGGCTGACGCATTTCCAGTGAACCAACAAGCAGGGTTTCGGCAGGCCGCTGGTAGGTCTCCAACCCAGTCGTCTGGTAGACTGCAGGGCTTCCTGGGTCCCTGCCACCAAGCAGGAAAAGTGCCACCCCTGGGAGCTCCAGTTGGCACCAGGGCTCTCAGCGTCCTAGGCTACCCTTCCTGCAGCTATGGACCTTGCCTTGTCCCCTGGAGTAAGGGTCAGCTGGCTGCTCCAGTTCACGCGGAAAGATATTGAACCAAAACAGTCTGATTTTGCTGCCAAATAAAAAAATCCAGACTGTCCTTTTCCCTGGGAAATGTCATGTTTTTGAGCTTCTGTTCCAATTTGGAACACAAACTTGTTCAAGAGGTCAAAGAATTTCTGTCCAGAACAGAAATTCAGAGTTTTGACCTGTGAGGAACTGCACAGCCACACAATGAGAAACAGTCCCTGCCCCGAAGAGCCCACAATCTAAATAGACAAGCCCAATGAAGGGTGGGAGAAATGAGGCGTGTTCTCCCCCTTGGACAGATGGGGACCGGAGCAGAAGATTTGCCCTGGATTACACAGGGAGGCTATGGAAGAGCAAAGGATTGAACCCAGATCTCTCCAGTCCCTGCCTAGCACTTCATGCACCCGCCCATCCTTCCTCCTTTCCCCAAATAGTCAGTGTGAGTTTTTAATTGGGTGTGTGTGTGTGTGAAGCTTTTGACTTTAGTTTTAAAGACAAAAAATTAAGACCTTTCCCCAAGGGTCAAAGAAAATAATGCGGAAGCCTAGAACCTAGCAACCCCAGTGATCAAGTGC
Source organism: Malaclemys terrapin pileata (assembly GCF_027887155.1). Taxonomy (NCBI): domain Eukaryota; kingdom Metazoa; phylum Chordata; order Testudines; family Emydidae; genus Malaclemys; species Malaclemys terrapin. The sequence continues at coordinate 4,015,786 of NC_071506.1, read as the reverse complement.
CTTACAACTAAGTGTGGCAGAATTCAAGTCTTCTGGGTTTTGTACTATTTCAATGGGCCATATCAATGTTTAAATTTTTAAGATTTCCCCCCCCTAATTTTTATCTATTTAAATTTTCACATTTGTGGGGGGCAAGTTTCAGACAATGGGGGCTCAGAGAGTAATTATTTAATGACCATAGATGTTGAGCTTCAAAAAGCGAGATCTGCATAACTGTTAAAACCCGTTTTGTGAACATCACATGTTAAAATATACAAAGTAAATATCCTTAAACTCAGAGACAAACATTTATTTGAGCATAAGCTTTCATGGAGTACAGCCCACGTCATCGAATGCATAAAATGGAACATCTAGTAAGGAGATATATATACACACATACAGAGAACATGAAAAGGTGGGAGTTCATGTTCTCTGTATATTTATCTCCTTACTAGATGTTCCATTCTATGCATCCGAAGAAGTGGGCTGTAGCCCACAAAAGCTTATGCTCAAATACATTTGTTAGTCTCTAAGGTGCCACAAGTACTCCTGTTCTTTTCACGGATACAGACTAACACAGCTGCTACTCTGAAACCTATCCTTAACTCAAATTAAAATAAATTCTCAGGCAGAATTTTTTTTTTTTCAGTAAATTTTGATAATGGACAGAAATATGTTTGGTGAAATTGACAATTAATGATATTTACCGATAAAAAACAAACCCTTCCAAACCTCCTTCTAAATACCATGATACAGGCACCTCGTTAGCCTGACACCCCCTTTAACCACACAGCAAAGACAGCAGACTATCAAATACTGCCATGCACATGTCCCTCTGAATGAGAAGACTTCAGCTCCACAGCCCATTCACCACTCACCCTTGCTTCTGAAATGCAGCCAGCCAGTGCTGATTAATACTTTTCATTCATAAGATACAGGGGGTGGGGTGTTGGCTGAAGAAGTGGGCTGTAGCCCACGAAAGCTTATGCTCTAATAAATTTGTTAGTCTCTAAGGTGCCACAAGTACTCCTGTTCTTCTTTTTGCAGATACAGACTAACACGGCTGCTACTCTGAAACTGAAAATGACCTTTTCATAAAATAAATTTCAGCAGGAAATATCGGTTTTCAATGAGGTTTTTATTTGGGGGGGGGGAGAGATCAGACAATATCCCCAAATGACCCTGTTTTTCAATGAAAACCTGAAAATATTTGTAGAAAAAATGTAAACAACGCTGAAAAACCTTACAATTCCTGACCAGCTCCAGGTGCAACCTCATGGTAGGGGGAGGATGGATGGAGGGGGACAGAACCTCGTCCTGTCCGGCGCTGTTCTTACTCTGGAGGGATCGCTCCTCCCGTCCCCCAAAAATTCAAGCTCCCTGCAATTCCCCCTCTCGGTGGCCCGCTCCAAAGCGCACTAAAGCCAATGGAAAGATTCCTATTGACTTCAGTGGGCTTTGGACACTGCCCTATACAGATTCCCCTCTCTCCTCCTGAGCCAGTCCCTCCAGCATCCTACCTCCTGTGTCCTTTATTTCCTTCCCTCACGCCGCTCATTATTTCAACCTGAAGCCAATTCAGGGTCCTGCACGAGCGCTGTCTGCACAGCCCTGCAGGGCTGCAAACGGGGGTGGAACAGAGACGGCTGGCTGCATGGCTGAGAATTAGCACATGAGATGGGAACAGGCCTTGCAGGGACATCGGTTCAGGCCCCTAAATGGAGGCGCAGTCCCTATCTGTGTCATCCTCCAAAGCCACAGGAATATTGCATGATGCCACCTGCCAAGGTGCATTACGTAGCTGGAGTCCCAGGACCCTGAGCTTGGCGGACAGATCCCGGCGGGAGCAGTGGGGGAAAGCCAGACAGGCAACACATTTCAGAGCCATTTGGAGAAGGGGCACACAGAGCACATCCTCCTCCCCTGGGCCATGCGTTGTGCTGGGGTCACAGCTGGCACTGAGGGGCTGGTCGTGCAGCCAGTCAGATTGCCAAGAGCAAAGGCACTTTCTACTTCTGTTTGCAGCTCACCACTCGGCTTAGAGGTGGCATTACCTACCCACCCCACACCAGAGCAAACGGGGGTCACAGTTCAGGAAGGATCTTCGCTGCCCTGCTGTGGGTTCCCCTGCATGAATGTGAGAGGGCTGTTAGCTCCGTGCTGGGACCAGCTCACCGGGCAGGAGTGGGTTCCCCTGCATGAATGTGAGAGGGCTGTTAGCTCCGTGCTGGGACCAGCTCACCAGGCAGGAGTGGGATGGCGGGCCTCAAGTCTCAGGCTGCCAGATGAGACAGAGAGGCTGAGCACTCAGGAGATCAGAGCTCTACGCTCTAATACCGAGCTGGCTTGTGTCACTTTGCCGTCCCGTGCCTCGGTTTCCCCAGCTGTAGAATAGGGACAATCATGCCACCCAGCCTTCGAGAGCCACAGAGGGAAAAGCACTCCATGCACTAGCTTGTGATGGCCAAAGTACGCAGGTGCGTTCTCCGAGGGAGCAGGTAGGTAGGTATAGTTGGGAGTGGAGTCTTGTGCAGCCGGAACACAGCCCTATGGGTACCTCTGCATGTCATCGTTAACTCTTTCACTGCTGAGCATTTTATCACACATCCAGACAACGTACTGTTGGTAGATGGAGTGGCTGACAATAGGACAGCGGAGCTGTTGGTCGAGGTTTGCTGACATGGGGAGATAAACGTTGATGCCCCCGCCCAACCTACAATCACCACTGCCCAAAGGAGGGAGGAGATAAATTCCCTTTCCCCCTTCTAGCTACCAGAAGACCCAGTTACCCACCTCCCTCCCTGGTTCTGTCAATACAGTACCAGGTTTCACCGAGCATTTGGCGGGGCTGTGGGGGCTCCCTGACTTCGATTTGACAGTAAGCCAGGGACAGTGTGTAGTGATGGATTTGGCGCTGCAGCAGAGTGGAGGAGCTACGGTGCATGGAGGATTTGTACCAACCCCCCCTTATTGAAAATGCTGCAGCCGGAAGAGGGTTAACACAACCTACAGCCACGGAACAGCTTCTTTTCCGCTTGCGATGCACTCTGCCTTAGACTGACCGCTGCTTGCCCTCAGGCCAGGGGCCAGCTTGCAGGTGGGGATGCCGTCACCATTAACCCTTTAGTTAGCAGAGGAGCCAAGAGATCAGCAGACCTTTGGAGGGCACAGTACAGCTCTATTTCACCGCCCGCTGCTGGCACCCATGGCTTCCTACGCCGCATGCCAGCTGGGGCTCTCCTGGGACTGCCGGTGCAGCTGCTAACAGGCAGTTGGAGCTTACGGTCTCTCCCAGGCCCCTGCTGCTACGTATTTCCTACCCACCCACCAGTGAAAAGAGTCAAGAATACAGGGAATTCCCCCATCACCCAGGCACTCAGAGGGAGCAGGGGTTGCTGGAACCTAGGGACTTGCACCTCCCTGCTAAAGGGGGAGGGAAGCTGCAGGCTGCATTAAGGCTCCATGAGCCACCCCCCCCAGGACAGCATCCTATAAACCAGCACCTGCTCACACCGTCCCCCACCAGACCAGACACACCGGCACATGAGACGCTGAGTGGATCGGATCGGCACCAGGTTTCCCCGACAGCCGTGTGATCATTGCAGCGTGAGATGGCGAGCCTGGTGCCAAGGCTGCCTTCGGAGGATGGGCACCATCTCTAAACAAAGGAGAGCAGAAGAAGCCAGGACTCTGGGCCAGCAGCTCCCACGTCCTGCTGTTGTTATTATTTATTAGGGACCCACCGTCCGGAGAGAGCACACAACGCGTATGGAATGGCTACGAGTGTGAAGTCCCCACAGCCGAGGCAGGGCTGGGCCAAGGCAGGTCAGGGGACTGCCAGGAACACAAGGGGACCCTGCCTCACATGTGGGGAAGCCATGTCCCGTGGGGAAGGACTGGGGCTAGAGGATATCACTGGTGACCTGGAGCTGGGAATCCCTCAGGCAGGAAGAGAGGCACCTAGGAAGGGAAGAATGGGATCTAAATCCGCTGGACAACATGGGAAACTTCCTTCCATCACGGGACGGAGATTCCATGTGGCTCAGACAGGCCAGGCGCCCCGGAACACCCCACCCGGCTGGGCCCCTATCTCTCGCCCAGCTCGCGAGCCCGCATGGTTGCAGCCTCCACGGCGTTCATGACGGTGGCCCGCAGCGCCCCCTTCTCCAGCTCGTGCAGGGCGTGGATGGTGGTGCCGCCAGGCGTGCAGACGTTGCTGCGCAGCTTGGCCGGGTGCTCCCCTGTCTCCAGGATCATCTTTGCTGCTCCCTGCAAGAGGAGGCGGGCTCAGAGGACAGCGGGATGGGTGGGGGGCTGTGACTTAGCGTCCTATAACTGTCCCTGCTCTCTGATTTGGGGAGCTGGGGGAGGGAGACCATGCTCCATCCAAACTGCTCCCTTCCCAGGAAGAGACGCAAGCGACTTCCCCACTCTCCCATTGGCTCACTCTGTGACCTTTGGGAATAGAACCTAGGTCTCCCAACCTGGGTGCCTTGCTCTGATTGCTAGACAGCGCTGCCTCCCATTGTTATACATGGTGTGAATGCCATTAACACAAGAGTTAAGGGGAACCAGGTCAAACTCTCGTCAGATAATCACAATGGTCCCTTCTGGCCTTAGAATCTATGATGGATGCAAGAAATTGGCCAGCTGGTAATCCACAGATTAAGGGGCAGCTGGCTCCAGGTCCCCTCTTCCCCAGTCTGTGCACGGGGATCCTACCTCTAGCCTGCATCCTGCTCCCCCCTCTGTTCACATGGTTCTGGTTTCGCTAACTGGAAGGACTTTGGGGCAGTTAGTGACATTTCCTAGGTTTGTCTGGTGCAGCTGCAACCACCTCCTCCCTCTGGTGGCCATGCTAGGACAGCCAAAGAGGCTTTGCTTCTTCCCGTTCAGCCCCATCACGTCCTGGATGAGTCCCCAGGAATCTTTTGCACTGACTGCAAGGATTCTTAAGCAGCAAGGCCCCTACGGGTCCCAGAGGAGCCCTTACACCCTTGGCTGGTCACAGCTCAGCTCAAACGGCAGAGTCCGTCAGAGAAGCTAAGGGGGTAGGAACCAAGGTGTGGTAAGACAGCAACAGCTAAGGAATTACTGGAAAGGCAGATGGAGCCGCAAGGCACAGGGGCGATACAGGAGTTTTCCTTAAGACTGAGAGCTTGTCCTGGGCACTTGCTGTACGGGCAGTAGCAGTGGGTGCTGCTGGCTGCATTGGGGAACCCAGGACTGGACTAGATGTCGGAACTGCAGGTCAGAAGAAAGGTGCATTGGCGCTGATGGACGGGACAGGACTGGGTTAAGCGGGGGAATCTGAAGACTGACAGCGAAGTCCAAACTTACCAGCAGTGTCTGGGCTGCAATTTTATTGGCCAGGGCACTGGGCATGCCCATCTTCACAGCACCGTCTGCCAGGGCTTCGGCAAACAAGTAAACCTGGAGCAGGGAAAGGCGGACATTCAGGGAACAGCTAGATCTTATGCCTGTTGCTTCTGGAGGACAGGACATGGAGGCCTCCTAGTACAGGAGCCAGCCTGGCAGTGCTGAACCAACAGAGCCTTCCAAAAGCTGCTGGCCACCATTCTGATCCTGGCAGAAATCAGACGCCCATGGAGCTATAAGCAAGTTATAGGCAAGGGACTGAGGTCTCCAACTGGACTCCATCAGACCCCTGATTCCCAAGCCTCTATGGGCAACGGCACCAGTTACTAGACTAAGAGCTCAGCTGTAGCAGCCCCGGACCCCTGTGTGGTGTCCAACCCACCAGGGGCGCAGGCTGCCCCACTCTAAGATCACATGGTTTAGAGGCAGCCGAGGGTCTAGCACGGGCATGAGCACACACAGCTCAGCAGGCACCAGGGATTCGTCGTTCGGGGAGCGAGGGGAGCCCAGGGTGCCCATCGGAGAAGCCTCAAGTGTCAGGACTGATAACCCAGAGCACTGCTTGGGAGTCGCTGTATGCAGCTGCAGACAGGCCAGGGTGGAGGGAACAACCCTGCCCTGGCAGGGCTGGCAGATGATTAACCGGGAAATCCCTGGGGCTGGAGGGCCCAGCGCAAGGGCACTTACGTAGGCTACCCCGCTGCCACTCAGGCCTGTGTGGATATCGATGTAGGACTCCGGCGTTTCTTCACACAGCCCGCAGGCGGACAGCAGGCTTCTCAGCAGGGCGGCCTCCTGCTCCCCAGCACAGCTCCCCCGGGCAACCACCACTGCCCCCTCCTGCACCACGCAGGGCAGGTTGGGCATGACCCGCAGCACCTTGGTCCCAGCAGGGAGAAGCTGCAGGGAGAGACGGCCGTGATACTACACCAGGAGAACACTGCTGCTGGTGGGGACAAGGGCTGGGAGACAGCCCAGCGGTCCCAACGCAGGGCGTAGTATGTGCCTTTGGTCACAAAGGACATGGCAGGCTTAACCCAGCCCTTGCAGTGTGTCCACATGGCAAACCTACCAGGCAGCTCAGGAATTCAGCATGATTGCCAGGGGAAGCCAGGGCTGAGAAGGCCAAGGGGCTGAAGGTCAGGATTGCAGGGCATCGGCAAAGCTGTGTGTGCGTGTGTGGGGGTGTCCAGGACTGGGATAACAGGGGGGTTGCAGGTCAAGATAGAGGGGCACAGGGCATAATACTCAATCCGTTGCAATCATTTTACATAGTACAGGGAGGAGCGGAGGTGGGTGGGGAAAAACCATTGACAGCAACTGAGGAAGGAGGGTTTGCGGAGCCTAGCCGGGGTGGTGTGTGTGTGTCAGCTCAGCGCCCCCTGCTGGATTCAGTCTCTTCAGATACATACAGAGAAGCAACAATCCAGAAGCAGGACTAAACAGAGAGCAGCTGATTGATGACAAGAAACACAAACCCACCAGGGATTACGCTTGCTGGCTAGCACAGCCCACCAAGCAGGCCCATGTATGCCTGTGCTCCAGGGCTTTGGCGCCTCTGCTGAGACTAGCACAAACTGACCTGCTTGCTGGCAACCAGTACCTGGCGACCTGGCAGGGGTGGATTAAGGCATAGGCATGACAGACCCATGCCCTGGGCCCCAGCTCCTGGAATCATGGGATTACAGCACATTTTCAGCTTTCACTTAAAAAAAAATAAAAGTCTCTAGCTCTCTTGACTGCAAAGGGAAGCTTGAAAACATTACCTGGGCATAACAGGTATAGGGACGGCTGCCTGAGTCTGCAGAGAACCTGAGACAATAGCTCTGAGAGGTGTGAACTGCCTTATACACCTCAATGGGCTGGATTACACCTGGAAGTAGCAAGCATCGCCCTTCCCAGAACAATACTCCATGCGTGGCAGAAGGGGAAGAGTACAGCAGGCCTGGCGTTCCACCCCAGGAGGCCAGGTGTAAGTACTGATACACCCCTTGCTACCCCCTGCCTCTCTGGGATGGAGAGGGTAGCTATTCTTAAGGGATGGATGCCTCCTGCAACTCCCTCCCCTGCCCCCACACCCATTCCATGTAGGGGGGCATATCTATGGCACATGGGGGGGAGCCTTGATCTGGCCCGGGCTGTATACACACTGGACTCACTGGAGAGCTGTGCGGATTTGGAGCGCTCTTCACCTACAGGCATGCTTCCTCTTATCCAGGCCATTGTATAAAAGCAAATATAACCCCTTCACGTGTGCGTGCATGCCCCGGACACTCACAGGTTAATGGGGGGTGGGAGGGACAAGAGGGACCATCAGATGCTCACCTGTTGCAGGGTCTGCAAAGTGACCCCAGCAGCCACCGATACGATAATGTGGTCCCGGGTAACGGCAGGCGCAATCTCCTGCAGGACGCCAGGAAGCAGGTGAGGCTTGGTGGCTAGGAAGACCAGGGTACAGCGCTGCAGCACCTCGCTGTTGCAGTGTGTCGTCCTGCAGCCCAAATCCTGCCGCCCAAGGAGATGGGACACGGTTACAGGCTTGGAGAGGAAAGGCCGGCAGAGCGGGACTGGCTGGAATTCACCAGTACAACAGCAGCACTCAGCCCCCGCCTGCTCTTAACACGCTCTGTGACATTAAAACTCAGCCCTGTGAGGTGGGGAAGGGCCATTTGAGTATCATTTCATCCGGTACTGGCATGCACTTTAAACTGCAAGGCTGGGGTACTGGGCTGAGCATTGACCCAAAGGGAAGGGCTCCCCCAGCTAATTCACCAGCACCATTTCCCAGGGCACCCCGGGTGTTCCTCACAGGAATTTAGTAGCTGGCAGGATCTGATGGGATCACAACAAAGTGGCATCAAGCACCGCTACTGTGTTTGCCTCCTGTTTCCAGACATCAAGACACTATTAGCTCTTCCAGTCCCGTGGAAGAGAGACTCAACCTTTCCCACGCAGCCTGTCCTCGCTCACCTGGAAGGCGCCCAAGTTCCTGTCGGACGGCGCACTGGCCAAGATGTTAGCAGCTTTGACTTTTCCTTAAAACACAGAGCGAAAAAGGAATCAGCTGCGTTAAGATGCATCCAGACAATCCTGCATTGCCTCCAGCACAGACGAGAGACCAAAACAAACACAGATGAACCTTGGAACCATCACCCAAACTGGGCTGGGGCAAGAACCCAGCCCAAGGGTTCCCCCCTCACCAGCAAGTGTGAGATTCCCAAGGGCTGTGAAACGCTACTAGGCAGGAGAAGAGACTAATCGCTGCTGGAGGAGCTGGCCAAGCGTGGGCAAACAGGGGCCGTGTGCTCTGTGGGCAGCGATGCCAGGTGATTGCAGGGAACTTACTTTTACCATATGAGGGCAATCGTGTCAGCAGACCTGGAACAGCTGCAAGCATCATGGGAACAACCAGGCAACTCTATGCGGCCTTCACTCCCTAGGGATCGGATCCCAGCGCCATTGATAACTGGACCTGAGCAGAGACGCCCCTCGCAGGGGTGCGGATGCTGGGCATGGCAACTACTTATCCCAGAATCCTTTGCACAGCAAGGACATGCAGCCGCTTCTGGGATGAGGGGTGCAGCCGGGGCCTACGGAGGGACGTAGCTGTGGCTGGCATGGGGCTCTGGAACTCCAGCACTGGGCACGGCCCGGGGCGCCATCACTGAGCACCAACATGCAACTGCCCCCCGGGGTGGTTATACAGGGACCCATTGCCCAGCGCTGAAATGCAGCCACCTCTGGGGCGAGGCACGGGGTTATACAGGGACACCTCGTGGGGTGGGGGAGCAGGGCCTCCCGGAGAGGGGGGCAAGTGGGGCAATTTGCCCAGCCCCGCAGGGGGCCCCCACGAGAATATAGCATTCTATAGTATTGCAACCCCTTTTTTTTATGGAAGGGGCCCCCGAAATTGCTTTGCCCCAGGCCCCCGAGGGACGCCCTCTGCAGTGGGGCGGGGGCCGATTACACGTGGAGTGGCAGGGGGTGCGCTCTAGCATGGGGGGGCTGGTTACCCCGTGACCCCTGGCGGGGGTGGGGGCAGAGGAGGGGGAGCCCTACCTGCGCGCACCACGCCCTGCGCCACCCCTTGGGCCATGCGCCCGGCCCCCACGAACCCGACCCGCAGCTCCCCGCGCGCCTCCATCGCGCGCGCCGCCTCCCTGACGTCACGCGGCCAGGCCCGTGGGGGCGGGGCTCCGTGCTCGCGCCCAGCACCGCGCGCCGCCACCCCGGCCCCGCCCCCGCTGCCGACGGGCGGAGCGCCGCCTGACCCCGCCCCCGCCGCGCGATTGGCCGCGCCCGGGTGTGACGTCAACGGGCGCCGGTTTCATATGGCTCCCGGGAAGGGTAAAGCCGCTTCTCCAGGGGGCGGTGTCAGGTGAGTGCCGCGGCTGGCCCACGTGGGGTCCCGAGGGGGGCGGGGCTCCCGGTCTCCTCCCACGTTGGCAGCGCTTGGGGGTGCACATGCTAGCGGGGGGGGGGCTCCTCCCCGGGGGGAGGCAGCCCCGCCCCCGTCTCTCCCCAGCCCCGCCCCTCTCCCTGGCTGGTTAGCAGCTTTGCACCCCCCTGGCTCCCCCCCCCGGCTCTCCGAGCGCTCCCCACAGGGCGGTGCCCTTCTCCCCATGGGGGGGGGGGGGGCTGCAAAGGGGGGGCAGATCCTCCCTCGGCCTGGAGTCTGTACCTCCACCTGGGGCATCTCTGTGTCCGCGCTAGCTCCACCACCAGATGTGGGCTGGGGGCTGACATGCCGCCGTGGGCCCCGTGCCAGACAGGAGGCCAGTCTGAATGAGGGTAACGGGCCCTGCGGTGTCTAACCCACCCCCGCTCCCCGTCATCCCGTCCGCACCAGCAGCCGCACCGGGGTTAGCGCCCGGAGAGCCCTGCTCCCATCCCCCGGCCCCGCTGCCATCTGCCTTGAATGTGTCCGCTCTGCGCGGAGTGACTGGCTCAGGCTGTGAATGGACAGCCAGGGCTGTGGCCTGGAGGGGTTGCTGTCACGGTTTCTGAATCAAATGATCAGTTTTAGTCCATTACCAGTCTTTTTTTTTTTTTTTAAAAGTTCTGTAACATCGCTGTTCAAAGACCTCAGAGACCCCACGTCTAGTGGCTAAAGCTGGGGGCTGGGAGTTAGGCCTTAGAACAGAACCTAGGAGTCCTGTCATTGAGCCTGAGTGGCCTCTGTTTCCCTTTCTGGGAAATGTGGCTAGTTCTTCAATCATCTTAGGTGGCTTGCAAGGACAAATCCACTAATCTTGGATGTGCTTTGAGATCCTTAGACAGCAGAACCCCTTGAGCTACAATTTACAACATGCTAATATGGTAAATTCTGACATGAAAGGATGTGAAACCAACAGAGATTGGGGTTAGACAATAATTAGCTACTTCAACAGGCACTTTCTTTTCAGCTGGTTTCACCTGCGTATTGATCTGTCTGATCCTTTCCTAACCTGCCTTTCTGCAGATGTCACAACTTGACACCGCGGGCTTTGTTCCCTCCGAGGGGTGAAGGGCCTCTCTGATAAGATTGCCTTGGTTAGCTTCATCTTGGCCAAAGTCTCCTGTTGTACGGGACCAATGTTTAAATGTACGGAGCCGCCTCCAGAAGTGTGTTGCTCTTGGATAAAAAGGATCCGAAGGTTAAACGTTAAGGGAATTAATTGAGGCACACAGCCTACCAAGAAGGAGCAGTTTTCGCTTTAAAAGTATATCTTGGATAGGGAAGAGCTGGGAGCCAAATTCGAACTCCATTGCTCCTGGGTGGCTTTAGCATCCTTAATGTTATCTTATTACAATCGGATCTGTGAAATGAGAGCTCCAATAACCGGAACGCAGCAGCACCATTGTCGCTAGCTACCCATGGCTCCTACCCTGGCAGCCTGGCTCACTTTGCTTAAAACCAGCTGTAGGAAAATCTGGAGAATGTACCCGAATATTACCTCCCTGAGGGCCACATCGCCAGCAGCATCTAGGAGCATAAAGTTCTTTATAACGGAGAGACCGGGACAGGTGCAGTTGTGTGGCCTGTGGAGACTCTAGATCCCAGCATGTATCAACGTGGGATTTTTGCATGCTGGGCTGTTAGCTTCCATGATCCCAGACACTCCGTTAGTTCTAGCTATCTGACCATTAATCTTCCTCTCCCAGATGCCCCCTCTAGGACATACACAGGAGGAAATCGGGGAGGAACCGTAAGCCCCTGGGCACCTCCCAACTCAGTGTCATGAATATCACTGTTATTATTTATTTGTATTGTTGTAGCACCTAGGCACCCCAGACGTGGCATTGTGCTAGGGGCTGCACAAACACAGACACGTCCCTGCCCCCAGAGAGCTTCCGATCTAAGCATGAGACGAGATCACAGATGGGTACAGACAGGGGAATACAAGGCATCAGCGAGACAGTGCGGTCGGCGTGGCAGGCCGTGGCCTCAGCACACCAGCGGCATAGCTGTTGTCAATGTAACATCAGGCCTGTGCCGTTCGCTCCCCTCTTCTGGAGCTTGTGGACGGTGTTCGGGCCAGTCCCACGCCTGCTCCTGGATGGGCCCCACTCTGCAGCTCAATGCCGTGCCATTGACCATTGCTCTGTGCGGGGCCTCCTAACTGAGCCAGGCTGAGCTCTCTGAACTCAGGAGTGGGGAGGGATGCAGGGGACTTGGATGTGGAGCTGCTGCTCAATGCCTGGGGCTCCCCAGACTCCTCTCAGTTCAAACTCTCTGTTTTCTGCCTGCAGGATCCCCCTCCATGCCTCAAGATGCTGTGCCTGGACCGCCGGGCTCTCTTCCTTCCTACCCTCCTCTCCCTCCTTTTCGCTCCCTCCTCTGGATTTTTTGGCTGGCTGAGGCAGGGAGCAGCTCCAGAAAGAGACCCCGTCCCCCCGACACCAGCGCCAGCCTCGAGGAGTCTCCCTAATGCTCCCTTTGAGATGACGACGGGGGATGAGCGATTCCTGGCTGAGGCCAGGCACCTGGATCTGTCTCCACTGGACTCTTGTCACCACAAGGTGTCACTTATCTCTTTGTTGCAGGAGGGCACTAAATGGGCTGGGGCCGGACAGACAGGAAGGAGGGAATGGTCCGTGCCCCAAAGCACTTGCCATCCAAGGTCCAGATCCTGTAAGCACTTCTGCATGCGCTTCCCTGTGTGCAGGAGTCGTGCATTGCACTCGATGGGATTGTTCCCTGTGCACGGATGTTTCATGTTTGCATAATCAGGCCCTAAACAGAGCCGCAGTGAAGGGGAGGGGGGGAAGGGGACAACAACCAAGCAACGGTGCTCAGGCTGCTGGTGTCACTGTTCCACGTGGCCACAAATTGCCCTGTGTCCGTATGAGCTCTCCTCATCTGCCCTGCCCCTCGTTAGCTGGCTCGTTTCCTGTAAAGGGGGTCTTGTGGGGGGGGCCTCGAAGGTGAAGAGGGTCACCCTGTTTGTCCGCTTTGTCACCCAACCTCTCCAGATGTTCTTCCAGCCCACCCCCTACCTCCGGAATGCTCCCCAACCCTGGAGCGGGTCCACACAGCCTCTGCATGTTCACATCCCTCCTCCCCGCCAGGAGGCCTGCGGGAAACGAGCCACATTTATTTGTATATTCAGATGATGCCGTCTTCCTCCCCCTGCTGTGCAGCTGTTCCCGGGCAGAGCCCTTGCTGATGGCCTGGGGGTGCCAGCGGGGCACATGGTGCGGGGTCCTTGGTCAGTCTGCGTCTCTGAAGGCTTTTAGGCTCTTCCGCATTTGCAGAGCAGCTAAAGTGGGTAGGGGCAGCCGGCCTGGCGGGAGGGGAAACAGCTGCTCTCAGACAGGGAGAGGAGCCGCCCACTGTGGGGGGGAAGGAGGGGACTGAGCAGGGAAGAGGCATTGGGGTAACATCTCCAGGGGAGCAGAGGCAGAAGATCACCGGCTGGCTTGACTGCGCTTTCACAGGGAGGGGCTGTGTGAGGAGGGGCTCCCCTTGTGTTGTGGGGTGTCTAGCATGCTTCTGGGTGCTGCCGAACTAATCAAGGGGTACGGAGGATAGCGGGGAGGGGGGGCGAACCCCAGGAACTGAGCTATCCTCATTGAGTCACTGTCCAGCATTAATGATTCTCCTATCGTGGGGCAGCGGGTGAGGATTTAAAATGCAAGTCTAGGGGCAGAGGCCACATGTGACCTGCAGATGAGGAGTTACCTTCTCTTGCACCTGGGAGGGGTTGGGGGGGAGTGGGAGGCACCAGCTTGCTGAAACCACAAGCCCTAACGAGCGCCTTCCCCTCTGCGTTGCTGCTGGCAGGTTATTGCCCAGATCCACTCCTCCTGTACGGACCTGACGGAAGAGGAACTGGCCAAGCTGGGGGTGTCCCTGTTTAACTGCCAAGCGAGCGTGGAAGGGCGCAGGACCTATCCCTGCACTGCAGACATGGTAAGACGGCAAGGGGCGGCTCTGAATTCACACCCTCCCATGCTGGCTGTGGAGAGGGCTGCAGCTGGTGCAAGCACCTTGAGATTCTCCTCACGCGGGCCTGGGGAGTGAAGGAAGCCATGGACCAGGGACTCCTGGGCAAGGCGACCGTGTCGCACCAGAGTGGTCCTGCCAGGAATGGGACTCGCATCACCCTAGGCCTGCAAACAGACATCACGTGGTGGGAACGACCTTCAGCCATCCCTCACCTTAGCCAAGTTTCCATGGGGATGAAAGGAGAGGCCTCCATATCCTCTTGCTGACGTCTTTCGCCCCACAGCCACCCTTCTCCCTCATCCATCTTCTTCCCTCCCCCCCACAAACATCTCTCCCCCCCTCCCCCCCCCCCTGCACAGATGGAGCTATTGAAATGGGCTGGGGGTGCTGATCCCCCAGGATGACTGCACAGCTAGCTTGGTTCATGTTCCCGACTGGCTCGTTGCACGTAGCCGGGATATCGGGACAGCGAGGCCAAGAGCATTTCAATGAGAGAACCTCTTGTGTGTGAGAGGTGAAGACCCGTTAGGCGGACTGGTCCATCTCGCACCCAGTGCAGGACTGGTTCCTATGATTGATCTTGGAGCGTTTTGTGCCATCAGCCTCTTCAGTGTCCCAAAATGGTCTCCTGCCAGTTGCCTTGGGTTCCACCGCCCTGGAGAGTTCACTATGCAGCATCACCCCATGTGTTCCCCCTCCTTATCTCATCCCATCCTCCATCTCACATGTGGGTATTGCCCTGTGTAATTCCTCTCCCCCTGTGGTGCTCACCTTTCAAATGTGAGGCGCATTGTCTGCCTAGCTCGCTATCAGTTAGCTACGTAGCCCTGCATGCTTATTTATTCCAGCCTTTCCCTCCAGCCCTTGATCACGTCTGTTGCTTTTTTTCTCCAACTCCCTCCAGTGTCAGTCTCTTTCAGTCCCATGGTGACCAGGACCGAGCACAAAATCCCAGGTGCGCCCACGCCAGGGCTGTGTCAATCCATTTGTGATGAGCAGCTCCTGCATAGCACTCTTCAGCTGTAGGGTTCTAAGTGTTCTGCAAAGGTGAGTCAGTGCAACTCGCTCGCTCTCAAAGAGGGGAAACTGAGGCACACAGGGATGTGACTTGCGTACAGTGGTGAAGCCAAGAATAGACCTCGGGTCTCCTGATTCCCAGTCCGATGCCTTGTATAGTGGACTATGCTGCCTAAGATCTAGCATCTATCTGCCCTTGAGATCTGCCCATGGTAGGGTACTTTGGTCTAACACGGTAGTGCTTCAGCTGGGTGAGAATAGGTCGGTCTTGCTTGTGAGGATAATTCACCCAGCTTGGTCCTATGTTTGAGTCCTAAACTGTCCATATCTGTGGAAGCTATTGTCTTGTGGGGACCCAGGACAGCTTTGCCGTATCACGACCTGCTTCTCGTACTGTAGTTTCCTAGATTAAAGCCAAAAGGGACCGTTCGCTCATCCAACCTGACTTTCTGCATGTCACAGCACGTCGAACTACACCCACTTGCACTTGTCTCGAGGCCAGCAGCATGGGTGTGGCTACAGCATCTCTTCCACAAAGGTAGCCGGTCAGGATCCGAAGACACCAAGAGATGGAGGATCTGCCATGTCCCTGGGGAGCTTGTTCCCGATAGTTAATCACCCTCATCGTTAAAAATGGGTCTTCTTTCCAACTGGACTTGGTCTGGCTTCCGCTCCCAGCCTTCTGTTCTTGTTCTGCCTTTCTCTTCTGGATTATAAAACCCTGTGTAGTTACTGATACGCCATGATCAGGTCACCTCTTGCTTTCTCTGGAGTACTGCCATGCAGTTCCTGGGCTAGGAGGGATGAGGGGCATTGGGAAGGGACCTCTTCTGTGGCTTTATTGAACCTAGTCCTGCTTGGCTGTCTTTCTAACCAGCCCCTCGCGGAATGCACCGCCGACATGGACCCCGACACCTGGAACGCCTACCACATCGTCAGCAACCGGGCCCGCGCCGTCTGCTACTCCACCCGCCAGATGCAGTTCAAGCGCCGGACGGAGCACACGGTCAACACGCTGGTCTCCGCCGCCGTGAGTCAGCTGGAGGCCATGAGGCTTCTGAAGGTGGGTCGTGGCGGGTGGGCGGCTCCAAAGAGGTCTGAACCAATGAACAAAGGGCGGCGTGAATGTAGGGCACAGCCACCATGGCCTTTGATACAGAGGTGGGGATGACCGATCCCCGCGTGCCATGCTCCACTGTTAAGCATGGCATGCTGGGACTTGTAGTCTCTCGTAGTCCTCCGCGTGCACCACTGCGGTCTCTGCGTCACTACTGGCACCTCGCTGATTGAGTCAGTGTCTCGCTAACAGGACGGCCAGGAGGAACTGAAGGAGCTGACGGCAGAGTCCCTGCACAAGGTGGTGAGCAGCCAGCGCGAGCTGCTGCTCCAGCAGGAGACGCTGCAGGGCAGCCAGGAGCAGATGGAGTCCTCCATCCACAGCAACCTGGAGCAGCTGACTCAGGAGAAGGCCTTGATTGCCAGCGGGCAGCAGCAGGTGGCTCAGCTCATTGAGGGCATCACCAAGAGGATGGGTGAGAACAGGGAGACACGGGCATGGAGCGTCCCCCGGCTCCCTGGAGCAGGGCTTCTCCGGAGGTTGCAAACAGCTGTCGAGGGAAGTCAAGCCCCTCCTCCCCATCTTGCTAAATGGGGCGGGGGGGTCCCAGTTACATGGGAGGGTGGTTCTGATGGGGGGGGGGGGAAGGGTCACGAGACTGGGAAAAGCGGGTCAAGAGTGTGGTTCTGGGGGGAAAGGGTGCGAGGAAGAGGGTCAAGGGAGATTCTGGTGTGTGTGTGAGTGGGGGGGGGGGGTTCACAAAATGGCAAATGAAATTTCATGTGGATAAATATACAGTAATGCACATGGGGGGGGGGGGGGAATAACCCCAACTATACATGGGGCTAATTTAGCCCCAACTAATCAGGAAAGAGATCTTAGAGTCCTAAATTCATGGTGGTTAAGTCCATTAATGGCTATTAGCCAGGGCGGGTAAGGAATGGTGTCCCTAGCCTCTGTTTGTCAGAGGGTGGAGATGGATGGCAGGAGAGAGATCACTTGATCATTACCTGTTAGGTTCACTCCCTCTGGGACACCTGGCATTGGTCACTGTCAGTAGACAGGATACTGTCTGGCTGGACCTTTGGTCTGACCCAGTACGGCCGTTCTTATGTTAAGAGGGTGATCAAGAGAGCAAGGGACAGTGTGACTTCCTCTGCAGCATCTTAGCCTAGGTGAGCAAAGAGGCTTTGACCATTGGTGGGTGAATAGATCACAGGCGTGCAAGACACTTAACATGGGGAGTGGCTTCATGGGAGCTTCTGCCAGGACCTGAGCTCTGCCCCATCTCCCCCGCAGAGAACGTGAGCAGCCACCTAGATGACCAGGACGTGGAGCTGCAGCGAGGACACAGAGCCATCCTCACCGACCTCACCCAGATGCAAAGGCGAGCCCAGGAGGTCTACTCCAAAATAGGTACCGTGACTGCTGCTGGCAGGGCCTGCGGCTCCCGGCTGGCCAGCGTGGGTGGGGCTGGTGTATTATTTAGCTGGAATACATGGGGCCCAGGGTCAAAGGTGTTAACGTGACCCAGGGTTAAACGAGGTTCGGGGTTTGGTACACAGAGACCTCAGCCTGCTTGGTCCCAGAGCAAACCCACCGGTAAGCATCCTTTTAACTAAGATCCATTGTTTTCACTTTTTTTTTTTTTTGTGAGTTACGAAGTCAGTTTTTCATTGTAACATCCCTTTCCCTTTATCTGGAGAGAGATTTTAGCAGGAAATCCCCTCCTTGTTGGACAGTCTCTTGGATAACCGTCCTTTCTGGGGAGACAGGGCTGGAGGTGGCATTATAGCTGCTGTTCGTTTGATCCCGTTTCCTAAAAGCCAAGACAATGCACACAAGGGTGAGAAAAGAGCAGCAACAATAGAAAATGCAGCTTCTGTCTCTGGGGTTAACTCTCGCTTGCGATCTCAGTGCTGGAGAAATACAGGCCCAGCGCGCAGTCTGATCAGCCACTCGGAGGCCACGCTCGTACCCGCGTCGGGCTCTTTGGGGCACTGCTTTTAGCTGCCTCCTTCTGGTCACCGTCTCGCAGCAGTGTTGCAAAATATCCAGTCTTGTCCATCTAAGCCAGACTCTTATTAGACACAAGGCAAAAGGAGCAGCGGGGGCAAAAAACCGAACTGGCTTCAAGGCTGAGCTTGATAAGTTTAAGGAGGGGATGATAGGACTGCCGGCAATGGCACATAGCCAGGGCTGTCCCTACCCATACGCAAAGGACGCAGCTGCGTAGGGCACCAGGAAATTTTGGGGGCACCACATTTCCTGGTGCCCTGTGCAGCTGTGTGCTGCTCCAGCCCCTGCCCTGCCTCTTTTTTCCCCCAGGGCCCCTGCCCCTATTTGGCCCCACCCCGCCTCTTCCTGCCCCTGCTCTGCCCCCGCCCTGCCCCTACTCCCCGAAGGACTGCTGCAGGGGTCGGGGCTGCACTCACCGCATGGTAAGTGGAGCGACCTGACCCCAGCCTGCTCCGCTCCCCTGGCTCCCAGCTGCGCCGCTGGGAGTGCTGGGGGACGCTAGGTAGGGAGGGCTCCTGGATCTTCATTTAAAAAAAAAAAAAAAAAAAACCTTCCAGTTCATTAACCCTTTCCCAAATTCCTCAAACACTATAGCAGGGGTAGGCAACCTCTGGCACGCATGTCGAAGCCGGCATGCGAGCTAATTTTCAGTGGCACTCACACTGCCTGGGTCCTGGCCACCGGTCTGGGGAGCTCTGCATTTTAATTTAATTTTTTAAATGAAGCTTCTTAAACATTTTTAAAACCTTATTTACTTTACATACAACAATAGTTTAGTTTATATATTATAGACTTATAGAAAGAGACCTTCTAAAACCGTTAAAATGTATGACTGGCACACGAAACCTTAAATCAGAGTGAATAAATGAAGACTCGGCACACCACTTCTGAAAGGTTGCTGATCCCTGCACTATGCTATCCCCTTCGATACTGTTCCTATACCACACTTATTGCTGTAATAGTGTTACTGGTAGCGCATTAAGCAACCTGACTAACAGCTGTCCTGTGTTTTGGTGGTCTAGTCCCTGCAAATTCACCCTGATCCAGCTTGAGACCAACACCTCCACAGCTGGCCCAGCTACTCGGGAGGAGGCTGGAACCACTGGTGAACTGTGTTCCCTTGTATCTCTCCGGAACCCACCCCGTATTCTCACTTCTACCCTCCCAGTTTCCTGGAGGTGCTGGCAGATCCGACAGACACTGTCTCAATGTGGGATCTACCCTGTAATTGCAGTGACCCGGGCCTCAGCTAGGCTGTGCCTACAGTGGGGAGAGGTAGAAGCAAACCTTACAATGGAGATCACCTTACATTTTAAACTTGATAAAGGAAATACCCAGACCTTTGGCAGGAACAAGACTAGACTAGAGATAATAGATATAAAGTAACCTCATAGACTCGCTCAGCAAAATAATAAACTGTAAATTACTTCACAATACGACGCTTTTCAACACGAGGCTGTGTCACCCCTAGAGGGAATCAAAGCCCAGTTCCACCCCGGCCATCCCACCTTGGCGCGTTTCTGGCTTGCGATGCTCCAGCAGGTCTGCCCACGATGGACAGGTCCTCCCCATTCTGAGCTGCTGCCCCGCAGCTCCAGCAGGGGTCCTACGCCGGCTCTGAACCCTCTCTGCCCCTCTCTGCCCAGAGGCCAACCTGGCGCTGTTCCTGGCCTACCAGAACCAGACAGCCCTGTACTACGACGAGCTGATGGGGAAGCTGCACAGGATGAACCGGAGCCTGGGCCTGGTGCTCTACGCCGTGGATCACATGCAGAGCAGCGTGGAGGGCCGACTCCTGCACATCCAGAGATTCATTGGCTGGGCAGGTGAGAGCAACGTGCATCTCAGGGCAGCAAGGCGCTGAGCCGCCGCCTCCCCTCCCGAGTTCGCTGGGCTACGCGCTGCTCGGTGGCTGTGCGCTGGGAACTGGCCAGCCAACGGCTTGGTTCTCCGCTTGCAGCTCCGCTGGGGTGGGCTCCACAGCCCAGCTCTGAGCGCTGGGGACACAACTGCTCCCTAGGTGGGAGGAGACTTGCACTACCGAACAGCGACTCCGGGCTTCGAAGGGTGTCTGACCGGCCGCTGCTCAACGGGATGGAGGTGGCCGGTGAATAAGGCAGCATACGGCCTTTCTCCTCCCTGCGCTCGGAGACGCGGATTGGAGCCCTGGGCTTGGTCTCCTGCTCTCCTCCCCAGCTAGGGCTGCACAGAGCCTCCAGGCCCTTGTCTGCTGTGCAGGGAGCATGGGGCGAGGGAGTTTCAGAGGTGTCATGGGGAAGGGTGGGAGAGACATTTGCAGGAGCAGACTCCCCTCTGTCTGATCGCAGGGCCTGAGCCGCTTGCCCCCTGGTGTGGGAGGGTCCCAGCCCGGAGAGGATACGACAGGAGTGGGTGTCAGAGGCTGGCGGGAGTAGCAATGGAATGAGCAAGCTGCTGCGTGGGCAGGTCCTGTGGCAGAGATGCCGCCTACCCCTTGTTAATTATCTTAGTGGTGACCGCCCCTCCCCCACAAACCCTGGGCGAAGTTGGGCAGTGTAGTGTCCCCCCTTCCCCTCCCCCCCCCCCCCCTCCCGGACTTAGGGGAACGTTGCAAGGAGGAGACACCTCTCCCCAGGCCACGCCGCTGGCAGGAACCAGCCGGGAGTTAGCGCTGGTCTGAGCATGGATCTGTCAGGAGGCAATGCGCCCGCTGGCCCGTCTCCCCATCCCGCTCTGTCTCACAGGAGTCAGCCTCGGCGCAGCCTGCACCTGCGTCCTGCACGCTGGCTACTTCCTGCTTTCGGCTCTGCTCATGACCTTCCTGCAGACCCCAGGCCTCCCCCGCGCCGTGCTCCTGGTCTTGGTCATCGCCAACGCGCTCTCCGAGCTCAACCACGCCGTCTCCCTGGGCTTCAAGTCCCTCACGCTTTTCCTGGTGCTCGTTGTCACCGGTGAGTGCAGCCGGCTCCCCCTCTCTCCCTGCGCTGGCTTCTCTGTATCACTGGAACCAGGACCAGGCAGCCTCAGCAGGGAGGCCAAGGGCTGAATGGGCCCCGGAGACAGAGCCCCGCTCTGGAGTGGGCTCACGAGGTGGGGACACGCCGGCGCAGAGTGTAGGGAGAGTTTGCCCTGCCATTGGCCACGCTCAGGTAAACAGGCCTGAGTCTTCAGGCTGTCCATGAACTAGACCATTGACTGCTCCTGCGGCTGCTGGTGCCGTCAATTTCAACCACCCCCTGACCTTTAAAGCTTGCGTTGTCCCCCTCCGGTGGCTGGACAAAGCCACCCCGTCATCTTGGGTCACACTTGCCAGCTAATCTCCTCCTCCCACCAGCCTGTGCTAACTCCCACAGCCCCCTGCGGGGTAGAGCCACAGGGAGTCAGTGGTCGCGCCATAATTAGCCCCCCGGCGCCCTGACCCCTGGCTCTGAGCGGGTGAGTTTTCCTCCAACAAAATACTGAATCCATAGGTCCGTCAGCCCGCTCCCCTGGCTCCCCTTCTGTGCTAGCCGGCCGCTGCTCTGAATTTGACCCCAGCTCCGGCTTTGCTCACGTTTTTGTAGGTAACTGGCTGCTGGCGAGCGTGTGCCGCTGCGCCCGGAGCGTGAGGGGCCGGAAGCCGCCTCTGGCGCTCTCACTGACTCCCCAGGGGGCAGCGGGGGCCAGCAGCCCCGAAGCAAAGCTCAAGGATGATCCCCGCTGTCATATCACCTCCACCCCTGACAGGTAGGAGGGGGCAGGTGGGACCAGCACATGGGGACCTGGGGCTAACCAAGGTAAATCTGGAGCCCTGTAGGGGATACTGCAGGGGACAACAGGTTCATGGCCAGATGTGCCCATTTAACAGCCTTCCCTCCTCGGGTCTCTGCTAAGGTCACTTCAAACGCCCTCTGATCACACATTAGTGGAGGGTCTGGATTAGCACGTACAGTCAAGTTAGTTAGCGACGTGCTCTCGAAAGCCGGCCTTGTTTCAAGGCTGGTGCCAGGAAGGGTTTGTGGCCCTGTTTTCACATGAGGCCCGGGGCTGTCCGTTGACTCAGGTTCCAGCTAATCCCAGGGGAAGAGGCTGGTAGCGAGAGTGCCTGGTATTTATATAGCATCTCACCCTCCACTCTCCCTGCCCGCCGTGGAGGTCTGTGTGCAGTGGGGTGGGGGCATCCAAACCATACCCGGCTTGATGTGGGTCGCTGTGTTCTGTGTCGGGATTTACACCGCATCCTCTGGCTGTTCAGATGGGGAAACCGAGGCACGGGTCGTGCAGTGACTCCGTGGCAGAGCCGAGAATGGAACCCAGGAGTTCCCTGCAGCAGGAGCACCCAGGCCTGTGCGGTGCAGAGTCCGTCTGTGTTAGACTGGGAAACTGCCCCACAGCACCCCAGAGCCTCCAGCCCTGCGGGCTAACATGGTGCACAGAGGCTGGCTGGCTGCAGCCGGGCTTGTTTGCTTGCAGCCATGCTGCTGCCCGGCCTCCGGGGAGCACAGGTGCTGCTGTAGTAGCCGGCAGCAGCCGCAGCATCCTGCCAGCGGGAAGGAGTGAACGCCTGTCACCGTGGTGGCTGCAGAAGGGGTGCGCTGGTGCCGAATAGCCTCTGGGTGGCAGCAGAGAGCTCCCCCTGCAATAGCCCTTGAGCATGGGGGTTCCCAGTTGGGTCCTAGGGCGACCCCAAGTTACGCCCATGCTTGGCTGCGTTAGCTGCATGTTACACCAGCTGTCCAGCACATGCCTTGGGTCCTACGTCTGCGTGCAGCTCAGGGTGCGGGTGCTGGGGTAGGAAGCCTGGTATGGTTTGGATGCCCCCACAGGTATCGAGGACCACATCTTCCCGTGTGGGGCCAGGCCAGGTGGGATGCTTGTGCACATCTAGGTCTAGTGTGTCCTCTCTGGATCTCACTGCCCCATTCTACACCCACTGGTCCGGCAGGATCAATCTCCCATGGAGGCGGGAGGCCCACCTCTACCCTTCCAGCTGTGCCCTGAAGGGGCTGAGGATTGGGCATGTGTCTGGGGCAAGTCTGCTCTTCGTTGTTCTTGCTCCAGGTGCTGTCGCCTAATGCTCACGCGCCCAGGGACACCTCTTCTGAAACTTACAAATTGATGCACATAGAAGATGACGAGGAGGAGAGAGATCATAGAAGATCAGGGTTGGAAGAGACCTCAGGAGGTCATCTAGTCCAGGGTTGGAAGAGACCTCAGGAGGTCATCTAGTCCAACCCCCTGCTCAAAGCAGGACCAATCCTCAACTAAATCAGATGCTTGGTGCAGAGAGGGCTCAGGCCATCTGGTCTGTAGGGGACATGCGCCTCCGGCCAGGACCCACTACAGCTTCATGCTCTGAAGGGTGGGAATGGGGCAGGGGCTTAGCTGGGCAGGACTTGGGGTGAAACTTGGTCAGTGATGGAATCTTGTAACCTTGCATCTTTCCCCTGGCAGGGAGTGTGAAATCGGCCTCTTGCGGGAAGAGCTGAACAAGCTGGAGGAGATGAGCTACCTGCAGGGTAAGTGAGATGAGAGTTCAGTATGGAGGGTGTCTGGGGAACATGTTGCTGCGTGCCAGAGCGCTGCAGCAAACCCCGCTCTGCCCTGGGGGCACCATGGGGATGCTGCGTCTGAAGAGAGGAGATCCCTGCCTTTGGCTGGCTGGGAGCTGGGGTGAACACTGCAAGGAACAAGCAGCGTGTTCAGAGCACTAGTATCTACCCGCCCTGTCGATGCAAGACCTGATCCCTATGGGAGA
This sequence comes from Malaclemys terrapin pileata, assembly GCF_027887155.1. Classification (NCBI taxonomy): domain Eukaryota; kingdom Metazoa; phylum Chordata; order Testudines; family Emydidae; genus Malaclemys; species Malaclemys terrapin. The sequence goes on along the minus strand of NC_071506.1, from coordinate 3,992,188 downwards.
ATCACCCCCACCTCCCCGGGGAGCTTGGACCCCCAGTCTGTAGAGGGACCTGCACTCAGCCTGAATACCTTAAATAATAACCATAACAATGAATGCCTGTTTCTTACCTAGCGCATTTCCGCCGTAGATCTCCAAGCGCTTCACAAACTCTAAACGTATCTATCCTCATGCCTGCGTGGCAGGGAAGCATTGTTATCCCCATTGTACAGATGGGAAACTGAGGCACAGAGGAGGCTTAAGTGACTTGCTGAAGGAAGCTCACAGCAGAGCTGGGCCCTGAACACCGGCCTCCCATGTCCTAAGCCGGTGCCCTAACCACTGGACCTTCCTTCCCCCTCCTTGGCTTAGGCAGCTGGGCTGCCTAAGTCTCCCTTAGTGAGACTTCTCTCTGCTGCTCATCGAAGCATGTCGGCTCTGCAGTATTCAGAGGCCACAGCATCTCCAGCTGAGCCGCGGTGGGGACGTGGCATGAACTCCTCTAGGGCTGGGGACGGCATCGGGGGTGTGCCAGGCCCGTGTGGCTGGAGAGCTGTACGCACAGGGGCGGTGCTGTAGCAGGTGGGCTGGGGTAGGGAGGCTTAAAGCCATAGGCGCGCTCCTGGGGCTCCAGCCTTGAATGACTCAGCCTGTCTGTGGGCGCAGGAGGTGGGTACTGGAGGGAACTGGTCAGGCGGCCCAGTGTATTCGCTGTGCTAGCCATTAATGTGTTGCAGACGACTCCTGCCTGGGGAGGGCGCCCCCGCTGATGGGAAACCCCTTTCGGGATGGGGGCGTGCCGCTGCCCCCTACAGGCTGGAAGGCACAGCAGAGATCCGCTGCTCTGCCGGCTCCCTCCGTCCCCATCGGGAACTTGCGCCGTGTCACTCTGAGCCGTACCAGCAGGCACGAGGTGTTGGAGAGGCAGGTAAGTGGTGGGAAATTGGCACGGCTGCCGTGGGCAGGGGCAGGGCTGGCACTGCCCATTGTGGGGCACTGGGAGAGGCAGGCAGGAGAGTGGGGGTGGGACCAGGGCTGCCCCACGTGGGGTTCAGGGAGAGGTGGGTAGGAGTGTGGGGACAGGGCTGACTCTACCTGCTGTGGGGCTCGGGAAGAGGCGGGCAGGAGTGGGGGGGGGGGGGGTGAGATTCAGCAACAGGTGGGCCCTGGCATTGGGCCTGCAGCTGATCCTGGTTCTCCCGCTGCTGGGGAGCTTGTCTTCCTCCTCCTCAGTGCCGCACGTGACTCCCTCTTTCCCGAACAGGCCACACTGGAGAGGCGTCACCTGGGCCCCGCGTTCGAGCCCTTTCCTGACTTCAGGTCCTGTAGCCTGGACCAGTCCATGGCTAGCGACTTGTGAGTATAGAGCGCTGCTCCCCTCTCTGAACAGGCTGCGCCGGATTCCTTCTGTGCAATGCTTCACTGATCCCTGCTGGCTCGGCGCTGGCATCCCCAAGGGAGGCTTTTGGGCTGGGTTATTCCTGCTAGTAACCGGCCTTGCCTGTAAGACAAGGGGTGACTGATGTCTAGGGCGAGGGTGGCCTGACCTACGTGATGGGAGGAGGAGAGGAATGCTGCAGACACGTTCTGGGCGACAGTTGTCCCATGGCTCCTGGTTTTACTCCTGGGGGAATTCTGTGCCGAAAAATTAAAAATTCTGCACACAATATTTTAAAATTCTGCATATTTTTTTTGTCAATTACACAATATAATCAAGCTGGTTTAAATTATTTTGATAGTTTTATTTAAACTACAATACAATGAATGGAGAGTGGGAGTGGGGAGCACTGGAGGAAATCACCAACCCCCCTCTGTTTAATAGTAACGTAGCTAATGTTGACCCTTTATTTCTAGTTGTTAGTCGACAAATATATGCAGCCATATGCTCAGGGTTGCATCATAGGCAACTGAAGAACAATCAAGGGCTGGGGACAAGCTGGGCCACTCCCTCTAGGGACTAAATGCTCCATTATCTCTCCTAATCCCGAGGCTGTTGGCTTCTGATGCCCTGACTTTGCTAAGTGGCCCCTGGCTTTAGTGGCTAGAGGCAGACCAATGGGGAAGTACAAGGACACCGTGAGACTACATTGGCCAGCATGATGGGCGGTCGTCTCTACGCGCCGACTGCCTCGTCAAGTTTTCTGACGTCGCTGCAAAGGAGAGTTTTGACAGACGATAACAAGGTGGCTTTGTGGGTGCTTGCAGAAGCTCCTCCCAAGAGCAAGGGGCAACACGGGAGAAAGCACAAAGTTGTTGGTTTGAAAATCTAGCAAGAGGGTGATGGAGGCTGACGTTGGCATTTTGATACTGAACGAGATGATAGGGTGGGGATGGGCTGTGGAGGTGAAGACGAGCCGCTTAAGTTCCATACAATGGAGATGAGGGAGCCAGTGGAGGGATCCAAAGAGACAGGTGTTGTGGTCAAAGTGACGGGCTAAGAGAATGATCTTCACAGCAGCATTCTGCCTGGGTGTGAGCAGGGCAAGACTGCATTCGTCAAGGCCGGAGAGAAGGATGCTGCAGTAATCGAGATGACAGCCTGGAGGACAGTTCTAGCTGTGTGGATGGATGGGAAAGGCTGGATCTTAGAGATGTTTTGCAGAAATAATTGACAAGATTTAGACACTGCCGGGATGCGAGGACCTAGAGAGAGGTCTGAGTTGAAGATGCTGCCCAGGTTACAGGCTTGAGTGATGGGCAGGATGGTGGGATTGTCCACAGTGATCAGGGAGGGCTCGGGGGGAGATTAAGAGCTCTGGTTTAGCACTATTGCACCTGAGTTGATGGCTATACATTTATCTGATTAGATATTGGGAAAAACTTTCCAACTGTGTAAGGGGAGTTCAGCGCTGGAATAGGCTTCCATGGGAGGTTGTGGAATCACCATCACTGGAAGTTTTAAAGAGCAGGTTGGACAAACACCTGTCAGGGATGGTCTCTGTTTACTTGATCCTGCCTCAGTGCAGGGAGCTGGACTCAAAGGCCCTTCCAGCCCAACCTTGCTATGATTCCATCCAGGAGCAGATTGTAATCTGGCCAGGTCTGGAGTGGAGGTAGATCTGTGAGTAACTAGCAGAAGAATGGTAGCTGAATTTGTGTTTGCAGATGAGATTAGCCGTTGACAGGGTGTAAAGGGAGAAGAGAAGGGGACCACGGACAGAGCCCTGTGGAACCCCACAGGAAGTTGGAGCAGGATTTCTCTGAAAGACACGGAAGGAGCGATTGAGAGGTAGGAAGTCATGGAAGGACAAGATTTCAACAAGAGGATCATGGCGAAGGTGGCTGGTGGGTCAAGGAGGATGAGGATGGAGTGCTGGTTCTGAGCTCAGGCTAGGAAGAGGTCAGAAGAGACTCTGGCGAGAGACGTTTCAGTGGAATGTAAGGGGCAGAAGCCGGATTGGGGTGGGGGGGGTAGGGTAGAATTGGAAGAGAGGAACCCCAGACAGCAATACTAGACAGTGCATTCAATGAGCTTAGAAACTAAAGGGAGATGGGGCTGTAGTTGGACAGGCAAGTGGGAATTTTCTTTTTTTTTAATGGGAGAAGCTAGAGCATGTTTGTATTGTGAGGGGAAGAGCCAGAGGAGAGTGGGCACGAGGGAGATCAGGAGATGGGATGAGGAGGGGAGCGGGAGGGGAAGAGCCGGAGGAGAGTGGGCACGAGGGAGATCAGGAGATGGGATGAGGAGGAGAGCGGGACACTGTGTCTGACTGGGAGGAAGGAAGGAAGGTGTGGGAGGGAAGGGGAAGGAGAGGGGGAAGGTCGCATCCGTTTGTCAGTTTTCTCTTGGACGAATTTGGAGCAATCCTGGGCAGTGGGAGTGGCAGGGGAGGGAAGGTTTGAGTCAAAGGTGGTGAAATGCAGGTGGCATTGTGGGCGTGGGATTCAGTGTAGTCAGAGAAGTGGAGGAGTCCGTCTACATAGATGGCAGAACCAAAGGAGGAGAGAATGAATCCACAGTGGAGGAAGTAGTGGAATTTCCATCAGTCAGAGATGCTCTGCAGTCGATATTGGGGGTGAGCCAGGCCTGAGGGTTGGCGGGACAGACCTGGGGATAGGAGAGAAGAGGGAAGAGAATCGTGGGTGGAGAAGAGTGGAGGCGTGGACAGAATCCGCTACTGCATGAATGTAAGAAAGGGAGGGGAGGGCTTAGAGCACGTGAGACGTCATCAACACTGCAGGGCTGGAAGGCACAGAAAGGCCACGAGACAGGACGTGAGGGAGGGGGCTGATGGATGGTGCTGAGAGACCAGGTGATGCAGGAGCTCCGCTACAGAGAGATCCGAGAGAGCAGGTTGGTGAGAGAAAGAGATTAAAAAGACTAGATGAAGTTGGACTGGGATTTTTCAGCTTGGAAAAGAGACCACTAAGGCAGGTATGACACAGTTTAATAAAATCATGACTGATGTAGAGAAAGTGACTAAGGAAGTGTTATTGACCCCTTCCCAATGAAATGAATAGGCAGCAGGTTTAAAACAAAGAAAAGGAAGTATTTCTTCACACAACGCACAGTCAGCCTGTGGAACTCACTGCCTGGGGATGTTGTGAAGGCCAAAAGTATAACGGGGTTCAAAAAAGAGCTAGATACGTTCATGGAGGATAGGTCCCTCAGTGGCTATTAGCCAAGATGGTCAGAGATGCAACCCCATGCTTTGGGTGTCCCTAAACCTCTGACTGGCAGAAGCTGGGAGTGGACAACGGGATGGATCACTAAATTGCCCAGTTCTGTTCAATCCCTCTGGGGCACCTGGCATTGGCCACACACAGTCAGACGACTGGATACAGGTTTAGACGGGCCATTGGTCTGACCCAGTATGGCTGCTCTTGTGTTAAGTGAACAGCCCGTGGGCAAGTGGGAGAGCTGAGGCAGGGCTGCAGGTGGAATGAAGAGATCAGGGCGAGGAAATGTGCATAAAGCGGGGTGTTGTCAGCATGGGAGCGAAAGGCCCAGAGGATGAGTGTGGGAGACTGAGGGGAGGAAGTGAGAGAGCCAGGGGGTGAAATCCAAGAGCAAGGCAGATGGGGAGGAGCTGGGGGGATGGTAGATGAGGAGGACAAGGTGGAGTTAGGAGAGGGAGAGTTGGATGCAGGATTGCAGGGAGGGGCTGGAAGCATTGATTACTGGTAGGTGGCTTGGCTTAGGGTGGCTGTTTCGGCAGCTTAACTTGCTCTCCATTGGAACTACCAACAAACCCGGCCTGCTGCCACACACTCTCACTCTCTCTCTCCTCTTCTCCCCCCCCCCCCGCCTTAGCTCTGGGCTACCCCCTGCTGCTGGTTGCCTGACCTGACCCCACACTTGATCCACGGGGCTCTAGAGCTGCAGGTATAATCAGCCTGTCTCACCATCCTTTCAGGTCCACCTCTTCGATGTCTCCGCGATGCCTGTGCCAAGGCATCACCAAGGCCGGGCAGCCATGCAGGAAGAAGGCAGTTCCCGGACAGGAGTTTTGCCACGTTCACGTATCTGGACAAGTATCCTACACCAGCTGAGCCTTGGGGCTCTCCGTCTAACCTGTGCAGCCACTAGGTTAGTCTGGACCTTGGGTGGTTGGCCAGGAACCTGTGAACTCCTGGAGTGCAGCTGGGGCCCCACCCCCACATCTCAGTAACAGCCATTCTGTGGCATTATTTTAAACACTGCCTTTGATTTTAACGTGTACGTTTGATTGAGGGACTACGGCTGCTGAGGGCTGGCAGCCCCTGCCTGGCAGCTTTGCTAGGGTCTCGTGGGGCTTCTTTGAGGAAAGCCCCATTTTAAATAGACCCCCCTGCTCTGTGAATGTTCCAGCCGGTCTCAAATGCTTCAGCCCCTGGCGAAAGTTGGGGATCCCATGGAAACGGCAGATGAGGAGCCTCTACGTTCACACTGACTCAGGAGCCAGTGGACTCTGTTTACAAGTCCAGCTGGCTTGTCCAGTGGCCACAGCTGCCCAGCTCCAGCTGGGTGGTTCTGGCCTGCCCCACCTCTGCCAGCCATTGAGACGCTCATCCGGGCTCAGCTGAGCTGGTAGAACAGACTCCAGCTCCGTCAGCACCATTGGGACAAATCTCTTGTCCGTAGAGATGCCTGGGGTAAGAAGGTGCCATGTTGGTAGCCAAGTTTTATATGAAAATCTGCAGTTTGCACATTGGTTTAATAAACAACGTTTATCTATTGCTGGGATTTCTGTGTCTATCTCAAAAGAAACCTGAGAATTCCTGGGCTGTGGACAGGGGCTCCAATCTCTGGCTAAATGGGGATGGGGTTGTATTAATTTAGATGGAATAAAAGTGTTAAGACCTTGACTGTCCAACATTAAACAGTATTAACCAAGGTGTGGGGTTAGGTGTATCTCCATATATTTATACCTCTCTCCTAGAACTGCAAGGGACCTTGAAAGGTCATCGAGTCCAGCCCCCTGCCTTCACTAGCAGGACCAAGTACTGATTTTGCTCCAGATCCCTAAGTGGCCCCCTCAAGGATTGAACTCACAACCCTGGGTTTAGCAGGCAATGCTCAAACCACTGAGCTAGCCCTCCCCGCTCTTGAAACTACAGTTGATGTTTTTTCTCCTCTTCTGTCTGTCAGTGGTTAGCTTCCTCTTGACTATTTCTCTGCTTTCCCCCCCCCCCCCCACCAAAAAAAGTATTTTCTTTTAAGGGCCCCAAAAGGGAGCGATGGGTGGAATAGCCCATCCTCTCATGATTTCATTTGCCAATTTCCAACACAAATTTAATCCATTGATTTTTGGCCACTGCACCTTGTTTATCTGCCATGATGTTAACACAGTCCTACAGTTACAGCAGTAGACTCTACTGGTTTAAATTTATTCCAGGTCGTCTTAAATATTTTTTCTCAAACAATTTATATGACAGGCCATTAGGACAATCCATGAACCTTTACTCACTGGGCCAGTTCTAAATTTAAAGAAGGTTGAAAAAGCTACTAGGGGGGAAGCTGTTCTAGACTTGATTTTAACAAATAAGGAGGAACTCGTTGAGAATTTGAAAGTAGAAGGCAGCCTGGGTGAAAGTGATCATGAAATCATAGAGTTTGCAATTCTAAGGAAGGGTAGAAGGGAGAACAGCAAAATAGAGACCATGGATTTCAGGAAGGCAGATTTTGGGAAGCTCAGAGAGCTGATAGGTAAGGTCCCATGGGAATCAAGACTGAGGGGAAAAACAACTGAGGAGAGTTGGCAGTTTTTCAAAGGGACACTATTAAGGGCCCAAAAGCAAGCTATTCCGCTGGTTAGGAAAGATAGAAAATGTGGCAAAAGACCACCTTGGCTTAACCACGAGATCTTGCATGATCTAAAAAATAAAAAGGAGTCATATAAAAAATGGAAACTAGGACAGATTACAAAGGAGGACTATAGGCAAACACAGGAATGCAGGGGCAAGATTAGAAAGGCAAAGGCACAAAATGAGCTCAAAGGAGCTACGGGAATAAAAGGAAACAAGAAGACTTTTTATCAATACATTAGAAGCAAGAGGAAGACCAAAGACAGGGTAGGCCCACTGCTTAGTGAAGAGGGAGAAACAGTAACAGGAAACTTGGAAATGGCAGAGATGCTTAATGACTTCTTTGTTTCGGTCTTCACCGAGAAGTCTGAAGGAATGCCTAACATAGTGAAAGCTAATGGGAAGGGGGTAGGTTTAGCAGATAAAATAAAAAAAGAACAAGTTAAAAATCACTTAGAAAAGTTGGATGCCTGCAAGTCATCAGGGCCTGATGAAATGCATCCTAGAATACTCAAGGAGCTAATAGAGGAGGTATCTGAGCCTCTAGCTATTCTCTTTGGAAAATCATGGGAGACGGGAGTGATTCCAGAAGACTGGAAAAGAGCAAATCTAGTGCCCATCTATAAAAAGGGAAATAAAAACAACCCAGGAAACTACAGACCAGTTAGTTTAACTTCTGTGCCAGGGAAGATAATGGAGCAAGTAATTAAGGAAATCATCTGCAAACACTTGGAAGGTGGTAAGGTGATAGGGAACAGCCAGCATGGATTTGTGAAGAACAAATCATGTCAAACCAATCTGATAGCTTTCTTTGATAGGATAACGAGCCTTGTGGATAAGGGTGAAGCGGTGGATGTGGTATACCTAGACTTTAGTAAGGCATTTGATACAGTCTCGCATGATATTCTTATCGATAAACTAGGCAAATACAATTTAGATGGGGCTACTATAAGGTGGGTGCATAACTGGCTGGATAACCGTACTCAGAGAGTAGTTATTAATGGTTCCCAATCCTGCTGGAAAGGTGTAACGAGTGGGGTACCTCAGGGGTCTGTTTGGGACCGGCTCTGTTCAATATCTTCATCAACGACTTAGATATTGGCATAGAAAGTACGCTTATTAAGTTTGCGGATGATACCAAACTGGGAGGGATTGCAACTGCTTTGGAGGACAGGGTCATAATTCAAAATGATCTGGACAAATTGGAGAAATGGTCTGAGTTAAACAGAATGAAGTTTAACAAAGACAAATGCAAAGTGCTCCACTTAGGAAGGAAAAATCAGTGTCACACATACAGAATGGGAAGAGACTGTCTAGGAAGGAGTACAGCAGAAAGGGATCTAGGGGTTATAGTGGACCACAAGCTAAATATGAGTCAACAGTGTGATGCTGTTGCAAAAAAAGCAAACCTGATTCTGGGATGTATTAACAGGTGTGTTGTGAGCAAGACACGAGAAGTCATTCTTCCGCTCTACTCTGCTCTGGTTAGGCCTCAGCTGGAGTATTGTGTCCAGTTCTGGGCGCCGCATTTTAAAAAAGATGTGGAGAAATTGGAGCGGGTCCAGAGAAGAGCAACAAGAATGATTAAAGGTCTTGAGAACATGACCTATGAAGGAAGGCTGAAAGAATTGGGTTTGTTTAGTTTGGAAAAGAGAAGACTGAGAGGGGACATGATAGCAGTTTTCAGGTATTTAAAAGGGTGTCATAAGGAGGAGGGAGAAAACTTGTTCACCTTAGCCTCTAAGGATAGAACCAGAAGCAATGGGTTTAAACTGCAGCAAGGGAGGTCTAGGTTGGACATTAGGAAAAAGTTCCTAACTGTCAGGGTGGTTAAACACTGGAATAAATTGCCTAGGGAGGTTGTGGAATCTCCATCTCTGGAGATATTTAAGAGTAGGTTAGATAAATGTCTATCAGGGATGGTCTAGACAGTATTTGGTCCTGCCATGCGGGCAGGGGACTGGACTCGATGACCTCTCGAGGTCCCTTCCAGTCCTAGAATCTATGAATCTATAAAGTAGGCCTGGCTAGACCTCATTTACTGCACCAGGGGGGGTAGTAGGAAACCTGACCTGGGGGGGAGGGAAACTGAGGCTTGTGGCTGTTTCCTATCCCACCTTCCTCCCTCTTTTCCCAAGCTTTGTGCCCTGTTCCAATGTGCTGGCACTTCGGCTAGTTGAAAGTAAGGGTGATGCTGGCCAGTGGGTGGTAGGAGAACAGGGCTGCAGAGCTCTGGGGTGACCCCTATCTCCAGTCAAACAGCAGTGAAGCGCGTGGGCTGGGAAGATGCTCTCTCGCCCTGAGGAGAGGAACAGTCAGCAACGGTAAAGCAGGGTACGGGACCTTCTGTTCCCTCAACAGGCAGCTGTTCAGATTCTCTAGCCCAGCATTTCTCAAATGCGGGGTGTGTAGGTGTGTGTCCATGACACCTCTAAAGCAGGGTTGGAGATTGGGGGAGGGGCAAAACCCCTCGCTGCAGCACACAGCTCCTGAGTAGCCGTTACCAAGAGCAGTGAGAGATGCGCTGCCTTAGCGTTGGCGTCGGCAGCACCAGCAGGGATCAGCTGCTGGAGACTCGTAGGGGTGGCATGCCTGGCGCCAGAGGCGGTTCTTGTCAGCGGAGGCAGCTGCAGCATTCGGTTGCTGGGGCATTCCCCAGGGCAGCTCCACTGCTCCCACCTGGCCAGGGAACAGGGTGCCTGGGACCCCACAAGTGGCCAGTGAGTTCCTGACCCCCCCCCCCCCCCAGGGCAGGCTCACGACAAAGGTAGGGTTACCATACGTCCGGATTTTCCCGGACATGTCCGGCTTTTGGGGGCTCAAATCCCCGTCCGGGGGGAAATCCCCAAAAGCCGGGCATGTCCGGGAAAATCGGGAGGGCTCGGTGGTGCTCGGCCGGGGCCGGCGGTGCGGGGCCGGGGCCGGTGCAGGGCCGGGGGCATGGTGCCGGGCCGGGAACCAGGGGCGCAGTGCCGGGCCGGGCGCGGGGCTGGACGGGGAGCCGGGGGCGCAGTGCCGGGCCGGGGAGCCGGTCAGCCGGGCCCGCGGGGAGCCGGTCAGCCGGGGAGCCGAGCCCGCGGGGCGGGGAGCCAGGGAGCCGGTCAGCCGGGGAGCTGGGCCCGCGGGGAGCCGGTCAGCCAGGGAGCCGAGCCCGCGGGCCGGGGAGCCGGGAGCCGGGAGCCGGGGGGTGCGCTGGGCCGCCGGGGGCCGGCAGTGCTGGGCGGGCCGGGGGTGGTCGGCCGGGGCCGGCACCCCAGGGCCCCAGCCGACCCAGGCTGGAAACGCCGGGCGGGGGGCAGCCTGGGCGGCGCCTCCTCCCCCCACACCTCCCCTTACCTGCTACAGGCTTCCCGCGAATCAAATATTCGCGGGAAGCAGGGGAGGGGGCGGAGACTTTGGGGAGGGGGCGGGGTTGGGGCGGGGCCAGGGGCCGTGGAGTGTCCTCCATTTGGAGGCACAAAATATGGTAACCCTAGACAAAGGGCTATGGGAGCCAGGGACAGAGAGGGGTTTGTCAGAATGGCCATGTAGCAAGGCCGTAGGATACCCCACAGCCCCGCTGAGGGCTGAACCTCTCCTAACACCAACGTGGGCAGAGCCACCGGGTCCGGCGCCCGCCCCTCAAAGGTCACGGCGCTGACCCGGAAGTATAAAAGCCCGCCTGCAGAGCTCAGTGGAGAGCAAGCCAGCGGAGAGAGCAGACGTCTGTGGCCGAGCTCCCACTTGGGAGACAGCAGCAGGCCGTGACCAGCCTACTGACTCACCAGGCCCGCCGAGCCTACCCCTCGCCCGGTATCCTGAGGATGACTGGCCAAGCCTGCCCCGTTCCTGCTACCCCGAGGAGGAGCCACGCCTGCCCTTCGCTACCTACCCAGAGGAACCGATGCTGGTGGAGAGCACCGAGGACACTAGTCCGGCCCAGGTACCCTACGAGGGGGAGTGTGGAAGCAGCCCGGGGGCAGCCGACCCCAGTCTGGCTGCTGCACTGCCAGAGCCAATGTCAGTGTGTTGCGGCCAGGATCCCCACTGACAGCAGTGAGTTTCCGCCGCTGCTAGGGCCCCGGGCTGGGACGCAGTGGAGTGGGAGGGCCTGCGTCCCCCCTGCCACCCACTCCTTGGGTGGCAGACTCCCCCTTTCCCTGACCTAGAGAGGCAGAGACCTGCTGCTACAAATATTGACTCAGCCCCTGCTTGAGGGCCAGAGCTCCAGATTGCGTGATTACTGCCCTGCCCTGATTGAGGGCTCGGGGCTCTTTTCGGACCTATTGGCTCAGTCCCTGCTTACGGGGCTGAGCCCCTAACCGTGTGTCTGCTGTCCCAGACTGCCACCAGACCAGGACTGACAGTGGACCAGAGCGAGGCGGTGGGACACCCCACAGCCCTGCTGAGGGCCAACCCTCGGCCGAGACTACAGGCCACCAGGAAGAGTTGGTGGCTGCACTGAGGTCCCCAGAAACATTTGTGAGAAAACTAAAGTTGGGCCTAGGCCAGGTTAGTTCCTGAGTGACCCAGGCAAACATCCCTGCAGAGACTGAACTAAAAGGCAGGGATGGAAGGGGATTTTCCTTGCTCGCTGTGTGCGCAGCTTGGGCCAGTGCAGGGATAACAGCAAACCAACGGGCCGCTGCTGTTCCTCGCAAAGGGGAGGGAGGGTGGCCCCAGCATCTGAGCCTCCCTGTTGACACATCACCGTGCTGTCAAATATGCTTTGTGCTGAGAGCCGCTGGAAGAACCCAGGGGTGGGAGTGTCTCTAATGCTAAACTTACTGGTGCCTTGGTTTAGTGCCGGCCTGCTCCAAAGGCAACGCTCATTGCTAACAGATGTATATCGTTTCAACACCCCTCCCCCACAAAAAGCCTGTCTGTACCTAGGTGTTGGAACACAGTCTATGAATTGCTGGTGCAGATAGAAAGGCTGTAACAGTGGCTGGAGAGTGAATGTTTCACAGTTTAAGAGCTACACAGCTGGGCCTGTTCCCTTTCTGAAAGAGGCCCTGGGGAAATACTTTTGGGGAAAGCAGTTGGCCTAGGAGACTGGAACATGGGTACACCTCAAGCCAGCCTTTGCGCAGCTGCAGACATTCATGGTAGATTGTGGTGGCATCTCCCAGGAAAGCTTCCTGTGTGAGTCTAGGGGACTGCACGTTCTCACAGGGTAGGTGATGGGAGCATCTTCACAGTGGATGGTTAGCAACAAGACTAAATAAAGCATCAGCTGTAATAGATCTTGTCCTCTCTCTTGTTGCTCTGCAGGAGAGCACTGGAAGCTCCAGCACCTGATTTAAAATAAGACAAAGCCCCAGAAGCTCTTGGAGACAAGTCCACACTGATCCAAGGGATACCCTAGAAAGCCTGCAGACCTTCCACTTGACTTCTTCCAAACATCTGTGACAATAGTAGTTACAGGGGCATGGATGGGCACCTGCTTTGGCTACAAAACTTATCTCCCCCACCCTGACGTTCTAGCCCTAGGGGAAAAGGCAAGATTTCTGATGAGCAGCACCAGCCCCTGGCAACGAGCGAGGGAGTGTCCCGGGAATGTGACATACAGCTGGGCTGCCCATGCCCTGGTTCAGGATTAACACTCGGCATCTTGTTTTTACAAGAGCATAAACACAAGGGGAAAAAATCCGCTTTGATTTATTCTGAATCTAATTACAGACTGCTTTACGCTTGATTGGCAGCCTGACCCATTACAGGGTAACACCAGCACGGGCAAGGGAAAGGGACCCAGCAAGAACAGTGGTGAGGTTGGATGGAGAGGGGGCTCTGTCTGTTTTAAAAAATATCCATTACATGATGCCAAGGCAGCATGTAAACTTCCAGGTACCTCAACCTGCAGGTCCAACCCTCGGGCCTCTCCCAGAGCGGTGTCTTTGGGGGAAGCCCAAGAGGGTTCTCACTAGGCAAGACTTCCCTTACTAAACTCCTTTTGACCGAAGCGAGATCTGAACCTGAGGGGCTCTTCAGGCTGCAGTTCCGGGGAGGAATGTTGGAAGCATTGCGGGGGATGCCTCAGTCTTTGCATTTTTGGAACCTTTTAACAAAGATTCACTTTGATCCCTGAACAGAGAGTTTCTCCCCATTCCACCCCATGAAGTTCTACGCCCCTGGCTGGCTGAGATGACTAGTAGTGTGAGTCCTGCGTCACAGAGAAAGACAGGGTATCTCCACCCCTAATGCTACACATTTCTCACTCATGTTTGCTGAGCTTATCAGTGATTTGGCCGTTCAGGATCTCTCTGCCCCCCAATTCCATTCCCCACCCCTCTCAAATTCTACTTTGGAAAAGCTGTATCTCCAGCATCATTTCACAGCCCCAAACGCCCTCACGCGTCCCCTCCTCTGCTCCAGCAAAGGAAAACCCTGAGTCTCAGAGGAACCTCCAGGGCAGTGTTGGCCGCTAATCACAACGGCTTTGGTGTGCTGGTCACTTCCGGGCGATGTCATAGTGCGCGTTGAACCAGTCGCAAGTTTCCTTCACAGCTGGAGGGGAAGGGGGAAGACAATTAGACCCCCATACAGCCCGAAGCATCACAAGCAGCGGCGGCTCCCTCCCTCCAGTTAACGCTGTGCCACTGGCCGCTGCTTACGGAGCTAGGAGGAGTGGAAGAATCATTGTCCTCATGCCAGAGGAAGAGGAAATGGACCAGGGAGATGAAGTGACCCCATCTAAAGTCTCAGAGCTGGAAACAGACCCCACAAACCCAAGCCCCCAGGCCAGTGCTTCAATCACTGCACCGTCCTGCCCCTACAACCAGAGCCGCTACCTCTGCTCACAGGGGTTTCTCACAGCATCTCTTTAGACACTCGCTGCCTTTGCGTTCTTGGTGCATGCACCACGGTGATGCCTGAGGCTGTGGGACCAAGTTCCCAGCACTCGCGGGAGGGAGAAGTCCTTCCCCACAAATCCTACCTGACTCCTTTGGAGGGCAGAGGTGAGATCAGACATACGCAGCCGATGCAGTGCAGTGGATGTTCCCACCGAGGGGCAGGGGAGCAAGAGCAACTCCTGACCAGCGCAGCCTTCAAGTCTTACCTTGTTTGAACGGCGTGAACTGGAAGTCGGGCATGCACCGCCTCAGCTTGCCGTTGCTGGCTGTTTTCTTGAACTGGCCGTCGGATTTTGTCGTGTCAAACTGGACACAGCGGGGGTAAGGGAAAACAAACGGGAATTCTGCCAAGTACTCCAGGGCGACCCCTACTGGTAGCAGCCAGGCAGGACAAGAGCTAGGGCCTTGGTAGCAAAGGTCTACTTTACGTGTCCCTTTCTGTAAGGTTTGCAGCTATCTCAGTCCTGCCAGCAGACCCTGGGCCTTAACCAGAAGATCTTGCTGTTGGTTAGTCCTGAACACCCAGGCGCAGGGGTGAGCGGAGAGAGATCCCACAGGAGGGAGATCCCTCGCGCCCGTTGTTTGCAGGGAAGAGGCTGACAATAAAGGGAGCCCCTAGCCAAACCTGGAACGTCCAGTGCGAGCAGCAACTGCGTTCACCATCTCAGGTGCACCACGAATGGAAGCCGCTGTCTCCAAGGAGACCCCGGGGTCACCATCAGATCGCAGAGACCTTGATGGCCCCAACTTCCAAGCACGGATCGAACATCCATGGAGCAAGCTCTCCAGTCAGAGACGACCCACAGGAAGCGGTGGGAGTCTCATCGCTTGAGCCATTTCGCACTGGATCAGACTGAACATTGGAGAACATGCCGCAGGGAATAATCTTGCACCGGATCAGCTGGGAATTAAGCCTTAGATGTTTGGATGCGACAGTTCTCCCCCTCCCGAGGGTGCATGCGAGTGTGGAGAATGGGTGCCAGGCAAGGACCCTGAGAGCCGGGCAAGGCTCAGGGAGGCAGGGCATTGGAGCAGTCATTTGTAAAAGGATACAATGAGTTCTCCCTTGAAATCCATGGCTTCCACGACGTTCTCCGCAGCTTCCCTGATAGAGACCTCGTCTTCTTCTCCAACTAAACAGAGAGCAAGGGTGAGGCTAGGCCGCTCTGTGGTGCTAGCCACAATGCTCAGGTAAGCCTCGTCGCCGCCCGCCCCGCTCTCGTAGCCACTTCCCTCCCCTTAGAGATGGGAGGGTGGGGGATCAGAGCCTGTGGCTGCCTCATGCCACCACTGCGGGCTCTAGATCAGAATGTGGGGGGTGCTGAGGAGAGGGGCATCCTGCATTGACCCCGCTACAGAAGGCGATGGGACGGCATGGGGAGGAGTGGGGACATGGGACTTTCCCTCCCAGTGCTGCAAGAATAGCTGAGGGCATCTGCCAAAGGGGCCAGGGTCGTGACACCGTCAAAGGGAGAGAGATGGTACAGGGGACACCTTACCTGAGAGGATGATGGGCTCCACCTCGTCGTACTCCCTTAGGACCCAGAGGAAGAGACGTGCCAGGTCCTGTGGGCACAAAGGAGCAGCTCTCAGTCCCTTTCCCCTCCCGGGAGCCACAGGATCCCAGCTCAGGGCACAGACACAAGCTCCTCTTTGCTGAAGGCCGGGGCTGTTGTATGGGGGCTGTTTGCCAGGAAGCTGAGCGTGCTGCTGCCCCCTCCGCCTCCAACTCAACAGGGCAAAGCAGGAACAGCTCCAATCTCTCGCTCCCCCAGCTGCCAGCTCCCTCCCTCTGCAGCTACCCCTCCAGGCCTTGCCACAAATGGCCTTTAAAGAGACCCCAGCCCTGGCTTGGCAGGAATAAACACAGTCATTCCAGTAGACACTGCCATGCTAACAGAGAGAACCAGGATACCTCCGTCAAGGCCCAGCTCCCGGGAGCACGCGCCCAACACGCTGCCAAGGCAGGGCCAATCTGAGCCCCTCTCCCCAGCTCGTGCACAGGGCTGGATGTGCAATCTGGGACCTGTCCGAGGTTTATTGCTCGTTATTTGTCAGAGGCACTTGCTCATCTTGGCAGCTTTATGTGGCTTATATAACGGCAACAGAGAGCTAACAGCACACCCAGGCCAGGCATAGGCCAGCGTATAGCTGCAAAGGGTCACATGGCTTCAGAGCCCCCTCTGCCAGCAACCCCCGCCCATTAGAACCCACCTCCCACTCCCAGAGGTGGAACTGGGGCACCCATCCCGCCAGAGCCCTGCTAACTGCTACCAGCCTCCCAGGGCCAAGCAACCCGTTCTCCCCGCCGTGGGGTCAGGATGTCTGAAATCTGCTCTGGGCCCCAGGAAACTCAGGGCCCAGTCCAGCGGGCTGGACTCCATAAAGGCTGTGCCTACCAGAGAGTAGATGAATTGTCTCCTGGGCTTTCCTGTTCCCCAGACAGTGAGAGCCGTGCCATTTTCTGTGGGACAATCACAAGAACGGCCATTAGTGGATGTTCCAACCGCAGCATTGGCCTGGTCGGCCACAGGTTCCCCCCGCCTCCCGATCCAAACACCCTCATGCAACAGAGAGCCAGGGCTGGCCCGGGGTAGCTTTACATCACAGCCCTCCTCTCTAAAGCGGAGGTGCAGCCCCCGGAGACTACTGATCCCAGCATGCCATGCTCCAGCTTGACGTAAGGGGCTGTAAGTAGCCATGTGTGACACTACGCCCCATATTCTTCAGAGATATTATTGTAGCATATCCATGATGTATTTTATGCGAGATGGATCATGTGAGATATCATTGGAAAGGTTATGATTTACTGAATGTGATTATCCTGTTTGTAGGCCTGTATCATTTCTGGATCTGAAGTTAGGAATATTGACTATGTATCAATTACAAGTGTGTTTACCCCTGGGGGACACCCACCAGACGGAATGCAATCAGTCTGGATAGCTCGCTATGAGAAAGGGCCATTAGAGAGGACAAGAGGTCTCAGAAGATGTTTATCACCCACAGAGAAGTTCTTCCTGGGAATGCTGCAAACCGACTCTGAGTTATGGCTGCATGGTCATGTGAGCAAGTCACCTGATACTGGACTCCAGGAATCACACCAGTATTTTTCCACTGACCGGGGGTGGGAATCACACTGGAAGACAAAGGATGCCTGCCATATGTAAAACCTATTTAAGGCAGGGGAGTGACATAATCATGGTTCCCTCTTGACTGAATCCCATCCCAAGATGAGAGCTGTAAACATCTAAGAAAAGACTGAATGAGGGGAGAAGGACTGAGCCTGACTAGCTTGTGAATGAAATATCTGAAGTTTTAAGTTGCAAGCAAGTGCATCTGGCCTTCAAGAATCTCTACAATCTGCCTAAAACAACATTTAGGGTGAGAAATTACTTCTTGTAACCAGTTTCTTTAGTATCTTAAGCTTAGATTGCGTGTTTGTTTTATTTGCTAGGTAATCTGCTTTGATCCGTTTGCTATCACTGAAATCTACCTTTTGTAGTTAATAAACTTGGTTTTGTTTTCTCTAAAACCAGTTTATGGAATTCGTAACGAGAGGGGGGGAGGGGGAAGGCTGTTGCATACCTTCCTCCACATTGAGGGAGGGGGTAAATTCCATGCTCTTACGCTGTATTCCCTTAGCTGAGCCTTCCCATACAGAGCTGATCTCAGCTGGGTGTGTCCCTACCTGTGTGTGCGCTGGTGGGGGCTTGAGAGCCTGTCACAGCAGCGCAGTGTAAAGGGAACCCAGGCTGGTGGGTCAGGCAGCTCAGTGGTACCCCAGTTCCAGGTGGCGCCCCAGGGGGAACCCATCACACCATGGAGTCGGAATGGACCTTCTTGGTTCCCTCACCGGCTGAGATTTGAGCATGGACCCCCTTCCCTGACGCTGCACAGAAATCACTTGCTAGTTTCACTCCTGCAGGGAGGGGCGATGCCCAGCCTAGAGCCACGTGAGAAGGGAGGAATCCAACCATCATGGCTCTCAGGAACTTACCATCCAACAACTGTAGCAGAAAACCCTGTTAGCAACGCGGCAGCTAGGGCTGCCCGGAGCCATCCATGGCTTGTTAGAGGCAGGGAGGTTTAGTTGTACAGTAGAAAAAACCCACAGGGTCCCAATGGACTCCACAAACTGTGACACTGCAGCCTAGATGCAGATCATTCTGGGTGCCAATGAGTTAATCCTCCCATTTCCTGCCCCTCCCCTAAGCCCATCTTGTACCTGAGGATCAGTTCCATGCAGTTTGCTGCGTGTGTGTGTGTCTTTGAGACATGACCCGGGCTCCTCTTTGTATGTGTCTATTAATGAAACCATGGCACATGCGGGAGGGATCTGCCCTAACATCCTAGCTGAAATTCCCCTCCGTCTCCCATTCACAGTTGGGTGTTCACTTGGCAGCTGTCCTCCACCCCAGAGGCACCTGCATTTCAGTGGTGATGCTTGTGGAGCTCTACAGAAAGGTACATCGTCACCACTTTACAATTGCAGCGAAGGGCAACTTATGCTTACTAAACGCCTAATGCTTTCATTAGGAAATCAGCCCCATGATCTTCTCGTGGGGCAACCCCCTTCCTAAATGAGGGCCAGAAACTCCCAGGACATTACTGCTTTGCGTACATAAATTCAGTATGGCAATTCTCTACACTGAGAGATTTAGGCACATTCTGGATGGACCAAGTGCTAAATGGTATCTACTCAACATATCTGCAGATATGAAACACAGTCACCTCAGCAACCTCGATAGCACGCCAGGCGAAGATCAGAAAGAAAAAGGGATTTTGCAAACCAAATAATTTACAGTAGCCCCTTCAGCTATGCAACTTAAAGCACTTCATTAACATTAGCCAGGTAACCCACATTTGAAGAAGGTAAGGGACATGCAAGGATCCATTCACCCACTGCAGAAATGCAGCAAGCTCTGGGGTGGAACATGGCACTTGTGTAACAACACACAGCAACACTTTCAGATAGTTTAGGGATAGGATGCAAAGAATGTCAGTTTCATTAGGAGCAAAAAAGTCACATGACTTCCCTCCCCCCAGCAGGAACTGTCTTTGCAGCCCATATTGCCCTAGCAACAAAACCCTGTTGGGTGGACTATGAAGCTGAGAGCTGAATGAAGGCTCCCTACTCACTCTTTGCCAGGTACACCTTGTGGATCAGTCCCGGAAGGACATGCCCGTCCTCGATGTTGTAGTTATCATGAGGTCCGAAGACATTGGTGGGGATCACGGCCGTGAATCGGCAGCCATGCTGTTCGAAATACCCCCTGGGAGAAGCGAGAGAGGGCCAGGGTAGGTGAGTGACTAGCTCAATGGCATGTTCTGTGCAGCTGAGGGCTGCGAGCACAAGTCACTGTCCCCCTTCCGTGCATCAGGGCTTAACCCTGTTCTTCCAGCAGGGCTTAGGGAAATGAACTGGGGCTGGCCAGCCCCCCTGGGGCCCCTGCAAGTTCCATCCACCGCCAGCCTCTCACTCCTTGTGCCCGCTGAGGTCAGAGAGCACGGGGGGGAAGGAATTATCCTATAGTGACAGTGATAATATTTATACAGTCCTTCATCTGGGGATCACAAAGGTCTTTACAGAGATGTACGGACTGTGAGAGTCCCTCCCCTGAGCCACACAGCTCGGGGCTGGGGCAGAGCAGGGAGGGGATGGACCATACCTGTTCTGAACGTCGATCATTCTCTTGGCGTACGAATACCCAAAATTGGAGCCGTGTGGGGGCCCGTTGTGAATCTGGGGAAACACAGTAGATGGCACGGTTGGGAAAAGTAAAGTCAGTTTGATGAAAATGGGGTTTCAACCTCCGGTGCCTGGCCCCCAGGGGAAGGAGGCGTAGGGAGAGTAAACAGGAGCGATGTCTGCACGGGAGCTTGACACCCAGGTTAGCCTAACCTGAGTGCGAGTGTCCACATAGCAAAGCCCTCCCCGTGCCCCCATGTCCTCGCTGTATCTGCACTTGCCTGTGTGTGTTTGGGGGGTGTATCCCGTGGTTCTTTGTGACGAGACGCTCTAGGATTCTTTCCCCCATCAATCAGGTCAATTGCAAGAGAACTTATCTGTCCTTCAGGAAGGGATTGTGGGAAGGCACTGGAGGACTATTGGCACTCCCGTGATTTAGCCTGCATCCTCACTGCAGAGTAGGTGGGTTCCAGCCCAGACCCTGGGCTCTGACTTGTACTGTACCCCCAGCGGGGTCAGCTAGCCCAGGCTTAAAGCACCCCCAAGACCAGGCCAGAGCTTTCTGAAGGTGGACAGTGGGGAGGAGGGGGCTGGTGTTAAGGCTAGAACCCAGGTAAGAGCCCAGATTAGCTGTGCAGCATAGACATATCCTGAGTTCGGAGGGAGAGAGCAGCCTCCTGGAGCCCCTCGATCGGCTGAAGGGGAAGCTGTCCTCACCTGCCAGCCCTGGGCTCAGCTCGCATCAAAGACAAGTCACAGGCAGGCAGAGATGGCAGGAATCCTCTATGTCCCCTTATTCCCCTTGAGCCGGTGCTGCAGGGCTGCCCGCCTGTTTCTGCCCGAGGAGGATGGGACAGGACTTGCACTGGACCTGATGATCCTGCTCCTTGTTTGGCCGGAGGGATCGCTGTCGAGCAAGGCAGGCGCTCCGCACTCTGCCCGACCCCACGTGCACATCAGTGCAATGAGGGAGGGACAGCCCCCACGGCGGTGCAGAGAACTAGGATGCAGGTACTGGGCCAACCTGACCGGTTACGGCACAGGCCTGCATCAGAGAGCTTCGGGAATCCCAGCCCACGCAGGACACTAGCCAGAAGGGTCAGTTCTGCTCTCCCCATCACCCACCCACCCACCGAGTCAGCCAACCAGGGCAGGAAAGAAGACCAGAGTCAAGATGACCAGCTGTCACTCTCTCAGATCAGCGTAACTGGCATCACAGTAAGCTGTCCACCCGCTGCACTGAGGCAGCCCCCAATGATCTCACCCCAAGGTGCACGGTAACTTAACCAACGTTACTGTGCTTAACCCACAGCTCTGGGCGGAGCAAAGGCGAAGCTGAGTGAGCGACGGGAATTGTAAGGCACGGTGCTGCGTGCCCAGCCCGAAGGCTGTCCCTTACCATGGACTCGTCGATAGGATAGGTGGTCTTGTCCGGGAAGATGCAGGTAGAAAGGCAGGAGACGACTTTCTGCACTCCGAATTCGTATGCTGAGTGAAGGACGTTGTCGTTGATGTGCACGTTTCTCCGCTGGGGAAAAGATGTCCAGCGGGGAGTTAGGAGTCCCGTTATATTCGGATCAGTTACCGCACGACCCACCTGGGCCTTCCAGCATGTCAAGAACCTGCCCCGTCTCTGAAGTCGCAGGCTCAGGACGGGGAACAGGTCGCCATGGAGCTCTCAGGCTAGTCTCATTGGTGGTACCAGAGTTGAACGGCCGAGGGCTGAAGGGATAGTCCTTGGGGGAGACCCCAAGCTTGTCTCCGGAGTCAGCAGTGGGATCAGCGCCAACCGCTCAGGTCTGGACTTTACCTTGCATTCCACCTCTCTCACAGCTGTGTCAGCTCTGGACACTGCGAGGGCCCCACTCCCCAACCCACAGCTCCTGCCAGAGGGCTGTCACTGCCCCCCCCACTCAGGGAGTTCAGCTGCTCGGGTTGGTGCTATGGGGCTTTCAGGCCCCCTTATCTATGCACAGCCCTTTCATATTGTCGCTCCCCAACCCCTCCCCAGGCACAGCCACTGCATGTACTGGGCTGGGCGGGGAACAGACCAGCATTTTTTTCCTCAATGTTGATCCTCAGCCAGGTGAAGGGAGACCAGACGAGGAGACGCGCACACAGAGCAGTGAGCCAGGAGGGCCACACGTTACCCAGCCCAGGACTGTATCAGCAACTTGCCAGGTGCTGAAGGACTGCACTTAATATGAGTAGGAAGGAGCAGATACCAGCCACCATGTGAAGACTACACATCCCAGAATGCAAGGTTCCATCTGGGGTGGAGTGAAGACTGCTCAGATCAAGGAGGAGCATTGCATGCTGGGACTTGTAGTCACCATGGATTGTTCTTCTGTATTACAGATAAGGTGACTACAGGCCGCTGAACCGCATGGGCCAGCCCCAAGAAATCTAACCAAGCTAGGTTGACCTGGTGTGTGTGTGTGTGTGTGTGTGATTCAGAGAGGAGGGCCAGGGGGTCCAACACCGGCTGCTAATAAGCTGCACCCCTTCATATTAGAGAGTCACTCACCAGCGCCTGGGGAGAGAATCATCCCAGCCAAGGCCCTGGGGTTAATCTCTGGATGCAGGGCTAGTGCTGGGGACAGTTCATTAGCCCCACAAGTGCCCTGGTGGGAAAGTGGTTCCCAGTTCAGCAGCTCTCACAGGGCCCATACACTGTAATCACACGTCTTGGTAACCCAACAAGAGGAGTCCCACCTGCGGTGTCAGAAGGCCCAGCACCCAAGGGGTTAATGACTTTATCCACCCATTTAATAAGCCTGCGCGTCCTGGGCTCTATTTCTGGCCCTGCCACACACTCCATGTGTGACCCAGGGAAGTCATGTCTCAGTGCCTCAGTTTCCCTACAATTACAATGGCGCTAACACTAACCTACAGCCTGGAGGCAGGGGGTGCGGCGAGGGTTAATTCATGAATGTCTGCAAAGCGCTCCCAAGTCCTTGGAGGAAGGGCAAAGGGGGACCACACAGCACGGTGCCGGCTCGCTGGACCCGACGTTACACCTTTGCATTTGCCAGCCTGGCCCCTTACCCAGAAATCCAGGTTGTATTTGATGTTTTTGAAGAGGCCTCCCACCAAGGCTGCCAAGTGGATCACGTGGGTGGGTCTGTGTTTCTCATACAGGGCTCTGGTCTCCGCCGCGTTCCTACGGGGAGAGGAAACAACAAACAGAACCCTCAGGGGCACGTTCTAGCCATCCTAGGTACCTATCTGGCCCCCAGGACCACGGTATCTGAGCACCTCACAGTCTTTGATGTATTCAGCCTCACAACCCCTGGGAGGCAGGGCAGTGCTATTATCCCCAAATTACAGGTGGGAAACTGAGGCACACAGTGACTTCCCCAAGGTCACACAGGGAGTCCAATTCCCTGCTCTGCCACAAACCCAGATCTCCCGCGTCCCAGATCAGTGTCATCACCACTGGGGCATCCACATGCCGGTTGGACCCTATGCTGCGGGCTGGCTGCCGTGAGATGGGAGCAGATGGCGGGGGAAGAGGTGTGGAAGGAGCCTGGTGCCAGACCCTTGACCCAGCAAGCTCCGTTAACGAGCAGTTAACTAACCGACTGTACAGCAGTGGCAAGAGCATCCTGGGGAACGAAGCTGAAGGCAATACCCGGCCCGTGTCCCCTTTAATTCCCAGTCAGGTAACACTCCAGGGATAACGCTGGCAGTAAAGGAGCTCCAACATGCTGCTTAGCATTAGCATGGAGCGTGGTGGCTCCCACGACTGGGGAAAGCCTTATGGATGCTTGTCAGAAAGAACAGCAATAAATGTAAAAATACCTGAGAAGTGGAAACCCCGAGGAGGGAGAGGAGTTACTTAGTGCAGCCCCAAGGAGGAGAACTAGGAGTAACAGGATGGAAAAGGAAAGGTTAGGGACGGACGTCAGGAAAAGCTTCCTGAAAAAGGAGTCAGCGGCAGAAGAAGTGGGTCTCAAGGGAAGGGGCTAAAGAAGCAGGAAAGAAAATATGCTGGTGGGAACAATCCTGCATGTCAGTTACACAGCTCTTCTTATCCTCAAAGCATTTTACACAGCACCCCTAAGCAGTGCGTTGTACAGTAAGAGAAACCGAGGCACAGAAAGGTGATGGTGACTTGCCCAAGGCCAAAGAGGGAGTCAGTGTCAGGGTGAGTTAGAACTCAAAGAGTTCCTGGCTCCCAACCTTGTTCTCAGGAGGCAGTAGGCTGATCTTGCTGCTGATTAAATGTCACTCCTGTTAGCACAAGGAGCGTCAAACAAACCTGCAGCACAAGGACAATGAGTCTTCTTGTCTCATGAGGGTTTGATAGTTGTGTGCTGCCACCACTAAAACGATTAGAGAGACAAGGGGGAGAGGCAATATCTTTTATTGGACCAACTTCTGTTGGAGAGAGAGACCTGAAGAAAAGCTGACGTGTAAGGTAACATCCTGGGAACAACGTGGCTACAACACCATATCACTAAAACCAGACTGGATGAAAGCCCTGGATGGACCAGACAGGACCTATTCAGTCACTCTGACTGTCTGACTCTCACCGGGAAAGGGGGCGGGGCTCAGGGGAGTGGCATACTTGGGGAAATGGGATTGGACCCGGTGATAGCAAGGACTGAATTACCAAAGAGAGGGTATCATTTAACTTCCCTTGGCTGGGATTGGCCAGGCTCCTTGCCTGGTGCTACAACAGGCAGCAAGGAATGACGTGGCAGCTGCAGGAGTGAAAACAGCATGTCGATAGGAAGCCAGCAGATGGAGGGCCCAACAGCAGAGCTAGTGGATAGATCCAAAGGACAGGTCTCATTAGCCTAGCCCCGGCATGGTCCTACAGCGCCCCTCACTCACACCATTTTCTTTTTTAAAAGCACAATACTCCTGACGTCTGTCTACGTGAGGATCAACACTGCCCAGACCCTGAACGCACTCGGGGTCTCCAGCGCGCTGCATTTCCACTACACCAGGGCCCATGAAATAGAAGCACTTATACCCTGCCCTCTGCCCGACTTCTTCTGGAACAGAGCTGCTCCCTGATCAACCCCACGGCCCTGGTCACCGGCAGATCCTCTGAGCCACACGCCGCATCTGGCCAGCCACCTCCAGTTAATCTGACATCAGACTTTTGAATACCCATCCAGTTTCGTTTCACGACACTGCACCTGGGAGGGGAGTGGGCGTCCCGGAGCAAAGCTGGCGCTAACACATGCGAGGCAGCTGCAATGGGCTCATTCTGTGGCTGTCTCAACTACTCCAAAAGCCAGTTTAAACCAGAAGTGAACATGATTTTCCTACCCTCCACACTTAGGGTACGTCCACACAGCAGAAGCTGCACGTGGGCTAGCCGACCGGAGCTAGCTGGAATCCAGCTAGAGTGGGTAACCATAGCAGTGAAGACAGCACAGCGTGCATAGTGCAAACCCAGCATGGACCCTAGGTATGTACTCAGCTTGCTAGCTCGTGGCCGGCTTTTGCTGTGTAGACACACCTTTAGTGGGAAGAAAGAAAGTAAGGGGCTGACAGTATCCGCTTAAGTCAGGCTCTGGCCATGCAG
Source organism: Malaclemys terrapin pileata (assembly GCF_027887155.1). Lineage (NCBI taxonomy): Eukaryota > Metazoa > Chordata > Testudines > Emydidae > Malaclemys > Malaclemys terrapin. The sequence continues at coordinate 3,966,918 of NC_071506.1, read as the reverse complement.
TTGTGCCAGCGCAACTCCACCCTAACGTACAGCACCTTCCTGCTAATCCAGCACTAGGGCTTCACACACAGCTCTGCCAATGCTCCTCACCACCAGCAACGCCCATTGCTAGCTCCGTTCCTGGGCGTCTCTGGAGAAGAGACTGCCTGTCATTCCAGAACCACGTGGGAGTTTTGTAACAGGATCTAAAACGAGGCACAGCCCTCCGCGCCATCCACATCATTTCCACTTGTCTGCCGAGGATTTGAACCCTGCTCTCCCGAGACACTCCCCCAGCGAGCCACCCCAAAATGGATAGGGACATTTCAGACAACAATGAACAAGCAAAGAAGAGTCCAGTGCAGCAAGGATATTGGAGATGTATTGGAATTGGAAAAGGTTCAGAAAAGGGCAACAAAAATGATGAGGGGTATGGAACGGCTTCTGTATGAGGAGAGATTAATAAAACTGGGACTTTTCAGATTGGAAAAGAGACGAGTATGGGGAGATATGATTGAGGTCTATAAAATCATGAATGGTGTGGAGAAGGTGAATAAGGAAGTGTTATTTACTCCTTCTCCCAACACAAGAACTAGGGGTCACCAAATGAAATGAATAGGCAGCAGGTTTAAAACAAACAAAAGGAAGTTTTTCTTCACACAACACACAGTCGCCCTGTGGAACTCCTTGCCAGAGGATGTTGTGAAGGCCAAGTCTATAACAGGGTTCAAGAAGGAAGTAGGTAAGTTCATGGAGGATAGGTCCATGAATGACTATTAGCCAGGATGGGCAGGGATGATGTCCCTAGCCTCTGTTTGCCAGAAGCTGGGAATGGGCGACAGGGGATGGATCACTTGATGATTCCCTGTTCTGTTCATTCCCTCTGGGGCACCTGGCATTGGCCACTGTCGGCAGACAGGATACTGGGCTGGATGGACCTTTGGTCTGACCCAGTCTGGCCGTTCTTATGTTCTTAAGGACTCACGTTAAGTCAGCATCCTTGGAGCACACGAAGATCCATTCCTCATCTGGCCTGCCCTCTCCATCAGCAACCACCTTCTCAATGCCTCTCCCCACCAGTCCGGTGCCACCGGTTACCAGGATGCGCTTTGGCTTCGTTCCTGCCGGCTCTGCCATGGCTACAAAATCTGCAGGGCGGGAGGGAAGGCAATTAATCCCAAATCATCTCAGTGCTGAGATTCATGCTGCAAACCTGCCTGGCCCGATGCAACTGCAGAAGCCAGGGGCATGTGTGAGCTGAACAGGGGCTGAGTGAGCAAACCTGGCTTCCCACTTCCTCCATGTCACCAGAGAGGTCATCAAGCCCCCACTTGGAAGGCGGTGGGCAAACGAGGGTCCTGAGTAGGTCACGAGGGCAGTGGGAAACACAGCTGTTGCAAGGCAGCTGCCCCACAGTTAGTGGGGAAGAGATCTGGCTAACCTGTGCCCTTTCCATCCCTCCACTGCCATCCAGTGGCTGTTTGGTGAAATGAATTCCTGGCTGCAGGAGGAATTTCCCCTGTTTTGGAGCACAAGTTTTAATAATCTTTCAAGGCCTCTTTAATAAAAGCACAAGACTCAGAGATAGTTCTATGGGCATTAAGAGGACATCGTCCATGGAGCAGTCACCGCCTGAAAACACCTACCATTGTCGCAAGTAACCCCTACGATCACCAGAACTTAAAGCAATTGGAGACTTTTTTCTAGTTTGTTCCCTTTGGGCAACCTTTGCAATTTATTTAAGCAACTAAAAGATATTTTTGTATACGCTAGTTAAAGGGTGTTTTAAAAGAGCACTGGTTTTTTTAAAAATTTTTAATAAAAAAACTCAGGTTACAGTGTGCCTTAATTTAATTATTTTTTTAATAAACCAGACACACTTCACGTTGAGGACATCACTGAAACTTTTTGACAGTGTCTCGCATTTAGGTTTTGTTTGGGCAGAGAGTGCTGGTAAAGCCCAGGATGAAAAGAAACGTTTTAAGAGATTCTCAAAAAAGTTTATGGGAGAGGGTTTTCTTGGATTTATATCTGCCCCTGCAGAGCCCTGAACACAGAAAAGGAAGTGACACTGGACAGTTTCACTGTTCAAGCTGCATGAAGGGCCAGAAATAAATCAGACACAGGATCTCTATTTAATCAATCAGTCACAGCTTGCCCCTTCCCCAGCACTTCCGTTGCAAGAATTTTAACATGCATTGCGAATGTGAAAGAACTAAGCATCAAACCCACCACCCCAAGACTCAGATTAATATAGTTATGGCAGGATTCACCAACAGCGCTGTTACAAGTTATTTTTCTTAGTGTTCAGTCTTTCAAGAAACGCTGTACTGTTGTTAGCTTTGTGATGGCGTTTCAATTTGGGGGAGATGTTGCAAACAGCAAGAGAGTTTGCTCTCTGCCTTAATCTATCAGAGTCATTTCTCGGAGTAGAGTTGCTTTCGGGAAACTGGAAGCAGGCGTCTGGGCTGACATTTCTGGAAGAGTTGATTGACTGCGTGCCATTTGGGACCACTTCTGTTTCAGGACTGGTGCACAGAGTGCAAACAAGTTACAAACATACTGAGGCCAGGTCTACACTACCAACTTACGTTGCTTAGGGGAGTATGGATTTTTCACAAGAGATGCAGTTATACCGACCTAACCTTGGGTGAGGACAACACTACATCAACGGGACGGCTTCTCCCCTCGCCTCTCAGGGAGGTGAATTAACACCACCAATGGGAGAGGCCCTCCTGTGGGTGTAGCAGAGTCTTCACTGAAGTGCAGGGTTTTAAGGTAGACCTACCCTCAGACCCCCGTGTCACTGACTTCTCAGGGCAAAGCGACCTCCCCACCTTTCCCCGGGGCCCCTCGCAGAGACAGCATCCTCCTGCTCCCAGGCGGGGCCAACCAGTCACCAGCACCCGCATGGGAATGGGTATCCATGGGCTCCAGTCAGGCCAATGGGGCTGTGCGGGGGGGAGAGCAAATTCTGAGCCTGTCTGAGGCTTGCAGTTTGTGGGGGGCAGAAACCACGCCCATGTGGGTATCCTGTGAACCCAGGCTCCCCCATACCAGCCTCCCACGTCCCACCACAACCCCAATGCACACACCACGCCCCCCCCTCTTCCTCCCCTCTCCCCCCCCATACCAGGGCCCCCACTTCCTCCATCCCCCGATACCAGGCCCCCCTCCCTCTCTGCCCCCTCGCTCCCCCTATACCAGAGCCCCCACTTCCTCCACCCCACCCCCCCATACCAGGCCCCCCTCCTTCTCTGCCCCCTCGCTCCCCCCATACCAGGGCCCCCACTTCCTCCATCCCCCGATACCAGCCCCCCCCTCCCTCTCTGCCTCCTCGCTCCCCCCATACCAGAGCCCCCACTTCCTCCACCCCACCCCCCCATACCAGGCCCCCCTCCTTCTCTGCCCCCTCCCTCCCCCCATACCAGGGCCCCCTTCCCCTTCCCCTTCCCCTTCCTCCTCCCATGCCAGGGCCTCCAGCCCCGCCCCCCCATACCGGGCCCCCCTTCCATGCCCCCGCCCCGGAGCTCCCCGGCTCTCACCTGGGCCGCGCCGCCCGGCCGCTCCCTCCCGGGCCCGGCTCCGCTTCCGCCCGCCCCGAGTCCGGGTCGCTCGCAGGTCGCAGCCCGCGGGGCTCGCTGGGAAATGGAGTCCGGACGGACAGACAGACAGACTGGGTGGGGGGGAGGGGCAGAGAGACAGACAGAGGGTGCAGGGGGGCGAGGACAGACAGACGGGGGGGCAGAGAGACAGACAGAGGGTGCAGGGGGGCGAGGACAGACAGACAGACAGACAGACGGGGGGGGCAGAGAGACAGACAGAGGGTGCAGGGGGGCGAGGACAGACAGACAGACGGGGGGGCAGAGAGACAGACAGAGGGTGCAGGGGGGTGAGGACAGACAGACAGACAGACGGGGGGGCAGAGAGACAGACAGAGGGTGCAGGGGGGCGAGGACAGACAGACAGACAGACAGACGGGGGGGGCAGAGAGACAGACAGAGGGTGCAGGGGGGCGAGGACAGACAGACAGACGGGGGGGCAGAGAGACAGACAGAGGGTGCAGGGGGGTGAGGACAGACAGACAGACAGACGGGGGGGCAGAGAGACAGACAGAGGGTGCAGGCGGAGAGGAGAGACAGACAGACCCGGGGGGGGAGGGGCAGAGAGACAGACAGAGGGTGCAGGGGGGCGAGGACAGACAGACAGACGGGGGGGCAGAGAGACAGACAGAGGGTGCAGGGGGGCGAGGACAGACAGACGGGGGAGGCAGAGAGACAGACAGAGGGTGCAGGCGGAGAGGAGAGACAGACAGACCCGGGGGGGGGGGGGGCAGAGAGACAGACAGAGGGTGCAGGCGGAGAGGAGAGACAGACAGACCCGGGGGGGGGGGCAGAGAGACAGACAGAGGGTGCAGGGGGGCGAGGCAGAGAGGTCAGACAGACAGACAGCTAGAGGGAAAGACAGTAGGACAGACACACCGCTGAAGAGAGAGACAAACAGACGGACTCACGGACACACTGATCTTCATGAAGCATTAATAACATTTCGCTCTGACCTGGCATTTGTCGCCCCAGTGCCCACCACGTACAGGGATGTGTGCAGCTGGACGGACGCACAGACACGGACCCCCAGCTACCCGCTCGCAGCTGGCCTCCCTCCCCCAAGGGTGTTCTTTACTGTCCAGTCTTACACTTTTTCAGCCGCCCCTGTTCTGAAAAGCTTCTCCTGGGCCCATTGCCCAGCCCAGCCCAGCCCTGCACTTCGGGGAAAGTGCTGACTGGGGGCCCAATGTCCTGGCTCTCTTGGTAACGACCCTGAGGCCAGAACCCCAGCTCTGAACACGCCGCCCCGGACTTGGGGAAAAGCCCAGGTCTGGATCTAAGTGCCGAGGCCCTGGCCCATCTCTGTGACAGTCCCTCAGGGGAAGCCAGGACTCAATGTACATATACATTTGTATCATAGTGGCCGAACGCCGCAAGGATGGAGGCCTTAGAAATCCGTATTATAATACAGAGAACGAGGAAATATGCAAATCAGCACAAGGATGTGCTCATTGCTACAGTCTCTTAGCATTTCCAAAACACTCGTCACTTTGATATCGACTGAGGCACTGACGATAATGTTTTTCATCTGCGTAATTCCTTCTATCCTGCGATCACAAAGCACCTTCCTGCAATCTGATCTGTGCAGCTGGACTCTGAGGCCCACGTGAAGGCAGCTGAGCACCTCCTGGGTCTTCTGCACAGAATCAGGACCATTAAAGACCTCCCTGCCCCTCAAAAGGACGGGAGTATCATTAACACCGTTTAATTTCTGGGGAAACTGAGGCACAACGTGGTTAAATGTCTTGTCCATGGTTACACACTGAGAGGCAGAAACAGAAGTTGAACCCAGAACTGCTTATATCCAGGTCTGTTTTTGAACTCCATGACCATCCTGCCTCTTGTACTATATGGATCCTGATAGCACCTTTTTGACATTTTTTTGTTCCCGTTTTTTCTCCTCCCCAGTCAGGTTGTTCAGTGTTTCAGGTCAGCCACTGACTATGGGATTTGTTTAGGACTAATTACTGACTCCTATTCCGGCACTGGTTTCATCAGAAAACTGCTTTCTTCTCTGTTTTCTTTGGTGCATTCTGCATTGCAAAATGAGGAGATCAAAAGGCAGTAAATAGTGGAGAGGGAAACAGTTGTTGATATTCTGATTACTCCTGAGGCAAAGGGCATCTGAAACAGTAATTCAACCAATGAAGCAAATTAGCTCCAGTCAAGAGCCTAGAGGCTTTCGTGGGCCGATGTTGCTCACCAAAGCAGATGTGAACGCAGCGCGCTGAACTAGTTGGCTACGGTAATCCAATTGCATTCATTTCATTGCACTCTTGCGTGCCAAGTTCAGTCACACCTGGGGCCTGCAGAGTAGAAGTTGGTTGTATAAAATGAAATGTGAACTGAAGATGAACAAGAAGTGCCCCCTCACAGCCTGTGGGGGTGCGGGGTAAGCGTGATCTAGTGTCTTGGCCTCTACTCTCTAGCACAGAGTGCATGGACCTCCCCGCCACCCCTCCCGCAGTCAGTGATCCGGATTCTGCGCAAAGTTATGTCCATGTAAATCTCAAGGAGCCCTATTAAAAAGTGGGTTGATTTCAGATTCACCGCAGTCTAACTGAGATCAGAAGCTGGGCCCATGCAAAATGTGTATGCAGAACACCGCCCCCTGCAGGATGGAATAGGTCAGACCTGTGTCTGTGTGAAACACTGCTCCCACGTGCTGGACCTACGAATGTGTGTGTGCGTGCTGCCATGTGTGTGCTCATGCACCAGCAGAGGTGTTGCTCTCCTGTCCTGAATGGAATGGGACATGTTTATTAATGCTGTGTGTGTACTCCCCAGCTTCGAGCTGTCGGACCAGCTGTTTCTTTAGAGGGCCATTGTCAGCTTGAAATCTGGTGATTTTTTAAAAAAGCATTTGCAGTCATTTCAGGCCCTGCATCTTCCCCCCAAGCCCCGCTGCCAATTTTTATAGTTGTATAACCACAAGGATAACGCTAAGGCTGCTGACCTCCTTTGTAAAGCACTTTGCTATCGACTGATGAGAAGCGCTAGAGCTGATCTAGGCATTATTATTATTTTATTTTCCTACGGCTAATCCCGCCCCCCCCCCTTGCTGTTGGAGAGGCACACAAACAGCAGGGGGGGACTGACTGTCAGTGTCTCCTGGGGACTCAGTGACAAGGGCTCTACACAAAGTGCTGCCGGTCGCTGCATGGTCATCCAACCGAAAACACAGAGAGAAATATGGTTTTCTCTTCAGCCCCTTTCAGCCATTGCAGTCTTAGGGGAGTTGCTTGGAACTATAGGAGGTAAATGATTTTCACACCAAAGGAGGATTTTTGTTTTAAGTTGATGCTGTCTCTTTACCTCCTGGAGCGGGGACCTGTGTTACTGGTCAGCACACAAAGCCAGCTTTGGCCAGAAGCACCCTGGCACCGTTACCCCCAGAAGGCCTTTCTGCTCACCCTTGAACATTGCCCCCACCCCAGGAAACAAACTGCACCCTGTATCCGAGGAACAACCCTGATCTCTCAGTCATGCGTGCAGCGCTTCACGCTGGACGGGAGATGTCAGCAGAGAGGCAGAGAACAGCGCGAGCCAGCTGCCCTTTGGCTGAAGGTTCTGGAATTTCACTGGGCACTGTTTCATGGAATGTTACGCCAGCTGAGCATCTTGGTGACACACGCACGCGCGCACACACACACATTCTCTCTCTCTCTCTCTTGGCTTGCACAAGGAGGCCAGAGCCATAACAGAAAAACCTGAAGCATCCTTCTTAATGTTGCCCCAGGGCAGGGGTTGGAGGGTTTTGACATCTGGGTGGCAGGCTTGGCTTAGGGGGCACTTGTCCCTGGGGGTGAGGTCAAGTCAGGTGCATTTATCCCTTGGGGACTACAGGAAGGCTTGCACGACACGCCAGGCTCAGGTGATGTGCGTGATTGTCAGAGCTCGGGCAGGGGCTGGGGGTGCTTGTCACTGGGAGGGGCTGGGGGGATTGTTAGATGGGAAGGAATCAGGTGAGATGGGTATGTGGGAGGCTTTGCCAGATCGGAGGTGGGAGGTCACCGTGGAGGTGCTTTTCACTAGGTCATCTCCTGGCCCAGCAGAAAGGCCAGGAACTGAAGGGGCCATGGAGATCAAAACTCCTCCCCAACTCCAGGCTGAGGCCTGTTGTCCGGATCCACCCAACCTTAACTCTTCCCCCAAAGAGACGCCAGAAGGGAGCAGGCACATCCCAGCACCTTCCCCATCCCACCCAAAACCGGCGATTGCCTCTGTGCTCACTCGTCATACAGTGGCAGGACCCTCTCTGTGCTCTGAGATTCATGACAGGCCTGCAAGGCTGCCCTAGAGATGGTCAAACAAACAATGCTGGGGTCACCCTGGCACTTTCCCAGGCGAGGTTAAGGCAGTCCCTATTTGATTCAGCTACTGCTCCCCTGCCTGGGCAATTAGAACAGCTCTTGACATACATCTGGGCTGCCCGCAGAATGGTCCCCACCGTGTATTATGGCCTTTGCATATCCAAAAGCTGTACCCGTGGGGTGATTTCTGTAGGGGGACGCTGGCGCTGACTTTGGTTATCCTGGAATAGGGCCAGCCACATGAGATTCAGGAAGGATCCCAAATATCTCAGGTTCATACCCAGATCATACTTGGAAACTGCCATTATTCACAGCAATTCCAGTGCCAGGCTGCTGGGGATCCCGGGAAAGGCCTCAAGGGGTGTCCCTTAGCCCGTGTCTGCACTAGGAAAAGGGGCTTCTTTTCTTTTCTTACCACAGAGTAGCTGAGTCATGGTAACTAATGCGGTCAAATTCTAGTGTGGACAAGTTGGGCTGTAGTTTCAATGGGTCGAGATAAACCCCACCTGCCCCTCGCTAACATGTGTGAACACTAACATGTCTTGGCCACTCTGTGCTTTTCTCACATTAATCACTAAGTGTCAGCGACCATGTGACAACCCCCCACTGCCACCCTTTTTCCTAGTGGTGACACCCCCATTAGAGCAGTGGGGTGAGGAGGAGCTAGACTACAGAGCCTTTCACATCAGGCTACGAGTTCAAATCCTATCCAAGTTAATAACAGCTAACAGAATTATCCCTGTTCTCAGAGGGGCATAATAATCCCCATTGTGGCCTCCCGGGGGGCGGTTAGCCCCTCCCCCCATTGTTAATGTTTGGAAAGTGCTTTGAGATGTTTGGCTAAAAGGCCCTAGAGAAGGGCAGGGTGGCGCTGATACCGCTCCGTGGCTCCTTCTTGCTGTGGAAATGAAACAGCTTCTCCGTGAACTCAGCAGCTGGGAGCGGCCCCTGGAATTGGGATGAAGGTGAGTTTATGGAGCCCCGAGTGGGGCAGGTCCCAGAGAGCCTGGCTGGCAGAACTGCTGCTGCTGCTTTATTTGAAGGCCAGATCCTGCAGCCCTGACTTCGATTTTGCGCAAGCAAAACTCCCCCTGACTTGACCGGGCGTCTGGCTGAGTGAGAACGTGGGCAGCTCTGGAGGCGGAGCAGGGGCGCCTGTGGGGCACCGTCCTAAGCAGTTTGTCTGGGCTGCAGACTCATCACATTGTCCTGACAGCTCGTGTCGCTCCTCAGCCTCTCGCCGCCACGTGTCAGCTTCTTCCACGCTGCTCACGGCTGTGACGGGGCTGCTAAGTTGGACGGGACTGTTCCAGGGCTGAGGTGGAGAGCCGAGCTGTGCTGGCAGATGGGGGGTAGGGGTGGGCCGTGGCTGAGTGTTCAACTCTGAGTACTGGGACCTGCCCCTGCTTTGCATTGGGTCTCACAAAGGTAAAAGAGAACACAGCCGCTTTGGCTTGGAGCCCCTCCCCTCCTGGGGTGTGTGATGCACAAAACCCCCTCCTCGAGTGTGGCAGTGCTAGTCACTCCCATTGGTGCCATGACCCGTGGGACAGGCTAAAGCCCAAGCGAGCACAACTCATCAGCTGCTAAGCAGCATGGACACAAGCTAGCGCGATTCGAGCACTGCTCATCCCCCAGTGCCTTCCCGCGGTGCCTGTGAGCTGTATTTCCTTGCCCCCGACTCATTCCCAGCTTCCAATTCATACAGGTCAATCCAGGGTTCAAAACCCACATTCGCATACCGCTTCCAGCACCAGCAACTGCACTCATCCAGCTCCAGTCCAGCCCAAGAGGCCGTCGTCTCAGTGTGCTGCCAGTTGGCCAAAGGTTGACACACAGTTCTGGTGGTTCTCGGGCAGGAGGCCGGCAGGAACCATTATTTCTGGTCCAAGACCTCCATGGAAGTGGTTTCCATCATATCCAGGCTTTACAGTTTGGTTCAATGGCTCTCCGCACCCCACTATACAAATTGTTCCAGCCCCCCTGGCCCCAGACAGCTGGCAGAGCAAAGGATCCACCCAACAGGGCCTCAAGTGCATTCAAACCCTATACGGGAAGGACAGTTCATAACTCCCAGCCCAGCAGCTCCCTGCTGAGATTGTGCCGGTTCTACACTAAGATGGACCCCACGCACAGAGTCCAGTGTCACAATGGACGGTTGAAGGGCTCTGAGCCGGGTTGTGGCTACACCAAAATGCCCTGTCACAGGGTGCCTGGCCTCCGGGGCTGGAGCAGATTCTCTCTTCTAGCCTGTTAAGAGGGCAGGGCAGGACCTGGGAGCGATAAAGGCTCAGGGAGTGGCCTAGTGAGAGGGAGTCAGCCCAGACTGGGCAGGTGAGAGCTACCAGGGGACTGTGGGACGTCCTGGAAGGAAGGAGACGGTGTTTCCGGGTGGAAGGCTGAAGGCAAGGAGAGCAAGTGGAGTTTGATGGCTGACGTCCCCAAGCCAGAGCCAAGGGCTGGGGAGGCTGGAGAGCAGCAGAGGGGCTTATCTGATGACCTGCCCAGGGCCAGAGAGCTGGTGCCAGACCCTATGAGTGTGTCGGGGGAGCGAGGGAGGCTGCGGGGGTGGGGTGCCTGCTGGGAAGAGCGAGATTGCCCTCTAGTTGGAAGGAGGGCTCAGGCAGGGTGACTGGCTGGCAAAGGCAGGCGAGGCATGGAGCGGGTGTTACACAACAAAGGGAATAAACCCAGGGCCCTTTGAAGTTGCCCTCCGCTAGCTCCAGGTTCAGAGGGAGAGATTCCCCCCCCCCCCCCTTGGGTGTGTGGGTCACAATATCTCCAGCCAGGAGAATGTGCTGTTCCTACAGGTTCTGGACATGCCTGGGACCTGGGAGCAACTGAGCAGAGGGAGTTAGGGTGGAAGCCACAGTTCGGTTCGCAGTTGGCCTATAGGGGAAGGGCAACATTGCAGCTGGAAGCAAGTCTCCCAGCCCAGATAGCCAGACACACGCCAGCGGGGTTCAGGTTAACGCATTAGAAATAGCCATGTGGACGTTCTGGCTCGGGGTCTCGGGCCCACTCGACCCCGCCTAGGCGTCACAGCCCTACCCGGAACGTCCACCTGGCTGTTTTGAGCACACTAGCTTGCATGCCGCTGGCACTAGCTTGAGCCCCACTAGTGCAAGTTTGTCTACAGGCTGGGAGGCTGCTTCCCAGCTGCAGTGTAGACATGGCCTAACACACTGACCAAATGCGCTGTGTCCCTCTCCAATGACTGGTCAGCATCGAGGATAAGAGCCTACTACTGTTACTAGCTAATGGAGTCACTCCGTTAGACCAGATAGCCTGCATGTTATGTTTGTTGTATAAAGAACAAAAGACACAATAAATGTGCAGCGGCACTCAAAAAAAGCTAACAATGTTAGGAACCCTTAGGAAAGGCACAGGTAGTAAGACAGAAAATATCAGAATGTCACTATATAAATCCATGGTACGCCCACACCTTGAACACTGCGTGCAGTTCTGGTCACCCCATCTCAAAACAGATATTAGAATTGGAAATGGTACAGAGAAGGGCGACAAAAATGATTAGGGGCATGGAACAGCTTCCATATGAGGAGAGATTAGGAAGACTGGGACTTTTCACCTTGGAAAAGAGTCGACTAAGGGTGGATATGACAGAGGTCTATAAAATCGTGACTAGTGTGGAGACAGTGACTAAGGAAGTGTTATTTACCCCTTCACATAACACAAGAACCTGGGGGGTCACACGATGAAATGAATAGGCAGCAGGTTTAAAACAAAGAGAAAGGAGTAGTTCTTCACACAGCGCACAGTCAGCCAGTGGAACTCACTGCCAGGGGATGTTGTGAAGGCCTAAGGTATAACTGGGTTCAATTCATGGAGGATAGGTCCATCCATGGCTATTAGCCAAGAAGGTCAGGGACGCAACCCCATGCTCTGGGTATCCCTAAACTTCTGACTGCCAGAATCTGGGACTGGACAACAGGGGATGGATCACTCAATAATTTCCCTGTTCTATTCGTTCCCCCTGAAGCATCTGGCACCGGCCACTGTCGGCAGACAGGCTACTGGGCCAGATGGACCATTGGTCTGACCCAGTGTGGCCATTCTCCCGTATCTTATGTAAATGTATATGTGTCTTCCTATTTCACTGCAGCATGTTCGTTTACCCGACTGGGGCTGAAGAGATGCAGCGCTGACCCTAGTGATATTCCAGTGGGCTGGCTGCCTGGGTCAGGAGACGCCAGTGCTTTTCATTTCAACACGACTTCTCTGCCTTAATCCATTTTAATCCATTTAACAAGTCACTGCGGGGCTGGGGGGAGAGGGAGAAAATTCTACCCCCTCCCCATCCCATTTATTCCCCTCCTCACATAACACTGGGGCTTATCTGAGCTCCTTAACAACGGATTCCATTGAGACAAGATTTAACCATCTTTAATACACTTAATCTGAGATTAAAAATGAGGGGCGGGGGGGGGGAGAAATTCTGCGGGGCTAGGAAAGGCTTCAGAAAGTCTCAAGCTGGTGTTTTCCCCTGGGATATCTGCTAAGCAAAGCTGGCCCATGTAAAAGGACAAGGTGAAGGGAGTTCAGGATCTGAAATTCCCCATTTCTTCCCTACCCCCAAAGAGAGCTGGAGTCCCCATTGTTGTCAGCGGTAAGCGGATCTGTGGCTTTTCACCCCTTCTTATCCCTCCCCCCCTTCTCCCAGGTAAGAACTGAAGAGAAAGTTGCACATTTCATTTGGGGAGTTGGGGGGGAGGGTTAGAGAAGCAATTTCATTCCCAACTTCCCCCTGTCCCCTCCCGGCTTCAAACAGCGGTGAGCGAGGGAATGCAGTGGCATAACCCTCGCCCCCCAGCTCAGTACCCCTGCTTGCAATGCCAACAGGCTGGGCCAGATTCTCCTTTCACATGCACTAGTGTGAATCAGGAGTAGCTCCATAGAGGTCCGTGGAGTCACACCAGGGTAAGTGAGGTTGAAATTAGGCCCCCGTCATCCATCTCTCCCCTTTCACTGGAGGAGCTCGATCCTCGGCGGCCCTGCACCTTGTGTCAGCACCGCAGTGCCAAGATCGGAGTCGCTGGCATTCTTTGTGCCAGAGTCAATGAGGACACAAGCTGCAGAAGGGGTGGAGAACCAGGCCCTGTGTTCTGAGTAGTGGCTGAGTCACAAGGGGGTTGGTAGCAGCAAGAGAGGAAGGCTGGGGCGAGAGGCTCTAACCCTTTCCAAAACTGGAAAAATACTTGTGTCTTTATTTTGCTAGAAAGAGACAAACTCAGCCCAGATCTTTCTGTTAAGGTGGGGCCCAGAACTAACCACACTGTTGTCATCATAATTAATAATACTTGGCGCTTATCCAGCACTCGGCATCCACCACACAACTTTACAAAAGCTGGTGCAGGGTTATTTTGCCCTCTGGAGGAGTCGGGTGATTAAGGCAGAGAAGAGGGATTCGGGATTGCCACAGACTCCCTGTGTGGCCTTGGGAAAATCAAGCAGTCAGTCAGCCTGAGCGCCATGGGCGGTGGGTGAAGCACAAGCTCAGGGAAGCTCGCCCCTGCCCAGCCCACCCCTTCCGCCTGAGGCCCCGCCCCTCTTGACCCCCTTCCCCCACCGAAGCCCAGAGCCCATCCCCCAAGGCCACTAGCCCACCCCCAGCCCCAGGCTGCCGGAGCATCTCCAGCCCTGGAGTGCTGGGCAAGCAGGCAGATGGCACGCGGCAACCCCCCAGCCCCAGAGCACCAGGTGGGCAGTGTGCGGCTCCTCCCTTCCCCACAGGCCCAGAGCATCAGGCACCGTGTCCCCAGTGCCCCCAGCCCTGGAGCGTTGGGCAGCGTGGCCCCAGCACTGGGGGCCGCCCCAGCCACCCTAAGTCCAGCCCCCCTAGCTCCAGCTCCAGCCGGCTTCCGGGAAGAGGCGCAGCTTGCCTGGGCTGAGGCCAACTAGTGGCAAGCAGGAGGGGGCCTCAGGGTGGAGTGTGGGTGGGCCCACATGGGTCTGTTTGGGGAGGCACAGCCTTCCCCTCCTCCCTATTATACACGCCACCCATGCTGACCTTGATACCTGGGAATCTACTAGAGCAATGTATAAAACATTCAATTTGTGAATACCTGGAGGATGAAGAGGTGACCACTAGGAGCCAGCCTGGATTTACCAAGAACAAATCATACCAAGCCAGCGTGATTTCCCCCGTTGACAGGATAACTGGTTTGGTGGATGGGGGAATGCGGTAGATACAATATACCTGGACTTCAGCAAGGCTTTTGACACAGTCCCACATGACATTCTGATAAGTAAGCCGGAGAAATGCGGGCTCGACAGAGCTACCATTAAATAAATACATATTTGGTTAAACAACCGCAAACAAAGAGTAACTATTAATGGAATGATGTCAGATTGGAGGGAGGTCTCAAGTGGGATTCACAGGGATCTGTTCTGGGTCCGTGTTATTTAACATCTTTATTAATGACGTGGATATAGGAATAGAGAGCATACTGATCAGATATGCAGTTGACACAAAGCTAAGGGGGTTGCCAATACTTTGGAGGATGGAGCCAAAATTCAAAGGGATCCTGGCAAGTTGAAGAACTGGGCTAGACAACACAATGAAATTCAACAGAGACAAATGTAAGTTGCTACACTTAGGCCTGGTCCCCACTAACCCCCCACTTCGGACTAAGGTACGCAAATTCAGCTACGTTAATAACGTAGCTGAATTCGAAGTACCTTAGTCAGAACTTACTGCAGGTCCAGATGCGGCAGGCAGGCTCCCCCATCGACTCCACGTACTCCTCTCGCCGAGCTGGCATACCGGCGTCGATGGCGAGCACTTCCGGGATCGATCCCAGAACATCGATTGCCTGCCGCCGGACCCGGGGGTAAGTGTAGACGTACCCTTAGGGAAGAAAACCCAAATGCACAAATAAAGAACGGGGGATAACTGGCTTGGCAGCAGCACTGCTGGGAAGGATCTGGGAGTGGTGGTAGATCACAACCTCAACATGAGTCAGCAATGAGATGCTGTGCAAAAAAAGCAAACGTAATTTTAGGTTGCATTAATGGAGGCATAGCATGCATGTCACGGGAGGTGACAGTACCGCTCTACTCGGCGCTGGATAGGCCTTAGCTGGAGAACTGTGTCCAATTGTGGTCACCAATGTATAAAAAGGATGTAGAGAAACTGGAAAGGCTCCAGAGGCGAGCAACAAAGATGATCAAAGGGATGGAATGCCGGCCAGATGAGCAAAGGCTGAAGGAACTGGGTATGTTTAGTTTGGAAGAGAGGAGATTAAGGGAGGACATGATAGCGGACTTCAAATACTTGAAAGGCTGCCATAAAAATGATGGAGAAAATTGTTCTCTCTTGCCAAAGAGAGCAGGACAAGAAGCAATGGGTTCGAACTACAGCAGAGCAGATTTAGATGAAATCCCAGGAAAAACTTCCTAACGGTAAGAACAGTAGGATAGCAGAACAAACTGCCTAGGGAGGTCGTGGAAGCTCCTTCACTGGAGATTTTCAAAAGGAGGCTGGGAAGCCGTCTGTCTGGGATGGGTCAGACACAACAAATCCTGCATCTTGGCTGGGGGTTAGACTAGATGGCCCTTGAGGTCCCTTCTCACCCTGTCTTTCTACGATTCCATCCATCTCTCAGGGCTTCACCTGCAAAATAAAGATGATAATAATACTGACCTATCTTACAGTGTTGTTCTGAGAGTTAATTCATTGTTGTTCAGTGACTTCAGTGGAGTCACATGACCTGGCCCTAATCCAGAGTTATGCCACATGCGATTGGAAACATGAATTGGCCCCAACTCTGCAGTCATACCAGGTGTGATTGGGATCATGACCTGGCCCAGACTCTGGAGTCACACCAGATGTGATTGGGATCATGACCTGGCCCAGACTGGAGTCACTCCAGGTGTAACTGGGATCATGACATGGTCCAGACTCTGGAGTCACACCAGGTGTAACTGGGATCATGACCTGGCCCAGACTGGAGTCACTCCAGGTGTAACTGGGATCATGACATGGCCCAGACTGGAGTCACTCCAGGTGTAACTGGGATCATGACCTGGTCCTGGATTGAACCATAGGAGAGCAACCTCAAGCAACAGGTATTTTGGCTGAAATTCCTTGTCCCACTCCAACATGGGCTCCCAGTGTTTTGCTGCTGAAAACAGGTGGCAGAATTGATGGAGAGGAGCCTGTCCCCTACCTTCCTCTGCTGTCACTTGTTCACCTTCACAAGCTACAGCTGCTGTGAGGCAGCTGAGTGATGTCTTTGCTACTGGCAGTGTTAGACTTTCCAGAAGCCATGAGCACTGCAGGCCATTGCAATCAAAAGAGTCAAGTGGGAGGCTGAGCTGGGCTAACAGGATGGACCCCCCTGGGACAAACTCCAGTCCCTTAATTAATGGAGTAAACAAAAAGAGAACCCAGCAAATGTGGAGGTTCTTTGCAAGAGACGCAGCCCTTTCGCTCTGGAGGCTGCCAGCGACATAGCTGCTCAGTCTGCCTTCAATTTCATCTGTGGCACGGATGCCTAGAGGGGAATCCATGATAGGGAGACGGGGGAGGGACGGGAGATTGATAAACAGCTCCCTCTGCATTATTTCTGTCACAAGTTCCCCTGGAAACCGGCAACGTGAACTTTCTAGAGCTAAAGGAGAGAGCGGCTAAGGAGTGAGTGGGTGAGCGTTCTTGTGCACAGGGTGTGTTTAAATGGGCTTACTTACACAGTTGTGTAAATCTGAATTAACCCCACCGATCTCAACAAAGTTACTCTGGATTTGAGGTTAGAATCTGGCCTGATAAATTCGTATGAGCCCTAAGAAGGTGCAGCATTGGCCCTTCTATACTTAGAGCCAGGCCTCCACATTTCTGATTCTCCTTTTGCTGTAACCCGTATAAATCTGGAGTTAGGTTCCAGTTCAGACTGGCCTTAGGGCTATGGGGAAATGTCCCGGGACACTGCGCCCCTGTAATGCTGCCCACAGTGACTCAAGAGCATGAGGACCAACCAGGGCCGGTTCTAGCAAGAGCGGGGCCCGATTCCTGGGGGCGGGGCTTGCTGAAAGGCCCGCCCCCAGGAATCGAGCCGCACTCCGGCCGTGTTTGCCGGGCTTGGGTCCGGCCCAGAGCCCCTTGACGGCCGGAGCCGAGCCGCACCGCGGGGGCCAGGCCGGAGCCGCGCCGCGGGGCCCGAAGCCACGCCGCGGGGGCCGAGGGCCCGAAGCCGTACCACTGGGGCCGTGCCGGGGGTCAGACCCAAAGCCGCACTGCGGGGGCCGGGCCGGGGGGCCGGGTCAGGCTGGGGGGCCGGAGCCACGCCGCGGGTTGGGCCGGAGCCGCGCCGCGGGCCGGCGCACTCGGCCGGAACCGGGGCCGGACTAGGCCGTGCCGCCCCGGAGCCCTCCTCGCGCCCCCCACCACCCCAGCTTACCTGGTCCTGCCTGCCCGCCCCTGCTTCTTTTCAGACTTCCCGCAAACCTCTGATTCGCGGGAAGCAGGGGCGGGGGAGGAGCAGGGGGCGGAGCGAGCAGGGGAGGGGAGGAGGGGGAAGTGAGCTGGGGGCGGGGTGGAGAGCTGCGGCGCGGGGCCCTCTTGGCGCGGGGCCCAATTCAGCCGAATCGGCTGAATTGGCCTAAAGCCGGCCCTGGGACCAACCTCAGGGCAGACTGTTAGGAACGAGGGCACAGCCCCCAAATTGATTGTGAATTCTATTCTTCGATTTCACCAATCAGTTATCAAGTGCGAACTCCGCAGGCACTGCAACAGCCTAACTATGGAGTCACAGACAGTCCCCTTGGATGATCCAATTTATCTCGCCTACCTTTGTGATAGTTGGTCCTTCACATCAAGGACCACAGCTATATTTAGGTTACTCCCAGTCCCAAAGGACCCGTCACCCCAGGTCAGCTGCACCCTAGATCTCACACCAAAGACCACGCTTGTAGCCAATCTTATAATAAACTATCTAAAGGTTTATTAAATAGGAAAAGGAAACCAGAGAGTTATTGACAAGGTTAAAGCAGGTAACTATAATCAGCAAGAGCTATATGTCCTGTAGGGCTAACCCAGGCTAAGCATTGGGGATGTCTAGCTTATGCCTAGAAACACCTTGCCCACCAGAGCCCAAGCAGCATAAACAGTTCCTTCTTGTTAGGGGTTTTATTCTCTTCTTCCCTCATGGGCCGCAAAGCTCGGTTGATGGGCGGAGTCCTTTGCATGACTCATCTTCATGCAGGAGGCAGAATAGCAACAAACGCCTTTTGTCCTCTGGTGTGGATGGCCCTTTCCTGTTGGGAAGGGTGTAACACCTTCTGTTGAAGGTCAGCCCTTCGCACTAATTAATTGCTCTCTCCTCTCTGGTGATTTACACAGTCGCAGATGCTCACCATATAACTGCGCAAATATTCCTTTGCAATAAGGGATACAGATGTTATAAGTGAGATTAATGCCGGCAGCAATTCACAAGCAATCCATAAAGGCTAAACACTGAACACTCTTATAATTCTAATACCCGTTTTAACAACGCTAACACACAGGAGAGCCAGACTGACTCCAGTTCTGTATTTGTCAGGGCTCAATTGAAACATGGGGACCTTGGCCTGAGCTGGGACCTGAATTGCCAGCGTCACCCCTCCACCCCCACCAATCTATCCGAGCAGTGGCAGATTAAGGCCCCGATTCAGCAAAGCACTTAAGCATGAGCTTAACTCACTGACTCTGTGCTTCGCTGAATAGGGATGCACATGTTGTAGTTAACCATGTGTTTAAGGGCTCAGCTGAATCAAGGCCTACGCACACTTCTGTGGAACCAAGCCCGGCTGGAAGAGGGCCCAGAGACCGACAGAATGTTAGATCCACCTGGGGGGGCTCTCTCCTGAAGAAGAGCATGGCCAGGAGGCACAGAGATGGGGTCCTGTAGCATACCGGAATTGGGCAGTATCCCTTGAAAGAGTTTGTGAGCCTGTAGTGTAGGGTTACCATACTTAACAAATAAAAAAAGAGGACCCTCCACGGGGTCCTGGCCCCGCCCATTTCCCACCTCCAGCCCTGCCCCAACTCCGCCCCAACCCCGCCCTATCTCTGCCCCCTCCTCCCTCCCACTCCCAGCCACGTGGAAAGGGCTGCCCGAGCGCTACCGGCTTCACGGTTTGCCGGGCAGCCCCCAGACCCTGCGCCCCTGGCCGGCGCTTCCCCAGCACAGCTGGAGCCCGGGAGGGGAAGCGCCCAGCCGGGGGCGCAGGGACTGGAGGCTGCCCGGCAAACCGTCAAGCCGGTAGCGCTCGGGCTTCGGGCAGCCCCTATGCCTCCGGACCCCAGCCGCTGGCCGGGCACTTCCCCTCCCGGGCTCCGGCGGCGCAGGGTCCGGAGGCATGGGGGCTGCCCAAGCCCGTAGCGCTCGGCTCTTAAACAGAGTCGAAGAGTCGGGGAGGAGCAGAGCCGCCGCGGCCAGAGGCTCTGCTCCTCCCCTGACTCTTCGGCTCTGTTTAAGAGCCGAGCTGCCCCAGCACTACCAGCTTCGGGCAGCCCCCGTGCCTCCGGACCCTGCACCGCCGGAGCCCGGGAGGGGAAGTGCCCGGCCGGCGTCTGGGGTCCGGAGGCAAGGGGACTGCCTGAAGCCCATAGGGCTCGGGCAGCTCGGCTCTTAAACAGAGCCGAAGAGTCGGGGAGGAGCAGAGCAGCCATGGGAGGGGAAGTGCCCGGCCGGCATTTTCCCAGACATGTTCGGCTTTTTGGCAATTCCCCCCGGATGGGGGTTTGATTGCCGAAAAGCCGGACATGTCCGGGAAAAACCGGACGTATGGTAACCCTACTGTAGTGGCACTCCCTGTGTTCTATGTTAAGGAAACCTGGCAGAACACCAGTATGTATGTAGCTAAGCCCGGCATATTGTATACAGCTAAGTCACAAGCGTGGTGATTTGGGACCCGCTGTGTCCGTGTGGTTCCGTCATGCGACGTTTGTTGTGTAAACACCAAAAGACACAACTGCTGGCTCCCCAGTGATGCTGCTTCTGTTTGAATTTAACATGTGGTGCATCATGGTCCAAGATACCCGTGATGTCACCATCAATGCAAACACAAGAGACAGGCAATGGCTAGAGGCTGTGGCGTATGGCACTTCCCACTCCCTGACCTGAGAGGAGAGAGCGACCATCCCTATCCCACAAGGCCCTGGTGGTGGTGGTGATACTCAGCATGAGGCACCATCACCCAGGCACCCTCAGACCCCCCTGGCCTGTCCATAGCTCATTATGCCACTCCCCAGGAAAGCTCTGTCCCCAGCAATCGCTCTCTTGGTGGACAGCTCCCCTGTCCTGAGGAGTCCATGGGAGGAGAAGGGATTCCTTGGGTAGCTTGGTCCCAGCTCACGGAAGTCTTTGCAAAGCAGGACCATCACCTTGAGTTTGACCTGGAGTTCAGTGGGGAGCCAATATGGGGGCTGGAGCACCAAGGTGATGTGTCCTCTTCTGTAAATATCAAACTCTGCTCCTGAACCTCCAGAGTCACTGAGAATTTTGCCACTGACACCAACGAGTGCAGGATCAGGGACCTAGGCTGCCTAGTTCTGCACCAGCGTGACTTATCTCAGCGCTTCCGTGGTCATAAATGGTGTGGCGGGGTGTCCATCTCACACAGGATTGGAAGCAGTTAAGGTGGCCAGCCAGGCCAATTAACTCCACAGGGTGTACCTGGAGGAGCCAGGGACCAGGGAACTAAGAGATTGTGAGCAGGCCCACCTGTGTAGGAACAGGTGGGGCCTATAAAGCCAGGTAGCAGGCTACAGATGGGGGTGCTCAGAAAGACTGCAGACAGACAGACAGACAGCAAGCAAGCAAGCAGGTACTCCTTGAGAAGAGGGTTTGGAGCTGGTACACCCAGAGCCAGGAGGGGAACCAGAGTGATAGGAAGCAGTCCAGGGAAGGAACAGTGAGGATAGAGAGAGGAATGCTGGAACTGCTGAGCTGAGGGTCCCTGGACTGGAACCCAGAGAAGAGGGTGGGTCTGGGTTCCCCTACCTGCCACCGAGAGTGTGGCACAGAACTGGGGCAGTGAATGGGAAGACTGCCTAGGATTGCTGATGGACTGTACCCCGGAAGGGTGAATATTGAATGACCTAGCAACAGGAAGGAGCTTCAGACCAGTGAGAGTGACAGAGTGACGGCAAACTGCAGATGGGGGTGTCTACCTCAAGAGCTAACCCCAGAGTGACCAGGAGGAGGTGCCAGACCAGCAATGAGTGGAGCATCCCGTGGCAATAGGCTATTATCTGACACATAGATGAACATGATTTGCTGGGGAAGAGTCAACATGGCTTTTGTAAAGGGAAATCATGCCTCACCAATCTACTAGAATTCTTTGAGGGGGTCAACAGACATGTGGACAAGGGTGATCCAGTGGATATAGGGTACTTGGACTTCCAGACAGCCTTTGACATGGTCACTCATCAAAGACTGTTGAGGAAAGTAAGCAGTTATGCAATAAGAGGGAAGGTCCTCTCATGGATCAGTAACTGATTAAAGATAGGAAACAAAGGGTAGGAATAAATGGTCAGTTTTCACAGTGGAGAGAGCTAAATAGAAAGGTCATAAGAACATAAGAACGGCCATATTGGGTCAGACCAATGGCCCATCTGACTCAGCATCCTGTGTTCCGACAGTGGACAGTGCCAGGTGCTTCAAAGGAAATTAACAGAACTTGGCAATTAGCGAGTGATCCATCCTCTGTTGTCCAGTCCCAGCTTTGGCAGTCAGAGGTTTAGGGACACCCAGAGCATGGAGTTGCATCCCTGACCATCTTAGCTAATAGTCATTGATGGAACTCTCCTCCATGAACTTATCTAATTCCTTTTTGAATGGAGTTATAGTTTTGACTTTCACAACATCCCCGGGCAACAAGTTCCACAGGTTGGACTTTGCGTTGTGTGAAGAAGTACTTCTGTTTGCTTTAAACCTGCTGCCTATTCATTTCATTGGGTGACCCCCTGGTTCTTGTGGTTACGTACTAGGCTGTTCAACATATTCATAAATGATCTGGAAAAAGGGGTAAACAGTGAAGTGGCAGAGTTTGCAGACAATACAAAATTACTCAAGGTTGTTAAGTCCAAAGCTGACTGAGAAGAGTTACAAAGGGATCTAAAAAAACTGGAAAAAGTAACAGAGGGTCCTGTGGCACCTTTAAGACTAACAGAAGTATTGGGAGCATAAGCTTTCGTGGGTAAGAACCTAAAAAAACTGGGTGATTAGGCAGAAAATGGCAGCTGAAATTCAACCCATGGAACTCATTGCCAGGGGTTGTTGGTATCTGGCACTGTCCACGGTCAGAAAACAGGATACTGGTCTAGATGGGCCATTGATCTGACCCAGTATGACCGTTCTTATTGCAATGATCCAGCCTAGAGGTCTCTCACTCTGTCACATCATAGTATCCTACTTAGAATGTAAACTCTCTAGAGGAGAGACCATGGCTGTGTTCGTTATACCCCATGCGGTACTTTGTGAGCGTAATCATCCTGTCTTGGGCCGTTCACAAGGACTGAACCTTTCAGCTTCAGCACCAAAAGCACAGGCCTGTACCACTCGAGCTAAACGAGTTACCTGATAGCTGCAGCAGGCCATTATCCTATGTATGGACCATCCGCTGTATTGACTGGAATGTTACATTCCAATATTAAATAATGATCAAAGTCATTTTGCAACCTTAAACTGGAGCATTCGTTACTGTGGGGCTGGTCTGCTTTTCACTCTGGGTCTGATCCAAAGCCCATTAAAGTTTCAGCTTGACACTGGGGTAATCTTACTGACAACACTAACATTACTCCTGAGTTACACCAGTGTCCCTGAGTAGAGAGTCAGGCTTAATCTCTCTCTATATCAGCATATTGTAATTAATTATCCTAAGGCATTCTCCATTCATTCTTCAGCAGATGAAACAACAGTCACCCATTCCACAAACATCAATAAATGAGGGGGTGGGGAAAAAAGAAGAGAACGTCAATGTATAATAGCATTTCCAGCAAAAGAGAGGTATAGTGTCCCGT
Source organism: Malaclemys terrapin pileata (assembly GCF_027887155.1). Classification (NCBI taxonomy): domain Eukaryota; kingdom Metazoa; phylum Chordata; order Testudines; family Emydidae; genus Malaclemys; species Malaclemys terrapin. The sequence goes on along the minus strand of NC_071506.1, from coordinate 3,943,999 downwards.
ACAGATGGGATCATTAAAGTAGGAATCCATTCCCTGCTCGGCAAGTCTGTAAGCAATTTTTAGGATTCATCTTCATGACATTTCTCTACAACTGTGGTTGGTGAGTGGGTCAATAAAAATGGAAAGTAACGTTTTTTTACTGTAGCTTTTAGCCTTGTAGCTTAATTACTTTATTTGACTGTTACGATTTCATGCTAATTCCCTTTTATTGCATGTTATACAAAGTACTTCTATTCAATTATGGAGATGGCTTCATTAGGGGAAATGATCATATTGTGATAGAGCGACGTTTCAGATTAATGAGAAAAATATTTTAGTATTAGGGCTTAAACACCCCAATATATCCAATTACTGCCATACTTAATATGGTTCGTGCTTTGTGTATTGATGCTAGGGTTTTCATTTTCTTTCTTTCTGATCACTAGTCCCTGACCAGAGCTTGGGAAAAGTTTACTGGTCCTGAAAATGCTTGTATTGGTCCCATCGAGTTCCTGTCCTGAGCATGTCATGAGCTATCAGATCTCAAGAATCAGGTCATTCTGATACTATCTTGATTGTTCTCCCCCTCCACTTTAATTGCATCTTGATTTTGACGGCTGATTACTCATGTACTGTTAGGATGAAAGTCTGGCCCCACTGAAATCAATAGGAGGTTTGCCATTGATTTCAGTGGGTCTGAGATTTCACCCCTCGGGTCAGAGATTAATGCTATATACAACCCCAAAGGTGAGATTCCAGGAGATGGCATGAAGCATCTCTTTCTTTAAAACAAAAAACGTTTGTGTGCTGTCAAGACCACAGCTACTGAAATCATATCAGAAACGGAAAAGAAAAAAAGGATGCTGCTAATCAAAATGGCATGACTTTGAGGCCTGATATTTCAGGCTGTGTCAGCACCGATGACAGGCTTATATTAGGAAAGCTGAGAGTCCCGTTCAGATGGTTTAAAGTGTGTGTGTGTCTAGCACTGGTGGTTTGCAGGATATGGAATGTTAAAACAGTCACTGAATCCTCCGTCTAGTCTGGATCCTTCAGGACTGCTCCAGGGCTGAATATAGTAAACGCCAGACCTTGGGCCAGTACAATTTCCAATCCCCAATTCATGACATTCTTCAAGGAAGAGAGAGAGAGAAAAACATCAGATCTCCTCCCCAGCAATGAATGCCAAAAGACAACAGCCCGGGCTTTGCTTTTTGCTTTCTGGAGATCCTTTGCCCTTGGAGATCTGAGCAGGACCCCTCAGGAGCAGCCGCTGCCGGAGCGGAGTGCAGGCCCTTGTTCCCAGAGGCAGCTGATCCCTGGCTTTGCTGAAGTTGAAAAGAGGATGTCATTGTTCAGCTAAGAAATGGCAGCAAAGAATGAACATCTTGAAGAGCAGTAATAATGTCGAGCTCTTCTCGTCAGTAGCATTTTACAACAGAGGGCAGTCTCATTATCCCCATTTAACTGATGAGGAAACTGAGGCACAAGGTGGGGAAGTGACTTACCCAAGGTCACCCAGTGGCAGAGCTAGGAATAGAACCCAGGTTTCCTGAGCCCCAGCCAGTGTGCTATCCATTGGGTCACTCTGCCTCTCAATCTTCCCCCTCTGCAGCATAGCCTTGACTTGGTTTCTGTGACTGGCCTTTCTTCCTTCCCCTCCTACCTCACTTGTCCGTTCCCTCAGTCGATCCGCTTCTACTTCCTTCCCCATCGCTGTTTGGACTCTGTCCTTGGTCCTCACCTGTTTTCAGCTCTGCCCTGCTGCATCACACAAGCTCCCTTGTTCCTCTGTCTCCTCATGTGCTCTGCTCCCCGGCTCCACCCTTCCCTGCCGTATTACAAGGGCTCTTCCAGCTCTCTCCTGCCCTACAGTGCTACAGGAGTTTCTGCAGAGAGGCCAATGATTGAATGGGACAACTCCTTTGTCATCCAAAGACGCAGTCCCTCTGGATCAGGAGAGAAAGTAATTAACCATTGGAACGATTTCCCAAGGGTCGTGGTGGATTCTTCATCACCGGCAATTTTAAAATCCAGATTGGCTGTTTTCTAACAGCTCTGCTCTAGGGATTCTTTGGGGAAGTTCTCTGGCCTGTGATGGTCACATCAGTCCCTTCTGGCCTTGGACTCTGAGGGCTCTCTGGGAGAGGGCTACCCATGCTGTGTTGCTACCCATGCTGTGCCCGTTTTGTGGCTCCGTCTGGCACCTTCTGGCACCTTCCTCCAGCACAAAATTCACTAACCAGGATGTCAGTGCAAAGCCCCGAAGAAGCGAGAAGCAATGAGGGGGAAGAGAGGAACACAGGGATGGAAGCCAAGTGATTAAGTGGGCAACCTTCATTAAGGGCCTGATCAAACTCCCATTCAAGTCAATGGACAGATTCCCATTGACTTGACAGGGACCAGGACCTCTTTCTCTGCTGCTCTTTATCCCTGATCCCTGCCTGCTGTACGGCTGCTGTCCCTTTAACACTTCACTGAGCTCACTGGAATACAAGGGCTCATCTCATGCTTGGCCTATGGAGCTGCCCAGTGGGCCATGGAATCACAGAACCTAGAGATGTCAAAGGCCTCATCCGCCCAGGGGCACGGGCAGTGTTGTTCCCCATAGGGAACATAGTTGTTGGCCCTGTCTTACAAATCTAGAGTAACTGCAGTCAAGTCAATGAAGAGATCATTCCAGATTGACACCTATGTAACCGAGAACAGCATCTGGCCTGAGCAACGATTGACCGACCTTTAGTAGAAGATTCTTCTCCGGCATATGGATAGGAGGGGAACAAGGAATGTGGAAAGTTGGGCCTGGTGGTTAAAGCACAGGACTGGGAATCAGGGGACCTGGGTTAAATCCTCTGCTCTACCACAGTCTCCCTGTGTGACCTTGGTCAAGCCACTTAATTGGTATGTGCTTCAGATCCCCCTCTGTAAAATGGGGGTGATGAAACTTCCTTCGTCCTTCTTGTCTATTGAAACCGTTAGCTCTTTGGGGCAAGAACATCTCTCACTGTGCGTGTGTAGCACCGTGAGCCCCCGATCTCGGATTATCTGGGCAATACAAACAATAGGAGAGTCCAGACCCTGTGACGTGCTGCTCACACCTTGGGCTGACGGAAGCTCGGCTTAAGGGCTTGATTCTGTGAGGTGCTGGAACGGAGAGTCCCGACTCCTGCGTCCCTTCCAGAAGGTGTGTAGTGCTGTGCAGGATCCGACCAAGGTTCATTAGCAGTCATCCTGCCTGCCCTTTTGGAGTTACCGTGGCCTGACCCCCTCAGCCTCTATCAGCTGAGCTGCCGTTTGTTTCTCTGTATTTTTCATTCTCCAACACTACGTGCGAGTATTTCCTGTGACACGCAATTTACATGGGGACCACAACCCATTATACGTGGTGTAAAGTGACACTGGATAGCAAATTGTATTGACAGATCCTCATTGAACATAATTACTCGGCTGGGGAGCCCCCTGAATCCATTAATCACACAGTAGCTCATGTTGCACTGGGCAGGACTCCCACTGGCACCATTCCGTCTCCTGCCAGCAAACATACGCTGCGACCCATGCCTATCAGAACAATTTCAGTAGATTGAGTACAGGTCTGTTGCTAAATCTCTCCCAATCTCACACCCAATATTAAACCTTTTTGAACGGTGAAAGGGACAACAAAACTGGCTAAATCTGGAAACGTTTGGAGCAGGATTGGTCAAATCTTGGAATTTCTGTTCTGCGGGGAATTCCGACACTTCAAAGCTTCCCCTTGTCCTGAATCAGAAAGAAAAGTCAAAATTTTGAAATTTACCCAAAAAAATGAAATTTCCAAAAAATTTCGTGTAGGAAATATCTAAATGACTTTATCAGAATGTTTTGTTTCAATAAGGTCAAAACACTTTTTATTTTGACTTTGAATATATTAAATGTTTCAATAATTTTTCATTGACATTTTGACAAACTCAGTATAAGTTCCCATACAATGTTTCGATTTAGTCGAACCAGCGTTAGCCGTTAGAAAACTCTTCTGCCTGAAAATGTTTTGACCAGCTCTAGTCTGGAATCTACCGTATACAGCCCATGAGGGGTGGAATTCATCCCTCAGCAGAGGACCAGCACAAAACCCATCCCCTGCTTCAATCCCACTGACCGTTTAAGTGGGACTGACGTAGTGTAGAACCCACATGCTGGGGTGAATATCACTGTTACAGAAGGATGGTACTTTGCCTGTCCATGGCACCTTCCATCTGCATGCCTCAAATCTCAATGGATGTAGATTTACAACCCTTTCATGACCCTGGATCCTTATTTTACAGATGGGGAAACTGAGGCAGAGAGCGATTAAGTGACTTGCCCAAGGTCCTATAGAAAACTCATGTGCCAAGACTAGAATCCAGATCGCCTAAGTTCTATTCCTGCCCCTTCACCACAAGACTTTCCTTTCTATGGATTTTGGGTGCCAAAAAGAAACTGAAGCTTGTTCAGAGCCTGGAGGTTGTGTGAGGGAAAACCACCTCCTAACAATGTATCCAACCTGATTATCCAGTGTGTGAGAGATGGCTGTGATCCTGACCGACACTCTGGGGACCGCCAGAGCTAAGCATTTGAGTGGCTACAGCTTGAGCTAAAGAGCCTGGCTCTCTAGCCGGGGGCTGTAACAGACTCACATCCTCTGCAGGTCAGCACAGCAGGGGCCTGTAACGCACACCCAACAGCGGGATCCTTGTGTGTGTGCCATGTTCCCGGAGCCAGAGCCGTAACTAGCTTGGGGCGGCAAAAACCCTGGAGCCGGCCCTGTAACAGGAGCTGGCACATCAAGTCTTAATACTGCCCATTGTTATTTGCATTGCAGCAGCAGCCAAAGGCTGAAATCAGGATCGGGGCCTCCTTGGGGATGTCTTATGCAACGTTTTGAAGCAAACTGCCTAGCAGGACCGGCCTTGTGGGGGGGGCACCTGGGCAGTTGCCTGGGGTGCCATGGTCATGGGGGTGCCGTGCGGCAGCACAGAGGTGAGCACTGCTGGTGTAGAGTCAAAAACTGCTCCTGGCTGGCAGGGGAGTGCTGCGTGTGTGGGGGGGTGGGGGGGTGGGGCCACCCAGATTTCTCCCAGCGGAGGAATGGGGGGAGGGGTGCAAGCAGTGATGCACAGATACTGATCCCCCCCCCCAACATTCCTCTGTGCCCCCCAGGGGGCTGTTCGAGGGGGGGAGTGAGGAGCAATGTCAGGGCTCTGTGCATCCAGGGACATCCATTTCTCAACATGGGCAAAGGGGGCACAGTGCAGGGGCTAGGGGTGCAGGAGGGGATGCAGGGCCTAGGGGGGTTGGGGAGCCTGGGAAGCCTCCGGAGGCCAGCAGCAATGGGGGGGGAGGGGGAGCAAAATACAAGTTCGCCCAGGGCGCCATTTTCCCTAAGGCTGGCCCTGCCACCTAGCCAGGGTCGACAGAGCTGGGCTAGAAGGCCTCACGCTAGCCTGTTAATACCCAGCGCTTTGAAGTTGTGGCTCAGGCTGTAGCTTGGCCTCTGAAGCCGAGGGAGGAGGGTCGGCTGTTGAAGGGAGCTGTGAAGAGATGAGGCACATCGTCTCAGCCCCAGCACAAGGAGGCTTTGCTCACTCCTCACCGTCCCAGCCCTATGTGTGCGGACGATAGTCAATGCCCTCTGGATTGGAGAAGAAGCGCTGGGGGCTTCCATAGTCTGTCGCCGTTGGGTGATGGCGGCTTGCGGGGAAGCCAGGAGGGCCCTGTTCGTTTGTGGCTGTATTGTTTGAGGTGACTTGCCGCTCAGGACTGTCATGCTGCCCCAGGAGCTGATGTGCCGAGGTGGGAAATTCTTTCTTGCCTTTGAACAAAACAATTCCTGACTGCCCTGGCCCTGCTCGGTGCAGCACCGTGGTGGCGGTGACCTTGGGGAGGGAAGGTTTGAGTGCCAGGGCCAGATAATCCCATGGCATCTCCCTCTGTGAGAAATCCTGGGTCCCTGCAGGACTGCGGCATCATTACAGAGTCTCCAGGAACCTCCAGGCTAGCCCCAAGGATAAATCTCACTGTCTGATTGACATAGGGCATTATCTGGCCCATGAGAATTTGCAGCCATGTTTCCTGCATGCTAAGAACCAGGCTATGGGTAAGTAACCCTGAGTTCCACACTGAATTAGGCCTTTCCCACACCCCCTCTCTGTCCCACCCCATTCAGTTTAATCCATCACAACTTCAAAGCAGAGTCTGTAGGCAGCCTTAATGCCAGGGAAGCTGTGGTGGTGGTGGAGAGGCGGGGCCTTTCTGCAGTCACATTCTGGATGACCGTAGGCAAACCAGGGACATGCAGGAAGGAAGAAATGTCTTTCAAGTGTCTATTTAAATCTCTCTCCCCCTCCCCCCAGCTCAGGAAGGATAAAGCATCTTGTATCTTGCGAGTCCTAGAGACCAATCCTTGATAAACCCAGTATTTAGCCACATGGCTCCCAGGACAGAGAACAGAGATAGACTCTTCGCGGTGATTTACAGGATACCATAGTGCAGGGGTCTCAAACACGCGGCCCGCGGGCCGCATGTGGCCCGCAGACTTGTTTTCTGTGGCCCGCAAGCTCCTCGTGGCCCCCCCGCCCCCTCCAGCGTTTACCTAGAGTGGCTCCAGCCCGACATGCACCGGGGCAGGGCAGGTTCCCTGCCTGTCCTGCCCCCGCGCCACTCCGGGAAGCGGCTGGAACGTGCGGAAGGGGGGCACAGGGGTCTGTGTGTTGCTCTTGCTTCAGGCAGCGCCCCCAGCAGCTCCCATTGGCTGTGGTTCCCCATTCCCGGCCAATGGGAGCTGCTGGGGATGGTGCCTGAAGCAACAGCAACACACCGACCCATGTGCTCCTCCTCCCCCAAGTTCTGGCCACTTCCTGGAGCGGCGCGGGGACAGGCAGGTAGGGAGCCTGCCCTGCCCCCGGTGCGCATCGGGCTGGAGCCCGCCCCCCGAACCTCTCCTGCAGCCGAACCCCCTGCCCTGAGCCCCCGCCACACCCCACACCCCTCCTGCACCCCCTGGGAACAGGAAGGGGCAGAGTTGGGGTGGGGATTTCGGGGCCTCCTGGAAGGGGTGGAGTGGGGGCAGGGCCGAGGGGGGAGGTGTCAGTAATGCGGCCCTCGGGCCAATGTACTAGTCCTCATGTGGCCCTCGTGGTCATTTGAGTTTGAGATCCCTGCCGTAGTGTGAGAAAGCTAGTAGACTTCTGCGTAGAACTTCCATCCAAGCAGCTCAAAACACTTTGCTAATGATAACTAATGAAACCTCACAACACCCCGAGGCAGGTAAGGAACGTGTTGGCTAGTTAGTATGAACACCACTGCCCTCCAACTGGACGGAATTAGAAGTGCAAGATTGGGTGCCCTATGATGCTCAGGAGGGGGCGGGGCTGTACTTCTGGAGCGGGAGGATCTGAATTCTGTTCTTGTTGTTGTTGTGGATTTCTGAGCAGCCATGGTTGCAGCAAAGCGACGACTGTGACAGTAGGTGGCTGCAGATTTATTACATTATCGCTTCTCAGGTGGGGAAACCGAGGCTAAATGACCTACTTAAGGGCACAGAGTGAGTCAGTGGCAGAGCAGACCTCTAAAGTCCCAGCCCTGTGCATTAACTACTAAACCAATGCTGCTGCTCCCCACGCTGTACCTCGCTTGTGGAGCTTCCCTGGTGAGCTGGCTCCTCGCATCCGCACTAAACTCACTTAATTTGTTTGACCAGAGAAGGGTGGCATGACTCCACAATAACTGCTGGAGGCATGAGGGCACAGCTCGCTCAGGGGGAGCCCGGCTTCCTGTCTAGCTGGCAGCCCACTGCTGGAGGGCTCAACCTTTGCTAAGCAGCAGAGAGGCCTGGGGGCCCTCGGCAGCAAGTTGCTGGGATGGGAAAGGTCATGTCCCAGCCCTGCATGGCGGAGGCCGGCTCTCTGCGCGGGCTGATAAGCGGGAAGTGCATCTTATTAGCCTGGTACAATGGAGCCCAGAGAGCAGCCGCCCATCCTTCAAAGGAGCCATTCTTGTTTGCACAAAAGCCACTGGTGTGTGCGAGGGGGGGGGGGGGGGAGAGAGGGAAAGAGGCTGATCCTTTAGCCCCCTCTCATCCCATAGCTCACATTCCTTTGCATCTCTGTCACTGACTGCCATTGACAACAGGGCCTGGGGGCAGGGACTGGCTTAGCCCTGGCTGGCGACCCATCCGGAGGATTCCTCTCCTCAGGGGCTGGAGGACAGGGATGACGAAATTAATAAACACCCTTGCCCTGGACCCAGCCGGGCCGTGTTTCTGAGCGCAGGGTGCTTGCCGGCCAGAGACTTGACACTGCTCTCAGCGATGTCGTCTTTCTGTAGGGACTGCACCTAGCCGTGACTTAAGGCTACACGTGCTCTAGTGTTTGGGACCTGCCTACTCACACTGCCGAGTCGCTGGGCCAAACTCCACTCTTAGCTTGGTGCAGATGTCAGCAGCGTTACTCTGGATTTAATCTGGTGTAACAACAAGCTAGGGCTTGCTTCTCCCCCGTGACTCACGCACAGTCGCCTTTAGGCAGGTTTATTGTCCAAACTTAGGTTAAATCAACAAAACCACAGTACCTCAGCCCAGCCTGGGCTACAGCTCCCAGGGGCTTTTCCTCTTTTGTTCTCAGGTTCCTTTTGTCTCCCCTGCCAGCCAGGGGGACACTAACAGCCCTAGCTCAGGAGAGCACCCTATTCCCAGGGCACAGGCAGTGAGATTCCTATGTCCCTTCTCTACCCCTTTCCTACCCAGCTCTCAGCCTGACCTGGGGTCTCTCGCAAAGCCCAGCTCCCTCTTTTAAAGCTCAACTGGGGTCAGCTGATGGGTCACAGGTGCACGGCCCTGCTTCCTCTTAAAGGGCCAGCATCACCCTGCGACGCTCACCAAGAGCAAAATTTGGACCAGTGCCTGGATGAGTCCCTGTCTCGTCCACACACAGGCTCACTGAAGCAGTTGCTAGTACTTAGAGGTGGGCTGGGATTAAGGAGTCCTGGGGTCTTGGCTGAGCTTTGGGTCTCTTTAAAGCAGGGGTGGCCAACTCTGGAGCCACATGCGGCTCTTTAGAAGTTAATATGCGGCTCCTTGCATAGGCACCAACTCTGGAGCTGGAGCTACAGGTGCCATCTTTCCAATGTGCCGGGGGGGGGTGTCACTGCTCAACCCCTGGCTCTGCCACAGGCCCTGCCTCCACTCCACCGCTTCCTGCCCCCTCCCCTGAGCCTGCCATGCCCTTGCTCCTCCCCTATTCCTTCCAGAGCCTCCTGCACGCCACAAAACAGCTGATCAGGCGGTGCAGGGAAGGAGGGGGAGGTGCTGATTAGCAGGGCTGCCGGTGGGTGGGAGGTGCTGGGAGCGGGGTGTGGGAGCTGATGGGGGGCTGCTGACATATTACTGTGGCTCTTTGGCAATGTACATTGGTAAATTCTGGCTCCTTCTCAGGCTCAGGTTAGCCACCCCTGCTTTAAAGGGTCTGTCTTAAGGCACCTTAAAGGGACTCCCCAAAACCCCTAGCCATTTTCAAAAAGGTGTGCCGGCCATTGCTGTGCTAAAGCTAATGGGATGGCAAAGCAAGAACCCTGCTTTCCAGAGGCTCCTGCGTGTCCTAGGAATAGCCAGGAGAAGGTACACCACCTACATCAGCCGGCTGAGCTCAAGGTACAACAGACCGAGAGAAAGGCAGGGCGCCCACTAGGGTGATGGTGTGACAGTGTACCCCATAAGGCTTTATGGGGAGGGGGTGCTTATAAATGTATGTATGACATAACTGGAATATGTTTTGTGCTGGCTGTGCCATGTAACATATCTCCGTAAAGGTTATGGTCTACTATATCTATTCATCCTATTTGTACATATATATCATTTTCTACTCGAGGTTAAGAATATGGGCTGTATGCTTGCCTGATTTCTAAGTAAGCTTTGTGAGACATTTGGTCAGCTTCTTTAGGAAGGAATTCACCAGGTTAAGTACCTGATCAGGAGACACTTAGGGAACAATGCATCTTGGAATGCTCCAATCCACATGAGAAGTCTTCCTGGAGACATGCAAGACGCCATGTGGACAATGGCGTCAGCCTGCAAAGACTGAGTCATGCAGGGGCATGTGACTTGCCCAGGTGTCTCCAAAACTCCATCTTAGAGATGGACTTTGCAGAGGAGGGAGGAGGGGGGTCTCCACCCACAAGAGAGAGTCTATTTAAACCCAGGGGAGACCCCTCCATTTTGTCTTCAGCTGGCTAAAGAAGGAGCCTCTCCACCCCCCCCCAGGATACTTGAAGGAGACTGAAACAAAGGACAGTAACTGCAGGGGGTGTGAGTGATTGCTGGACCCAGGCTAAAAGGAGATTAGCCTGTAAAAGGGAGCACTCTGGAACTGGTGAGGAAATTATCTGTATTCAGTTTGATTAGGCATAGATTCGCGCATTTTATTTTATTTTGCTTGGTGACTTACTTTGTTCTGTCTGTTACTACTTTGAACCACTTAAATCCTACCGTCTGTATTTAATAAAATCACTTTTTATTTAGTAATTTACTCAGAGTATGTATTAATACCTGGGGGAGCAAACAACTGTGCATATCTCTCTATCAGTGTTATAGAGGGCGAACAATTTATGAGTTTGCCCTGCATAAACTTTATGCAGGGCAAAACGGATTTATCTGGGTTTAGACCCCATTGGGAGTTGGGCATCTGAGTGCTAAAGACAAGCACGCTACTGCGAGCTGTTTTCAGGTAAACTTGCAGCTTTGGGACAAGTGATTCAGACCCTGGGTCTGTGTCTGGAGCCAGACGGGAGTGTCTGGCTCAGCAAGACAGGGTGCTGGAGTCCTGAGCTGGCAGGGAAAACAGAAGCAGGGGTAGTCTTGGCACATTGGGTGGCAGCTCCCAAGGGGGTTTCTGTGATCCAACCCGTCACAGTGGCGTAGTCGAGCAGGATCTGTGCACAGCTGATTGCTTTGAGATACTGGTAGTGATTTTAAGTGAGTTTTAAGTGTGGTGGCTGGAGAACAGACAAAGTGGTTACTGGTTTGTTATTTTCTGTTTGCTTATTTCGGGCAAGGGAAGTAGGGACAGAAAAGGAAGCTCTCTGTTAACTAAGAATCCCCTGAGCTGAGTGCATCTCAGTTTCAGTGAACTGCAGAGGGGTTGTGGCCCAGCACAAGAAAGCAGGACAATGAGTACTAGTGATCTCAGTTCCAGTGAACTGCAGAGTGGTTGTAGCCCAGCACGAGAAAGCAGGACAATGAGTACCAGTGACGCTGCTATTAAACTAAAGCTGGCCAGGTTGGAAGCAAAAGAGAGAGAAAGTGAACATAAGAGACGGCTGGAACTAAGACAATTAGAAATTAGTGCCATGGAGGCAGAACAGGCAAGGGAAGAGGCTGCCCACAAGAGAGCTATGGAGGTCGAGGCAGCGAGGGCGGAGGCAGAGGCAGCGAGGGCGGCAGCGAGAGTGGAGGCAGAGGCAGCTGCCCACGAGAGGGCTATGGAGGCCCAGAGGGAGGCCCGGAAGCATGAACTGGCTGTTATGGAGTCAAAGAGACGAAACCCTCCCCCTGCTGGCTCCACTTCCCCAAAAATCCATAAATGGGAGCGGCTATGTCCACAGTATGATGAGTCCAGCGATATTGCCGAATATTTCATCACCTTTGAGAGACTGTGCACCCTCCATGCCATCCCTGAAGATCAGAAGATGACCACATTGATAGCAAAATTGACTGGCAGAGCTCTGGACATATTCAATAAGATGCCTATTGATGATGCTTCAAACTATGGTAAATTTAAGGAACTGGTTTTGAAACAGTTTCAGGTTACACCTGAAACCTACAGGGTTAAATTCAGGAGCCTTAAGAGGGGATCTGGATTAAGTAATGTGGCTTATGCCAATGAAATGAGAGATTTGGTAGATAAATGGGTGCGGGGGAGAGGCATTACCAGCTTTGAAGGGATGTGTGATCTAGTTACTCAGGAACATTTCCTGAATATGTGCAGTGATGAGGTAAAACAGTATTTGTGGGACAAAAAGGTAAATGCAGTGGGTGAATTAGCTGAGTATGCTGACTCTTATGAACAAGCCCAAGCTGCAATCAAACACAAACCACTGGCAGAAGGGTATAAGGTTGGGGGAAAGCAGAATCACCGTTTTACCCCTGGGTCTGGGAAAAAAGAGGCTGGGCGGTCACCTCCCCATTCCCCTGGTACTCGACCCAAATTTCCTGTGCAAGCAGAGGAGCCCAAGAGGTGCTATCATTGTAAGTCCACTGAGCACCTGAGGAATAAGTGTCCCTTACTGAGTGAAGCTGCGGCTTCTCAGAGCCAGGCTGTGGCCTCTTTCCACACAGGATTTGTAAAGCTTGCTTCCACACAACCCAGCAATGAGCATATGCATGCTGTTAAATTGAATGGTCAAATGCTTCTTGGATTAAGGGACACGGGTGCTGAGATTTCTGTGGTCAGGAGGGACCTGATCCAAGAAAAGGATTTGTTGCCAGGTAAAATGGCAGAATTAGAGCTGGTCGGGGGTTATAAAGTCTTTGCACCTTTAGCTAAAGTACACATGCAAACTCGGGATTTGCAGGCTGAGCTGACTGTTGCAACGGTGGCACACAATTTTGCACCGTTTCTACTGGGGAATGATTTCTTTAGTGTGGCAGAATCTGTCCCAGGGTTGGTTAGCAGTGAGAAGGAATCTTGTGCTAAAAGCCCCAGAGGGGGGGGCGAAGTCACACGGACTGCTGGGGGAATAGGAGAGTGTCTCTTAGATTCCTCTGCAGCAGTAAAGGATGCAGCTTCGGGGGCAGGGCTGGTTGTGGCCAGTTCCTGTAGCCCTGGGTCTCAAGGGAAGTTCCAGAGGGGGGAGCTGGATGAAGCCAGCTCCTGTCCCGTAATCATCTCCCCGGGGGAGGGGGATGTACCACCTTGTAGCAAGGAGGCCACTACAGCCGCTGACTGCCAGGAAGTTGCAGGTCAGCAGGGGGCCAGGCCTGCCCTGGGGTGCACAGAGGCGTGTGTCCCAAAGGTGGAAGTTGGGGTCCTGGGGACTGCTGTGGTGGGAACAGGCCCCAAGGACCCTATAGCTGAGTGCCAGCCCAACCCGAGTGGAAGGGGAGGGATTTTGCTGGCCAGTGAGAGGTCTGTCGTAGCTGGTAGCTGTGAGTCCACAGCTGGGGCAGGATCACCTTCCCTTTCAGGGGACACAAGAGTGTCGGACCCAGAGGGGAGACCAAAGAGGGAAGCCCAGATGGAAGGTCAGGGGGGGCCAGAGAGTCCACCCACCTTTTGTGGGGAGGGGCTTTCCCAGGAGGAGGGTGAAAAGTCTGCATTCGAAATGCCAGCCCGCTCTCCTGTGGATCAGGTTTTAAGGGAAACCTGGGGGTCAGGTCTCCAGGATGAGGGGGTCTATCCAGCTGACCCATTGGAAACAGCAAGTGGGGTGCCCAAAGGGGTCCAGAGCACCCCAGGGAAAGCTGCTGTTCTTGCTACACTTGCAAGAGATAAAACTCTCTCTCCAAGACAGGGGGGGGAAAATCTCTTCATGGGAGGAACTTCACAAGGGAGTGGGGCCCAGCCCAGAGAAACTCCAGAGGGAGGGGCCGAGGACAAGTATGGTTGTAGTACACCCTTTCCTGGCCAAAGACCCAAGCACATGCCCGAACTAGAAGTCTTCCCCAAAGAGGCAGAGGAATCTGCATCAGAAGGTCTACCAGAGGGCACAGAGAACTGGGAAAACGCAATAGATGCTAAACAAGTCAAATTGAGTGAACGAAGCCTGTCCACTGTAGATTTGCTGTTAACCTTGTGTCTTTTGCTAATTCACCTATGGGATAAAACAAAAGAATTCACACTAGTGGTAAACCCTTTAAAGATGTGGAACATATCTGATTTGTGGAATAAGCTGTTATACATGCTGGGGATGGTGACAGGACAGCCCCACCAGCATGTTACTTTACAGCCCATACCTGTAAAAAGCAGCAAAAGCATAACAGGCCTATGCTGCTGTGTAGAAGGGGAAACTGAGGCACACCGCCTCATGGCATTGGTGGCTAAATGCCAAGATACCTCCACGTTAACGAGTATTGCTGCCTGCATTCTGTTAGCAATACTACATCCCTACCTGTTTGCAAGCATCTGGGGACCAGGAACCCCAAAACGGGCTAGAACCCCCAGGAGTGACATCATATGGTTTCAAGGTACTGAAAGGAAGTGTGACCAGAAACAAACAGAAATTTTACAGGTACTGCCTCCGCCATGGACAGTGTCCAAGTCTCTGGCAGTAAGTTCAGGGGGAGGGTGTGACAGTGTACCCCATAAGGCTTTATGGGGAGGGGGTGCTTATAAATGTATGTATGACATAACTGGAATATGTTTTGTGCTGGCTGTGCCATGTAACATATCTCCGTAAAGGTTATGGTCTACTATATCTATTCATCCTATTTGTACATATATATCATTTTCTACTCGAGGTTAAGAATATGGGCTGTATGCTTGCCTGATTTCTAAGTAAGCTTTGTGAGACATTTGGTCAGCTTCTTTAGGAAGGAATTCACCAGGTTAAGTACCTGATCAGGAGACACTTAGGGAACAATGCATCTTGGAATGCTCCAATCCACATGAGAAGTCTTCCTGGAGACATGCAAGACGCCATGTGGACAATGGCGTCAGCCTGCAAAGACTGAGTCATGCAGGGGCATGTGACTTGCCCAGGTGTCTCCAAAACTCCCAGGTTAAGTACCTGATCAGGAGACACTTAGGGAACAATGCATCTTGGAATGCTCCAATCCACATGAGAAGTCTTCCTGGAGACATGCAAGACGCCATGTGGACAATGGCGTCAGCCTGCAAAGACTGAGTCATGCAGGGGCATGTGACTTGCCCAGGTGTCTCCAAAACTCCCAGGTTAAGTACCTGATCAGGAGACACTTAGGGAACAATGCATCTTGGAATGCTCCAATCCACATGAGAAGTCTTCCTGGAGACATGCAAGACGCCATGTGGACAATGGCGTCAGCCTGCAAAGACTGAGTCATGCAGGGGCATGTGACTTGCCCAGGTGTCTCCAAAACTCCATCTTAGAGATGGACTTTGCAGAGGAGGGAGGAGGGGGGTCTCCACCCACAAGAGAGAGTCTATTTAAACCCAGGGGAGACCCCTCCATTTTGTCTTCAGCTGGCTAAAGAAGGAGCCTCTCCACCCCCCCCCAGGATACTTGAAGGAGACTGAAACAAAGGACAGTAACTGCAGGGGGTGTGAGTGATTGCTGGACCCAGGCTAAAAGGAGATTAGCCTGTAAAAGGGAGCACTCTGGAACTGGTGAGGAAATTATCTGTATTCAGTTTGATTAGGCATAGATTCGCGCATTTTATTTTATTTTGCTTGGTGACTTACTTTGTTCTGTCTGTTACTACTTTGAACCACTTAAATCCTACCGTCTGTATTTAATAAAATCACTTTTTATTTAGTAATTTACTCAGAGTATGTATTAATACCTGGGGGAGCAAACAACTGTGCATATCTCTCTATCAGTGTTATAGAGGGCGAACAATTTATGAGTTTGCCCTGCATAAACTTTATGCAGGGCAAAACGGATTTATCTGGGTTTAGACCCCATTGGGAGTTGGGCATCTGAGTGCTAAAGACAAGCACGCTACTGCGAGCTGTTTTCAGGTAAACTTGCAGCTTTGGGACAAGTGATTCAGACCCTGGGTCTGTGTCTGGAGCCAGACGGGAGTGTCTGGCTCAGCAAGACAGGGTGCTGGAGTCCTGAGCTGGCAGGGAAAACAGAAGCAGGGGTAGTCTTGGCACATTGGGTGGCAGCTCCCAAGGGGGTTTCTGTGATCCAACCCGTCACAGATGGTAGCAATAATTCCTCTGGGGCAGGCTTCTCTGGCACCTCATCTGCTTCCGCCAGGCCCTGCTCGAGGGATATGCCTACCGCATCCGAAGAAGTGAGGTTTTTACTCACGAAAGCTTATGCCCAAATAAATCTGTTAGTCTTTAAGGTGCCACCAGACTCCTTGTTGTTCTTCTAGTCACTGCTGCCCTCCGCCCAGCATGATGGCTTCAGCGTTGGGCTGTCACTGCCATGGGACAGGGACAAACTAGTCACGGAGAGGTCAGAGCCCTTAGCCAGCCAGGGCCTATGGCGGAAAGGGCAAAGTCATGGGGGAAGGATCTGTGCAGGGTTTGGAGTCTGAATGAAATAACCATATGCTGCCTTTCCAGAGATCCCTGTCTCATAAAAGGCCTTCAGGGGAGGTTGTGACCTATAAATTGAATTACAGTGTCATGTAGACATGCAGGTCTGAAGCCTAATCTGGAGGTTTGTTATCTCTAGCCTCCCAGGGGATGTGGCAGACACTGTGTGTTGCCTGAGAACAGAAAGTGAGAGGGGACAGAGCCCTGAGGAATGGACTGGGCTGGCTCAGAGGGGGTGGGCCCAGGTTTTCCTATCTCTGCCTGACACGCTTGGTGCTGAAATGGAACTGACTTCCCAGCGGGGGAAGCCCATTAGAAGGGTGTCAGGACATCCCCAGCTCTGCTGCTTTGTAACAAAGTGGCTCTTAGGGTGACCAGGTGTCTGGTTTTTGAGCAGAAAGTCCAGTCGAAAAGGGGACCTGATGGTGTCCAGTCAGATCTACTGACCGGAAACCCAAAGTCCAGTTACTGCAGGCGGGGGAGGCTGGGAGGTGCTGGGTCATCACCCACACCAGCCTCTACTCAACCGAGGCCACCGCCTACCGGCATCAGGTGGCTGCAGCTCCCAGACCCGGTTCTGCAGGTGAGTCCCTTCTGACCCACACAGGGAGGGGGCAGAGGGAAAGAGGAGCGAAGAGGGCATGGGACCTCAGGAAGAAGAGGTGGGGCACAGGCGGGGCCTCAGGGGAAGAGGTCGGGCAGGGGAGGCCTGGGGAGAAGGGGTGGGGTGGGGGGAGGCCTTGGGGATGAGGCGGGGCAGGGAGCCTGGGGGGAAGGGGCGAGGCAGGGTGGAGGCCTGGGGGGAAGGGGCAAGGCGGAGGTGAGGCCTGAAGGATGAGGTGGGGCAGGGGGAGGCCTGGAGGGAAGAGGCGGGGTGGAGGTGAGGCCTGGGGGAAGAGGTGGGGCAGGGGTGGAGGCCTGGGGGGAAGAGGCGGGACGGAGGTGAGGCCTGGGGGGAAGGGGTGGGGCAGGGGTGGAGGCCTGGGGGAAGAGGTGGGGCAGGGGGAGGCCTGGGGGGAAGAGGCGGGGCGGAGGTGAGGCCTGAGGGATGAGGTGGGGCAGGGGGAGGCCTGGGGGGAAGAGGTGGGGCGGAGGTGAGGCCTGGGGGGAAGGGGCGAGGTGGGGCGGAGGCCTGGGGGAAGAGGTGGGGCAGGGGGAGGCCTGGGGGGAAGAGGCGGGGCGGAGGTGAGGCCTGAGGGATGAGGTGGGACAGGGGGAGGCCTGGGGGGAAGAGGTGGGGTGGAGGTGAGGCCTGGGGGGAAGGGGCGAGGCAGGGCGGAGGCCTGGGGGAAGAGGTGGGGCAGGGGGAGGCCTGGGGGGAAGCGGTGGGGCGGAGGTGAGGCCTGGGGGAAGAGGCGAGGCGGGGTGGAGGCCTGGGGGAAGAGGTGGGGCAGGGGGAGACCTGGGGGGAAGAGGCGGGGCGGAGGTGAGGCCTGGGGGGAAGGGGCGAGGTGGGGCAGGGGGAGGCCTGGGGGGAAGAGGCGGGGCGGAGGTGAGGCCTGAGGGATGAGGTGGGGCAGGGGGAGGCCTGGGGGGAAGTGGTGAGGCAGGGCAGAGGCCTGGGGGAAGAGGTGGGGCAGGGGGAGGCCTGGGGGGAAGAGGCGGGGCGGAGGTGAGGCCTGGGGGGAAGGGGCGAGGCAGGGGGAGACCTGGGGGGGAAGAGGCAGGGCGGAGGTGAGGCCTGGGGGGAAGCGGCGAGGCAGGGTGGAGGCCTGGGGGAAGAGGTGGGGCGGAGGTGAGGCCTGAGGGATGAGGTGGGGCACGGGGAGGCCTGGGGGGAAGTGGTGAGGCAGGGCAGAGGCCTGGGGGAAGAGGTGGGGCAGGGGGAGGCCTGGGGGGAAGCGGCGGGGCGGAGGTGAGGCCTGGGGGAAGAGGTGGGGCAGGGGGAGGCCTGGGGGGAAGAGGCGAGGCGGAGGTGAGGCCTGGGGGGAAGGGGCGAGGTGGGGCGGAGGCCTGGGGGAAGAGGTGGGGCAGGGGAGGTTCCGGCACTCCTGCTGGAGTGACTGGTTTTTATATATTACAAAGTCAGCAACCCTAGTGGCTCTAGGAGATCTGAGCTCTGCTGACGCAGGCAGAAGCCCTCAGGTCCTGCCTGGCGGTGTGTGCCGGAGGGAGCTGTCTGGAAGCACAGACCCGACTCTGGGGATTCCTGTGTCCAAGCGGGTCCCTTCTCTGCCCCTCCTGTCTTTCTCCCCGTAGCAGCCCCCTCTGCAGGCGTCTCCTTGCAGAGTAATGTTCACCAGGCTGGGGAGCAGAGAGGAGCTTGGTGGAACTTGCCAGGCACCCAGAGCATCCTTCCTCCTGCCTTAACTAATTCCCTTCTTTTGCCCGTTTGTTGGCTGCTCTGCACAAGAATGGGCTTCGATGGGGTCCAGGACCCTGAAGGGCCAGAGAGGGCTGCAAAGTCTGGGGAAAGGCAGCCGAGTTTGGGGGGCTGGGGAACCCTTGCTGGGGTTCAGTTTCACCCAGTCACTGATCTCCTCCAGGCCCTGAGACGGGGGTGAGAGGGACATGGTGCTGTTTGGGGGTGAAGCTCTATTGGTGATGTCATCTAGGGCAGGGATAGGAAGGGTGGGGAGAGACTGAGGCTGGGGTGCGGGGTCCACAGGTGAGGGCTCTGGGAGACAGAGATGAGCCCTCACTACTTCCTAGGCTCACTTTGGGAAAGGATCAGGAAGGATGGTCAAGCAGATAGGAGTGGGAGTTGGGAGACCTGTCTTCCATTCCCAGCTCTGCTACAGACTCCCTGTGTGACCTTGGGCCCATCCCTTAGTCCCTCGTGTCTCAGCGAGGTCAGGACATCAGCCCTACTCCACCTCACAGAGGTGCTGTGAGGAGACGGGCCGTGCGTGGTTGCTATGGCGACAAGGCCGTGTGCAAGTATCTAAACAGCACCTCACCCAAGCCAGAACTGACAAGTGGGGTTCCCATCATTGGCAAACAGCAATTATCCAGCAGCAGTGTCATCAGAGAGGCCATGGGGGAGAACGAGCCTGGGGGGCTCTCCAGGAAAGCCCTGACGCGCTGAGGCAAGCTCGCACTGCTGCAGGTCTCCAGGCTGTCAACCCCACCCGGCTCACTGGCACTGACTGCACCTGCCTGCCTGCAAATAGACAAGTAAAAACAAAAATTGCTGCAGGGGAGGCATTCACCACTGTGCAATCCAACCTGGGTCCTTCCCTGTCGATTTGGAGCCAAGTCCATCCATATACTGTTTGCTTTTCAGTCTGGATCACAGAGCCCTTAGCCGTGTGACCGGCTGTGAAGCAGTCCTTTAGTTGACTCAACTTCTGCTAATGAACCCCAGGGATGAACGCTCGAGAGCTCATGTAACCAGAACAGCAAAGGGAGGGGTCCGGTAATGAAAGCCTTTGGCAAACAGCAGAGCTGGACAGCCTTGCGTAGCGTGACGGTAATTGGGTAGTCACAGCATTGGACTTAAATATGGTAATTCATGAACCAATTGCTAGTCAAAGCAATGTCAGGACACTAGGGGAGTTTACTGAGAAAGGAATAAACCTTCAGTAGCCTAGCTCTATGGATCATCACTTTAACGTAATGTAATACAACGATTCGATCATAATCGGGCGAGATCTCACATTTGTGAAAGGCCTTGTCCATCCCCCAAGTGCTTGACAAATTATGAGCTGAGACAAACTCCCTGACTCCCATTGATTTCAATGGGATTTGGATCAGACCCTATATAGACAGGAATCATTTCACCCACTGAAATGCAGCCACCTCTGGGATGGAACATAGCAGCTGTTTAACAGCGCACAACAACATTTCACACTAGTTTAGTACAAGATGAGAAGGAGACCATTGTCTCCCGCTGAAACTCAAGGAGGAATGGAGGGGAGCAGAAGGCAAATATTCTGTCCAGACACCCCTACTCGTGCAAAATAATGCTACGGGATCTTTAATGACCATAAGTGGCTAAAGGCTAATGTGTACATCTCATCAGAAAAACAGATCACGACAGCCATGCTAATGATATGACCTCTGTTGGCATACGAAATATAAACAGAAGACATTTTAAATGGAGAATGTGTAACCTTACACGATAGCAAGTAAAATGCAAGAGGCATTCTCTCGGAGCACTCCCGGCACACATCTCTCATTGCTGATGAGTAGCCCATGAAGCGTAGGCCGTGGGGTAGAACAACACCCTTGTTATCATAATGCTTTGCACGTTCATCTGAGGAGCCCAATACCCTTAACAAAGGTGTGTAAGCTCCGTAGCCTATTAGTAATTGTCTAGGACTGTTAAAGTTGTCACATTGCTGTGCAGCCGGACTTCTCTGAACGGCACGGCAACAGGACCCCAATCCTCCTGCTACAAAAGCACTGGGACTTTGCGGCTTCCCTCTTTAGCCAAAGGAGAATCTCTGTTAGGAAGTAGCATAGATGGCAGTGTTGTGCTTGCTCTCACACACATGCAGATCGTAGCTCATTATAATATTATCTCTATTTTACAGATGTGGAAACTGAGGCACAGAGCAATCAGTGTTTAGAAGCCATAGTAATAAAAACTTAGGCTAGATAATCACGTGACTTCCCCAAGGTCACACAGCAAGTCACGGGCATTTGGCAAAGTTGGGGAACAGAAGTCTCCTGATTGCCAACTCTGTGCTCCGCCCACTCAACCCCACTACCTTGTGCTACAGAGCTGTTCATCTGTTATGCTCACTGGATCTACAAGTTTCCAAGTACCTGAGTTTAATCACTCTCTGTGGATGCCTCAGGGTCCCTGTGACACTGGCGTACTCAAATCAACCTGTTGCTTCCTCACAAAATGTGGAAGTAACATCCATCCCAGGAAGGGTCATTGGCTTTGCTGCTACTGCCACCCTTGCTGTGTTGCAGGAATTGGTCCCTCTGATTGGCTGGACTCTTGGAGAAAGTCCAGCCTACTGATGAAAACATAAACGACTGATCCCTTCCCTTCTTCCCGTAAATCTCCGTGTGAAGGATCGAATGCCTAGCCACACAAAACAAGACTCCAGAGCTCCTGGATCATGCGCACGTCCAGGTGGAGTTTGGAAGGCTGCAAGAGCATGTGCGTGACTGGATGGCTTAGGGAGCAGAGACTGGGTGTTAGAGCCTTTTCCTTGCAAGTCAAGCGTTCAAATCC
Source organism: Malaclemys terrapin pileata (assembly GCF_027887155.1). NCBI lineage: Eukaryota > Metazoa > Chordata > Testudines > Emydidae > Malaclemys > Malaclemys terrapin. Next base: position 3,922,693 of record NC_071506.1, on the reverse strand, counting down.
TGCCCACATTAGTTGCAACCAGAATTCACTACCCGATGGCTGCTTGGTGGGGCAGGTGAAATGACATGATGGGTCTCGATCAACAGAGAGGTAAACAACCATCGCCACTGGTACCCTTGTTGGCAATTGCAGAAGGGCGAGGACAGATTAAATCTGTGAACACTAAACTCCCCTAGCTCCTTTTTCTGCAATCCCCACAAAATTGTCCATAGTTAGATTCTGCTCTTTCTTTCAATTCCTTGTCTTGCAGGGAAACTCCTGCAAAACAGGTGAGCGTTGTGGCTAAACAGAAGAGTTTGGTCTCCAGGGCTTTCAGCAGCACTGAAATATTCATTAAAAGAAACATACCAGAATGCCTCTTGCCCAGCTGGAGTTCAAATTCCTGAGAGCATCTGTTCACAGCTGGAGTCTCGTAAGTTTCAGAGAATAATGCCTTTGCCTAGTAATAAGGTCCTTCCCTAAAAACCAACTCAATCCCCCTCCCCCCTTGGAAGCATGCAGAGGTGGAGAGTGGGGAACACATTTGGGACTCTCTTTCAGTTAACTGTATCCATTGATTTAGCTAAACCAGGGCTAACCTCTGTGTAGACACACCTATTTTGGTTTAAAAGTGGCTTCTTTTGATTTAGCTTAAACCAGTTGTAATCAGTGTAAATGCAGCTGAACTCAGCCTGGTTTAAACTGAATGAGCATCACACTTGCAGTGAAACCAGTGCACGTTTCTCAGGGAGGGAGATAAGGCCTTAGAAATGCCAGAGCCCGATTAATTCCTGGGTGGATCCCATGGCGTCCTGGGCCCATCCCTTGCTCGTGTCTGACCAGCAACCAAACAACACACTGCCTATCACAGTGTGCATCTCAGGTTTTATGCTGAGCCCAGTGCATGCTGGGACAGGAATATGGGCGTTTAGTGGACGCCACGTTGTTACTCATGCGACACACATATGATAATATCCCCTATCTTGACCTCTGTGCACACCTTCCACTCCCATGCAGGTTTCTCTAGGGACATGTGCAGCTGCTCAGAACCAGAACAAGGGCCCAGTCCTGCAAGGTACTACCTCCCAACATGGGTTCTCCAGTGCTCACACTAAGGGGGTACACGTGTGCGAGAAAGTGAGTGATTTGGGTTCCCCTGAGCTCATATTAAATGGGTGTGGATGTGAGATTTGGGCAGCAATGCAGGGTTCTCTTGAATCTGTTGCATAGTTTGTTTGCGGTCCTTCAGGCTGAAAGCTGCCACATAAATGTAAAATCCCTGTAGTTATTATGACTCCATGGGGAGCAGCCCAGCTCTGTTGGCTCTGAAGAACGCATGGGTTTCCTCTAAGACCAGGAAATCGATACGAATCTCCCAAACCACTAGTTACTTTGTGAAGGTGCCACAGATAACTAAGAGCTTAGAATGCAGCAACATTTGAAATACACAATTTAGCTCCCTTCCCTGGCTGTCTCCCTCTGATCCCTCCAAACCCTCCTGCACAGAGTACCAGTGTCTGGCCCTGTCAATCACAGCCTGCGTCTGAGCCAGGCCAGGGTGCAGAAGGGGGTTACCGTAAATTTCTTCCATTCCTGCTCCCATCCTGCAGCATCCGCTTTGTACCCAAACTTGAACGCAACAAGGAAATCCCTGGGATCTTTGGCTTTGGAGGGGGAAGTGTTCGGACCCTGTTGTTTAGGTTGGACATTAGGAAAAAGTTCCTAACTGTCAGGGTGGTTAAACACTGGAATAAATTGCCTAGGGAGGTTGTGGAATCTCCATCTCTGGAGATATTTAAGAGTAGGTTAGATAAATGTCTATCAGGGATGGTCTAGACAGTATTTGGTCCCGCCATGAGGGCAGGGGACTGGACTCGATGACCTCTCGAGGTCCCTTCAAGTCCTAGAGTCTATGAATCTATAAACTCCACAGGTGAGGACAGAACTGAGATGTAATGGGGGGGGGGGGGTTCAAAAATCAATTAGCAAAGTCCTCACAGGTTCAACCACCTGCCTTTCAGGGCAGGGTCCCTGGGAATGTTCAGGGAGGGGACAGGGCTGGAGGCTCTGAGCTCTCTGCAGGCAGCAGTGGCAGGATATACCAGCTGGAGGAGAACTGATAAGGAGTTGTGGGGAGGGGTAAACACAGCTGGGACGGGGTTGGCTGAGGTGAGGGGAAGGTTTGAAAGCTGGGGTAGGGAGTTGGGGCACATTTGGGCAAGGGACGGTTTCGGAGCTGGGAGGAGGGGGTTGGGTGAGGAGTCTATGGCTGAAAGAGGCGGTCAGGACAGGAGGGATGCTAGTTTAAGAGACCAGTTGACAGGGGGCTACTGCATACTTGTCCATGGCATTGCAAGGGTTAAGAGCCTGGGCTCATCCATTCATCTTGAAGCAGCAGCTTACAGCATTGTTATGCTTATTTATGTTACCACAGGACCTAGGGGCCCCATTGTGCTAGGTGCTGTATTATTATTATTAATTATTATCTGTATTATCACCCCTGCCCCTAAGACAGCGGTCCCCAAACTCTTTACCTCACGCCCCTCCTTACCCCTGTCTGCGCCCCCTTCCCTCCGCTCCTCGGAGTCAGGGCCAGGAGTGGGGCCACAGCTCCGGGAAGGGGGGATGCAGACAGAGGTAAGAGGCCGAGGCTGGGGCTGGGGCCACAGCTGGGGGCAGAGGCTTGCATCCGGGACCCTGGGTGCAGGGCCGGCAGCCAAAGCGAAGCCAGCAGCCGGGGCCAGAGCCAAGAGCAGAGCAGGGTGGCGCTCCCTCCTTGCCCTCCATGAGGGCTCGCCCAGGTCCCAGATGCACCCCCCCCAAATGGGGGATGCACCCCACAGTTTGGGGATCTCTGCCCTAAGAACTCTGGCCCAGCCCCTGCTCTCTTGACATTTGATGGTTTCCTGAATCCCAGGCAGCTAAGAATCTACTTTCCTAAAAGAAAACCCAGGACAGGATTATTGTGATCTCACTGCTACGGGAGTCTGAAGACAGCTGGGTCGCCCTGTACTTGGAGCACTAAGTATAATCTGGTGATACAGGTGTCAGTGGGTTTCCTGAATGATTGATTGGGTTTCTTAGGGCTGTTATTAACTTGTTTGTATTACATAGAGAGAAAAAGCTTGTAAAAAGGAATTGGACCATTGGCCTAGGTGTCAAATTCCCCATCCTGGAGGAAGCAGTTCAGTGGCCACTAAATTTTTTAGCTCGGGAATCCTCCTGCCTTCCCCTGTTTCAATTGACTACGGTGTGTGTTTGCGATTCATAGATTTCAAGGCCAGAAGGGACCATGGTGACCATGTAGTCTGACCTCCTGTGTAACACAGGCCAGAGCCCTGCCCCCAAGTCATTCCTAGAGCAGAGCCCGTCTGGATTTAAAATGGGTAGTGATGGAGAATTCAACATGACCCTTAATAAATTGTTCCATTGGTTAATTGCCCTCACTGTCAAAAATTCATGCCTTATTTCCAGGCTGAATTTATCTAGCTTCAACCTCCAGCCACTGGATGGTGTTAGACTGAAAAGCCCATTATCAAATATTTGTTCCCCTCATAGGTACTTATAGACAGTAATCAAATGATCTCGTTCATATGTGTGTGTGTGTGTGTGTGTGTGTGTGTGTGTGTGTGTGTGTGTGTGTGTGTATGTGTATATATATATATAGCTTGGTGCCCGCTCAGCCCACTGGGAAGTGGTTCATCCCCATCACAAACTCAGATCTTTGACGCATTAACCTGGTGCAGATTCATGCGCTAAAAGATTCACGCAGCCACGCTTTTCACCCCTGCAAAATCAAAAAGTAAGATTTGCCCATCCCCCTCGTGGTCTGAAATTACCGTGAAGCATTTATTTTGCAGGAAGAAAGATTCAATGGTTCAGGCCAGGCACAGGGCTGGGCCACTCACATAGTGTGGCGATTAGCGCCATAAAACTACCTAGACAGACATTAGCAGCCCCGGTTCTAGTCCCTGCTCTGCAACAGAGTCTGTGTGACCCTGGACGAGTCATTTGGGGCCAGATTTTTAAAAGAATTTAGGCTCCTAAAAATGCAGGTGGGAGCCTAGCATGAATTCTAAGAGTGCCGATATGTCCGACGCCCGTTGATTTCAATGGCATTTAGATGCCAACCTGCATCATTAGGCACATAAATACCTTTAAAATCCTGGCCCTTAGTCGCTCTGTAGGCACAATATCGCCAGCTTCCCAGGGGGACTGTGAGGAATAATTCACAGTGTCTGTGAAGTGCTTTGGATGGAAAATGCCAGAGAAGGGCAAAGGATGTTATTAAATTAAGCAGCATGGCTTATTTGGGAGACAGCATTACCTACTGGATAGAGCAGAGGTGGGCAAACTTTTTGGCCTGAGGGCCACATCTGGGTGGGGAAATTGCACGCAGGGCCATGAATGTAGGGCTGGAGCAGGAGGTTGGGGTGTGGGAGGGATTGTGGGGCGTGGAAGGGGGCTCAGGGCAGGGGGTTGGGGGCTCAGGGCAGATGGTTGGGGTGCAGAAGGGGGCACAGGGCAGGGGGTTGGGGACTCAGGGCAGGGGGTTGGGGTGCAGGAGGGGTGCAGGGAGCAGAAGGGGGCTCACAGCAGGGGGTTGGGATGCAAGAGGGGTGTGGGGTGTGGCAGGGGCTCAGGGAAGGGGGTTGGGGTGCAGAAGGGATGTGGGGTGTGGCAGGGGGCTCAGGGCAGGGGGTTGGGGTGTGGGGTGCAGGAGCGGTTTGGGGTGCGGGCTCTGGCCCGGCGCCGCTTATCTGCAGAAGCTCTGGGGTGGCAGCGTGCAGCGGGGCTAAGGCAGGCCCTGGCCCCACACTACTCCCGGAAGCGGCCAGCACCACGTCCCTTCGGCCCCTGGGGGAGGGGAGGCCAGAGGGCTCTGTGCGCTGCCCTCGCCTGCAGGTACCTCCCCCGAAGCTCCCATTGGCCGCGGTTCCCCGTTCCCAGCCAATGGGAGCTGCAGGGGGCGCCACAGGGCTGGCAGTCCCGCGGGTTGGATCCAAAGCCCTGACTGGCTGGATGCAGCCTGCAGGCCGTAGTTTTCCCACCCCTGCTTTAAGCTCTTTGTTGTGTACATGCTACATGCATGTACAGCACCTAGCACTATGGGGCCCTGATCTCAGATGGGCCCTCCAGCTGGTACCATAATACCAATGGTAATCACAGTGTCTGGGTCTGCAGCAGGGAGGAGAGGATGGGACCCCCCATCAGCTGCAGGCTGGAAAAAAGTCACTTCTGCTCACCACCCTTTTGGCCAGTCATCCTTGTGCTCGTGGAACAACCCCGCCTGCACACCGGTGAGACAGCCTGCTCAGACTCCTGGGTGTGGATCCCCACCCCGGTCAAGCCTGCACATGCGCTACTCCACCTGCTCGCCCGCGTGACTGCGTGTGCTGGTCTCACGTCTTTTCCCAGCTGTGTTTCACCTCCATTTGGCCTTGAAGCGAACAAGTGAGGGAGAGCTTTTGTGCAGCAGGAAGCAGTAAAACCCATTTGAATAAAAACAGAAGCCGGGTCCATGGAGAGATAGACATGAACTGACTCCTTAATTTGCAGATTTGCACCGTGCCAGGCTGGCTAAGCCCCTGCTCTCTAATGATATCCTTTCCAGGCAGCTGGGAGACCAGATCCATATTCCTGCTCCTCTCTGGCTCCAAGCCAGTGGGGATCTGGTCAGGGTCACGAGAAGGACTTGGCTGTCTGTGCCCGCAGCCAGCTCCAGTCCTCCAAGGTCCCACCTGGTCTGATCTTGAAGAGCTGCTGACAGAATGAGATGGAGCTCTCCTCACCCAATGCTTGGCGTTTCCATCAGCCCGTGCAGCAAAGAAAGAGGAGAGATTTTTAATTTCGGTGAGCTTTTTTGGTGATGGTGCTGCAGATACTTTTGCAAACACACCTCCATGGCAGGGGCGAGGAAAGCCCTGATCTCTTGGCTGGGAGAATAAAAAAGGTGTTTAAGTCTTTATACACAATAAAAATTAAAAAGCCCTCCCCCCCCGCTTTGGAGCCTGTTTCCATGACAACAGAGACACCTTATATTTGTGGGCAGAAGACGCTGGCATCTCGCGTTAGTCACAGGTTTAAAGACAGGGTGATTCGTTTCAAAGTTCCCAGAGGACATCACTCGGAGATGTCGCTGCAGTCGGAGTCCCAGTCCCCAGCCTGCAAGCCTTGGGAAGGGGGAGATGTTCCCAATGTAAGGGCTCACGGCTCTGAGACGCAATAGCCAGAGACGTGGCTAATGGAGATTGTGCTGTCGCTTGGCGGCTCGTGGATCCACCTTCCTTCCCTCCTGGCAGGGAGGCTGGATTGTCTAGTAGCCTGAGCACTAGTGAGGAGCTGCTGGTTCTAGTCCAGGAACTGCCACAGACATCCAGTGTGACCTGGGATAGGCTTCTCCCCCTATGCCGCTCCTTCCCCATCTGTAAAATGGGGATAACTCTCACCTGTCCCATTGGAAGGGGGGATGTGCAGCTTATTTAACTCACCTCTAGCTGGCGCACCAGGAGCATCCCAGACAGTCAAACGAGAAAACATCCTGGAAGTGAGTGAGTGAGTGATCTTCTCTGGGAAGAAAGCAATGATCCCTCCCAGCGAGAGAGGTGCCGGGCTGTGGGAGTGACCAGAGCCAGCCTTGCTTTATGTCTGGCTGGGATGGAAATGGCTGGAGAGCTGCAACCTCTCACCCTCTTCCAGGCATTTCTTTCCCACTTTTAAAAGTGGGAAATAAATACGGGGTTAATAACCTCTTTCCTGAACAGCACGGGGCGTGGGATAGTTGACTGGGCACAAGAACATGGGGGGAGGGGGGCGAGAGAGAAAGGGGAAAGGTCAGATAATGCCCTCACTCATGCTCTAATCACTACACCGCACTTCTTCCTCCCTCTCTAAAGCTGGGTGGCTCTTTGTGTGCTAGGCAAAAGCTTGTCATGACCCTGTTCTAACTTGGGTCCTTGCCCATTAAATAGGCGAGACCAAATTGGCCAAAGCATTCAGCACCCAGCATGTAAATCTGGCGACTTATTCTGCTTTGAACGTTCTGGCCCTGATCTCTGCCCCTCAGTAGGGGTTGAGTGCCCCACTCCCTTGGGGTGGGGTTTTCAAAGGAGACTAAGTTAATTATTCTTCATTAAGGGCTTTAAGATTCCCCCTGCTGGGGAAGTGTCTAAGCGAAAGCCAAAGCATTATGATCTGTAGCACATACCATTCCATGCTTCACACAGCCAGGCTGCTTCTGGGTGATTTACAGGGGCAAGTCAGGGCCAGCAGCATCCCTGTGCGTTATCCTTACATTAAAAATCATGAGCTCTAAAATTCAACTGTCAATGGCTGAAACTGGAAGAGGGCCTCAATGCGCTGTGAAGATCCCTCTTTTCATGGGAAATCCGTGTCCTCTGCACTGCAGGGGAAGGCAGCCTGGAAGGACACAGCCCTGAAATAAAAATAACGGACCCTGTCACTCTCGGCAAGGCACAACTGGCAGTTCTGATTCAGGGAAGGAGCTAGCCCAAGGCTCCCTGCTCGTGGTGCGTCTCATTTCAGGCAAGCCAGGTATAGATAGAGCAGCTACGGGCAAACCAGCCTGGATACAAGACCTCCCAGAACTCAAACTGAGGACTTCCTGGGGTCTGAACAGGTTCAGGAAATCCCCATGCCTGACGAAACAGTCACTAATGGTGATTTCTCCACCCCCAGGAAATTCAGTGCCCTCACTGGTGCCACAGGCTGACTAGTTCTCTAACATGCAGAACTTTATCTGCCTTTCACATTCCCTTTGTAGCCATAACCCTCTCCTTCCTTAGGTAAAGATGGAATTATGAAAATCCCTTAGCCCTGGGTATAATATCAGCAAATCAACAACTACTCCCACCCATTGGCAGCAGGGTGGGGTTTATAAAATAATAATGGAGATATCCTATCTCCTAGAACTGGAAGGGACCTTGAAAGGTCATTGAGTCCAGCCCCCTGCCTTCACTAGCAGGACCAAGTACTGATTTTGCCTCAGATCCCTAAGTGGCCCCCTCAAGGATTGAACTTACAATGCTGGGTTTAGCAGGCCAATGCTCAAACCACTGAGCTATCCCTCCCCTGGAGTTTGAAACCCCTGCCACTAATAAGCCCTTATATAATGCCTTTTTATTCCTAGATCTCAAGTCACTGAACAGCGGGGGGTAAGCACAGTTAGATACAGGAGGTCAGACTCGATGATCACAATGCTCCCTTCTGGCCTTGGAATCTATTTCTGTTTTCCAGTCAGAGAAACTGAGGCACGGAGCAGCGATGTGACTAGCCCAAGGTCACATGGGAAGCCAGTGATGGAGCTGGGACTAGACCTCAGCTTCCCTGTGTCCCGCTCCAACACTCTATCCACTGGACCTTGCTGCTTCCCTAAGATCTTCTGCTCTGCTTAGCAAGGCTGGTTAAAAAGTTGCCGTGGCTTCCCTTGCAGCAAAATGAACCCCAAAGCTGGGTACACAGGCACTGCCTCTCCTCTCCAGCATCAAGCAGGGCCCCGAGTGATGCTCTAACTAACATGACACCATGCGTCCCTCCCCGGGAACCCAATCTCCTGAGCAAAGGGCTGAGGTATGTGCAGACAGGCAGGAGGACTCATAATCTCTGGAGATGTGTGTGTTCTTCTTTGGGGTGGGAGGGTTTGTTTCTGTAGCAGTGTCCTTCACTTGCTCTTTTCCCCCCAAAGGTTCCCAAGATGCTGATTCCCTGCAGGGTATCCACAGCTGATCCGCAGCGTGGATTCTGTTGAGGCCCGATGGGGGGTACTTGCCTTCTTGGACCCAGTCTATAGGATTTAAAAGCCTGTTTCCCCAGGGAACAAAAGCAAATCCCCATGCTGATGTAACCAGCGCCACAGGTGTGCCTAGCGCCTCACAGATCATTCAAACTGACAGGTCCCCGCTTCCTTCATAGGTCCTGCAATCAAAATGGTATCGGATTTCTTCAAACCCAGCCGTTCCTCTCACATGCCTTTCCCGATGTGAGCACCATCCAAACCTTCCAACACTAACAGTTTGCTTGTGAGACTCAGTAATTCACTCTTGCAATGCAATATTTATGGGGAGAAAACAAAACACAACTTGTTTTCTGGGAACAATCATTCTCTTCCCTGGGCACATAAGCAACAAACAATAGAGTGTAAAAGGACACTGCAGGGATACCTATACATAATTGTATTTAAATGATTGATCAGAGAACTTTAAAATCCACCATAATTTTCACCATTTCAACTGTCTCTTGCTACTTGTATATAACTCAGTTGCTCAGTTTACATTTCTGTTTACTGTGTGGCCAGCTCTTGCAATTTCATTGTGAGTCTCACGCTATTTGATGTTCTACTAAAAGCCCCAGCTCTTGGAGTCACGTGATTAGTTGAGAGTCCCAGATTCAATTTAAAATGAAAAGGAATTTCTAGCCCTCGTGGTAGCAGAGAAAAGCTTGAAAACATGACCCAGGTACCCCTGAAAGGCTCTGTAAGCAGAAGGTTAATAAAAAGAATCCACATTTTATTTTTTATTTTTTTTAAATCTCATGATTTTGGGGCCTGACTCATGATTTTTGAATATTTGGGATTGGCCATTATGGTTTAGTCTGTCACTTTATGATTCAGAACACCTTATTTGGAAAGCCTCTTTCACACTTTAATGACCTGACAGGGGAGTGTATGTATATAAAACATTGCCTTCAGAACTGCTCAGCTGTGTGTCATATACCTTATACTGCTAGAACTTAAAGAAGATTCTTCCTCGTTCAAGTGGCGGGGGGATGTACTTTTGAAGTCTGAGGCTTCTGCTGTCATTGTGAAGTTCTGAGTGGCTGCAGTTTGAAAGCTGTTAAGTCCTATATGATCAAGGTTTTGTTACCAAACAACCTGTATCACAAGAGGCTTTAGAACATCTCAAACTTTTCCATAGTATGGACCACATCTTAGCAAAAGGATGTCTTGTGGACCACCTCCCCTCCCATTTGCAATCACAGGGACCAGCATCCCACCCATTCCCACTGCAAAACATCCCTGCAGCAACTGCAAACTTTGGAGATATGGAAAAGTAACACTAGGAAAATATGCAATTAATTTTTCACTGTCTTTCATCTGATGTAGCAACTGGAAGACAGGAGGAGGACCCAATACCATGTCACCAGCCAGCTGTCAGCAGCCATCCAGAGGTTGGTTCATGGATCGGAATCAGAGAACCGTTACAGAGTTCATTAACAAGAGCAGGAGGAGAGCAAAATGAAGAGATATACACAAGCGAGGAATGATGTTCCCTACTGAGACTTGACACAGAACGGAGTTGATGAGACGGGACAGACAGTGAGAAGACTGTTGCATTCTGGAGAAGGGAGGGGAGCAGAGGCAGGTTCTGCAAGGCTGCCTGCATCAGGATGATGGAGGATTTGTTGTCGGCGGCGATTCCCTCAGAGTTCGAAGATGATGTTCTTCCATAAAATGGTAGCCAGTTATTGCTGGTGGATCTGCAGGTGGCTAATGAGACTGATCCAGGATCCACAGATCTTGTCACAATTGGGGCAGACATTTCCCAATGGAATGGACAGATCCAGATTGTTGAGTCAGGCTGTGGTGTGTTCTTTCCTCCTTTCCCGTTTCTCCATTTCCTGTTGTTTCCATTGGATCCTGAAGTACTGGGATCCTTGCCACAAGGTCTTTTTTCATTTTGGTCGGTTGAGGGCTTGGGTTTCCCATGAGTTTATGTCAATACTGCACATCTTCATGTTGGCTTTGAGGGTGTCTTTGAAATGCTTTTTTTGCCTGCCCCTCATCCATTGGCCATGGTTCAGTTGTGAGAACGTGACCTGCTTCTGGAGTCGATTTTATGGCATTTGAAGAACATGACGAGCCCAACGGAGTTGGTGGTGGATGATCATAGCTTCGATACCAGAGGTTTTGGCTTGGGACAGAACACTGATGTTGGTGTATTAGTCATCCCACTTGTTTCCGAAGATCTTACGGATGCACCATTGATGGAAATGTTTAAGAACCTTGAGATGTCTACTGTACGTGACCCAGGATTGGGCACCGTACAAGAGAGCAGGAATAACAACGGTCTGGTACACAAGAAGCTTGGTTTGATTCTTGATGTCACGATTTTTGAAGACATGTTTTCCCAAGCGTCCAAAAGCTGCACTGGCGCATTGAAGGCGGTGTTGAACTTCCTCATCAATGTCAGCTTTCTGTGATAGATAGCTGCTGAGGAAAAAGAAGTGCTCAGCGTTCTCCAGGGTCTCTTTATTGATCTGAATTATGGGAGCAGGATTTGGGTGATTCAGAGCCTGCTGGTGGAGTACTTTAGTTTTCTGGTGTTGAGTGTGAGGCCGAGTTGATTGCAGGCCTCAGAGAATCCTGCACAGACAATCCAGGAAGTTTTTGGAAAGTGTAGGGGACAATTTCCTGGTCCAAGTGCTGGAGGAACCAACTAGGGGCAGAGCTTTTCTTGACCTGCTGCTCACAAACAGGGAACAATTAGTAGGGGAAGCAAAAGTGGATGGGAACCTGGAAGGCAGTGACCATGAGATGGTCGAGTTCAGGATCCTGACACAAGGAAGAAAGGAGAGCAGCAGAATACGGACCCTGGACTTCAGAAAAGCAGACTTTGACTCCCTCAGGGAACAGATGGGCAGGATCCCCTGGGAGAATAACATGAAGGGCAAAGGGGTCCAGGAGAGCTGGCTGTATTTTAAAGAATCCTTATTGTGGTTGCAGGAACAAACCATCCCGATGTGTAGAAAGAATAGTAAATATGGCAGGCGACCAGCTTGGCTAAACAGTGAAATCCTTGCTGATCTTAAACGCAAAAAAGAAGCTTACAAGAAGTGGAAGATTGGACAAATGACCAGGGAGGATTGGGCCAAAAGAAATCTGATGAGGTTCAACAAGGACAAGTGCAGAGTCCTGCATTTAGGACGGAAAAATCCCATGCACTGCTACAGACTAGGGACCGAATGGCTAGGCAGGAGTTCTGCAGAAAAGGACTTTGAGGTTACAGTGGACGAGAAGCTGGATATGAGTTGATAGTGTGCCCTTTTTGGCAAGAAGGCTAACAGCATTTTGGGCTGTATAAGTAGGGGCATTGCCAGCAGATCGAGGAACATGATCGTTCCCCTTTATTCAACATTGGTGAGGCCTCATCTGGAATACTGTGTCCAGTTTTGGGCCCCACACTACAAGAAGGATGTGGAAAAATTGGAAAGAGTCCAACGGAGGGCAACAAAAATGATTAGGGGTCTGGAGCATATGACTTATGAGGAGAGGCTGAGGGAACTGGGATTGTTTAGTCTCCAGAAGAGAAGAATGAGGGGGGATTTGATAGCAGCCTTCAACTACCTGAAGGGGGGTTCCAAAGAGGATGGAGCTCGGCTGTTCTCAGTGGTGGCAGATGACAGAACAAGGAGCAATGGTCTCAAGTTGCAGTGGGGGAGGTCCAGGTTGGATATTAGGAAAAACTATTTCACTAGGAGGGTGGTGAAACACTGGAATGCGTTACCTAGGGAGGTGGTGGAGTCTCCTTCCTTGGAGGTTTTTAAGTCCCGGCTTGACAAAGCCCTGGCTGGGATGATTTAGTTGGGAATTGGTCCTGCTTTGAGCAGGGGGTTGGACTAGATGACCTCTTGAGGTCCCTTCCAACCCTGATATTCTATTCTATGATTCTATGAAAGTACTGACTATTTTTTGAAGATCTTTCGAGTGGATGCACAGAGCACAGTCATCTGCATATTGGAGCTCAATGACTGATTTAGTGATCGTCTTTGTCTTGGATCGGAGGTGAACGAGTTTGACAAACTTGCTGTCCATTCTGTATCGGATGTCAAGCCCGGAGGGGAGCTTGTCAGCAATGAGAAGGAGGGTGACAGCAAGGATGATGGAGAAAAGAGATGGAGCAAGGACACAGCCCTGCTTAGCTCCTGTCTTAACTAGGAAGGGGTCTGTGAATGTGGAAGACACCTGGGCGTGAATTTTTTTAACATGGAGACATCGTTGCACAGCAGCATCCACACGGTGCTTGGCAAGATGAGGATCATAATCCAATGGCAAGGAAACCAAGGTGGTTGGAGACCTTCATCCTGCTACAGCCTTCATCCGCTTCACAGCCATTGAGAGAAATTGTCTCTTCATCCACCTGCTCTGCCATTGAGGACTTGGGTGCAGGAGGAATTGGATCATTGTTCATCTGGAACTTCACCTTCGACCTTGCCGCCGTGGGTGACCCTGCCAGGCATGCAAGAATCCCGACGGCATTGGTCTGAGGAGCATGGGAACACTCAAGCCACTCCACCCGCTCCAGATCGCCATCCACTGGGGCGGAGAGGGTTTGTTGTATAACGGCAACGAAGGAAGTTTTGAACTGACTCCTGCAATGAAGGAATGAAGAGCAGGGCAGGTAGCTGAGGATGGGATCGTGTGGTCACGTTTCTTCCCATGCATCAGAAGATGGGCAACGGCACAACATTTACAGTTTCAAAATTATGGCCAAGAATTCGATTCCTCTCCTGTTTTTTATCCCCGTTTGAAATAAAGCCACAATTTGGGGATCAAACTAAATGGATGGCATTTCTTTAATTTTCCAATATTTCAGAACAGTGGGGCAAAGATCCCAGATGAGACACCAGGGACCCTGAGACTGGATGGATTCCTTGAACCTAACTCCTCTTTCCCATCGCCTTGCTCTCAGGGGTTCAGCATTCCTGGTGGAAACATTTTACATAGTCTGGGGAGACAGGGATGCACAGATAGACCCATGGGCAAGTCGCTTTGTTCCATCTACAGCTGGCAAGGAAGGAGGGATTGTGATGTGGGGCTTGCTACTGTTGCCCACCCCTTGTCACCTCGACCTTCAAGTGCTGCAGCGTGCTCTCCCTAGGGCCACAAACTGAGACCACTCAGAAACTGAAGCGAGTGCACAATGCAGTTGCTCACTTACTCAGTGGCATGTGAAGGCAAGACCACCACATGACTGGTCCCATGCTCTGGGGTTCTTCATTGGCTGCCTGCATGCGGCCAACTGGAATTCAAGATGTCCATTTTGACTTGTTAGACCCTAAAGAGTTTGAGATCAGGTTCCCCGAGATGCCTCTCTCCCATGTGATCCATGGACAGATGTGATCAGTGGGGGCATTTGATCCGGAGCTCCCTTGATTTAAGAGAGAGGGAACTGCTGGTAGCATGTCATCCATAAGGGGCTTTTGCCTTTTGAACTCGCTTTGCCTATCCATGGGCTGCCAGAGCTCGGATTTGTCAGCCTTCCCAACACACTGCAAAGCCTCTCTCTCTTCCTGGGGACATGATGGTTAGCGGGTTAGGGTTTGGGGAAGGTGGTTATGGGGCAGCGGACAGTCTCTGCGCTGATAAACCTGCACTCTGGTATTGTGAAAACACTGAGCCCACAGGATGAAACCTCACTACCGTTGCAAACCAAGATCAGTCACAGCAGATTTGTGGGGGGCTGGGGCAAAGGCAAGTTTGGGTGTCCGGTGGAGGATACACCCTCATAATTGGTGGTATAGTGGTGAGCATAGCTGCCTTCCAAGTAGTTGACCCAGGGTTTGATTCCTGGCCCTTACAAGGCTATATTTTTTGGGGAGGGGATAGCTCAGTGGTTTGCACATTGGCCTGCTAAATCCAGGGCTGTGAGTTCACTCCTTGAGGGGGCCATTTAGGGATCTGGGGTAAAAATCTGTCTGGGGATTAGTCCTGCTTTGAGCAGGGGGTTGGACTAGATGACCTCCTGAGGTCCCTTCCAACCCCGGTATTCTAGGATTCTATGATAATAAGGGTCCGCTTATCTCAGGCTGTGGTCTCCTAACCCTTGGGCTTCCCTCAGTTTCAGTGTGTCCCTAGTGGGGCACAGTACCAGCAAAAGGAGATGGGGAGGAGGGAAGAGAATGTGTCTGTGTGGTAGATAGGCAGAAGTTACAGCAGCAGCTGCAAGTTACAGAATGAGCTTTGCAGACAGCTTGGCAGGGCTCCCCACTTCCGGCAGGGCTCCCCACTTCCGGCAGGACTCCACACCCAGCAAAGCAACAGCTACTTTTTGACTCTCAACAGCCAAGAAATATAATTTTCAGGGATTTAAAAAATCTAAACTTTGGAGGGGCTTCAGCTTGCCAAGATACACTTCAGAAACAAGAATGCGACAGCCGTCCCTGGACTAAACGGAGCAAGGAGCTCCATGATTCGCTTGGTCAATGGCCTGGAGACTTTGGCAAGAACAAAGCCGTTTAGATTCCCAGTTTCAGCTGATCGCCCTCCAAAGCCAAGGCTGAAGTTCACCAGGAACTGACTGACAACAATCTCCTGATGCAAGTTTTCTGGGAAAGATGTATTGAATTTCTATACCAGCCTGCCAAGAAGGGACAGCTCTCCTGAGTCACCATCTCGGCCGCTAGCAAAGCCTCTTCGGGAGGGCTCGCCTCTGTGACTGGCCCTTTCCCATCACAAATCCAAACACGGAGAGACTTGCACCTTCAATCTATAATGCACGTGGCCACCACAAAGGCAGAGCCTGATATCAAGGAGCTGGTTTTGGAGAAGAGTGGTGCCAGGTCCTCACTAATACACCTCACTCTGTAGCCCTCAAAGCAGACTTCAAGAAAAATCCCAAGTGGAGTTAGAGTAAATGACATGCAAATTAGGTGTGACCCTCTTAGGCTCCGAGAACCTTAAGTGCTGCAGAGATCAGGCACTACTGACTTAAACCAACACATTTGATTTGCTTAGGAGACATTCTTTAAGGTCAGATGTGATTTAACACCTGCATTTTGGAGCCATATTTCTTTCTATCTTATTGTCTGATGCAGAGAGGGCAGTTTCTGATGGAGAGGAGTTTATCACAGTTCCTACCCGCACCAGATTGCCTTTGAGCTCATCCAGGTATTTATCCTATAGATCAGGGGTAGGCAACCTATGGCACGCGTGCCAAAGGCGGCACACGAGCTGATTTTCAGTGGCACTCACACTGCCCGGGTCCTGGCTACCAGTCAGGGGGGCTCTGCATTTTAATTTAATTTTAAATGAAGCTTCTTAAAAATTTTAAAAATCATATTTACTTTACATACAACAATAATTTAGTTATATATTATAGACTTCTAGAAAGAGACCTTCTACAAACGTTAAAATGTATGACTGGCACGCGAAACCTTAAATTAGAGTGAATAAATGAAGACTCGGCATACCACTTCTGAAAGGTTGCCGACCCCTGCTCTAGATTATTTCTGGGTTTCCTACTAATAGGTTAATGTTGATCTGTTTGGCCAATGAAGGTCATTTGTTCATAGCAGAGAAAGACCAGGGGATAGATTCTCCATTGCCCTGCACCTTGTGTCATCATTTACATGTGCACCAAGTGCTATGATGAGAGCATGTGGTCCCAGAGGACATTACTCCATGTCTGGGCACGGCAGTCACCCCACCCCACCTCTTCTCCTCTTGGTTCTCCAAACCACTCACATGCACCCAGGAGTTTTACAGGAACATTGCCCCTCTTGGGGGTCAAATCTGTTGAGTCCTCACCAAATGAACTCACAGTTCCTCTGACACGTCCAGGCTCAAACCCTTCTTTCCTCAGTCCCTGGCTTTCTCTTGGTCCCCCCGCTTCCTTCTGAGCAGAAGAGCTCTGCTAGTCCTGCTCCAGATACAGGGCCTCTCTAGGAAGACATCCCTCCTGGTCTTTTTCCTAGCCCCAGCTCCTGGGCTCAGATTCCTTCCCTTGGGGCAGGGTCTCTGTCTCGGGGTCCACTCACCACAGCAGCGCCTCCTGCTGGCCATCACAGGGATTAGCTCTGCCAGCTGGTGCGCCCTCTCCTGGTGGTGCCTCTCCCATCTTCTTCTCCACCTGCAGACCCAACTTAGTCCAAGTACCACAGCGTCCTCTTCATGACAAGGTCAGCTCCCACACTGCTGTCCTGGGCAGCACAGTATGGGGAGGAGGTGAGCAGCCCTCAGTGGTGAAAGTACAGGTTCAGGACTATTTAGAAAAGCTGGACATGCACAAGCCCATGGGTTCAGATCAATGCATCCGAGGGTGCTGAGGGGATTCGCTGATGTGATTGCAGAGCCCTTGGCCATTATCTTTGAATACTCGTGGCAATCAGGGGAGGTCCTGGACTATTGGAAAAAGGCTAATGTAGTGCCCATCTTTGAAAAAGGGAAGAAGGAGAATCTGGGGAACTACAGACTGGTCAGCCTCACTGCAGTCCCTGGAAAAATCTTGGAGCAGGTGCTCAAGGAAACCATTTTGAAGCACTTGGAGGAGAGGAAGGTGATCAGGAACAGTCAACATGGATTCACCAATGGCAAGTCATGCCTGACCAACCTGATTGCCTTCTATGATGAGATAACTGGCTCTGTGAATATGAGGAAAGCGGTAGACATGATATATCTTGACTTTAGCAAAGCTTTTGATATGGTCCCCCACAGTATTCTTGCCAGCAAGTTAAAAAGTATGGATTGGATGAATGGACTATAAGGTGGATAGAAACCTGGCTAGATTGTCAGGCTCAATGGATAGAGATCAACGGCTTGATGTCTAGTTGGCAGCCGGTATCAAGCAGAATGCTCCAAGGGTCAGTCCTGGGGCCGGTTTTGTTCAACATCTTTATTAATGATCTGGATGATGGGATGGATTGCACCCTCAGCAAGTTCGCAGATGACACTAAGCTGGGGGAAGAGGTAGATAAGCTGGAGGGTAGGGATAGGGTCCAGAGTGACCTAGACAAATTGGAGGATTGGGCCAAAAGAAATCTGATGAGGTTCAACAAGAACAAGTGCCAAGTCCTGCACTTAGGACTGAAGAAACATGCACTGCTACAGGCTGGGGACCGACTGGCTAAGCAGCAGTTCTGCAGAAAAGGACCTGGGGATTACAGTGGATGAGAAGCTGCATATGAGTCAATGGTGTGCCCTTGTTGCCAAGAAGGCTAACAGCATATTGGGCTGTATTAGTAGGAGCATTGCCAGCAGCTCGAGGGAAGTGATTATTCCCCTCTATTTGGCACTGGTGAGGCCACATCTGGAGTACTGAGTCCAGTTTTGGGCCCCTCACTACAGAAAGGATGTGGACAAATTGGAGAGAGTCCAGCGAAGGCAACGGCAATGATTAGGGGTCTGGAGCACATGACTTATGAGAAAAGGCTGAGGGAAGTGGGCTTATTTAGTCTGCAGAAGAGAAGAATGAGGGGGGATTTGATAGCTGCTTTCAACTACCTGAAGGGGGGTTCCAAAGAGGATGGAGCTCGGCTGTTCTCAGTGGTGGTAGATGACAGAACAAGAAGCAATGGTCTCAAGTTGCAGTGTGGGAGGTCTAGGTTGGATATTAGGAAACACTATTTCACGAGGAGGGTGGTGAAGCACTGGAATGGGTTACCTAGGGAGGTGGTGGAATCTCCATCCTTAGAGGTTTTTAAGGCCCGGCTTGACAAAGCCCTGGCTGGGATGATTTAGTTGGGGTTGATCCTGCTCTGAACAGGGGGTTGGACTAGATACCTCCTGAGGTCTCATCCAACCTTAATCTTCTATGATTCTTCTATGATTCTATGACTCGGCCCTCCAGCCGTGTCACCATCTGTGTTTTCCCCTTCTGGGGTTAGGTATCACTGTCCACCAGTCAAGCCACTTCCCCAGTGGCGAATGGGGGGGACCCGGGCCCATCCACTACTCCAGTTCCTGGCCGAGGGACCCTGTGGATAGCTGCCTCCTGCTGCACCTCTTTAACTTCCAACTCTGCTGCTTCAATGCCTGGGCCACTTCTCTGCGGCCTCAGCCAGCAAGTCCCAGCAGTCAGCCAGGAGCTCACTCTTGCTCCCCCGGTCCCTGCCAGCAGTTGCTCTGTCCAAGGTGTCACAGGTCTCTCAGCCTGCTAGAGACACAGTCATAGACTTTAACCGGACCCTATGAAGCTAAGTGTCAGGCTACCAGTATGGTAATGACTTTAGGCCTAATCCAAAGCCTCCTGATGTCAGCAGAAAGACTCCCATTGACTTCTGTTGTGTTTGGATCAGGGCCTGTACTGATGCTGTGCAAAGGCGCCCAGTGTGAACTAGTTATTTCCAGAAGGCTGAACAGGCTCAGACTGAGATGAGTGCTTGTGCAGTGAATAAAAGTGCTGGGCTTTCTCTGCACCCTGGGTTTTTCTGGTGCTTGGTGGCCCCTGGTCCCAAACTAAAACAGATATTATGTTTTCCATTCACAAAGAACAAGAATTCAGTATACATTCAATCTGAATGATTTTTCATTTATAGTAAGGGAAAAAGAGCACTATAGGAAAGAACAGAAGTAAAGTCTCTGGAGGGAGCACAGGGTGTGTGTCTCCTTTGTAACAAGCTGCACCAGCTTAGCGTCACAAAATGGCAGCTGCCACTGCAGTCAGGCTTCTTAACTAAGTCCTAAGAGAGCCTTGCGTTTAGTTAGTGGCTGGCAATCCCTGTCAGGAGGGGCAATAGCTCATCCTCTAACTCCTCATTAACATTTAGAGATTCACTTACATCATCTTTAGGCTAATAAAGAGCATGAATGTTTCCCTCCCCAGTAATTATATTGTCACCTGATTTGGTTTCAGTGCCTTTCCCCTTCCTGAACCTGTATCCCGGAACAGCTGGTTAATAGGGTTTTTACCTTTCCCTGCTGTGCTGCTGGTCCCGATCTCTCCTGGATAACATTTCCCCCTACTCCTTTCTCCTTTGCAATTTAATTCCCAAACTCTCTGCTCTGGGCTTAAAGCCCCAGCAGACCTATGTTATAGGTTCTTTGCTCCGGCCCTGATTCAGAAAAGCATCACAATTCAGGAAATCACATAAGCATTGGCTTCAATGAGAATGTAATCATGTGCTTAAAGTTAAGCATTTGTTTAGGTGCTTTCCTGAATATGGGTGTGTTGAGATGAGTTCCACAGGGTGGACCTAAGCACATGCTCAAGCGCTTTGCTGAATTGGGGCCTCTGTGCTGTTTTTAATCTTGTTCTTTTGCTAAATCTGTTCTGTCATTGGTCTGAAAGGCACGTAGACTGACTCACATTGGTTACTAACACAGGAATGACCTTTGCAAGGTATTGTATCTTTTCCTCTGCTGTTCTGCTGGTGAAATGTCTGCTCTTGCCTTAAGAACAAAGATAGATTCACTCAGAGAGAAAACAAATGTTTTTATCCTCTTCTCCGTTCATTAACAAACCATCTTTATAATGATAATGGGCCTGATTCTCATTTAGGCTAACACCCCTTTACACCCATCTGGCAGTGCAAATGAAATTTTCTCACACACACACAGAGCAGTGTGAAGGGGCCTTAGACCTCGTCTACACTTAAAAGTTAGGTTGGTATAGCTACATTGCTCATGTGTGTGAAAAATCCATACCCCCCGAGCAATGTATCTATGCTGACCGAACTACGGTTGCCAACTTTCTAACTGTACAAAACTGAACACTTTGCCCCTTCCCCTGCCCTGCCCCTTCCCCTGAGGCCCTGCCCATGCACTGGCCCTTCTCTGACACCCCGCCCCCATTCACTCCAGTCCCCCTCCCTCTGTCGCTTGCTCTCCCCCACCCTCACTCACTTTCACTGGGCTGGGGCAGGAGGTTGGGGTTGGGGTGCGGGCTCTGGAGTGGGGCCAGAAATGAGGGGTTCAGGGTGCGGGAGGGGGCTCCGGGCTGGGGCAGGATCACAGTTGTGCTATTAGAACAGGAACTTTCTTCCCTGGAATACATGTGTCTGATCTCAAGTGGCATTGATAATAGGGATGAAGGATGATCTTATGGTTAATGCACACCCCTGGGATTGAGGTCATCTAGGATCTGGTCTCAGTTTTGCTCTCTGTGCCATCTGTAAAATAGGGGCTGATTTTAGTGACCTACCATTGAGAAGCTGAACTCAGTATTGTTTGAACAGGGCTTTGAGATCATTCACTGGAAGGTCACTGTGAGCAGGGCCGGCTCCAGGCACCAGCCAACCAAGCACGTGCTTGGGGCGGCGCCTGGTAAGGGGCAGCCAATCTTGGGGTGGCGGGGGGCAGCGTGGCGCGGCGCTCGGTGTGTGGGGGTGTTCGGTGGCGCAGCGCTCGGCGGGCGGTGTTCGGCAGCGCGGCACTCCACGGGGGGCGGGGGTTTCAGCAGCGCAGTGCTCCGCGGGGGTTTCAGCGGCGCTCCGCGCGGGGGGGACTTCAGCAGTGCGGTGCTCCGCAGGGGGCGGGCGGTGTTTGGCACTGCAGCGCTCGGGGATGTTTGGCGCTGCAGCGCTCGGCGGGGGGTGTTCGGCAGCGTGGCACTCCACGGGGGCTGTTTGGCGGTGTGGCGCTCGGCGGGGGAGGGGAGGGGAGCGGGTTCGCCGGCGCGGCACTTGGTGGGGGGGTGTTACGGCGGGGTGGCACTTTTTTTTGTTGCTTGGGGTGGCAAAAAAGTTAGAGCCGGCCCTGACTGTGAGTATGTGTGGAAATCCTGCCATTCCCAGCTTAATAGCTAAAGGCCTCTTGTTATTGCCAAAGAACCAATGGGGTTTAAAAGCCCTGGGAAGCTGCTTGATCTGCTCCTGAGTCCAGTTAGAGGTGGTGGCAGTTTCTCCAAAGGCAAAGTGAACCCCAAATAAAATGTGTTTATAGGATGGAGGTAAAGCTGAGTCCAAACAGGCCATGGGGTAAAGAAGAGTTTGGCCTGGGAGTAGCCTACAGAGGAAACACGCAGCCCAAAGTAACCCTTGTCTCGTGAATATACAAAGCTTGACCTCTCCTGTCTCCATCAGGCCACCTCTCTCTGCTCGTGGGTACATCTTTGCATAGACCTGAATCAAATACAAGGTGTCACCGGGGTGACCATCAAAGAGCCCATAGCATTTTATGTAAAAGCAGAGTGTTTGTTTCGGTTCTTTGGCCAAAATTTCTCTTCTCCTGATGCTGTGGCATGTTATGTTGTGCTTGTACCCAAAGGCCCTGAATGAAGCAGGAACACAGTTGTATTATGTGGTTTACAAACATAGTCACTGATCCTGCGAACATTTAAGCATGTGGGTAACTTTACTCATGTGAGTAACCTCATTGACTTAACTGGGGCTACTCTCATAAGTAATCTTTTCCATATTCTTAAGTGTTTGTAGGATGGGGGAAGGGACTTCAATTCTGCAAATAGTTACACTCATGCTTCCTCAGTTCTCATCCCATTACGTCTCTACTCTACTTGCACTACATTGATGATATCTTCATGATCTGGACCCATGGGAAGGAAACCTTTGAGGAATTCCACCAAGATTTCAACAATTTCCACCCTACCATCAACCTCAGCCTGGACCAGTCCACACGAGAGGTCCACTTCCTAGCCACTACAGTGCTAATAAGCAATGGTCACATAAAAACCACCCTATACAGGGAACCTACTGACTGCTATACTTACCTACATGCCTCCAGCTTCCATCCAGACCACATCAAACGATCCATTGTGTACAGCCAAGCTCTAAGATAGAATTGCATTTGCTCCGATCACTCAGACAGAGACAAACACCTACAGAATCTCTATCAAGAGTTCTTAAAACTGCAATATCCACCTGGTGAAGTGAAGAAACAGATTGACAGAGCCAGAAGGGTACCGAGAAGTCACTTATTACAAGACAGGCCCAACAAAGAAAGTAACAGAACGCCACTAGCCATCACCTACAGCCCCCAACTAAAACCTCTCCAGCGTATCATCAAGGATCTACAACCTATCCTGAAGGACGATCCCTCACTCTCACAGATCTTGGGAGACAGGCCAGTCCTCGCTTACAGACAGCCCCGCAACCTGAAGCAAATACTCACCAGCAACTACACACCACACCACAGAAACACCAACCCAGGAACCAAACCCTGGTGCCAACTCTGTCCACATATCTATTCAAGTGACACCATCATAGGACACAAGCACATCAGCCATGCCATCAGGGGCTCGTTCACCTGCACATCTACCAACGTGATATAAGCCATCCTGTGCCAGCAATGCCCCTCTGCCATGGACATTGGCCAAACTGGACAGTCTCTATGCAAAAGAATAAATGGACACAAATCTGACATCAGGAATCATAAAATTAAAAAACCAGTGGGAGAACACTTCAGTCTCTCTGGTGACTCAATAACAGACCTGCGGGTGGCTATCTTACAACAGAAAAACTTCAAAAACAGACTCCAATGTGAATCTGCAGAACTGGAATTAATTTGCAAACTAGATACCATCAGATTAGGCCTGAATAAAGACTGGGAGTGGTTGGGTCATTACAAAACCTAAACTTAATTTCCCCAATACTAATTTCTCCCTACTGTTACTCACACCTTCTTCTTAACTGTCTGCAATGGGCCACTCTCTTACCGCTTCAAAAGTTATTTTTCCTCCCTTGGTATCCTGCTGTTAATTGATTTATCTCATTACCTACCACTTGGTAAAGCACCCCCATCCTTTCATGTATTTATACCTGTTCCTGTATTTTTTACTTCATACATCTGACAAAGTGGGTTCTAGCCCATGAAAGCTTATGCCCAAATAAATTTGTTAGTCTCTAAGGTGCCACAAGGGTTCCTCGTTGTTTTTGCTGATACAGACTAACACGGCTACCACTGAAATCCAATCAAACAAATATTTCCAGTGTATTCAGTGGGACTAATCGCATGAATCTAGTCAGGGGTATATGTATCTGCAGAAGGGCCATAGAAGATTGGTTTCTGCCCCAAGGAAATTGCAATTTAATATTAATAGTAAATGTACTAATTTGGCACTCAATGTGTGGTATGTGCTGTGTCAGTTGGCTGAAGCCCTATGCCCAGAGATGGCTGTGTTTCAGTAGTTCTGCATATGTTTAATTTGTGATGTATTTTTGGAGCTTTTGGGATGAATGCACTTGAAACATAAAATATTCATGATCAATATTAATAATACAGACTGTCATTCTCACTAATAAAAACAATAAATGAGAAATACACTAGATAAAATAGACTGGAAATAGTAGATAAAAAGTATACTGGATTAGACAAAACTAGATTGATTAAAGATAATAGGTGAAATTGATTAGCTATGTTATAGATCAGTGTTTCCCAAACTTGGGACGCTGCTTGTGTAGGGAAAGCCCCTGGCGGGCCGGGCCGGTTTGTTTACCTGCTGCTTCTGCAGGTCCGGCCGATTGCGGCTCCCACTGGCTGCGGTTCACCGCTCCAAGCCAATGGGAGCTGTGGGAAGCAGCGCGGGCTGAGGGACGTAATGGCCGCCGCTTCCAGCAGCTCCCATTGGCCCGGAGCAGCGAACCGCAGCCAGTGGGAGCCGCGATCGGCCAGACCTGCGGATGCGGCAGGTAAACAAACCGGCCCGGCCCGCCAGGGGCTTTCCCTACACAAGCGGCGTCCCAAGTTTGGGAAACACTGTTGTAGATAATATTTAGAACTCATTAGATAAGAAATTTAACAGATTACAGGGTGATCTAGCAGCTAGCATGTTGGACTGGGTGTCAGGAGACATAGGTTCTGTTCATGGCTTTGCTACTGTGATTTTGTGCAAGTAACTTTGTGTCTTTATACCATCTGTTATCTGTCTTGTGTAGACTGTAGAACCGTCAGATCAGAGACTGCTTTACATAAGAACATAAGAATGGCCATACTGGGTCTGACCAAAAGTCCATTTAGCCCAGTATCCTGTCTTCAGACAGTGGCCAATGCCAGGTGCTTCAGGCGGAATGAACAGAACAGGTATTCATCAAGTGATCCATCCCCGGTCGACCATTCCCAGTTTCTAGGGTTGCCAATTCTGGTTGGACGTATTCCTGGAGGTTTCATCATATGACATAATATTTAATGGAATATTAATCTTTAATTCCTGGAGACTCCAGGACAATGCTGGAGGGCTGGCAACCATACGAGCTTCTGGAAAACAGAGTCCAGAGACACCATCTCTGCACATTCTGGCTAATAGCCATTGATGATCTTTCCTCCATGAATTTGGAGTTCTGTTTTGAACCCTGTTATAGTCTTGGCCTTCACAACATCCTCTGGCAAAGAGTTCCACAGGTTCACTGTGCGTTGTGTGAAGAAATACTTCCTTTTGGTTGTTACCTGCTGCCTATTAATTTCATTTAGTGACTTCTATTTCTTCTGTTATGAGAAGGAGTAAATAACACTTCCTTATTTACTTTTTCAAAACTAGTCATGATTTTATAGACCTCTATCATATCCCCCCTTAGTTGTCTCTTTTCCAAGCTGAAAAGTCCCAGTTTTATTAGTCTCCTCAGATAGAAGCTATTCCATCCTCTAGTAATTTTTGATGCCCTTTTCTGTACCTTTTCCAATTCCAATATCTTTTTTGAGTTGGGGCAACCACATCTGCGCACAGTATTCAAGATGTGAATGTAGCATGGATTTATGTAGAGGGAACATGATATTTTCTGTCTTATTATCTATCCCGTTCCTAATGATTCCCAACATTCTGTTAACTTTTCTGACTGCCGCTGCATATTTAGTGGATGTTTTCAGAGAACTATCCACAATGGCTCCACAATGGATCTCTATCTTGAGTGGTAACAGCTAATTTAGACCTCATTATTTTATATGTATAGTTGGGATTATGCTTTCCAATGTGCATTACTTTGCATTTATCAACAGTGAATTTCATCTGCCATTTTGTTGCCCAGTGGTCACCCAGTTTTGTGAGATTCCTTTGTAACTCTTTGCAGTCTACTTTGGACTTAACTATCTTGAGTAATTTTTTATCATCTACAAATTTTACCACTTCACTGTTTAGCCCTTTTCCCAGGTCATTTATGAATATGTTGAATAGTACTGGTCCCAGTAAAGATCCCAGGGGGACACCACTATTTACTTCTTTCCATTCTGAAAACTGATCATTTATTCTTACCCTTTGTTTCCTATCTTTTAACCAGCTACTGATCCATGAGGGGGACCTTCCCTCTTATCCCATGACAGCTTCCTTTGCTTAATAGCCTTTGGTGAGGGACTTTGTCAAAAGCTTTCTGAAAATCTAAGTACACTATATCCACTGGATCACCCTTGTCCACCTGTTTGCTGACCCCCTCAAAGAATTCTAGTAGATTGGTGAGATATGATTTCCCTTTACAAAAACCATGTTTACTCTTCCTCAACAAATCATGTTCATCTGTGTCTGACAATTCTGTTCTTTATTATGGTTTCATGGCTGGTACTGTAGTTAGGCTTACCAGCCAGTAATTGCTGGGATCTCCTCTGGAAACTTTTGTAAAAATTGACCTCACATTAGCTATCCTCCTGTTATCTGATACATAAGATGGTTTAAATGATAGGTTATATACCACAGTTAGTAGTTCAGCAATTTCATATTTGAGTTCCTTCAGAACTCTTGGGTGATACCATCTGGTCCTGGTGACTTATTACTGTTTAGTTTATCAATATTTCCAAAACCTCCTCTAATGACATCTCAATCTGGGACAGTTCCTCAGATTTGCCACCTAAAAAGAACGGCTGAGATTTGGGAATCTCCTTCACATTCTCAGCCATGAAGACCGATGCAAAGTTTTGTATACAGTGCCTGGCACAACGGGGTCCTGATCTCAAGTGAAGCTTCTAAATCCTACTGTATAGTTAAAATAAGAATAACGGATTGCATTACAGAAATCCTAACCCCCCTATTCTATATGCACCATGTACCCTTAACATCATTTAAAAATACATCTCAAGTGCAGCAGCACAATTAAAAATAATCCACCACCACTAAGTATGAAATATGCAAAATGTTGCTAAAAATAGGTAGATTATAAACAACTAGATTGCGTAAGGTAACATTAAATGGGGTGATTATATACCAGAGTTATTCGAACTGTAAACATTCCAATGCTGGGATTGTCTTTTTGTTTATAGATTCAGAGAGTTTAAGACCAGAAAGAACCAAGAGATCATTTGGTCTGACAGCCTGCATATCACAGCCCTTCAAAATGCTGTACATTTTGGTTGTACAGCACCTAGCACAATAGGCCCCACTTCCTGAATGTGGGTCTCCCAGGTGATTAAAATGCAGGGGATGGAATAGGAGTCCTTGTGGCACCGTAGAGACTAACAAATTTATTTGAGCATAAGCTTTCGTGGGATGGAATGTGAGTAGGGGGCCTAGGTGCTGTAGCTAGGGGTGCTGGGGGTGCAGCCGCACCCCTTGGCTTGAAGTGGTTTACAGTTTGGTTCAATGGCTTTCAGCCCCCCCACTGTACACATTGCTCCAGCACTGTAGTGGGGCTGGCAGAAATGGGCAGATTCTAGGGAATTCTAGGTCAGAAATAGATGGGAATAGGCAGAGTTAGGGGAGCACCAGGTGATTACAGGTGAGGGCTCTGGACTGGGCCCAATTGTTGCCCCCAGGTGGGCTGTAGCTGCTGTAGCCCCTGGCGCCCCGGGCAGGAACTACAGCTCCCATGAGACCATGGGAGGGGGCGGGGCTTGGACCGCAGGCTCCGCCCCCGGCGGCGCCTGGTTGGCTGCGGCCGGGTGAGGTCAGGTTGTCGATGGTGACGGGGGGACGCGGCGGGGCTGCAGCCGGAGCCGGAGCCTCAGTCGGTGTCGGGAGCCGGAGCCGCTGGGGCCATGGGCTGGCGGGCGGGGGCCGCCGCTCTGCGCACCCAGCCTGCCGCGCGCTAGCGAGCCGCCGGGGAAGATGGCGGAGAGGTAGGTGCGGGGACCCCCCCCTCCCCACGGCACCTGTTCCCCCCCCACCACCTCTCCTCTCCCCTCCGCCAGCGCCTGCCGCTCCCCGCTGCCGGGCTGGGGTCCGTGTGCCCCCTCGCAGCCCCACCCCCACCCCCAGCATCCCCTTCTTCTCTCAGACCCCCCCATCACAGCCCCACCACGTCCCGTCCCCCCCCTCGCCGGGCTGGGGTCCGTGTGCCCCCTCGCAGCCCCACCCCCACCCCCAGCATCCCCTTCTTCTCTGACCCCCCCCATAGCCCCACCACGTCCCCCCCCTCGCCGGGCTGGGGTCCGTGTGCCCCCTCGCAGCCCCACCCCCACCCCCAGCATCCCCTTCTTCTCTGACCCCCCCCCTCACAGCCCCACCACGTCCCGTCCCCCCCCCCGCCGGGCTGGGGTCCGTGTGCCCCCTCGCAGCCCCACCCCCACCCCCAGCATCCCCTTCTTCTCTCAGACCCCCCCCTCACAGCCCCACTGCGTCCTCCCCCGCCGGGCTGGGGTCCGTGTGCCCCCTCGCAGCCCCACCCCCAGCATCCCCTTCTTCTCTGACCCCCCCCTCACAGCCCCACCACGTCCCTTCCCCCCCCCCCCGCCGGGCTGGGGTCCGTGTGCCCCCTCGCAGCCCCACCCCCAGCATCCTCTCTTCTCTGACCCCCCCCCATAGCCCCACCACGTCCCGTCCCCCCCCCCTGCCGGGTTGGGGTCCGTGTGCCCCCTCGCAGCCCCACCCCCAGCATCCCCTTCTTCTCTGACCCCCCCCCCAGCCCCACCACGTCCCGTCCCCCTGCCGGGCTGGGGTCCGTGTGCCCCCTCGCAGCCCCACCCCCAGCATCCCCTTCTTCTCTGACACCACCCATAGCCCCACCACGTCCTGTCCCCCCCCACGCCGGGCTGGGGTCCGTGTGCCCCCTTGCAGCCCCACCCCCAGCATCCCCTTCTTCTCTGATCTCCCCCCCCCCCCATAGCCCCACCACGTCCCGTCCCCCCGCTGGGCTGGGGTCCGTGTGCCCCCTCGGAGCCCCACCCCCAGCATCCCCTCTTCTCTGATCCCCCCCCATAGCCCCACCGCGTCTTCCCCCCTGCTGGGCTGGGGTCCGTGTGCCCCCTCGCAGCCCCACCCCCAGCATCCCCTTCTTCTCTGATCCCCCCCCCATAGCCCCACCACGTCCCCCCCCCCCTGCCGGGCTGGGGTCCGTGTGCCCCCTCGCAGCCCCACCCCCAGCATCCCCTTCTTCTCTCAGACCCCCCCTATAGCCCCACCACGTCCCGTCCCCCCGCTGGGCTGGGGTCCGTGTGTCCCCTCGCAGCCCCACCCCCCAGCATCCCCTTCTTTCTCAGACACCCCCCCCCATAGCCCCACCACGTGTCCCCCCCCTTGCTGGGCTGGGATCTGTGTGCCCCCTTGCAGCCCCACCACCACTGCATCCTCCCCCTGTTGGGCTGGGGTCCGTGTGCCCCCTCACAGCCTCACCCCCCCAGCATCCCCTTCTTCTCTCAGACCCCCTCACAGCCCCACCGCGTCCTCCTCCTGCTGGGATGGGGTCTGTGTGCCCCCTCAGAGCCCCACCCCCAGCATCCTTTTCTTCTTTCAGACCCCCACCCATTGGGCTGGGGTCCATGTGCCCCCTCACAAACCCACCCCCAGCATCCCCTTCTCTGAGACACCCGCTCCCAACCCCAGCATGTCCTCCCCCTGCTGGGGTGGGGTCCATGTGCCCCCTTACAGCCCCACCCCCCCAGCATCCCCTTCTTCTCTCACACACCCCCTCACAGCCCCACCCCTACCATGTCCCCCACCCTGCTGCTGAGCTGGGGTCTGTGTCTTCTCCCCTTACAGCCCCACCCCCACTGTGTCCCCCTCCTCCCGAAACCAACCTCATAGCCTTACCCCCACTGTGCCCCCCTCCCTCCTGAAACCCTCCCTCACAGCTCCACCACATCCCCCTCCCCCCTGCTGGGTTGGGGTTCCTTGTGGGGGGGTCTGTGCTAGTGGTGTTGGGTTTTAATGCCTCCCTCCCCTGCTGTGGGGTGTGGGTGTCTGACATGCTGTGGGGAAGGGTTGCTGGGGGTATCTGAACAGGGGCTTATGTGGATGTAGGGTAGTATGGGATATGGGGACTGGGGTGAAGGGGCAAGTGCAAAAGAGGGTGGGTTTGGGGTATGTATATGTGACAAGTGAGAAGGGGTAGGCGGTGGGTGTTGGCAGGCTGCACACTGATACAGGGTAGGGGTGCATATGGGTGTGTGCAGGGTATAGTGAGTATAGGCTAGTGTGTGTGTGTGTGTGTGGGGAGGGGGGTAGGGATGTCCGTGTGGTGCTGATTATTATGGGGTGGTGAGATGGGTGTGTGTGTGTGGATATAGGGAAAAGGGGAGTGTATGGTTCAAACTCTTCACATGGTAGGGTCTGTTCAATGGTATTGGGATAAAGGGGGTGTGGATTACAGGGCTGCAGTGGGATGTGCTGGGGGTGTATATTGGTATGGGGTAGGGCGTGTGCCTAAGGGGGATGAGTTGTTTGTGCTGGAATGGCTTTTATTTATTTTACATGTGCAGCACTTGCAATCCTCAGTCTTTCTCTGTCCTGTATGCTGCTCAGCGGCTGTGTTGCTACTGCTACTTCTCCTACTGCTTTCTGAGCCCTGCATTCTTGAGCTGCAAAAACTGCAGGATTTTTTTTTTCCTGTGTGATACCAGTTTAATCAACCCTCAGGTGACCTCTGCAGAAAAACCCACAGCTGCCATGCTCCTACACCTCACCTGGCAAACAGCGCTTGGGTGGCTTTTAGAAAAGCCATTAAAGGGAATTCATTATATGAGGTCCTAGGTGCATGAAAGCAGCAGGTGGCTTGAATGAGGCTATGCCTGTCACTGTGTTTACATCTGGCCCAGTAGTAAACAAGGTGTGGTACTGTGATTCAGTGCCATCAGCCCACCAGGTGTGGTGCTGTCTCTGCAGTTTTTTGTGCACCATTGACTGTGTCATGGTAGCATGTGCCCAGATAGTAGTTGCCCTGAACGCTAATATAGCTGCACATTCATTAAAAACAGTGTGATTACACTTCACTGAAAATCTGCTGCCTTCATTTGCACTGTTGCTAGGAGTGCTAATTTCTTTGACGTGAGGGGGAATCAACACCCTTGCACTTGAATAATTTGGCTTAATTTTAGAAATGTCCAGCTGTGTTTTTTTTATATGGAGAGAGACAAACAGTTTCTTGCAGTGTAGCATTCATGGGTGTGACCTGCTATCTGTAAGCTTCAGGCAGTGGCTGGACTGTGCTGGCAGGCTAAATTAGATCTGTTCTTACGTTGAATGCCTTTTTGTAGTACTGTTGTTGGGATGTTAGGGCTTTGTTACATCATTGATTTTAATTGATGAAATGGCTTATTTCTTCTGCACTATTAACTATTCTCTAAGAGTGAACCGTAAAGAATGGATGCAGAAGATAGGGATCAAGGTCCCCAGTGTTGATTACCCTCCTTCAATCACAGTGAAGTAATTGTATGAGATATGGCCCTGTGAACCTAATAGATTCTCACTCGGGCTGTGCCTGGAGGAGAGCGGACTCCTCCCTGCAGGTCTCAGCCAATACATGCTGGGGGGAAATTCCTTGGCTTAGTTTAAACCCAGTGCTAGTGAACCTGTCACTGCAGCTAGTGCACCTAACCCCATTTACACACTGGGATGGAACTGTTTGATTTTTTTCTTAGAACCCAGTGAAGTAGATTCTGCCAGCACCTCCTGGGGCAGAAAATCCTCAATATGTATCCTTTGGGAGAGGGAAGCTGGCAGAGGAAGGCCCTCTGATTTCCAACTTTGTTTCTGTACCCAATTCTGTGGGCAGCATTTCCTATTGAAAGCTCTTGCCTATGGAATTTGCTGCCACTGGAGATAAGATGGGCCTAGATCTAGCCTCCCTGCAAGCCTTATTTCTTCTCATTAGTGGAAGACCTGTGTGAAGAGAGAAGGCTACTAGTGAGGTTGATCCGGTTTGAGGTTAAGGAGGGAGGGGAGCAGAGTTGTGGTTCTTCTGATAGAACTGATATTGCTTATGTAGAGGTGCATGAGGTACGCTTTCAGCAGTGTTCACGTTAGTTACCTGTATTTATAGGGTGTCTGTGGTCTCTGGGTGTACTCTGTGGTTTAAATATGGTAATAAACAATTCTAAATAAAAGAAGCAAAAATGCCAGTCTTGTGTAACTTGCAGCTTTGAAGGAGATGAGGCCAGTTGGCTAAGAGCCCAGGATTTCATAGCTCGTAAACAGAGAAAATTTGGGTAAAGAGATGCAGCAGGATATGGGTAAATGTATTTCTATTGGGTGCAAGTGCTTTATTGAGAACATCCTGCTTCTGGCTACTAACAACCTTACTATTGGGACAATGAATTTGAGTGATCTGTACAGGGTTGGGTCAGAGATGGATCCCATAATTAAGATTGGTCAGTCTTTCTCCCAATCCTACAAACCTAAGATGTTCTTTGTATCATTAAAGCCAAGGATCTTTCCTAGCTTGTTTAAAAGCTCTTCCCTGTGCCCTCTCCATGGCAAGGTAAGATGATCAAACCAGGATGAGAACTTTAGATTGGCCCCCAGGGGTGGTGTGCAACTTCCCTTTTTATAGAAAGCAACAGAGGGTCCTGTGGCACCTTTAAGACTAACAGAAGTATTGGAGCATAAGCTTTCGTGGGTGAATGCCCACTTCATCAGACACAAGACTAACACTGCTACCCCTTTTTATAGAGACTCTCTGTTGTGGGGTTTGCCTTCTGACTCTTAGTTCCACAATATATCCATGTATATTTGCTCCTGCTAGAATCAATCAGCCATTTCATAGGTTGTAACACACATTCCCCGGATGCTTTTGGGACCTGTAATAAGAAAAGGGAAATCTAGGCTACCTGTCAGGAAGGAATATCCTGACAATTGGACAATTTCACAGCCAAATAGTTCTCTCTAGAGAAGTGGTGGAAGCCCCACCTACTGGAACATTCATGTTTAGACTAGAAAATGTGCAATATGGAACAATCCTGCTCTTCCTTAGGGAGATGGGATACCATGGCCTATTACTGATCTTCTCTTCCATCTCTAACTTGTATGATTCTCACGTGTTTAAATCTTTTTGAAGGTATCTGTGTTGTTTCCAACTTGTTGTCTATCAACAAATTTGGGAGCAGTTCAATCAGAGGACTGGGATTGGGATTCCTAGGTTCTGT
The DNA here is from genome assembly GCF_027887155.1 of Malaclemys terrapin pileata. Lineage (NCBI taxonomy): Eukaryota > Metazoa > Chordata > Testudines > Emydidae > Malaclemys > Malaclemys terrapin. Next base: position 3,889,818 of record NC_071506.1, on the reverse strand, counting down.
CCTTTTGTCACTGACTTACTCTGACCTTGGACAAATCATTTAAACTCTCTGATACCAAGTTCTTGCTGTAAAATGGGTATGAGCCCTGCCCACCTTACCGGGATGCGGAGAATTAAGTGTAAATTTGACTCTTCGAAATTCTTGGTGCTAGAATAGTGCAAGGATTAGCATACCCTTTCCACAGGCGCATTTCTGCTTTAGACAGTTGACCAAATGAAGAGCAGCATTCGCAACTCCAGACACTGGTGAATTTTCTCCATTCAGAGCTGTTAATATTTACAATGATCTGTGTTTATGATCATCTGTCCAGGTCGTATATCTATGTTCAGGCTGGCCAACCTAAAAATCCATGCCAGGAATTTCCATACTAGCATGCCTAAGGAGGGATACTTCAGTCCTGATTAAGTGTTGTACTTTTCAGCATCCTTGTTCAGAAGTTTTGGCCTCTGTTGGGATTTTGTTGCATGTTTAAATGATAGTGTAGGTGGAATACATGTGATGTCTTCATCAGCAAGTAGCTTGGTTTGGGATGATTTATGTAAGATCCTGCAGGTTTGGATAACCCATTCTTTCAATCTATTTATGATAGTCTCCGTGATTTTACCAACAGTAAGACTGCAGACTTGTTGGGTTGCGCCCACTCCTTTCTGAAATGGAGGGTACCCCTCAAATTCTAAGGTGATTTCATAACATGGTGATGTGTGGTATTTTAAAAACAACAGAACTAATAGAACATAAACATTTCAAGTGTCTGGGCTGATCCGAGGTGTAAAACAAATGTTAGTGGGGTTGCCAGTTCACATGCAGCTCTACTGATATTCTGGGCACTGGTTATGAATCATTGGGGCATGATGATTAATTGGGGTGTAAGATTTTATGCTTTACAATCACTGTACAATGATAGTGGTTATCATTCATCCCATGCATTCTTATAACATATTTATTTGGAAATGTTCATGGCCCCCAAAGGTAAATATTATAGAAAACTTCATTCTTACCCCCGATCCATGTCCCTTGATGAGGTTTTTCTCTGCTTAAATTCTGTAATGATCCTACAGTAACCTCTTCCCTTTAGTATGTTTACAAAATAATTTGTTGTTCCTCTCTTCAGCAACCATGCTCTCCCTCTTGTATTTTTTGCTTCAGTGATTATTACCTTGCATGCTCTAGATAACTCATTGAACTTTGACTTCTCCTTTTCCTCTTCCATCACTTCTCAAAAGATTTCTGCTGTAATTCTCTTTCCATTTTGCTGCTAATCCAGGATGGCTATTTTTAATCCCCTACTTGCTTTCTTGGCAACTGGGATAAATCTACTCTAGGTGCTAAGTGGAACCACTTGAGTATTTTCCAGGCAGCATATACACCCTGCCCTTTAAATTAGTTGTTCCTTTTTGAGTGCACTTGTACAACTTCTAACACTTGCTTTCTCAGAGTTCTACCTTCTCCCCCTGTCTGCTTCAGTCTAGCAATGAAAAAACTGCAGCACTGTGTTGCTGCTACCATGTGTCTCTCATGGAGTTAGTAACTGCTATGTCTGTTAGCACTTCCCCCTTGCTGGCACCTTGGATTCCCCTTCAGAGAATGCTTTTGCCTTGCCATCCCTGCTTTGAGTTATCAGCTTTTCCTGGCTGGGTGTGGATTTTCCAGAAAGTTAGGTTATGTCTACACTGCACTTTCATCAGTAAAACTTTTGTCGGTTGGGGGCGTGGAAAAAACCACACCCCTGACAGACAAGTTTTACCGATGAAAAGCGCCGGTGTGGACAGCGCAACCACCCCTCATTGGGATTGGTTTTATTTTGTCGGCAGGAGAGCCCTTTGCTGCAGACACAGAGTGGCTACACCGCGTACCGTACAGCTGTGCCGCTGTAAAGTAGGCCATGTTTACACTGCACGAGTCTCAGGCCAGACCCTTTCCCTTGATGGCTAACTCCAAGGCCACCTATCCCTGTGGGCTTGTAACGCCTTTGCAGACACTAGATTCAGCCAACTAAATCTGACTCACTTTTCTAACTTCACTATGTTGCAAATGATGAATGTATTCTGTGTATGCAATGCTATATGCTCTTGTATTCTTCTACTGATGTAGCACAGTTGGGGACTTAACTCTTGGATAGCAGCTGCTAGCGGGCCTAGTGGATAGTAAGCTTCCCCCCCTCCCTCCCCTCCACGGATATCTAACCTGGTGGCCCTTGGTCTCCTAGATTCAAGCCTCTTCCTAGCCCTCCCAAAGAGCCTCCCTTACTCAAGAGGGTGTTATCCTGAGCAGGCAGGCTTCCATCCCAGCAGGTGTTCTGGTTCCTTAAGGACCTAAATTCCTCCTGCTTTACAATAAACTCTCAGCCACACAACAGGGGACTGGATCTCCTGTCTATACACTATGCATCTGATGAAGTGCGTTTTAGCCCACGACAGCTTATGCCCAAATAAATTTGTTAGTATCGAAGGTGCCACAAGGCCTCCTCGTTGTTTTTGCTGATACAGACTAACACGGCTGCCACTCTGAAACCTGTCTATACACTCTATATGGAAATTTTGTTAATATTTAGCTTTAAAAAATCAATAGAAGCAAACAAGGAATGTAGGCTCATGAAATATAAGGTATAGTAAGCCAGTGGCGCATTTAATAATAATAAAAAAAACGACTTCTTTTAAAATGAGAAATGTGCAATTTTGACTGTTGGTTAACATCTCATAAAACTTGTGGCAAATGAAGCCTGAAATAGACTGTCAGAATGAGAAGCCTTTGCTTATTGTATTTTACAGATAGTGTGATCCAGAAAATTTTGTTCTTGAATTGAACACTGATTGGTGGTTATATTTCTGGTACAGAGCAGAGCTATTTCTTGACTTCTGAATCATTAACTCATCATTGCAGGTTTCCAAATACATTTGGCAGTAGAGAGAGAACTTATTGAGGACATGGGGGTTAAGTGAAAAGACAGCAAAATGATATCTGGATATGAATGCACCGTAGAGGGAAAGGTAGCTGTCTTTCTTCTCTCTCGCCCCCCCCCCCCCCCCCCCGTTAATGGTTATTGTGTACAGTTGAGTTTGAACTGATTGGTGTAAGGGTGGCTAACCTGTTGTGTTTATAACTGTGCAGTGCCCTCAGGCTGCCCTCCTCTTTCTTATGAGGGCACAACACATAAAATTCCTCTCCTATCAGTAGGAGAAAAAGGGATATGCTATTTCAGAAAAATCTCTATCCAACAGTAAATTCTTGTAACTATTAATGCTTTGTGCTTCTCTGGCACCTTCCATCTGAGGCTCTCAATGCATTCTACAAATGTTCATTTAGACCAGTGGTCCCCAACTTTTTTCGTTTGGCAGGTGCCAGATGATGAGCCACGGAGGACTGTGGCGGTGGACAAGCGTGCCGAATTGGCGGCATTTCAGCAGCGACGCCGATACTTCTCGGCGGCATTTCGGCGGATGCTTGTCCGCTGGCCAGTACGTGGGCTCACTTAGACGCCCCGGTGGACGCCATGGTGCCCGCGGGCACCACGTTGGGGACCCCTGATTTAGACTTTCAACACTCCTGTCACTATTCCCGTTTTATACATGGGAAAATAGACAGTGAGGATGATCCTGTCCAAGGTCACACAAGAATTACATGGCAGGGCCAGAAATAGAAGAACCCAAGTCTTCAGACTGTCCTGGGCCTTGACCATGAGATCACGTTTCCTTACCTCTACTGTTAAGCATTATCAGGAATCGTTTGCATTTATGTTAAAGTGAAACACTGCAATGTAGCATTTACAGAAAACAAATATGAATCTGTGTCCATTTCTGCTGCTGTCAGATGCACGTGGTCTCTGGTCTGCCTTTTTTGACGTGATGACATTTCTCTGTTTGCCTCATTGCATTTTTATCGATCTATTTGCTCTGTGCTCTGCTCGAATGTAAATGACTTGCACAGGCAACGTGTTTGGAAATCCAACCTCTTTACCATCTAGAAATGTTACTAACCCTGTGAGTTGAAGGTACATTATTATTTTATTGATTTCTATAGTTCCTCTTGCAAGCTTGAAAGCACTTCATATGCTGTAGGCAGGTAGCATGTGAAGAAGTTCTTTACCTAGTAAAATGCAGCCATCTCCAGGGTGGAAAATGGCAGCCTTTTCTCCAGACCAGAGTTTAGCATTTTTTACTTCCCATCCTATATTTCAAATGGGGGAATTCAGGTTGTCAGACTGTATTTACCCATAATCAGAGTTTGTCTAGAACACTTGCTGCTCTTAAGGAGGGAAAAATCTCTAATGACAAATGACTGCAACTGGTTTTGTCTCTGAAAAACAGCAGCACATTACCCACATGGAGGGGGGGATTGCGTTACATGCAGACTCAGAAGGAAGAGTGCTTCCTATTAAATTGCTGGCCTCACTTCCTGTTGCATCTTGGATATTGTTAGCCTGCCATCTAAATCCTGACCTGGCCCAATCCTCCTAAATTACTGAACTCTGAGATCACAGCCAAAGGTAGTCTAGCAGAGCATATGGCACATGTACCAGGTTTAATGTCACTAAAGTTTCACAACCTCTTCTTCGGTAACTAGCTTATCCACTTAATATAATAATAGCAATCAGCCGGAGGATATATAAGCTTCCTGTATGGTATATGATTCTGCTTTGAGCCTCATCATTTATTACTCCTGAGGGAATTCTGCACCAAAAAATTAAAAATTCTGCGCACGCTATTTTAAAATCCCTGCAAGTTTTATTTGTCATTGAATAAATGCAGAGGTTCCAGCATGGCAGTGGGGGGCACAGGCCACTGGCTGTATGAAGGTGGGAGATCACCCTGCAACACCCCCACCCCTGGGACATGGACTTAGCGGTGAGGCTGTACCTGACTCTGACACAGCACAAGGCCCGGGCCTGCCCCAGAAACACCCTGGGCCCTGCCCCTCTGTGCCAGGTGCACCAGGTGTGGGACAGGCAGACTCAACCAGGCAGGATCCAAGTGTAGAGGGGCTCAGTGTTGGGGGGATCCAGGTGTGGGGAGAGAGGGCTCTGTGTGGACAATCTGGGTGCAGGCAGCTCAGTGGGGGGGGTCTAGGTGGGGGGGATCTGGAGGTACAGAGTCTTGTTGGAGGGGGGTTCCAGGTGCAGGAGCAGTGGAACTCTGCAGGGGTTTCCAGGTGATGTGGCTGGGGCTCAGTGGGGGAGATTGGGTGCTGGGGAAGTGGGGCTTGGTGGGGGTCTGGGTGCAGCTAGTTGGGGGCCAGTGGCATGGGTGTCTGGATGGGCAGCTCAGGGTGGTGCAAGGGGTGGGACTTGTCAGGGTCAGGGTTTGAATGCAGGGCGCTCAGTAGGGGTGGTCTGGGGTGCAGGGATGGGGGTACAGAGGCAGGGGGTCTGGGTGCAGGGGGCTTCAGATTCAGGGGTTGAGGTTCAGTGGGGTGGGGTTTGGAGTGCTAGGGGCTTCTGGGTATATGGGGTGAGGCTTGGCAGGGATGTCTGGGTATGGGAGGTCTGGCGGCATGGGAGTTGGAAGGATACAATGACCCATTCCCCCCACAGCTGAGGAGTGATGGGGGCAGGAAGCAGGGGAGGATGCTGAGCTTTCTGCAGCAGGGGGAGGTTTGCAGGGAAGAGGAAGTCCCATCCTCTCCTGCCTCCAACCCAGCTGGGACTAGCAGCTGATCCTGGCTCAGGGCAGGAGCAACTGGCTGGGGTGTCCCCAGCCCCGTGGTGCTCTACCTCTGCCAGCTGTTCAGGTGCCTGAAACGATGTACCTGCGCTGCTAGGGAGTGGTGTGTGACTGCTCTTGCAGCTTTCCTTTGCTTCCCTGTCAGTCATCTTTCTGCGGGTAAGCAAAGAAATCTGCAGGGGACATGAATTCTGTACACACATAGTGGCGCAGAATTCCCCCAGGAGTAACTTATAAACTGGTATAAGCTATGCTATGTGTGTGTTAATTTCCTTTTATGCCTACTTTTGAGTGCACGTGTGCCACAGAGCTTTCATCAAATTCCCCATTACAAGCCCACTGCAACTGCTCTAGGTAAAAATCCATTGATGTATTAATGTTTGATTACTCTGGTAATATTTAATGTGGCTGTAAACGTTTAGAAAGGTTTCCAGGCAGGAAAAACATCAGGCAGAAAATCAGTATTTGATAGATGCAGAGCAATTGAGTGATCTGTTAAATGTGTATATGTATATGAATACATACACACACGTGTCTGTCAGGCCAGCAGGCTCAAAGATCACATGTGGCTTGTTTAGTCTTAGTGGAGAAAAGATGGCACTTACTGAGGCTGCTGGACCCAGATAGATCCTGTGGGTCTCTCTGGCTCTCCAACCATCTGACAAAACACATCCTGTGCTACTTAGTTGTCACATAAGATCTTAAAGTCCTGGCCAGAACTAAGAGTGATGGAAAGCAGTGCCTGGAAGCTGCAAGAGGAGTACCACTGACTTTTTTTTTTTTTTTTTTTTTTATTTGTGGGGCTGACTAATCTATACTTCTGATGATCAGTTCCAACAAAACCCAGCCAAACTTCCAAGGGATTTAGGCACTTCCACATTGGAATTGGTTCAGGGTTTGGCCTTCCTTTCAGGAATGGGAAGGCAACTTGGATCTCAGGGCTATGTACACAGGAATTCGTCCCTCTTGTGAAAATCCCAGTAGTGTTTCTTGCCCCTGTCCTTTATAGTCATGAATCTTGATAGCCATTCTGAAAGGCAGCATTGGGGGGGGGGGGGGAGTTGACAGCTTTTTCTCATCTTCTCAAGCTTCGAGAAATCCTTTCCTTTATTCCTTCTTGGGATCAAACTAAAATCCACCTTTGGGTACCTCTGAGGTAAGTGTCCCCACTTCCCATTCTACGTGAGGAGTGAAATAAATACCGGTACTAATAGGCCTGGTATATAAAAGCCTAGCTAGATTTCTCTGCCTGAATCTGTTTGAAAAGATTTTCTTATGCTCTCAGCTGTAGTAGGCTCCCTATTCCCTTCTAAAAGTCATGTGCCCATCTGCCTCTAGTGGCATATCCTATCCAACCCACCTCTCCGGGTGTGTATCAGAATTGGTCAGGAGAAGGGAGGCTGAAATGAGGATGGAAGAACTAATTTCGTGGCACATATCTGTGTTAATTAAGAATGATTGTTATAAAACAACAGGGTGGCATGGGGGTAGTCTCCATGAGATTTTCCCCTTCAGATAGAATTTGTGGGTTTTTTAGGACTGCTGGGAGCTTTTAGATCTATTTCACCACGCACCCTTTGAAGTGATGCTGTTGAATCTGTCATAGCTCCCAATAGTATCACTTTCAAGGCTGTAGGGAAAATTTAGAAAATGAATACGTCAAGCTTGCATTCATTTAGAAGCCTTTTTAGTTTTGCATATCTAATATTGCCTTAATGTCACCTTGAGTAATCTGTATCATAGTGCAGATACTCAGTGCTACAGCAAGGTTTGTGTCAATCTCTTCATTCAAATCTGTTTGAGAGTAGGGTGTGGCCTATAAGTTAATTAAAAAAAAAAATTTGCTCCAGGGAGCAACTTAGCATATGTTCTGGTTTTATGAAATTTCCAATTAAAAATCTGAATATCAAGGCTTATTTACTCTGTCTTGAAGGAAAAGTGGCGGCTATGACACTAAGCTTTGACTAGTGATCACTGCATGCAGTAATGCCTGGAGCAACTATTTTTTTTTCTCAAGGAAACTTTGTTTAGATAACTGACGGATCTACTTTTCCCTTCTTTGCTGGGAGTGATTCACAGTGAAATAAAGCCTTTTTCTACTCTAGCCACTAAGAAGAAAGGACAGCAGAATTGCTCTTGGCCGATCAAATGAAGATTTTTAAAGCAAGTAAGCAATAGTCCACGTGACAGCACTTTCGTGCAATATCGTTGGTGCGCCAGTATTGCATATAACCTCTGGCAGGCTGGAGGTGGGGAAATGTGACTAATATTGCAACCCTGTGCAGTATAACTGGCGTCCATTGGCACTAAAACCAGTGAGTGGTCTTTAAGACAAATCGGTCAGGTTGTAACCCCTGTCAGAGAGGTACCCCCTCCTGGGGAGTCTCGCATATACTAGTTCAAACTACGTTCTCCAGAGACCAACAGACAAAGGAAAGGACTTTTGGCATAAATAGCCTGAATTTAAATGGACTCAGTGCTTTCTTTCTGATCCAGCAAACGGACATAACCTTCTGCCCAATGGGGTCTAATCCTTGCAGAAGGGTTGTAAAGTCTTGACCTAGTTGGGCCCTATAAGACTGATGGGTGACCTCTGGCTTGGCCCAAGGAGGGGGAATACAGGTGCAGTGACCCTGAAACTGTGATCATCTGGCTGGATTTACCTTAGACCACTGTCCCTGTGATAGTTTATGAACCTCCAGGTCACCATCGTTTTTCAGAACGAGCAGTAACTTTACAAATACCTCACCAGTATGGAATTGAGTTGTAAGTCCTCTGGTGATCCATGGTGCTGTGGTCTAGAGTTGAATTATATTTGCTCAAATGTTCCTCCTTAGTTTGAAACCTCACAGCAGCAGGTAGGAAGTCCTAGCAGGGAAAGTCTTGCTGGGTGTATGTGAAGGTTTAGGACCCAGTATAGAACCAGACCTGGTGTTGGTGATGGTGTGAGGGAAGCAGAGTTGTTTGTAAGTACAATTCTGCCTCTGGGCTCTACTACTAACATCAATAAAGAAAATATTCAATACAATTAATAAAAACTCTTGGAAGGTGCTGCGTTTGGGCAGGAACTCTGTGTCTGCTTTATGAAGACCAGAGTAGGCAGCCTAGCTGCTTAGTATGAGATTGCCGCCCCCCCCCCACTTGTTTATCCCCATCTAACCTGTGAAAAATGAGTCATGTCTGTAGTGGGACTTGAAGTTCCTAGCTCTGGGCACCATGTTTCATGCAGCTGATCCTGACAAATCAAGGGGGTTTCTGTTCTTGAAGTTGTGGCAGTGGAGTAGTTTTTGTATTTTGTTGGGTCAGGTCAGATTTGCATTTCTCTGAATGAATCAAAATGGCTAAGGGGGTAGGCTCTCAAAATGTAAATGAAGGGGTGGATGGAGCAGCAGGTTGCTGTCACTGATTGGCCAGTTGGGGCACTGTGCGCTAGTAAACTCCAATTCTGTTGATCTTGGGTGGTCAGCAGGTATGTTAGTGAGCACTAAGGGATGAGCTGCCTTCATGTTGGTTCGTATAGCACTGAGGTATGGTTGGTACTCAGTAACAAATAACTCCTACTCACTAAACTTAATATTAAGTATAAGGACCTGATCCAGCGCCCACTGAAATAAATTAAAAGATTTTTTTGGATTTCCATGGCCTCAGGATCAAACCCTAAGAGCCCATAACCCACAATAACGGGTGAAGTATAACAACCTAGGTAAATACATGGAAGATATACTTTGAATGTCTCTTTATCTGTACTAGGAATATAGCAGTGATTTGTCTTAGGGCTGGTCCACACTAAGCCCCCAGTTTGAACTAAGATATGCAACTTCAGCTACGTGAATAACGTAGCTGAAGTCGAAGTATCTTAGTTCGAACTTAAAGGTACTTACCGTGGGTCCACACATGGCAGGCAGGCGCCCCCGTCAACTCCGCCTACTCCTCTCGCGGAGCAGGATTACCAGCATTGACGGCGAGCACTTCCGGGATCGATTTATCGCGTCTTCTCTAGACGTGATAAATCGATCCCAGAACATCGATTGCTTGCCACCAAACCAGCGGGTAAGTATAGACGTACCCTTAGAGATACTTACAGATGGTGGTACATAGATTTGCCTCTCAAGGCTCTGAATATAGCTTTCTACCTAGGTATTTTAATAAAGAGAATAACACTTCAAGAGGTGAGATTATATGGAAATACTTGCATTTCTCCCGTGACTGAAAATAATTGGTTTTTAAACCTTGTACCTCATATGGTATAACTGTATGCTTTGTCATCAGTTATTACTTATTAGTGTTTATAATGAGGGAAAACTACGGCAGAATGTCACAATGAAAGCTCACTTATTTTGTATTAGTACAGTACATTGCAAACACATGCAGAGCTGTCTCTACAACCAAAAGCTTGAACATAAATCTTTCATTTTGGTACCCTGGGGAAGATGCTACAAGTTAATTTTAAGCCTGTGCTATTTATCCTTTAAAATGCCTTCTCTTCCAGATCCAGATTCAACTGTTAGGATTTTAGTTTGTTAAATTATCAAGGTGGTCAAAATTAAAAGTTGAGTCTTCCAAATGAGGAAAAGCATCTGAAAGAAGAGCCTTAGTGAATAGGAAGAACTAAAAGACGAGAGAGATGCATTGTTTACATTACATTGGTACCTGGAGGCCCCAGTCAGGATCAGAGCCCTGTTGTGCTTGGAACTGTACAAAGACACATGAAGACATGGTGCTTGCCCTAAAGAGCTTGCTAACTAAGGGTATGTCTACACTACGAAATTAGTTCGAATTTATAGAAGCCGGTTTTATTGAAATCGGTTGTATACAGCCGATTGTGTATGTCCACACAATAAAATGCTCTAGGTGCTCTAGTCGGCAGACCGCGTCCACAGTACGAGGCTAGCGTCGACTTCCGGAGCATTGCACTATGGGTAGCTATCCCACAGCTATCCCACAGTTCCCGCAGTCTCCGCCGCCCCTTGGAATTCTGGGTTGAGATCCCAATGCCCGGATGATGCAAAACAGTGTCGCGGGCGGTTCTGGGTACATGTCGTCAGGCCCCTCCCTCCCCCGTCACAGCAACGGCAGACAATAGATTCGCGCCTTTTTACCTGGGTTACCTGTGCAGACAACATGGAGCCCGCTCAGCACAGCTGAGCTCACCGTCACCATATGTCCTCTGGGTGCCGGCAGACGTGGGACTGCATTGCTACACAGCAGCAGCTGCTAACTGCCTTTTGGCGGTAGACGGTGTAGCATGAGTGATAGCCGTGGGGCTGGCAGCCGTAGGGCTGCATTGCACCAGCCCCTTCCAGGCGATGGTATATTATGACTGGTACCCGTCGTCGTCGTACTGGAGTGGCTGTCAATCATGGCCACCTGGGCAGACATGCTACTGTCTCGATGATGACGGTTACCAGTCATAATATACTATTTTCTGCCAATTGCCCAATATTGTCTGCTAAGCACCCAGAAGAGGCCGAGGGCGATGCTGGGTGCTGGCGGACGTGGGGCTGGCAGACGTGGGGCTGCATTGCTACACAGCAGCAGCCCCTTGCCTTTTGGCAGATGATGGTATATTATGATTGGTACCCATCATCATCGTACTGGTATGGCTGTCACTCATGCTGCAGCGTCGGCTGCCACCTTAAGATGTAAAAAATAGATTTGTTCTGTGTTCATTTGCTTCCCCTTCCTCCGTGAAATCAACGGCCTGCTAAGCCCAGGGTTTCCAGTTTAATCTTTGGGGGGACCATTCTGTGTGACAGTTGTTTGTGTTTCTCCCTGTTCCTGTACCTGTACGCCATGTCGTCACTCGGCCCTCCCTCCCTCCCTCCCTCCCGCCCTCCTTCTCCTGGTCCATCAGATACTACTTTCGCGCCTTTTTTCTGACCAGGCGCCATAGCTAGCACTGGGATCATGGAGCCCGCTCAGATCACCGCGGCAATTATGAGCACTATGAACACCACGCGCATTGTCCTGGAGTATATGCAGAGCCAGAACATGCCAAGGCGAAACCCGGACCAGGTGAGGAGGCGATTGCAGCACGGCGACGAGAGTGATGAGGAAATTGACATGGCCATAGACCTCTCACAAGGCACAGGCCCCAGCAATGTGGAAATCATGGTGTCACTGGGGCAGGTTGATACCGTGGAACGCCGATTCTGGGCCCGGGAAACAAGCACAGACTGGTGGGATCGCATCGTGCTGCAGGTATGGGACGATTCCCAGTGGCTGCGAAACTTTCGCATGCGTAAGGCCACTTTCATGGAACTTTGTGACTTGCTTTCCCCTGCCCTGAAGCGCCAGAATACCAAGATGAGAGCAGCCCTCACAGTTGAGAAGCGAGTGGCGATAGCCCTGTGGAAGCTTGCAACGCCAGACAGCTACCGGTCAGTCGGGAATCAATTTGGAGTGGGCAAATCTACGGTGGGGGCTGCTGTGATCCAATTTGCCAGGGCAATGAAAGACCTGGTGATAGCAAGGGTAGTGACTCTGGGCAACGTGCAGTCAATAGTGGATGGTTTTGCTGAAATGGGATTCCCAAACTGTGGCGGGGCCATAGACGGAACCCATATCCCTATCTTGTCACCGGAGCACCAAGCCACCGACTACGTAAACCGCAAGGGGTACTTTTCAATGCTGCTGCAAGCCCTGGTGGATCACAAGGGACGTTTCACCAACATCAACGTGGGATGGCCGGGAAAGGTACATGATGCTCGCGTCTTCAGGAACTCTGCTCTGTTTCGAAAGCTGGAGGAAGGGACTTTCTTCCCGGACCAGAAAGTGACCGTTGGGGATGTTGAAATGCCTATCGTGATCCTTGGGGACCCAGCCTACCCCTTAATGCCATGGCTCATGAAGCCGTACACAGGCAGCCTGGACAGGAGTCAGGACCTGTTCAACTACAGGCTGAGCAAGTGCCGAATGGTGGTGGAATGTGCATTTGGACGTTTAAAAGCGCGCTGGCGCAGCTTACTGACTCGCTCAGACCTCAGCGAAAAGAATATCCCTATTGTTATTGCTGCTTGCTGTGCGCTCCACAATATCTGTGAGAGTAAGGGGGAGACCTTTATGGCGGGGTGGGAGGTTGAGGCAACTCGCCTGGCCGCTGATTACGCGCAGCCAGACACCAGGGCGGTTAGAGGAGCACAGCAGGGCGCGGTGCGCATCAGAGAAGCTTTGAAAACGAGTTTTGTGACTGGCCAGGCTACTGTGTGAAACTTCTGTTTTGTTTCTCCTTGATGAACCCTGCAACCCCCCCCCCCCCGACCCAGTTCACTCTACTTCCCTGTAAACCAACCACCCCACCCCACCCTCCCCTCCCCCTTGCAGAGGCAATAAAGTCATTGTTTTTTCACATTCATGCATTCTTTATTAGTTCCTTACAGAGGTAGGGGGATAATTGCCAAGGTAGCCTGGGATGGGTGGGGGAGGAGGGATGGAAAAGGACACACTGCATTTTAAAACTTTAACTCTTATTGAAGGCCAGCCTTCTGATGCTTTGGCGATCATCTGGGGTGGAGTGACTGGGTGGACGGAGGCCCCCCCACCGTGTTCTTGGGCGTCTGGGTGAGGAGGCTATGGAACTTGGGGAGGAGGGCTGTTGGTTACACAGGGGCTGTAGCGGCGGTCTCTGCTCCTGCTGCCTTTCCTGCAACTCAACCATACGCTCGAGCATATCACTTTGATGCTCCAGCAGATGGAGCATTGCCTCTTGCCGTCTGTCTGCAAGCTGACGCCACCTATCGTCTTCAGCCCGCCACTTGCTCTGTTCTTCCCGCGATTCAGCCCGCCACCTCTCCTCTCGTTCATATTGGGCTTTTCTCATCTCCGTCATTGACTGCCTCCATGCATTCTGCTGTGCTCTATCAGCCTGGGCGGACATCTGCAGCTCCGTGAACATCTCGTCCCTCGTCTTACGTTTTCTCTTTCTAATGTTCACGAGCCTCTGCGAAGGAGAAACATTTGCAGCTGGTGGAGGAGAAGGGAGAGGTGGTTATAAAAGACACATTTTAGGGAACAATGGGAACACTCTTTCATTACAAGGTCGCATATTTCGGCTTGCAGGCAGCCATCGTAGGCCACAGTGTTTTGGCTTTTTTAACCTTCTTAACATGCGGGAAAGGTTGCAAACAGCAGCGCATTTCCCATATCAAGGATGAATTGGGTTGTCCATTTAAAATGGGGTTTCAATGTAAAAGGAGGGGGCTGCGGTTTCCCGGTTAACATGCGGCACAAACACAAGTAAACCACCCCCCCCCCCACACACACACGATTCTCTGGGATGATCACTTCACCCCTCCCCCCCACCGCGTGGTTAACAGGGGGGAACATTTCTGGTCAGAAGAGCAGGAACGGGCGCCTCTGAATGTCCCCCTTAATAAAATCACCCCATTTCAACCAGGAGAGCTTTCTGGAGATGTCCCTGGAGGATTTCCGCTCCATCCCCATACACGTTAACAGACTTGCTTGCTTTTTTTTTTGTAATGTTTACAAATATTTACAAAGTTACACTCACCAGAGGTCTCCTGTGTGCCCTGAGGGTCTTGGGTGAGTTCGGGGGTTACTGGTTCCAGGTCCAGGGTCACAAACATATTCTGGCTGTTGGGGAAACCGGTTTCTCCGCTTCCTTGCTGCTGTGAGCTACCTACAGTACCTCCATCGTCATCTTCCTCGTTCCCCGAACCGTCTTCCCTGTGTGTTTCTCCAGTGAGAGAGTCATAGCACACGGTTGGGGTAGTGGTGGCTGCACCCCCTAGGATCGCATGCAGCTCCGCGTAGTAGCGGCAAGTTTGCGGCTCTGCCCCGGACCTTCCGTTTGCTTCTCTGGCTTTGTGGTAGGCTTGCCTTAGCTCCTTAATTTTCACGCGGCACTGCTGTGTGTCCCTGTTATGGCCTCGGTCCTTCATGGCCTTGGAGATCTTTTCTAATACTTTTCCATTTCTTTTACTGCTACGGAGTTCAGCTATCACTGCTTCATCTCCCCATATGGCGAGCAGATCTCGTACCTCCCGTTCGGTCCATGCTGGAGCTCTTTTGCGATCCTGGGAGGACTCCATGACGGTTACCTGTGCTGATGAGCTCTGCGTGGTCACCTGTGCTCTCCACGCTGGGCAAACAGGAAATGAAATTCAAACCTTCACGGGTCTTTTCCTGTCTACCTGGTCAGTGCATCTGAGTTGAGAGCGCTGTCCAGAGCGGTCACAATGAAGCACTGTGGGATAGCTCCCAGAGGCCAATAACATCGAATTCCGTCCACACTACCCCAATTCCGACCCGCAAAGGCCGGTTTTATCGCTAATCCCCTCGTCGGAGGTGGTGTAAAGAAACCGGTTTAAAGGGCCCTTTAATTCGAAAGAAAGGGCCTCGTTGTGTGGACGTGTCCAGGCTTAATTCGGTTTAACGCTGCTAAAGTCGACCTAAACCCGTAGTGTAGACCAGGCCTCAGACAAATGATATCTGTAGGGCATGGGGATAGGGCTGCAACCAAATAGGCAGATCTTATCTAGATGAGTAATTAAAAGTGTAATGTATCCGTTATCCCCATCTGTCCCACTTAAGCAGGCTTGGCAGAACTTGATTCTTAGTTTTTATAATTGTGATGGATAATATTGATATTTATTTTTAAGCATTTTTTAATTTTATTGATTTTAAATTTTCACAGTTGTGGGAAATTATGGGGGATCAGGCAATAGTGGGAGGTCTGACAATTATTTAATGACAGTAGTTCAGATTAAAGGTAAAGCTTTATAAGTGTTAAAATACAAATTGTCAACATCACATGTCAAAATATACAAAGTAAATATCCTTAAATCAAACTCTATTACAGTCTCAATCTGTATTTTTCTTATGTTGCCTATCTGTAAATTTTGATTATCATTGGAAATATTTTTTCGTCTGTGCATGAGATAAAATCAATGTTGATCAACATTTAGCAATAAAAATCTAATCTTTCCAAGCCTCAACATAAGTGTCACTAATACTTCTTTCCCCCTTTCAGTATCTCCTGAGTCTTTGATCTAGTTTGGTAGAAGCTGTTTAAACCTCAGGTTGTTCAGCTCTCATCCCCAGGACAGACAGTTAGCCATATCATATGTTGCAGTGAGCCAGTTGTCACAGGTACCTACAAGATCTCTATCAAGCATTCTTAAAACTACAATACCCACCTGCTGAAGTGAGAAAACAGATTGACAGAGCCAGACGAGTACCTAGAAGTCACCTCCTACAAGACAGGCCAAACAAAGAAAATAACAGAACACCACTAGCTGTCATCTTCAGCCCCCAACTAAAACCTCTCCAGCGCATCATCAGAGATCTACAACCTATCCTCAAAGATGATCCTTTACTCTCACTGCTACTCTGAAACCTACTTTAATTTTGTCTACATTCAGCTACAGTCGTCCTAGATGGCAACCGGGCTCTCTCCCAGCAGCCGGAAAGCATCTTGTTAAATATCAGTCTTAGTGCTGTGACACATCTGTGCACATGTACTGAAAAGTCAAGGAACTCAATCCTAATTAAGGGTCCTAATGCCAGTCACAAATACATGTGCAGGGTTCCCATTGAATTAATTGGGGGAGCCCCTGTGCATACATTCCATTGAAGAATTTGGCCCTATATTTATTAATGTCTGGGGCATATTTTTGCTAAACTTGACTGTGTAGGAGTAACTAGGTCAGCACATGAGAGAGATTGGGGGGCGGGGGAGAACAAGAGTTGCTTTAAGTCTTTTTTGATTTAGACACATCCTAATTACGTGCACACAAAAAAAAATCGAATGGGCTAAATGTTGGACTGGTAATTTGGTAAATGATCTTACCAAAGAAGGAATATTAATAGTAAGTTAAATTATTTGAATTAGAAAGCCTTGTCTATACTAGAGATCTCGCCACACCAATGCAGCCGCCCCAGTATAGATGTAGTGCTTTGGTGTAAACTGCCGCTTGCACCCAGTGTAGCTTGTCGTGGTTTACACCAACGCAGCACGTCTACACTGGGGCAGCTATGCCATTGGCTAAAACCCTAAATGTAGACAAGTTCTTGAATTCTAATGGGTACTCTCAAGATACTGTTAAGTGCCTTGGCGCTGACCCTGGGCTGGGAGGAGGGAGCCGCTGGAAGGCATGAATTGGCTCCTGATTAACTCCAACTCCCCTGCTTTCCCAGTTGCAGATTCTTGACCCCTTCAGAATGGGAGGCATAGGGAGGGGCAGGATTCATCAGGTAGTCAAACGAGGGCAGCTGTCCCAAAGCTTAAGAGCAGCTCTTGTTTCAACTGCCTGCACAGATGTGAGAAGACAGACTGGCCTCATGATGCCAGGGACCTCCTTACCAAGAGGTATTTGAGGTCTGCTGCTGCTTGTGAGGATGGCTAAGGAGGTGAGAAGCTTGCTAGGGAAGGAGAGGGTGGGCTCCAAGGGGGAAGGTCAAGAGCTGAAAAACCATCTCCTTCAGTTCATTGGTTCTGGCCCCTTGGGTTGCATGGTGTCTTTTGTATCTGAAATCCATTGAGGAAGATTCTGGAAGCTTGATAACAGCAAAGGAAAAGTATATTCCCCTCGCTCTTTCACAGAGCTCACATTTTTCCTTTCCTTCTCTTTCCTCCTTCTCCCACATTACCTCCTGGGAATTATAGTTCCTGGACTCAAAGCTACAGGAACCACCTAGAAACAAACTTAGAGAAACAAGCTTGGGGAAGCTGTCTGCACCTAGCTAGATACAACACACCCTTCCCCTTTTAGTCATCATTGTAAAACTTAGTCACCTCTAAATCATCACTTGAATCAGTAAGTCTTCCAATATTTTAGGCAGTCTCCTTTGACTCACAGCTCTTCTAATGCCTGGAGAGGCAGGAACAAAACTAGGCACTGGAGCAATTCCTAAATGCTAAAGACTATCTATCTCTATCAGTCATCGATGTTCTTTGGTCCAAGGTGGAAGTCCTCATTCTCTTCATGAGCTGTGGACAATCTTGAATGTTCCTTTTCCTTCCATCTATTAATACAGCAGAATGTCCATGGATTTCTGTTATCTGCAAAGACACGAGTATCTTAAACATCCTTTTATGACTGTCCGCTTCACATGAACAGAATCTCCAAGGTGAAGCCTCATGTTTCAAATTTCTTCTGATCTCTGTACTTTCCATTTCACCTGTTTGTTAACATGTTCACAGATGGTTTCATTGTAAGGTTTGATTGAAAAAGGAGAACATGTAAGCCCTTGACAGGTAGTAAGTCATATATTGACCTTGCATCTTAGGAGTATCACCCTTTGAACCATTGAGTGTGGAGTGGTCCTATAAACAGTGTTCATGTAACGTTTCTTTCCATGGTCTTGCTTGCAAACTGGTGAGTTGCAAACTTTCTTTCACTAGTCTGTTCATTTTCTTGACTAGACTATTAGCTCTTAGGTGGTATAAAGAAACTGTTTTGTGCTTGATACCATTGCTACTGAGGTAGTATTGCATTTCAGGAGAGGTCAGTTGCATTCCATTCTCGGTTACAAATTCCTTGGGAAATCCTTCTCTGGTGAAGAGAGATGACCTGAACTTAGTCACTATTTCAGTGGTAACCTTTCCAGTGAGTAACTTTCAGCCACTTTGAATGATCTACCATTACACACAATGCACAGTCAACCTGTGGAACTCTTTGCCAGAGGATGTTGTGAAGGCCAAGACTATAACAGGGTTCAGAAAAGAACTAGATAAATTCAGAGGACAATAGGTCCATCAATGGCTATTAGCCAGGATGGGGAGGGATGCTGTCCCTAGTTTGTTTGCCAGAAGCTGGGAATAGGTGACGGGATGGATCATTTGATTATCTGTTCTGTTCATTCCCTCTGAAGCACCTAGCATTGTCCACTGTCAGAAGACAGGATACTGGGTTAGATGGACCTTTGGTCTGACCCAGTGTGGCTATTCTTCTTATGGCAAACCTTTTCATCGCAGACTGATCTTCAAATGATCCTATTCTGTCAAGAGCCAGTTTCTCCCATGCACAGTTTGGATAGTCAATGGATATTAGAGGAATGCTGAAGGGTTTCTGTGACTTACCAGTACTAGCACGAGGCATGCAATTCTTGATTATTTCCTCAACTTGATGGTTCATCACATTCAAACCTCACATCCTTTTTTAGAAAATGACATGAAGGAACTATGTTTTATAGCAAATTGCTGTACAGACTTTGAATACTATTCACACAATCCAAGAAGGATCTAAATTTGTCCTTGTTATCAGGCTCTGGTGCATCACAAATGGCTTCATTGGTGGCTTGCAGGCAGATCTGTCAAACGGGCAAGGTTCTGGAGGGAAGGCTAGTATTACTTTAACTGGGATTGTTTAGTCTGCAGAAGAGAAGAATGAGGGGGGATTTGATAGCTGCTTTCAACCTGAAAGGGGGTTCCAAAGAGAATGGATCTAGACTGTTCTCAGTGGTACCAGATGACAGAACAAGGAGTAATGGTCTCAAGTTGCAGTGGGGGAGGTTTAGGTTGGATATTCGGAAAAACTTTTTCACGAGGAGGGTGGTGAAGCACTGGAATGGGTTCCCTAGGGAGGTGGTGGAATCTCCTTCCTTAGAGGTTTTTAAGGTCCGGCTTGAAAAAGCCCTGGCTGGGATGATTTAGTTGGGAATTGGTCCTGCTTTGAGCAGGGGGTTGGACTAGATACCTCCTGAGGTCCCTTCCAACCCTGATGTTCTATGATACCAGCTTCAGTATGAGAACACTAGTATTACTCCTGAAACTGAGGACCAGTGTGTGCTGAAGCTGGACTGGAGCGTGTCAGTCTGACAAGGGAACCCTAGCGACTTTAAAATGTAGCTAATGTCTTACTTCATAGTTTAAGTATCTGTCTATTAAAGTAATTGTTGCTGTGCAGCCTTTGTTTCTTCCCTCCCCTTCACCCTGAGGAAAAACCAAGAGTCAAGCTCTTTCCAAGGAGACTTTAAATCTTCAACTTGGTTATTGGGCATACCGGTAATTGCTCAAGCTTTTGTGTGTAGCTACAGCTGCCCTCTGCCCTAGAGGAATGGTTGATCCCACTATCCAAGGTTGCCTTGGGGGAAGGCATTTCTCCAGTTCACACTGAGAGTGAAAAGTTCACCCTTTTTTTTTTTTTTTTTTTTTTTTTGGTACAGATTGGAGGGTAAAACTGGCAGGTGCTGTAGGATGGCTGGCCACTTAACCTTGTCACGGCCAGGGTGGATATAGAGTTGGATTCCATCTCTTGGTTGAGATTCTGAACTAATACAATCTTTCTAGGGGTTTGATCCACTTTGGGTGGAGGGGGGTTGCCTGGCTCATTGGTTAAGGGCTGAATAACTAAGGATGGAAGATCCAATTGTCTAAACAGAGTTAGGAGTCAAAGGCTGTAAGACTTGACTCTGGTGGGCAAAGAGGGTAAGAAGTCCTCATTCATAGAAATCAAGTAAAGTACATGAACTTAAGTTTTACTATTCCTGTATTTAGAATTTCTCTGTCCTGGTAATTCCCTGGAAAGCCTAGTTTGTGCATACTGTCACGGAGTATTGGGGAACTCAGGGCCCTGCACCCCCGGCTTCCTGCGATTCACTATGACTCTCGGCCAGCCAGTAAAGCAGAAGGTTTATTTGGATGACAGGAATACAGTCCAAGACAGGTCTTGCAGGCACAGACAACAGGGCCCCCGTCAGTTAGGTCCAGCTTGGGGTCCCAGGGCATCCCAGCCCTCCCCTTTGGGAGGTCAGAGCCATCTCTGCCTCCCAGCCATCTCTCCAGCCCACGTCCAACACCCTGCCTTCAGCGACCCCTCCCACAGCCTTTGTTCAGTTTCCCGGGCCAAGGTGTCACCTGGCCTCCAACCTCTTCCTGGGTTCTCATGTTACACGCTCAGGTATTCTCCTTCGGGCAATCTCCCATCCCCCAATGCAGACTATCCTAGTCACACTCCCCTGTCAGCATTCACAGACCACAGTAAGAACAGTCCCAGTTCGTCACACATACTTTTACCATTATAGTTCAAGATTTTTTTTAATACATCCATAGACATTTCCTACCAAGCGGTGGTGGCTTGTTTTCCAAAGCAAATTGGGAAAGGGGAAAAGTTACTTCCTCTGAAAGATGCAACAAAACATCCCAAGGGGAGAGTCCTTGGCCCTTAGATTGTTATGCTTGAGAAGTAAGTTACTTTTGTGTCAAATCTTCCAGACTGTATGAAACGTTAAAAAAATCCTCCCAATTCTCTTGTTGCAGTTGGCTCTTCTAAACCTCTGGCTTTAGTGCAGTGGGCCATAGCCACTGCATGGAGGCCATTGACAATAGTCAATTTAAAATCATATACTCGTAGGGTAACTAGATTTTAAAAACAACAAGGAGTCTGTTGGCAGCTTAAAGACTAACAGATTTATTTGGGCATAAGCTTTCCTTGGTAAAAAACCCATTTCTTCGGATGCATGGAGTGAAAATTACAGATGCAGGCATTATATACTGACACACGAAGAGAAGGGAGTTACCTCACAAGTGGAGAACCAGTATTGACAGGGCCAATTCAATCAGGCTGGATGTAGTCCACTCCCAATAATTGAGGAGGTGTCAATTCCAGGAGAGGCAAAGCTGCTTTTGTAATGAGCCAGCCACTCCCAGTCCCTATTCAAGCCCAAATTAATGGTGTTAAATTTACAAAGATTATAAAGGAATTGATGCAAATGGTGTCTTATGAGGCAGAGCATTGAAACTTGATCCGATGATATGACGTTAGTCTTTAATCTTACTAAAGATGGATGAAATCCTATGACCTCTTGGAGTGTATCCCTGGGATGGTGTTTCATTTATTCAAATGAATGACATAACCACTTTGGGGTCGTACACTTCTGGTCCTTCTAATGGAGCTCTTGGGAGTGCTTTATATAGGGAATGGAAAGGTACAGATGACCAAAAGGGGACTACACAAACAGTGGTAAAGGGCAAACAAAGTACAGAAAAGCAAAAGGAAGGAAATAGAGATTTATTGCTCAAGTGCCTATATAGAAATATGGGAAATAGGAAGAGGTGGAGATGAGATGGCATTATAGGAAAAAAAAATGGCTTAGCTGATAATATGGAAACATGGTGGGATAAATATAGCATGACTGGTATGTTAGTATTGATGGATACAAAGTTCCGAGAGGGAAAAGGGACATGGGGGAAGAGGGGTTGCGCTAGACTATACATCAAAAATACTTTGACACAGATAATGAAGGCTGTTTTCATAGTGATTTATTGTGGGTTAGAAGATGAGATAAGCAACAAAGTAGAATGCACAACAGGAATCCTTTACAGGCGCTGGATCATTGTGAAGAAGTTGAAGAATGCTTTCTTAAATGGATGTCAAATATGACTATGCCAAGATCTAGCGACTGTAAGATCCTTTAATTCCCAGATTTATTATTGGGAGACTGTACAAGTTCTTGATTTGTATTTAAGGGGTCTTTACCCTCCTAATAGAACTCCGGATGAAGCATCTTTAGATTTGGTAATAGCTAACTGACAGAAAATAATTGGAAATGTGGCAGGTAGAACAGTATGTAGAAGCAACAGTTGATCATGAATTAACTCAGTGGTCCCCAACCTTTCCGTGTGGCGGGTGCTGGATGACTAGCCGCTGAGGAGCGTGGCCGCTGGACACGCAGCCGCCAAAATGCCACCAAGAAGTGGCAACGCCAAGAAGCTTCGCTGCCGAAATGCTGCCAAGAAGTAGCGTCATCAAGCGGCGTCGCCGCCGAAAATCAGCGGCATTTCGGCAGCTGCTTGTCCGGTGGCCAGTAGGCGGGTGGCACTTAGATGCCCTGGCAGGCGCCGCATTGGGAACCATTGAATTAACTCAATGTTGGCCGGGAACAGTGAACTGTGGCCACTGGGAGCTGCGGGCAGCTGTGCAAATGTAAACAAACGGTCTGGCAGCCTGACGGGCTGTGTACGGCCTACCACTGGATTAGACATTTGCTTGAGCTATGGTGCTATTCCCAAAAAGTGAATACCATACAACATATGTGATGCACACATGGGTTAATGTGTAGCACTAGAGAGTTGGTAATTCATTCTTCCAGCCTTGATTAAAGAACTGACAGGGATGACCAATGAGAAGAAACGTTAATCCTCTTAGTATCTACCTTAAAGGAGACATGACATGTATTGGATTTAGGGCTGTTGATTAATCGCAGTTAACTCACGCAATTAACTTTTAAGTTTTTTTAATCTTGATTAATCAGTTTTAATCGCATTGCTAAAGAATAGAATACCAATTGAAATGTATTAAATATTTTGGATGTTTCTCTGTGTTCATATATATTGTATTCGGTGTTGTAAGTGAAATCAAAGTATATAATTTTTGATTACAAATATTTGCACTGTAAAAATGATAAAAGAAATAGTATTTTTCTATTCACCTCAAACAAGTACTGCAGTGCAATCTTTGTCATGAAAGTGCAGCTTACAAATTTAGATTTTTTTTGTTTCATAACTGCACTCAAAAACAAAACAATGTAAAACTTCACAGACTACAAGTCCACTCAGTCCTACTTCTTGGTTGTCTTCGCAATTGGGTGAACAAGTTTGTTTACATTTACAGGAGATAATGCTGCCCTCTTATTTACAATGTTACCAGAAAGTGAGAACAGGCATTTGCCTGGCACTTCTGTAGCTGACATTGCAAGGTATTTCAGTGCCAGATATGCTAACCATTCATATGCTCCTTCATGTTTCGGCCACCATTCTAGAGGACATGCTTCCATGCTGATGATGTTCATTTAAAAAAAAATGCGTTAAATTTGTGACTGAACTCCTTGGGGGGAGAATTGTATGTCTCCTGCTCTGTGTTTTACCTGCATTCTGCCATATATTTCGTGTTCTAGCAGTCTCAGATGTTCCAGCACATGTTGTTCATTTTAAGAACACTTTCACTGCAGATTTCACAGAATGCAAAAAAGGTACCCATGTGAGATTTCTAAAGATAGCTACAGCACTCGACTCAAGGTTTAAGCATCTGAGTTGCCTTCCAAAATCAGAGAGGGACGAGGCGTGGAGCATGCTTTCAGAAGTCTTTAAAAGAGCAACACTCCGATGCGGAAACTACAGAACCCGAACCACCACAAAAAGAAAATCAACCAGCAGAAGGTTGAATCTGACTCGGATAATGAAAATGAACATGCGTTGGTCTGCACTGCTTTGGATTGGTATCGATCAGAGCCAGTCATGAGCATGTCCCCTGGAATGGTGGTTGAAGCACGAAGGGACACATGAATCTTTAGCGCATGTGGCATGTAAATATCTTGCGACGCCGGCTACAACAGTGCCATGCGAACGCCTGTTCTCGCTTTCAGGTGACATTGTGAAAATGTAAACAAACTTGTTTGTCTTCGCAATTGGGTGAACAGGAAGTAGGACTGAGTGGATTTGCAGGCTCTAAAATTTTATATTTTATTTTTGGATGCAGTGTTTTTGTACATAATTCTACATTTGCAAGTTCATCTTTCATGATCGAGATTGCACTACAGTAGTGCCATTAGGTGAATTGAAAATACTTATTTGTTTTTTTACAGTGCAGATATTTGTAATAAAAAATAAAGTGAGCACTGGACACTTTTTTTATTCTATTGTAATTGAAATCAATATACACCTCTACCCCCATATAACGTGACCCGGTTTAACACATTCGGATATAACGCGGTAAAGCAGCGCTCCGGGGGAGCGGGGCTGTGCACTCTGGTGGATCAAAGCAAGTTCGATATAACACGGTTTCACCTATAAGGCGGTAAGATTTTTGGCTCCCGAGGACAGTGTTCTATTGAGGTAGAGGTGTATATGAAAATGTAGAAAACCTCCACAAATATTTAAATGGTATTCAATTATTTAACAGTGCAATTAATTTTTTAATCGCATGATTAATCGTGATTTTTTTTAATCGCTCGACAGCCCTAATAGGATTGGATATTTTCATTGTTTTAGCAATGCAACGAGACTAAAGCTATATTGTTGATGTGGAACAAAATGAATAAGAATCTTAAAGTACAACTTAAGTAAAATTTGCACTTGCTACCTTCTGAACTTTGAGCAAGATATTAAGTTGCATGATACGAGGAATTTAGAAGTAATATTTTGGTTGGTCTCCCTTTATTTTCATTGGTTAATAAGTTGTCATTCCCAATAAAGGCATTAAGTTCATGAAGACTTGCTCTATGTGCAATCATCCTTTCTTGCACAAAATGGAGCAGTTCAGATACTTGAAGAGTATTTTTGGTTAGTAAAGATAATTAAGTGTTCAGAATGTCGCAATCTATTGGCTATGCCAAGATCAAAAGATATGAAGAATGTAAACTGAAGCCCTGCTGCAGCAGGATTGGAACTCTCTGAAATGGGGTACTGAACGAATCATCTCACTTCTATCAAGCCTTTGATTATCAGCCATAGGAATTTGAAGTGGTATTCTCCTTCAAATGATCCTGCTAGTCTAGGAGCACTGTGGCTAGAATGATGGGTCAACCTGAAGCCCAGGGCCTTAAATGAAAGAGTAAGTGAGAGATTGGGAAGACCTCCTCAAACAGTCCTCTTTGTGTCACGTTGTTCTCTTCTCCTGCTGTTCAGAGATATCTACTTGCTACTTCCCCAGGAACCTTATCTGCAAGAAAAAAGACACGAGTGTTTTGGGTCATCACAGCTCAGCCTTCAATGTGGCAGAATAAAGCAGTGTTCCGTCCCCAGTCCTGCATCTTTCTTATTTCAACTGCTTGATCTGTTTTCTGATACTGAAGCCTGAATTGCATCCAGAGGCTGGCTAATGCCTTTAGCGTTCTTAGGAAGGTAGCCTACTGTGGGAAGTCAAATATATACCTGCTGATAGATCCTCCTCTCAGTGTCTTCATTCTGTGTGTGGGGAGATCAAAATATCAGATCATTAGATGAAGCAAATCTAGTTTGGTTGTACTGTTCTCTGACTTCCCCACTACCTTGTCATTGGAGAAGTACCAAAATACAATGAAGCACCTTTGTACCACACTCCCAAAGAAAACCGGATACAGAAACTGTTAAACACAACCGAAGTTGACTCAATGTGAAGCCATCACTTAATGCGTTTTTCAGCATGGAAGCAATGAGTTTTGTAATGTTTGCAAATAGTTTTACAGATACAAGCAGTATCTATCTACCCTGCCCCTGACCTGTAGGGTGAAAATGTTACTAGGCATACAAAACTATTACAGAGCCTAACTTTTACTTTTCCGGAACTTCCAGTCTTCAAAGAAGCCACAAGTAGAGTAATTAAAAACGGTCAATTTTTCTTGAGCAATAGTCTAGGAAAATTTCTAATGCTACTGTAATATGATTTTTGGAATTCTCCATATTGATTTGTCATTGAGCTGTTGTGTTCTATGCTGATTGGCACAAGGGTAATAAGCAAGTACTGTATACATTTTTGCAACCATCCAGAGTGCTTGTGGAATAATTGTGTGTGTGTGTGTGTGTGTGTGTGTGTGATAGCAGAGTCACTTATCATTCCTGCACAGTGTGGTAGCTGATCCTAAACTGCTTATAAATGTTATTTCCATTTGTAGCCACTGCAAATCTTAATTTTTCATATCTCAAATAGAGAAGTCCAGAAATGGCATCATATCTTTTGCACTTTTTTCAGTGTATGCGTATCTTTGGGAATACCTACCTCCTCTCGTTTTCATATTGGAGTAGTGCCTGACAACCATACACAAGCCACATTTTGTACTAAAATGTATGTTATGCACTTGCCTCTGGTTGTGGCCCTTTGTTACTAGTACCATTTATTCAGCCTTATAAATGTGTTTAGAAAATTTCTTGAAAAAAAATCAAGCTATTTTCACCCTTCTATTCCATTAGTCTCTTCTCATGGCCTAAATTACAGCTGAAATGAGTTTGTACCTTTTAAAAGCCTTATCACTGGTTTCCAAATTGACAGAGCATCAGGCTCAAATAGAGTTTTACTTATGCAACTGCAAGTTATTCACGTCTCCAAAGGCTTCTGCACGACAGGTTGAATCAAGCAAAATGGGCATCTTGGGCAAAATGATTACGTTTATTTCACTAAATGCAAGCAATGGTTTGAGCATGGTGGGGAGCACTCCCAGCTTGGATTCAGCATGGTTGGCAGTTCTTGTTAGTGTTGTTCAGAATTTGTTGTGCCAGCCAACTGGAAATACCCTCCTCTGGTGACTATATGGAGGAGTCTGGTACAAGTTTGGGTATACAGTTGTGATGCGCCCCCTCCCCTCGGGGTGCAACCTGGAACTGGGATACCAGTGAGCCCTCTGTCTCACCAGCCTGGGCTGCTTCTCACGTTGTGCTGGTGTGACAAGCTGCAGAGCGCTCCTGGTCCTGCACTCTTACAAACCTGTACACAGGCAGGGGGACACCCAGCTGCAGTTACATGAAGGCTTCTTCCCAGCTCCACAGTCTAGGACCCCAGAGCTGTACCATCTTACCCTGGTCAAAAGCCTGACCCGTGTAAGTTTATTTCCCAGTCTGCCCCTCTGTGGAGAGGACAATGCACCAACCTCTGTTGCTGAGCAGATTCCCCACGCACTTCAAACAGACTACACTGTTTTATTTAAAAAATATAAAAGACTTATTCGCTACAGAAAGATTTTAAGTGATTATAAGTAATAGCGTACAGATCAAAGTAGATTACCATAGGTGCATTTTTGTTTTATTTCTCAAGTTCTCTAAACTGGATAGGATTTGAATCAAGCAGTATCTCACCCTGTTTGATAGTACAAACAGTCCACCAAGCTTCCATACAGAGGCAGGCTTCCTTCTTCCCCGCCTGAGACCCCCTTCCTCATTCAGTCTTTGTTCCCAAGGTGTTGAGTTGTAAGGGGAGTGAGGCCCAGTTATGATGTCACTTCCCCTTTTATAGTTTCTTCCATGTGGAGGAAACTTTTTTGTTTTTGGCTCATGTTATATGGACGTTGGCGTTCTCTCGGGCTCTGACTATAACATAGTCAAGGATGTGCCAGTGTTTGGACCGAGGATGTTTCCAGGTAGTCTTAAATTTGTTACTCTGCCTAAAGATGGTGTTTGTGATGAGCAGGTCATGCGTCACATATTGCTGAGGAGGAGAATAACATATATCCTTGTATCACTATCATGAATGAGGCAGTGTCACAACAATTGCCGAGGCATTTTTGACATAGTTCTGCGTTATTTTTGGACAGGACTTTCTCACCTACAGAGAAAACTGCAGCCTCCAGAATTCCTTTCAATAACTTTGAATTAATGGCTCACATTTTGCTGCTCAGTTAAATATTTCAGTGCAAACGTATGGGATTATGGTGTCAATATTGAGGCCACTGGAGTTGTGGTATCATTTCCCCAAAGAATATATACTCAATCTCTACTCTGTCTGAACCTTGCCATCCATATGCTGAATCCCAGATCTGTCTTCAGTATTCAAAAAGTCTCCCTATAGAGGGTCTTCTCCATTCATTAGTTACACATTCTTGTGTGATAGTGTCATACTTCCCTTACTGGATGTGGGGGGTTGTACATACCCTTCACCCTGTTGGGCAAGGGTGGGAGGAGGGGTGTTGAAAGCCTGCAAATGGAGGAGCAGAGACCTGCTGCACTCCAGAGAAACAGCAAGGGCTGCCAGCTAGGGAGGGAGTCACTCAGCTGAGGCTCATTAGAACAGGGAGGCAGAGTTGGGGTTCGTAAACTCAAGGTGAGAAGCAAAAACCTTAACCTCCTACTCTTCCAGGAAGCAGGTATAGGAAATTCCAGGAGCTGGGACCTCACCATAGGCACTAAGAAACTGCTGCTGTTGAACCATTCTTACCCCCCTGCCTGTACAAGTTGGGATGTGCTGGACTGAAGAAGTGGTGGCGGTGTCTTGCTTCAGGACCAGACTAAGGCTGGCCCCCTCCTTACACATTTATCTTGGACTTGGATGATGGAAGCCCGTCATTGTACTTAGACATGTCTTCCTTCAACCAGCTCCTCTCTCTGCTTTGGGCAAGGTCTGAAGGAAAACCTGTGTGTGTATTTAAGGGGGTGGGGCATTTTATTCCTGGGGTTTGTAAGCAATAACCTCCACAAAGGTGGTGGAATGTCATCCTGCTACTTGCTTAATGGTGACTTAGGAGCAGCTCCATAGCAGAGGCCAGTGGTGGTTTGGGGAATTGACCTGGCAGAAGGTGTCCCAAAAGGCAGTTGCACCGCCATGCCGGCCTTGTGAGATTATGGGGAAAAATGGCTGAGTTTTCTTCAGATGTGGAACACTTTGTCTGTACCTAAAAGAACCTGAATTGTACTGAGGGGATGAGGCTGATCTTTAGGTCAGCTTCATATTTGGAACGTCTATGCAGAACCCTGAGACCCTCATAAGGCAGCAGACGTTATTGAACCTCCTGCTATGGTGGTGAGATGAATTCTGCTTTTTACAAATGGGGCAACAGACGCAGAGATGAGAAATAACTTGCCTAAGCTTGTGTGAGTTAGAACAAGACCTGGTTTAGAGGTCAGACCATGAAGAGACAATTGCGTATGCCACTATTTCACCCTGCCCCTGGTCTCTGTCTCAAGGTATTTCAGAAGTATCATGCCTAAGGCTACATTCTAGTCACAGGTCTTTTTAGTAAGTCATGGACAGGTCACGGGCAGTGAACAAAAATTCAAAGCCCGTGACCTGTCCATGACTTTTACTATATACCCCTAACTAAAACTTGGGCGGGGGGCTGCGGGTGCTCGGAGGAGACATCCAGGGGCACCATGGGTGCTGGGGGAGGTGGCCTGGGATCTCCGCTGGTGCTGGGGGGAGAGGGGGAGACAGACAGCAGCACACAGCCTGAGACCCTTGCTTGTGGGGGTTTGGCTAGGCTTGCAGGGGCTCCCTACCCGGCTCTGTGTCCATGCAGCTCCTAGGTGGCGGAGGGGCCCGGGGGCTCCATGCGCTGCTCCCACCAGAAACGCTGGCTGCGTAGCTCCCATTGGTTGGGAACTGCAGCCAACCAGAGCTGCGGTGGTGGGGCCTGCAGGTGTGGGGAGCGTGTGGAGCCCCCTGACCCCTTTGCCTAGGATCTTCAGGGCCATGCTAGTGGGAGCTGGGGAGCCCCCCGCCCCAAGATAAGTGCCCCCTGTATCTCCCAACCCCATACCCGTAGCCCTGAGCCCCCTCTCACACCCAACCGCTGCTGCTGGCCCAGGGGCTGCCTGGCTCAGCTGCTGTAGAAGTCACGGAAAGTCATGGAATCCATGACGGTCTTGCAGCCTTAATCGTGCCCTGTGCTCTCTTCACCTGGAAGAGGATGTGGCATGGGATGAGGCATCAATACTCTGCCACCCCCATTGGTAACTTAGCAGTCTTGTGCATTTCTCAGTTGCTGCCGCTGCAGGGTTTAATACAGTGAACACGAGCTTAGAATTCTGCCGAGGGCAAAAGCTTTCAATTTACAAGTATATTTGAAACTCAGATGAGCAAGAGCTGCATCCTTAATTTTCTTTAATTGCGTTATGGTTTGCGGGGAGATTGATTGCTTTAAGAAACGGTAGCTGGTGCAGTGTGTTCTTGAGCAGTAACGATTGGGGGAGCAGCATGCAGTGGGACTCTTCAAGAGCGCCCTTGCTCTATAGGCTCTCCCACAGCTCTGGTGGCTTTGATATATTGCAGGTCTGTTTCATGTTGGTGTAAACCAGGACACAGGGCCTCTGCTGTGGCATTAAGTTGTAAGGGAGCAGACTGTACACATTTTCTGCTGTACAATGTCCCATGCCCAGTGGGGCTCGCAAGAGACCAGCGCAGCCCACAAAGTTCTTGGTGGTGACTGGTAAGGGACATGGCCAGAGTAGCTAGTGGATGCCTGGATTCAGGATTTGCCCATTACAGCCTTGTCTGGCGGATTGTCTACAGAAATGAAATCTGCCTTCCTCCGGCATCAGCCTGCCCTGGGTAGGGGATTGGTAAAAACCGACTGCTCTCCCCCTGGGATGCATCGGTGATGGAGTTGGTATAAAAGCCTGATTAGAATAGAAATTGTCCTCGGCAGTCAGTGGTATCAACTTGGCACTGCCTGTGTCAGTGCATCCTGTTAATTGAATCTGAAGGCTGCTTGCCCCCTGTGATCCCAGAATTGTCTGTTACTCTGTGGATTTCCACATTCTCCTCACAAGGTACGCCTTTAGTGTATAGTAGTGCTAATCAATTTGTCACAGGATTCACTGTTGAAGGATACTGTGACGGGATCCCTGGGGTACAACTTGAAACTGGGGTACCACTGTGCCCCCTTAACTCTCCAGCCTGGGCTCTGTCTCACAGTGCTTTGCTAGTGAAAGCAGCAAACCCCTCTAGGCGCTGTTACTACTTAGCACAACAACATGTGGAGACTCTACACCCAGCTAGATTGCATGAACGCTCCCAGAGCCACTCTCAAATCACACCGAGAAAGGCACCAACCAATTTCCCCCCAGGTCCCCAG
The DNA here is from genome assembly GCF_027887155.1 of Malaclemys terrapin pileata. Lineage (NCBI taxonomy): Eukaryota > Metazoa > Chordata > Testudines > Emydidae > Malaclemys > Malaclemys terrapin. The sequence continues at coordinate 3,858,727 of NC_071506.1, read as the reverse complement.
CCTTACATTCCAGAGCTGTACTGTCTTATACTGGTCGGGCTTCTGACGAGGGCAAGTTTATTAACCAGTCTGTACGCCCCCTCCCTCCGTCACTGTGGAGAGGCCTGAGCTCAGATTTCCCAAGCACTTCAACCAAAACACACTGTTTTAGGTAAAATATAAAATCTTGAACCTTATTACAGTAGGCAGTATTTAGATCAAGCAATTTTCTCACCCAACTGGATGTTACAGTTCATAATTCCCAGGTCTCCTCAGTTGAAGTTCTTTATCTTCTCAGCATCCTTGTAGCTTCCAGAGTAGGTGGGGGAGGAGAAAGTGGACACTGGCATCATGTTTTTGCCTATTTTATATCCTTAGTCCATGTGCCTAGAAAACACTTGCCCCGACATCTCCTGGTGGGCTTTGCTGAGTTACAGGGTTGAGCAATCCCACTGGTGGTTTTGTGCAACTTAGTCATAGAGTTGAGTAGTTCCCATTGTGTGGTGCTTGAGCAACTGTAACTGAATTGTAAATCCCTTGATTACAACTCCCCAGCTGATTAATGGTAGTTTAACACCTTCCTGGGGGTGGTTAGCAGTAGAGCGACTCAAATTTATAACATGTTTCAGTAACAACCATACAGCAAAATCGCAACTTCATACACCCTGATATACATATTTCAGCAGATCATGACCTTTCATATATTTTACATAGCATGCTTTGTATGAAATAACACAACCATCTATGAATGATGAATATGGCAGTTACAGGGTGCTATTTTGAGGTACAGTCTGTCACAGGTACACATGGCTCCTTCCCTTTAGTGGCTGAACTCTGGTCTGCTAATCCAACACTTATGCTCTCGCCCAAACTGGGAGATGAGATGGCATCAAACCAGTGTCTCCCTCCTGACAGCTATCATACTGCACATAGTCACCAGGCCAGCCATATTGAAAGAATATCTAATCTTCGCTCTTTACTCTAAAGAATGGTCTATACCAGGGATCTCAAACTCAAGTTACCATGAGGGCCACACGAGGGCTAGTACATTGGCCCGAGGGCCGCATCACTGAAATTTTTTCATAGGTAGGAAAAGTATATACTATACAAAAGTATAGTAAAAAATGAAGAGTAATATAGTATGCTATTAAAAGTCAATGTATTAACTTTTTAAAAACTGTAATGCGACGAGGGGTTTTAATAAAATATAAACACCTGTAACTATTCCTTACGTGGTCAATTACACTGATGATCTACACCAGGCCTGCACAACATGCGGCCCGCGTGGGCTCACTGTGCGGCCCCCGGGGGGTGAGTAGGCAAGCGGCGGGTGAGGGAGGGGGCTGAGTAGGCAGGCGGGCAGTGGCGGGGAGTGAGTAGGCGAGCGGGGGGGGAAGGGGGGCTGAGGAGGCAAGCGGGTGGGCAGTGGCGGGGGGGCAGGTGAGCCGGCGAGCCGGAGGGGATGGGGGGGGGGCTCTGGAGGCGAGCGAGCGGGCAGTGGCGGGGGGTGAGTAGGCGAGCCGGGGGAGGAGGGCTGAGGAGGCGAGTGGCAAATCGGTGGCTGACCTGTTCTACTGATCTGGTCTGGCTCCCACCCCTCTCCAAGGGTTGCAGCTGTCTGGAGGTGCCTGCCTTCCATGCCTACCTCATTCAGTCAACAGGGCAACTGATTACAAAGTGGGGGGGAAGATCTTATTCTACTTCTAGCAAAAAGACATTTTTCTTTTACCTTAATTATGCTACCTTAGGGGCCCGCTATAACATATTACCGAGGTTCAATACTGCTGTTTCAGTGGGGCGGCGCTGGGGTAGGAGGGTTTGTTTCCGTGGGGCGGGTGGCGCTGGGGGGGGGGGGAGGTGTTGTGTTTCGGGGGGGGAGCTAGGTGGCGCTGGGGTGGGTTGGCCCTCCGCTGTTTTCTTTGGAGTAATATGGCCCTCGCCGCTTTACGAGTTGTGCAGGCCTGATCTACACTAACAGTCTATCAACATAGCTGTAATAGCAGGAACTTTTAAAAGTAACTATTCATACAAAATAGGTTGCCACTTTTAACAAACATTCTTCCCAATTACTCACAGCAAAGAATCCTACATGGTGAACTTCATACCTCAGACTGCTCATCTAGTCCATGAGGCCCCGCGTCTTCCCACCCCTTCCCCAAAGTCCCCACCCCAACTCCACCCCCCCCGCCCCTATTCCAACCCCTTCCTCAAATCCCCGCCCTGGCCCCACCTCCTCCCCTGAGCACATTGTGTCCCCCGCTCCTTCCCCCCCTCCCCTGGAAAGTCCTAAGTGCCACCAAACAGCTGGCGGGAAGCACTGGGAGGTAGGCAGAGGAGTGGAGACGCAGTGCGCTCTGGGAGGGGAAGAGGGGGGTGAGGGGAACTTGGCTGCTGGTGGAGTTGGCACCTATGGCAGGCTGCAGGAAATAACTCTGCGGGCCGCGTGTTTGAGACCTCAGGTGTATACTCTTCAAATTACTGTTTATCTGATTTTTATGAAATGCCAGAAAGCCATTCTATCTGACCATAAGTGCTGACTTCTAGTTTTCCCTGGGGCTGCTCCCCCCAGCTCTGCCCCAAGGCCCTGGCCCCATGCACCCCTTTCTTGAGGCCCTGCCCTCACTCTGCCACTTCCTGCTCTACCCTCTCCCTGAGGTCCTCGCACACTGCTCTCCACCCTCCCCAAGCTGCTGATCAGCTGTGGCTGGTGGGTGCTGAGCACGCACTATTTTTTTCCTGTGGGTCGGTGCCAGTGTGTTAGACTGGGATACCAGAGGCTGTATCTTCTCTGTAAGTTTTAGAGTACTCTGGTTTCAGGTTCCACAACAGCTTGTGAGTCCTCTGCAGTCATTGTAAAATGAGTCACATTTTCTTCTCTGCAAATGTGTGTTCTCTCTTCTCCTCTTGCTGCCCATAAGACCACAACCCAGCAGGGAAACTGATGGTTCAGGGGAAAACAGTGAGACAGGTGATACATGCACTCAGTGTTGTCAAATGCATGAAGCTAAGGTGGAGGGGAAGAAAACAAAATATTTTTCTTTGCTGTCAAGTGGCAAAAGTTAGTCTTTTGGATCTCAGTGCCTGTTTTTAGGGTATTATAATTCAGGAACTCCTGGTATGATTTTCTTCAAATCTGATAGTTCTTGGTCCCAATCTGGAATTTCTCTAGCATATTTGTAACAGTAGTAGATAGGAAAAAATGTAGCTGTGTTTAAGTTGGTCTCCCTTCAAAAACAAAACATTACAGTTCTTCTTATCGGCATCCTCAGTGTTTTTTGCTCAGCTAATAATTTTGCGGTGCTGGTGGGGGCAGTGGAAATGCTCTTCGTTTACCAGATAAATAATTCATTCCTCCAATTAGGCAACAAAGCTCGCAAGCTATGCCCCCTACATGTAGCGACCAGCCCCCTTGGTGTTTTCAGGTACAATTTTGTGTAATGGGTTCAGGATCTGATCTGAAGGCTCTGGTGGTGCAGAGGCTGCGGTGAGACTTCAGAATCACAGCAGGTGCTTCTAGCCTGGGGCATGGCTTGAAAGTTCACTTGTGCTATTAATCTCAGCAGTGGCTTTCAGATGTACAGTATCTCTAATGTATTCTCAAATTGCTGCCTGGCAGACTTTTTTTTCCTTTTCATTGCATTATTGTTTTTTCCTAGCAGTGCCTTCTGATTCGATGATCGCCTTTTGTATTAAGTAATTTCTTCCTTCTAAGGATCTTGAAAATGTTGCCTCCTTTGAAAAAGTCAACACAAGTTAACTTCACCTCTATTTCTGCGTGTGCTCCCCTTGCCATCCAGCAAAACAGACATAAGATTGTTTCTCTTACTACAGCAGAAGTGTAGAACAGTTCATGCTCTACAAGTCCTGTATTGGGAACACACAGGTTGTTTTGTTACATGCGTTTCTAATGTGGTGAGCCTAATATTTGGGAGCTCCAAGTTGTGAATACAAGCCTGAATTATATTTTACTGTGTGTTGTAGATAAAAACAAAATTCTCTAGAACAGTCTGAACGTCAGCTGTAACTGCTTCTACAGCTCCAGGAAAAGTTGCTGAAAAACACCCATCTTTTAAAACAGCAGTGGTTGGTTGTAGATGACTACGTTTAAGTTTCCTTGTTCAATGACTTCCCTAAATAGTTGTTTAGCAGCTCTAACCTAGAAGGTGGCTAGTCTATGATGCTGAGCAGTCTAGACCTCCACCTGGATATGTTAAGGTTGTGTCTATACAATCTAGTTTTATAAATATAAAACCGAGAGGACTTGGATCCAATATTTTTACACAACCTGCCAGATTTTGTGGGGTGGAGGTATTGGATTAATGGTTCTAATTTAGGCCTGTTCCTAACTGGAACTGATGGTTTTCCAGGAGTAGGGACCCTTCTCTGTGGGTCAGACGTACTGAACCAATATCTGTTGTGAGTTAGGGGGTCACTGTGCCTTGAAATGCTTTTTTCCAAACAGAAAGCTCCTGATCGCTTGTGGTCATTCAAGATTTCTTTGCACTTTCCATTAACCCCATTGATCTGAAAAATTTCATCCTGGATGTCTGTATGCAGTGACCTGAAAAAGAGCTCTGTGTAAGCTCATAAGCATGTGTCTCACCAACAGAAGTTGGTCCAATAAGACATTCTCACCCACCTTGTCCCTCTAATATAGTGGATAACTGTCCTTTTCTCTGCTGCGGGTATTGGGTGGGAGACTTATTTCCTATGCTCCCATGACCACCCTCTGTCTCCAGGTAGTTTGGGGGGCAGAAGAACATGGAAGGAAGAGCAGGTCTTGCTCTTACAGTATGGTAGGGGCCTAAATTAGAAGAGTGCTTCATTGGGTTGCTCCTACATGCACTAGTGCTTCTGTCTCCATCCTATGACCCTAAAATGACTGATCAGGAGGAATCCCACTGCAGTGAACCACAAAGGACTGTTGGAGGAACTCGGGAGGTCTGAATGGACTGAAGACTGGGTGAGAAGTGGGAGTTGGTGAAAGGGAGGGAGAATCTGAGGAAGTTTCTCTCTCCTCTTCTCTTCTCCCCCCCCCCCCCCCCCTTTCTACAATATGCAGGAGACTTGAACCATGGGTGACTCACAAGCATTTGAGTCTTTTTATTGACACAGCCAGAGATTTAAATGCAGCACAGCCAAGACCGCTGGAGACTGAGGCCTACTCTACACGTAAAAGTTCAATTGACCTAGCTATGTTGCTCAGGGGTGTCCTGAGCACTGTAGTAAGCTGACCAAACCCCCTGGTGTAGACGCAGCTAGTTCGATGGAAGAGTTGTTCCATCGCCCTAGCTACTGGTGCTTGGAGAGGTGGATTACCTACTGTAACGATGCTGGTTCTGGCGGGACCCAATTGAGAGCATCAATTCAGGACAAATTGCTTAAAGCAGGGCAGTTACAGCCCAAGGCTGGGGTTTCTATGCCCACCAAGGCAAACCAAACCAGCCAAACAGAGAGGACTTTGGTCCTCCCCCCCCACTGGCTAACCACAAGTCACACACAGCAATTCCCTTAGACACTCCAGTTTCCCAGTATCGCCACCAGTGCCACTTGTTATGGGGATGAATGGTTATGAAAACCAATGCCCTGGTAAAAGAAGAAAAGGTTCTCCCAATCCCAAAGGACCAAGCCCCAGACCCAGGTCAATATACAAATCAGATCTTGCTCACAAATTACACTGTTGCCAATCCTTTAGAATCTAAAATCTAAAGGCTTATTCATAAAAGGAAAAAGATACAGATGAGAGCTAGACTTGGTTAAATGGAATCAATTACATACAGTAATGGCAAAATTCTTGGTTCAGTCTTGTAGCAGTGATAGAATAAACTGCAGGTTCAAATCAAGTCTCTGGAGTATACTCTCAGCTGGGATGGGTCATCAGTCCTTTGTGTAGAGCTTCTGTTTGTAGCAAAGTCCCTCCAGAGGTAAGAAGCAGGATTGAAGACCTGATGGAGATGAGTCATCAGCCTTTTATAGTCTTTTCCAGATGTAGGAACACCTCTTTGTTCTTACTGTGGAAAATTACAGCAAAATGGAGTCTGGAGTCACATGGACAAGTCCCTGCATACTTTGCTGAGTTACAAGGTGTATCTGCCTTCTCTTAATGGGTCAATTGTATAGCTGATGGTCCTTAATGGGCCATCAAGCAGGCTAGGCAGAGCTGACGCCAACTTGTCTGGGGTGTCATCCAGAAGCGTAGCATAAGTTTGAAATACAGACAGTATAGAGCAGATATTCATAACTTCAACTACAAAAATGATACACACATACAGAGAACATAATCATAACCAGCAAACCATAACCGCTCCATAGACCCCTTTTATACAAGATCTGGTGCCACTCCAGGCCCTGGCTGCAACAATGATCCATATGGTCCCAGTTCATGTCAATAACGTCACACCTACATGAGGGGTTCTCAAACTTCATTGCACCATAACCCCCTTCTGGCAACAAAAATTACTACACGACCCCAGGATGGGGGACTGAGCTCGCTCAAGCCCTGCTGCCCCAGGAGGGGGGGAGCAAAGCCTGAGCCCCACTGCCCCAGGTGTGTGTGTGTGTGTGTGTGGTGGGGGGAGGGAGCCAAAACCCAAGAGCTTCAGCCCCGGGCAAGGGACCTGTAACCTGAGCCCCACAGCCCAGGGCTGAAGCTGTTGGGCTTTGGCCCCAGGCCACAGCAAGTCTAAGCCAGCCCTGGTGACCCCATTAGAACAGGGTCACGACCCACTTTGGGGTCCCAACCCACAGTTTGAGAACCACTGACCTACATCAATGGGAAAACGCCTTCTGCCTTCTACAGTGTTGGATTGGCTGTGCCACTGTAGTGTCTGTACTGTAGGCATGGCCTCCGGCATTAGCTGCTGGAGTGGCACAGCTACTGCACAATAGCTATGCAGGTGTAGCACTGTTGCGTAGATGTGTCCTACAGTGATAGAAGGGGTTTTCCCATTGTTGTAGGAGCTGTACCTAAAGTGACAGTAGCGAGGTCAACAGAAGCATTTTTCCTTCAACCTAGCTGCATCTACACTGGGGTTAGATTGACTAAACTACAGTGCTCAGGGACTACCCCTGCTCTGACAGGTATCCGTCCCTCCAATCCTTCTCTTCTACTATCTTTGCTCTGGGAGACCAGTCAAATGTTCTCTCCTGCTTTTTCCCCCCCTACGAAGTGGCAACAGTTAGTCATTTGGCGCTCAATGCCTCTGTTTTAGAATGTTATAATTCAGGAGCCCCTTCGAGGTTTCTTCAAACTTGATAGCTCCAGGTTCAAAGGTGAATTTCTCTAACATACCAGTTTTCAGGTATAACTTTGATTGTTTTTGAGTGAGGTGGGAGAAGTCAGGCTTTATAATGGAAATTCAGTGCTAGCCTTCACTATGGAGTGACTACAGCTACACAATATGTACACATCTACCCCGATATAACACTGTCCTTGGGAGCCAAAAAATCTTACCGCGTTATAGGTGAAACCGTGTTATATCGAACTTGCTTTGAACCGCCAGAGGGCGCAGCCTCCCCCCGCCCTCCGAGCACTGCTTTACCGCGTTGTATCCGAATTTGTCTTATATTGGGTTGCGTTATATCTGGATAGAGGTATACTACTTCTCCCTAGAACTCAACTTGCTAAAAATGTCTTATCCATCTAGCTGATCTGTCATGGGCACCTGAGATCATTCTCATATGTGCCAAGGTGCTTTTTCATCTAAGAGCCTAACATTATATTCTGATACTGGATTGAACTTGCTATTTGCTGGCCCATCTTAATTTTCTGCTCTAATGAGCCATGTTAGAGTAATGCAGTGGCCTAGCTAAAATCTATTTTGAGCACTAAAGAGAAGAAACTATATTTAAATACACCCTGCTTGTAAAATGAAGTCTCTGAATTGACTGATGGTGCAGGTATTTCAATGTCTAACCAGATATAAAGCAAGGCTGGACATCACACATGACTGTACTTTGTACTCCAGCTTCATGTCCACCCAGAACTGTTGAGGTTTCTCCCACCTGCAACTTGTTGGATTTTCATGCCATCCCCTCCTTTGTTCCTAAGCACCAAGTGGGGCTCGGGCAGCGCTTTAAAGGGCCTGGGGCACCCCGCAGCGGCTGGAGCCCTGGGCCCTTTAAATCACCGCTGGAGAAGCCGGTCCAGTCCGGCATGGCGTATCAGCTCTTGCCGGTACGCTGTACCAGACCGCACCGGCTTACTTTCACCTCTGGCCTTGGGGCAAGGGTCTTGTCCTCTTGCATGCCAGTATGCCACTGGTGTGCCTGGAACTACGTTAATGAACAAAATCCTCCTTTGTCATATCTGGCTCATCTACGGGGCCTTGCTCCTCGTCCCAAGAGAAACCTATATATCCCATGAGTTGATGCCTATTTCTCATTGGAGCAGTAGGTATTATAAATACTATCAGCGACGATGAAACTTAACTCTTTATTGCTGCTGGAATTCCTCAGTCTAAATGGCTTGCTTTGCCCCTTTTGTGTCCCTTTTTCCCGGTGTCTGCTTTGTTATACTTCTGATTTTCTCTTCTCCTAGCCTTATCCCCAACCCAGTTTAAAAATGGCATTATTGACTAAATTCTCTCCTGCTTCCTCGGATCCCTCTTGCATAGGCTACTGCCAGAGGCAGAGGGTCGTGCTAGATGGCTCCATTTCTGGCTTGTGTTCCTTTTTAGGTTGATTTAATGGACCTCAAAGATTTGTGATAGGTACCACTAACATAACCTTGGAGTCCTTCTTGGCACAGATTGTTCCATGGTGCCCTCCCACAGTGTGTCCCATCAGACCATGCCATGGCACAGATGTCACTGACAGATATGGCAACTTCCTGCAATATCTTTGGGAGATCTTAATGTATTAAGTTTGCATCATTGTTGTCCAGGGACTGTGTGTAATTCCTTGGGGAAGAGGGGTTAACCAGAGTCCTCCGGGAACTAAGAACAGTGGGGGTGATTGGGCAAATTCACTCAGGTTGTAACACCTCCCAAGAGGCACCACCTCCTGGAGCGGCTTGCATATACTGGCTCAAATTGGATTCTCTAGAGACCAGCAAACGAAGAAAGGACTTTTGGATAAATAGCCTGAGTTTAAACTGACACTGGCTTTGTGATCCAGCAAATGAACAGGACCTTCTGTTCAAGGGGGGCCCCAATCCTTAGAGAAGAATTGTAGGGACCGGCACCTCTCAGAGCAGGGGTAGTCAGTTTATTTTTTTTGGTCAAGGTCCAGATTTCTGGGTCAAGGCATAGTCAAGGTCCAGACAAAATAAAAAACAAAAAAACAAAACAAGAACCCCAATAATACTAAGTAAATAAAAAGATTTTGGGGTCTGTTCAAAAGCATCTGGCAGTCCAGATTTGGCCCACGGTTTGCCTATTGACTATCCTTGTGTCAGAGCCTGAAGTTGGAGTTGGGTTAATCTCTGGTAAGCTTTTTAGCATGTATAGGTTTTTTTATTGTTTTCCTCTAATGCTTTCACCTTAAGAATAAATATGCTTGCTTAGGAAGGTGTCTATGGTAACTTATAACTGTAGTCAATTATGCTGTTTATGGCCTCTGAGGAGAAAGCAAAGCAAGCCTGCGTAACTGGTCTGACTTTCTGGGGAATTAAATTTAGGCAGGGAACTGTGCAGCCTGGAAAAACCCTGGCTGGGAAGGAGGATAGTATGGGTCTCCACCGAAGACAGGTGACACAGCACAGGAGCTGGCAGTCTAGTGTGGACGCACTTGCTGGATCACAAGGGGGAAATACAGTTGCAGTGCCCTGAACTGTGCCTTATTTTTGGCTGTTCTCTTCTCTTCTGTTGCCTCACTTTTCTGTCTGTTTTGCTTCCCACACCTTTTGCTCTTATCAGCCCCATTCACCCTCCCTCTCACCTGCTACTTTGAGGGGAGTGCATTAATTTTTGCTACACCAGTCTAAGTTGAGTGCTGTAGAAGCAGCCCATCTAATGAGTACTGCAGAAGCAAAGAGAAGATGTTTGCATGGCAACTGTCTCCTGCCTGCAACAACATAAATAAGGGGCAAGTCTGCTCCATTTAGCTTGCTGTGTTAGGGGCACTTGCACCAACAGAGGGGAGAAAAGCAGGTGTTAAGCAGCAGGTGGCTCCTGGATAACCTAGAGCTGCAGAAACACAGTGAGCCTAGAGACAGGCAGCTTTTCCCAGCCCTCACTGCTCCCTCTTCTTATCCAGGTCCCTCAGGATAAGATAGCAGCATGGGGTCCTCCATTCGGTTTGCCTTGGAACAAAATTATGGCTGTATTTGTTTCCTGACATCTTGACAATTTCTGGTTAATCTCTGCTTTGTTTTGCATCTCATTTTCCAGGTGCTTGAAGGCTATTTCTGTGACCCCACCTGACTGTGTCTCTCTGAGTCTTTCCCTATCCCTGGATTAGTGTTTCTGCCATTCTGTTGGTTTGCATGCGTTTTCCTTTCCCCTCCCTCTGAATGCATTCAGAGATTCTGCTCCTTTTTACAATCACGCTTTTGTCTTTTCTCTCTGATTATTTTTGCTGCTGCTGTTTGTGGTGTATCTGCTTAGTGAAAGGATGTTTTCACATTTTAGAATCTGCCTCAGTCTTTGATGCCGGGCATGTGCTAGCTGACTTGCATCTTTGTCTTGATAATATATTTATCATTGCAACATCCATATAATATGTTGTAAGTGTATTCTTGCTGTATCTGAATTGGAAATAACCACCTTGCTGAGTGTTGCAAGCAATTAATCCTCCGCCTAACTCTTGAAAACACTATTTCCACTAGTATTGTCTTGCATGTTTTAATGATTCTTACTATTTTGGGTGACAGGAAAATAGTTATTTCACCAATAGGGGCTGTAAGTATGCATGTAGCAAGAGGTTGAAATGGAACAAGGTGTTTCCTGAAGCTGGGATAAAAACAAAGGAAATTCTGAGGAGAACCTAGGAGGGAAGGGTGTGTGTAATCCTCATTTTGATCAACTGCAGACCAGCAGGCTGACTCCTCCTTCACTATGGTGTAAACATTCTTATATTTTTTTAATGAAAAAAGAGAATAAATGACAATGTCAAGGTTACTAGTTAAAAAGTGTTGAGGTTTCCCTGGGCATCCAGCCCATTTTGAAATTTTGACCTCAACGCTGCCAACTTTGTCATTAAGTTGTGTATTTAATCCTTTAGCACCTTCCATGTGAGAATCTCAAAGCACTTTCCAAACACTAGCAAATTAAGCCTCACAGCAATGATTACACCTCTACCCCAATATAACGTGACCCGATAACACAAATTCGGATATAACGCGGTAAAGCAGCGCTCGGGGGGGTGGGGGGGCGGGACTGCCCACTCTGGCGGATCAAAGCAAGTTCGATATAACGCAGTTTCACCTACAATGCAGTAAGATTTTTTTTTTTTTTTTTTGGCTCCCGAGGACAGCATTCTATCGGGGTAGAGGTGTACCTACATTGCAGGGATGCCCTACTCCCATAGATAAGGGAACAGAGGCAGGAGGGGTTGATTTGCCAGTCTCTCAACCTGTGCGGTTGGCCAGAGCTGTGGACAGCATACAGGAATCCTGATCCGAAGTCTCTAACCATTGGACAACAGTCACTTAAATGCCCAAATCAATTTAGTGATTTGCAAACAAATCCGTGCCCATATATTATGAGATGGTAGCACCTGTATCCCCCCAGTGGGGTGTCAGTAACCTGTATGGCTTTTAAAAATAGATCTATGTGAAATGGTGCATAATCGGCTTGATAAACACAAATTAGATGGTTAAGGTTCGAACTTTAATGTGGGGCAGATCGAAGTAGAGAGGTCATTTTTGTAGACTTCTTCAGTAGTTGTCAAGAATTATTACTGACTGTAATAGGTCCTAGCCGGGGCTCGACCCTTCCGGGCAGGAGGGGAGCCACACCGACTCGCTACTGTGGGAACAAGCAGTCAGTTAATCTCGAAGCTCCGGCTCTTTGGTGCAGGACCGGAGCAACCACAGTTAAAGCTCAGGCCCTTGACTGCAGGGGCTGAGCGAGCAAATAGTTCAGAGCCCAGGCCCTGGATCAGGGCGGGGCAACCACAGTTAAGCTCAGGCCCTGGTTTGCAGGGGCTGAGCGAGCAAATAGTTCAGAAGCCCAGGCCCTGGATCAGGGCGGGGCAAACACAGTTTAGCTCAGGCCCTTGTTGGCAGGGGCTGGGCGGGCAGACAATTCAGAGCCCAGGCCCTGGATCAGGGCGGGGCAACCACAGTTAGCTCAGGCCCTTGTTTGCAGGGGGCTGAGCTAGGGTTACCATACGTCCGGATTTTCCCGGACATGTCTGGCTTTTGGGGGCTCAAATCCCCGTCCGGGGGGAAATCCCCAAAAGCCGGGCATGTCCGGGAAAATCGGGAGGGCTCGGTGGTGCTCGGCCGGGCCGGCGGTGCGGGGCCGGGGGCATGGTGCCGGGCCGGGAACCAGGGTCACAGTGCCGGGCCGGGCGCGGGGCCGGAGGGAGAGCCGGGCCCGCGGGGAGCCGGTCAGCCGGGCCGGCGGGGAGCCGGGCCCGCGGGGAGCCGGTCAGCCGGGCCGGCGGGGAGCCGGGGAGCTGGGGGGTGCGCCGGGCCGCCGGGGGCCGGCAGTGCTGGGCGGGCCGGGGGTGGTCGGCCGGGGGCCGGGGCCGGCACCCCAGGGCCCGAGCCGACCCAGGCTGGAGCCGCCGGGGGGCCAGCCTGGGCCGCGCCTCCTCCCCCCCACATTCCCCTTACCTGCTTCAGGCTTCCTGCGAATTAAATGTTCGCAGGAAGCAGGGGAGGGGGCGGAGACTTTGGGGAGGGGGCGGGGTTGGGGCGGGGGTATGGGCGGGGCTGGGGGCGGGGCCGTGGGCTGTGGAATGTCCTCCATTTGGAGGCACAGAATATGGTAACCCTAGGCTGAGCGAGCAAACAGTTCAGAAGCCCAGGTAAGGCACGCCTAGGCTCTCTGTAGCCGGGCGTTGGGTGAGGGGGAAGCCTGCCACCCGTGAGCGGGGGTGGCAGGGGGGAACGCAGGCCCACCCACTCCACTGCGTTCCAGCCCGGGGCCCTAACAGCGGTTGCTGCCGCTGCTGGTCAGTGGGGTATCCAGACCGCAACACACTGACATAGGCTCACACTCGGTTACAGCCGGACCGGGGTCGGCTACCCCCGGGCTACTTCCACGATCCCCCTCAAAGCCTACCTCGTTCGTCGCGCCAGGATCGGGCCAGTCCATCTGCATGGGCTCCTCTCTGCCAGGGCTCGGTGGCAGGTCCGGTAGCTCTGCCGGGAAGTCAGGCCAACGGTCCTCAGGCGGCTCCTCTGGGTAGCACCAGGGGCGGAGGGGTTCGGGTACAGTCTCACCCTCAGGGTTGGTGGGGTGGGGTTCCCAGGGATTCTCCCAGTGACGGGAGCGGACGGGCTCCGGTGGCTCCTCCTCGTAGCACGCCCGGGGTAGCTCGGGCCAGCTAGGGTCCAGGCCTCGGTCTTCGGCGGTCTCCTGGCCGGGAGCTCCCGGCCACACGTCTGCTCCCTGCGGTGGCTGGCCGCCGACTGAGCTCTGGCGGCCGGCCTTTATACTTCCTGTCCCGCCCCTTGACTTCCGGGGGGTGGGGACAGGCGGTGGTGGTCCCACCCACTCTGGTGCCTGCACGTGGGCTCCCTCTTCTGGGCAGGAGGGGAGCCACACCGACTCGCTACACTGACCATATACGTAGCCACATCCTATACACAAAATGCAAACAATCCCTGCCTCAGAGTTCGCAATCTAAGCAAGACAGAATCAGAAGAGATGGGCAGAAGTCCAGAGGAAAGAGTAGCTTGGAATAGTTTTAAGCAATATTGTTCCATCATGCGCATGGTGAATGGATGAGTTTTCAGACGAGATACTAATGTGTAGAGTGTGGTGTGGTGGCTTGGCAAACAAGGATGAGTAGGACATTTCATGTGTGTGGGGAAAACCCACAGATAAGGATGGGAGAATGAAGCAAATGGAATTGAGCATGGCATCATTGGCAAAGTAGAAGATGAGATGAATGTAGTGCTGAAGCTGTCCTTGGTGGAAAGGGAAGAGACCCAATCAGCAATAGGCCAGAGTCGAGTTGAAAAGTGCCTTGAAGAGGATAAAAAATTTAATGTAGTAGTTTATAGTGAATGTTTATGTACAAGTTTCCCATTGCCCCCTCTCTCCTGAGCTCGGTCCTGAGATTGTTAGCTCCTAAGAGCTGAAACTGTCAAATGTGGAAAAGGTCTGTCACCTAGTGGGTGCTACCAAAAGCAGACCGATTACAGTGGATAATGAGAGGCAAGTGAAAGTAGTCAAGAGGGGCAGTTTCACGAAGTTCACTCATCATAGTGGTGAATCCTGCTTGTCACTACGGGGATTAGTTTTCAAGGCTGATGCCCCCATCCATGGTTTGCATGCTGTCACATCATCATCTCTCTCTCTCTCTCTCTCGTCTGTAGCTCTTCTCTTGTCCCTGGGACCGCAGCCTCCTCTTCATGACTCAGCCCTCTGGCTGGATCACTCAGCATTTTCCCCCTTCCGGAGTACAGTCCTTCAATTCTCTCACTACCACAGTGACCCAGGAGGTCTTTCCATTCACTGCCATGCCCTCGGTGGCTGGTAGGGGAACCCGGGCCCACCCACTACTCTGGGTTCCAGTCCAGGGACCCTATACCCAGCAGTTCTGGGCTTTCCTCTCCCAGCCCTCATTGCTCCTTCCCTGGACTGCTTCCTACAATTCCTGGTTTCCATCCTTGCTCTGGGTGTACCAGTTCCAAACTCTCTCTTCCTAGGGAGTGATTGCAGCTTACACATCTTCGCAGCCTCCATACACTCCTTCCCAGCGAGTGACTGCCCTTTCCCACAGTCTAGAGCTTGCTACCTGGTTTTATAGGCCCTGCCTGTTCCTGCACAGGTGAGCCGGTTCTCTAATTAGCTGCCTCCAGCCAAAAGCTTCCCTATTTGCAGCCTAATAGCTGATTGGGCCAACCTGACCCAATTCAGCTCTTACAGGGATAGTGTGGGGAGCTCACTCCATCACAGAGTGACATACTCTGATCAGCCATGGAAGAGATTAGTGGCTGCACTTTGGATGGACGTGGTCCGAAGGAGCATTCCTGTAATCCCAGCAAGCCACAACTTGTGTGTGTGTGTGCAGTAACTGATCCCATATGTGCAGCAAGTCTTTTCCAATAGGAACCGATATTCCTGACGTAGTTTAAACACAGTGGGTGAGGTAATATCGTTTGGACCAACTTCTGTTGGTGAGACAGACCAGCTTTCAAGCTTAGACAGAGTACATTTCCCAGACCTGAAGAAAAGCTCTTTGTAGCTAGAAAGCTCGTCTCTCAGACTCTCACCATCAGAAGTTGGTCCAATAAAAGATATTACCTCACCCACCTTGTCTCTTTGATATCATGGGACCACTACACCGTGTACTTTAATTCACCTCAGAACTAATGTGTTTATTGATGACCCTCAGCATACAGTCTAAAATCCTGCTGTAACTGTCCGAAGTTCCCACATGGGATTGTGAGAAAAAACTGGCCTATGAGCTGCTCCACAGGCTCTTGGATGGAATTATTAATGAGCGTTGAGGTGTGTCTTGGCCATTGACCATTATTCGCATTGTGCTAATGATGATGAAATTCCTCATTTTCATAGTGATGCAGAGGGACCCATCTGATTCTGTCCTTCATAAAATGGCTGCATTCTGAGCTTTCTGCAAATAGTTATGCTAATTTTTTTTTACTGCTGCATTTCTAAAGCTGAGACAGATTTCTGGATTCATCTGTCTAATCTATCTGATTGCCATGGCTGTATTGTTACATTTAATTTGTTTTCTTTACAGGTTTTATTTTAATACAATGTGTGTGTAAGAGAGAGAATGTTGGCACCACCCAGAAAGAATTAGCAAAGGTCCTTAGCCAATGCAGTCGGGTACCCGGGAACACTTCCTTCTGATCAAACATGGGGCCTGGGAAACCTGAAAGGGTGCGGTCCAAAGGTGATCTGCAAATCAAAAATTGTGACCCTCTTTTGCTGGATAAAGGCCTGATTTAAAACAAAACACTTTTTTGCATGTGTTTTACATTAAAAATTCCAGTCTTCTGTTACTGCTTTTTACTGATAATTCAGGTCTTAAATGGCCTCAGCATCAAATCCCTCTGGAATCACGATGGGACAGGATTTTTTTCAACTACCCTTTAGCCACAGTGCATGGCATAGCGGCCCATTTCCCCCAACCTGGGATAAGTCTCCTGCTGCCAGCTAGTGTAGTCAGTCCCATATCTCAGGTGACAGGGGTGAAGGCTCAGGTTCAGTCCCTGCTGATGCATGATTGGGATGAGGGAGGGGTTGTTAGTTTTGTATAATAGAACTTGTTTACTACTTTCCAAAGAGAGACAAGCACAATTTATTGAAGGCTAAGTCCAAAAACTTACATTAAAAGAATGTTTATTTAGGTTGCAAAGTCTAGCACTCGAAATTTAGAAAATAATAAATTGACAGTTGCCAATGCAGCCTTAATTGTGTCCCCTTGGCTGTATGCATTAAATATTTGAACATTTGATTAAATACTATTTTTTTCCCACCGGACCCCCGCCTCATTCAATATGCAGGTTGTATGCATGAGGAAGCCAAATTACGGGCAACTGTAAATCTGGCAGTTCCTAACTTTTGAGTGCTTGACTTTACAACCTAAATAACATTCTTTTAATATAGCTAGTCTGTGTGTCTATGAACCCATCTTTTTTTCCCCTTTGCAAACCAACTTTAAAGACTGGAGAGGACGGGGAAAAACCCATTGTATAAGAAGGCTTACATTGGGATTTCTATTGATACAGCACTCTTCATCCAGGTACATCTCAAACTGGTTTATCAGCTTTAATAACATGTACAAATGAGTAGGTATTTAATTGTATGAGTTTGAATCAGTGTTTATACAACATCTTATGTGTTTAAATTACATAATTTCACCTCCCCACTACTGAATAGCATCCACTTCTAGGGTGGAATGTGGTAGCTGTTTGAAAGTGAACAGGAACAATGCATGAGTTAAGGTCAACAGTTAATAATATTTATTGGTAGTCTTTTCAATAGCTCCCATCACAGCTGCTCAAACACTGTTGACTGTATCTTCACAACACCCCTGGTATGTAGGGAAATAACATTATCCACATTTTAGAGATGGAGAAATGAGGCATGAAGGGAGGAAGCTTGTGGTGTAAAGTCATACAGGTAGACTGGGATAGAAACTTTATCTCCTGAGTTCTGATCTAGGGCCTCTAAAGAGGCGGGGTAGCTGCCCCTCTGGCATTGCGAAAGGTAGAATTTGGCCAGGACGCAAGGGACATCCCGACTCCAGTAAAACTGGCATGGGACTCCATCCTGGGTGGTTGGGACCTTGATTTTTGTCTCATCTGAAAGACTTACAAGGAAGAATGCTGACTACTTGCCACTTGCTACAGCATTTGGGTTTGCCTTAGGGGTCTCGTTCAAATACTTAACAGGCCTAGTTTTGCTTCGGCTTTGAATTAGTTAGCTACTTAATTGCTGGGCTGTTTTTAAACTTCCAAGTCCATTCTTGACCAAACTCAGTCCCAAGAGGAAGAGCTATTTTGTAATGGCTTATAATTTAGTATGTTTTCATTACCCCGTTTAGTCTAAACAGTTGCTCTCTTGCTGAATTCCTGCATTCAGCTCGTATGATAGGCGAAGTATAAAGTGCAGCTTTTCTGCTGATCAATACAGGATAATGCTCTTGGGGATCAGTGAAGACTTCATGAGGATGAGCTGATGGATATCTGCAGTTTGAAGAGTCCCATTCTCATACTCTGCTTTGAACATAGAAATTATGGTGCAGACAACAAAGGTGATAAAAACTCTATACTTACTGCACTCTGAATGCAGAAAATTAAATTCATTTGCATTTAAAATCTCAACTGTAAATCAAGACTGTTTAGTTGGCCCTCGTTTGCTTATGGCTAGACTCAGAATTTCATAGCTGCCTTGGAAACCATAAAGCTTGAGCAGACTTTAGATCTGGTATTTGGATTGGTTAGCTGAATGTTTTTTTTTTTTTTTTTTTTTCCTCCCCTCTCTCTCTCTCTCATGGACAGACCATTGTCATCTTAGGTTTGAGGATGGGGTCCAGCTAGCTTGAGGGGGTGAGAACTGTCTTGTTAGAGTGCTTGGTTTGAACCAGTGAGGTCCAGGCAAACTTTAGGGGGAACATTGTTCAGCTTACATGACCATGCTACTATATGTTAATTTAAATGGCCTGCTGCAGTGGACACAGTGACTCCTTAGCACCCCTTATAATGGTTTTTACAGGTCTGTGACAGATCAAATGAAGGGAGACTGCTCACATGAAGGTGGTAGAAACCAGGGGCAGAGTCTGGCTATTTGTGTCACCTCAGATCATGCCATGACTATGTGGGAGGTAAAGTTTAACTGCTTTCACCATACTGTCTACTAAGTCTTGCACAGCAGAGCTGCTCTGAATGATCCGTAGTTTGGTGAATCATTGATGCCTCATCTTGGAAAGGCGTAAAGCTTTCTCCATGATGAAGAATTTGCGTGTCAGTTTGCAAATAAAAATTAGATACAAGTTGAACTGGCCTTGGAAATGAGTGTCTGGAGGACAAAGGGCAAGGCTTCCCTGCTTGTTACGGCCAGTGCTGCTCCTAGAGGTGCTGGTATGGCTCTAAGGGTATGTCTACACTACGAAATTACTCCGATTTTACAGAAGTCAATTTTTGGGAACAGATGGTATAAAGTCGAGTGCATGCGTTCACACTAAGCACATTAATTCGGCAGTGTGCATCCATAGTACTGTGGCAAGTGTCGACATTCTGAGCAGTGCACTGTGGGTAGCTATCCCACAGTTCCCGCAGTCCCTGCTGCCCATTGGAATTCTGGGTTGAGCTCCCAATGTCTGATGGGGCCAAAAATTTGTCGTGGGTGGTTATGGGTAAATGTCGTCAGTCAACCCTCCCTCTGTGAAAGCAATGGCAGACAATCATTTTGCGCCCTTTTCCCTGGATTGCCCGAGCAGACGCCATAGCATGGCAAGCATGGAGCCCGTTCAGCTCACCGCAGCAGTTATGAGCATTGTAAACACCTCACGCATTATTGTGCAGTTTATGCAGAACCAGAAGCTGGAAAAACCAGGTGAGGAGGCGACGGCAGCGCGGTGATGAGGACATGGACGCAGACTTCTCTCAAAGCATGGGCCCCGGCAATGTGGACATCATGGTGTTAATGGGGCAGGTTCATGCCATGGAACGCCAATTCTGGGTCCGGGAAACAAGCACAGACTGGTGGGATCACATAGTGTTGTAGGTCTGGGATGATTCCCAGTGGCTCCAAAACTTTCGCATGCGTAAGGGCACTTTCATGGAACTTTGTGACTTGCTTTCCCCTGCCCTGAACTGCAAGAATACAAAAATGAGAGCAGCCCTCACAGTTCACAAGCGAGTGGCGATAACCCTCTGGAAGCTTGCAACGCCAGACAGCTACTGGTCAGTCAGGAATCAATTTGGAGTGGGCAAAATCTACTGTGGGGGTTGCTGTGATGCAAGTAGCCAATGCAATCACTGAGCTGCTGCTATCAAAGGTAGTGACTCTGGGAAATGTGCATGTTATAGTAGATGGTTTTGCTGCAATGGGATTCCCTAACTGTGGTGGGGTGATAGACGGAACCCATATCCCTATCTTGGGACCGGACCACCGAGGCAGCCAGTACATAAACCACAAGGGGTACTTTTCAATGGTGCTGCAAGCACTGGTGGATCACAAGGGACGTTTCACCAACATCAACGTGGGATGGCCGAGAAAGGTTCATGACACTCGTATCTTCAGGAACTCTGGTCTGTTTAAACGGCTGCAGGAAGGGATTTACTTCCCAGACCAGAAAATAACTGTTGGGGATGTTGAAATCCCTATAGTTATCCTTGGGGACCCAGACTACCCCTTAATGCCCTGGCTCATGAAGCCATACACAGGCACCCTGGACAGTAGTAAGGAGCTGTTCAACTATAGGCTGAGCAAGTGCAGAATGGTGGTAGTGTGTGCATTTGGACATTTGAAGGGTCGCTGGTGCAATTTACTGACTTGCTCAGACCTCAGCAAAACCAATATTCCCATTGTTATTGCTGCTTGGTGTGCGCTCCACAATCTCTGTGAGAGCAAGGGGGAGATGTTTTATGGCGGGGTGGGAGGTTGAGGCAAATCGCCTGGCCACTAATTACGCACAGCCAGACACCCGGATGATTAGAAGAGCACATCAGGAAGCGCTGCGCATCACAGAAGCTTTGAAAACCAGTTTCATGACTGGCCAGGGTACCATGTGACAGTTCTATTTGTTTCTCCTTGATGAAAACCCACCCCCTTGGTTGACTCATTCCATGTAAGCCACCCACCCTCCCTCCTTCAATCACAGCTTGGAAATAAAGTTGCTATCGTTTAAAAAACATGTATTCTTTATTAATTGATTATAAAAATAGGGAGATAACTTGCAAGGTAGCCCATGTGGGGTGTGGGAGGAGGAAAGGAAAAGGCCACTTCAAAACTTGTTGAATGACAGCCTTCTGTCCACTGGGATGGAGTGGTTGGGTCCCCGGAGCCTGCCTCTCTCCTCCCTCCCCCCGTGTTCTTGGGCATCTGGGTGAGGAGGCAGCTATGGAACTTTGGGAGGAGGGAGGGCAGTTAAACAGGGGCTGCAGCGGCAGTCTCTCCAGCTGATGTTCCTGAACCTCCACCAGACACCAGATCATG
Organism: Malaclemys terrapin pileata; assembly: GCF_027887155.1. Taxonomy (NCBI): domain Eukaryota; kingdom Metazoa; phylum Chordata; order Testudines; family Emydidae; genus Malaclemys; species Malaclemys terrapin. Next base: position 3,837,992 of record NC_071506.1, on the reverse strand, counting down.
TCCATTTGTTCCCGGAGTAGCCCCAGCATTGCACCCTGCTGCCACCTCTCCTCACGTTCACTGGCCGCTTTCCTGTCCTGTGCTATTGTGTTCCTCCACACTTTCTGCTGAGCTCTTTCACTGTTGGACGCCTGCATGAGCTCAGAACATTTCATCGCACGTGTGGTTTTTTTCGCCGCCTATCTGAGAGAGCGTTTGGGACGGAGGAGGGAGGCTTGAAACATTTGCAGCTGCGGGAGGAAAAAAGGGAGAGAAGTATTTAAAAAGATACATTTTACAGAACAATGCTTATACTCTTTCACAGTGAACAACACTATTCACATTACATAGCACATGTGATTTCAGTACAAGGTCATTTTTTGTATCTTATATTGAGTGCCTGCGGCTTTGGTGTTAGAGATCAAACACGCCGGGCAACAGAATTCGGCTTGCAGGCGGTCATGGTAAGCCATAGTCTTTTGGCTTCTGCAACCTTCATAATAGCAACGCCCTCCTTTCCCATACCAAACAAAGCCTGTTGAGTTGTCCATTTAGGGCTGTGGTTTTCGTGTTAACGTGCAGCAGCAGAAACCACATTAACCCCCCCCCCCCCCCCCAAAAAAAAAAAATCCTTTTCTCTGGGATCACTTTAACCCTCCCACCACCGCACCATGTGGCTGGTATCAGGGAAGATCTCTGCTAGCCAAACACGAATAGCTCAGCGCCACCACTTGGCTAACTGTGGGGAGGATTTCCTTTCAGCCACAGGCAAACCGCCCAGTAGGAACAGCCACCTATGAATGTCCCCTTAATTAAATTCCTGTATTTCAACCAGGTTATGAACAATATCACTCTCCTGAGGATAACACAGATAAAGAACGGATGTTGCTTGAATGCCAGCAAACACCGGAACCATACACTGCCAGGCTTTGTCATGCAATGATACCAGATTACTTGCTACTAGCATGGTGTGGTAAAATGTACTACCATGGAGGATGGAATAAGGCTTCTGTCCCCAGAAACCTTCTGGAAAGGCTTTTAGAGTACCTCCAGGAGAGCTTCATGGAGATGTCCCTGGAGGATTTCTGCTCCATCCCCAGACACGTTAACAGACTTTTCCAGTAGCAGTACTGGCCATGAATGCATCCCATGTCCTCAGGGCAAATTAATCATTAAAAAACGCTTGCTTTTAAACCATGTTTTATATTTACAAAGGTACACTCACCAGAGGTCCCTTCTATGGCTTCGTGGTCTGGGATATCGCCTTGGGGAGGGTATTTCAGTCAGGGTGAGAAAAAGATCCTGGCTGTCAGGGAGAACGGTGTGCTGTGGGCTCTTCTCAACCTCGTCGTCATCCTCCTCATCTTCTCCAGCTGTAAAATCCTCAGCCATGGTGACTGAGAGTACCCCGTTATCGGAGTCCACGGACAGGGGTGGGGTAGTGGTGGCGGCCCCCCCTACAGTTGCCTGCAGCTCAGCGTAGAAGCAACAAGTCTGTGGCTCTGTCCCGGAGCGTCCATTTGATTCTTTGGTTTTTTGATACGCTTGTCTCATTTGGCATTCCGTCTTTTGGAACAGAGTTCTGATAGGACGGATTCGTCTCCATATACAGCGGTCAGATCCAGTACCTCCCATATGGTCCATGCTGGAGCTCTTTTTCGATTCTGGGACTGCATGGTCACCTGTGCTGATCAGCTCTCCACGCTGGGCAAACAGAAAATGAAATTCAAAAGTTTGCAGGGCTTTTCCTGTCTACCTGGCCAGTGCATCCGAGTTCAGATTGCTGTCCAGAGTGGTCACAATGGTGCACTGCGGGATAGCTCCCGGAGGCCAATACCGTCAAATTACGTCCACACTAACCCTAATTCGAACCGGCAATGTTGATTTCAGCGCTACTCCCCTCATCGGGGAGAAGTACAGAAATTGATTGATTGAGCCCTTTATGTCGACAAAAATGGCTTGGTTGTGTGGACGGGTGCAGGGTTAATTCGATTTTACGCTGCTAAATTTGACCTAAACTCATAGTGTAGACCAGGCCTAAGATGCAGTCTGTATCTGGCTCCTGTCCTTCCTGGCTGGCCAATGCTAGTGAGATGGATCTTTCTCTACAGAGGTGTGGGTGAGGAAAGCAAGGTGCCAGCTGTTGTGACACTTCTGCTCTACTCTTGTGAACTACTGACCTGCTTCTAAGCTCCCTCTCAGTAGATGGTAGTGATGGGGTAGCTCACTGGCGGTTTTGGAAGTCTTCCTTTCCCTGGCCCTGGTCAGTCAGATTATAGGCCTGGGTATAGGGCAAAATCACTTCTGTTGGTATTAATACCAACTGCTCCTGCCCATGAGTAAGAGCATCTCTGCTGCTTCTTAAAGGTTGCTGATAGATCTAGGATACCATTGACTCCAGGCTTCTGATGACTTTTTAAAAGGATTATAAGTTATGTCTGCGCATAAAGCATGCCCTGGGAGTTTTTTCTTTCTCAGAAATATGCCATGGTAGTAAGTGTGGTGGATCCAAATTCTGAGCATGGTGTGTGTATATTAACTTCACCCATAATTCAGGTGGTAGGGTGGGAAGAATTTGTCCCAACACATCTTCGTGCTTCCTACCAGCTATTTTAAGAATTTCTGAACCTTACAATTAACTAGTCTACTAATTCAGAAATGCTCACAATAGTCTCATTACCACCATACAAACCCTGAAAGGTTTTCTCCCAGGAGTGACTGTACAACAAATACCTGGCTCCGTAATTCTTGTTTCTGTGTCTTTATGGATCTTGTATGTGGCACTTTTTTATGATGCCTCTTTGTGAAGAACTCCTTTGTTTCATTCCAGCTGCCAAGAATTTTATTCTTACAAACCCATCTCTCCCACAGTATGGCAAAGCAAAGGGTCATTTCTGAGTGTGGCGGCATCCTGTTTTTGCACATAACTTAATAAAGGGAAACTCTCCTTGAGCTTTCTCATTTGTTACAGAATCCTGCTGCATGCTTAGTGTGACCACCTGTAGGTAAAGCAAAAGGCAGCTCTATTAAATTAGCTATTCCAGGAGACGAGGGGTAATTTAATTCACTCAAATGCGGGAAGTGGGCAATGAATTTTAAAAAGCTGCATTAGAAGATCTCAATGTGTCATAGATTGACCAAGCTGGAATTTTGGCGCTAATGAAATGCAAACTTTGGTACTTTCGCTGTCTTCCCATGGCTCCCCAGACAGGTGGGTTTGGCAACCCTATTAGCAGGCTGAGGCAAGAGTATTTTCCCACCAGACTAATTTCATTCTCTCTGTAATTTTATGACCATAAAGTGTTGGTGCAGCATCTTAAATTCTTCAGGATAGTAAGCAAATGTCCCACATTTCATGCATTAAGGCACAAGTTCAGATGTTTTATGCACAGGCTCTTTGCCCTAAACATGCTTCAGCAACAGTTATCCTGTATGGAGGCTTCTATTTTTAGATCATATTGACAGCTAGTCATTGGCTAACAATCAATATTTTTGCCATCTAAAGCAATTGAGTTAAGAGGTCAACAGTCTTGGAGGATATTGAAATTACGGGGCTCCTCCTGTACCATGACTGTTTTATTCACACAGTGGCATAGGTGTGCAGGGAATTTTACAGATTGGTCCCTGTGTTGAGAAGCTTGTAGCTTAAAAGCAGATGTAACAGTGGACAGTGCAAACTTGGGGAGGACAAGTCTCATAACTAATGAACTTTAAAGAAGGGAATTGGAGAAGATTGAAAAGAACAAATTGTCATGGACATGTGATGGGAGGTCACTGCTACTTTGAGAAGACAAGCATGATTCACTTGGGTCTCTGCCCCTTGAGTAATGTAGACATCAGAGATTTATAGCAATAATGTTTAAGCAACCCACTCACACCATGCTGTGTGTACGTGCTACATACACATACAGTGCTTCTTAGCTGTGATCTCAGCTGGTAGATTAAAGCAAAAAAAGTGTGAGGTCCATGTGGTTTCTCCTAAAAAATATGACCCCGCTCTTTCTTTGTAGAATATTAGTGTAGTCCAGCTCCTGTCGCCTGCATCACTACATATTAAGTAGCTAAATGGGCTCAGCTGAAGGAACATTCATTATCTGCAAACACGTTCAGATCCAATATTTTCTATCGCCGTGCCCATGAGCTGCTACTGCATGATAAACACTTGCGTATACAGTGCCTTAGGTGTGTGGCAGGTTATAATAAAACCATTTTCTGTTCTGAAGAGTTTACATTCTAAATAAGGCTCTAAGTGCTTTGGGTAGGAACTATCTTTTGTTGTTGTTCCAGTGTCTAGTACAATATGAAATATAACCCAGTGAGGTAGGAGTAGCCAGACAGTATAGGGGAAGATAGAGAGAGAGCGCATAACTAGATCATGGATTCACTTTGTAATGTTGCATGTTTCTTATTCCATATTCTTACAAACAGTTCACTTCCAGAATTACAAAAGAAACTCAGGTAAACAGCCAAGGGTATAATGCTGTTTCCTGCGGGATGCTGCTGACTATCCAATAAAAGAAAAGCTCCAGCCTTGTAATGATAGTGATGAGTAGCATCTAAGTGTCCAGTCCTTGGGAGTCAAATTGTACTGTGTCAAAATGAATTTTCTGAATGAGGTGTTGAATGACTATCTGTTCTACAACAGAAAACACAAACGTTCCCCTTTTGTCCTTAAATATACACCTCTACCCCAATATAACACGACCCGATATAACACGAATTCGGATATAACGCGGTAAAGCAGCTCTCTGGGGGGAGGGGCTGCGCACTCAGATGGATCAAAGCAAGTACAATATAACGCAGTTTCACCTATAATGCGGTAAGATTTTTTGGTTCCCGAGGGCAGCGTTATATCGGGGTAGATGTGTATTGAGGAAGTGACTGCCTGGGTGGACTTTAGATATCCGCTGTTGGGGTTTCCGCAGTTATGAAATTCCATCTTCTTTAAAGATAAGTAATGCTTCATCTCAGTTGTCCACTGGCTATAAACTACACCTTAACTTAAGGCTTTCAAAAGTGATTTGTAAATAGCACAAATCCAGATTATGCTAGCCTTACTTGTACAGAGTAATACCTTAATCTGGATATAGCCCCACTGAAATAATGGAGTATCTGTGCAGTAAGGTATTACTGATAGTAAGGGTGCCAGAATCTGTCCTGTAAATTTTACAATACCCCACTTGTTCCACTTCAACTCTTTGCTATCATGGTCTGATATTATCTGATGGAAAGAGTCCACGTGCTTATTCAGTGACCTGCTGAAATGATCTTGTGGTGTGGCTCAGCTGATGTTTAAAGTATAATAGAGAGCAGGAGTTAAGCTGGAAAGAGGGGAAAAAATCAGCTTGTTCAAGGAAAGTTGGGGTTTTTAAAAGGTGACTAGCACTCAAGAGCCTCTGCTCTATAAGTGTCTGATTATGCCAATGGAGACAAGTTCCAGGCTTTGAAATGGATGGAAAGGAAGACTTCAAAGGTATCTTGTTGGCTTAGATATGAAACTTGAAGTCTAGTTTTGCTAACTGGTTAGCCTCCCCTATGTCTCTCACAGCAGTGTTTAAATTCCAGTGAGTGTACGTAAAAGCTAAATAGCACAGTAGCATCCCAAATGAGTGGTATAGGTTTCCTAATTTAATGAAAGACCTGTGTACTTGGTTAGGGGTTCTGGCTGTTGTGTAGTACCACTAAAATTAAGCAATAGTAGGAGCAGCCAAGTGGCATATTCCCTGCTGTTGTGCTCTACACCACCCTTACTTAATGGGTTCTGTTCCCTACCTAAACTGGTAAATATGCTACAGGAACAGTATTCTCATGTGTGGTGTGTGCATAATGTCTTGTTTTGTTGAACAGCAACCATCTCTCCTATTTGGCTGATGAATGGTATTGACTGGCTCCATGTAGTTCTAGCCAGTTGTCTTCATTCGTAGCAGGGTGGATTTGAAGTAAAAAGGGGAGAGACCTTCAGTAAGAGCAAAAAAGTGCAAAGTTTTAATATGGTGCAGAAAAGATTGTTTTAATTACAAAACTCAGGACTGGAGTCGAGAGAACTAGGTTCTGTTGCCAGCTCTGCACCAAACTTTCTGTTTAACAGTGGGGAAAGTCATTTACAGTGGAGTTGCATCTTACGCGGGGGTTAAGTTCTAAAGTCAGCGCGTAAGGCGAAAATCATGTATAGTCAAAATTACCCTTGAAAATCCCTTAAATCGCCCACAAAGTACAGTATACTGTACTTGGTTTTGTTTATACAACCCTGTACAGTAATATATATAATGTATACAGTAATGTACAGTATATAATGAGTAGATATGCAAAATATATTTTACAGTACTGTATTTTTAATTACACGGGGTCGTCAGGGTTTGATGTCGATCCAGGAGACGGAGATGACGGAGAGCTTGGGTGACAGAGAGCGAGTCGTAGACTAAGTGGCTCTGGTTTAGCTCGAGAAGTTGATTGCGTAGGCTCATCTGCTGCTGGTTGTTTTTCCTTGAAAAACATGGTGATCGGCAACTGTTGCTGTTGTCTCTTGCTCAAACGTTTCTTGATACGGTCTCAAATAGTCCGTAATACTCCATGTGATTTTTGAGTCTTCATTCCATAGAGGGATCATATTCAGAAGTTAAATCATTCAAGTGTTTCGCTGCTTGGAACACTTCAGCAAATTTATGAAGATTTCAACTTGCTGGCTCTTCCTGTTCGTCGTCGTCATCTTCATCTTCTGTAGATGATTTTATCAGTTCCTCTAATTCTTCGTTAGTCAATGTTTCTCTATGGCTCTGAATTAATTCTTCAATGTCTTCCTCAAGGATGTCGAAGCCATCACCACCCACTTGCCTGGCCATCTGAACAATGCGTTTCACTTCTTTGTCAATGGTCGGGAAACCCTTAATCATTCACACGTTCTTTCCATAGGCTTCGCCAACATGCATTGACTGTTTCAGGCTTGATTGCATCCATTGCCTGTTTAATATAAGTGATGCAATAGGCAATGCTGAAGGACTTCCAACACTCCATCACATTAAAATTGGGATCAGCATCCATAGCGCTACGTATCCGTGAGAACGTAAGCCTCGTGTATGTGGCCTTGAAACAGCAAATCACGCCTTGGTCGAGAAGTTGGAGGATGGAGGTGGTATTGGGGAGGAGAAAGATGACTTCAACGTCGTTAAATGCAAACCGGAGTGCCGCAAGGTGGCCAGGAGCATTGTCTACGATCAACAACACTTTAAAGTCAAGTCCTTTCTCTTCGAGGTACCGCTTGACCTCTGGAATGAAACACTTGTGGAACCAATCCAGAAATAATGCTGCCGTCACCCAAGCCTTTTTATTTGATTGCCAGAACACAGGCAGGAGATTTCTATTCTTGCCTTTTAGGGCACGGGGATTTGCAGCCCTGTAGAGCAAGTCCGGCTTTATTAAATGCCCAGCCGCATTGCCACAAAACAGTCTCACAATCTTTAGCTGCTTTGAAGCCAGGGACTTGTCTTTCTGATTTCGAAATGTAAGTGCGGTTGGGCATTTTTTTTCCAGAAGAGCCCAGTCTCGTCAGCATTAAAAACATGTTCCGGAAGATAGAGGAAAAGGGCTATGATTTTCTTTAATTGTTCGGGGTAGGCTTTTGCTGCCTCTTCATTGGCAGATGCAGCTTCACCAGGAGTCTGCACGTTTTTAAGGTTGAAGCAGTTCCTAAAACTGTTAAGCCAACCTTGGCTGGCTTTGAATTCCTTCTCATCAGAAGGCTGTCCCTCTTCGGCAGGAGGTTTGAACAGCGCGTAGAGGCGAAGACCCTTTTCTCACAACATGTTGCCATCGGTAGGCACATGTTTACGGTTCAGGTCTTCCAGCCATAAGTTTTTAATGCCTTTTCAGTCTTCACTAAAGTCTTATCACGAACCTGGCTCGTCACCTTAGCAGTTATTGGAGCCCTTGATGCCACGGCTTGACGAATTTCTCTCTCTCAAATCTTGATGGCACGGATGCTAGATTTGTTGCGGCCATATTTATGTGCCACGTTGGAGACAGACATACTGTCTCTCTAAGTCCAACACAGCCAGTTTTTCCTCCAGCGTTGGAACATATCACTGTTTCTTCGGTTGAGTACCAGATGAAGTAGTTGGCTTGCATTTAGGGGAAAGACACATTTTTCATATTTAATATCTTTAAAAACTAGAATCACACTCAGCGCGGCGAGATGCTCACACTAGAAGAGGCACGCGGGAACTGAGACCGACTGAGGGAACAGCAGATTCACATCTCCCATCTCACGCTCGCTCCGGGGCATACGCTCATTGGGTGGAATCGCCCGCACTATTTACAGGTATCTTGTTTTTCTTTTTTTGCCGAGTGTGTATAGTTGAATTTGTGTAAGTTAAATGCGCGTATGATGCGACTCACCTGTAATGTCTGCATACCCTTCTGTAAAATGGGGATGATGGTGTTTGGTTCTCAGGGGTTTGGGGAGGCTTCTTTATTTGCATTCAAGATCCTTGGACTAAAGGTGCTATAGATGGCAAAATGCCATGGCTAGGTGGAAGGGTTTGGGAAGCAGCTGCTAAGCTAACCATAGGCATGTTCAATTACTGTCCTCACTAGTGGATGTTTGATAAAATGGGAGGGCAATGTGCAGCTTTTATTCAGACCTTTGTTTAATCAACTATATTTGTACAGAGGAATTTAATTTTTCTCCAAATAGAGTTGGTGCCAAGCAACAGCTGTAATTCTAGCCCAGTCTAATTGTCTGAGGTATAATACTAAATGAGCTAACCTTTTTATATAACTGGCATTTCCTACCTGGCAAATTGACAACCCCATGATGATTTTTTTAAACATTTACCTGAATTACAATGATTAATAATGATTAGTGGTGGGAGAAAACAGGAGATATTTCTTGAATATTAGACTCCTTATCCTCTAAACAGTTCAGTTGTTTTTGTAACCAAAAGGTTAAGTAGTGATCAAATGGAATTGGAAACTTAAACTAAGGACGCTATAACACTTGAGTGCCTTTTCAGGCACTCTGGGGGGTATTACAAAAAGGTTAAAATTTGCAGCTCAAATGTTAGATCTGAATTTGGCTGAGTGACTCAAAATATTCCTAGAGTATTAGTTCACAAAATGAAACCTTAGGAGTGTTGCAGATCAGAGGGAAGAAAGCAACAGAGTTTAAGGGGCATAATTATGAGCAGAGACCTCTGAGCCCCAAGATGTTGCATCACTGGATTGGAATTATTTGCAATCCAGCCTTGCTGAGCCTTAAACCACATGGTGGATAACACAAGAAGACCATTGAGTGTGGTGTGTGCAGGGTCAGATGTTTTTCAGCATCTTGCAAATTAAGAGCTATTGTAAATGCGCAAGATCTTATCGGAATCCAGTGCAACTGTTGGAAAATAGAAAAATACATTGGGAATTATCTGACTGTTTCGGTTGCAGTGTTTTGCAAGAGTCTAATCCACAAGAGCTCTGTAAAAAGTCCCAGGAACAGGATAAGAAACATGTTAAGTGTGGCAGCTATGGGGATGTGAATGGTCACTGCAGAGCCAGACTAGGCGGGAGGGTTAGTGGTAGAGAGAATTACTATGTTGCAGTTTTGTGGGGAAGTGAAATGTGGGAGAACAGAAATGTAGTAAAAAGAATGTGACGTTTCACTGCTTGGGGGGTGGGGGGGAGGAAGTGGGATGCCTTGAAGTCTTTGGTCTAGCATCAAAGTACAGGCTTTTGCTTTGTTTTAAGCAAAGGCTAGTCCAAATGGCTTTGTGAATGTGCCTGGGATGAGCAAGTCACCACCATTTCTTGTTCCCACTGGTATTGCTACCCTGTTTCCTCGAAAATAAGACATCCTCCGAAAATAAGGCCTACTTACAGTTTTGCCTCTCGTTGTAATATAAGGCATCCCCCCGATAATAAGACCTCCCCGATAATAAGGCATCCACCGATAATAAGGCATTTTTCATTTCTGAAAAATAAGACATCCCCTGAAAATAAGACCTAGCGCATCTTTGGGAGCAAAAATTAATATAAGACACTGTCTTATTTTCGGGGAAACAGGGTAGTTCCTCCCAGATCTCTTGGTTGGTACTTTACAGTTTGTGGCTATCCCTCCTTTCCATAAACCCAAGGAATGCCCTTGCTTTTGTGAGCTGGTTTTCCTTCCTTCGGTAGGAAACAAGGATGTTCCTGATCCAGGCTTTCTTGTGGCATGGTGCTGATTGCTGAAGCAGGAGCTGGTTTGGATGCCTTAGGCCTGGTCCCCACTAAGCCCCCACTTCGGACTAAGGTACGCAAATTCAGCTACGTTAATAACGTAGCTGAATTCGAAGTACCTTAGTCCGAACTTACCGTGGGTCCAGAACTTACTGCAGGGAGGCTCCCCTGTCAATGCCGCGTACTCCTCTCGCCGAGCTGGAGTACCGGCGTCGACGGCGAGCACTTCCGGGATCGATCCCAGAACATCGATTGCCTGCCGCCGGACCCTCCGGTAAGTGTAGACGTACCCTTAGCAAGAGGAAACCAATGAAACACTTTAAATTACTCAGCTTGTTCTGGGACAGTTGTATTTGGAGCTGAGTTCTGAGCCACTTTAATCCAGAATAATAGCACAATTTCCCCAATACTAAATTCTCTCTACTGTTACACCTTCTTGTCAACTGTCTATAAAGGGCCACTCTCTAACCACTTCAAAAGTTATTTTTCCTCCCTTGGTATCCTGCTGTAAATTGATTTATCTCATTAGACTGACCTCACACTTGGTAAAGCAACCCCCATCTTTTCATGTATTTATACCTGCTCCTGTATTTTCCACTCCATTCACCTGATGAAGTGGGGTTTAGCCCATGAAAGCTTATGCCCAAATAAATGTTAGTCTCGAAGGTGCCACAAGGACTCCTTGTTGTTTTTGCTGATACAGACTAACATGGCTACCCCCTCTGAAACCTAAGACCTGTTCAGCCTTTCATCTTGGCAAAAGACCCCTTGCACAATCTCTGGATTCAGTGATTTACAATGAAAATGGATAGGATGTGTCAAATTCAGCTCTTGGTGAATCAGCTCCTTAAACTGAGCCCCCTCTGAGCAGGAACTCTCCCTTCCTGAATTCTAGAAAAAGAACCTAACATATAATGGGTACATCGTAAGCCAGTGATAAACATTGCTCCACACTATTAAAAAGTTTATGGACTGTATGGTTAGGCCCACACCTAACTTCTGAAAGAGCCTGTTCACCCAGCTTCAGAATGGTTTGCTGAAAAGGATAAAGCAACTTGACCCCAAAACTTATGTGAGTAAAACTGGGATCTACAAGACTCTTGGATATTGTCAGATGTTTCATTAAATATAATCAGCTACTCAATTTCCTCTTCATTCAGTTCTTAAAACTTTATTAATTGATTCAAGATGTGCCTGGAGTATCCCTGGCCTGGAACGTTAACCTAACATCCCTCCTACAGACCCTGAAAATACTTAAGTTCAGGCAGCTCTTCTAAAATAGATCAGATCTGAATTATGGCTCTTCCATTTGGATCCCTGTGAGTCAGAGGTACCTGGAGCTCCTGATTCAAAAATAGAGGCTACAGGCTGTTTAAATGATTCTTCTCACTTTTCTCCCTCTTTGTAAGATATCACAGTGGTGGTGACCATTTTATAAATATGTTGATTCATGCCTTTGTTACTAAAGGCAAGGTGAGTGAATGGATTGGACTGGAGTACAGGTCTGTCTCATCTTACGCTGGGGTTACGTTCTGCAATCAGCGCCTAAAGCGGAAAATCGCCTATAGTCAAAATTACATTGAGCGTAATGGCGGGCGGAATCGCCCGCACTACAGAAACAGTATTTAAATTGTTGTTTTTCTTTTTTTTGTTGGTGGGTTTTTTTTTGGTTTTGCCGACCGTGTAAAGCTGAAATGGCACATGTTAAATGCGCCTAAGGTGCGACAGACCTGTACAAGCTTTTTAAGTATCTTTTTCTTGTGGTCTTTTCTTGTTTTCTTTCGGTTTCCATTAGCATCAGGCTGATCTGTCTTGTGACTACCATTATACTATGAAATGGTGTCATGTTAATGCGTATACCATGTGCACATATGGCAGATACATTCTGTGTAATAGAATTAAATATGTCCTTTTCATTTAAAAAACGGGATAGTGTATTCCTTTACTCAAATCATATGGCTGCAGAACATTCTACTGTGCATCTATGTTCACCAGTCTTTACCTGGCACAGTGCAAGTTCAATTATGGCTCTAAATCTAAAGTATCATTTTATCATAGACTAGTTATCTGAAGTTCTGCAAAAATTCCTTTTGATTAATTGTGGAAGATTATTTAATCTACCATTCTCAGCAGCTAAAAACAAGATTAAATGGGAAGCTGTCAGGTTAAATTTAATATTCTTAATGCTCCACTAAAGGATCTACACGTTAAACAAAATGACAAATGTTTTTTTAACAGCAAGACTTTGTATTGCACAATATTGGAAAAATTAGCCTGTGGAATTGTGGCATAGTAAAGTATGGACTGTCTTTGTAATGGAAAAGCTTTCGCACCGAGTATGTATGCAAGGGAAGTGCCAAAAAGAGATAGGTATTTAGAAATTTGGTCACCTTTTTAGCATTCTCAGGGGAAGAAGGCTCCCCAGCCAGCAAAACAGAAGCTTTAGCCAGATTCTTTGGATATGAACCTGATTCAAGTAACATATAATGTAGTATGTTAATATTTTGTTATGATTTTCCTCACAAGTTTTTTAATTGCTTTAAAAACACCTTCCTCAAAACTCAAATAATTCTAAAAATATTAATTTTTTGCTATTGCTATTTGCATTGCATTTTGTCCTGAACTATGAGAATAGACTGATTGGATTCATTAATGTTCCTAGACACTTGAACTTTCTGCAATACTTGGTTGCAAACACTGCAGGCCAATAGTTTCCATTAGAAATATTCCCATGGGGTTAAAAAAAATCACCATGGAAACATACCTCTAATGGGTTTATGGCTTGTAAAAGCTTGCTTAGAAAAGCTAAGTTTTGGTCCCAACGTGACCTGATAGTGTCATTTTCATTGAATTTCTTCCCTTTGTTTCAGGAGAGTGCTTGAAATGACAGATAATTGGCTGTATTAAGAGATTTAAGATCCTAGCCTAATCCTAGACACTTGGGTAACTGATTTTTATAAGAGATGCAACAGCAAGCACCTGTGTATCTGAAATTGGAAGCAGCCATTAATGTACCTTATGAAAGAGAAGTGTGATAGAGTGAATGCTTGCTCTTCTTTGATGAGAAGATAAATATACACGACAGGAATGAAAACCTCCAAGAACATTGCTTTTGCTGAAGACTGGCCTGGGGCATTTCTAATGTGCATACCAACATTTCTGATCAAATTATACTTGATTTAATGTATCTGTGCACACTACAATAAAACACTATTACTGTTAATTCCACTGTTTGTGGGTTGTTTTTTTTTCCTTGCACAGCCTCTGGATGGAGTAGAAGGAGACGCTATCTCCATGTTAAATAAAAGGTTTAATTCATAAACTGAAATTTACTCTTACTGCAGTGCTTCAATCCAGTTTCATAAAGGAGAATTATTAATATGGCGTACAGTGTGTGCAGAGGGACCAGAGAGCGCTCTAAACTTGGAATATTGATTTATTGAGAGTCATGGCAATGCTTCTATAATACAACTTTACTTGGAGCCAGGGCACGTGTGCATTTTGAATTCTGGATTCCATGTGTTGCTTGAATGAGACCAGCATACTGAGTGGTTTGTATTCATAAATCTTGGAATGCCAAGTCGATAAGGTTAGTCTTAAAGCATGAGAGATGCTAAAAGAACTTGGGGCTTTGGAGGAGGGTCTGATTGGTGTATGTAGTATTAGTGCAGTGAACCCACGCACACACCCACCCACCCACCCACCTGATTTAAGCACCAGTTGACATCTCAAAAGATTTCTTCAAAAAAAATAAAACTGTGGAGAGAGAATTCTTGGAATAATTTGTAAAATTTGCTGGCTCTAAAATAAATAAATGAAATGCAAAATGTGCTGGGTTCTCGAAGGTTGGTATTTAGAGCTCTTAATAATCCTTCAGTAGACCACCAGCTGCCATCTACTTGTAGAATTTCAATCTGCTTCTGCTGTGAAGTCTGGAGTAGTGGGCAAAATAACTCCTTGGCCAGGATTGCATCACTTGCATCACTTTGGTAAGGGAGTGTATATTAGCTAGAGACCTGTAGTGAAGATGCAGAAGGCTGCCTTACCTCAGTGTTTCTGTAACTTCTAGTTCTTCTTCGAGTGCTTGCTCATATCCATTCCATTAGGTGTGTGCGCGCCGCGTGCACGATCGTCGGAAGATTTTCTACCCTAGCAACACCGGCGGGTCGGCTGTGGAGCCCCCTAGAGTGGCGCCTTCATGGCGCTGAATATATACCCCAGCCGACCCGGCGCCCCCTCAGTTCCTTCTTACCGCCCCTGACGGTCGTTGGAACTGTGGAGCGCTGCTTAGCTGTTCTCCACTCTCCCTAGCTTAGTTTGTTGTATCACAGTGATAGTTATAGTTATAGTTCTAGTGTTTATAGTTAAATAGTTAAATAGTTTAAAAGTTGTTTTAGTTGTTCTAAGTAGTTCAGGGGATTAAGGGGGTCGTCTCCCCCTTTCTCCCCCGGCCGCGGGGCCGGGCTCATGCCCAATGCTCCCGGCTTCAAGCAGTGCGCCTCCTGCGCTAAGCCTATGCCCACGAGCGACCCGCACGACTCCTGTCTGAAGTGCCTGGGAGAGTCCCATCAAACAGATAAGTGCAAGATCTGTAAGGCCTTCAGACCAAGGACCAAGAAGGAGCGGGACTTTCGGCTCCGGCAACTCCTGATGGAGGCGGCACTTAGTCCGGACGCTCCATCTACAAGTCAGGCCCCGGCACCTAGCACCTCGGTGCGCAGTGCCCCGGCGGCACCGGCTATGACGACCACGCGAGTGGCGTCAGACAAGCCTCCCCGGCACCGGACCTCGTCGGCACCGCAAGCAGTGCCTCGGCGCCGGTCATTATCCCCGGGGCATAAAAAAGCCCATAAGACGGGGACATCCGTGCCGAAGACGCCGGCTCCCCCAGTGCCGGGGGTAGAGCCGCGTCCGCCGGTGGAGCACTGGAAACAGGTGCCTCCAGCACCGTCGACTCCGGCGCCGAGGCCGTTGAGTCCGGTGCAGATAGCGTCTCCACCGAGACCGGCGGTGATACAGTGCCTCCCGTCGACTCCAGAGACCTTCGCGGCGGCGAGAGACTTAATAGCTCTCACGGAGCCGGCACCGCCTCAACCACCGGCACCGACTGCACCGTTGACTCGCCCGGTCCAGTCGAGGGGGAAACCTGCCTTGATGCGCCCTCCATCGCAAGGGCTGGAACCTCGGCACCGATCCAGGTCCCGAAGCAGGTCCCCACGCCGCTCGCAGTCCCGGCACCGAATATCGCCTCGGCACCGGTCGTACTCGCGGCCAAGATCTTCTTCGCGGCACCGCTCTACGTCTCGGCACCGATATGATCGTCTGCACCGATCAACGTCGAGACGTAGTTCTCGGCACCGCTACGGTCGACGCTCGACGTCGAGAGGCCGCTCCCGGCACCGGGCATACTCCAGGTCCTCGTCGAGGTCCAGATCCGGCTCCCGGCACCGACGAGGTCATCGGCACCGGTCGCGGTCCCGGCACCGTTCGCCGGCACCGCGCAGAGATAGATCATCTCCGGTCCGGTACCGTGCGGCACCACAGCACACGGGGATCGTTTCATCTCTCTCGGCACCGCCATGGCCGTCAAGATCGGTGTCTCGCTCCTCGGAGGACCTGTCGAGATCGGCATACCCCCCTCAAGGGCAAGCCGAGGAACGGAACTTGGGCCATTGGCAGGAGTTGGCAGAGGACCACTCCCATGGACCATCTCACTGGTCATTTTGGACCCCGTGGGCGTACCACCAGGAGCAAGGGGCTCCAATACCATCGACCTCTCGCTCGGGTCACTCGGTTAGGAGGGCCCCAGAATCCACCATCTCTCGACCTCCGCCAGGGGGCATGGAGGCTTCCGTGTCCACGCCACCTGACACCATAGACCCGAGTACAGGTGATGCTCCGGCCCAAGAGCAGGGGGATCAGGACCCCCCCTTGGATCCAGTACCACCGGAGGCGTCTTCCTCCTCCTCTCCGGATGAGGCAGTGGCGGGCACTTCATGTACGGGTCCCCCTCCGATAGATCTTCGGGCTCACCAGGATCTCCTGCGTAGGATGGCCCGTAATATGGACCTGCAGGCGGAGGAGATAGTGGAAGTACAGGACCCTATCGTGAACATCCTCGGAGCGGATGCCCCATCGAGGGTGGCGCTACCCCTGATCCGCACGATACAAACCAATGCGGATACGATATGGCAAACTCCTGCCTCTATCCCACCCACAGCGAGAGGGGTGGAAAGGAAGTACTTTGTCCCGTCTAAGGACTACGGGTACTTGTATACCCACCCCCAACCGTGTTCACTGGTGGTGGCATCAGTGAACGCACGAGAGCGCCACGGCCAGCAGGCTGCAGCGCCTAAATCAAAAGAGGCTAAGCGGCTCGATTTGTTTGGCCGTAAGGTTTACTCAGCCGGAGGGCTGCAACTTAGAGCGGCGAACCAACAGGCGCTATTGAGCCATTACAATTTTAACTCCTGGAACTCTATGGGGAAGTTTAAGGAGTTGATTCCCCAAGAGTCCAGGGAAGAGTTTGGAGCCATGGTAGAGGAGGGTAAGAAGGTGGCTCGGACCTCCTTGCAGGCCTCCTTGGACATAGCAGACTCAGCTGCGAGGACCCTGGCTTCGGGTATCGCTATGCGGAGGATCTCCTGGCTTCAGGTTTCGGGTTTGCCTCCGGAGCTGCAGCAAACCCTACAGGATCTGCCCTTTGAGGGACATGGATTGTTCTCGGACAAGACGGACTCTCGTCTGCAGAGCCTCAAGGACTCGAGAACAATCATGCGCTCCCTGGGGATGCATGTTGTGGGCCCTCAGCGCAGACCATTTAGGCCGCAGCCTCAGCGCTTCTACCCCCCCCCCCCCCCCCCGCCTCGTCAGAGACAGGACTCGACCCGGAGGCGAGGGCGAGGTGGTAGAAGAAGGTGGGCCGGCCCTCAACCCGGCCAGAACCAGGGGCCACCTAGACCACCTTCAGGCCCCAGGCAGAACTTTTGAAGGTGCGGTCGAGGACGGCGCCCCAGTCATCCCCCAGGATCCAGCCCCCTCCTTTCGGGATAGTCTCTCCCACTTCCACAGTGCTTGGTCCCTTATAACTTCGGACCGTTGGGTCCTCCGCACAGTGGAGAGGGGATACACTATCCAGTTTTCTTCTATTCCCCCCTCCCACCCCCCTTCCCCGTCCCTCTTCAGGGACCCTTCTCACGAGCAACTTCTTATACAGGAGGTTTCCACGCTCCTTGCTATGGGGGCCATAGAGGAGGTTCCAGTAGAGTTAAGGGGCAGGGGATTTTATTCCCGTTACTTCCTGATCCCCAAGTCCAAAGGAGGCCTGCGGCCCATCTTGGACTTGCGCGGACTCAACAAATTCGTAGTAAAGTTGAAGTTCCGCATGGTCTCTTTGGGGGCCATTATCCCCTCCCTCGATCCTGGAGACTGGTTCGCCGCCCTCGACATGAAAGACGCATACTTTCACATCTCAATTTACCCACCTCACAGACGCTTCCTGCGATTCGTGGTAAACATGGTGCACTACCAATTTGCAGTCCTTCCCTTCGGCCTATCCTCGGCCCCAAGAGTGTTCACGAAATGTATGGCTGTCGTGGCAGCGTACCTTCGTCGGCAAGGGATACAGGTGTTCCCGTACCTAGACGACTGGCTGGTACGCGGTCGCACCAAAGAGCAAGTTCAAGCTCACGTCCACAGAATAGTGCACACATTCAACGAGCTGGGCATCCTACTCAACAAGGACAAATCCACTCTAGAACCTACCCAGAGAATAGATTTCATCGGCGCAGTTCTAGACTCCAGACGTGCACAAGCCATCCTGCCAGACAACCGCTTTGGCACCATCACGAGCCTCATTCAAGGGCTCCAGGCCTTCCCAACTACCACGGTGAGGTCGTGCCTTACCCTGCTGGGTCACATGGCTTCCTGCACGTACGTAACCAGGCATGCCAGACTTCGGCTTCGCCCACTCCAGACCTGGGTGTCATCAATATACCGTCCACATCGGGACAGCCTGAACATGGTGGTCACGGTCCCGAACTCTGTCCTGACCTCCCTCACCTGGTGGTTAGATCACAATGTGGTCTGCGAGGGGATGCCTTTTCACACCCCACAACCCTCTCTGCACCTGGTCACAGACGCTTCATCTCTGGGTTGGGGCGCCCATCTCAACGGACACCATACCCAGGGCCTGTGGACTGCACCCCAGTTAGCCCTGCACATCAATGTTCGGGAGCTGATGGCGGTGCGCCTGGCGTGCCAGGCATTTCTCAATCAACTACGTGGCCGTTGTGTGTTAGTTCTCATCGACAACACCACGGCCATGTTTTACATCAACAAGCAAGTAGGAGCACGTTCGTCAGTTCTATGCCAAGAGGCCATTCGCCTGTGGGACTTCTGCATCGCCCACTCAATCCATCTCACGGCATCGTTCCTCCCTGGAGTCCAGAACACTCTAGCGGACCGACTCAGCAGGTCCTTCCAGACACACGAGTGGTCTATCCGTCCGGACATCATACATTCCATCTTCCGGAGGTGGGGGTTTCCCCAGATAGACCTGTTTGCATCCCGAGACAACAGGAAGTGCCACGTGTTCTGCTCCCTACAAGGTCGAGCTCCGGGCTCCCTCTCGGATGCGTTTCTCCTTCCCTGGAAAGACCACCTGTTTTATGCCTTCCCTCCGTTTCCTCTGGTCCACAAGGTACTGCTCAAATTGCGCAGAGACCAGGCACAGGTAATTCTGATCGCTCCAGCGTGGCCGAGACAACATTGGTACACCACACTGTTGGAACTCTCGGTTCAGACTCCGATCCCGCTTCCGTTATGTCCGGATCTCATCTCTCAGGACCACGGCCGGTTGCGTCACCCCGACCTGCAATCACTCCACCTCACGGCGTGGCTGCTCCATGGTTCACCCAGGCAGAGCAGCAATGCTCGCTCTCTGTCCAACAGATTCTGCTGAGCAGTAGGAAGCCCTCAACACGCACCACGTACCTGGCCAAGTGGAAGCGGTTCTCCTGTTGGTGCGAACAACGAGCCACGTCCCCGTTGCAGGCACCCATTCCCCTCATTTTGGAATATCTCCTCTCCCTAAAACAGCAGGGGTTGGCGATATCTTCAATTAGAGTTCACCTGGCCGCTATATCGGCCTTTCACCCAGGGGAACTCGCGTCCTCAGTATTCTCTAACCCGATGGTCGTTAGATTCCTCAAGGGCTTAGACCGGATGTACCCACAACAACGTCAGCCCGTCCCAACGTGGGACCTCAACCTGGTTCTCTCCAAGCTCACAGGTCCTCCATTCGAGCCACTGGCCACCTGTTCACTTCTGTACCTATCCTGGAAGACAGCCTTCCTCGTAGCCATCACCTCAGCAAGGCGTGTTTCTGAACTCAGGGCGCTTACATCTGAGCCTCCTTACACAGTTTTTCACAAGGATAAAGTGCAACTTCGTCCACATCCTGCCTTTCTCCCTAAGGTGGTTTCTCCTTTTCATATCAACCAGGATATATTTCTCCCGGTCTTTCATCCTAAACCACATGCCACTCGCCAGGATCAACGTTTGCATTCCCTGGACGTACGTAGGGCCCTGGCCTTCTATATTGACCGCACAAAGCACTTTAGAAAGACGACGCAACTCTTCGTTGCAGTGGCCGACCGAATGAAAGGCTCACCGGTCTCCTCACAACGCCTATCCTCCTGGATTACGTCTTGCATCCGGACTTGCTATGACCTGGCAGGTGTCTCAGCACCGCACCTCACCGCTCACTCCACGAGGGCCCAAGCTTCCTCAACTGCTTTCCTGGCACATGTTCCGATCCAGGACATTTGTAGAGCGGCGGTTTGGTCATCAGTCCACACATTTGCAGCTCACTATGCACTAGTGCAGCAGTCCAGAGACGATGCTGCTTTCGGATCAGCGGTTTTGCACACAGCAATGTCTCACTCCGACCCCACCACCTAAGTTGGGCTTGGGAGTCACCTAATGGAATGGATATGAGCAAGCACTCGAAGAAGAAAAGACGGTTACTCACCGTTGTAACTGTTGTTCTTCGAGATGTGTTGCTCCTATCCATTCCAAACCCGCCCCCCGTCCCCACTGTCGGAGTAGCCGGCAAGAAGGAACTGAGGGGGCGCCGGGTCGGCTGGGGTATATATTCAGCGCCATGAAGGCGCCACTCTAGGGGGCTCCACAGCCGACCCGCCGGTGTTGCTAGGGTAGAAAATCTTCCGACGATCGTGCACGCGGCGCGCACACACCTAATGGAATGGATATGAGCAACACATCTCGAAGAACAACAGTTACAACGGTGAGTAACCGTCTTTTCTTGATGGCTTTTTTTTTTTTTTTAATAGCATAAAAGCTTGAAAAGTCTCTGCATGGTTGGATTCTGGTTTCTTCCTTGGCTGCATGTATATATGGGTTTTGGGAAGACAGGTTTTATGTAGAAATTTACTAGTGCAGTCAAACTCCCCCCGATCTTTAAGAAGTAATGCAAGATTTGACTGGTATGGCTTGGCATGGCAGTCCTGCCCTTGCTGTGGACAGACATCTTTGACAGCTTGCTACCTGCAGGGCCGGCTCCAGCTTTTTTGCCGCCCCAAGAGGCGAAGCAAGGAGAGAGAGAGAGAGAGGGAAAAAAAAAAAGATAAAGCAGACACTTCGGCGGCAGCAGCTCAATCGTGCTGCTTCATTAGTCAGCGGCGGGGTCTCTTCCTCTTTGGCAGAGAAGGACCCGGGCGTGCCGCCCCTTTCCATTGGCCGCCCCAAGCACCTGCTTCCTTCGCTGGTGCCTGGAACTGGCCCTGGCTACCTGGTAGGTCAGGTGAATCATTTAGCAGATGGACTATTTCTTCTACCACGGGGTGGGCTTTCATCCCAAACTATTCAAAGCTCTAGAATTCAGGTGGGGATCTACCATTTCTGGTCTTTTTGCATCATTGGCCAATATGAAGCTTGCTTGTAGATGTTCGTCTTCCTGTGGTGTGGGGGCTTGTTAACACTTGCCTTCTGTTACATTGGTTCCCAAAATGAGAGAAAAAGAACAAAGGGCACAGCAGATTAGCATAACCATGGGCATGTTGTGTGTAGATTTTCCAACATGCTGTGTTGGTTTCTTCCCCAAAGTAGTCGCTCTTCTCCAATGATATGACCTATGCAGCAATCTGATGACACTAATAGGCTTGATGTGAAAGCCCTACCCTCCAACATCTGGAGTGTCTGGACATGGCTGAGAATGCTAAAGTGCAGAAGGGCTGCTAACGTCATGTATGTGGCAGAATCTGGGCTGCTGTCTTCATCTTTGTCTGCTAAATGGAGGGCAGTGTTGAGTGTTTGTTTACCCAAGTATTACTCTCTCTTAACTGGGTTGTCTCAACTCATGCCCCAGCTATATCCCTCCCCCCAAATCCCACCATTTGGGGGGTGCTACCTCCTGCAGACTTCCTAGGAACCGGTGTTCTGGTCTAGGCAGTATAAAACCATCATAAATCAGGGTGAATTCAAGCCAATTTCTACTCCAGCCCCCTGATACTCTCAGCAATGAAAATTGAAGGTTGGTGTTGAATTGTAGGTATCCCAAGGACAGGGTTATCCATGGTCACTTCTCAGATTCTTGGAACACTCAATTCTTAGAGGCGGGCAGTTTAAGTCTAAAATCTAGGTTTCAGGTGATCTTTAAAAACAAAAATACAGCCAACTTTTCAAACCTAATAAACACTTTCATGATATTAAACCTTCATTGGAAAATTTTCAGCTTTCCTTTAAAGTGCCTGCAACCCAAACATGGCAATGCTTTTGCTGACACAGGAGAAGCAGAAGGTAAAACTGACTAGTCTGTATCTTCTGTAACCAAGGTGAATGAAGTGTGTTTTTTGTTTTTTTCCCAAAGGTATCAATGGAGAAAAGTAAATGTTAAGTAACTTCAGTTTGACAGTTTAAGTGTTGGTGACACAGATAATGGAAATTCGTTTTTTAAATAATTTTAAATTAGTGTCCCTAAAAAGCGCAAAAAAAAGTTTAGAGTAATTATTTTTATAGTGTGCAAGGCATGTTACGTGAAGATGAATGTACTTAGTCCTTGCCACAAATTAGATGTGATGGCAACAATAGAGTGGTGGAAGGAAGAGGAAGACAAGGGTTATAAAATTAGCCATGTGATCCTACTTATGGTTATGTACATCTTGAGGTGTCCTCATTAGAGGAGGTTTTGCAACAAATTGATAAATTTAACAGCAATAAGTCACCAGGACCAGATGGTATTCACCCAAGAGTTCTGAAGGAACTCAAATGTGAAATTGCAGAACTACTAACTATAGTTAGTATATCATTTAAATCCGCTTCTGTACCAAATGACTGGAGGATAGCTAATGTGACATCATTTTTTTTAAAAAGAGCTCCAGAGGTGATCCTGGCAATTACTGGCCAGTAAGCCTTACTTATTTCTGTACTGGGCAAATTGGCTGAAACTATAAAGAACAGAATTGTCAGACACATAGATGAACATAATTTTGCTGGGGCAGAGTCATGTTTTTTGTAAAGGGAAATCTTGCCTCACCAATCTACTAGAATTCTTTGAGGGGGTCAACAAGCATGTGGACAAGGAGGATCCAGTATATATAGTGTACTTAAACTTTTCAGAAAGGCCCGTCACCAAAGGCTATTAAGCAAATTAAGCTGTCATAAGAGGGAAGATCCTCTCATGGATTGTCAACTGGTTAAAAGATAGGAAACAAAGGGTAGGAATAAATGGTCAGTTTTCAGAAAGGAGAGAGGTAAATAGTGGTGTCCCCCAGGGGTCTGTATTGGGACCAGTCCTATTCAGCATATTCATAAATGATCTGGAAAAAGGGGTAAACAGTGAGGTGGCAAAATTTGCAGATGGTACAAAACTACTCAAGATAATTAAGTCTAAAGCAGACTGCAAAGAGTTACAAAGGGATCTCACAAAATTGGGTGACTGGGCAACAAAATGGAAGATAAAATTCAATGTTGATTAATGTAAAGTAATGCACATTGGAAAACATAATCCCAACTATACATATGAAATGATGGGGTCTAAATTAGCTGTTACCACTTGAGAGAGATCTTGCGGTCACTGTGGATAGTTCTCTGAAAACATCCACTTAACGTGCAGCGGCAGTCAAAACGCAAACAGAATGTTGGGAATCATCAAGAAAGAAAATATCATATTGCTTCTGTATAAATCCATGGTATCCCCACATCTTGAATATCACATGCAGATGTGGTCACCCCATATTAAAAACAAACAAACAAAAAAACATGGTGTGACAAAGTTCCTCCTCTGCCTTGGTGGGTCCTGCGCTTGTAGGCAGATTTGCTCGCCTCAGAGGTTCACAGCAGCTCTCAGTTTGGCCACGTTTGCTAGAGGCTCAAACCTGCTGTCCACTCAGCTCACCTCATCACTGGCCAGCATGGGGGAAACAGAGAACAATCCCCACAGTCTGTCCCCCACCTAGTGGGTTGGGGACAGGCCAGATCCCTTTCCAATTTAGACCTTGCTTTCTGGTGTTTCTCACAGACCAGGTCAACTCCTCCTGTGTCCAATCAGGAGTTGGGAGGATGGGGGAAACCCGGGCCCACCCTCTACACCAGGTTCCAGCCTAGGGCCCTGTGGACTGCAGCTGACTACAATGTTCCCTGTATCAGCTGCGTGACACCTACAACTCCCTGGGCTACTTCCCCATGGCCTCCTCCAAACACCTTCCTTATTCTCACCACAGGACCTTCCTCCTGAAGCCTGATCACTCTTGAACTCTTAACTCCTCCAGCAGCACATCCCCTCGCTCCCTGCTCCTTGCACACACCCCTACTAACTGATGGGAGGTCCTTTTTAAACCAGGTGTCCTGATTAGCCTGCCTGCCATAATTGATTCTAGAAAGTTCTTAATTGGCTTCAGATGTCTTGATTAGCTTGCCTGTCTTAATTGGTTCTAGCAGGTTCCTGATTGCTCTAGGGAAGCCCCTGCTCTGGTCACTCAGGGAACAGAAAATTGTTCAGTCAGTGGCCAGTATATTTGCCTTCTACCAGACTCCTGTACCCCACTGGCCTGGGTCTGTCACAATTGGAATTGGAAAAGGTTCGGAAAAGGGCAACAAAAATGATTAGGGGTATGAAGGAACTTCCATATGAGGAGAGATTAATAAGATTGGAACTTTTCAGCTTGGAGAAGAGAGGACGAAGGGGGGATATGATAGAGGTCTATAAAATCATGACTGGTGTGGAGACAGTAAATAAGGAAGTGGTGTTTACTCTCTCATAACACAAAAACTAGGGGTCACTAAATGAAATTAGTAGGCAGCAGGTTTAAAACAAAAGAAAATATTTATTCACACAACGAACGGTCAACCTGTAGAACTCTTTGCCAGAGGATGCTGTGAAGACCAAGACTATAACAGGGTTCAAAAAAGAACTAGATGAATTCATGGAGATTAGGTCCATCAATGGCTATTAGCCAGGATGGGCAGGGATGGTGTCCCTAGTCTCTGTTTGTCAGAAGCTGGGAATGGCGACGGGATGGATCACTGGATTACTTGCTCTGCTCATTCCCTCTGAGGCACCTGGCATTGGCCACTGTTGGAAGACAGGATACTGGACTAGATGGACCTTTGGGCTGACCCAGTATGGCCATTATGTTCTTACGTTGATTGTTTCACTAAATGTGTTTTGTGTATATATATATATAATGGACAACGGTATGCATATTACTATTTTGTCACTATACATTGTATAGAATCCTAGTTTTTGAATGATCACGTGACCTTGGCAATTGGATGTAAAGTAACAATGCATTTCATTTTGTACAAGATAATGTTCACCAAAAGAGCAGAACTCTTGCTCTGAAACGAATCATACTGCTGGACAAATTATCTTTGACATGATACTTCTGTCCAACTAGAGACTGCACCATTCAAGCAGGCTTTTTTGGTAAGCCTAAAGAGAGGGAGGGCGGCCAGCAAGATGCGGTGAGAGTGAAATCAATGTGAAGATTACCGTAGTGTTCGGTCCATAAGACTTCTGAACTCACCTGAGTGCGTACAGATCTCCATTCAGGATGGAATAGTGGCAAATGTCTCTATTGCAGCGATTCATAAGGCACGTATCATCCGTGTTGACATCTGATAGTTTAAGCTACTGATAAAGTAAGCCGTGCTGCTGTAGTTGTAGCTGGCATTGGAATGTCCACTCTGGAAGTGGTCCTGATTCCAATTACTCAGCACCTATTTCAAAGGGCTGCCACGTATGGTGGTACCTACGTTTGCAACTGCTGCTTCTTAATGCTCTACCCTTTGTCTCCTTAATTTGAAAGCCCTCATGAATAGTTTCATAGCTGCAGTCCCATTAGTGAGCTGGGCTGGTATCTCTGTTTTACAGATGTGGAAACTGAAGCACAGGGAGGCTGACTGGCCAAGGGTCGTGCAGAAGGCCCCTTGCATAACAATGAATGGAACTCTGATCTTCTAGGCCTATACTTAACCACAAAGCCATCCTCCTCTATCCCTAATGATTGTAGTTGTATTTAATGAGCAGCACACACTTTTTGTTGAAGATCTTATTCAACTGTGGTTTTCAATGCTATTAGATTATCAGAACTGTGATATGCAAGATTAGTGATGTTTGTGGAGAGTGGCTTCTTAGAACACCTCTATATTTGGCCATCCTGCAGTGAGCTTTCTAGATGCTGTTTTTGTGTGTACACTGTTTAAAAATTACTCCTGTGAATTCTTCTGTGGAACTGTTGAATGGGCATCTCATGTAAGTAGGCTTTTGACTAGTTACTAGAGCTTTTAGTTCCCATACTGACTCTTATAAAAATAGATTAGTTCCCAGCCAGAGTTCCTGCCCCCCCCTCCCCTACAAGGGACTTATCATATCAAAACAATTCTGAAGCTTAGTGCAATGTTAAAAGGGACACATTTATGTACTTTGACTAGCTGATGGTCTCTTCTGCAATCACCTATAGCAGTGGTCCCCAGACTGGGGGGGGGGGTTCCCTCCTAGGGGGGCATGGAGGGAGGGGGGTGCAGTGGGGCCAGAGGCAGTCCCCCCCAGAGAGTGTGGAGGGAGCACCAAGCCCCGCTCCACCTCCAGGCCCAGTTCTGCCCTAACGCTCTCTCCACCTCCAGACCCACTTTGGCCACAGCTCCACTCCACCCCCTGCTCTGTCCCTGGCCGGGTTCTGCCCTCATTCCCTTTCTGTCCCCAGACCAAGCTCTGTTGCTGAGGGAGCTTTGGCTGTGCAGTAATGGGGCAGGGGTGGGGTGTGGACAGTTTCTGTTAATGGTAAGGGGGGAGCGGGACTGAAAAAGTTGATCACCATTGACTTACAGGACCACTAAAAAATAAGATGGAATTGCTTTAGCTCACTGTATACGCCTTATGCATCTGGAAAACCGGTGTGGTTCCCTTGTGGAAGGTTTTTGTTGGAAAGTGGATAATTGCCTGTCTGCGTGGAGAAGGTGAATTGATGCACTAGCTTTTCAGTTCTGGAATCATGGCTTCAAATCCTGAACAGCATTTAACAGTTGATGGAATCAACTTTGTCTCTAGTGGACATTTGTCTACATGCCAACATTATTTTGCACCACTCAGTACAACTGCAACTTCTGCTCAGACCCTGACTGCAATAGTAGGGTGTCCTACATTGACAGGCATCCTCAGAGCTATAACAGGAAACGAAGAGTGGAAATAATTTAAGCACTAGTTAAGCTGAAGGTGTTGTATAAGATTGTAAACTCTGCAAGGCACAGACTGTCTGGTAGAAAAAATTGGGAAATCAGAAGGCAAAACTTGTTTTTTAATATGTACGTATATCTTTGCTATGAACTCTGAACTTGTGGAAATAGCAGGGGATGCAGTGGGTCAGGTTTTGAGGTGCACTGTCAAAACTGCATGGAGAAGATTTCTTAGTCCCTGGCTGAGAGATACCTGGTTCTAGTCAATGGTGCTGCCTTCTTAGGGCACATCTACTGCATCAGTACAGCTGTGTCACTGTAAGATTGCTCGTGTAACCACTCTATGCCTGTGCGGGAGAGCTCTCCTGTTGACATAATAAAACCGCCTCCACGAGCAGTGGTAGCTATGTCAGGGGAGAAGCTCTCTCGCCGACAGAGCTCTGGCCACACCGGCACTTCTGTCAGTGTAACTTAAGTCACGTCGGGGTGTGTGTGTGTGGGTTTTTTTTGTTTTTTCCTCCCCCCCCCCCCCCCATGCCCCTGAGCAACATAAGTTACACCGACAAAAGTGGTAGTGTAGACAAGCCCTTACTCTGAATGCTAAACTTAACTCAAAATCTTAAACAGAGAAAAAATGAACTGAAATCAATTGGTTTCTCCTTGGTACCAAGTGGAGACAACCTAGTCTTCAGTCTAGTGCATCCTGTATATTTACAGCTTTGACTTCAGCACTAGCACATCTGCTTGCTGATCTTACTTGTATTACACGGATTGCCATGGCTATTAAATCTAATGTCTAACTTAGGAAAAGGGCCAAATGCCACCCCATTCCAGTGCTTAGCTAAGGATTCCTTTCACTCCCTTGTTTTCTCTTCTCCCCTTGCCAACCATTGGTTCTCCCTACATAGGGCTGTGATCTAGTAGTGACAGATTCCCCTCTTCTTCCCTACAAGCCATGCATACCCACAGCATTGTCTGTGCCACTAGCAGAGCTCGATAGTGTTCAGAATTAACCCCCATGCAGCCTCTTCGTTGCCCAACCCATCCTGAAACTGGTGGTTCTGTTGCATGTTCCTGTGCCATGCACACACCTTAGTAGCTGCAGAGAGTTAGTCTCTTCTGGTGAGATGGCAGAAAGGTGACCCTTATGCGTAGGCTTTTTGGGCAGATCTGTGTTCATGCAATGTCTGGGCTCCGTGTTTGGATTCCTGGTTGCTTTTAACATGCCCCAGTTTAGGGAGTGCTTATTTAAAACATCTTGTTGCTAAATTGGAAATAAAATAATTAAGAATAAAAAGAAGGGATTGGTCAATTGGGCAAGAGGCAGCTCAGCCCTTGTGGTATAAAATGGGGATGTGATGCTTTTCTGCATAATAGTTTGAAAGGCACATTGACGCCAGTAAAAATGTTAATAGAATGTCCCTCCTCCCCCTAGTGGGTTACACTGACCGCTACACTTACCTACATGCCTCCAGCTTCCATCCAGGACACACAACACGATCCATTGTCTACAGCCAAGCTCTAAGATATAACCTCATTTGCTCCAATCCCTCAGAGAGAGACAAGCACCTACAAGATCTCTATCAAGCATTCTTAAAATTACAATACCCACCTGCTGAAGTAAAAAAAGATTGACAGAGCCAGACGAGTACCCAGAAGTCATCTCCTACAAGACAGGCCCAACAAAGAAAATAACAGAACACCACTAACTGTCACCTTCAGCCTGCAGCTAAAACCTCTCCAGCGCATCATCAAAGATCTACAACCTATCCTGAAAGATGATCCCTTACTCACAGATCTTGGGAGACAGACCTGTCCTCGCTTACAGACAACCCCCCAACCTAAAGCAAATACTCACCAGCAACCACACATCACTGAACAAAAACACTGACCCAGGAACCTATCCTTGTAACAAAGCCCGATGCCAACTCTGTCCACTTATCTATTCAAGTGACATCATCATAGGACCTAATCACATCAACCATACCATTTGATTTGCCCACATCAAAAAGTGATTCAGATTATTTTACAGAATTCTGTGTTTCACTTTCCACACAAGGCAACTAACCTGGCTTGAATTCAGAATATTCCGGGTGGGCACAATTCCTAATGGCTTCCTCTCCCCCCTCCAAGATGTAATCATCTAAACACTCCTGACTTTTTCATCCACTTGTAATCCTGGAGTCTGCTGATGAGAGAAGGATGTTATTCAGACTCCCTACTGCGTTTGCTCCAGGAGAGGATACTGTATATTGGTCGCTCTCTGCAGTTCTTAATGAAAGGTACTCACAGAACGGTAAAAAGAACAGGAGTACTTGTGGCACTTTAGAGACTAACAAATTTATTAGAGCATAAGCTTTTGTGGGCTGCAGCCCACTTCTTCGGATGCATATAGAATGGAACATATATTGAGGAGATATATATATATACACACACATACAGAGAGCATGAACAGGTGGGAGTTGTCTTACCAACTCTGAAAGGTCAATTAAGTAAGAGGGAAAAAAAACTTTTGAAGTGATAATCAAGATAGCCCAGTACAGACAGTTTGATACGAAGTGTGAGAATACTTACAAGGGGAGATAGATTCAATGTTTGCAATGGCTCAGCCATTCCCAGTCCTTATTCAATCCTGAGTTGATTGTATCTAGTTTGCATATCAATTCCAGCTCAGCAGTCTCTCGGTGGAGTCTGTTTTTGAAGTTTTTCTGTTGTAAGATAGCCACCCGCAGGTCTGTCATTGAGTGACCAGACAGATTAAAGTGTTCTCCCACTGCTTTTTGAGTATTATGATTCCTGATGTCAGATTTGTGTCCATTAATTCTTTTGCGCAGAGACTGTCCGGTTTGGCCAATGTACATGGCAGAGGGGCATTGCTGGCAAATCAAAGGCACTGCCTCAAAGTCATGGGTTCTGCTCCAAGGCTCCCGGAAAAGCCTGACGTGGATGAGATGGATTGGAGCTCTTCAGAGCCCTTATCTAACAGTGGGAATCTATTTAATTTATCAAGATCTCATTTGTGTGTGAATGACATTTGAAAATAGTTCTTGTCCCTCCTATGATCCCATGGAGCTGAAGCATAGAGGGTGCGGTTTACAGCAGTGAAGTTAAATCACGTGAACAATTCGTGCTGCTGATAAGTTTAATCTCTCAGATTTTTCGTATCGTTTAGCAAATGGAGAGAAGTCCTGTATGTGTCTTTCATACCTAATGCCTCACTTTTAAATGTGGTTTGACTTTCCTTTCGTCTGGTTAATTGTTTTTGTGCCAAACAAAATGTTTGTCAGTTAAGCTCTGCTTAGGTGATTGCATAGCATTTGTTCTAGCAAGTCTGATGCATTACATATTGGCCACTACAGGAGTATATCAGAGGGAGGTGGAAAATACCCATAATACACTTAGCCAATTCTGCAGGGCTCCATCTGGTGAATTGGGGGGAAACTAATTAAAAACAAACAAACCCCCAAACCCATAAATATATAACCTACATTCTTGCCAGCAAGTTAAAGAATTATGGGCTGGATGAATGGACTATAAGGTGGATAGAAAGCTGGCTAGATCGTCGGGCTCAACGGGTAGTGATCAGTGGCTCCATGTCTAGTTGGCAGCCGGTTTCAAGCGGAGTGCCCCAAGAGTCGGTCCTGGGGCTGATTTTTTTCAATATCTTCATTAATGATCTGGAGGATGGAGTGGACTGAACCTTCAGCAAGTTTGCAGATGACACTAAATTGGGAGGAATGGTAGATACGCTAGAGGGTAGGGATAGCATACAGAGGGACCTAGACAAATTAGAGGATTGGGCCAAAAGAAATCTGAGGTTCAACAAGGACAAGTGCAGAGTCCTGCATTTAGGACGGAAGAATCCCATGCACTGCTACAGACTAGGGACCGAATGGCTAGGCAGGAGTTCTGCAGAAAAGGACTTTGGGGTTACAGTGGACGAGAAGCTGGATATGAGTTGATAGTATACCCTTTTTGGCAAGAAGGCTAACAGCATTTTGGGCTATATAAGTAGGGGCATTGCCAGCAAGCAGATCAAGGGACGTGATCATTTCCCTTTATTCAACATTGGTGAGGCCTCATCTGGAATACTGCATCCAGTTTTGGGCCCCACACTACAAGAAGGATGTGGAAAAATTGGAAAGAGTCCAGCGGAGGGCAACAAAAATGAGTAGGGGTCTGGAGCACATGACTTATAAGGAGAGGCTGAGGGAACTGGGATTGTTTAGTCTGCAGAAGAGAAGAATGAGGGGGGATTTGATAGCTGCTTTCAACTACCTGAAAGGGGGTTCCAAAGAGGATGGATCTAGACTATTCTTAGTGGTAGCAGATGACAGAACAAGGAGTAATGGTCTCAAGTTGCAGTGGGGGAGGTTTAGGTTGGATATTAGGAAAAACTTTTTCACTAGGAGGGTGGTGAAGCACTGGAATGGGTTCCCTAAGGAGGTGGTGGAATCTCCTTCCTTGGAGGTTTTTAAGGTCAGGCTTGACAAAGCCCTGGCTGGGATGATTTAGTTGGGAATTGGTCCTGCTTTGAGCAGGGGGTTGGACTAGATACCTCCTGAGGTCCCTTCCAACCCTGATATTCTATGATTCTGTGATTTTGACTTCTGAGCTGTTGCATAATTTAGGATTTAGATCTATTTCCATGGAAGCTAAACCCCAAAGAGAGAAAGCGATCCAAATGGAGTAGATGGATGGAAACGTTCATGGTCAGCCTATGAAAATTCCAAGCACAGAGTCTGCCATGGTTAGAATATTTCAGCCCACAGTTGAACGGATTTGCATTGCAAACATCAAACGAAATGTTCTGCAGTGCTTAAGTGTTGATAGGAATGAAGCACAGCATGAAGATTTAGTGCTGCTTGGCCTGTTGTAGTTGATATTGGCACTATTAAACATCAGGGTTTCTGAAATTTGACTCTGTCATGATATTGAGATACTATAATTCTGCCTAATGATATTGCTACCACTGATTTTTAACTTGGCCATTTTCATGTTGCGTTTAGTGTGGCTGCTTTACAGCAATAACAATTAGGGTTGTAGTTGTATCCCTCCAGCTGCTGTCTTTTCTTGCATCAGCACATCATTCACTTACAGCAAAATTATTCTCTTCAGTTCAGTTCATGCAGTGAATCTCATTGGCATACTCTACTGCATGCCATCTAGTTATTCTATGCACAGAACTCCTGGTGTAATTGAGTGTCATGCCTAGATCGTGTTTTAGTGGCAAATGCCAGGAGACTGGGAGTAGGGGTCCTTGATTGCTGTGTACCTCTGCCACTGACTTGCTGTGATATCTTGGCAGATCACTTAGGATCATTTATGAATATGTGAAACCAGAAATAGAGCCCAAGTGACGTATTTTGCAACATGGCTGGGGACATGGCCAGTGGATCTGTAAACTGCATAGCTCCACCAACCAAAATTAGTTTAAAGAGGGTGCAGCTGCTCTTGCAGCCCACGGACTGTGAAGTGAGGAGGCCATGTCTACACTACCAATTTGTGTCAACAAAAGTGATTGACACCCAAAAGTAGACATAATAAAAATCGCAATTTCGTGTTCACAGTTGTTCCTCTGTTGGCAGATAGTGTCCACAGTGGGGGCATCATCATCGAGAGTGTGAGCAATGCACTGTGGGTACCTATTCCACAGTCCTTCTGTTGCTAGGTGTTGTGGGATGATGGAGCGGATCGTGGTGCATCTTGGGCCAGTGCTAAATGTCCCATAATGCATTGCTTTCTTTCGTGACATTTTTTCAATGGCCCTTCTTTGCTGTGCACCCCGGCATCTTTGTAAGAAGGGATGGATCCCGCATTGCTCTCCTATGCTCTAACTGTCATGAAGACATTGCAGATGGCAGTGTAGTTAATTGTGAAGTTCCTAACTGAAGAAGATTTGCAGGCACCTCACATTCTGCATGATATGGAGAGGAGCAACTTTAGATTGCTTTTGGCATTCGCAGAGCAGGTGCATAGGGTAGACTGTCGCTTTTGGGCTTGTAAAACAAGCACTGAATGGTGGGATCGTATCATCATACAGTTGTGGGATGAAGAGCAGTGGCTACAGAACTTTTGAATGCGGAAAGCCACCTTCCTGGAACTGTGCATGGAGCTCGCCCCAGACCTGCGGCGCAAGGACACCAGAATGAGCTGCCCTCTCGGTAGAGAAGTGAGTGGCAATTGCTGTGTGGAAGCTGGCAACTCCAGACTGCTACCGATCAGTCGCAAATCATTTTAGAGTGGGGAAAGTCAACTGTTGGGGCTGCGTTCATGCAAGTGTGCAGGGCAATAAATCCTGTGGAGGACCATGACTCTGGGAAATGTGCATGAAATAGTGGACGGCTTTGCAGAAATGGGTTTCCCTAACTGTGGTGGGGCGATAGATGGCACACACATTCCAATTTTGGCACCAGACCACCTTGCGACGGAGTACATCAATAGGAAGGGGTACATCTCCATGGTGTTGCAGGCGCTTGTGGATCACTGTGGGCATTTTGCTGACATCAGCGTGGGGTGGTCTGGGAAGGTGCATGACACATGCAGCTTTCTGTACAGGCCAGTGTTCCTGAAGATGCAAGTGGGAACTTTCTTTCCTAACCAGAAGATTACAGTGGAGGATGTTGAAATGCCCATAGTAATCCAGGGGACCCTGCGTCCCCTTTATAGCTGTGGCTCATGAAACCTTACACACGTCACCTGGACAGCAGTAAGGAGCGGTTCTACAACAGGCGTAGTAGGTGCCAGATGACATTTGAATGTGCCTTTGGCAGATAAAGGCACTGAGGATAATATTCCTATGGTCATAGCCGCCTGCTGTACGTTGCATGATCTCTGTGAAGCTAAGGGTGAAAGGTTTGCTCAGGGTTGGGGTGCTGAGGCAGAGCACTTGGCCGCTGATTTTGAGCAGCGAGGTACCAGGGCTGTCCGAGGAGGCCAGAGGGGAGCTATTCGAATCGGGAGGCTTTGAGGCAGCACTTTGACAATGACCACCAGTAACATATGTCTCTGTCTGAGTTGCTTCAATGTTACATTACATGTAGTTTTCCTAGGCGGCAATGGTGACATTTGGGGCCTTATATTTCTGTAATGAAGTGATGAAAATGCCTGTGCATCTATTAGCAGTGCCTGCAATCTCACCTTGTTTTTGTGCACCCAGTGTTGCAAATGTGGCTGCTTAGCAAAATGACTGTCATCAGGAGAAGGCTGAGAGAAGTTATCAGACCTCTTAGTTTCAAACCTGTTGGAATTTCTTCCTCCTTGCGGTGACATGTGTTTCTTTCCTTTTTGTGTGCAGTGTTGTTGCTGTGTGTGTCCCAGAATATTAGAGAGGCAAGGTGGGTGAGGTAATACCTTTTTATTGGACCAATAAAAGATATCACCTCATCCACCTTTTCTCTGACATTTGGGGCTTTCAGGTTGCTGGGCTGAGGAAAACGATTGCGGTTTCTTTGTAAACAAACCACAGCAGGAAGTTTGTCTGTCTGTCTATTGCAGTGGTGCCCAAACTTCTCCTGTCGGGCTCCCCCCAGTACCAGTTGTGGAATCTGTCTGCAGCCCCCTCTCCATTGCAGCACAGCTAGCTTCGCAGAGGAACTTGGGCTGAAGGCAGAACTGGGGGCAGAACTGGAAATGGGGGCGGAGCTGGGGCTAGAGGCGGAGCTGGGGCTAGAGGCGGAGCTGGCCTGGCGGGATGATCAGGGGGGCGAGTGGAGCTGCGGCTGGGATTGGAGCTAGTCTAGGGGCAGAGTGGGGCTGGGTGGTGCTCCCTACTAGGAAGCACCCTAAAAGTGGGGGGGACCACAAATGCCCAAACAGTTGCCCCGCTCTCTGTGCTGCCTCTTCCTCCTGAAGCCCTGCCCCTGCTTGTTCCTGTCTGCCACCTCCCCGTCAGTGGCCTTATGGCTGATCAAAAGTGGGGGCCCATGGCCCCCGGCCTCCCTGCTCCCCACCCCCATGGGGCTGGCCTCGGCCTCGCCGTGCACTCCCCCAATGTTTGGGGGCCACTTGTCTATTGTATTGCTGAGTGGTGGCATGATGTATGAGACCAAAGGCCTAATAACTTCATCTACCCAGAAGTGTGGGAATTCCATTGAAATGTGCACAGCTTGTCATCTGTTGTTATAGATACAAGCCCAACCAAGAGTAAACCTATGACCTAGACCTAATGCACTGAGCAGGTAGCATTGGCAGCAAAGTAGAAAAGCTTAATTTATGTGTGGAGTTCTAAAATCACGTCTCAGGACCATGCATGGTTGTCCTAAACTGACAGTACAAGGATAGATTTTGATGTTGCATGAGTGCCTCTTGGAAAACTGGTGGCTGCAAATGGAGAGTGATACAGTCACAATTAAATTTATTCTTTAAAATATCTAATCCTGTGTGACGTTATTGACATAAACTGGGACCGTATAGATCATTGTTGCAACCAAGGTCCTGTAGTGGCACCCAAATCTGGTATAAAGGGGGTCAAATGGGGTGTCTAGGACAAGGTTCTGGTTTACTGGTTATGATTATGCTGTCTATATGTGTGTATCAGTGTTGTAGTTGAAGTTATGAATATTGGCTCTATACTGTCTGTATGGCAAACTTATGCTATGCTTCTGGGTGACATCCCAGACAAGCTGAGATTAGCTCTGCCTAGCCTGCTTGATGGCCCATTAAGGACCATCAGCTATACAATGGACCCATTGAGAGAAGGCAGATACGCCTTGTAACTCAGCAAAGTATGCAGGGACTGGCCCATGTGACTCCAGACTCCATCTTGCTGTAATTTTCCACAGTAAGAACAAAGAGGTGTTCTTACACCTGGGAAAGACTATATAAGGCTGATGCCTCATCTCCATCTGGTCTTCAATCCTGCTTCACACCTCTGGAGGAACTTTGCTACAAACTGAAGCTCTGAACAAAGGACTGAGGACCCATCCCAGCGGGGGATGTATTCCAGAGACTTGATTTGACCCTGCAGTTTATTCCATCGCTGCTGCAAGCCTGAACCAAGAACTGTGCCATTACTGTATGTAATTGATTCCATTTAACCAATTCTAACTCTCATCTCTATCTTTTTCCTTTTATAAATAAACCTTTAGATTTTAGATTCTAAAGGATTGGCAACAGCGTGATTTATGGGTAAGATCTGAATTGTATATTGACCTGGGTCTGGGGCTTGGTCCTTTGGGATCAGGAGAACCTTTTTCTGTTACTTGGGTACTGGTTTTCATAACCATTTGTCCCCGTATGAGTGGCACTGGTGGTAATACTGGGAAACTGGAGTGTCTAAGGAGATTGCTTGAGAGACTTGCGGTTAGCCAGTGGGGTGAGACCGAAGTTCCCTTAGTCTGGCTGGTTTGGTTTGCCTTAGAGGTGGAAAATACCCCAGCCTTGGGCTGCAACTGCCCTGTTTAAGCAATCTGCCCTGAGTTGGCACTCTCAGTTGGGTTCCGCCAGAACCGCATTGTCACAGTGGCGTAGTCGTGCTTGGATCCACAGAACCAGGTCAATTAAGCTTTGGGTCAGAACCCCACGCTATCCAAATTTGAATTTTGGGATTGAGAGTTTTGTTGGTTAAAGAGCTGCTGCAATGGCTGAGCAAAGAGCATATGAGGGACTTGGCAAAAAAGCCCTGGAAAATTTGTGTTCAGAAAAGAGGATATGCTTTAGAAAGAAAGCTACAAAGGAAGAACTGAGAAATCTGTTAATAGCCAGTGATCAAGGGGCAAGAGCACAGCCCTTACCTGAGGCTGCAGAAGATGCAGAAAAAATTAGGATGCAAAGGGTGACAAGTAAACTGCAATTTGAGCATGAACAGAAGCTAGCAGATCTTCGATTGCTGGAGAAGCAAAAAATAGCAGAGTTAGAAGAGAGAGCTCGTAAGGGGCGTCTAGAGCTGCTCGCTGCTGAGCAGGAGACTCACAGGATGGAGCAGGAGACTCACAAGATGGAACAGGAGACGGCCAGACTTCAGCTCCAAGTAATGGAAGAGCGGAGAAAGTCATCCCCACCTGGTACTCCACTTCCCCCCCGCCATGAGAAAAACTGGGAAAGGATGTGTCCCATTTACAATGATACTGAGGATATAGAGGAGTTTTTGTCTACCTTTGAACGCCTCTGCAATCTGTACGAGATCCCTGAGGGTCAGCGAATGCCTGTCCTGCTGACCAGACTGACTGGAAAAGCCAGGGAGGTGTTCAATGACTTGGGGGAACAAGAAGCCTTAGATTATGAGCGGTTTAAGGATTCTGTGTTAAGGCGGTTCAAGGTTACTCCTGAATCTTACAGAGTTAAGTTTAGAGAGTTTAAAATGTCTAAGGATTGTACTTTTGTAGAATGTGCTCATAAGCTGATGGGTTTTGTTAAAAGGTGGGTTGTGGGAGCCAAGGCGCATGGGAGTTTTGAAAAACTGCTGGATTTAATAACTTTGGAACAGTTCTTAGACATTGTGCCTGACAATGTAAGAGCAGCTGTGTGTGACAGGGACCCTGAGTCAGTCCTACGGGCAGCAGAGATTGCGGATGCCCATACCCAAAACAGGGCTCGAGAAGGGTGTAAAACCCCGGGGAAAAGTAATCACCATTCTCCCCAGTTCAAGAGGAGGGAAGGATTTAAAAATAAACCTGACTTTTCTAAAGGAGTTCAAGGGGGCCCGGAGGGTAGGAACTCACATCCCAGGACGGAACAGGTTACATGCTATCACTGTGGTATGCTGGGCCACATGAGACCAGACTGCCCGACACTGAAGGGCAGCCCAAAACCAGCAACCCCAAATGCCACGGCCAATGCTAACCCTGTTGTTGTAAACTCACAGGCAAGCCACACAGAGCCCAGCATTGGTGCCCTGTGTGCAAATGCTGTTTCTGTGGTCTCTGAAGAATTTGACCTTAAAACTCACATTAAAGCTAAATATGGGGGAAATAACGCAGAGTTTATTAGCAGTGCAGAAGTGAATGGAGTGAGGTGTATGGCATGGAGGGACACCGCAGCAGATATTACTCTGGTTAGAGCAAGTCTTGTCAGGAAGGAAGATTATTTGCCAGGTGAAGATGTAACTGTTGTAGCCTTATCTAAGTATTTTGTCAGGGTGCCTTTGGCTAAAATCCACCTGAAATGGAAGGGATTGGAGGGCACCATGGTTGTGGGAGTAAAAGACATAATCCCTAAGGATATTATGATTGGAAATGATATTAAAGCTATGGTCAGTCAAGTTAATACAAACCAGGCACAAGAGAGGATTGATCCTAAGGTTGTGCCTATGGAGGGCTTCTCCAAAAGTTTGTCTTTGGAAAGTAGCTGTTTAGCTGTGAATGAAGTTTCTGAATGTCTATCTAATGTCTCAGAAGTAAATCTGGAATTAGATCAAGCGAAGGGAGAGGAGGACAAGGAGATTTTGGATGAGCCTAGGCAGTCTTGTAAGCTGATGGCTTTATCTAGTCAGCAGTTTGGGAAGGCAAGGAGAGTGGAAGATGAGTGTCCCTATACCTTACCTGTTTCCTGTGCGAAGAATAGTGACAGTAAAGGAAATGTGCCTGTGTCTGTCAGGGGTATTGACTTGCCTATGGAGGAAGCTACCCCAGTCTCCAAGCAGTTGTCTGTGAACAGCCCGGTGTGCTGGGACAAGGGAAATGAAATCCCAAACTGTATGTCTAGTAAAGGAAAATGCGTCTCCAACTCTTTTTTGTCTGTGGAGCAGACAGAAGGTGCCTTTCGGCCTGTGATGGTTGAGAGTAATTTAGCTGTCTCAGAGTTGGTTCTGGATTCAACTAAAGCCCAGGAAGGGAATGGTCCTAAGTTTGCATCTGCTGGGGAGAATGGCACCGTAACTAGGTTGCATCCAGTTAGTGTCTTAGCAAAATCCCAGAGACCAGACAATTCTGGTGCTTGTATTTTGCCTGGTGCTCGTGTGTGGTTGGAGAAGGGTGTAACAACCCTGTCTGATCAGGGTGATACCCTAGCCAGGGCACAAGGAGAGCGGAAAGGTAATTTGGTTGTGGTACCTACGGACAGTTTAGCAACTTGTAGCAAAAAGGAAAAAATTCCTAAGCTGGTGTGTGGCAAAGAGAAGGGAAATATTTCTAACCTTTTATCTAGGAAGTCTATGGGTTTGCCTGAAAGGGGATTGTGTAGAGATCTGCCTGATGGGCCAAAGGTAATCCTGAATGCAAGTAAGACCCAGACAGAGTCTGTTGTGGCTCAGGAAAGTGTTCCTTTAGAGCAAGCCCTAGGTGAAGAGGGTAAGGGCAGAATTTCTGAGAGCGGTGAATTGCTGCTTAAAAAAGCTCCAGGGGAAAGGAATCCTCATGGTAATTGGTGCAAGCAGTTCCCTGCAACTGAAGGGTGTGAGAGTGATTTAATCAAGGAAGTTTCAGTTCCTAGCAGCCAAAAATTGTCTGTTGTGAATGGATCCACGGACTGTCCTTTTAAAAGATCCAGTGTGGGTAGCTTTGAGAAGGTCTCAGAGGAAGTAAAAGTTGTTAAGGAATTAAGGCAGCCCTATAACCAAGTGGCTGTGTTGGGCCAACTTGTTGGGGAGACAATGGTGTTGAAACAGGAATGTCTCCTTTCTGATTCTTTAAATGAGCAGTTTGTGCTTCAGGGTTTGAGGACAGATTTGGTTACTGATGTGTCAGGGCAAAGCAGTTTTATGGCTAAATGCTTGAGGATGCGGGGGAGAGCAAGCAAACTCTCACCAGCAAACTCTTTGGATTTGTGGGGTATCTCTTTAAGACAGAGCCCAGCCTTGAAAATGATAGCAGGTACGAATATGAAAACTGGTGGACTGGCTCTGGTCTGGGGTAGTGCAAATTACTTGCCTAGCTGGGAAAGGGAGGACTTGCTAATAGCTGTTAGCACAGAGAGCCCACCCCATCAGCCAGTGAATTCTGTTAAGCAAGAAAAATCAGGGTTTGATCCTGCAGGACAAGGAGGAAAGAGAAAACTGAATTTTGCAAAGGGAAGCCACAGGTTAACCCTAAAATGCCCAAACTCCAATGGTATTGAGTCAAAGGTGTGGCATGACAAACATGACTGTAGATGGACACTTGCAATGAACTTGTTGTTATTGTTAAATTTTGTAATGAATGTGTTGCTATTGCCACAGACTGTAAAAATGTACAATGTGCCTAATCTTTTGGAGAATCCCTTGAACATGTTAAAAGAAATACATGAGAACACACGTTCTGTTAAAAGGCCTTGTTACACTGGTGTTTCACAGTTCATGCCTATAAACAATATGGAAACTTTTCACAGGGGAAAAGACATTCCAGACCTAATGTGCTGTATGAAGAGGAAGACTGAGGCACACTACCATATTGCTTTCATGGCTAAATGCCAAGATTCCTGGACTATGAAGAACAGTAATATCTGCATTTATTCAATGTTAATTGGGTTCCAAACATTTGCCCGAGCTTGTATGGATAAAGTAGCGGTTTTCTTTAGCTCTTGGCAAGATCACATGAGACATACAGGGATGATGCTGCCAGAGCAGATCCAATCCACTATTGTTCTAACTAAGTTTTACCTTGAGTTTGTAAAGAGGTTCAATCATGTGGTTGAACATGATTTTGATAAACCATTTCTGTTATACACTGGTATGGATTCTAACCCAATACTAGCTGTAGTGAGACAGAACCCAGGATGGGGAGCTCTTGGGATGCAGTCAGTGATGTTTGTGTCATCCCTTCCTGCATTAATTTTGCGTTGGGGGTGTGACGTTATTGACATAAACTGGGACCGTATAGATCATTGTTGCAACCAAGGTCCTGTAGTGGCACCCAAATCTGGTATAAAGGGGGTCAAATGGGGTGTCTAGGACAAGGTTCTGGTTTACTGGTTATGATTATGCTGTCTATATGTGTGTATCAGTGTTGTAGTTGAAGTTATGAATATTGGCTCTATACTGTCTGTATGGCAAACTTATGCTATGCTTCTGGGTGACATCCCAGACAAGCTGAGATTAGCTCTGCCTAGCCTGCTTGATGGCCCATTAAGGACCATCAGCTATATAATGGACCCATTGAGAGAAGGCAACATACACAAGCCAGTAAGTGAACACTTCAATCTCCCTGGTCATTCTATCACAGATTTAAAAGTCACTGTCATTGAACAAAAAAACTTCAGAAACAGACTTCAAAGAGAAACAGCAGAACTAAAATTCATTTGCAAATTCAACACCATTAATCTGGGCTTGAATAGGGATTGGGAGTGGCTGGCTCACTACAGAAGCAGCTTTTCCTCTCCTGGAATTGACACCTCCTCATCTATTATTGGGAGTGGACTACATCCACCCTGATTGAATTGGCCTTGTCAACACTGGTTAACCACTTGTGAAGTAACTCCCTGCTCTCCATGTGTCTGTATATAATGCCTGCATCTGTAGCTTTCACTCTATGCATCCGAAGAAGTGAGGTTTATACTCACGAAAGCTTATGCCCAAATAAATCTGTTAGTCTTTAAGGTGCCACCAGACTCTTTGTTGTTTTTGTAGATACAGACTAACACGGCTACCCCCTGATACTTGACAGATACGCCTTGTAACTCAGCAAAGTATGCAGGGACTGGCCCATGTGACTCCAGACTCCATCTTGCTGTAATTTTCCACAGTAAGAACAAAGAGGTGTTCTTACACCTGGGAAAGACTATATAAGGCTGATGCCTCATCTCCATCTGGTCTTCAATCTTGCTTCACACCTCTGGAGGAACTTTGCTACAAACTGAAGCTCTGAACAAAGGACTGAGGACCCATCCCAGCGGGGGATGTATTCCAGAGACTTGATTTGACCCTGCAGTTTATTCCATCGCTGCTGCAAGCCTGAACCAAGAACTGTGCCATTACTGTATGTAATTGATTCCATTTAACCAATTCTAACTCTCATCTCTATCTTTTTCCTTTTATAAATAAACCTTTAGATTTTAGATTCTAAAGGATTGGCAACAGCGTGATTTATGGGTAAGATCTGAATTGTATATTGACCTGGGTCTGGGGCTTGGTCCTTTGGGATCAGGAGAACCTTTTTCTGTTACTTGGGTACTGGTTTTCATAACCATTTGTCCCCGTATGAGTGGCACTGGTGGTAATACTGGGAAACTGGAGTGTCTAAGGAGATTGCTTGAGAGACTTGCGGTTAGCCAGTGGGGTGAGACCGAAGTTCCCTTAGTCTGGCTGGTTTGGTTTGCCTTAGAGGTGGAAAATACCCCAGCCTTGGGCTGCAACTGCCCTGTTTAAGCAATCTGCCCTGAGTTGGCACTCTCAGTTGGGTTCCGCCAGAACCGCATTGTCACATCCTGTCATTCAAGGTGAACCTAGTGATATGGTGAGGTTACCTGCAGGAGTTGACCTAAGGGTACAGTGTTAAATAGCTAATATCTATCAAGAAGCATGGATGACAGATGCAATGATATGCTAAATGGTGCATTTTTAAAAAAATTGGAATTCTATTATAAAATTGAGGGGAAGGGAGGAGGAATGAAATGAAGACTTGCTGCTGTATCAATGTGCAGGAAGTTTATGAAGGTAATAAATATCAGAGAGGTAGCCCTGTTAGTCTGGATCTGTAAAAAGTCTGGAGTTCTGTTGCTTACAAGAGCTTCACCAAGCATTCTCAAAACTACGATATCCGCACAAGGAAATAAGGAAACAAATCAACAGAGCCAGACGTGTACCCAGAAGCCTCCTGCTACAAGACCAGCCCAAGAAAGAAAGCAACAGAACTCCACTGGCCATCACCTACAGTCCTCAGCTTAAACCTCTCCAATGCATCATCAGTGATCTACAACCCATCCTGGACAATGATCCCTCGCTTTCACAGACCTTGGGAGGCAGGCCAGTCCTCGCCCACAGACAACCCGCCAACCTTAAGCATATTCTCACCAGCAACCACACATCGCACCATAACAACTCTAACTTAAGAACCAATCCATGCAACAAACCTCGATGCCAACTCTGCCCACATATCTACACCAGCAACACCATCACAGGATCTAACCATATCAGCTACATCACCGGTTCATTCACCTGCACGTCCACCAATCTTGTATATGCCATCATGTGCCAGCAATGCCCCTC
Source organism: Malaclemys terrapin pileata (assembly GCF_027887155.1). Lineage (NCBI taxonomy): Eukaryota > Metazoa > Chordata > Testudines > Emydidae > Malaclemys > Malaclemys terrapin. The sequence continues at coordinate 3,795,061 of NC_071506.1, read as the reverse complement.
TATGTACATTGGCCAAACTGGACAGTCACTACGCAAGAGGATAAATGGACACAAGTCAGATATCCGGAATGGCAATGTACAAAAACCTGTAGGAGAACACTTCAACCTCCCTGGCCACACAATAGCAGATGTAAAGGTAGCCATCTTACAGCAAAAAAACTTCAGGACCAGACTCCAAAGAGAAACTGCTGAGCTCCAGTTCATTTGCAAATTTGACACAATCAGATCAGGATTAAACAAAAACTGTGAATGGCTAGCCAACTACAAAAGCAGTTTCTTCTCCCTTGGTGTTCACACCTCAACTGCTAGCAGAGGACCTCACCCTCCCTGATTGAACTAACCTCATTATCTCCAGACTGATTCTTGCCTGCATATTTATACCTGCCTCTGGAAATGTCCATTACATGCATCTGACAAAGTGGGTATTCACCCACGAAAGCTTATGCTCCAATACATCTGTTAGTCTTAAAGGTGCCACAGGACTCTGTTGCTTTTTACAGGTAATAAATGTATATCCAAGCATCTTTTAAAACCAGGATCTCTAAGCTTCACCTGTCTGTTCTATTAAGTTTGTATGTGATGTAGGTAAACAAATTTAGAGTGTGGCGTATAGTTCTTAGTAAGAAGGACCTATGGATAGCATCCCTTGATAGCAGACTGTTCACTTGACTGAGGGTTTATATGTTACATGCATGGTGGTGATATACCCTGGAAAGGGGGAAAATAGAGGGTGAAACAGGATACAGAGATGCCATGAATGTCTAAAATTGAACATGGGGTGACCTTGCTAGTGCAGCCTTCTGGGAAGCTATATGCTGTAGAGTTCAGTATCAGATGGAATGTGGTTCTGGCTTCATGTGTTGGGTTCATGAGTTGTACCTAGAATGATCAGACTGTTTTTGGGTAAGAGTTTTGCTCTCACTAAATAGGCTGTATTGTCAGTGGAGCTAGCCTGGCAGTTGCTGAAATGGTTGGTAGCTTTTTTTCCCCTCTATGCGAAAAGTCCTCTTTAGATTTGCTTCTTCATTGCTTTCAGAGTGGATGGGGGAGCAAATGGTACATCGGGCAGCAAATTGGGGAGGTTTGCTGGAGATAGATGTTCTCAATGTGACTTTAGGGCATTGACAAATCTTAAGAGCAATACCAGGTGTACCTTAGTACAGAGGTGGCTGAAGGATAGTCTGTGAGCCTGATTTGGCACATGGCGTTGTGCAGTATGATCCACAGTGGACCGTGGGTGTGCAACCTATGACTACAAGTCCCAGCATACAATGCTCCATAGTGATGCAAATAACCTTTCGCTGGAATCTTAGGCTCACATGGGTTGTACTGCTGCCTTAAAGTGGCAATCCACTGCAGTCTGTTTAATTTATGGCAGTTGGGTGCAGCTTTTGTTTTCCTGACAAGGTGACAGTACGACACTCACATGGGAAGTTTGGATGATCCTGTTCTATGGATTTTAACTGTAAAAGTGAGTGAGTGGAAAATAAATGCTGAGATACAGCCCTGGCATTCAAGTCAACCATATAAATGATTCAGTGGAAACTGAAAGGTTTAAAGCCTAGGTAGAAGGATTAGCATATACTGGTGGTTTGTGAATGAGGATGTACAGAGGGACAAACAAGTGGTTAAGCAGCAGTCTGCAGTACTCCCCTGAGGTATCTAGCATGTGCCAATCAAATGCTGCGTGGCAACCAGCAAACTAATTATGCAGTACAAGATTATACTCTTTTCGATATGGAAATTCTAAACCGTAAGGAAAAACCTACCTTCAATTTTACTGTCCATTGATTGCATACATTCAGGACTGCTAAAATAAAATCATTACATTAGAAAGTGCAAAATTTATGTTTGGTGCCTGGATGGCATGGATTTTAGGGGTAAAGATGCTATGTTTCAAAATGAAGAACACCAAATAATGATGCATAATATACACTGCAGTTCAGTGTAAGTATAGCACTCCTTGTCAAAATGTATGTCAGCTGTCTCTCGTTAGAGATTTCTGTAAGCGTGGAATTTGTCAGCTGAATTTCAGACTGCAGAATCTCTTGAAAATTTGTTGATAAAATCATGCAACAAGGAGCATCCTATTTGGTTTTGGCTTTTTGTGTGTGTTGGGGAAGAGCTTTTCATGCCACGGGCACAAGGAAAAGAAGCACGAAAGATAAGGCTGCTTGTGTTCCAGCAGCTAGAACACAGGGCTGGGAATTAAAAAGACTGACTTGTGTTCCTGGCTCTGCCACTGACTTACTCTGTGACCTAGAGCAAGTTGCTTGACTTGCTACCTCATCTGTGAAACAGGTGTAATACCAATCAACCTTGGTAAAGTGCATGAAGATCTACAGAAATGCTCGGTGGTGATAGCTGTTTATTGTATGAATTATCACAGCACTCAATCAATGATCATAGCTGTTTCTGTAGTGGCAGCTGATAGCTTGTTGTCAAGGTTGCCAAGTGGCTAATTGCACAAACCCAAATACCTTTGCCCTCCCCGTGCCTCACCCCTTCTCTGAGGCCCCTCCCTCCGTTGCTTGCTCTCCCCCACCCTCATTCACTTTTACCGGGCTGGGGCAGGGGATTGAGGTGCAGGAGGGGGTGAGGGGTGTGGGCTCTGGCCGGGCACCGCTTACCTTGGGCAGAGACCGGCATGTACGACTCCTAGGCTCAGGGGTGGCCAGGCAGTCTGCAGGCGCCACCCCCGCAGCTTCCATTGGCCGGGAACCACAACCAATGGGAGCTGTGGAGCTGGCGCTCAGGCAGGGGGCAGCATGCAGAGACCTCCTGGCCGCCCCTGTGCCTAGGAGCCAGAGGGATCTTCCGGGAGCAGGACGGAGCCAGGGGAGGTAGGGACCCTGCCTTAGCCCTGCTGTGCCGCTGACCGGACTTCTAGCTGCCTATTAAAATCTCCCAATTGGTTTCAGTAGCCACCAGGAGATCAATTCCGGGAGACTCCTAGCAGATTCCGGGAGGTTGGCAACCCTACTTGTTGTTAATGCTTACCACTCCAAAATCAGGTCCCATGGGACTTAGCTTTTTATCTCTCATTGCATTTCAGTCCAGTGAATCTTAACTTCAGCAGTGTAGTCTTGGCTGTGTTAACCAATTTATGGAGATGGTGATGGCTGAGAGTTGTTGGAAGGCAAGACTACCATCAGTGTGTGCAAAACAGTAAGTTGGTTTGTAAATATTATGGCGAAGATGTTCAGAAATGTCTAGTAACTTAGGAGCACAACTCCACTTGGGGTTTGCACACCTAAATGTTTGGGCGCTTTTCAAAATCTGTGATACATACACGTATGTTAACCTGAATCTCACCAAGCATTGTCAGATTGAGTGCTAAACAATATTTTGCAGAATTGAAGTCTTTTCTGCCACTTCTCAATTCATGATGACAGCATAAAGTTGATTGTTTCGAGCTTTCACTTTGCTGTAGCAATGTTGGAGCTGTCCCCAGACTTAGGAAGATGTTACTTTGTGATTTTACATTGTTGTGTTCTGCAAAGTTTTGGCCCTCCCCTAGGGTGACCAGATGTCCTGATTTTATAGGGACAGTCTCGATTTTGGGGTCCTTTTCTTATATAGGCTCCTATTACCCCCCACCCCTGTCCCAATTTTTCACACTTGCTGTCTGGTCACCTTAGCCTCACCTGGGGAGGATGCATACTTATCATAGTTGATTGGATTTTGAAGCCCTCTCTGCACCCTTTGATAGAACTTTCCAAGCCCAGGGTCTCAAAGCACTTTATGAACAGAGTCTCCCATCTCCCTGTGTTGTAAAGCGAGATCCCCACTTTACAGATGGATAACATGAGGCAAAGAAATAGAATGTCTTGTTCACGGTCACAGTATGTTGCAAGCTGAGAACAGCGTCCAGCTCTTTTGGTTTTTCGGATCATTCCTCAAAAGGCTTAGGCTGATAGGTAGAATTTAGACACTCACTCCCCCTTTATGAAAAAAAGAAGAACAGGAGTACTTGTGGCACCTTATGGTAGCACCTCGGGACCAACAGAGGATGGGACCTCATTCTGCTAGGGGCGGTACAAACCTAGAGTAATACAATCCCTGCCCCAAAGAGCCTATAGTTGTTAAGAGGGAGCTTTTCAGAGGCACAAAGAGGAAGTTAGGTGTTGAGTACCTTAGTACCCCTTTGAGTTCCCCCTAAGTACACATCTACATCAGGTGGCCACCCAGTGTAGTTGAGACTTTACCATACACAAGAGAAAATGCATTTTCTGCAGTTCTTTGGAACAAAGTCTCTTTATGTCGTTACGTGGGCACTGGTGATTAGCACTGGATCCTAGATCAGCTTTCGTTTGCCTGGGCTCATGCTGGCTCAGAAGGCCCGGCGCTGGAGCTGGAACACAGATGCAGGCAGGAACAAACAGTCCTCCTTTTGCAGGAAGAGAGGCCCTTTTCACATGAAGTGTGGATGGGGGGCTTAGGCATTCAGCGTGTGGGTTAAGGGAGAGGGCAACAAACATGACTAAAGCTTAACGCATGCTAATGTATTCATGGAGTAAATGAGATGGAGGGGAAAGCTGTCTGCCCAACAAACACCAGGCTGTTTTCCTTACGGGGAACTGCTCTTGAGTTGGAGATGGGGGGGAAGGGAGCCTTTTCTTCCCTCTGAGACTTTGGTTAATTTTATGGGTTCCCTCTTCCTTCCATGATGATGGCAACCTGGCCCCTCTCTCCCTCTATAGTTTGGAGTGGCCCAGCTATGAGGTCTGCCTTTCTTCACACCCCCTGGGCAGCTTCTATTATTTCAGCACTGTTGGGGGTTGCTTCCCTGGACAATTGACAGGGTATTCTCTGAGGCCTGGTCTACACTAACCCCCCCAATTTGAACAAAGGTACGCAAATTCAGCTACGTGAATAATGTAGCTGAAGTCGACGTTCCTTAGTTCGAAGTTACCGCGGTCCAGACACGGCAGGGAGGCTCCCCCGTCGACTCCGCGTACTCCTCGCGCCAAGCAGGATTACCGGAGTCGACGGGGAGCACTTCTGGGTTTGATTTATCGTGTCCAGACAAGACGCGATAAATCGAACCCGGAAGTTCGATTGTCTGCTGCCGAACCAGCGCGTAAGTATAGACAAGCCCTGAGAGGGAGGTCTTTGCTTAGAAAACAATCTCCCTCTAACAGTGTCAGGGCTTGGTGATTTTCAAGGCATGATGAAAAGTACATTAATTTGATTAGGCTTTTGGCTACCTGATGGAGTCTGTTAGGTTAGAGACAGCACAGGTGATAACTGGTTTTAGGATCTTTTTGAATGTTTGTGAAATATTTTGCTTCTCTAGTGCCTTCCATGAGATTGTAAAGTGCTTTGAAACGATCCTAATGAATCCAGGCTCTCCACACCCTTGCCAAATAGGTCGGTCTGCATTTTCCCAGTTTTACAGATGTGAAAACTGGGGTATTAAGTGAAGTGACTATCCCCAAGGTTGTTCAGTGAGTCGGAGGCAGAGTCAGGACTAGAGCCCAGGTCTCAAGGGTCCCAGTCCTGAGCTTTAACTACAAGACCAACCAGATCCATTTAATGCCACTTGCAGGTTAAGCCAATAGCAACTTCAAAAATCTTTAAACAAACCAATCCAGGAGGAGTGGTAAATGGGAGGTGAACAGGCACATTAATGAAACATGTAGATCAGGAGGAATTGTGGACTTGGAGAAATGATACAAAATGATTTAGAGGTGTTAGAAATATAGGCAGAAGATGACAATGAGATTGTTTTGAAAAACACGGGGATGAATGTATTGAAAATGCTGTTTGAAAGATTCAATCGGATGAAAAAAGCACGAAAACAGTAACGGCCACTGCACCTCTGGGGTAGACGATAAACAGTCAGGACTGGGAATGGCTGAGCCATTACAAACGTTGACTATCTCCCCTTGTAAGTACTCTCACACTTCTTATCACACTGTCTGTACTCGGCTAGCTTGATTATCACTTCAAAAGTTTTTTTTTTTTTTTTTTCTCTTAATTAATTGGCCTCTCAGAGTTAGTAAGACAACTCCCACCTGTTTATGCTCTCTGTATGTGTGTATATATATCTCCTCATTATATGTTCCATTCTATATGCATCCGAAGAAGTGGGCTGTAGTCCACGAAAGCTTATGCTCTAATAAATTTGTTAGTCTCTAAGGTGCCACAAGTACTCCTGTTCTTCTAGTCACTAGAGGTTTGCCGTGTGATAGGGCAACCAATGGGACCTATCTGGTGAGTTTTGTATTGAGAGGCATCAAATCAGAGTGAGGATGGAATAGCTGGGATGTTGCACTGAGTTCAGGGGACCTCAATGCCAAAAGAATTTAACCATTGGGCTGGAGCTCAGAGAAGAGCAAGAAAAATGTTTAGGAAGTGTGAAAAGCTTAAATGAACTTAGTCTTGTTCAGCCAACCTAAACTCTATGGGGTGGGGAAAATTCTCCAAGTATTTAAAAGGGACGTGTGTGTTTACGGCTGTGGGGGAGGGGAAGGGGGAGAAGAAACACGTAAAGACTTTGAAGACTATTGTCCAGACCAGGGCATCAGAACCCAGGTTGGTGATGAATACTTGCCTTTATTGCATGCGTCTTAACTTTAAAAGATGAACACCAGTAAAAATAAATGGTTGTCTGAGCAGTCTTAAAGCAACCAAAGCCAAATAATTCATATCTGGAATGGATGTTGCTAGCAGAGGAGAATCATCAAGCTCCAAAATTCTTCCCCATTGTAATTTTTCTTTAATGTTACTGTTCAGGATAAATTGTTTTGGTCGTGCTGTGTTTTTTTTTTTTTTTTTTTCGGGGCAGGGGGGGAATCAGGGGAGGGGCAGATGGTGTCTTCAGCAGAGAAGTGTATGGAGCATTAAAAACACCTTATAGTGTCATTCCTTGCGTGCTTGCCTGGGATGTTTAATGTACATGATTTCCATTTCAGTCCCTGTGCTAGGGTTCCCAACTTTCTACTCGCACAAAACCGAACACCTCTGCCCTGCTCCTCCTCTGAGGTCCCGCCCCATGATCACTCCATCTCCCCTCCCTCTGTTGCTTGCCCTCCCCACCCTCACTCACTTGCTCATTTTCACCCAGCTGGCTCAGAAGGTTGGGAAGCGGGGGAGGAGGGGGAAGGGGTGATGGCTATGGGGTGGGGCTGGGGATGCGGGGTTTGTGTTGTAGGAGAGTGCTCTGGGCTGGGACCGAGGGTTTGGACGATGGGAGGAGGATCAGGGCTGGGGCTCGGGTGCGGGGGGAGGGGGCGTTTGAGGGCTCCAGCTGGTGGTGCAGGCTCTGGGGTGGGGCTGGAGATGAGGGGTTTGAGGTGTAGGAGGGTGCTCCGGGCTGGGACAGAGAGGTTCGGAGGGCGGAAGGGGGATCAGGACTGTGTCAGGGGGTTGGGGGCATGGGAGGGGGTCAGGGGTGCAGGCTCCGGGCAGCACCTGCACCCCTGACCCCCTCCCATGCTCCCGGAAGCTGCGGCATGCCCTCCCTCCCGGCTCCTACGCGGAGGCGTGGCCAGGCAGCTCTGCGCACTGCCCTGTCTGCAATTTAGTGGCCACATTGGTCTCTTCCTTTCTGTAACATTCTATTCTGGTTCTTGAACCAGGCCAAATGCAGTGTTCTCTGAACAGAGTTGGTGAGTAGTGAACTTCAAAAAAGAGCTTTGGTTCCCCTCTCAGAGCCTCTTGTATTTGGGAGTCCTGTTAGCTACCCAACTTGGCAAAAATCGTAAATCAAAAGTATTGAAATGGTGTGTAAGGGACCACCTCGCCATGGCGGAAAATGGCCTTTGCATAGGCATTGGGAGTGTTAAGATTTATGATTACCTGTTGATCTTTTACCTTGGCCTCACTTTCCACAGTTGGCCTTTTTACACCCTTCTCAGTAGACTCTTGTAATGCCAGGTGTAAGCTAACTAGTTAACAAGAGTCCTGGCTGAGGTCTCTGTCATTTGACTGGCTTTTACCAACACACGCTGTCTGCTGTTGATAATGACAGGTGATAATCTTTCAGTTTAGTGAGTGGGCTTATGGGAGATGAGAGCTTTTCAGGGAAAGGAGCAGTTTTTTTTGGAACCAGAGATGTACGTTTGGCTCCTCTCCATTACAAGGCATCCCGGGGGAGGGTGGAATGCTAACATCACGGTGTATAAAGCCAATCAAGGGCTTTTTGTCCAAGCCATCTTAGAGACTGGGCCAAAAGATTTCATCCCTCTGAGAAGCATGTAAGGATTCTCTTATCTTTGTACCATCCCTTTAAAATGCCCCAAACTCAGCCCATGAAATGGATAGAGTCCAAGTATGAAGTACAGTGGAAGTTAATCCCCTAAAACCTGTTTCCTGAATTACACTCCCAGACAACCCCAACCTCTTCTGTTTTATGGCTTATGTGATGCTAGAACCAGTGATGGTAGGATTTTCAGAGGAAAGAGTGGGGCAATGGACTTTATAGTCTGAGAATCTCTCTCTGCTGGGCTGAGTGTGACTGTCCCTGGAATGGCTAGTTCCTTAACTAATGTTTTGTAGCACTTTTTCAGATGCTAGGTTGGATTCCCATGGGACAAAGAACTTCCACATCCAGCAACCAAGGTTCCCTGCTGAAAAATGCTGCCTCCTGTTTTTCCCCTTTCTGCTGCAAGGAGATAAGACCTACCTGGGGTGCCTGCCACTGCTTCCTCCTGAACCTAGAGAAGTAGGGCTAGAGATCTCACCCCTCTCCTGTAAACTCCTCAGTGCAGGAGTCCATGTGGTGAATGGAGGGGAGGCCCAGAAAAGAATCTTCTGTGCAGATGGAAATCTGTCAGCAGTTTTGACAGTGCAAACTGATGGGCATCTGGATTGAGCTTTTACAACCCTTCTAGAATAAAACTTGCCTCCTGCTGTTGCTGCTTTTTCTTGTTTCTCTGGGCGGCTTCATTATTTTGATTAGTTTCACAGTTTGGTGGTGGTTCTTTAAACCAAAGGAGCAGAATGTCAAATACTTCTTCATACTAGGTTTCTAGTAAATGTTTGTGTTCGCATGACAAACTTTATCAACAGTAGCTACAGTTTATACAGACTAACCGTAAAAAGGAATTAAACACTATTGAGCACATAGGTGCCTCTTCCACCAAGATTTGTGTGGCTGTTGGTGCGCATCGGCTCCCCACATTAAACTGCTCACACGCAGGCTTCTTTCCCAAGAAGAACTTTTCCCCACCCCCTACCCGTAAAAGTCCTGTGGTGATGGGTGACTGGCGACGGAGATAGGTGGAGTGATCACCAGGAGTCCCTAGTCACAGACCCACACGCAGGCAGTGACTGCAAAATGGTTGTCAGGTGCCCCTGGACTGGGATAAGGGGGCATTTTCGGCAGCAGCACTCATGACTGAGCAGGCCTTTTTAGGAACCCCTCTGCTCACCCCATCCGGGGAAGGGGCTAGAACAGGTGCCCCAAACATAAGCTATCCCACCATACCTGACCGGAGAACTGTGTCCAACGGGATCACTCCCAATGCAGCAAAAAAACAAAAATGTTCCTTGCAACTTGGAATGTCTGTACCCTGCTAGATGACTCAAAAAGTGAAAGACCCAAATGCAGAACAGCAATTGTTGCCCGAGAACTCTCGAGGTAAAACATTGACATCGCTGCTCTCAGTGAAACAAGATGTGCAGATGAAGACCACTTAAGGGAAGAGTGCAGCAGTTACATTTTCTTCTGGAAAGGAAAACCAGCAAGCGACAGGCGAATCCATGGTGTTGGCTTTGTAATCAAAAACCTTCTAGTCAACCACCTGACTGAGCTCCCCATCAGCATCGAGTGCCTTATCCTCTTCATCCAATTGGTCAATAAGACATTTGTCACTATCAGTGCATATGCACCAACTCTTGTCACTGAAGAAGAACAGAAAGAATCTATCTACACTGACCTTGATAAAATTGTCATCCATTCCAAAAACAGATGAGATAATCCTCTTAGGGGGACTTTAACATAAGAGTTGGCCGAGATTATAACCTATGGAGTAGCACGATTGGGAAGGAAGAAGTGGGCAAGACCAATTCCAATGGCATCCTTCTACTCGGCAAATGTGCAGAGCACGACCTTGCAATCACAAACACAATCTTCAGACAAAGCAACAAGTACAAAACAACTTGGCAACACCCCTGCTGAAAACAGTGGCACCTCCTAACCTAGACTGTCATTGTAAGAACACAGGATCTAAGAGATGTCCAAATCACCTGTGTCGAGAGGCGCTGACGACTGCTGAATTGTCCACTGCCTGGTGATATCAGCCATGTCCATCAGGATTGCACCGAAACCTAGAAAGCAATCCAGATCTCACAGACAGCAACACAACATCCAAAGACTTCAATCCTCAGTGTACCAAGAGAACTTCCAAACACTCCTCAGTGGAACAACTGGCTATATGAACACCTGGAAATGACAGCACAAGTGTCGAAGAAGACTGGGAAGCCCTAAAACAGACCATCCATGAAGTTTCGGGGGGAGGGGGAGGGGAATCCATTGGCCTTGCTACCTGCCACCATCAGGACTGGTTTGACAACAACATTGAGATTACAGCCCTTTTGAACCAGAAGAGAAAAACTTTCTGTGATTGGCAAAACCAACCAATATCCAGTCAGAAGCAGAGCTCTTTCCATCAGTTCAAAGCTGAAGTTCAAAGGAGGATCCGAGAAATCAGAACCAAATGGGGGAGGATAAAGCAAAAGAAATCCAAACATTCACTGACCGTCATGATATGCAGAGCTTTTTTTGTGTGTGTGTGAGACAAAGACCCTGTGTCCTATCTCCTAGAACTGGAAGGGACCTTGAAAGGTTGTTGAGTCCAGTCTCCTGCCTTCACTAGCAGGACCAAGTACTGATTTTGCCCCTCAGTGGGGCAAAGTGGCCCCCTCAGGGATTGAACTCTCAACCCTGGGTTTAACAGGCTAATGCTCAAACCACTGAGCTATCCCTCCCCCCATGTATAGACCATGCTCATGTGGCCTTGCACCTCTGAGATCCAAAGATGGTAGTACCTTCTTAAAGATAACGAATCCATTAACGAGCGCTGGAAGGAGCATGACCAAAAGCTTCGAAATCAAGAATCGACTGTGACTGATGACCTCATCGACTCATTCCCTCAGCACCCAATCTGGGAAACTCTTGCCAACCCACCAAAACCTGAGGAGGTTTGCAAAGCAGTTAAACAAATGAAGAGCAATAAAGCTTCAGTTCCTGATGGCATACCAGCTGAAGCACTGAAAGTGGGGGAAGAAACACTGTCTAATAAGCTTCACTTGCTGCTCCTCAAAATCTGGTACACCGAAGAAATCCCTGCTGATTTACGTAATGCTAACATGGTCACCATTTTCAAAAAGGGAGACGGGGCCGACTGGGGCAACTATCGAGGCATTGCCCTCTTCTCCATTTCTGGGACGCTTCTTGCTACAATCTTACTGAATCACTTGCTCCCTCTTGCAGAGGAAGTACTGCCAGAGTCGCGGTGTGGCTTCAGACCATCACAAGGCACAACCGATGTGATTTTGGCAGCCTGGCGGATCCAGGAAAAAAGTCAAGAACAACACCAAGAGCTGTGAGGCTCTGTGGAAAATCATGTCAAAGTTTGGCTGCCCAAGCAAATTTATCGCCATTGTAAGACTCCTCCAGGACCAGATGACTGCCTCCATCCTGTGCAGTGGCTCTACCTCTGAGCCCTTTGTCATCCGAACAGGTGTAAAACAAGGTTGTGTACTGGCACCCACCCTTTTCTCAGTTTTCTTAGCAGCTATGAAAACATTAACCCAAGACTGTCTACCACAGGGCATTGGCATCCAATATTGGATCAACAGCAACCTCTTCAACCTTTCTCATCTCCGGACTATAACTAAAGTAATATCAGCAACAATAACCAAACTCCAGAACGCAGATGATTGTGCTGTAGTTGTACACTCAAAGGAGGATCTTTAAACAGCCCTTAATTGCTTCTCTGAAGCTTACAAAAGCTAACTCTGAACATCGGCAAAACAAAAGTTCACCACCAGCCAGTCCTCGGTCAATCATCAGACCCAGCAAGGAAGAGCTATATCAACAAAGAAAAGCTGGAAAATGTAGAATACTTTGCCTATCGTGGCAGCCATCTCTCACAGGAGCAGACATAGACGCCGAGATTCAGAATTTGCTGTGCCAGCCTTGCCTTTGGCAGACTGTCTCGCCGGGCGTTCAACAATCACATCATCAATAGACTTTTAGTTTATAAAGCGGTTGTAATCCCAACGCTTCTCTATGGCTATGAGACTTGGGTGACCTACAGAAAACACCTGAAAAACCTGGAACACCAGCACTTTCTTCAGAAGAGCCTCAAAATAAAGTGGAAGGATCATCACACTCAGTGTCCTCATAGAGGCCAACATCTTCAGTGTGGAGGCCCTGATTATCCAGCACCAGCTGAGATGGAACGGGCACTGTGTGCGCATGCCTGATGTACGCTTACCAAAACAACTACTGTATGCCCAACTCCCCAACGGAGAAAGGAAACAGGGAGGCCAAAAGAAATACTTTAAAGATACACCCTCAAGATAAACATCAAGAGATGTGTCATCGACACCACACACTGGGAGACAGCAACCCAGGGTAGGGATAACTGGTGAAGACTTGTCGGAGAGGGAACGTCCACTTTTGAGGAAAATCACCTTGCCCTGGTTGCAGAAAAACACCAGAAAAGAAAGGAAAGACAACAGTCACAGCAATTGTGGCCCAACCCTGTCTTCCAACACCACCTGCAAAGTCTGCCAACAAGCCTGTGGCTCAAGGATCGGACTCCTCAGTCACCAAGGGACCTGTAGAAAAATAAAACCTGTGAAAGAGATCATCCTTGACCTCGAGAGATTGCCAACGATGTTGTATGGAAGTGGGTCAATTGGGTTTAAGTGGGGTGTAGGAGGGGGTTCTGGGTGCAGGCTACGGGAAGTGCTTACCTCAGGTGAGCCTGCCTTAGCCCTGCTGTGCTGCCAGGCAGACGTTTAGCAGCCCTGTCAGCAGTGCTGACCGGAGCCACCAGGGTCCCTTTTCAACCAGGCATTTCGGCTGAAAATCAGATGCCTGGCAACCCTAGAAAAGACTAGTCCTGCCCTCCGGTAGTGGGGGCAGAGTGAGGGCAGCTGGCTTCAGCAGTGTTACTGAGTATGCTCAGTTTGCGTGAGTGTGGTCAGTACAAGCCAAGCAGCAAACCTAGGGAGGCATGTGACCCCGCATGCCCTCTCCACGCACCCCCTCTGATGTCAGCACAGTGTTGAGAAGTGTTCCAATAGCAGTTAGCCATGGCAGAGCCAGCAGGGGGAGCTTGGATTTTTTTTGTGCCCTACATAATTTTGGAGTGAATGTTTGTTTTTGTAACTTTTGATGGGGCAATTTTAGTGCCCTACCTAAAAATATGAAGAATGTTAATGGCCATTCCCTACTCTATATAAAACGCAGTGTAATGTAAATAAAATTTGAGACCTCAAGATACTTGATTGTTCCTTCAAAGGTATACTTTGAAGTTTCTCTTGTGTTAGAGTTGTTGTGAGATGGGTTAAATTTTGTTATGGGCTGAGTTAAAACCTTGCTGAAGCTGATGTGTGACTGTGCCCATGATTTAAGATTGCTGTAAAGAACAGTTGGGGTATCTCTACATTGCTGAAAACAAAAAATCCCACACAAACCCCAAGGGCCGCGAGTCTGGGTCAACTGACTTAGGCTTGCAGGGCTTGTGCTATGGGGTTGAAAACAGCAATATAGACATTTCCACTCGGGCTGGTGGGTGAGCTCTGAGGCTCTGACACCCCCGCCCTGGGTGTCAGAGCTCAAGTTTCAACCCGATTTGGAAGTTTGAACATCTACAGGGCTAAAAATAGTATTGTAATGCAAGCCTGAGTCAATTGACCTGAGCTGAGACTTGTTTTTTTGCAATGTAGATGTACCTTTAAAGGGCTACACCTAAAACAAGGCATAATGGAGTTTACCCAGACACTAGCACCATGTGGGCAGAGGGTTCCACTGGGTATTCTGATCAGGGGTGTGTGTGGAGGGGGAGTGTTTGTGGGTGTGGAGGAAGTCTAGCTGTGGAGGCCGGCAAACTGTTAAATTCAGAGGTGACAAGACTGTCAATCCGTTAAGTTAAGCATGGTGTGCCCTTGGGAGAAGCTTAGAGGAAGGTTCTGGGCCAGGAGCTGGCTATAAGGAGCTTGGGCTGCAAACAAAGAAGCTAGCCTCTGGTTTTGGTTCCTCCTGTGTTCAGAGGAGCAGGACTTTGAATATTCCTTGTAACCAAACATTGTATCAAAGAATATACTAGATTCCATCAACAATTTCTACTCCCAGCTGGAATATCCCCCAGAGCCCAAAACTGTGACTAGGCACTCAGGTCCTAAAAGGGGTAGCAGTTTGTAGTTGCCACTAAACTAGCTAGCAATCCGCAATGGGAAATCTAGCATGGTGTATAATAAGGAATACTTGTGGTTAATTACTTGCATGCTGATTGTAGTGATGACTTAAAGCAAACTGCCATATGCTTTAACAGGTAAAGCACAAACTGGGATATTAGTTGGTGTCTGCTGCAGATCACCAAATCAGACTAGGGAACAGGATGATCGGCTCCAACTCCTTACACACGTATCTAAAATTTGTAGTGGAAAAACCCTGCGTTACCATGGTCGGGGATGTGGCGGGAGACTTCAAGCTGAGTGAGATCTGCTAGAGATCACATGGGGCTAGTACTAAAACATCCTTGGAATTTCTAAATATTATAGATGACACCTTCCTAACTCAAAGCGCATTGCATTCAGCTCAGAGGAATTCTATGAGATCTCGTCATGGCAGATAGAGGAATGGATCACAGAACTAAAAGGTGGTGGTTGCTTAGGTACAGGTGATCATTACTTAATTATTCGTTTTTTGTAAACGGAATAAAGTCCTCACCAGCAAATATTTTTGAAAGGTTGAATTTCACAAAGGTGAAAACAGTTATGAGCCAAATCATCTGGGAGAAAAAACTTAAACAGAATAGTGAATGATGATTAGGAACGGTTTCTATTGTCTGTTATACAGAAGGTCAGACTAGATGATCACAGTGGTCACTTCTGGCCTTAAAAATTTATGGACCTAGACACTGTGTCAAACCTGACTTAATTTAAATAGTCATTTTATGCGGAGTGGTTTATTCTCCTTTGAGATCCCTGGTTAACTCAGTTTTTCCTCCTGCAGTGTTAGTAATTTTGTTTGAGATCACTCGGTTACAATGGGTGTTACTACTGTAATCCTTAGAAATGTATGTGAGGTCCCATGTACATATGGCTTTATTGCAGGATTAATGGAAGAGAAGATGGCTGCCAATGTGAAAATAAAATAAGATGTGTGCATAGCATCAGACACATCTTGGTCTTTCTCTATTGTGTCCCTCATCTCCTCTCTTGCCCTTGATTTCTAATCATCCCTCATTGTTATATCTCATTGTAATTGTAATTTATTTGTCTTATGTCTAGAGGCACCAGTTGAGGCTGAAACCCTCTTATGCTTTGTGCTGTACAAACACATTAAGAGCTTATAATCTATTTAGACATGACCAATAAAGGGTAGAAGGAAGACAGACAGAGAGATGAACTGATTTGCTTAAGGTCACACAGCAAAGCTGGGAATAGAACCCAGGTGTCCTGATTGCCCGGTCCACTAGAGACTACTCTGCCTCTCAAATAAGCTGCGTGGGACAGGGACCTGTCCTCTTCTAAAAACTGTCTATAAAGCATGTCATGAACATCTATGATGCTGTGGGACTCGAACATAAATGTGGCAAGAGAACTATGAAAAAAGGGAAAGGTAAAATACTTTGCATTTCTCTAGTGCCTTGATTACAGGATCTCAAATCATTTACCAGGCCTCTCTATCCTGAATGAATTTAGACTCAGTTCTGCTGTCGATACTGCACCACTTACAGCTAGGGAAACTGAAAAACAGAGATGTTGACTTGGGCAGCAGTCAGTGGTGGATTAGCCACAGGGCCTGTGCCCAGTGGCCCCTGACCCCATCCTGGGCAGAAGCCGTGGGACGGGAGATTTTCCCCCTCCCCCAGAGTGCCCCCATCCCCAGCAGAAGCTGCAGGATGGGGGAAGTCCCTGCAGCACCCCCCATCCTGTGACCCATGATGATAAATAAGTTGAGAACTGGTTGTATAGATGTGCTCTGAGCATGTTTAGACTATGGCCTGGTCTACACTGGGGGGGGGGGGGGGGATCGACCTAAGATATGCAACTTCAGCTACGAGAATAGCATAGCTGAAGTCGACGTTTCTTAGTTCGATTTACCTCCCGTCCTCACGGCATGGGATCGACGGTCGCCACTCCCCCGTCAACTCCGCTTCCGTCTCTCGCCGTGGTGGCGTTCTGGAGTTGATGGCAGAGCGATCGGGGATCGATTTATCCTGTCTACACTAGACACGATAAATCGATCCCCAATAGATTGATCACTACCCGCCGATCTATCGGGTAGTGAAGACTTACCCTATGTGGTACAGTACTTAAAATGCTGGCAGCAGCCAACTGGATACTTGTCTAGTTTCATGGATCTAACCACCACTGCCTCAGGTTTCCCCATGTGAAAACTACTTTATGTAGACACACAAACATGTTTATGGAGCAGGCTGATGGATTTGTGGTGAGAGGCCCTTTTAAAAAGCAAATCTTGGTTGGCTGTGAATCTGAAGCACTAGCAGGGGAACACTCTCTAATTCACAGTATTATGTGTTCTCCCTTCCTTGCAACATGGCATGGTAAAGACTTTCCTTTTGATGTTTGCCTTTAATTCGCAGTTAGCTGCCTCAAAGCCTCAGTGGCTTGGCTCTGAGCACAGGTGGCCCACTTGTTTATCCAGGACTGCTCCTTGGCTGGGCACATATGGGGTGTTCTTGCACAGGCCACATAGCTCCCTTGTTCCTAAATATTTCACACCTCTCCACTTCCAGGAGACGCTGACTGGATGGAGCTGGATACTTTATTTAACAGCCCAATATGTACGCTGAGGATGCGCTGGCATCTTAAACCCGGATTTACAGACATGTTATATTCAATGTTTGGGCTGAAATTTTTCTTGCTTGTACTTGGCCAAAAGATGGATATTTTTGGAAAGAATAACCACCTGACATCATTTATGAAAGCATTTCTAGAGATTTAAGGTATCTTAGAGATACGTCTATTGTGTCAAATAACAATCCTTTTGCTCCTTTTATAGCAACTTGCATTTGAGGTTCTCAGCACTTTATGGACATATATTTAAGCCACAAAAGCCCCCGGAAAGGTAAATAAATTCCTACTTTCTGGGTGGAGAAACTAAGACACAGAGGGGAAGTGACTTATGCATAGCCCCATAGTAAAACTGTGGCAGAATAGAAGAACAGGAGTACTTGTGGCACCTTAGAGACTAACAAATTTATTAGAGCATAAGCTTTCGTGGACTACAGCCCACTTCTTCGGATGCATATACTCCTGTTCTTCTTTTTGCGGATACAGACTAACACGGCTGTTACTCTGAAATGTGGCAGAATAGGTGTTAATGTCTCCAGGCTAGAAGTCCTGGGCACAAACCACTAGACTATGGCAACTCCATGATTTTACTCCCCCCTTCACCCTCCCCCCCAAAGTTGGAAGTGGCATTGGGTGTAGTTTTGAATGAGAACAAGTGCTGGTGAAATCTTGATTACCAAGAACATTGTAAATGCTCTTGCTTTCTACATGTCTGCTGCAGTGCTCACCACTGGCAATTTATAGTGTCCATACCTCTCCTCCGAGGCAAGTCATATTTCTATAGGACTTCAACCCCAAAGCATCTCTTCCTCCTGTCCTTGCTTATAGCTGACCTTTAGCTGTTGGCTGATTATTTACTCTCCTATTGTAATCCTGATCTGTGGCTTACTTCCCCATACAGCAACTGCCAGCAAATTTGAAAATACTTTTCATCCTTGTTCTGCCAGAAGAGGGGACTGAAATTGTCAGGTAAAAGCCTCCGATCTTTCCCATTTTGTCACATAGTGTCCCTGTGCAAATGCAACTGGTTCTTCCTCTGTAGCTAAATGAACCACTCAGCCCTCCTCTCACCCTCGACAACCTTGGTCTCTGGGAAGGGATGGTGGTGGAAGTTAATGGCTGGTGGTTCCTATTATTGCAGCAACGTGAAGCATAATAAAGCACCACCTTCAATTACCATCATTGTTCTCCTCCTATGCTTTACAGTCATTGACAACCTCCTCCCCCTTAGTTGGAATTCTCCTGGTGTCTTCTAGTAGCACATAAAATCTGCCTTATTTATGCCATGCCCTGACTGGCTCAGCCTTCCAATAAATGGTGGCTAGTTCAGACTGACTTTTTGCTGTATCCAGGTCATTGCTCCTGTGCCTTCATACCCCAGAATTTTTTCTACATCAGAGTAATCCTTTCCCCAGATGCATCCCCTGTATCACTGCTGTCGTCGTGCCCCTAGTAATTTTCTCTGCTTTTTCACAATGATATAGGCCCTATATTATGGCCAGTTTTCTTTTCCTGAGGATTAAATGGTTCTCTCTTTGGAGTCTGTGTTCCTTAGTTACTTTTCTAAGTCTCCCAGGCAATTAAATCAAGGTCTCCTAGGTGGCAGATGCTTGATCACTAGGCTGCTAGGTATTCCTGGTAAATCAGGCTCTATTTCCCCTATTTCTATTTGAGAGCGGCCTGGCTAGTTCTTACAACTGGGGGAACCTGGGTTCTATTTCCAGTTTTTCTGCAAGTCTCCATGTTCCTCCTTCGATAAGTCACTTAACTTCTCTGGATAAAGCTACCAAATGAGCTCAGTTGTGTGAAGAGAAGCATGTTGGGGACAAGCCTAGGTAAAGCTGGAGTGAGTACCAACTATTGTGGGGGGTGGCGGGGATCTGGGAATGCATCCAAGTGGAGCTTCTCCGTGAGCTAGCAGGCTAATTTCCAAACTGTGTGCTCTAGGAACCTCTGTTGGTTAATGGAAAGGCAATTTTGAAGTACATTGGTGTTTTCCAGACTGATCTGTTCCTGCCAGAAACCAAGCTCAGACATTCCCATCTGTTACCATGGACTGGCCAGAATGTACTATATAAACAAATACAAGAACTGTTGTATTGGTCACTGCACTTCACATCATCTTTGTCTATTTCACTCCTGCATAGAATAAATACGATTTTGCATTTAAAAAAGGAAATGGAAAAAGTAACTGAAAAGTAGCCCCTGTTGTGATGACTGGAGAATATTTGCTTGGGGCTTTCTGTTTTCAGGAGATTCTTTCCTCTGACTGTGATATAGATACTTTGGACTACATCTTCCTCTCCTGAATTCCCAGTGGTGAGCAGTCAGTTACACTTCCTACTCAGATTAATATATGGCTACAGTAAAATAGGTTAAATAGCATGAATGAGTGTAATTCAGTACAAATAATACTATCAGAGCTATTCATCTAGCTAATTTTAGTAAATGTGTTGTTAAAATGGATTAAAGTAATTAAACATCAATATCATTAACAGCTTAAACAGTAACCTACCCTGCAACAGAGCCTTCCTTATCTGACCTCATGGTAACAAATCTGTGCCTACCTAAGAGGTTATGACTGTCTGGGGCTGCATAATGTGGCTACCTAGAACTTCAGTGCAGCAGCTGTGGAAGAATCTAGGTCCTTCAGTTCAGGATGGAGAAGGGCTTTTTGCACTATAGGGCAAATGATACACACTTGAGCAGTTCTGATTTCATCCAGGAGAGGGTAGTGTTGCAATAGACACCAGCCAGCTCCTAACATCTAGAAAGAGAACCGAGAACAGCTCTGCTCCTACCAGAGGTGTCCCATGTGTATTGCTGCCGAGGGAAGGGGTACGCTGCCACTTCTTGTACGAGTGTCGACCATTCTAATGTTCAGCACCATAGTGCTGGCTCCCAGCTCCTTGTTGCGCAGCGTCAGGTAGAGCTGCTGCCACTCGCAACACTCTGACGGTGGTTGCTTTGAATAGCTGTAAAGCTTGGTGAAAGGACTGTGAGGTTTGAGGAGCAGGCCCCTGGACTTCTGGCTTTGTTTTAGCACCAGGTTAGCAAATGGAAGTTTAAAGGGCCTTTTGTTTCTTTGTGCAGCTCCAGCTCTTAGAGTTTTAAAAAACAATATATTATTTTGAAAACAATGTGTGGCGGTTTACAAGTGTGCGTCTGGTTACCGTAATTACCTTCAAAAACAAGAGAATTGGGTTTAATTGTAGACTTTTGAATTTTCCATGAATAGAAAAACTGCACTGAGCTTTCAAATAATCACTCTGATTCTTGTAGCTGTCAGACTTGTCAGAATGCAAAATGTGTTTTCTGCCCTCTCTGTCCGCATGACTCTTGCTTTAACGAAGGCAAACAGCAAGGGACAAACACAAACCACCTCCAATAGATGGTCTGCCTTAAATCAAACTCCCAGCTCTGCTCTCCCTGGCAAGCAGCCGACTCTGATTTAAACGTGCTCTTCCATGAAAACACTCCTGACTGCATACACCAGAGTAAGCCCCAGGAACTTTCTCACTTGAGTGTGAATTTATTGGTGTGAGGATTAAGGTGACTCAACTATACATTTTTGGCTCTGTTATGGGGCTTTTACTTCATAGGTCACACAGCACCTCGTAAAGGGAGGAATTTCGGGAAAGTTTCATTATCCCCATTTTATAGATGTGGGGGTGGGACTGGCACGTTAACAAAGGAGCTGGCTCTTGCAACTCGTTCCTCTGGGCAGGAACCCAACCAGCAGGAAGGAGAAGTGTATATACCAGGAGAGCAGTCCTTTCGCCTGCGAGAGGTCGGGGAGAGACCGATTAGGTTCCTTCCACTCTCCAGTGGCTCAGCTGCCCGTACATTCTTTGGGAAACCCAATAAATTTGTTAGTCTCTAAGGTGCCACAAGTACTCCTGTTCTTTTTGCGGATACAGACTAACACGGCTGCTACTCTGAAACCTGTCACATTGGGTAGGCATCCCCAGCGCCCGTTTGGGGTGGTAGGAGAAGCCAGAGAGCATGTCGACACTACAAACTTAATTACTGCGGCAGCTGGATGTCAACTTAACTGAAGTAGACTTAAGTCGGTAGTGCGTGTCCACACCACACGCCCTATGTCAGTGGAGAACGTCCTCACTAGCAGTGTTTGCATCGATGCAGAGAACAGTGCACTATTCGTAGCTATTCCACAGTGCAACTCGCCACAGGGGGTTTTGGGAAGGGCCTGCAATGCCTCCATGGGACCAAAACATTCTCTCAGTGGGGACTGGGAACAGGGCTTCAATGTTTTCTCCCTCCTTCCCCTGATTTCAACTAGAACCATAATATTTCGTGCCTTTTTTCAAAAGACTGGCATAACTACGCCTAGGCCATATCCCAAGAAGCATGGACCCCACTTGGTTGTGCAGGGTTGTTGCAAACATTACAAACACCACATGATTTTTCCTGCAGTATTTCCAAAGCCACTGGGCGGAACGTTGCGATGTCCTTCAAGCAGGCCTGCAGGAAGCCCTAGAACGAAACAATTCCCGGTTGCTGCTGGCAGCTGGGCAGCAGCTGAACACAGTTGAGCGCCATTTCTGGTCCCGAGAAACACCCACTGATCGGTGGGATCACATCATTATGCAGTTATGGGATGACAAGCATATGTGCAAGGCCACTTTCCAGGAACTATGTGCGGAGCTCTCCTCAGCCCTGCAGTGCAGTGACACTGAAATTAAACCTGCTCTCATAGTGGAGAAGAGAGTAACAATCGCTGTGTGGAAACTTGCAATGCCAGACTGCTACCCGTCACTGGGGAATCCATTTGGAGCTGGTAAATCCACTGTGAGGCTGTCATTGTCCAAGTATGTAGGGTCATTAATCACCTTTTGCTAAGAAGGGTTGCGACTCGGGGCAATGTGCAGGAGATATTGGATGGTTTTGCCGCACTGGGGTTCCCTAACTGTGGCGGGGCAATAAATGGCATGCATATCCCTATCATGGCACCAGACCACCTTGCCAGAGAGCACATAAACAAAGGGAGACTTTTCAGTGGTGGTGCAAGCACAGGTAGATCACCGCAGCCATTTAACAACATCAACGTGAGATGGTCAGGGAGGGTGCATGACGCGTGCATCTTTAAGAACTCAGGTCTGTTCAGAAAGCTGCAAGCAGGGACTTGCTTTCGGGAATAAACACCATTGGCAATGTTGAAATGCCAATAGTGATCCTGGGAGACCCAGCCTACCCCTTACTCCCATGCTCATGAAGCCATTCACTGGACACCTGGACAGTAGCACGGATCGGTTCCACAATAGGCTCATCAAGTGAGAATGGTGGTTGAATGGACCTTTGGCTGTTTAAAGGGTTGCAGGAACAGTTTGCTTACTAGGTTAGTGAAAGCAATATCCCCATTCTTATCGCTGCCGGCTCTGTGCTTCATAATATCTGTGAGGTAAAGGGAGAAAAGCTTCCACAGGGGTGGAGTGTGGAAGTGGAATGGCTGTCTGCTAATTTTGAGCAGCCAGATACCAGGGCTATAGGAAGAGCTCAGGGTGGAGCACTGTGTCTCAGGGAGGCTTTGAAAACCCAGTTCAGTAATGACCCACAGTAATGTGTGCCGCTTCTGTGTATTGTGCCTTCCCGTACTGTGAACCTTGCTGTGACAGCTGGGGTTTTGCCTTCTGCAGTTTTTGCTCTCCATTGCCGGAGTTTCCCTGTGTCGTCTCTTCTCCCCCCCCACACACACATTTTAAATTAATAAAGATGAATTCATTCTCAAGACATGGACCTTTATTGAGTAACATCCTGAAACGTAAAGATCACAAATAGAATTTAACCTTGAACACACGTTGGAATAAAATTGAAAGAGGAAGAACACATTCATCTTGTCTTTAAAAGCACAGCAGCCTTGCCTGGCGCACATCATTGTATATGCGGCTTTTATTCTTAGGACCCTCCCCCAGGGTTGCGGGGAAGGGATATTACATTTCCTTCCCTCGCCTCCAGGAACATTTGGGAGAGGGGGAGGGGGAATACCGAGATGTTGGAATGCCATTGGCAGGTGCTGCAGACGGAGAGCCTCAAGGTGTTTCTCCTAAAGGTCAACCAGATGCCCCAACATGTCTGTCTGTTCCTTCAGACTCCCCAGCATCTCCTGCTGTGTGCCACGCCCGCTCTCCTAGGCTGCTCTCCTGCTCACCATGTCCAGTTTTTCAGAGAGAAATCCTCCACGCTCTTTGCTTGGTGTCCACTGTCCCAGAGCTGTTTCATAATTTCGGTACACATGTCATCACTAAGGCCACGATGTTGTCATGGATATTTTTAGTAAAAGTCATGGACAGGTCATGGGCAATAAGCCCGTGACTTGTTCTTGACTTTTACTAAAAACGTCCCTGACAAAAAGGGTGCTGGATCCTCCACCCTCCCCAATCTCCCCCGCAGTGGTTGGGAGCTGCAGTGACCCCATTGCCCAGTGGCTTGGAGGGGTCCCCAGCCAACCTGCAGGGCTGGAGCTGGTGTGGGGGGGTCCCCCATGGCAGCAGGGGAGCTGCAGGGGGCCCCCGCCCCTGGCCACTGAGCAGCTCCAGGGTCCTTCTGCTGTCGCAGGCGGCGTGGGGGGAGCCAGCTGTCTGTTACAGCTGGGAGCTGCGGGGGGAGGGGGGGCAGCTGGGAGCTGTGGGGGTGGGGTGGCTGGGGAGCTGAAGGGGGCTCTCCCCCATGGCTGCTGAGCAGCTCCGGGGTCCCTCTGCCACTGGTGGCTGCGGGGGGGGGGCCCGGCTGCTCACGGCGGCTGAGTCACTGCAGGAGGGACCCCTGCCAGCAGCAGCTGGGCAGCTCAGGGGTCGCTGGCGGCAGCCAGTCAATTGGGGGGGTCCCGCTGCTTGCAGCCGCGGGAGGGTCTCCTGCCACTCGCAGAGGCTGGGCTGCTGCATGGTCCCCAATGGCACGAAGGTCACTGGAAGTCCTGGATAACCTCAGTGACCTAATCTTAGCCTTAGTCATCGCAGGTTCTCTTTTGCCTTCATCTTACCTGGGAGAGCCTCTCCGCTGGCGTGGAGGAAGAGCGGAAGGCCACACTTTGAGCTGTAACTCATGGGAAGCACAAAGCAACCACTGTCAGTACAGACCCAGGGTCTAGGGCAGAGTTGCTATGTAAAAATCACTCCCTATATTTCACAGAAGTTTAAGGCAGAACGTTTTCATTTACACAAGCTATTCATTGAATTGGTTTGCTGTCCCAGCCATGCTGAGTATGGCCCAGGGGCATGGGCGCTGGACCGTCAGCATCATTGGATGTGCAACCCGCGGCGGAACCAGAGGTGGGCAGGGGGCTGTGCCACCTCCCCTTTGTTACATGGACGTTGTCTGGAGATCGGGGAACAGCGCTGACCCTCCCTAACTGCAAGCCTTGGCAGAGGCTGCACTGGGGGTTGCTTGTGGCAGCGAGTGGGCACCACAGAATTTCCCTTCCCCCAACCCTCCACGGTGACACCGCTGCTAGCTGTCACCCAAGGCTTGCAGTTACTAAGGTCAGCCCTGACCTCTGCCACCCAAACTACAGCCGTGTTTTGGAAACTGTGATTTTCCACCCCTTCCCCCACAATGGGACGGGGAGGAGCAGAGGCACTATTGTCTGCGGTCCGAGCAGTTGAAGTGAAAACTACCACCGTCTCCCCCAGGTGACCCTAGCTGACACCGTCAGGGGTGGGAAGGGAACGAGATGCTGCAAGTGTCCGGGTACAGACCGGGTCCTTATGCTGTGTACTGCGATGATGCCAGCTGAATTAATACTTGAGTAGCGTGGGAAGGTGTCCTACCACGGTGGAAGAAATAGGCAGCCTTCCCCAGAAACCTTCTGCAATGGATTGCAGAGTTCCTTCATGAAAGTTTCCTGGGGAGCTTGAGGATTCCTGGGCCATCCTTATGTACATAAACAGTCTTTTTCGTGGGTCACCCTCTGCCTAGCTGATGTCATGATCTACTGAATCTATTAATCCTATTTGTATGCATGGATCACTTTTGTATTCGAAGTTATGAATATTGGCTGCCTACTTGTTTGATTCTAAGTAGGCTGTAGTGAAGCAGTTGGTCAGCTTCCTGAGAAAAAAATATTCTTAGTAAGTGTCCCATCAAGAAACACTTAAGCCAACAATGAACTTGGAGACACCAATCCACACCTGGACTTTCCCAGGAATGTGGCTTGGCTGGTAAGGAACTGAGTCATGCATGGACATGTGACTTGCCCAGGTGACTCCAATACTTCATTTTGTAGCTGGACTTTGCATAGGAGGGAGGAGGGGGTCTCCACCCACAAGAGAAAGTCTATTTAAGCCCAGGGGAGACCCCTCCATTTGGTCTTCAGCTGGTTAAAGAGAGAGTCTCTCCACCCCCAAAGATACCTGAAAGAAACTGGAACGAAGGACAGTGACTGCAAGGGGTGTGAGTGATTGCTGGACCCAGACTAAAAGGAGATTAGTCTGTAAAAGGGAGCATTCTGGAACTGGTGAGGATCTTATTTGTATTCAGTTTCTTACTGTATTAGACATAGACTGGCGTGTTTTATTTTATTTTACTTGGTAATTCACTTTGTTCTGTTTGTTACTACTTGGAACCACTTAAATCCTACTTTCTGTATTTAATAAAATCACTTTTTACTTATTAACTCGGAGTATGTGGTAATACCTGGGTGGGCAAGCAGCTGTGCATATCTCTCTATCGGTGTTATAGAGGGCGGACAATTTGAGTTTACCCTATATACGCTTTATACAGGGTAAAACGGATTTATCTGGGTTTAGACCCCATTGGGAGGTGGGCATCTGAGTGTTAAAGACAAGAACACCTCTGTTAGCTGCTTTCAGGTAAGCCTGCAGCTGTTAGGGGACGTGATAAAGACCTGGGTCTGGGTTTGCAGCAGGCTAGCGAGTCTGGCTCAAACCAGGCAGGGCACTGAAGTCCTAAGCTGACAGGGCAAGAAGGCAGGGGCAGAGGTAGTCTTGGCACATCAGGGGGCAGCTCCCAAGGGGGGTTCTGTGATCCAACCCATCACAATGTGATTCCAAATTATTACTTGATATTGCATACTCACCAGAGGTTCCTTCCCCGCCATCGTGCTTGGCCATGCTGCTGTTCTGTGACTGGCTGGACTGCTCCGGGGTTACAAACAGCTCCTGGCTTTCTAGGAGAATGGATTCTCCGCTCATCTGTCTCCCATTCTCCTCCTCCTCCTCTTCCTCATCCAAAGCTGCCTCCTTGGTGTTACCTGCCCTGGCCTGGCCTGGGACTCCCACTCCTCAGAGATAGCCATGTTGCTCTTACGAGTTGTGGTGGGGTTGCCACTGAGAATCACACGCAGCTCCATGTAGAAGTGGCGTGTCTGAAGTGCTGCATCACAGCGACTGTTTGCCTCCCTTTGCCGTCTGGTATGCCTGCTGCAGTTCCTTGATTTTTCACATGACACTGCTGCGTGTCCATGGTATAGCCCAGTGCTCCCCAACCTTTCAGTGTGGCCGGCGCCAGATGAAATGCTGCTGAGCAGCTCGGCCACCGAGAAGCAGCGTCATCAAGAGGCGGCGCCGCCGAGAAGCAGTGGCATTTCGGCAGCGATGCTTCTTGACGTTGCTTCTCGGTGATATTTTGGCGGCTGCTTGTCCGGCGGCCGCGCTCCTCGGCAGTAGGCGGGCGCACATAGATGTCCCAGTGGGCACAATGGCGTCCGCAGACACCACATTGAGGACCACTGGTATAGCCCTTCTTCCACATGCCCCATGTGATCTGCTCGCAGATGTCCACATTTCTGCTGCTGGATCGGAGCTATGCTTGCACTGCCTCTTCGCCCCACAGACGAAGAAGATCCACCACCTCCCGTATGCTCCAGGCTGGAGAATGTGTTTGGAGGGTGTAGCTGCCATGATCAGTTGTGCAGCCAAGCTCTCCATGCCAAAAAACAGAAATGGAAATTGAAAAGTTCAGTCCTTTAAGAAGGGAGGGGCTGTTTCCTGTGTACCTAGCTACTGGGCAGTGGAGTTGAAAACATTTACCAGGGTGGTCATTCTTCCGCTCTACTGTGCGCTGGTTAGGCCTCAGCTGGAGTATTGTGTCCAGTTCTGGGCACCGCATTTCAAGAAAGATGTGGCGAAATTGGAGAGGGTCCAGAGAAGAGCAACAGGAATGATTTAAAGGTCTTGAGAACATGACCTATGAAGGAAGGCTGAAAGAATTGGGTTTGTTTAGTTTGGAAAAGAGAAGACTGAGAGGGGACATGATAGCAGTTTTCAAGTATCTAAAAGGGTGTATAAGGAGGAGGGAGAAAATTTTGTTCATCTTAGCCTCTAAGGATAGAACAAGAAGCAATGGACTTAAACTGCAGCAAGGGAGGTTTAAGTTGGACATTAGGAAAAAGTTCCTAACTGTCAGGGTGGTTAAACACTGGAATAAATTGCCTAGGGAGGTTGTGGAATCTCCGTCTCTGGAGATATTTAAGAGTAGGTTAGATAAATGTCTATCAGGGATGGTCTAGGCAGTATTTGGTCCTGCCATGAGGGCAAGGGACTGGACTTGATGACCTCTCGAGGTCCCTTCCAGTCCTAGAATCTATGAATCTATGGTCACAGTGGAGCATTGTGGGACACCTCATGGAGGACAATTAGCAACGCAATGTCTATGCTGCCTAAGCAA
The DNA here is from genome assembly GCF_027887155.1 of Malaclemys terrapin pileata. Classification (NCBI taxonomy): domain Eukaryota; kingdom Metazoa; phylum Chordata; order Testudines; family Emydidae; genus Malaclemys; species Malaclemys terrapin. Next base: position 3,767,407 of record NC_071506.1, on the reverse strand, counting down.
CACAGTGTCTACGCTGCCTCTATGTCAACCTAACAACATTGAATTAAGCGCTGCGCCTCTCGTGGAGGTGTAGCAATTCAGTCGATGTAGCAGGCGCGTTTTCTTGGCAGAAGGGACCTGGTAGGTAAGGCAGCTTACGTTGACCTAACCGTGTCGTGTAGACCAGGCCAGAGACTCATTCAGCAGCTGCCAGAGCCCAGTTGGGTGGCGGGTGGGTGAATCCCAAATCTTTGAATGTGGAATTGCCTCCCTAGATATCAGCAGATCCCTTCCAGTTTTTTATAGGGAATAGTGCTATTTCTATGGCATGAGTCGGGGTATGGAGGGTACTCTGAGCCAGCATGTGCAGTGCAGGTTGGCTGAGGCAGATGACGGGGAAGCAGTGGGCTGGGGAATAAATGCAATAAGCTTTTGTACTGTTAGTCTGTTTGCACGTTCTACTAGTTGAGTATAAGAGGAGGAATCTCTAGTAGGAATATGACTGTAAGTCCAGCAGGGCAGGGCCGGGGCTCGCTTCCTTTGCCTAGTCCGGTGGGGCCCTGATCCTGATTGGTAGTTCCTAGAGATCCCATAATATAAATGTCTAATAATAACCAGGAACAGTCTCGTCTCTCCGTCTTTCCCTCTCTCCCGACCTGGGTAACAGTTGGCACCGGATAGCCCTCCTGGAAGGGAGCCAGACTAGCTCTCTCAGGTATGACTCACTTGCTGGGTAATGGCTAACGCAGAGAACCTGTGAAACCTGGCACTGAGCCTCTGGCACATGAGTGAGTAGCTAGAAGCCTGGCTAATGTTCTCACACTTGCCAAATCTGCTCTTTCCAGGGAAATCGGAGATATATTTGCCCTTTCTACAAGGAAATGTACTGTTTTGATACATGGTTTGGTGCAAGAACATTTCACATGAAATCAGCATGATTTGTGTTAATAGCCCTATTACTAGGATATGTTAGTTATGTTCTGTTTCCCAGACTCCTCTCGTAAAAGTCCAAGTCAGATTCCCAAGGCTTGCATGCATTTCTGCAGAATTTTCTCTTCAGCATTTGAAATGTTCTAAGAGACCATTTAGGGCTGCCTTGATATTGCTGAGTTTGTGCTTAGGGTTAAAGAGCAGACACGTATTGCGAGAATTATGGGAATACAGTTTTTTTTGGATCAGTGACTTTGTTGAACTTTCCAGCTTTTAGAAGAACAGGAGTACTTGTGGCACCTTAGAGACTAACAAATTTATTAGAGCATAAGCTTTCGTGGACTTCCAGCTTTTGTAAGAGCACAGCTAGGAAGTTATTGGAAATGGTTTGGCTTTCTACATTTCCTTCTGACGCCTTTTTAGTGCAACTTAACCACAAAAAGCATTCAATATAGTGGAACCGGGAGACTCCAGACCTCTAATACTTATGACCATGAAAAATAGATTAGAAATAATACTATTGGAAATCTGGCTTGAAAGGTTACCCTGTGGCATGTTGTATAATATATAGGTATACACCAGGGGTCGGCAACCTTTCAGAAGTGGTGTGCTGAGTCTTCATTTATTCACTCTGATTTAAGGTTTCGCGTGCCAGTCATACATGCTAACGTTTTTAGAAGGTCTCTTTCTGTAAGTCTATAATAGATAACTACACTTTTGTTGTATGTAAAGCAAATAAGGGTTTTAAAATGTTTAAGAAGCTTCATTTAAAATTCAATTAAAATGCAGAGCCCCCCGGACCGGTGGCCAGGACCCGGGCAGTGTGAGTGCCATTGAAAATCAATTCAGGTGCTGCCTTTGGCACGCATGCCATAGGTTGCCTACCCGTGGTATTGTGTGTGTGTGTGTGTGTGTGTGAGAACACACACACGCACATTCTAAAAGCTCCATAAATACCTTCAATTATCTCCCTGCACTGGCGTTTTGTTAACCTTTCCATTTTCTGTGTTATGTTGTATCTGTTCAGAATTTGATTTTACAATATTATCTTCTGACAAGTATGTGTGATTATCCCAGCTCAGAGCGAGGCCATTGATAGCTATTTTATTAATTTTCTTTATAATTAAACAAAATTGACGCTGTCTAAATACACACAGGAACATGTGGCTACATGAATTGTCATTGTTACCGCTGTTCTTCCTTCCCTGGTCTCACCAGCTGTTTTATTTCACCCACTTGTTGCATCTTGTTCTTAGGCTGTAATTTCCTCAGATCAGGGACCATTTGTGTTTGAACAGCCTGTGGGAAAATGGTGGTGTCTAATGTACTGGAGTTGGGACCCTGGGGACTTCGGTTCAGTTCCTGGCTGTGGCAAGAGACTAAATGTGTGGCCTCAGGCAAGTCACTTAATCTCTTTCCCCATGTGTAAAATGAAGATATTTCCGTACCTCATAGCAGTACTGAGGAAAGAACTGGTAAGTGCTCACAAAATACAGTGCCCTGCATAAGTACCTAGAGTTTGATATGGGTTCTCTGGGCACTACCATAATACTAATTTTATTATATTGTTGATTGTATGGAACAGGAAAAGTGAGCCAATTTGATAGTTTGTCCAAGGTCCTGTAGAAAGTGTGTAAAGGACAGGAGACTCCTACTGTATTTAGCACGTACGTGGTACTTAGAAGGGCAATGAGCTGCCATCTCCTTCAGTGTGTGTTTGGTCTCAGGAGAGTAGAGAACTGCTGAGAGGTTAAAGTGTGCAATCAATGGTTCCATATTCAAGGCTCTTACCGACGCATATAAGCCCTCCTCCTTCCCTTAGAGGAAAAATATTCTACAATCGTGTCTGATTTTTATCAAACTGACAAATTAAATGACAGATTTCTCCCCAACTGTGCTGAACTGTTGGGTTCTGTGCCTGGGTAAGAGGTGTGCTGTAGAAGTGATTTATAATAACCGCATATGGCTAGGTTTGAATGTGGAGAGCAGGCACTTCCCATCAGTTCAGTTTCGGTTTTGCATGCACTTGTTTGAGGAGTGAGTTGCTTTTCTCATATCCTGTCACCTGTTCTGGCAGCAAAATGGGGGAAGGGGCCCCAACCCCCCACTCTCCACATGTGGCTTGTTTTGCACAGAGATCCAGGCTGCAGTTATAAATCTGCCTTTATAATGCTGAGAAAAGTGGAAGTGCTCTGCTTTTTGCAAACTGCACCTTTCCTTCTGTTCCCCTTATGAGCTTATTGTGTTTGGATGATGTCATTTTTATGCTTATCTTTTTGCTTCCTCAAAGAGCTTCCATCACTTGTTTTTTTTAATAATAGATAGTAGATTAATGTAGTAAATCTTACCATGCCACTAGCAAGGGTAATGCTTTGTAACATGGGGTTATCTGATATTAATGTGGGGGGGGGAGGAGGCTTAGGGTGTTTATTTTTAATATCCACCTGGGGTCAGGTGGAAGGGGATCCTCCCCAATCCAACAACATAGACATGAGAACTCTAAATGCATGAAAACAGTTTGTCTACACAACTTAGTTTAAAAGTTTTTAATAAGTTTCAGACTAAAAAAATTAATGATGAATTGTTTAGTTAGTAGCCCCACTAGCTGATGGAGACAAATTGCACTGGCTTTATCTTCAGCCTTCTACCATACACTCCTCCCTCTTAGCATGCACTAACATTACTGCAGACTGTCGTCCTAGCTCACTGGCACACAGGAGGAAGTAACTTTCCACCCATTATTCCAAGTGCAGCAGTGATGATAAATCAAGGGATGTCAGGAGGCTAACAGGTGGCAAATTTTTCTTGCTTCAAAAGGCAGTGGGAATCCACCTGTTTTGAGCAGCTGGAATTTTCAGCCCTGGTTCCTCTTAGACTGCAGAGGAGCGGCTATGAGTAGGAGAATTTTCCTGTAATATGAAAATGGTAGCCTCTTGGTGCCCATGGAAAGTTCAGTCTGTGGTTGCTCTGTGTGACCGCACAGACAGGTGCTTAATCTTAGTAACAAAGAACTATTGAATCATGGCTGTGATTGGTTCATGCTTACTCCTATGCTAGTATGTCCAGAGGAAGGATGTGCATTTTTCTTCAGACCCCAGGTGATGTCTATTCCCTTATACTTCCCCCAAATCTCTGATCACGCTATAGCTTAATAATGTATACTCTTCAGATCACTTGCCCTTCCTTGTGCACTTTTATTGCCCATATTCAAGGAAGCTTCACCAGAGAGACTGGCTCCCTTTATTTGTGCAGTCACCATCCTTAGTAAATTAGTAAATATTTTCACTGTTCGCGCTTTCTTGGTTTCCACTGCTTTCCAGAGATTTCCCAACTGAATGCTGTTCATCACAGGCATTTTGTGCAGGAGCAAGCAGTTATCTGAGTGTTGGTACACACAGTAAATCTGGTCCATCATGGACATTTTTAAGGTTGCAATTTTAATATTTTTTTTCTGATTTACAATGGCTCACTCTAGTTTCCTTCACGTTGAGGAGTCTGTGAAATCGGCAGAATGGTAGTGGCATTTCACAAAGCTGTCTGCATTGTTTGTCCGCATATATCAACTTGAGTTGACAAATCATGAAAAATAAAGTTGATCCATCATGTCACGTATGTATGGGGGCTTAGGTTTGTTATCTTGTTTGTGGAATCTGTCCCCCTCTACCACTACTCCAAATGCCTGATGTTTATTTCAAAACTTAAATGTTAAGCTCTCTGTGGCAGGGCCCATGTCTTGTCACCAGGCATTCTTATAGAGCTGTATAAATAACATACTGTAATAGCGGGTAACTACCCCTTCACTACTATTGTCTGCTGACTATGCCAGCATATGGACCATTGTCCACCTTCTGTGGTATCTCTCTGGGTAAGAATCCCAGCTTTTCCCGTTCCTTCTTTTATGACCATTAATTACCAGTCAATCCTGCACTCCACTTACCTGTTTTCTCTTCCACTAATGTTTTGCCTTTCTGCCTTCCTTCCTGGGTCAGACAGCCAACACTTTTCCTCAGTACTAGGTTGAATCCAAACTAGTTGCATTTATACTAGGTGCCCTTTATTGGAGAGAGAAATAGGACAAGGGAGAAAAGAATGTACTTGATGTCATTCAGACAGAGGCTGCACAGAGCCTTGCAGAGCAGACTCGATGACTTTGTTACAAGGGTCAAAAGTTGGCAGCTGTGACCTTGCATGTCAGAATCTATGTCCGCTCCTTTTGCTTTCTTCCTTTCTCTCTCCCCCAGTACATGGCCTGCTGCCAAGGAGCGAGCCGGTCTCTCTGTCCTCTCAGTAGCTCAGTTCTCCTCCTGGAAGTGGCTGGCTCCCTTTAATGAGGCTAATCTACTTTTTCTAAAGGCTCCCCCTACTTTGGTGTTGAGGGGTATTACTCCCCCAATACACACTGGTCCAGTGGGTCTGAGACCTTGTTTAGTCACCCTAAGGGAATTTTCCTGTACAGTACAACCCGCCATTTCTTCCTAAAGTGTCAATATATCAAATCTCACAAGAATAAAAATACATAGGAAAGGCTAATTTATATGCCCGGGCATAGCCAAGTGTCACAACCAATAAAGGATATGGCAGATAAAGATCTTTCTAAATAAATGGTTTGCTAGAGAAGTTTACATGTCTCAGTGTGCACACAGAACAGGGGTGACTGGTGCGGGAAGCCAGACCCTCAGCTGATGTAAACCATTGTAGCTCCATTGAACTCAGTGGAGCTCTGCCAGTTTACATCAGTTGAGGATCTGGCCCCACATATCTAAAATGGGAAGACTTCTCTTTCACGGCTAGTATTGGCTGCTGGGGCATTCAAAAGCCAGTGTTCCATCAAATGCTGGCCCATCGTACGGGAGTTTGCATGGGGCTTGATCCTGCCCATGTATCTGGTCCATCAGGAAGCACTGAGCGGCTTTAACTGAAGCTGTTCACTGCTGAGTTGAACCAATAGATGGCATGGAGGTTAAAATGCCTGTGCCTTGCCTACACTAGTGCTTCCACTGGGGTGCTAGAGCAGCCGTGGGGAATTGGCAGAGAAATGTTTGTGCAAATGTAACCCACACACCACCTGGGTGTGGTGTTCTGTCCCATCTATGGGCACTTAGATCACTTGGGGAGAGGGAGAGAGAGAGAAAATGAGTGTTCTCTACAGCCTTAGCTAACAGACGGTTGGCTTCTAGTTCATGTGGTAGAAGCTCCAGAGACCCCAGGTTCGATCCCACCTGCTGTTACACAAACAAGACCTTATTGGCTGGGAACTCCACTGGCATTTCCCAGTTTGCTCAGTTGATGGCTTCGCTCCAGCCATCTTAGTGGTCATTTTTCTGAGAAATTCTAAATGACTGATCCTGCAGCCTTTTTTTGGTAGAATTGCAAAAGCGATTTGTTCACACTGGGAAGATTGCAATGGGCTTGTTGCTTCCGTTTCAATCACATTGATTTTCTGGGTCACAGCTTGTTCAACCTATTTTGGCGTACGGCTCAGAGTTCAAATAGTTCCACCCAAGTGCTTTACTTTCCCAATAAGTGGTAATGTGCTGCTATTAATAGTAGGACACCAATTGACCCTCCTCAGAAAAAGACAAAATAACATTAGATTTTTAAAACTTACTGTTGGCAAGGTCCAGTGATCATTTTAAAAGTGAAACTGACTCTATATGAGTTTTTTTTTTTTTAATGATTTTAGAATATGTGAAATGCACAAAACATTTAGATAGTGTTAATTGGAGCTGAGGTTCCAGTTGTGGTCTAGGGGAGCAGCAGGTAGCATTGAGCGCTAGGTGCTGTACAAACACAGATGAAGACACTGTCCCTGCCCCAAATAGTTTACAGCTGAAGTCATGTCATTCTGATGCATAGGATAATGGGTCAAACCTTGCAACATCTCTCAAAGGTGGGATGGGCCTGCTGGAAGGTTTCCTGTGGCTTAATGCGCAGAATGATAGCTCAATCATTTTACTCGGAGATCGTCAGATAAACCATACTGTGTAGGCTTATTCACAATCTATTAATTCAACAATTATGAAAACTGAGTGTACCAAGAGTGTGTAACTAATTACAAAAGGGTCTAGTTTGGCTAGAAATGTAGTTGGTCTTAAGAGATAGAAATGCATATACTCTTCATAGTGAAGTCCTTTCCCCCTAATTTGGTATCCCACTCTTTTTAAATTTTCAAGGGAGCTTTATGATGAACAAAACTACATAAAATTCCTCTTGTGAAAGGAAGTTTTATAAGACTGATGTGTAGATACTATTTCTAGAGGCTTCAGGAAATGAGCATTGCTACATCTGGAGAATAATATGTTAGCTGGATTTTGGGTTTGTTCTAAGCCACTCTGTATCCTTGATGTGTTGCACTGAAAAAATACTGGGAGCCATTTTGGGAACCCTGGGATCAGCCCTGCAAATCACTGCTTTCATGCAGATGCTTGATTTGTCTTCGCCTGTTTGTTATCTCCTTTCTGGCAGCTTTTTAGACTTTCAGAGTTTAAAAGAGATAATGCCAGAGCTAACAGTCAATCTGTGAAGTTTGGATTTGGGAGTATCAGGACTAGCCAATGGGCAGTTGAAACTTGGGGAGACTGATAAGAGGGGATGAAATTGGATACAGTATCCTCTTTATAAAACTGTCCTTTGAAGCTGTTTTTTTGTGTGTGTATTTACCCCTGTGTCCTCTGAGCTAGAATCAATGTAAAGATTACAAAGACATCAATGTAAAGCAGGGGATGGAATGTGGAGAGCCTCACTATTGCTACAGTTCTGGCTTCCTCAACAGTTGCAATTGGTAAGGTAACATTAAGGATTTTTCAAATAGAGGAGCATTATGGCTGCTTCTCCCCATCTACTGGCACCTCTGTACCCTAACTCATTTTAGGAAAAGCAAGGTAGAAGTGCGTAAATGTGGGGATGTAAAGATGTATCCTGTGAGACAATGAAACTGGAGTGTAACTTTAGAAAGCTACTTAGAAGCATGAAGTACAAGTAGAAATATTTTGGCTTGGGATTTTCATTTGTTAGAGCAAAACAAAGAATATCTGTTAGATCTGGGCCTTGAGTGGTACAGTGTAATTCTTCCTCAAAGCGTCTATTTTAATTTTGGTGACTCCATGTAGATTAGGTCCTATGGTTCTGCAAGAAAAACAGATAAGTTAGAACTGAAAAATACCTAGTCCAGTCTCTGTGCCAATTCAGTATTGTTCTCTACAGTATATTTTGTGTGATTGGTTGTATAGCTAAATGCCTAGAGAGAGAGAGGAGGATTTTAAGGAGAGACTCAGGAGGTTATTTGTTTCACCTGGAAATGTATGTGCTCCAAAGTTGTAGAAAACTAGACATTTGAATAGCGTGCACTCTTGTTAGCTCTGAAGTAAAAGATTGAGGGCCGGTTTTAGGGGCGTCCATAAGCATAGAAACAAAAGTAGGGCGGGATCACCACCTCTTAGGGGGAGAATGAAGATCTTCGAATTAAGGTGAGGGAACCTAGGGTGCCACTGGACCAGATTTTAACGTCTAACCCTCAAGAGATACCAGGGATGTTCTAGTAGTAGGTTCTTGTTTTCTGTTGTGCTTGTCATAAGATAAGGTGGCTTGCTGCACACATTTCCTGGAGCCTCAGGGTGCCTGCCTTTTGTGTTCTGACTTTCTTGACACTGACTGGTAGTCACAGAAATCTCTCACTATGGTTAATATGAAATGATATGTTTGGTTAAAGCAGGAGGACACGTTTGTTCCCTTACCTTGTTGATGCGCTTGTCTAGACATCATGTGTACATGAGTCAGATGCAAGGCAATGGCAACAAATCTTACTCCAGCGGTAAAACCTATATAACTCATATTCCTTAAGTTACATTTCATGGGTTTCCTGTAAGTTTTTTTTTTTCTTCAGAATTAGCCCATGACTGGTTATTATCTTCAGGTTGTTTGCACTGGTTTTAAGTTCTTCAATCAAACTTCGAGATGCTTTTGTCCTCTCCAAAGTGGTCTTTTCAAGTGGCTGATGCAAGGTCTTTCCAGTTGGGGCAGTGTTAGGAAACTGCATCCTTCAGGCTTTTGCTGTGTTGGTTGCGATTTAAATACCTAGAGTGAAACTCTAAAAGAGCATTTGGGGAAATAAGCTATTTTTGAGGTTATTCTGTTTTGTGAAGGTCTGAACAAGGCAATACTGCTATATTCCCTAATGTCAAAGGGGTCCAAGATGAGACCTGGAAGGCTTATAGCCCTATGAAGAAATATGCTAGTGGCACTTGCAGGTTTTGGCTTTTAGAAATGCTGAACCAAGAGACTGGCTAACTAGGCAAGATGTGTGGGTGTGAAAACTTCTCTCTGAAACACTTCAAGTGAACTATCTAGTGCACTTATGTACGTGTAACCCACCCTGTCATATATGGAGTAAGTATAAGTGCATCAGTCAAGAATCAAATATAGTGTCATTGGGGTTAAAAACAATATTCTCTAGGTTGCAAATCTCTCCATGTTTACATTTGTAGAAAACAAAAAATGCAATAATCAGTTGATTTAGCAGTGTATTCGTCTGACCAATGAGATCATGAGGATTCAGACAGCTTGCAATGCCTTTACAATTCTGCAGTGTATGTCCCTACCTGTGCATAATTTCCCCAAAGTCACTGTGTGAGCCAGGTGGGATGTGGAAAGCAGCATTTCTGGAATGCTTGCTGGTAGTTTGCAGAGAGCCAGCCAATCCACATGGTGCTATCCTTCTTGCCTCTTTTCAGCTGCCAAATTCCACTAAGAGAACTAAAAATACACTGGGAGAGTAATGTTCATTTTCCATGTAACAAATTGTTGTTTATGTGACTGAGGAGGAAGGGAGGTGGTCGGTGTGATTGCAAACTGGAGGGGAGCTGCCCATGACGGTCTTTAAGGTGCGTCCATGCTTTTAAAAAGTAATATCTGATCTGAAGGTAAATGTAAAACGTATGTAGTGCTTGGTGTACAGTAAGTATCAAGTCAAGGGGAGAAGACCCGACTGACTAATTGCTTGAGCATTTGGGTCCGTCTGTCTGTAGTTCATCATGGGCATACTCAGCATAGCAAATCCACTCCCATAGTTACAGAACATCCTCATTTGCATAGCTGCTATCGTACTAGTAACATGATATAGGGTTACCATACGTCCGGATTTTCCCGGACATGTCTGGCTTTTTGGTCCTCAAATCCCCGTCCGGGAGGAATTTCCCAAAAGCCGAACATGTCCGGGAAAATAGGAAAGCATAGTAAGGGGACCGCCTCCTCCCCGGGCTCCAACTTTCCCGGCTCCCGCCGCTCTCCACCACGCGCCGGGGCCGAAGCAACAGCCGCTGGAGCCTGGGGAGGAGGCGGCTGTGCGCTCGGATGCTGCCTGCCGCCTCTGTGCCCCCGCAGATCGGGGGAGTTGTTAGTTTTGCTGCAGCCACTCGCACTCGGGCAAAAGATGCTTGGGGGACTGTGAGTGGAGTGGCTGCAGCAAAACTAACAACTCCCCCGATCTGCGGGGGCACAGAGGCGGCGGGCGGCATCAGAGCGCGCAGTGGCCTCCTCCCTGGGCTCCAACTTTCCTGGCTCCCGCCGCTCTCCACCGCAGCGGGGGCCGAAGCAACTTCCCCAGCGCAGCAGCAGCCGGAGCCCGGGGGGGCGGGAGGGAAGAGGGGGAATGCGGGGTGCTCAGGGGAGGGGGCGGAGTTGGGGCGGGGAAAGGGCAGAGTTGGGGCGGGGCCGGAGCCCTGTGGAGCGTCCTCTTTTTTTTCAGTATTAAAATATGGTAATCTTACATGATACCTGTGATTTGGAGCAGACTTGTAGTATAGTAGGTCCCAGTTCTGATGGCAACATTGTAGTTCAAAGGTCATGAAGCTTTCTGCACCAGAGTGTCTCCCCTCCCCTGGATAAATCTGCAGTTACAGCCCAGAGTTCCTCACGTCCAATTACCAAGCCCTACAAACTAGTTGTATGACTGAGCAGATGTGGGGTTTGGAAGATAGGAGCTGTAGGTGGAACCTGTTCGCTCCCTTTAATGCTTAAAGTTGAGGTTCTTTCCTTCCCAGGGAAGTTAGATGGTGGAATCTGCTTGTATATCAGTTTTCTGCTCTTAATTTCCATGCTGGCTGGCAGGGATTGAACCAGCCTTGCCAAATAGAAGGAGTGAATGATTTTGTTTAATTTCTGAAGAGTGTAGGTTGTGGTATGACTGTCTGAGAAGTTATTTAGACAGCTTTGTACTGTGTCCGTATCTTACTGAATGTGCTTTCCTCCTCCTCCTCCTCCTCCTTGTCCTCGTCCTTCCTGCTTATGGGTGAGGAAGTGTGGGTTACATTTGTTCTTGGAAACATTTCTGTTGCCATTTCTTAATGGAAACTCAACTACCCGGGACCAGGTTTGACTTGCAAAACAAGCTTATAGGCAAATCTTGAATTTGATCTTTCAGTATTTCTAAGGAGTCCATCAGTTTGTATCTTTAAGACGTTGAAGGACAAAAAATCCTCTAGGATCTGCCTGGCAGAGCTCTGCTATGGTGTTCTCTCTTTTCATGAGGTTTTTTTGACTCCCAAGCTTCTGCCCATAGACTGCAGAATAAAGTTCAGATCTGCTGTACAAATGAGTCACATGTATGATTCAAATTTACTAGTGGGGAAACTTAGATGCTCTGGACAGCATGATTCCACCCTTAAATGAGCGGAGTACGGAGGTTAATAAACTTAATGGCTACAAAGCCTTAGTGGGATAAAGAATAAGAATGGGGCTGAGCCGCAAAATTCAGATGAGGTGCTGAGCAAAGTTCAGGGCGTTTCAGATCTGGGGTTTCAATTTAGGGCCACCCAGAAGAGGCTAAACACTTTCAAGAGGAGAGCATCATGTCCTTGAATCTGAAAACATTTCTATTTCTTTTGCCAATGAATCTCATGAATTCCATGTGTAAGAGTGGTGCTTTCAGGAACGTAAATAATATGGAGCCAAACTTGTCAGAAGGCTTAATTTTTCATATTATTGCTGAATTATATAGTACCCTGAAGGACTGTAACAGGGTGGTCTGTCACTTTAAGGGTCAGGGGGCTTTTGGGCCAGCCAGCCCTGTTCTGAGGCAGAGCTGATTTAGAAATGTGTGTGGGCCTAATAGAGGGGATTATCGTCCCCAGCTGGGAAAGGATTGGCTGATTGTCTGGTGAGCACCTGACTCCTATAAAGGCTGAAAGAGCTCAGTTAAGGTGGAGAGCTATTGGAAGCAGAAACAACAAGGAGTCTGGTGGCACCTTAAAGACTAACAGATTTATTTGGGCATAAGCTTTCGTGAGTAAAACCTCACTTCTTCGGATGCAGGTTTATTCTGTAGTGGGGGGCGTTCAGGTAAAGGGCCTTTTGGACTGGAGAAGATCTGCCAAGACACTGGAATGAAGACCTTCAGGAGCTAAGAACCATCACAAACCTCATCGTCTCCTGCTCCAAGTGCAAGGCCCATTTCTTTGACCATGTCTTCTCTAAGAAATGCATAGCAACATGTACTGTAACTCCTCGCTTAATGTTGTAGTTATGGTCCTGAAAAATGCTACTTCAAGCTAAACGATGTTAAGTGAATCCAATTTCCCCATAAGAATTAATGTAAATAGAGGGGGTTAGGTTCCAGGGAAATTTTTTTCGCCAGACAAAATACTAATACTAAATACACAAACACTCTTATACACAGTATAAGTTTTAAACAAATACTTTAATACTGTACACAGCAATGATGATTGTGAAGCTTGGTTGAGGTGGTGAAGTCAGAGGATGGGATATTTCCAGGGAATGCCTTACTGCTAAATGATGAGCTAGCACTCGGCTGAGCCCCCAAGGGTTAACACGTTGTCAATGTAGCCTCACACTCTACAAGGCAGCCCGAATGGAGGGAGGGGAGACAGCATGGCAGAGAGAGACGGAGACACACACCGTGAAAGACACGCATTGCCCCCTTAAGTACGCTGACCCCACTCTAAGTACATTGCCTTTTTAAATAGATCAACAAGTTGAGACCGCAAACTGATTTATAGCAGAGTGAGATCAGCAGTAAATGAATCACGGCGTGTGAGACAGGCTGGCATCCATTGCATAGGAGCTAAAGGGGCAAATTGCTCTTTTTTGGGAAGTAGCTAAAGCCCAAAAGGGGATTTTCATGTCTAGATCATAATTCCTTTGTGGGGATATACAGACTTAATCAGACAAGTATAATGAAGCTGTGGAGTAAGCTCCTCTAAATAAGAACCTAATAGTTTAACTTTTAGGACTAGCTAGTAGCACAACTCCGAATAACTGTGGAAGAATCACGCTACAAGGAGTGGAGAAGGTTGAACATGCCGCTGTTTAAATTGATTGCAATCAAGTTATGGAAAGGGGCAGGAATAAGCTAAAATAATACCGCAGAAGAAAATAAAAAGAAACTCTGCAGTGGTGTCACTATACCGGGAGACTACATCAGTGCAAGTCTAGGGAGATACCCAATGGTAGTGAAGTATCAGGGGGGTAGCTGTGTTAGTCTGTGTCCACAAAAACAACCAGGAGTCCGGTGGCACCTTAAAGACTTGACTTAGATTTATTTGGACATAAGCTTTTGTGGGTAAAAAACCCTCACTTCTTGGTAGTGCTAATCCTTGTAATGCAAAAGGATTTTAATGGAAATGTACCAGGATACTGCTATGATGGGGATTGTCATGGCAGTACAACTTCAGTGCTGGATCACTACTACAGTGCTGCACTTAGAATGTGAGATTACATGTGGATAATTCTTGGGAGCTGTTGGACACTCCATAATGTCCTTGTGACAGATTTCATTTAGGACTGACCCATTCGCCCCTCTGTGTCCAACACTTGTTCATTCCCTTTGCCTCGGCTTTTGTTTACCTTCAAAGCTTTGCAAAACATTTGGAATTTTCAGTGTCTTGTGTCAATTTTCAAACGTGTTTCAGTGTTCCTTTGCACCCAACCTGTTCAGATTAATTTTCACATAAAGGAATATGGTCTTAATCCGGGAAAGATAAGAGAAATAATTACACAAATAAGGAGTTCACTGCATAGAAAAAAGTGAAGGCAATATGAAAATTATCACTGTCCATGCAGTTGCCAACATCATTCTCCAGGTCAGTCCATTTTCTTTTAAAAGTGGTATCCAAAGTGCCAAGGTCACAAGCTTATGTAAAAAACACCTGTATAACTTCATGAAAATAAACCATTATTTTGTAACAAATCTTAGGCTGCTTTAGTTGTCACTGTTGCACATTTCTAATTTTGTAGCAGCAGTGGGATTAGAACTCAAATCCTCAGTCTTCAAAAGTACAGGTGCCTACCCCTTGAGCTGAAGAGGAATCTATATTAACATATGGCATGTGACACACTGATGATCCGTTACAGCTCCATCCAGGAGCAATGGCGTGGGCGTGCTAGTTCACTTGCAGTATGTTACAGCTTGGGTTTCCTAACAGATTGCATAACAGGGTTAACTACACAACTTCTGTACTTTGTAAAGTAAACCGTTGCATCTATGCTGACAAGCAGGCTGAAAATGTCAAGTTTCAGTCTGTGCTTTGACATTAAGATCTCCTTTTTCAGCAGTTAGCGATGGAGGGGTCCCCAACCAGAACCTCAGATCTCCTCTTCCCTCAGGAAGGAAGATATAAGAGCTGGATACAAACTCAGTGGCTCAGGCTCTTTTAGTTTTAATACAAAACCTGAGGATCTGCATTACCTAACACCCATGCTCATACATTATCTGCCCTTGATTTGATCATAGCAGATACTGTATAACAATAATACCTGCTGTGTTGAACTAAGTATTACACCCATTTTACAGACGATGGCCTAAATCTGAGGTAGAGTTTGTGACTTTCCCAAGGCCGCTGAAGGAGACGTGTCAGAGCTGAGATTAGAACTCAGAGCCTCCTGACTCCCAAAATCTCAAGAATGAGGCCTAGAGCTATAACTAACATCTTGGGACCCATATCAGGATAAAATCCAGCATGCGACTGCCAGCCATCCCCAAATAATTACTGCCTAGCAGAGGGAGTAAAAAAAACTCAACCCCTTCTGACATTGCTGGTATCTGCAGTAATTTCAGCAAGGGAAAAGCTGCAGTGAAAGTGCTGACAAAGCAAGAGATGGACTTCTTTAAACCCATCATAGGAAACAAATTGTGTCTCAAAGTGAATCTCAGCTGTATATTGGTCTTGCTGAGTCTTTGCTTATTCCTGTCAAATTAAAAGCAACAAGCAGAAGGCTTCCATTGTGGATGGCTCTTGCCTGCTATATGTATTAATGCCCTTCCCCTTTGAGGAGAAGGGGATTTGAGTTTGTTTACAATGTCAAGGAGAAGGTTAGGGGGCTTATGCTGTTCTGTGAAGATTAGGCATTATGTAATGATCCCAGTCTGAATCAACGGGATTTGTGTTATCACATGAAGGGTATTATGAAGCTGTCAGTAGAAGTTAATAGATGTTGTTTTGCTTGGTTAAGGGTGGTCTGTTTATACTGCACTATCAATAGCAATGAAATGGACATCACGTTCCAATGGGAAGCCGCTTCTTAAATGTCACATTAGAAAACAGAGAAGCAAAACTTTTCTTTGTGGAGTGAATGAGTTGGCAGGCAGACACCCCGATGTCAGCTGTAAGATTCCTGCTGGCTTGTTTTTATAATCCTTGGGTCTGATAGAACTTTAGTTGAACTTTATATTAGCATGAAAATACAGCAAAACTCCAAAACACCGAGAGTTTCTATAGAGAGGTTGAGACCAGTTGGTGCTGCCATTCCAAAATCCCCTCCTGGCTACTCTTCAAGACTGCTGCTGATGCAAATGACCTATTTATGAATAGACACTGCTCCCAAAGGAAGGCACGCAGCACTGTAGAAATATCTACTCTGTTGAGGTCAAATACTTTCAAACATAGGAAGTGAGGCACTCTTAACTAGGTAAAAAGAGTTCAAATTTTCATTGAGTAGCCCAATACTGCATGAAGTTCATTGTTAAAACAGAGACCAACGTTAAAAGAGGGAGTCCCAGAGAATGGTTAGCATCCCTTAGTAAATGCAGATTCAAAGAGTGAGTGCCTGGATTTTACAGTGAAAGATACTGAAGGGTGTATATACTGCAACATAAGTTAGGAAATTCCTGTTCAAGGCCAACTTTCACTGAAAAATGGTGAAATCACCTCCAAAAAATAAGACCCTTCATAGTTTAAGGTTAACTCAGAAAATAAACTACGTTCAGCTGGGTATAGATAAGACCACAGTCCACTCTGTTCTGCATGCAGATGGATGCTCATTAGTCATGAAGATATGGACCTTCCATACCGCTGTCCATTCTGAGGTCTGTACTTCGATGGTTCTATGAGGATTTCAAAGTTCCCCCTGCTAATAGCTCATTGGGTTAATGTGGTGAAGGCACGTCAGTTTCATAGGCCACGGTACACAAGAAAATGATGTGGCCGCCATCCTTGCCACCCACCCACATGGATCAGGTGTCCGTTTGGCAGCTGGGTGAACTAGAGGTGGCCTTTCAGTGAGATTGAATGAGACTCAAAGCAACAACCATCAGGATTGAAGTAGAGTACCTGAAGTCTTCAGCCACTGCAGCTCTGTGGTGATTTGCATGCTGGGTAATCCAATGCGAGTCTAAGGAATCCTTGGTCATTACAGATAAGCCTGAGGAAGACCTGAATTTTCTTAGAGTAGGGGATGATAGGAGTCAGGGTTTTGTTTTCTAAACCCCTTTCTAGGCCTTAGTGTGAAGTGCACTGTGCTGCACATATAAAAAAGAATCCCTTTAGTGTGTTTTAACCAGTGCAATCATTTCTTTAATCCAAGGTGACAGTGCAGAGCATTTCTTGTCTGCTAATGAGCAGCTGGAGTAGCTGATACTGAGGTGAAGCGCTGAGTTTCCCTTAACCCAGCCAGTCATTAACTGCTGGGAAATGGCTTTTCCGTTGTGTTTGTTTTCTGTGCAAGACTGGTCCAGAGGAGCTTTGCCTCCAGCGGGCCACAATGTATTGAGAGCTACAGTGCTCTTGGGGCAGTAGTTGGTTGAGCTACTCCTGGTGATGGATAAAGAACAGGTGTCCGTGCTGAGAGTTATCCGCTGCCTTCTGTACTGTGCATGCCTGTAGAAGTGGATGAGAGCCTCCAGAGAAGAGATCCCAAAGTGTGCAGGGTTGGGTAATTGCTCTCCTGCCCCAAGGACTTTCATGTGGGGGGTATATTGGGATTCTCTTCTGTCACCACTCCTGTTAAATATTAGTGAAGAGATGGGTGAAAGTGCTTTCTGGATGGTGCTGATGCTCAGTTCTACATCTCTTGCTTTTATCCAGCATGGAGAATACAGTTGAATGTCTTTGAATGCCTAAAACTGGGGGACCGATTTAAACAAGCTGACAGAGAATCAATCTGAGCCTCAGGGGGTTGTGGGAGGGTGGGGGATAGCAACTGGAATATTTAGCTGAGTGATGAACCTCTGAGCATGTTCTTCTGCTATTTGTTATCAATGTTCACAACTTGGGAGCCTGATTCGATCCCCATCTGCTCTGATGTAATCAGATATTGGGGATCTGGGCAGCTTTCTCCCATCTGCTTCTTGCTTGGATATCACAAACTTTTATCGAGTGGAGCTTGCTACTACAGTTGCCAACTTTCTAATTGCACAAAATCGAACACCCTTGACCCACCCCTGCCCCGCCCCTTCTTGGAGGCCCCTCCCCCCGCTCACTCCACCCTCTCCCTCTGTTGCTCACTCTCCTCCACCCTCAATCATTTTCACGGGGCAAGGGGTTGGGGTGCGGGAGGGGGTGAGGGGTACAGGCTCTAGGAGGGAGTTTGGGTGGAGGAGGGGGTTTGGGATGTGGGCTCCGGCCGGGTGGCACTTACCTCAGGTGGCTCCCAGAAGTGGCCGGCATGTCTGGCTCCTAGGCAGAGGGGCCAGGGTCTCTGTGCTATCTGCCCCAGCAGGTTCCGCCCCCGCAGCTCCCATTGGCCGTGGTTCCTAGCCAGTGGGAGCTACATAGCCGGCGCTTGGGGCACAGGCAATGCGCCAAGGAGATGGATATGCTGTCTGCTTCTGGGAGCCCCATGGAGGCAGGGAGCCTGTCTTAGCCCCGCTGCGCCACCGACCGGACTTTTAGCAGTGCTGACTGGAGCCGCCAGGGTCCTCTTTTGACCGGGCATTCCGGTCAAAAACCGGATGCCTGGCAACCCTACTTGCTGCTCTGATACATGCTTCTGCCACCTCCGTATTGGTCTGTTGCTGTTTGAGTAGCAACCTATGTGGAATGAGGAGCACAGGTTGCAGGAGAGATGGGTTTGGAGAAGCCATGAGGAAGTTAGTCTGTGTGCTCATGGCTTCAATGCTAGCTGCAGTTGCAGTATCTCTGTAAATAGTTCTCCTTATAAAGCGTCAGTTTAGTTTTACAGGCCTGGCGTCCTCCCATGCAGCATGCGAAAGCATGCTCTCTGCAGGGCCACATCTTAAACTCATTCAGAAGACTAAGCTAGTGGAGAATGTCGGTAGCCCATGCGTCAAGCTATACATCTTGCTGTGAGCGTGCTGCAGCTGGCTTGTCTGGGTCCTGGGGTAGAGTTCAAGCTGTTGGTTTTGACTGGTAAAGCTGTAGAAGGCCTGGGACCTACCTGAGACTTCCTCTCTCCCGGTCAATACAGCTGCACTTGAGTTAGGGGCGGCACTCAAGCTGGAGTTCTTGTAGTACATAGGGGAGTCTGCTGGCAGAGCAGGGGACTCTACATAAGGTCCCTAAACTTTGAAATTGACTCTCCCACCCCAGTTTGAAAAAACAGTTTATAGCCTGATTGAATTAGTGGGGTTAGAGCATTCTCACTGATGTGGTAGTAGGCAGAGGGATCCATGCATAGGGGCCATTGTAGAAGGAAAACCTGAAGATGAGAAAAGGATAGGTGGGGAGATGCGATGGAGTGGCAGGAAGGGGGTGGGCATTAATAAGAAGTGAACAGAGACATAGGAAGCGATGGAGTTGTGTCAAACAATGTAAAAACAAAGAGCAGGGCTTGCTAGTTCATGTGTTTGAAGACATTACCTTGGATATAGCACTGGTTTCTTTTGAGCACTTAGTGACCGGTTATTTTATAACACCAAAACTGTGTTAGGTGCTTCACAGAAGGTTTAGAAAGACATGGCCTCTTCCAGAAAGATTCGTTCCAAATTAATGGTGTGACACGACGAGTGAACCTGTTGCACCAGTACCGCATGTGCTGCATTGGCTGTCTGTTGGCTCCAGGGTGGAGAATACGGTTTTGGGAGGGGACAGAAAAGGGGTGCAGGAGGCCAAGAATTAGAATAGTATGATGATATGGTTACTCACTGCAGGTGGCTGAGTGGGTCCATATGTGGCTTTTTTAGTACGGTGGGCAGGTGAGAAGCAGGATTTCATTCCTAGTTCCTGTAGGTTTTCAAAATCTATGGCATGCATGTTCTGCACTTGATGCCTGTGCTTTGTTTAATAAGCTGTTACTTTTTGCACAAGTACATACATTAGAATTAAACAGTAACTTCTACTGGAACTGAAGACTAGGATTTTTTTGGCAACTCCCATCACAGCTCTTGGTTTTCTCGTCACTTTCTGCTCTGGCTACTCTAGTTCCTGTACCCTCTTGCTTAAGTTTTATATAGTTTAAGGAAATTTATCTGTGTAAAGGTGCTTGCAGCCACTGAATTTATTACTGGAGAAGGAGAGCTGGGTGACTTAACAGATTTTTTTGCCATTATCTTGGGAGTTCTTGGCTATTATTCTGGTAGCTTTTCACGGTGGGTAGAGGATAGCGTTTTACTGCTGATGTTCAGCAATTCTGTGTCAATTCTGCTCATGTATTCATCAGCTTGAGCTTTCTAGGGTCTGACACGCCTAGGAACTACAATTTGTCTTGAAGCTAAAACAAATGTTTTATTCAAAACATTGCAGTAGAATAACGTGTGCACTCTGAAATGTGTATAATAAACCAAATTGTCCTGCTTGGAGCCTGAATGTTTAACAAAGAATCAAATCAACACAGATCTTTACATTTTGAAAGAAATGAAAATATAGTTGAAGCAGTCTTGCTTGGCAATATTGTAAAATGATGGTAGGTCTTTAGGATGGTGTTAATTTCCTAAAGTATGGCTTGCAGCTACTCTGTTATTTAATATGAAGCCATGGCCCATGCTGACCACTAGTCCCAGCAGTCAGTGCTCTATGACTAGATGATTGATTAATTAGCTGAAGAAGAAGTATTTAATGATGGCACCTGTAATTTCCAAGTGTGGGGTAGAAAGAAGTGTAGAGAGCCAAGTAATTTTATCCCCAAAATTACTTTAAAAAATGTTAGAGAAACAAAAACAGGTGGGTCAAATCTTAATTCTCTTTAATGATAATTCAAGCACGTTGTTTTAGCTGGGGTGGGACTCTTGCCATACCTTAGAGGACACCACAATTACAAGAAGGAAAAATTATCACAATTAGCTGACCAATTAAAGAAAGGAAGAGAGAAAAATAAACAAAACGGAACTTAAGCAGTAAACCGTATTTACTTCAGTTACAATCTTTTTCTCTCTGGAGAGCTGTCGATAGAGATGACGCCTTTGGTTGTGAGTCTACCCCAGTGTGGAACACTTCTCTAGGTAAGATAAGACCAAAGTATACTATTCCCCAAATCCAGTAAAGTCATGTTTTAATGTAGCATAGATGTGCAAAGGAATCTTGTTTAAGGATTGAATTGTTTGGTTTATCATGAATAATTTACCTCTGCCAATTTATTAACTGTTTAGGTTATCTTAAACCCTATAAAGCTAAAGATAGTATTTTATCACAGTCACTTGAATAATACATAAATAAATTAAAAAAAGCTACTCAAGGAGTGGTCTTGAAATAGGCAAATTAATTAACATTAAGAATCTTAAATTCAAATTAAATCCCAGTATTTCTCTGTTCATTGAGGTTAGCTGATGTTGGTTCTCCAGGAATACGTTGTTTTAACAATCTGCTGTTTAACAGGATAGGCTGTTAGTACCTTGGATGACAATAGCACTTCAATATCCCATTTAAATTATTACAAGGAAAGAATTAAGTCTAATCCTTGGCAGTGCTTTGCGAACTCCATTTCACCAATGATGCTGAAGTCAGTGATGTAGTCAAGTTGCAGAAGCGGTGCTGCAGTGGCATTCATTCAGATATTTCTTGGGGGAGGGATGGAGAGAAACTTCTGGTCCCAGCCTCCCCGGCAGGGACCTCATTCTGTTCCCTGCTAATCCTCTACTCCTCCTGCAGGGACTCTGGTCTCTCTTGGTTGGGCAGTCTCCCCTCTTTGTTATCCACACAGCCTATGAGTGGGTGCTGCCAAGAGTCAGGTTGTGGGTGGAGCACACCAGATCACAACACCATTTGACACAGCCCATCACCCCTGTCTGTGCAGTGTGGGGTGGCCAGGGTGGATTTCAGTGACATTGTGACCATGCAGCCAGAGTGACGCTCTGGGCCGCTCTAGCAGCAGCCATGCTGATTAAAGCACCTAAGCATTCCCTCTTTAGAAAGGTATTAACTTGTGACGAGTGAACTGTTTTGTATGCAGGCTAAAGTGTGTTCTGTAGCATACCACGCTGAGCAATCTGCTTGAGGACCAAGGAAAATTACACTTGTAAGCAGACCCTGTTAAAAGAACTCCATCTTCTATGTGCTTGTACTGTATACGTTACAGGCCTCTGCTGCAAAACAAGAAGAACAGGAGTACTTGTGGCACCTTAGAGACTAACAAATTTATTAGAGCATAAGCTTTCGTGGACTACAGCCCACTTCTTCGAAACACTTCATTCTAAACAGAACCTTGAATCAATGACAACTTTTGACCCTGTTTTGCTTTGATAGATGCCTACCTCACTATTTTCCCTTCTGACCCTTGTTTACCAATAAATCCCAAACCAATTCTCTGTAAAATACACTCGAGTACAAGCTCCTAGTGATCGGAATTAGTGTATTTCATAATCACTGCAGTGTCATAAGGGATATCGAAAATTTCCCCAAACTTTAACTCTTGTACTTCACTGTAACAGGTATCTCTGGGTGGTAAAATTATCTGTCAAGGTAACTTTTCCAGACAACTACTGATATTACTGAAATTGTTAAAGGCTGTTTATCAGAAGATGTGCGAGGTTTGAATTATTGCTAGCCATCTGACTAGATAAGAACAGCTATGCTGGTTCAGACCAAAGGTCCATCTAGTCCAGTAGCCGGTCTTCTGACAGCAGCCAATGCCAGGTACCCCAGAGGGAATGAACAGAACCGGTAATCATCAAGTGATCCAACCCCTGCTGCCCACTCCCCTAGCCTCTGGCAAACAGAGGCTAGGGAAACCATCCCTGCCCATCCTGGCTAATAGCCATTGACTAATGAGCTCGCTGTTGTAGCAGTAGTGTAGCAATGCTGACTTGCTAGGTCTCCTTGATGGATCTGTTCCGGTACCAGGCAATTGTGAATCAGCTGGAAGGCAGAGTTTGAGACTTACATTAGGCACAGAAACTAAAAGCTCATAGCTACCGCCTCTCATCTCTTAAAGGAGTAGTGGGAGTTTTTCTTAGACAGTTAATATTGATCCATCACATTTACCTGGATTGCACTAGCAATCTCAAACACTCACCTAATCCTTCATTATAGTTGAACAAACCTGTATAGGTTCTCACACAGCTTCACAGTTGTCGCTATGTTGCATGCCACAGCTACTTGGGACTTAACAGTAGCAGTGGAGACAAAACGGCTGCTCTGAAAGTGCTCGCCTCGGCCACAGGAGCTGAAAATCAGCTGTACGGGACCTATGAAACATAGCTGAGCAGTTCTGATTCCATCCAGTACAGAGCAGTGGTGTAGTTACAAGAGTGACTCTCTTTTATAATTTTATACAATCCTCCTCATGCACCCAAGTGTCGGGGGAAAATTGATCTCCAATTACTCTGTGTGTGGAATAAGGCTCCATTTATTGCCGTAGGTAATCATGAGTGGTGATGTTTCCTGACTTTCTGTTATGGTCGTGTAACAAAATAATTTGTTTCCAGGGAGACATGTCACTGCATCTGCACTGAAAACACAGTAACCAGTGCCAGGACAATTAAAACTGGCAGGATATTTGATTCAAATAACTTCAAAGGTGGAACTGAGGGCCTGAAAGGCAGGGTACCCTTTCAGATCTCTAAAGTACACCCACTGCAGAGTTTCTCCAGCAACGGGGCATAGTGGGCTTTAGCATTCTTTCAGCCTCTTGTATTTTTAATCCTGTATTCTTTTTGGAGGGAGGTGAACGAGGGTGTGCGCGTTTCAAATGCCGTCTGACTGAAGCTTGTTCCTTTGTCTATCTGTATAGCTTGGATACAGTCTTTTTGAAGAAAGTATTAAATCCATTAAGAAGTCTTCACATTGAGTCTTGGAATAGAGTTGATTCTGATGCGTTTTCACCGAGTCTTGCGATTAGTCTAAATAAGCCATCATTTTGAACAATGAGTGTTCCCGTGGTTAATTACAATTTCCCGAGGGTCGTAATGGATCCTCGATCACTGACCATTTTTAAATGCAAGATTGGATATTTCGTCCTGTAGTTTGGTGAGGGGAGAGATCAAGGATATTGCCAGAGAAGAGGTGGAATTGGACATAGTTCTGCTGGCTTTTTAATTCGCTTGCTGAGAAATATGAAGTGTACAGAGTGGATTGGATGCTAGGCCACTGATAGCATCAAGAAATGGCTTCGCATTGGCTGGACTTTTGCATGTGTTATGCTGGGTGTTGAATTTCCCTCTGGAAAGGAGAAGTCGACTCCTGGTAGCGTTTGCAGATTCTCTTGACTTTCAATAGTCGTGAGGAGCGTGATCAGAGGCACAGGTGATGGTTGACGTTTTGTAAGATCTTCCAGGGCTTCTGTTGTCTGGCAGGGCCAAATTTCTGGAGGGAGCATGCTACATGGGATGCAGGATTGATGTTTTTGCTGTTTCTCTTGGGTGGAGTAGAGCAGTTCCAGGTTGACAAGAGGACTTGCTGACTTCAGTGGTTCTATAGGGTGTGACTTTGCTCTTTGTCACTTCTCCAGACGGAAGCCTGAGAGGATAGATGGGGCTTACACTGCTGTGTAGGCCCACAGAGCTATTTCCAGAGTCAGAGGCCTTCCCCTGTGAACATCCTGCCTCCCCAGTCCTTAGATAGTCCAGTGCAGGGACTGCTAACTCGGGCACCCTAGTTGAGGTATCTGTTGTGGCAGTAGATGGGGAAAAGCTACTCTTTCAAGTAGCTAAGATCCAAAGCGTATAGGGCCTCGTAGATCAGTGTCAACATCTTTACGCTGCACCTGGGAGCAGATGCGAGCTGGGATTTTCATGCTCCATTCATCTCATGCTCCCAAGCAAGTGGACAGCCACACTTTGCACCAGCTGTCGCTTGTGTGTGACCTTGAAAGGTAGCCCTGTGCAGAGTACATGATAATGAGTTAATCTGGAGGTCATAACCGCTTAGGCAGCAGCAAGAAGATTCATGTCTCAGAGAAATTATCACAATTGCTGATGTACGTGTTGCGGGGGTGGGAGTTTGCAGAGGAGGAGGGAGGGATTTCTCCCTACCCCCACATGGGAACATATAGGTCTTTTATTCTCAGTATTATAACTGTGAGCTTTGGAAAACGCCACCTGTACTGCATGACCATGCCGTCTGTCCAGAAAATGAGTAGCCCCAGCTCCTTCCGTGAACGGAAGCAGACAACACGTGGTATCGTTGGCATCCCTTCTCTCTGCCAGTAAAATGCACTTTGGTGTGCATTACCACACCTTCATTCTCATGTGGCACCTCGGAGAGCACCGGCAACATTTTGAAGTACAACATAGCCCAGGGAGTCTGCTGCGTTATAATGATTATACGGTCTTTGCTGTTGTCTCATTGCACCCCGCAGCGGTTACAAAGCTCTCTGCTTTTTTAATGTGTGAAGTAAGAACACAGTAGGCTAGCCTGTCTGACTTCACCAGCAGTGTTCATTGCAAGCACTGTAAAATCAGCAACAGGGGCTGGAATGGGAGGAGACAGAGATTCCAGAATACTCTACAGCACCGTAGGTTCCAAGGTGATGGGCGCCATGACCGCTCCACCGGTGAAAGGATGATGTGTGGCTATAGCATACGACTGAGAGGTAGGGGCTTCTGGGTTCTCATCCCAGATCTGTCACTGACTTGGTGTGACTGTGGGCAAGTCAAGTCAAGTCACTTCAGCTGTCTGTGCCTCAGTTCCCCCTGTGAAATGCATACACAGTAACTCCTCACTTAAAGTCGTACCGGTTAATGTAGTTTCGTTGTTACGTTGCTGATCAAGTAGGGAACATGCTCGTTTAAAGTTGTGCAATGCTCCCTTCTAACGTCATTTGGCAGCCGTCTGCTTTGTCCACTGCTTGCAGGAAGAGCAGCCCAGTGGAGCTAGCTGGTGGGTGGTTGGAACCAGGGTGGACCAACAGCCCCGCTATCAGCTCCCCGCTCCCCTAAGTTCCCTGTGCAGCAGCTGCCCAGCAGGCTAGCAATTGCAGCTGTCCCTCCCCCACTGCCATGTGCTGCTCCTTCCCTCTGCCTTGGAGCTGCTCCCAGAGACTCCTGCTTGCTGGGGCGGGGAGGGAGAGAGGGGCTAATGTCAGGGTGTCCCCTGCTCCTGCATCCCGCTTACCCCATCTTCCATAGAGCAGGAGGGACACCCGACAGAGGGAGCTTCCAGGCGGCAGCAGCTGTGGTCTAGTCTCAGCTTGCTGATCTAATTAACAAGGCAGTGTACTTCTGACCCCACTCTTCATACTTAAAGGGGAAATGCGCCCCACACACACACACACACACACACACACACACACACACACTGTTTGTCTCTGTCTGCCCTCCCTCCTTTCCTGCTGTCTTGTACAGTAGAGTGTGAGAGTTAGCCCTTGAGGGCTCAGCCAATTGCTATTTCATCATTTAGCAGTAAGTCATTCCCTGGAAATATCCCACCCTCTGACTCCTCCACCTCAACCAAGCTTCACAATCATTATCACTGTGTACCAGTATTAAATTGTTTGTTTAAAACTTATACTCTGTGTGTGTGTGTGTGTGTGTGTGTGTGTGTGTGTATAATATAGAATATAGTCTTTTGTCTGAAAAAAAATTTCCCTGGAACCTAACCCCATCATTTACATTAATTCTTATGGGGAAATTGGATTTGCTTAACATTGTTTCACTTAAAGTCACATTTTTCAGGAGTAGAACTACGTTAAGTGAGGAGTTACTGCACTGCTGAACTGGTTAGTGCCAGTCAGTCCCTTTCAGATGGTGCTGGAGGAATGTTGGGTATTACAACTGGGTCCAAAGTGACTGGCTCTTATGCTTGTGGTCACGGTGGCTCTTTATTTCCATATGAAAGGTACTAAGCTCAGCATGCTGCTGTTAGTAAAAAGACAAATGAGAAAATGTGGTGGTGAAAAGCTTTCCCCCCCTTCCTAGTTGCTCTCAACTCTTCAGAGATTCAAAACCAAAGCCAGTGCACACTTTGTAGGAGGCTGAGATCATTATTGTGAAAAGAGGGGCTCCGTGCAGCCCCACAGGGCCTGTGGCCTCTCGGATCTGTTTGACTCTAGGCCTGGTGGACGTAATTGTGTAATGCTTGCTCTTCTCAGATCTTTATTATTTGGATGGATAGTTTTCCCCTTCACCTCCCACTTATGGTCAATTGTGTTAAAGCAAGTGGCTGAGGTGAATGTACCTTGGCCATTGATCCGTTGTTTCATGAAGGGCTAATATATTGAGTTGTGCAAGTTGATGAATAGCCCTGGTAAATTAAAAGGCTGAGGAGAAAGCAGGAGAGCTGTAAAGTCTTAACCCTTTCTCCAAAGGCAGGGGAAATAATGATGTAAAGAAGGGGGGATATTTCCCGGCATTAGGAGCCTGCTACTGCTCTGAATGCCACGAGGAAGCTAAGTTCCATTTCTCACAGGGAGTGAATTGCATGGGGAGGGATAGCTCAGTGGTTTGAGCATTGGCTTGCTAATTCCAGGGCTGTGAGTTCAATCCTTGAGGGGGCCATTTAGGGAACTGGGGTAAAAATCTGTCTGGGGATTGGTCCTGCGTTGAGCAGGGGGTGGGACTAGATGACCTCCTGAGGTCCCTTCCAACCCTGATAGTCTATAATTCTCCAGTGTAGCTGTGGGTCTGGTGGTCTTGGTGTGCTCTGGCTTTTCCTCTCAGGAGACAGGGATTCCAGTCCTGTCCTGGGTCACAGTTGGATCTATTTTTACTGGTGGTCTCCTATTTCTAATTGGCCAAATACAGGCTTCCTCTTCTAGGCTGAGAAGAGTGTGATATTTGTGCCCCAAGCCCCCTGCAAAATGTATGGAGTTCACATTCCTTCAGCTCCTTTGTAGAGGGGTCCCGGGCTGCTGGGAAGTGCCTAGCATTTTGATGCATGCCCTTTCCGTCTTGTGCCTCTGGCATGGCAACCTGTGTGTACTGTCCAGGCGCTCCTGGGCTAGTCTGGTAGCAAATTCAAGATTGGGGTTGAAATTGTAGAGGGTCCGGATTTGCTCCCATGTATCTGCAGAAGTGATCTTCAGAGTCCGTTCAGTATCTCTAGATCCCACTTCACAGGCTAGATGGAATCTGGGGGGCTCTGGGAAAAAGTCCTGTCCTGGATAGATTGACATGTATGAGGCTCCTTGGAGTGTTGCTGACTGGAATGATCCTCTATCCACGAATATGATTTTAAACCTTCCTTTCTCCTACATCAGCAAGGAAGCTTCTTTAGTGAGCAAGGCAAAACTGATTTCCTGTTTGGTAGCTCAGCAGGGTACAAAAAACGGTAGCTCACCTGGAGACTTGGGTGTCCAAATGTTTGGGTTTTTTTTTGCGGGGAGGGAGAGGGAGAAATGGTATGGGGCATAAATAGGTCATTTTCTGCTCAAGCTTTTTTCTTTTCTACTGTGTTTGGGTCTGTCTCTGCACAGTCAGGATAGTACTTGACACACGGTGGGTATGTCTACCCTGCAGCTGGAGTGGCTTGAGCCATCCACAGCATCCACACTTCTATTTGTACTGTGCTAGGTTGAGCCCTAGAGCATGAGTCTCTGTCTGGGCAGGGAGGTTCGCTCCCGGCTGCAGGGTAGACATACTTAAAGAGCTACAGCAGAGGGAACCATGCTAATCCCTTCCACGTATACACAATTCCCCTGCTGGGGTAGGTTAGTTCCTTTTCTGCATCCAGTTCTTGACACCTGGAGTCTGCTGCAGAATGACCCAAAGCAGGATTTGTGCAGTGGGAGTCAGTTTCCTTGTGCAGCCGGGTCTGTGTCAGTGCTGCCGAGCTGAAGTGCCGTTCTAGCTGTTGAAGCACGGCCAGGAGAGCGGTGAATCAGGAGACGTGGCAGGTGGCCAGCAGCATGTGCTGGAATCACCGTGCATATCCGTTTCTCAAATGCAGCCACTGTTGCCGCATGCAGCCCCTAGGGGCTTTTCTTGCAGGCAGAGCCTCCTGGGTGGTGATTGGGGGGGTGGTGGGGGGGCAGGAAAGCCGTGGCCCATCCCCCAGTGCCGCCAGCCGGGGCTCTGCCCTGCCACCTTCTGGAGCCACACACACTGTAGGAGCAGGTGGCCAGTATGAGTTCCTCACCTTCCTGGTGGGACTCCGGCTTTGGGTTTCATCCCTGGGTGGTGGGCAGCAGGCTCGGGCCGTGTGGCAGTGGGCTCCATCCCCGAGATGCAGGTCTTCGGGCTCTGGCCCCAAGGACTCAGCCATGGGCTCACTCCCTGAACGTCGTCCCGTCCTCTGCTGCCTCCTCAACCCCCCATCGCCCCTGGCTCCCTCCCTCCCTCCCCATCCAGGGCTGAGTAAGTCTGCTGTGAAAAGTGATATTAACAAATATACAAATGTCACTTTTCACAGTAGCAGACTTACTAGCTAGAAAGTCGGTTTTTTAAAGGCAAAACATGCAAAGCAACTTATTTGTGTTTCTAGTCTGTTGAGGTCCAGTAAAGAATAAACAGCTGTACATTATGTTTATTATTGAATCTGCAAAAAACCCTTACATACATAAATACATATCCACATATATACATCTCCAAATCATTGTAATTTGTTTTTCCTACGGTTGGTTAAGGATTTTAGGAAAAATTGTCCGAGCAGCCACCGGCAGGAGTTGGTGGCCGCACTCTGAGGCCACCCAAAAATTTGTTGTGAGATCTCCTGTGTAGAAGGTGAGAGAACTCAGAGACTCAGCACTAGCATAGCAATGGGTGCTGGAAGTGGAGATAAAGATATGGATGCTGGCAGAGCTTTGTTGGAGCCCAGGACTGGACTAGCAGGGTATGCGCTAGGTGGGGAGTGAGGGCAGCAGCTGACTTTTGGGGGGCTTAGTAATGGAGAGGTAAAAGGTGCTGAAGGTGAGCGTCGAGATTCATTGGCATAGTTGTATGCAGAGAAGCTTGCTACAGCTCTTAGCAACATCATATCAGCCTCTGTCCAATGTTTAGCTCTCAATTTTCATGAGTGCTAAACTCCTTCTCACAAACACCAGTTACGCTCAGTGTTGTCTGAAAGTCTGCAGCAATCCTGCAAAAAGGGCTTCTAAGATTCCCCTGGAAATAGATAAATGGGGCCAAATCTGGTGTTCAGGACTGCAGTCACTAGTTGCAGTGGTTCTATATTTATAGAAAGTGGTTCCATTTCCATATTATATGTGGTTGTTGCTGGACTTTGTTGCTCTCTCTTAGCATCACCTTTTTATTCCTCTGTATTTCTTTATTATTTGCGAGTGCCAACAGCATGCTAAGCATTTCTCAGCCGAGTCTCTGCCCTGAGGAGTTTTGAATCTGAATAGACAATGTACTAATGAGGGTAGTAGGGGGGTGGTTCAGGACGCTAGAGGAAAAAAGTGTCAGAGCTAAAATGTAGCACATCTGGTTAGTGCTTGGATTTTTAAAAAATGCCTTTTAGATGGTCATCAGATTATCTCACTCCCCTCTGTGCTGTGAGCTGGGGATGGGGCAAAGGCCCTTCAGAAGGGATGCATTTAAGGGAGATTCACTGGAATCCATAGCCTTGTATAGGGAATAGTGCAAGCCAGGGTTTGGGAAAACCTGACTTGCATCCCCTCCCAAGCAGCCTTTGCTCTCCACCCTGCCTTCCTAGCTGGTTCTGGGCAACTGCTGCAGCTTTTTAATTGTCCCTCTTTGTTCTCCCTCAGGCTGGAATGGGTGGAAATCATAGAGCCTCGAACCCGGGAGCGCATGTACGCCAACCTCATCACAGGGGAGTGTGTGTGGGATCCGCCCGCTGGCGTCCGCATAAAGCGCACCAACGAGAACCAGTGGTGGGAACTGTTTGACCCGAACACCTCACGGTTCTACTACTACAATGCCACCACCCAGCGGACCGTGTGGCACCGGCCGCAGAATTGTGACATTATCCCGCTGGCCAAGCTACAGACCCTGAAGCAGAACACCGAGTCGCCGAGGGCCTCCACAGAGAACAGCCCTGGGCGGAGCAGCAATGTCAGCAGGGAGGGCAGCACCAGCTCCTCCCTGGAGCAGGAGCTGGAGGGCAGCGAGAAGGTGCAGGATCAGACGAGGTCAAACCGTCAGTCAGCCCAGTTCGCTGTAGTGAAAGAAGAACCAGAAAGGTAAAGCAGAGCTGTCTCTACGCAGCATGTGACGTAGACTGATGGGTAGCGAAATACCCTCAGCCCGGGGAAAGCTGTAATGAATTTGTGCCGCAAGCGACAGATGCTGTAACCCACCCGTTCCCTGGACGAACTGGGACTAGAGCTCTGGGTGGTGGGCAGCTTGAGCTAGAGCAGTGGTGCCCGAACTTTTCCTCTCGCATCCTCCCTGCCCCCCTTACCAGTAATAGAATGTGTCCATGCCCCCCGGGCTGGGAGCGGGGTCGGGGGCTGGGTGGTGCGTGCTCCCTCCCCAGTCCCCTGTGGGGGCTGGCCTGCAGCCTGCCCCACCCCAAATGTTCCTCCGTGCCCTCTTAAGGGAGGACTCTCCCCACCCTTTGGGGACAGCTGTACTAGAGGATAGCTTTTCTAGCCAAAGTATTAATGGGCCATGTGCAAGAGGGCAATGTCATTCATTCATAAAGCAATTATGTATTGGAGGAAGGGGTGTCACTGCCTCTGACTGCAGGGATACCTCTGTGCCGACCCGTAGGTGTAACTTAGTGCTGCCTCCTAAAAATACTTAGGAAAAGCAATTTTCTAAACTTAGAAATGCACCATATTTCACAAAATGGAACATAATCTCTCCACCAGACCCATTTCCAAGGCAAGTGATTTTTGTATCCCTTTTCTGTACCTCACTGCGAATACAGATTGCCGGGCTGATCTGTTTGTGCCGACTCAGGGGTTTTGCAGCAGGGGTGACTTTCTCTTTTAAAAAAGGGGATTTTCAAGTTGAATAAAAATACAAAGCCAAGTTTCCTGGTATGTGGGGACAAATAACTGTGCTCTCCGGTCAGGCAGCTGCATTGCACCTTCTTCTTTGCACCCCTGTTTTGTGCTGTTGTTGATTTGCAGTTTAGATGCCTACATACCTATTTTTTCCCCTTTAAAATGTATATTATTGAAATGTAAATAAACTCCCCAGCCACATGTCTGCCTGAAATTGCACTCTTGCCATTTGCAAATAATTGGCAGAGAAATTTGTGCTTGTAACTAGGGTTTTCCTTTCTCCCAGTGTACATAAGAGTGCCATGGCCTGGCCTAGTGGTTAGACCCGGGGCTGGGTGTTAGACCTTCCTGGCTGTGCCACTGAATTGATGTGGTACCGTGGGGAAATCACTTACCCTGTGTTTCTCCATTTGTAGAATGGAGAGAGACCTGAGCTTTGTAAAAACCCTTGGAGATCCTCGGGTGGAATGCACTATAGAAGTACTGAGTAGAGTAGTGTTGGGTTGCCTGTATAGTATGCTGCATTAGTCCTCTTACAGTGCAGGAGAGCACCGCTGCGCTTTCCTGGGAATTTGAGCCGTGTTCCGGTTATACCGCCATCTTGTGGATGCAACCTGCAGGCTATATAAACCCTTTTGTTTATTTATTTATTACTACCTACAGAGGATATAAATGGGAGTTTATTCCTAAAAACGATCCCATTGTCAAACCTCTGGATGTAACATTCATTCAGAGTTTCCGTAGTAGCAACTACTCATTTCCCACCCTCCACTCATTCCAGCCATTACTACGGTTAGTAAATGTCCATAGTCTGGTAAGTCCAAAGGCTTTAGTTGGGATCTCTACCCCGTTTGCTGAATGCCACACAAACACAATGGAGACGGTATCTGCCCTGAAGAGCTTCTGTTCGAAAGATGCAGTTGCCCTCTCTCCGTCCACGTCTACTCTTGGAGCAGGTGGAGGGTGATTCTCAGCTCCTGTAAATATACTCATGCTAGCTCTCTTCAAGCTAGTGCTCTAAAAATAGTAGGGTAGTCATGGTAGCATGGACAGCAGTGAGTGGTGGCCTGGGCTAGTCAACCAAGTACAAACCTGCCTAGATCCTATGAGTGCACAACCTGGGGCAGCTAGTCCATGCCGCTGCTTGCTGCTTCCCTTGTGATTGCAGCTACACTCCTATTCTCAGTGCACTAGCTTGATGAGAGCTAGGGCGAGTATGTCTACATGAGCTGGGAATCCCACCCCTAGCTCAAGTGTAGATGTAGCCTCAGGGAAACTCTCTCATTTAGGTTGTCGTTGTTTCCTGTGTTGATTTATTGTAACTTCCCCACCCGTCCACCTCCTTGATGCCCTCTACTGTCTATTCAAAATACAGCAGCCAACTTCATATTCTGGCTTGTCCATCAGGCAGAGTATCTTACCCCTTCTTTGAATCCCTCTACTGATTTCTCTAGTCTGCCCCGTTAAGTTCAAACTTCTCATCTTCTCCTTCAAGGCCCCAGCAACTCTGAGCCATCCGATTTATCCTCCTTTCTTCTTGAACCCCCCTATCCCTCTGCTATGCCAGTGATACCAACTGGGTCTTCCCGCATGTCCACGTCATGCTTTCTTTATGCTTCCCCCTACACATGGAATGCCTTCCCTGAACTGATTCAGAAGGCCACTACCTTCACCTCCTTCCAGTTCATTCTCAAGATATACTTCTGTGATGCCTACAAGGAACTGACCAATCAATGCTGAATGGGTGGAGGGGAAGTTGGTATAGTTGCTGGGTGTTTCATTTTAAAATGTATATCAAATTCATACATATTTTTGATTGCATTCCTCTCCTCCAGCCTTCGGGTGTCATTTGTCATCTTAGATAGGCCCTGCCCTAGCTATGGGGACAGCACTCAGCATACTGAGGGTGCTACCAGAATAAATAACTGTTCCATGCCCTGAAGGTCACTCACCACATTTGGTTTTTCTCAGGCTAGCAGGGGAAGTGATTTCCAGAGGTGAGTGCTCTGCCTCCAGATCCCCAGCGCCTGAATCCATGGACGCTTAGTGCTAACACTCCATTGGGAACAGGGAATGGCAGTGGCTAAACTAACCAAAATTGGAACAGGGTAAGGCTTGTAGACCAAGATCACCACCTTAAATTGCAACCAGTACTGCGGTAAATGTGACTAATTTGTGTCAGTGCTAGCAAGGCCTAACCCTTCTATAGCCCCAACCAGACCTTCAGCAGGGTTGTTGGATCCCTTAGGTACTTATTTGACCCTATTAACATAATATCTGGGCATCCCCAATCTTTTAATGAATTTACCCTCATAACAGCATAAGAATGGCCATGCTTGGTCAAACCAATGGTCCATCTAGCCCAGTCTTCTGACAATGGCCAGAGCCAGGTGCTTCAGAGGGAAAGAACAGAACAGACAGTCATCAAGTGATCCATCCCGTCTGTCGCCCATTTCTTGCTTCTGGCAAACAGAGGCTAGGGATGCTTCAGAGCATGGTTTTGCATCCCTGCCTATCCTGGCTAATAGCCACTGATGGACCTATCCTTCATGAACTTATTTAGTTCTTTTTTTAACCCTGTTATGATCTTCACAACATTCTCTGGCAAAGAGTTCCACAGGTTGACTGTCCGTTGTGTGAAGAAATACTTCCTTTTGTTTGTTTGAAACCTGATGCCTATTAATTTCACTTGGTGACGCTTAGTTCTTGTGTTATGAGAAGGAGTAAATAACACTTCCTTATTTACTTTCTCCACACCAGTCATGATTTTATAAACCTCTATCATATTCCACCCTCCTTAGTCGTCTCTTTTCCAAGGTGAAAAGTCCCAGTCTTATTAATCTCTCCTCATATGGAAGCTGTTCAATATCCCTAATAATTTTTGTTGCCCTTTTCTGTACCTTTTCCAATTCTATATATCTTTTCTGAGATGGGGTGACCCCTATTCAAGCTGTGATGTAGGGCAGTGCTATTATCCTTGGATGACAGGATAAGAAATAATGGGTTTAAACTGAAGCAAGTGAGATTTAGGTTATTCATTAGGAAAAACTTCCTAACTGTCAGGATGGTTAAACACTGGAACAAATTACTTGAGGAGGTTGTGGAATCTCCATCATTGTTGGTTTTTAAGAACAGGTTAGATAAACACCTGTCAGGGAGGGTCTAGATAATACTTAGTCCTGCCTCAGACCTGGGGACTGGGTAGATGACCTGTCGAGGTCCTTTCAGTCCTATATTTCTATGATACTTTCCTCATTGTACAGATGGGGAACTGAGGCATAGAGGCTAAGCGATTTGTCCAAGATCACACCGGAAGTCTGTGGCAAAACAGGGACTGGAATTCAGGTCTCACAAGTCCTAGGCTATCTTAACCAGTGAACCATCCTTTCTCTTTAATGAACAAATCTTCTAAAGTTTCCCATTGGCTCTCTTCCAAATCTTTCTTGGGCTTCAGAGAGTCAGTCTGACCTCTCATTTCAATCCGTACTGCCCTTTGCATTAGTAGAGCTCAAAGTGCTTTACAGAGTGCTATATAAGAGCTATATGGTGGTGGTATTTATTTATTATTACACTAAGAAAATTGCAGCAACCCTCACCACTGATACGGAGGTGCAGCTGCCAGAGACTATGGTTCGCAATACAGTATGCACTGGTGCATATGCAGTAGCCTCTCTGCTCAAGATGGAAGCTTTGCCTGTTGGAATCTGTTACTTTGGGCCTTCTCCTGGAGGAGTGTGCAGCGTTAACTAGAATTGGAATGGGAGGCTTTAATTTTCTGTGCAGATGGTGCTGTGTTTTTCTGCAGCAGCATGTGCATGCTCAGTGGCTCCCTGAAAGAAAAGAGAGATCCATTTTCCGTTCAGCGGTAATACCCGCTCTGGTTTAGTGCCTGTCTTTACTGGTGTGTTGTTCTGCAGACACTAATTCTGACATGGCAGATTAGTAAAAGCCCCCACTGCTTCAAACGCCAGGGTGCTGTGCTGCAAGATACAAAGGCTCAGGAGGGTGAAGTGAATGAAACTGGGCCTGAAAGTGAAAGAGCGTTAGCCTGTAATGCTGGGAAATGGGTAACACTCTCTAGCAAGAGCCAGCGCCAGGCTGAGAGAGAACAATAAAACATAGGGTGGCTTCTTGGGAACTTTCTCTCCAATCCCCCATGCAATTTCCCTCCTCCCCTTCCTCCATAATTCAGTCATGGCTCATGTACATTCAGAAAGTGAGTCCTAATTCTATAATAGGGTTACCATACGTCCGGATTTTCCCGGACATGTCCGGCTTTTGGGGGCTCAAATCCCCGTCCGGGGGGAAATCCCCAAAAGCCGGGCATGTCCGGGAAAATCGGGAGGCTCGGCCGGGGCCTCTTTGTGCGGGGCCGGGGGCATGGTGCCGGGCCGGGCCCGCGGGGCTGGGAGCCGGGAGCCAGCCCGCGGGGCTGGGAGCCGGGAGCCAGCCCGCGGGGCTGGGAGCCGGGAGCCAGCCCGCGGGGCTGGGAGCCGGGCCGGGGTCGGGGAGCCGGGAGCCGGCCCGCGGCGCTGGAAGCCGGGAGCCGGCCCGCGGTCGGGGAGCCGGGCCGGGGAGCTGGGAGCCGGGCCGGGGTCGGGGAGCCGGGGGCTGGGAGCCGGGCCGGGCCCGCGGGGAGCCGGGAGCCGCCGGCCCGCGGGGTGGGGAGCCGGGCCGGGGTCGGGGAGCCGGGAGCCGGCCCGCGGCGCTGGAAGCCGGGAGCCGGCCCGCGGTTGGGGAGCCGGCCCGCGGGGCTGGGAGCCGGGTCGGGGAGCCGGGAGCCGGGCCGGGGTCGGGGAGCCGGGAGCCGGGAGCCGGCCCGCGGGGCTGGGAGCCGGGCCGGGGTCGGGGAGCTGGGAGCCGGCCCGCGGCGCTGGGAGCCGGGCCGGGGTCGGGGGGCTGGGAGCCAGGAGCCGGCCCGGGAGGCTGGGAGCCGGGGGTGGTCGGCCAGGGCCCGAGCCGACCCAGGCTGGAGCCGCCGGGGGCCAGCCTGGGCCGCGCCTCCTCCCCCCCACACTCCCCCTTACCTGCTTCAGGCTTCAAGCAGGGGAGGGGGCGGAGACTTTGGGAGGGGGCGGAGTTGGGGCGGGGGCGTGGGCGGGGTTGGGGGCGGGGCCGGGGCCCCCGGGAGTGTCCTCCATTAGGAGGCACAAAATATGGTAACCCTATTCTATAAGCATTGGCAAATGCACAGTAGGTCCTAAGTTACAAGTAGAAATAAAGGCACCAGGTCCAGATTCATCCTTGTCGAGTCCCCTCAAAGCTGTGTGAACTGTGATGAAGGTGGGGTTTCACAGCAGTGGAAACAGTGCGTGAGCTGAAGCAGAATATCTGCCCTCTGTACCTGGAAATGGTTTGATGGCAACTTTGTCTCTCTAGCCTGTGTACTTGTGCCAGAGGAGAGCTGTAACACTGCCATACCTGCCCAGCGCGGGATTGTAGCATTGGTCCTGTAGGCCCGTGGCTAGGGCCCCATCTCCTGGAGTCAAGTGATTATGGCAGAATATCAGGATTGAGTCAGTTACTTGGTGCCCAGGGGTTAGTGGGGCCTACTGTTAGCACTTCAGGGGACAGGTCTACTCTCAGTCAAGAGCTACCCCTCGGAAAAGTGCTAGCGCACTGATGTGCCGTCAGGAGAGGGGCGTTACTCTACTCCTCTTACTGCTGCACGTTTTTCGTCCGTCTCTCCACAGCATGCAGCCGCTGGCTGGCACGTGCACCTTATTTACATTGTAACTTTCATTTTAAGGGCTTTGCTGCTGCCCAAGGCGCCAGGCTCCTCAGAAAAATGCCGCTGATTGTACCTGGTATGTGGCTACATCCGAGTGGGATTTGGATGGAATGTGAGGCTCGATAAACACCACTGTGGTGCACACATTGGCAAGTAGGGAAGCAGCAGTGAAACAGTTAATATATTTGGCACCACTTCAATGGCTGTGAAAACCAGCACTTGAAAGCAAGAGAGATTCCAGAGTGATCCAGTCCTCGTGCTGTAATAGGTTCTCTTCCTGGCTGAATATAGGTGTTGGCTATGCTGTCCACATGCAGTATTTACTACCGTAGCCAGAGGCTCTCTGCTTGGCCTAGTGGGTCCTGCAGGTTAAAATAGAAGGGATGGGTAGGGGAGAGTGGTTTCCTTTGCTTCGGAAAGCTAGCGCTTCCTGACAAAGGAATGTTGGGAACCAGCAGGGGACCGTGGCACTGTAGTTTGTAGTGGAATATTGCAGTCAAGTCTGAAGCAGAGACAGGTGGTTGTTTTGGAAACGAGGGAAACAATTCTAAAGGGTAAAGCCCTCGGAAACAGCTTGCGGGGACCGATGCTGTGCTGGCTGAGAGGTAGGCTGGATGACCTAATGGACCTGTTCCAGTTCTGATTTCTGGGATTCTGTAGCAAAGCACAAACGAGGAAGGACGGGTGACTGCGGTCAAGGCTCTTTCATGGGAAAGCCTCCGGTGGCAGAGATCTCATCTCTAGAAGTGGCCGATGCTTTGGGTCCTGGAGAAGATGAACTTAAAGAACAAGAGAGCCGTGCAAATTAAAAATTGATTTTTTGATTGCACTGATAGTGGCTATGAAGGGCAGAGCCAGGCCAGGCGTCCGTGCTGCCGAGCTCCTCTAGCTGCTTAGAGCTCAGTGTGTTCTGCCTTTTGTTGTGGTTTCAGAACATTAGTAACTTGATGGGCCTTTTTCCCCCACCTTGTGCCCATAAAATTGTAAGCATATCTTAACTCATGCCTTTTGGCTGATACCAGAATGGACCTTAAACCTTAACAAACATGCTTCACAGAACAGTGAACACTCACATGGGGCTGTCTAGACATGACATGACAAGCTCTCAGAGAGAGGGAGCGAAGTATTATCTCTATTTCAGCTGAGTCAGAGAGGTGATCTATCTCATCCCAGGTATTGCAGAGTCAGTGCTGAAGCCAGGACTAAACTAGGCGGTTCCTGGCTCTAGTGGGGTCTAATGGACTGAGCTGAACAGAAATTATAAAAGCACAGTAGCATGTATAGACTGGTTTGAACACCAAAGCATTTGAAGATCTGCTTATTTCCTTCTCCCCCTTCTTTTTCAAATCTATGGTTAGACATAAACCCCCCCATGTTCGAAGCATGGCACAGGATTTCAGCGAACGAGACTCCATTTAAAGTGCAGATCGTTTAACACCAAGGCCTGTTATTTGGAAGACGTCCCTGAATGTGATAAAGTCCAGAAGTCTGCTTTATAGCAAGCAGAAATGTTAGACTCGAACTGAAAGTTTCTCTTGAGGAATCGGTTCTTATAGGCTTGTGATATATTGTCTTAATATGTGGCAGTCTGGTCCTAAATCTAGATATACATTTTCCTTTTCCAGGCAGTAAATATGCGTTAACATTCACAAGACCACTTCTAGCCAAAAAATATATAGAACCATAGATGGGCACCTGGCACTGTAAGGCAAGGGGCCAAAGTCCTTACAGGTGTAAACTGGTACAATGCCGCTGGCTACAGTGCTTACTGCAGTGGTGAATTTAGTCTGAGGGGCTTGTGTTAGACTTCAGGAAGACCAACACATCATGGAAAGTGTGGGTAAGACCATTAA
Organism: Malaclemys terrapin pileata; assembly: GCF_027887155.1. Taxonomy (NCBI): domain Eukaryota; kingdom Metazoa; phylum Chordata; order Testudines; family Emydidae; genus Malaclemys; species Malaclemys terrapin. Next base: position 3,728,503 of record NC_071506.1, on the reverse strand, counting down.
GTTCTCTTCATCTTTTGCCCTGCTTTTTACTTTCTTACCAAGCCCTGTTTGTTGCTTTTCCTGCATCAGCCCCATTGGTGTGTAAACGACACCAGTGGCATTAGTGTCTTGCTTATGCTAACTTACCCTAAACTTCAGCTTGTTAGCCTTAAAAAGGTACCATGTTGTATCCCTAAAATCTATCCGAGCTAATAGTCTCAAGACTTGCATTGAATATTTTGCTTCATTCTTTGTTTTAATTCTTTTATCATTTGGAAAAGGCTCTGCTATAGTTACTGGCCTTCCAGATGTGACTGAGCCCTGTTCTCTGTCAGGGAGCCCGAAATCCTTGGAGAAGGCTTTTATCTGGGGCAGAGAAGAGGTGAAGCCTGTTTGGGGGCATCATGTGGCTGCCACAGAGCTATCCTCTGCTGGGACTGTATGTAACCACTTGGGAGAGCTGTGACTACTGGGAGACCTGGGGGTTCAAAGGACTATATTGATCAGTGTGCCAGCCAAAGATGGACTTTTGGAACAAGTGTTAATATTTAGGGGGAGGTGAATACAGATTCCCCACCTCCAGTTTTGCAAAAACACAGCCTTTTGAAGCTGTGCCCTGAAGAGTGGGCCATTGTCTGCTGATCACCCATTACTTGAAACCAAGATTAAAGGCCTACACTGTATAAAGGAAAGACTGAATTATTCATGGTGGTTCTGCTTCTGAATCTGAGAGCATGTCTGCATTACAAACTTTTGCCAATGCAAGTTACATTGGCAGAAAGCCACCACAGTTAGTATCTTGCTTGCGTGCACGCACACTTGGTTCCTTGCGTTGGCCCTGCGTGTACTCACCATGAGTGCTTGTTCGATGCACAGCGTAGTGCACCATGGGCAGGTATCCAGTGCAGTGTCTTTTGGGAAGCTTTGGCAATGCATGGGGGAGCAGAAACAAGTCGTGCAGGGGTGACTGGGACAGCAGGGTGAAGTTCCCATCATGCAACTTTCTCCATCCCATCATGCTATTTCTATCTCATAATTTTCACACCTATTTTGAAAATCCAATTAACTCATGCAGGATTTGTCACTGTCTACCATCTCTGACAGAAGCATTAAACCTGCGCAACTCTACACTACTGTCATGGACATTATAAGCACAGGACACAAGATCTTCCAGTATTTGCAGAGCTGCAAGGGAATGGGATGATTTTTCCCGGAGATCCATTTGCTGTTGGACATAGCAAGAACCAATTAAAGATTAATAGTAGTGTTCGTGGAGCAGCTGAAATGGTGGAGCACCGCTTCTGAGCCTGAGAAACCAGCACTGAGTGGTGGGATTGCATTGTAATGCAGGCTTGGGATGACAAACAGTGGCTGCAGAACTTTCGGCTACACAAGGTCGCATTCCTGGATTTGTGTGCCGAGCTTGCCTCAGCTCTCCCGTACAGGGACCCCAGACTGAGAGCTGCATTGACAGTGGAGAATTGAGTGGCAATTGCCCTGTGGAAACTTGTGCTGACAGATTTCCCACTGACCAGTAGCAATAATTTTGGATTTGGAAAATCCACTGTGGGGGGGTTGTTGTCATGCAAGTGTGCAGGGCCATTAATTGTCTCCTGCTACACAGGACTGTGACTCTCAGCAACGTTCAGGACATAATGGATGGATTTGCTGCAGTGGAGTTCCCAAACTGCCGTAGAGCAATAGATTCATACATATCCCTATTTTGGCACCAAACCACCTTGCCACAGAAAGGGCCATTTTTCTATGTACATCAACAGAAAGGGCCATTTTTCTATGGTTACAAACATAGGACTGTTCAGAAAGCTACAAGCAGGGACTTTTTTTTCCTGACTGGCAGACTACCAGTAGCAATGTTGAAATGCCAATAGTGATCCCGGGGGACCCAGCCTACAACTTACTCCCCTGGTTCACGAAAACGTATGCCAACCACCTCGACAGCATCAAGGAAAGATTCAACTACCAGCTCAACATGTACAGAATGACAATTAAAGTGATTTTTGTAGATTGAAGGGGTGCTGGAATTGTTGACTCACAAGATTGGATCTCAATGAGAAAAATATCCCAGTGGTTATAGCAGCCTGCTGTGTCCTGCATAATATCCGTGAAGCAAAGGAGGAAAAGCTGCTACTAGAGTGGAGGGCGTAGGCAGAGCAGCTGCCTGCCGAGTTTGAACAGCCCGACACAAGGGCTATCAGAACTCAGTGCAGAACTATACGGCTCAGGGAGTCTTTGAAACGGCATTTTAACAGTGAGCCACGGTAATGTGTGTGGTGTATTGTGCTCTACCTGGCCTTGCAGTTTGGGGGCCTGTTAGGAATTATGTGGTGCTTGGTGCTCATCTACGAATATAACACTGACAATGCACCTATTAATAGTGTGATGCTTCTGGTACATTTATGATTATTACACCATTTGTCACTGATCCCATGAGTTGTGCACAATAATAAGTGGGTGCTTTCAATGCTGCCAGCCATTCTGCAGCATATATTGGGAACTAATAAAGATGAATTATTTCCCAAACGAGAGTTTTACTGAGTAATGAAAACAATTAAAAAAAAATTCTGTGCAAGTTAAAAGCAAATACATTAAGACTTTAATAAATTTATGGAACAGAGCTTAAAGAAAGGGAAGGAACATTCATGTCCATTTTAGCTACGCATGTATCAACAGGGGCTCTGACAGGTCAGTATGCGAAGCTGTGGTTATCCTTAAGGTCCCCTGGAGTGGAGAGGTAAAGGTAGGAATGTGGCCCGTGACGCCACGGGGCATGTTGAGGGGGAGTTTTGGGAAGTGCTATACTGGAGTTGACCATGGACTGCAAAGAGAAGTGGGCCTGGGATCATTGAACCTCTAGGTCGAAAAGAGTCTGGGGCATGTTTGCTGCCAGGGAAGTCCTATTATGTCCAGGTGCATTTCCCTCCCCAAATCCTGGACCTTTCTCCATGCAATCTGCCATATTCATCACCAAGTGGTCTGTTCACGGTCTGATGCAGCATTGGCTTACAGGATCTCACTGAACATGTCATCTTGAGTCCTCTTCTTTCTCCTCCTCATCAGACTCATGTGTTCTGTGGGTGTGGGGGGGGACCCCTCAAGGTGCAATGGTAAAACACACACAGGTACAATTGCCAGTATAGTTTCAAAGGAAAGCATAAATTAAGTTTCAGATCTCCCTTCCCTTGCTCCCCATAAGTTTTAAACAAGACATGCAATAGCGCAGTAGACATCATACATATCCCTATTTTGGCTTCTGCTTTGGAGTGCTTATGCATGGGTACCATGCCCAGCTCCAGTCCTGGTGAGTATGGCCCGCCATCGGTGAGGAAAATGAGAAGGGAATCGCTCAGTTGCATGAAACGGAGTGTAGGGTACTGGCACAGAATCCTGGCACTATTTTCTACGGGCGGTGGTGATTATCGCTGATCTCACTCCTGAGGTAACAAAGGCACAGCGAGAGAATCAGCTGCTTGCTGGCATCCCAAAGTTGCCTGGGCCCGTAAGCAGCTAGCCCATTTACTGCAATGGTGCCTACTGAAGTTATTGCTGACTGGCGTGGAAAGGTGTCCTACCGTGGAGGAAGAAATAAGGCTGCCATCCGTAGAAACCTATGGGAGAGGATTGCAGAGTACCTCCATGAAAGTTTCATCAGTTCTCTCAGGAGGATTTACGGGACATCCCTGTGTACATAAACAAAGTGCTCTGCATGGCCCCTCTTGCCTAACTAACTCTACCTCTCTCTGTTGTACTGCTGCCTCTTCTCATAAGAGTAAATTAATGAAGAGTTAACTGTGTCCTGCTAAGTTGGGGGTTCCATCACTGTGATGGGAAATAAATTGATATACTTACTCAAGGTTCCTTCCCCTGCTTCGGACTCGTCCATGCTTGACTGACTGGACTGTGGTGGAGTCTCAAACAGGTCTTGGCTCGTGGCATAGCTGTCCCTGATCCTCCTCCTCTTCCTCCACCTCCTTGACTTAGCTGTTAACGTGAGGGGCATGTGACTCAGTGGTGGTGGGGTCTCCACCAAGTATGGCATGTAGCACTTTGTAAAAATGGCAGGTCTGTGGCTTGGCACCAGATCAACGGTTGGCCTCGCTGGCCTGATGTGCGTCCGGCAGTTCCTTCACTTTCACATGGACCTTCTGCTAGTTCCTGTTGTCCCCCTTTTCCTGCAACCCCCATGCAATCTGCTCGTAGATGTCCATGTTTCTACACCTGATCCTTAGCTGTTCTTGCACATCCTCTTTGCCACACAGGCCCAGGAAATCTAATATCTCCTGTCTGCTCAAGCTGGAGCGTGTCTGGAGCATGTTGCCAGCATGGTCAGCTGGGCAGTTGGACACCCCAATGGAGAGCTGTTAAGTGTGCTTGCCAAGCTGGACTATCAGAAAAAGGCATTTCAAAAATTCCCAGGGCTTTAAAAGGGGAAGAGGGCCTTCTGGTGTCCCTGACCCCTGGGCAGTGGCGTTCACAATTGAGGCCAGAGCCGTCAGTGTCAGGCATTGTAGGACACCTGCTGGAGGACGGTTAGGGTCGACACAGATAATGCAGCGTCTACATTTGTGCTGCATCGTCTTCAATACATTGAGCATGGCTCAACACCGCTTGGGGAAATGGTGTTATGTCAGTGTAATGGAGCGCTTGCATTGGCGGGAGACAAATTTAAGTGTAAACACATACACAACCAGGCAGTGTAGATCAGACCTCAGACAGTTATGAACTTGTAACCATGGGGAAAACCCAGCTGTGTGTTTTGAAGGACTGACAGCTACTAGAGCTTGAGGCTGGAGTTAGGGTGACCTCTAATAAGCTTTTTAGCATGCACGTAGGTTTCTTTACTGCTTTTAATAGATTTTCTCTATCATGCTTTCACCTTAAGAATATTGCTCTTGCTTATAAAGAGCTGTGTGGAAATTTACAACTGTGGGCCCTTATGCGGTTTATAGCCTCTGGAGGAAAAGCAAAGTGCAGATGCTAACCTGTTTAGGCAGTCTGGCTTGCTGGGAATGTCACCCATGTAGGCAGGAAACTATGCAGTCTGGAAAAAAAAAACACACTCGGGAGGGGGAGAGAGACAGGTCTCTGCCCAAGAGAGAGAATGGCTGGGAACCAGAAACTTAGAGTGGGTGCCCTTGACCATGAGGGGGGAATACAGGTAAAGTTGCCCTGAACTGTGACAGTCTTCATGATGATTCTGCCAGATAAAGTATATTGGCCAAACCCATTTATTTTTATTCCCCTGCTGTTTAATAAGGGAGTACTCCTGTTCTTAGACAACTGCATCCTGTTTCAAGCTACCTGATAACGGTCGATCTTAGTGGAGTGTTTCCAAAAGTCAGTTGACAGATATTTCCAGACTGACTTCCTTCTTTGTTTACTTTAATACTGTATTGAGCTAATGTAACTAGCAGAAATCACATTAATTTCAAGCCCGCTGTTTGAATCATCCTGTGGCTCACATGGTCGATTGGCTCCCAAGCCAAGGAAACCCCATGGGGAGAACCCCCAGCTTAACCCAAAGTGGGAGAGTCTGCACTCAAGTTTGATCAGAAAAGTACCAGAAAATGCTGAGTTAATGAGGACTGTAGGGGCAGCTTGCTAGTTGTGCTTGTAATAGATCCAGACTTGCTCTTTCTCAGGCATTATATGTGCTTCACAGTGATAATTAATGCTGATTAGAAATAAGACATTTTATTAACGAAGGAGCAGCGTTACTAAACGGAAGTTCGACAGGCACAGATTTGCTTTTCTTTAGGGTGGGTTCCTCCCAGGAACCTGCACATTGCTGACCATGCTCTTGGAGTTATGGGCCTGTCACGCTGAAGAGATGCGGTATGTGCCTCCTCCCAGCACCTGCAGTTCACGTGGCAGAAAGAAAAGAATTGATCACATGCCCATCTACCTTACCTCAAAGCTAGAGAGGGGAGGAGCCCTGCAATGGGACTTCAGAATCCCAGCACTTCTCATTTCACCTCGTTGTAACACACTTGCCATCAGGGCATTCGAGTGCCTCCGTCCCACTGCTCAGGTGGCTGGTAAGGCCTGTAAAGGACCTGAACCTCCTAAGGCAAGAGATGCTATAGAGATATTTCAGGCTGCACACGGTCCAATCCAGCACACACAGTGAAAAATGTCAGATTAAGGAACAATTTATTTAACGGAGCTTTGTCCAGGGAGGGAGGGGGTTAGGCAAGCACTACCCACCCCTGCCCAGAAACACAGTACCAGTCCCTAATTATACTAATGCGTCAATTATATTTTCACAGCAGCAAAGGCTCCCACTCGGAGGTAGGTGTAACAATCTGCATGGGCCAATCAGTTTTTATTCTCACAGGAAGAAATAGTGCTCCTCAAACCTTATTTGAAAGTGCACCTTTAGAACATGTTTGCATGTTCTAAACTCATTAGCAAAAGGTCCTGGGAAGAGGGGGCAGGATTTGCTCCTAGGTGCAAAGTTCAGCTCTCCCAGCAAGCTTGGAGCGTCTATTAAGAGCTCCTAGCACACTCAGAGCAGACTCAGTAACATTATTGTAATGTCTGCTGAGTGAGTGCTTTCTGTACCAACATGATTTATGACATTAAACTCTATACAAACTTCCCATGGATCACTACACAAACCCTGGAATTCAGCCACCACTGGGGGCACACAGCAACTTTAGGATAGAATATGACCGTGTACTCTAATCAGAGAAGGGAATTTGGGATGACAGAATAGAATTATCAGAGTTGGAACCTGGAAACATCACTGGGGTTAGACTTCTTTAACTCTTGTGGGAGGTGCCATTAGCTCTTTATCTCAGTGTCCGGGGCCACAGGTCTCAAACACTGGTCCACAGTGCTCTTAGGAGCTAGTAGGTTCCAACCTGCCACCTGTTAACCTGCCAGCAGGTACTGGGGTAGAAACTGAGCCCGACAAAGGACTCCAGTCCAGGACTCTGACTGGTAGAATGCTGGGGACCCTGATTGGTTCAAAGTTTCTATATAACCCCAGCACAGAAACACAAAGTTGTCCATGCAACTGGGCTCCACCTTGCTCTGGAGTGTGCTTATGCTTCCTGCTCCCCGGCTTGAGTTCCTGGTAGCATGACCTGGTCTGACTCTGGTTACCAATTTGTGGTTCTGCTCTCAAGTTTGTCCCCTTGCTTCGGATCTCCCAGGAACTTGACCCTGCCTGCCTCCTGACTCTCAACTTTTGGTTTGCCCTCTGACTTCCTGGTATCTGAGCCGGCCTGACTCCCAACTCCTGCTCCGACCACTAGGTCAGACCGCCTATGTCCCAGTCGTGATACTCTGCTTTACCATCTTTCAGCAGAGATGTAGCCCCAGCACTACAGTGAGGAAGTGGGTTAACAATGAGTCAAATAGTGCCACTTTCTGAACTACTGACAAGACTTCCAGCACTGTAGTGTGAAGTGGCCATCTCCCATCCATGGCCTTGTCTACAATACAAAATGCTCCCATGTTTGAATATGGGTGTTAATGGAGTTAGATGAGTCCTGAATGTGACTAGATGAGAGGCCCTGATCTGCGCTACCAGCTTCACTGCGTTTAGCATGTCATCTGGGTGCTATTCACAGCAGTGTTCAAGCACAGTAAAATGTGGTCAATGGTGAGTCTGCTTAGCTTAAGAGATGTGTCAAGATCACAGCACAACGCGGCAAGGCTGCAGGCCCCATCTCAGAACATATGTGTGCTGTATAGAGGTAAGAGAGGAATTCCATCCTAAACAATTAACAGTACAATAGGCCATTTTAGGCACCTACCACACACGTGCATCTCAGGGCAAAAGCCTCCTCTCAGATCTTCAGTGTGGATCTTGACTTCAGTTCTCTTCAGCTGCTTGGAATGCCAACTGACCCCAGCTGCGGGCCTGTGCATGCAAGAGGAGATCTGACAAATAGTGCAAGAGGGAGCAAATGCAATATTCCAACAAGGTGGGTGAGGTAATATCTTTTATTAGACCAACATCTGTTGGTGAAAGAAGCTTTCAAGCTGCTACAACACTGCAAACATTTCAGCAAGTAACACAAAATACACTTGCTTAGCAAGAGAGCACGGGGAAACAAAACCCCTTCCGTTGTAAACATTCTCCCGCAGCAGAAATGAATGCTTCAGACAGAGACCTAGGCCAACACCTATTTTTTGTTTTACAGATACCCAGGGCTCTGTGAGTAGAGCTCAATATAAAACAGACTTTAGGAACTGATTGGAGGCTGGCTGGCCAGTATTTCTGTCGCAACAGCACAATCAGCTACGGTTGCAAACCATGCCGGGCTTTCTTCTTTTGATACAAAATTACTTGCGCTGTTCAGCACAGTGGGACTGTGGGACTAAAGGCCCCCTGCTTGTTAGCCTTCAGTGTGTCACAGGTGCTTCAAACTGTCAAAACTACTTTTCTTTAGGGACTTCAAAAAAAATCAAAACACAGGGCAGGGGTGACGTTTTGGAGAGGACACATGGATCTTAACCCAGCGTACTGGGAGCAAGCCAAAAGAGACGCTAGGTTGGATGTAATAATTACAAGGGACAGCCTCATAACCTGCAGTTTTAGCTTCTGTAGCTCTTCAGCTGGACTGATTGGCCATCTGTGGGGCGGGGGGGTGGTGGATGAAAGGTGGACACACGTTCTTTGAGTGCTTTCCCTGTGGATGCTCCACTTCAGGTGGTGGTGCGTCCCGGTGCCGTCAATGGGAGATTTTTCCTAGCAGTGTCTGGTCTGGGCGCACATGCGCAGTAGCTGTCTTGTGGCGCTGCTGATGCCTCTTCTGGCACGTGCATGCCCTGATCCCCTTCAGTTCCTCCTCAGCCGTCCTCAACTTGAGACGGAGTCCGCTAGCGGTGTCCCTACGAACTATAGAAAAATATAGTTTGTTTAATTTACTCTAATTAGTCTTAGATTAACATAGCAGTACTTTTGTAGTGTTAGATAGTTAAGAATTTTTGTGTGTGGAAATTTCCTTATTTTCGTCTCCAAATCGGGATGCTTTAAAAATGCCTGGATCCCCAGGTTTTAAAAGGTGTGCATCTTGTAATGACGCCATGCTAATCTTGGATGGACACTCACTTTGTGCCTGCTACTTCGGGGAGGTGCACATTCCTCACAGGTGTACTCACTGCAACAGCCTAAAGGCAAGGGCCAGGAGAGAGAGGGATCTCCATCTGAAACTAATCTTAATGGAGAAATCCCTTTCCTCCGCAACAGAGGGAACAAGTGACTACCCTGGGGCTGTCTCTGTGGACAGGGTGAGTGCCTCCTCTTCGGAGAAATCAAGAAAAAGGGCCTTGTCATCAGCAAACCGCAGACCGTTTTAAAAAAAAGAAACGGTCTCTGGCGAGATCCCTGCCATCGGTGCCGAGCTCATCAAGAGTGAGCACCTTTGATAAACGAGGCACCTCCGGCACCGTCCGCCCAGTGACCTCTGCCGGCAAGGGAAAGGAGCCGAGTGGTAGGCACCGTACAGCCTCTCCTCCATGGCACCATCTACCCCTGCAAAGGATTCAGTACCGCAACCTGCACCATAGGTGATGGCTTCACCGTCAGCACAGAGTGTGGAGGTTCCGCGCACGGAATAAACGAAACAGACGATGGTGCAGAAGAAAGCCACTCAGAAACTATCAGCACCGAAAGAAATGGCACCGACCCCTCTCACTTGCCTCTCTGAGATACCGACTACATCAGCACCCGGCTCTCCACAACTCGCCAGTACCGACAGCACTGGACCAGCCTCATTCCCTCATCGCTCCGCCATTGTCAAGCGATGAGGAGGAGGAGGAAGGGGAGGCAGCCTTCTTCTCAGGACATTCTTTCCCAATGGAGACTGCCCAGCAATACAAGTGCAAAGAACAGACAAGCAAGGGTGTGCCACCATGGCTTGCTAACCCATGGATGTGCCCACCCATGACATTCCCTATCCAATGGCCACAATGGGACCCAAGGGCAGATTACAGGGCCCAATTCCAGAGACCCATGTCTGCACACAGGAAACCCATAAGGTTGGCAACATCAGTACCTGAACCCTCTGGGACACAGAGGAAGGGGAAGAAGAGAGGAACAACAGCTCTGATCACGAGGAGTCACCAGAACACAACTCCTCATCTTCCCCAGATGAAGCAGTCATACCTACACCTGCGACGGCCCCTAACGATTTCAGACATTTCCAGGAGCTATTTAGGCGAGTGGCATAGAGTCAAAACATCCCTCTAGAAGAGGTACAGAGAGACACCACCAACTCCTGAAGATCTTGCATACTTCCTCCTCATCAAAAATTGCCATTCCAATCAATGATGCCCTCCTGGAACCGGCAGATACAGTGTGGCAAACACCGGCCTCCATCCCACCAACTAACAAACGCACGGACAGAAAAAATCACTTGCCAAATAAGGGCATGGAATTCCTGTTTGCACACCCACCACCAAACTCATTAGTGGTGGATGCAGTCAACCAGTGGGGCAAACAATACAAGACCACACCTCAGGACATGGAATGGAAGAGTGTGGACCTATTAGGCTGAAAAGTCTACACCTCGGCCACACTGCAGTTCTGCACAGTGAACTACTCCACACTACTGGCAAACTACGACCATGACAATTACAACAAATTGACAGAATTCACTCAGGACATCCAAGAGGAGAAGAGAGACCAGTTCTGGGCTATCGTCAATGAAGGCCAGCTTTTCTCCATGACTGCATTCCAGACTGCTCTTGATGTAGCAGACACAGCAGCCCCCACGATGGCACTGGCCATAGTAATGCGTAGGGCCTCATCGCTTCACTCCTCAGGAATCCCTGGAGAGCTCCAGCCCAAAGTGGAAGATCTGCCCTTTGACAGAGACCAGCTTTTTTCCACAAAAACAGACTGTCCTTCCCTCAATGAAGGACTCGACAGCAACATTACGGACCCTAGGGATATACACACCACCTAATAGGAGATGAAGGTACCAGCACTACAACAGGAACAGAGACAACACGTCTCAATGCCAGCAGAGACCATACGACACATGGGGCCAAAGAAACAGAACACAGGGACGTTGACTGAACCAATCACGGAACGCGGTGTCCCAACCACCACCAAACAAGCTGCAATTTTGAAGCATTGGTCGACGGTTTGCATGACCTCCCCATAACACCAGCGTCAGCGACCAATACCCATATCTTTGTGCACTGACTCAGACCATATTACAACAACTGGGCCTCCATCACCTTGGACCAGTGGGTATTAGAGCTCATTCAAATGGGCTAAACCAGCCCCTTTTACATCTATCCCACCTTTCCTGTCCCTCTTCAGGTACCCTTCTCACAAGCACCTGTTGACAAGAGGTACATCACCGACTACAAATAGGTGCAGTGGAACTAGTTCAATCACAACACAGAGGGAAGGGATTCTATTCCCATTACTTCCTGACCCAAAAGAAAAACAGGGGATGGAGACCCATCCTTGATCTGAGAAGACTCAACAAATTTGTCTGTGCTCACAGTGCTCAAAATGGTCACCCTGAGCTCAGTCATCCCTATGCTGGAAGAAGGGGACTACATGATGAATACTTTCATATTAGAATCCGTCTGGCTCACAGATGCTTCCTAAGGTTCACAGTCAGACAAGAACATTTCCAATACAGAGTGCTACCATTCGGTCTCTCAACGGCACAGAGAGTATTCACCAAAACACTGACGGTAATAGCGGCTCACTTACGCAGAAGGGGGATACTGATATTCCCTTATTTAGATGACTGCCTACTCAAAGGCACCACAAAGACAGGAACAGAAGGAAGCATTCAAATAACCATCTCTCTTTCACTCCCTGGGACTTCAACTCAACAAAAAGAAATCCACCTGCATTCCGGGACAGCAACTAGAGTTCATTGGAGCCCACCTGGACTCCCTCATGGCCAGAGCATCACTACCAGGACCACGTTTCACAACAATGACCTTCCTTATATCAGTGGTCTCTCCCAGTCCGTGGGTACATGTGCGAACGTGCCTACAACTATTGGGACATATGGCTGCTGCCATATGTTGTAAAACACGCCAGGCTACACATGCGGTGCCTTCAGAGGTGGCTGAATCAGTATACAGCCCACGAAAACACAGCCTAAACAAGAGAATCACATCCACTGCAGAGGTGATATAATCACTAGGCTGGTGGACAAACCCAACGAACGTTTGCTCCGCTGTACCATTCCAGCAAGAACCACCATCTGTTCAAATTACGACAGATGCCTCCCTGATCAGATGGGGGGCTCACTGAACCAACATACCACCCAGGGCAAATGGTCCCCTGCAGAAACGCATCTACACATGAACCTGCTAGAACTACACGCGGTCCGCAGTGTATGCTGTCACTTCCTTCCTCTCATAAGAGACGGAACGATACGGATCCTAACAGACAACATCCTCATGTATGTCCTATATAAACCGCCAGGGTGGGGCACAATTCCACTCTTCATGTGCAGAAGTTCTAAAACTATGGAACTGGTGCATAAGGCCCAACATCACTCTCACAGCATCATACCTACTGGGCTGCCTGAATATCATGGCGGACACTCTAAGCAGAGTTCTCCCCAGAACGCGAATGGGAACTGAACGAAGAAATAACACGTTGTTTTTTCCACAGATGGGGAACTCCATTGATAGACCTATTTGCGATGCGAGCAAACAAGAAATGCCCAAAGTTCTGCTCACAGGCCGGACAGGGAGCACAATCACTGGGAGGCGCATTCCTTATCAAATGGAACGCCCCTCTTCTATATGCCTTCCCACCCATTCCTCTGATCCCCAGGGTCATACACAAAGCAAGAACCCACAGGGCCAAGCTAATCCTTTATAGTGCCAACATGACCCAGACAGACTTGGTTCCCTTACCTGTCCCGCATGGCACTATGCAAGCCATTCACTCTTCCCATCCTACAAAATCTCCTCTCACAGGACAACGATCAAACACTCCATCCGAATCCAGGCAAACTCCAGCTGAAAGAATGGCTCCATACTGAGGAATTAACCTGTTCTGATCAAAATTAAATAAAAAATTTAAATAAATTAATGGAGATATCCTATCTCCTAGAACTGGAAGGGACCTTGAAGGTCATCGAGTCCAGCCCCCTGCCTTCACTAGCAGGACCAAATATTGATTTTGCCCTTAGATCCCTAAATGGCCCTCTCAAGGATTGAATTCACAACCCTGGGTTTAGCAGGCCAATGCTCAAACCACTGAGCTATCCCTTCCCCCTGTAAACAAGTATTGATTAACAGCAGGAAACATTCCACATGCTCTGGTTACCCAACTTCAATGTATACCCCAAATTAAGAAACACAATAAAAGAACTAAAAAAGAGCCACTGTGGCTTAACAACCATGTAAAAGAAGCAGTGAGAGATAAAGACTTCCTTTAAAAAGTGGAAGTCAAATCCTAGTGAGGCAAATAGAAAGGAGCATAAACACTGCCAAATTAAGTGCAAGAATGTAATAAGAAAAGCCAAAGAGGAGTTTGAAGAACGGCTAGCCAAAAACTCCAAAGGTAATAACAAAGTGTTTTTTAAGTACATCAGAAGCAGGAAGCCTGCTAAACAACCGGTGGGGCCCCTGGATGATCGAGATACAAAAGGAGCACTTAAAGACGATAAAGTCATTGCGGAGAAACTAAATGGATTCTTTGCTTCAGTCTTCATGGCTGAGGATGTTAGGGAGATTCCCAAACCTGAGCCGGCTTTTGTAGATGACAAATCTGAGGAACTGTCACAGATTGAAGTGTCACGAGAGGAGGTTTTGGAATTAATTGATAAACTTAACATTAACAAGTCACGGGACCAGATGGCATTCACCCAAGAGTTCTGAAAGAACTCAAATGTGAAGTTGCGGAACTATTAACTAAGGTTTGTAACCTGTCCTTTAAATCGGCGTCTGTACCCAATGACTGGAAGTTAGCTAATGTAACGCCAATATTTAAAAAGGGCTCTAGAGGTGATCCCGGCAGTTACAGACCGGTAAGTCTAACGTTGGTACCAGGCAAATTGTCGAAACAATAGTTAAGAATAAAATTGTCAGACATATAGAAAAACAAACTGTTGAGCACTAGTCAACATGGTTTCTGTAAAGGGAAATCGTGACTTACTAATCTATTAGAGTTCTTTGGAGGGGTCAACAAACATGTGGACAAGGGGGATCCAGTGGACACAGTGTACTTAGATTTCCAGAAAGCCTTTGACAAGGTCCCTCACCAAAGGCTCTTAAATAAAGTAAGTTGTCATGGGATAAAAGGGAAGGTCCTTTCATAGACTGAGAACTGGTTAAAGACAGGGAACAAAGGGTAGGAATTAATGGTAAATTCTCAGAATGGAGAGGGGTAATTAGTGATGTTCCCCAAGCGTCAGTCCTCGGACCAATCCTATTCAACTTATTTATAAATGATCTGGAGAAAGGGGTAAACAGTGAGGTGGCAAAGTTTGCAGATGATACTAAACTGCTCAAGATAGTTAAGACCAAAGCAGACTGTGATGAACTTCAAAAAGATCTCACAAAACTAAGTGATTGGGCAACAAAATGGCAAATGAAATTTAAGGTGGATAAATGTAAAGTAATGCACATTGGAAAAAATAACCTCAACTATACATACAATATGATGGGGGCTAATTTAGCTACAACAAGTCAGGAAAGAGATCTTGGAGTCATCATGGATAGTTCTCTGAAGATGTCCGTGCAGTGTGCAGAGGCGATCAAAAAAGCAAACAGGATGTTGGGGATCACTAAAAAGGAGATAGAGAATAAGACTGAGAATATATTATTGCCCTTATATAAATCGATGGTATGCCCACATCTCGAATACTGCGTACAGAGGTGGTCTCCTCTTTCAAAAAAGATATACTGGCACTAGAAAAGGTTCAGAAAAGGGCAACTAAAATGATTAGGGGTTTGGAACGGGTCCCATATGAGGAGAGATTAAAGAGGCTAGGACTCTTCAGCTTGGAAAAGAGGAGACTAAGAGGGGATATGATAGAGGTATATAAAATCACGAGTGAGGTGGAGAAAGTGGATAAGGAAAAGTTATTTACTTATTCCCATAATACAAGAACTAGGGGTCACCAAATGAAATTAATAGGCAGCAGGTTTAAAACAAATAAAAGGAAGTTCTTCTTCACGCAGCGCACAGTCAACGTGTGGAACTCCTTACCTGAGGAGGTTGTGAAGGCTAGGACTATAAGAGAGTTTAAAAGAGAATTGGATAAATTCACGGTGGTTAAGTCCATTAATGGCTATTAGCCAGGATGGGTAAGGAATGGTATCCCTCGCCTCTGTTTATCAGAGGATGGAGATGGATGGCAGGAGAGAGACCACTTGATCATTGCCTGTTGGTCCACTCCCTCTGGGGCACCTGGCATTGGCCACGGCTGTTCTTATGTTCTTCCTCCAAAACTGGAAAAGATTTTTCCCTCTGGTGCCAAACACAGCAAATATTTGCACAACAGGCCCCACTCCCGATCATCCTGGATTACCTACTATTCCTAAAAAAACCTCAGGACTGGCTATGTGCTAGATTTAAAGGCCTATAAATCTCGCAGCAATAAAGGCCTTCCACCAATAGGTGGATGGGACATCAGTATTCGCCCATCCCATTATTAGGAGGTTCTTAACGGGGCTACAGAACACATACCCGGATATCTGTGAACCCACTCGGGCATTGGATTTAAACTTAGTGCTCAAATGTCTAACCAGAAAACCATTCGAACCCTTAGCATCGTGTTCTTTACTTCACTTATCTATGAAAGTGGCATTCTTGATAGCCGTCACGTCGGCATGAAGAGTGAGAGAGATTTGGGCACTCATGGCTTACCTCCCATACACAATATTCTATAAGGACAAAGTGACTCTGAGGACACAACCTAAATTCATGCCCTAAATATCGTCCTCATTCCACCTAAACCAGCCTATTCACTTACCTATATTTCAGCCGAAACCACACAACAACCTCCAAGACAGTGTTACATACATTAGATGTCCGTGGCACCCAGGCCTTTTATCTGGACAGAACAAAGGCCTTTCGTAAATCTCCCAGCCGATTTGTATCAATGACACAAAGATCAAAAGGTGCAGCTGTATCCACACACAGACTAAATGGATATCCCACTGCATCCAATTGTGCTACTCCCTATGTAACGCAGAAGCCCCAATGGGCATCAGAACACACTCGACAAGAGCTGTAGGACTCCTATAGCATTCCCGCACAACGTACCCATCCTAGACATATGCAGAGCAGCCACGTGGGCATTTGAACACACTAACCATTACGCCATCACGCTCAGCTCGAGCACAGACACAAGGGTAAGCTTCACGGTCCTAGCCGCAGCTACAGACTCAACTCTAACGTCCCTTCCATCCTCATGAGGGCTTCGCTCATTCACCTGAAGTGCAGCACCCGGAGGGACAGTACTCAACGAAGAAGGGAAGGTTACTCACCTTGTGCAGTAACTGAGGTTCTTCGAGATGTCCCCCTGTGGGTGCTTCACTACCCACCCTTCTACTGCGGAATAAGAACTTGAGGCTCTAGGGTAGAGAAGGCACCGAGGGGATCGGGGCATGTGCGCGCCAGAAGAGACACCAGCAGTGTTGCGAGACAGCTACTGCGCATGCGTGCCCCCACCAGACACTTCTAGCAAAAATCTCCGATCGAAGGCGCCGGGACGCACTGCCACCTGAAGGGGAGCACCCACAGGTACACACATCTCGAAGAACCTCAGTTACTGCACAAGGTGAGTAACCTTCCCTTTTGTGCCAGGATAGAAATGTCACTATAGAGCACTGCAGGAGATGAACATTTGGACTCACTCAATACCACCCCTTCTCAGGGGTTTGACAGACAGCCCCTTATGCGCCTCAGCAACGACATTCCTGCTAATCAGAGTTTTACAGATTCTCTGTTCTCAAGTGCACATCCTTGCTGATGCCCCAAGCCTACCAAATTCTCTGGTAACAGAAAATTACCCCTCCCTGTCAGGAATGAGATTGATGGAAGCCATTTGACAGCCTTACTCTTAGTAACTAAAACTAACATTGCTTAGCTGACGGAAAAGCAGCTCTGTAAGAAGTGACAGCCAACTCACTAGCCCTAGGAGATAAGGAATGGTGCAACCCCATTTCACTCCTTTGTTTGCATTTATAGCACTGCAGCTTTCACATCAAGCTTCTTTAAAAGGGGAACTGTCAAGGCTAAACCCCCCAGATCTGACCCATCTTTCTTATCACCCTTACAGATGCTCAGATACCAGGAAAAAGAACAGGAGTGCGTGTTGCACTTTAGAGACTAACACATTTATTTGGGCATAAGCTTTTGTGGGCTAAAACCCACTTCATCGGAAGCATGCAGTGGAAAATACAGTAGGAAGATATATACACAGAGAACATGAAAAAACGGGTGTTGCCATACCAACTCTAATGAGACTTATCAATTAAGATGGGCTATTTTCAGCAGGAGAAAAAAAAACTTTTGTAGTGATAATCAGGATGGCCCATTTCATACCATGGTGACACATGGCATCAAAATACCTGTAAAGACAACTGCTTAGAAAGCCCATTGTGTGCCTGGGGTGGATGGGGGCATCCCCACACTGTATTACAATGTTCTTTATTTCTCAATTAAATAGATCACTGTCAGGTGTCCTGTTCGAGCCCTGCAAATGCACAGATATTTGCTTTATATCCACGGATACCTGCGGATGTGATTGTATTGTTTACCAGCTGTGAGGATCATGGATTGAATGCGGATCCAAATTTTTGTATCTGCAGAGGGCTCAAACAATGAGATGGGGGGCTGGTGCAGATGTGGATACTTATAAAAGATGGCCTGTCAGATACGAGTTAATTATGGCAGATGCGGATCCAAATTTTTATATCCACACAGGGCTCTAGTCCTGGTAGTCAAGAGCAATTCCACAAAAACAAACCCGTATAGGCAGGAGCAACCTTCCAGGAAATCCATTACCCACAGGCTCACCAGTTCCAGCTCTTAGCTCTAGAAGTCTTTCTAGGTTCTTCTATGGTCCAGAGGAATGGATTGAGCCCGATGAGGGAGGAAAGGAGGGAATGCGGTGAGCTAGCGGTGAGCGGGAGGGTCTGGCAGGGGAGTGCGGTGGCTTGGCCATGCGCTGGAGCTGGCTGGGCGCAGGGGGCAGCATGGCATGGCTGGGGCCAGCCTGGCACTCGGGGTGACCAGTGGCTTGGCCTGGTGTGGCTGGGGCCGGTGTAAGGGTAAAAACAGCACCCGGCACATTTTGCCAGGCCTGGCGGGCCGGGCATGGGGGGCCAGCCAAGTGGCTTGGGGGAGGGGGGTGAGCGGTTCAGCCTGGCATGGCCTATCAGCTCGGGGGGTTGGTGGTGGCTCAGCTTGGTGTGGCTAGGGCCTGCACTGGTGCTGGGCAGTTTGTGACTCCTCCAGTCGCGGGAAGGGGGGCCCTCAGGGTTCCTCCTGTTACGGGGGCAGGGGGAGTTTACGGGTCAGAGCCTTGGCTGGAAGGCGCATGGCCAGCGTGCTAGCCTCCCCAAAGTGGGGGTTTACCCACCACCCATGCTGCTAAGCAATGATGTTGTGACACCTCTATACTAGCAACCACCTGAGCACAGACCAGTATATATTATATGGTGTAGTGTATTTCATTCGGCGAACTGGTATAACCTATCCGAGCGAAAGCACTTGTTTGCATGTATAAGCTGTATCTACCCTAAGGGGTTTTGCCAGTATAGTCACTTCGCTAAAGCTATACATACAAACCTTTCTAGTGTAGGTGCGACTACTGCCTTACCCAAAGTCAGACACCACCTGAAGCAGGTCTCCCAGAGTCTCAGTCCAGTGCCTCCCCACAAGATCATTCTGCGTCTCTACACTTGCTGAGAACGCCACCATGCTCTCGGTTGTGGAATATATGACGTGACGCCTCGTTGGCTGAACCACTGGCTGCATTTTAAGGTGCTGCCTGTCTGCCTAGGCCTAAAGAGACCAAGTATATTCTTATGGCAACTGTGTGTGATTTCCAAAAGAGATTTATGCCCACGTTTTCAGTTAGACGTGCACAACTGAATGCATACATTTCATAGGCCACCTAAATGACCAATGTGCACATGCAAATCAGGTATCTGTGAGCATATGTGATCAGCTACACACCTACCTGGCCACATGCCTATGCAAATCTCCACTTTGCACAAACATCAGCTTTTTGCATGCTAAAATTAAGTGGTTACAAATCTATTAATGCAATCCTATTTGCCTATATTGGAAAATATGTACTTATCTTATATCAATACCTGTAACTAAACAAGTGGGTGCCCAGACGCCATGTAAAAGATGGTAGATATAAAGTTAGGTCTTCTACTTCCTTCCTGAATGCAGCTACAGCGAGCCCTCGCTATTGCTGAGCATCTCCCTGTTCTATTTCAAACAGACTATAACCACTGGATTTCAGGAAGTCACTGAGCAAATATGAGTATGTGAATGACCATCATAAAGTGTAAGAACACTCTGGATCCAAGGAAGAAAAACAAGGGAATTTTACTAATTTTCTCCTAAAAATTGTCAAAGTGAGAGCAACCCATCCATCTAGAACTGGTGCAGGGAATACCTTGACAAGTATCCTTGTAGCATCTCAGACTCCCTTACTGGATACAAAGACTATAGGAGAAAAGACTAAGGCTATATCTACACTACAAATTATGCCAGCATAATTTATGATGCTCAGGGGCGAGAATAAGGCACTCCTCTGAGCGATATAAATTATGCCAGCAGAAGTGCTCGTGTGCACAGTGCTATGTTGGCGGGAGAGCTTCTCCCACGGACGTAGCTTCTGCCGCTCATGGAAGGGGGGTTTTATGCTGAAGGGAGAGCTTTCGCTCATCTTCGTTTCTTCACCCCACATGCTGCAGTGGCGAAACTGTATCGCACGGTACGTATAGACCTGGCCTGAGAAGGCAGCTTTCAGCATCCCAGTACATAGAGGACATATCCAGGGAAAGCTCGGGGCCCCACCGTCCTCTCACTCTGGTATGACAGCAGCGTAACTCCACGGCCGGTGCTCCAATCTACACTGGTGTGACAGGAGAGCCAGGCCCACGGCCTTGCAGCACTTCCCTTTGGTTTCATTTTGCAAGGAAGCGGAGCTTCTGTTATTTGTTCTGGAGGAATGGTCAGGCTAGAGAGAATCATTTGAATGCCGGAGCCTGTTTGCGTGGAGGAGACCTTTGCAGATAAGCAAATGATCCTATTAGTAAGAGGTTACACTTGCCCTCCCTTACACTGCAGTAAGGTCTTTCTCTGCTAAAAGAGGATTTGGTACTCACACCGTGCTACATGGACAAGTATAGATTTGCCTGGGGCAGGCGTGTGATCCTCAAAAAGAAGAAAAACATCACAGCAGCCCTTGTCACAGGATGCAAACAGATTTTTTCACACCCGCCTGTGCATTATTGTTAGGTGAGTGATGTCTTTACAAAGGCTAAATATCCCTTTAATGTCTGCAATTGGGAACATATGGCTGGTGGCTTTACTCCTATAATGCTGTAGAAAGGGGGTGGGGGGAGAAGGAAGCTGGCTTCTTTGGTGATTGAACTCATCCATTTTTAAGCCATCTGCAGGCTAATCGAAGGCAAAGCACAAAACGAGGGCATCCGCTGCAGTCTATTTTAACGGCAATGCTTTGCAGCAGGAGCTATTACCTTGCTGAAAGAGGCCTCTATAAATGATTTGGACAGTTTTGGGTTAAGCACCAGGCCGTCCTACAAGATCCTAACTGAATAAATGGGACTGGAGTTGGTAACTTTTCATCGGAGAATCCCCCAGCACTATTTCGGCTTTTACAAGAGATAAGCCTTGGCGTTAGGGAAGAGAACAGTTACATTTGCTAAGCCCACAGCCTTGTCTTCTAGCTGAATAAGCGACTATAGGATGGCACTGGACAGAGACTCAGACTGGTCACTGCCACTTATAACACTGTTCACCGCACTGTAATTTCCTGATGAGCTAAAGATCTCATGAGATGCACACTGCTGATTTTCATGAGGTTCCCAGAGTGAAAGCAGTCATGTAATCCAGCACTCCCAACCCATAGGACGCAAACTATGTCACAGGAAATATTGTTGTTAAAGACAGTGCTACCTATCTGACTAGCAGGCCAGGGGAGAGCCAGGTACCCCCACAAAGCATCTGCACAGCTGCTCTCCAAGTGCTTCACAAAGAGTGGGTGAGCAATATTACCCTTTAACAGAGGGTGCAACAGGCAGAGAGGCTAAGGCCTACGTTTTCAAACACACCCACTGATTTCAGATACCTCATTTTTTGGGTGCCCAACTTCCCACCTAAGATCTGAATTTCTGAAGGGCCGAGCATCTGCAGCTCCCACTGGCTTCTGTTAGAATTGTGAGCGCTGAACCTCTCTAAAGGTCTGGCCCTACATGTATGAACGTGGGCACCCAAAGTTAACCGTTTTTTTAAATTTAGGCCTAAGCAGCTTGCCCAAAAAAACATAAAGAAAGCCAGTGGCAGAGTTGGGAACAGACCCCCCAGATCTCCTGACTTCTAGACCAACGATCCATCTACTTGCCCACAGCTACCTACATGTCTGGTATGAAACTGATGTGACACTTGCTTAGCTGCAGGACAATCTAAAATGGCTGACATTACAGAAGGAAGCTACAGGGTCTGAGGAACAAGAAAGAGACTGGGAGCCAGACTCCCAAACTAGTCCCGCTCTGCCACTAACTTGTTGTGTGACTGTGGGCAGGTTGTTTCACCCATCTGCCTCCTATTCTGTAAAACAAGCACCACACCCATCTCATCACTTGGATAACATGAGGATTAGCTTTGTGTTGTCAAAGTGGTTAGGTAAACTTTATCAATACTGTACTGCATTGATTGTCAATATATTGGTTATTTTCACATGTACTAGCCAGCTCAAGGTAGGTTATTAAGATCTTCTTAAAATCCAATGTGCATGAACATTTCAGTAAAATAGAATATGGGTGGTCAATTATTTTTTGTCATGGTCCAAATTTCTTGGTCCAGGTATAGTCAAAGTCCAGGCTCCAGAGAAAACAATAATGATAATAAGTAAATAAAAAGATTTTGGGGTCTGTTCAAATGCATCTGGCGGTCCAGATTTAGCTCGGGGTCTGCCTACTGCCTACCTCTGCAATAGGAGCTTTTCCCAACTGCTTGGGGATATTCCTCCAAAACTTGTCTTTGGCTGTGTCTATATTGGGACTTCAGGGAAGTTTTTCATCATTACTCTAGCACTAGCAGGAGAGCTAGAAACAGAGAATCATAGAACTGGAAGGGACCTCGAGAGGTCATCTAGACCAGCTGTGGGAATTTTTATCCTTCTCAGAGCTGGTCTGCAGCACAGAGTGGTGTGGACCAGAGGGCCCATCTACCCTAGCATTCCTTCC
The DNA here is from genome assembly GCF_027887155.1 of Malaclemys terrapin pileata. Classification (NCBI taxonomy): domain Eukaryota; kingdom Metazoa; phylum Chordata; order Testudines; family Emydidae; genus Malaclemys; species Malaclemys terrapin. Next base: position 3,706,090 of record NC_071506.1, on the reverse strand, counting down.
ATCGCTCGCAATAGTGAACACAAGAATGGAAAAATGTAGAAAAGACAAGATGCGAGTGAGAGAGCATCAAGTAATCTCAGTTCAGCAACCAGGAGATCGCATACTGTGGAATCTTACCTCAGCTGTAGCATGGTTTGTCTGTCTCAGGGGGATTTATGTATGTGAAATGTTAAAGCTACCAATGAGACACCTGAGACTAATTAGCAACCCGCAGTCTTGATACAGATGCTTGTAATGGGAAGTTCTCATTAGTCTAAACTTATGTATTCCCCTTGGATGCATTTTGCAGAACAGCAAAAATATGTTTTCCAAATTTTCTATACCCAGAGCATCAGTTTATACACGCAAACTCTCCCAACATTACATCATCAGGTGTGGGTAATGACAGACTGCTGATTGACTGAACTCTGCTACATACTACAACTGTGATGTAGTGCAGAAATAGTCACATCTGTTCTAAAGCATATTTAGACACTTCAGCTTGAATTGGTCTTAAGACCAGGACTTGTGGAATCTGACACAAGGTTTTTATAGCACCCAAAAGAGCTTTACAGAACATATCAAAAGGCCAGGATCCTGCCCAAACATGTTATCATCTAGATTTACACAACACACCAAGCGAGGATAGCAAGAAAAGAGGGGAATTAGGAAGTCTGTCATTTGGCTACCGGTGTGCCAAGACAACTGCTTACCATGCTTGCCAATATTGTCTGACTGTTTACGTGTGCTCCCCTCATCCGTCTGTATCCATCTGTTGTTACTTGTCTTGTCTTATCCTTAGATTGTAAGATCTTTGGGGCGGGGACTACCTTTTTGTTCTGCATTTGTACAATGCCTTGCACATGGGGGGCTGGTCCAGGACTGGGGTTCCTAGGTGCTACAATAACACAAATAATAATAGTAGAGCAAATGTGGCAATAATATGATCACTGGCCTACTCAGTTAAGGAGTGTACACCTCTTGATGGCTTTGTAAAAGAGTTTTAGTGCCTTATGTAAGAAATAAGTTATATCACAATAAACACAGATAATGTAATATATTGCATCAACACAGCACCTTCCACACTAATTCTCAACCGTCCTGGGGAAGTAGATAGGTAGGTATGATCATTCCCTTCTAGGACAAGAAAACTGAAGCAGAAAAAGATATGACCTTGATGAGTTGCGCTAGTTTAACTTCAGATGTGATTTCAAACTGATTTAGTTCAACCAGTGCTGAAGTCTGTGTGGATGCGCTTATTCTGGTTTAAAGCAAGTTAAAGGTTTAGCATAAGTCCATGTAGGGGTTAATGCATTTTAACTTCACACCTTTAGTAAATTCTTCTTAACTTTCTTGAGCATCCCCATGTAGACAAGCAGTTAGTGTGAGAGCCCGGATGAATGACAGCTCTGGCAAATGCAGGGTTAGATTTCCCATTCAAACGCACGTTATTTTTAAAGCCCATGTGCGATGGTCCAATTGGCTTTTTTTCGCATTGAATTCTGGACCATGCAGCCTTCCGGCAGCTCGATGTAGTTAGGAACTTTGTTGCCTGATCACCAAGGAAGCCTGCAACATCATCTGTGTAAAGTATTTTAGGGCGTGCATCAGCTTGGTAATTACAAATTCAAAACCTAACCTTCCCCACAAAGTGAGTTATTAAAAGCACAGCAAGAAAAAAACAAGTGCCTCCAAAAATAGCACACCACCTTCCCTGCACATTCTATGCACCGGGCTGAGGGCGTGAGATAAATACTTGTATTGTTAATGAGTCGTGCATGTGCCTCAAAGAGAGCCTGGGTACCTAAGGCTTCTAGCTTCATACATCATACCACTCTCCGGAATGTGCACTGCCTGCCCCAAGGGCTGCTCACTGCTTATGTTTATCTGCTGAGAATTCACACTCATCCTCTCTCCAAGCAACTAATGGGCTACTGGGCCCCCAAATGATTAGTCTCGTAATGGAAGCTCATGTTCCAAACCACTTTCCAAGTGTATTTTTATGGTGGCCATTGAGCTCAATGCCCAGCTGGGTTTTACAACGTTCAGGAATTACAGCAGATGCCATTAAAAACCCAACGTTTGCCACTCAGCACTGCCAGCATGACACTGGATTGTTTATATCTCACCACACAGACAGCACACGCCATTGCAAGCACAACACTGGTACCACACAACAGGAGCAGTACACTGCGAGGAGTGGGAAGAGCATTGGAAGCAGAAGGAGAAGCAGCAGGACATCCGGGATCGGGGTGTGGGAGAGGGAGGAGGATTTCAATAGTTGCATTTTAGATCGAGCGGGGCAGGAAAGGCAAGATGGCATGAAGAGAGGACAGGGGGCTTTAAAGGAAGCTACAGTCTTCTGAGCAATCACATGGTCACAGTGCTTCCCACCATGCCTGAGGGGCAAATTCCCTCTGAAACTGTAGTCTTGTATTTGCATTATGTCTGAGTCTTCTGCTGGCTCAGGCCATGATTTAACAGTCTGAGACCTCAGGGCTGCCCAAATAGCACAAGAGATCACAAACCAGCTCCACTTTCCATCAACCTGGTGTTGGTAATTAGGGAGAACACGGATGTCTCATACGCCAACTAACTGTTCCAGCACATACAGCAGAGCTGTCCTAATAACACAGGGAAAGTGTTTGAAAGAAACTGGTTTCAGTGGTAGCTATGTTAGTCTGTATCAGCAAAAAAAAAACAAAAAAAAAAACGAGGAGTCCTTGTGGCACCTTAGAGACTAACAAATTTATTTTATATGAAAGGATGTGGGTTGTTTTACTAAGTGTTAACTCAGTCTAACGAGATAAATCAATTAACAGCAGGATACCAATGGAGGAGAAATAACTTTTGAAGGAGTAGGAGAGTGGCCCATTATAGATAGTTGACAAGAAGGTGTGAGTAACAGTAGGGAGAAATTAGTATCGGGGAAACTGGTTTAGGGAGCCCACCACGTTGACTGAAACTCCTGCATTGCTGATGTAGCAATGAAGTCTCTTTCCAGGCAGCAACAGTTACTGACCAGCAGCAAACCCAGAAATATTTTTAACTTCCTTTCATTAGAGATTCTTGCAAATGTTAGCTAAGCCTTTAGTCTATACTAAAGAAGTTGCATTGCTTTGACTAAACTTAAAATTGATCTAGTTAAACCAATGTAATCTCCTAATTTAGACACACAACTGGTTTAACCCTTGCTTAAATCAGTTTGGCATGCATCCACAACTTACTGAATTAAACTAAACCAATTTATGCAAGTGTCTTGTACATAGCACATCTATGTTGGGAGATAAAATTGATTTATCTAAATCAGTGCAAAGTTTAATTTATTTAAACGAATGCAACTTTTCTAGTATAGACAAGGCTTAAGTTTCACAGTGACTGCCATGGCACTTGGGGTTCTCCCATGGCTGTAGTTAATCACCTCTCCGAGAGGCATCAACCTAGTGCTGGCTACACAGTGGGTGGGGGGACAGTGTTGGGAGAGGGCGTGTGTTAGATCGCCTTAACTGCATCACTCAGGGATGTAGATCTGTCACACCTCTGAATGACATCGCTGGGTTGACCTAACTTTTTAGTGTAAACCTGGCCTATTCGCTTATTTTAAAGAATGGGGCTGGGAACTAGGACACTGAGAAGGGAAGTGACTTGCTCAAAAGTCATGCAGCACATCAGTGGCAAAGCCAGAAATAGAATCAGTTGTCCCAATGCCTAATCCCCTGTTCTAGCCACTGGACAGCACTGCCTCCCACTGTCCCTAAAAAAGGATTACAGATGGTTTTCTATTCTAAGGCTGAGTTTGCAAAACTAAATCAAACTTTATTTTGACCTGACAAATAATACTAACATATTTCCTTGAGCATTTAAAGGTTTTTTTTTTTTTAAACTTGACATTTTTTATTGATCTCATATGGGAAATATATTTTCCCTCTCTGAACCCCTCCAAGATCTGTGTGGAATTTTCAAGGAGTTCATCACTTATCGTGCTGCTCATCCTGTCACAGCTTGGACTCCAGTACATAACAGGTATGGCTGGAAGGTAGTCAGAGAATGGAAATGAATGAAAAAAAAAACCTCCATTACCCTGTGACGGGTTGGATCACAGAAACCCCCTGACGTACCAAGACTACCCCTGCTTCTGTTTTCCCTGCCAGCTCAGGACTCCAGCACCCTGTCTTGCAGAGCCAGACACTCCCGTCTGCTCCAACTCAGACCCAGGGTCTGAATAACTTGCCCCAAAGCTGCAAGTTTAGCTGAAAACCGCTCACAGAAGTGTGCTTGTCTTTAGCACGCAGATGCCCAACTCCCAATGGGGTCTAAACCCAAATAAATCCGTTTTACCCTGCATAAAGTTTATACAGGGCAAACTCATAAATTGTTCGCCCTCTATAACACTGATAGAGAGATATGCACAGTTGTTTGCTCCCGCAGGTATTAATACATACTCTGAGTTAATTACTAAGTAGAAAGTGATTTTATTAAATACAGAAAGTAGGATTTAAGTGGTTCCAAGTAGTAACAGACAGAACAACGTAAGTCACCAAACAAAATGAAATAAAATGTGCAAAGCTATGTCTAATCAAACTGAATACAGATAATCTCACCCTCAGAGATGCTTCAGTAAGCTTTTTCTCAGACTGGACACCTTCCAGGCCTGGGCACAATTTTTTCCCCTGGTACAGCTCTTGTTGCAGGTCAGGTAATAGCTAGGGGATTCTTCCTGATGGCTCCTTCCCCCCCCCCCCCTCTTGTTCTCTTCCACCCCTTTATATATCTTTTGCATAAGGCCGGAACCCTTTGTCCCTCTGGGTTTCCACCCCTCACCCCCACTGGAAAAGCACCAGGTTAAAGATGGATTCCAGGTAAGGTGACATGATCACATGTCACTGCAAGACTTCATTACTCACTTGCCAGCACACACATTTACAGGAAGAGTAACAGGTAAACACAGCCATCTGCAGACAATTGTCCTGTTAATGGGAGTCATCAAGATTCCAAACCACTGTTAATGGCCCACACTTTGCATAATTACAATAGGCCAGGGGTAGGCAACCTATGGCACGTGTGCCAAAGGCAGCACGCGAGCTGATTTTCAGTGGCACTCACACTGCCCGGGTCCTGGCCACCGGTCCGGGGGGCTCTGCATGTTAATTTAATTTTAAATGAAGCTTTTTAAACATTTTAAAAACCTTATTTACTTTACATACAACAATAGTTTAGTTATGTTATAGACTTACAGAAAGAGACCTTCTAAAAACGTTAAAATGTATGACTGGCACGCGAAACCTTGAATTAGAGTGAATAAATGAAGACTCGGCACACCACTTCTGAAAGGTTGCCGACCCCTGCAATAGGCCCTCAGCGTAATAGTTCATATTTCTAGTTTCAGATACTTGAGTGGTACATTTATACAAATAGGATGATCACACTCAGTAGATTATAAGCTTTGTGTTGATACCTTACAAGAGACCTTCTGCCTGAAGCATATTCCAGTTACGTTATATTCACTTATATTTTTATAAAACGATTCCAGTTACATTATATTCACTTATTATGTTTTTATAAAACCATATAGACTGCACAACGTCACACCCTCTTCCTGAACTTACTGCCAGAGACTTGGACACTGACCATGGCGGAGGCAGTATACCTAAAATTCGTTTTGGGCTCCCCTATGGGGCAGACACTCCTGTGTCCCCCAAAAGGGAAAGAGATCCTGATCCAGCTGTAGGCTCACAGCTACCAGCTATGAGGGACCTTTCGCTGGCCAGCAAAATCCCCCCCCTTCACTCAGGTTGTGCTTGCTTCCAGCTAGGGTCCTTGGGGTTTGTTCCCACCGCAGCAGTCACCAGGACCCCAACTTCCAGCTCCAGGATACATGTCTCTGTGCACCTCTTCCACTCCATTACAGCCAGGTCATGCTTCTGGGTCTTAATTGCTTTGTCTCTTAAGTCCAGGCTGGTAGGCAGCCTTTTCTTTTTCCAGGTCAGCCTTTTCCCAGGCAAATTGTACATCAATTTCCATTTGTCTTCCCTTGAGACCATCACTCGATGAGCTGGGATACCACAGAGAACACCCTCCTGCCAGAACAGGCACCCCTTCCCTCCTGTTTTGCTAGGTTAGACACTCCAGTCAGCTTCAGCACAGACAGAGGTTGGGCCACACCCATCTGCAGTTCACTGAAACTGAGATGCACTCAGCTCAGGGGCTTCTTAGTTAACAGAGACATTCCCAGTGCCCAGTGTTCAGTCTTTCTGGGCAATTTGCAACTTGTGTAGTTTTAGCTTCTTTTGATCTTCATTCTTACTTATTTTGCTTCCTTTTCTGTCCCTACTTCCCTTTCCCGATTTATGCAAACAGAAAATAACAAACCAGTAACCACTTTGTTCTCCAGCCACCACACTTAAAACTCACTTAAAATCACTACCAGTATCTCAAAGCAATCAGCTGTGCACAGATCCTGCTCAACTACGCCACTGTGACGATGCTGGTTCTGGCGGGACACAACTGAGAGTGCCAATTCAGGACAAATTGCTCAAACAGGGCAGTTACAGCCCACGGCTGGGGTTTTTCCACCTCTAAGGCAAACCAAACCAGCCAGACAGTGAAGACTTTGGTTTCACCCCACTGGCTAACCACAAGCCACACAAACAATTCTCTTAGACACTCCAGTTTCCCAGTATCACCACCAGTGCCACTCGTTAGGGGGACAAATGGTTATGAAAACCAATACCCCAGTAAAAGAAAAAAGGTTCTCCTGATCCGAAAGGACCAAGCCCCAGACCCAGGTCAATATACAAATCGGATCTCAACCACAAATCACGCTGTTGCCAATCCTTTACAATCTAAAATCTAAAGGTTTATTCATAAAAGAAAAAAGATAGAGATGAGAGTTAGAATTGGTTAAATGGAATCAATTACACACAGTAATTGCAAAGTTCTTGGTTCAGGATTGCAGCAGTGATAGAATAAACTGTAGGTTCAAATCAAGTCTCCGGAACATCCCCAGCTGGGATGGGTCATCAGTTCTTTGTTCAGAGCTTCAGTTTGTAGCAAAGTCCCTCCAGAGGTAAGAAGCAGGATTGAAGACAAAATGGAGATGAGGCATCGGCCCTTTTATTAGGGTTACCATATTTTGAGCCTCCAAAAGGAGGACACTCCACGGGGCCCCGGCCCCGCCCCTGGCCCCGCCCCCTCTCCTGCTTCCCGCAAACATTTGATTCGCGGGAAGCCTGAAGCAGGTAAGGGGGGGTGTGGGGGGAGGAGGCGCGGCCCAGTCTGGCCCCCTCAGTGTCTCCAGCCTGGGTCGGCTCGGGCCCTGGGGTGCCACCCCCGGCCCGCCCAGCACTGCCAGTCCCCGGCCCGGCCCCCAGGCCCCCAGCCGAGCACCCCCGGCCCGCCCTGCCGAGCACCCCCGGCCCGCCCAGCACTGCCAGTCCCCGGCCCGGCCCCCGGCTCAGCACCCCCCGGCCCCCGGCTCGGCACCACCGGCCCGGCCCCCGGCTTGGCACCGTACCGCCGGCCCGGTCCCCGGCCCGGCCCCCAGCTCGGCACCGCTGGCCCGGCCCCCGGCTCAGCACCGCCGGCCCGGCCCCCGGCTCGGCGCCCCCGGCCCAGCACCGCCGGCCCCGCATGTTCCGATTTTCCCGGACATGTCCAGCTTTTTGGGATTTCCCCCCGGATGGGGATTTGGAGCCCAAAAAGCCGGACATGTCCGGGAAAATCCGGACGTATGGTAACCCTACTTTTATAGTCTTTTCCAGGTGTAAGAACACCTCTTTGTTCTTACTGTGGAAAATTATAGCAAAATGGAGTCTGGAGTCACATGGGCAAGTTCCTGCATACTTTGCTGAGTTACAAGGCGAATCTGCCTTCTCTACATGGGTCAATTGTATAGCTGATGGTCCTTAATGGGCCATCAAGCAGGCCAGGTAGAGCTAACACCAGCTTGTCTGGGATGTTTCCCAGAAGCAGAGCATAAGTTTGAAATACAGACAGTACAGAGCCAATATTCATAACTTCAACTACAAAATTACTACACACATATAAAGAACAGGAGTACTTGTGGCACCTTAGAGACTAACAAATTTATTAGAGCATAAACTTTCACGAAAGCTTATGCGCTAATAAATTTGTTAGTCTCTAAGGTGCCACAAGTACTCCTGTTCTTTTTGCGGATACAGACTAACACGGCTGCTACTCTGAAACCTACACACATATAGACAACATAATCATAACTAGTAAACCGTAACCTTGTCTTAGACACCTCATTTGACCCCCTTTATAGAAGATTTGGTGTCACTACAGGATCTTGGTTGCAACCATGTTCTATATGGTCCCAGATTGTATCAGTGACGTCACATACCCCAAGCCAGACTAGAAAACTGGTTTAAAACACCATTTTAAAGTATTCTTCCTACACAGTGTATATCCTAAAGAGGAAAGATGAGGCAAGGCACAGCTGATGGTTAAAAAATGCCTCAGGCAATCACAAGAAGGGGAAAAAAAAAAGAAAAAGAAAGAAAAAACACACATCCACCCCTCCCCACCCCCACCCCCTGCAGAAATCAGTTAAAATGAAGTCTTCCAAGTAGGTAAATACTCTGAAGTCAAGTATCTGCATTATGTCAAAAGAATTGCAAAATGGGTCTTTTGTGAGACACAATGAAGCAATTAACTTGGGGGACGTGCAGGGAATGCAAGCACAGAATTCATCAGCACCTGCAGAAGGAATAAAACAAAGTCATGTTTCACTAATGGGTGACAAATGGTGTGCTATGAGATCGGGCCAGCAGCCAGCAGGACATCAACTACCTGAAGGGGGGTTCCAAAGAGGATGGAGCTCGGCTGTTCTCAGTGGTGGCAGATGACAGAACAAGGAGCAATGGTCTCAAGTTGCAGTGGGGGAGGTCCAGGTTGGATATCAGGAAAAACTATTTCACTAGGAGGGTGGTGAAACACTGGAATGCGTTACCTAGGGAGGTGGTGGAGTCTCCTTCCTTGGAGGTTTTTAAGGCCCGGCTTGACAAAGCCCTGGCTGGGATGATTTAGCTGGGAATTGGTCCTGCTTTGAGCAGGGGGTTGGACTAGATGACCTCTTGAGGTCCCTTCCAACTCTGATATTCTATGATTCTATGATTCTATGATTCTATGATCGCAAGATAGGAGGAAAGGCTTTTGCAGTAGCTGTGATGTGCAACATTCAATGTTATTTCGATGATGGACGGAGCCTAGCGTTTAGTCATGCTTCTAGAGCTGCTGTTGGACTGGAATGTACATTACACACGACTGAGCTGTATCGCACCATGCACACGGAGAGCAACACAGGCACAGCATGAGACAGCAGCAACAAAGCTTCTCAAGGACTACGGCTGCTCTCCGGCAACTCTTTCAACGCCGTTTTCTCTGTGCTCTTGGTTCAGGCAGTATTTCAAAATGCTTAGACATTCTCTCCAGATTGAAATCCAGTCTCTGGGTCCATGCACACCATTGTGCCTTGCCTGAGGTATAGCAGAAGGACCTCATGCTGACACTGTACTCTCCCGAGACTAACTCAGGACTTGCATATAGCATTTTCTTAATCCTCACGGATGTACTTTGTTGGAAGCCCAGTCCCTGCCCTGGTCCAGCAAAGAAACTGATTCTCCATGCATCAGCCTAGAGGAATGAACATAAGCCCTGTACTGAATTGCTTTGTTACCTGAGTTTATATTAACAGGGTCAGCAGAGGCACTTGTGAGCTCATTATTTCTCTCAATTAGGTATCAACAGAAAGGCAGATAACTTGACCAGTTACAGTGGCAACTGACTATCAGTAGCTAATAACCTGGGGAGTCAATAAAATCTCTTAAAACCCACATCTACAGCAACACAAACGGATACACATTCCTCAGTTCCTTCTCTTCAGCTTAACCTGGGATCTACATCACCTTCCTAGGACAACCATCACCAAGGTTAGAGAGCCCTCTAACTACTCACTCAACTAGGGCTGTTCTCTCCCTCTAAAAAGTAGAGGTCTCACCTTCCGTTGCTCCCTGCGGAACCAGTTTCAGTTGTATTAAATTTCTCATTGACGTTTGTTTAAACACAAAAAACCCATGCCAGATTCCAACATGTGCTCGCAATCAATTGGGTTTTTTAATCCTTTCCTTTTAAATATATAAACAGTTGTTAGATTTTATTTCCCTCTGACAGGTGTTGAGTAGAACGACCTGTCAGATTATCAAATAGCTCTGCTCATTATATCCCTATTTCACATCTGACTGTTCCCCAGTAACCCGAAAGGATTTGTTGAGTATGTTTTTCCCCCATCCTTGTTTATGCAGAGTAACAAGAGAGTGGTGGTTTTGGGGGGCCTTCTTTCTAAAAGGAAGACTGAAGCCAGAAGAACATTGAAATGGAAGATCAGAGAGAACAAGGTGAGAGAAGGAAATAGATCCATCTCTCCAAGGGTTTTAGGCCCCGTCTACATCTAAAACTTAGATCAACCTAGCTATGCGAAAAATTCATACCCCTGACAGAAGTAGTTAAGCCAACCTAAGCCCCAGTGTAGACACTGCTAGGTTGACAGAAGAATTCCTCCTTCATCATTGTAGTAAGTGTCTAAACTACAGCAGCACAGTTGCAGCACCTGTAGTGTAGACATACCCTTACATGGCTGCCCATCTCTGTAGTACTCTAGTGCACTTCATTAGAGTCTCTGGCGCTCGGGGTCACAACTCTCCTTGCAGTCATTTTTTGTTGTTTCTAGTGGTTTGGAAATAGAAAATCCCCCAAAGCGTTAGCATAACATGAAAAAAGGGGGAATAAAGAGAAAAGTTATTTTGGCCCCGATGAGATATTTAAGAATTATCAGGCAAATGTAGTTTTTTTTGAGCTTCCAGTAACCGGCATTTATTCTACTGCTAGACAGTATCTAGGAAGTTCAGATAATGGCAGAACCTCCATTCCTCTTCCCCCAGGAAATGGCACTCTCCAAGGAATAGGTATGTTTTACCTTTTATTGACTTTTTTAAAAAACCAACAAGACAACTGTAGTGAATTCTCAAATTTCTAGCATACTGGAGTTCCCCTTTGCTACCTTGGCCTGTGTTTGAAGCAAGGCACCTTTCAGATAAGATTTGGAAATCAGTACAGGAACATAGCGAACAGAGAGTGGACAGAGTGAAGCTTCCGGTGAGACAGGAGCAGCACGCACCCTGACACAAAAATCCCCTGCTCCAAAGGGCATTATGACCACCACTACAGAAAGCCCCTCGTACACATTTAAGTCAGTACTGTGCTTCATACCAGAAGATAGAGGGTTATTTGGGAGCTTGCTCATAAAATAGAAGAGAACCAGTTTTGCAGGAGAGACAGCTCTCTCAGACAATAACCCCCCTGCGAGTTCTGTGTAGCAGGCAGTCCGCTTTCTCCCCTGAAAGAGAGGCAAGGGAGAAACTCAGGACCTGAAAAATTATTGTCTTCAGAGAGCTCTGCTTTAATTACACTTTAAAAAAGCAATTGCCATCCTGCCTTGGTGCTCCCAGATTAAATCAGCTACACTGCTTCAGCATGAGGGACCACTAGTTCCAATTAGTGTCTCTCTCAGAGACTCCAGATTAATAAGGGTGACATGCTTTGGGGGTTCACCCAGACCGGCACAAGGCTGTGTCACTGCCTGCCCTGTAACCCTGTGTTCTTCTGTGCTATCTTGCTTCGGCTCAGAGCCCTGAAACTAGCCTCTTGCTTACAACACAATGACCTCACTCTGGCTTTCACCAGTGAGGTTATTTCTTGCTGGTTGACACCAACTGCCCTTCCAGCCAGGAGTCTCCCCAGCACTGTCTCCTCTGCAGTACTCAGCCTCTCTCACTGTAGCACCCACAAACCTTATCCAGGCTGCTGCTAGCTTTAAACAGACAGTACACGGTATCAGCCCATTAGTTTGGCTGAAGAGGTTACCCTTCCCTTTGAACTACTGCACTGAGATGGTTGTACAATAAAACAAGATGAAGTTTGTTAGCAAAGATCAGAAATGTAAGTGATACCAAGTAGAAGGAATTGAGATAGAATTGTTACAAACAAAAGTAAAAACATGTTTCTAGGACTCAAACCTAACAAGCTAGAGTCTTGGTCTTGCCTATATTCAGGTTTCCAGAGACTTTCATCCCCATGTTTGAAAGGTTCCACTTTTCTCAGATGTACAAGAGCTCTGGCCTCTTGTATCTGCCCAGTAATGGAGACCAAAATGGCTCCATCCAGACTTAGATCTTCCAAAGTTAAGTGACCTTGCTTCAGGAGGCAGAAAGGTTTCCTGGAGCTGCAGCTTCCATCCCCTGTCAAGATTGTTAAGTGGCCGTCCTCCACACTGGTTTGCCTAATGGCTTTGTCTACTTTCAAAGTAAGTACTTTCCTTGTTTCTTCTTGCTCAACTTACAAGGGAGGCACATTCAAGCAGACAGAACCACATTCCTTTGTCTAGGATGGGGTGACTTAAGCCCTGTCTGCCAAACACCACTTAAGAACTTATTTCCAGCACATAGTTATAATATTTCATACATCACCTGTGCATACACCACACCAGAACATTAATGATCAGCATGTTGCCAGTTCGCATATGACACCTTACAGGACCCCTTTTAGATACAGATTATGCCAACAGTGAGTTGGGACACTGAGCTGGTCAGGTCAGCTGAGGCTGTCAGCTACCTACCAGGGAACCCCCTGCCCTCTGGTATTGGGATGCTCTTAGGGTCAAAGGGGGTCTGAGAATTATTCAGAAATTGTGGTTATGGTCTCATGAAACTGCTGCAAGAGGACGGAGCTGTGGGTTTGTGTCAATGATTTGATACACAATTTAAAAGAAGTTATTCAGCTGTGACTGATTCAGCTATTCGAAGAAGGGTTGTCTGAAAGCTGCCTGACCCGCTCTGAGTAAGGGGGGGAACAGAGGAGCTAAAGGGAGTTTTAAATTGCCTTTGTATCAATTTTCTGACTGTCATTTCTGGAGCACTTTGTGACCCACTGGACACTTTCAACTCTCCCTTTGCATCTCACTTGTACTGCATGAGCTAAAAGAATCCAGCAGGTCACAAAGCACTGCTGAAAAGGCAGTCACCAAAAGTGGGAGATGGGAAGTAGGAGTGGAGTCAGGAACAGAGACACATATAGCATTTTACATCTTCAAAGCACAGGGCAAATGTTAACCAGCACCAGCCCTGGGAGGCAGGCCTCATCCCTGCTTCACCAATAGGAAAAGCCCTGGAGAATGTCATTGACTTGGTCAGGCTCACATAAGAAGTCCGTGGCATAGCTAGGAACAGAATTCAAGTTCCTGGATCCCAGTTCTATAGTCAGCCCACTAGGCCACCTTGCCTTTAATAAAGCAGAAGTGCTAAGGCTCAGGAAATTAAAGAAAAGAAAGGGCGGCCAAAGAACTTCAGTAATATATTCCACATCATACCAGAAGAGTTTCAATAATCTTCCTTCCACACTTCTAGCTTGGGCATTTATCTGGCATGGGTCACTGTAGTATCCAAGCTCACGTCATTTCTCTCCCCCTGTATGAAGCATTGTCCATGCTGGAAGTTGCATAATGTGCTACACATAAGTAATTTTAATCATTTTTAAATGAAAAAAAGGATCTTTATTTAAAAGCCCTCCAGACTGGTCTATTAGAACCTGGCTTGGATTGCTGAAGGCACCTGGACCAATGCACTCAAGCCATCTGTTAATGCCACACTAAAACCAAGGGAGGGGGTCAGGCCGGCCGGCACAGCACGGGCTGGTCTGGGAGCTGGGCTGGCTGGTGCAACTGGGATGGATCACAGTGGACCAAAGGCAAATCAACCAACCCAAGCATTTTGGGTGATGGCAGCATTCCAGAATGCCTGTCTCAGTCTCATGACTGTGGGCCAGTAGCCTGCGTGTGTATTAACTAAATGGAGCCAATGGAGCGAAGTTCACGTGCACTCCGTCTTGCCAAGCAGCAGCTACAGTGCTGAGTAGAAGGGAACAGTTAAAGGCCTTTGCTGAAGGGGCTGTCACAAACTGATGGTGTCACAGATGAGATCTACATTAGCTCAGTGGGGGGAGGGATAGCTCAGTGGTTTGAGCATTGGCCTGTTAAACCCAGGATTGTGAGTTCAATCCTTGAGGGGGCCACTTGGGGATCTGGGGCAAAATCACTACTTGGTCCTGCTAGTGAAGGCAGGGGGCTGGACTCAATGACCTTTCAAGGTCCCTTCCAGTTCTAGGAGATGGGATATCTCCGATAATAAGAATAAGATCATGCTAAGGAGTCACAAAGGAGGATCACTTTTTTGTTTGGTTTTGCCAAATTTTCAGAAAGTGACCAAATGGCCTCAGCAAAGCGGCAAAAAGGTGACAATCCCCTTCCCCCTTGGGCGTTCATGCGGAGGTGTTTCCTGGCCCCCTGGGGCTGCGTGGTGTTTTGACAGTTGGAAACTGGAGTTTTTAACTCAGTCTGGTGCATTTAAGACTCTGCAGCATGCTGTGAAGGGTGGTCGCTGGGAACTGAGTTCTCCTGAGTGAGTTGTTCCAAACAGTAGATATAAAGTGACATCAATTGGTGAAGCATTCTTGGAGTCTGTGTCAATCTGAGCTGAAGCAACGCATTAAGAGGAATCTGGGCAGCGGCAGGCTGCTCTGGATTTGATCACCCTCCATTTTAAAACATTTAGAAATCTAGAAACATTTAGATTAAAAAGGTGGACTGACTTGGCAATTTACTGTGAGGCTGGGGAAAGAGAGAAGTTGGAGATGTGGGGGCTTCCCCAAGACATTTGCTTCTCCCTTTATGCTAAGAATCATGGGGAGCCCTTGGTTACACCGTTAGAGCATAAACCAGGGAGTTTAATGGGGGACTCTATCTCCCCTAGTACCACCTTGTGTTCCTTCCCTGGCTGGGCTCTCATGTCCTTGACCTCAAGGATGCATCTTTCAGAAAATTGAAACTCTCACCCTGAAATTTCAGGGCTGGGTAATGAATCCCACATTACTAATCTCACATGTCAAAGGAACAGTGTCCAGTGTTGTAGTGAAGTCTGGAAATTCTGTGTCTGTATCCTGATGTGAAGTGGACAGGACAGGAAGGACCAAAAGCCTTGGATTGACTTATCTTTTTGTCTCCTACTCAACTAAACAGCCCTTGCATGTTACAGAAGTAGCAAGCCTTGGAAAGAAGCCATCCACATAGGAAGAGTAGCTATTTAGTTGTTAAAATTCTTTTATGTTGGCATAAATTTTTTTGCTCCTTCCTTTATTGCATTCCTTTTATTATACTTATTATAATTTATCCTCCTTTAAATCTTCCTGTTCTACCAGACCCATGGTCACTTATGTCCACATGCAATTCCATTAATCTGTCAATCGTATGGGACTTGTTTGTGCATCTAGAAGTATTTTTTCACACAACGCACAGTCAGTCTGTGGAACTCTTCACCAGAGGATGTTGGGAAGGCCAAGATTATAACAAGATTTAAAAAAGAACTAGATAAGTTCATGGAGGATAGGTCCATCAATGGCTATTAGCCAGGATGGCAGGGATGGTGTCCCTATCCTCTGTTTGCCAGAAGCTGGGAATGGGTGACAGGGGATGGATCACTTGATGATTACCTGCTCTGTTCATTCCCTCTGGGGCGCTTGGCATTGGCCACTGTGGAAAGACAGGATATTGGGCTATATGGACCTTTGGTCTGACCCAGTATGGCCATTCTTATGTTCTTAAGAAAACATGACAATGTGTAGATGATCTGACTCATGTAGGCCTGTCAACAGGGACAGAGCTAGTTTCCTTTGAAAGTTTGCTAAGAGCTTCCTGCTGATGCTATAAAACAGATCTTCTAACTTGCCTATATGCTCGGGGTCTGACTGATCGCCATTTTTGGGGTCGGGAAGGAATTTTCCTCCAGGGCAGATTGGCCGAGCCTCTGGAGGTTTTTCGCCTTCCTCCGCAGCATGGGGCAGGGATCTCTAGCAGGAGGGTCTCTGCCGATTGAAGTCACCTAAAACAGGATTGGGGACTTCAACAGCAGAGTCCAGGGAAGGGGTAGGGACGGTTTTATGGCCTGCAGCATGCAGGGGGTCAGACTAGATGATCATAATGGTCCCTTCTGACCTTAAAGTCTATGAGTCTATGAGTGTGAGGGCATATTTTTCCAGACTCCTGTCTGATACAGTGGCTTTTTTCCCCTCCCTCAGTCTTGTCAATTACTCAATATTCTGTCCTATCAAGGAATTTTATTTTTCAGAGTCAGAACCTTCAAAAATCAACCTAAAGATAATGAGTAGTGCATTCTTAGCAACAGTTAGGGAATGGTGAATTTTGATCTGCTATAAAATACGGTATGTCGTTCATATGGAATGTCTGTCATAAATGACATGTTACCATATTTCTCATGACCTTGAAACTTGTAACTTGCATGTGAGGGACAAGATAGTTGCCGTCAATATCATTTCCAGCCTGGTGCTTCAGCAGGAGGAATTGATTACAATCCAACTGTGATTCACCAGCAACGGAATGAAGAACAATACTGTCCATTGTGTGCCAAGGACCAGGGAATAACATCCCTTATTTCTCCCGACATGTCGTCTCCTCCAGGATCTTGTTGCAATACTTAGGATGGGAATAGGGATTGTTAGCTACGCCAGAGCTTGCCTCTTGCCATGTGATGTTGTGGCCATGCAGCAGCACACACGGTATATGGCTTTGGGTCATTGAGAGCTCACTCATATACAAGCCTGATATTTGAGTCATTCTCTTCTAATTGCTCCTGGGCTAGCATCTTGTGCCACTTTCTTCGAAGCTCTGCAAGGCAATAACATCTGCCAAGTGAACATGAGCATATTTTAGGGCAGAACATATTAAATGCTGCTTCATCTGAGTTGCCCTATGTGCACTTTCAAACTGAAAACTTAAAAATCAGTACTTTGGTCAGCAATCCCAGCAACACTTGCATTTGCTCGTATTTCACAGGCATCTAAAGGACCAGGGGGTACATTGTGCAATCTTGGTGAAGGAGATATCTTAGGGCGTCAGTTCTTCAATGTATAATGCCCCCAAAGAATCCTGGGTATAGCTAAACATAGAGAGGTGACATGAAATAGAAAAAATAAAATATAATTGAATAATTAGTTGTAGTTGCTGCTGACTTGCACCATCTGAATCTAATGGACTCTTCACAGCAGGGTAATTTGTTCATTTTTTTGGATCCAAATGGGTGAGTTAAATAGAAGCTTAATTCACTTGTGAGCTCCCACCTACCTCAGAAAACTGGGACTTGAGTCTTGCAGACTCAGCTGGAAAAAAGGTGTCTTCAAAGCAACATTACTGTACTGGAGCCTCTGTCTTGAGCATCATAGAATCATAGAATCTCGGGGCTGGAAGGGACCTCAGGAGGTCATCTAGTCCAAGCCCCTGCTCAAAGCAGGACCAATCCCCAACTAAATCATCCCAGCCAGGGCTTTGTCAAGCCTGACCTTAAAAACCTCTAAGGAAGGAGATTCCACCACCTCCCTAGGTAACCCATTCCGGTCCTTCACCACGCTCTTAGTAAAAAAAGTTTTTCCTAATATCCAACCTAAACCTCTCCCACTGCAACTTGAGACCATTGCTCCTTGTTCTGTCATCTGCTATCACTAAGAACAGTCTAGATCCATCCTCTTTGTAACCCCCTTTCAGGTAGTTGGAAGCAGCTATCAAATCCCCCCTCATTCTTCTCTTCTGCAGACTAAACAATCCCAGTTCCCTCAGCTTCTCCTCATAAGTCATGTGCTCCAGACCCCGAATCATTTTTGTTGCCCTCCGCTTCTGGAAGAACCTTCCCACGTGCTGATTAAAAACAATCTCCCAGACTCACCAAGCTTGCCAGAAGTTCTGTGGGATAGTTAGACAGAAGGGAGGCCAGGAATTACTGTGGTCAACTCCTTCCTGGGTAACGAACTGGCTAAAAAAGACATGCCATGGCAATGCGTGTTCCGCTAGTCCCATCTGTGATTCAGGTAGGGAAGAACAAAGTGGGATTTCAGGTGGGTAAATTCCCTTTGCCTCAGCAGTTTGTTCTGGGAGGCAGAGGGGTGCTGAGTGCTCTTAGTTACAAATGTTTGCTGTAACAGAGGAACTTCATCCCAGTCCACTTGGTCAGCCTGCAGCTTCTAGTCCAAGCTTTTAAAACTTGCCTGAAGACCTTGCTCAGCTAGAGCCTATTCCAGTCCACTGAAGCCAGTAGAAAGCATCCAGTTGACTTCAATAGATTCTGAATAGAGCCCACAGCTGGACCATTTTCTAAGTTACGTCCCAGCCTTCTGAAGTTGCCTGAGCCAAGCCTCAGTAGATTGTGTGAAAGGAGATCGCAGCTCATTGTGGAGGAGTTGCCGTAGTCTTTGGATTTGGATTCAGAACTGAACCCGAGAACAGATGTCTGCAAGGACTGCAGAATAGGCTGGATACCAAGAGAGTGAGGCAGGGAGAACATGTGCATGTGCTACATACAGAGAGAGAAAAGGGATTAAGTGATTCAACACAGTGCTTCTGCAAGTCATAATTTTAAGGCTCAGAAGCCTCATTAAAATTAGCTTTGACAGATGCTTAATTTTATTGCCACTTTCCTGAATAAAATTTGAGTTCTATCCTATTAGGAAGATGGCTTTTTTTCTTCATTCTGAAACCAGCATCTAATCTGAACTCTGTGTCTGTGGGTATGTTTTCACACCACATCCTTTAGAGAATTGATCAGAAAGAAGTAGTTTCTCTAGCTTGGCACTTTGTTGTATAAGGATCTAACACAGTTAATGTCTAACCTTTTGTTCAGTGTGTGTGAATAGCCAGGTGTTCTATAAACAAGCCTGATGATTTATGCAGCCCATTACAGAGTGTTGTTAAGGGGGAGAGAGTCCCCCTACTTCCCCATGCTATTAAAGATGCATGATAAGCAAAGTTGGAGGTGTAGCTCTTTTGCGCTGAGTCATATATGCACACTTATATAAAAATGTGAATGCTGCCTTTAGACAAAGAAAGCTAGGGTAAACTCAATCTAGGGCCTAAATGGAGTAAGGTGTAAAGAGACATGCATCTCTGTTTTGTGTTCAGTTAGGAGGAACATGAAGTGGGAGTATCAAGAATGTCAAGGGGCAACTGACCTTTGACCTTGTATAACATTTATGTGTGTGTGAGAGAGGCTTTAAAATGTGCTAGTCTGGAAAGTAACACTTGAGAAATGGCATTATGAGGCTACAGGCTTGTTCTCTCAATGACTCCAGATCAAATCTACTCAGTGTAGAGTGTTCGTGTTTTCTAACTGCCATCCTGTAGACTTCCTCCAGAATCTGAGAATCAAGCTGGGTTCTTTCCTTCTTGCACACCATTGCCAGCAATGAATGTTCTTCAGGCCACATCAGCCCTCAGAGACACCATCAGTGGATTTTCACAAGTGTTTGGAACTTGGTAAACAATTCCATTGCTCATTGCCCAAGGAGTAGACTTTCCAGCTCCCTCTTCGTTGTTTTGGCTCTGGAGGGCTAACGGAAGTAAAAAAGTAGTAATATTGTCCAGTCCACTGAAGTCAGCAGATCTGACTCATGTACAGATGGGGATGGAGGACAGACTTTACCGAGTAGCAAAGGGCCATTTCTACATAGTAATTCTCCTCTGAGCAGACTCTCCATAGGTGTGCAGATGAGTTAACAAAAAAACAAAACTAAAATCGCTAGCCCTGCAGAGTTTACAATAAGGGCAGGTCTACACTAACCCCCCCAATTCGAACTAAGGTACGCAACTTCAGCTACGTGAATAACGTAGCTGAAATTCGAAGTACCTTAGTTCGAACTTACCTCAGTCCAGACGCGGCAGGCAGGCTCCCCCGTCGACTTCGCGTACTCCTCTCGCCGAGCTGGAGTACCGCAGTCGATGGCGAGCACTTCCGGGTTCGACTTATCTCGTCCAGACAAGAAGGGATAAGTCGAACCCAGAAGTTCGATTTGCTTGCCGCCGAACTACCGGGTAAGTGTAGACCTACCCTAAGTTATAGATATTTTATCTATTTCAATGCCGACGGCATGCTAAACTTTATACAGTCCTTGTCCTGAACATCTTATGGAGTGCTATGCTAATGTAGAATGGCTTTCAAATAAATGAGTATGGGTTGACAAGCCCTGGGAAAGGAGGTGGTTTGAGAGGGACAAAGGTTGTAGGACAAGATCATGAGATGCTTTTGTTATGGATCCTTATTGGATCCTTTCTTAATGTATAGTTAGTGTTCAGGGGAAAATATGACCTATTTGGGGTTTTGAGGAAAGTCAGTTGAGAGCAATTCCAAGGAAGTAGAAATCTATTACAGTCCATGGATGGCTAAATGATGGTAACTGAGCCACCTGAGAGATAAGAAATCTGAGTGTGGTCCCCAGGCTGGTGGGGTTGGAGGACAGTATCGGGGAATGCGGGTGTGGGTACATCCCTGTCACCCGCAAGCTAAAATATTGATGCAAATTGCTGTCCTTGGTAACTTCCTTCTTCCCCATTCCTATGTTGCAGTTCTTCACCTCCCGGAGTGTTTGAGAAAGAATATGAAATATACCGGGATTACAATGCAGAAGGTCAACTTCTCCACTACAGGTAGCTGGAATTTATCTACAGTAATGGGGCTTTGTCTTCTGAGAATGACTGAAATGTAAACACTGCCATATTGTGTGTGGGATTGGGGACGCTATTTGTGAGTGTGTCTGTGTGGGGAAAGCAAACTTCATGTAGCAGGAGGTATTGAACGCCTTCTCTCTTTATTTCTTTTGATCTTCCTTTGTAAACTTTGGCTCCCTAATGTGAGGATGAGAATGTTGTCTCCTAGTTACTTAGAGTGGAAGCTCTTTGGGACAGGAATTGTTCACTACTGTGTTTGTATAGTACCTACCACAGTGTGGGCTTGGTCTGGGTTGGACCTTAGGCACTAGCATAATAAACATGATAACAATGGTTAGAGCAGGGCATTTGGAGCCCTGGGCTGGAGGCAGTTTGGTGACTGGGCTGGGAATGGAATGTAGGAGTTTCCTTGTTCTCAATCCTTTAGACCAGGGGTCGGCAACCTCTCAGAAGTGGGGTGCCGAGTCTTCATTGATTCACTCTGAGTTAAGGTTTCACGTGCCAGTCATACATGTTAACGTTTTTAGAAGGTCCCTTTCTATACATCTATAATATAGAACTAAACTATTGTTGTCTGTAAAGTAAATAAGGGTTTTAAAATGTTTAAGAAGCTTCATTTATAATTAAATTAAAATGCAGAGCCCCCCCCCCCCCCCCCCCCGGACCGGTGGCCAGGACCCGGGCAGTGTGAGTGCCACTGAAAATCAGCTCGTGTGCCGCCTTCGGTACGTGTGCCATAGGTTCCCTACCCCTGCTCTAGACCCCGCTGCCTCGCCAGTGTGTTTGATTTCTTTCCTGCTGAGCATGGGCTGGATAAGACAGTAGCAAATATTCATTTATGGGAGTGATTATTCTGTGTGCGTTTCAGAGGTTATAAACATTGTACTTCAGACAGAAGGCTGCCGGTCTGTTTCTTCTATGCTGTAATCTTGTCGTTTGAAATATGCTCAACTGCTTACATTAGGATTTTGTATAAGAAATTATCAATATTTGCTTTGATTTCTCATTAATGGTAAAACTCGATATTAAAAAAGCAGAGGGGGAAAACCCCACCTCCATATTCTCTGCTTGCTGCTCACAAAGCCCTGTAAGGCTAATGGGACTCTCACATCAAGAGGAAAATGGGGACCCATTTCAGGAATTATGCAGACTCCAGCAGCCTGGAGCTCTGTCAGTCGCTGCTGCCTTCTCAGTGAGCCTGCAGCTTGCCAGGATCTGCCATGCCATCACCACGGGGCCGGTTTTTGTTGGCTTTCTGAGGTTTTGTTTGGGGCTGTAGGTGTTTGTTTATCTGGGTTGTCTGTCTCGTCAGAAAGTTCAGTTGGTTTCAGGCACAGATCTTCTGCCACCAGGCCTCCTCAATCTCTACAGGCAGAGGAGTTGGAGGCTTCACCTGGAGGAAGGGAAGATAACAATGCATAACGTCAATCATATCTCTAAGTAGAGACAACCCATGGTAAGAGTGTCTAGCACTTCTGCACACGGTGCACCTTAGAACTGTGGTTGAACCAGTGCATTTTTTGTCCTCCAAACACAATGCACTGCATTGGGAGGTATGGCTAAATCACTACAGTTGTAGCATTGATGGCTTCCTGGTTGTTCTAGGCAGAAGCTGTTGAAGACTACATGCGTTCAGCTAAGCCACATACTTCCATTACAAGCTGACTTGTGAAATGCTCTACGTGGTCATTGCATGTGGACAGACAGTGTTTGTACACATAGTGAAAGTTCAAGGTGTTCTAAGCAATGGCTTACTGCAGCACTTCCCCTCTTAGTGTAGACAAGGCCAGAGAGGTCTGTCCCAGTCTGTTCTCTAGAGCTGTCTATCCAAATTGGGGATGGTAGGATTTTCTCTTCCTGACTGGCAGAGTCCAAAGTAATCCAGAAAATAATACTTGGACATTAGTTTCCTCTAATGGAGTCGTTTTATCTAATATCAAACCTGAGGCCTCTCTCACACGGACTCGCTGTCTAGAGGGCGCAAGCAGCCTGCCTGATTCCAGTCACAACCTTGCAGTTCACAGGAAGGTGGGATTGAGCACTGATGTGCTGTCTGACTGTCTCCAGAGCATCATGCTTACATTAATGTATCTCTTAAGGATGTTAGCGCTGTTGGTCAGTGGGTGTCAGATTTCCGGCTTGGATATGAGCGTCAAGGATTGTTCAGTTCAGTGTTCCTCTGAGCCTTGATTAACATTCACAGTGTGTGAGCTCCGAATGGGACATCTGTAGGCTCCAGAAATTAAGGACAGGTTCTTGCACCAGTTGCAATCACTTCAGTTTTTATTTCCGACCCACTGTTTCAGTTTCCCCCAGTTAGTTTCAGAGCCTTAAAATGCTACCTGCCCTGCTGGAGGAATACCATTGAGTAACAGAATACACTCCTTTCCTGCCAAATATTTGGCATTTTGAGTCTCCAGGACTGTGTGGAAGGGTCGTCTATGATTCTTCAGCAACGTTTGTTCTGTAACATGAGTAGAGGCTGACTGATATTCTCTCCACCTTACATCCACTTTGGACAGCTTAAGATTTCAACTGGGTCCAGGGCTCATCACAGCAGTGCCTTATCTTTAGGGGTCCAAGTGGTGCTCTGGGAAAAGCATAGATTATTACTATTTATTCTTATTTATGATTTGTATTGTGGTATCCCCTGGGAGCTTCAGTCATGAACCAGACCCCGTTGTGCTAGGCACTGTACAAACACAGGACAGACAGACAGTGCCTGCTCCAAATGTCTTACAATGTAAGTGAGACAAGGGGGGTGAGGTGATATATTTTATTGGGCCAACTTCTGTTGGTGAAAAGACGTGCTTTCAAGCACACATGGAGCTGTTTTTCAGGTCTGGGAAAGGTCTGAAGAAGAGCTGTGTGTGAACTTGAAAGCATGTCTCTTTCACCAACAGAAAAGGTGCAATAAAAGATAGTTCTTCACCCACCTTGTCTCTTTTCTGTCCTGGGGCTGACACAGCTATACGCTGCAAACTACAATCTAAGTATAAGACAAGAGGCAACAGGAGAAGCACAAGGAAACAGAGACAATACTGGTCACTATGATAGGCAGCCTCAGGTGCTCTGCTGTAATTTGGCCTCAGTTTAAGATGAGCTGGAGCTCCCTGCATGAAGCTACCCTTAGACCAGCATGGTGCCTGGTTAGTGACTCATCCATTTTGACGTGATTAATAGTCAAAATCTTCCCGTTGAAGAGGTTCTTGCTTGTGTGATTTGATGGCTGTTGGCAGGGCTGATGTGGTGGTCAGAGCTGGGTCAGAAGCCTGCAGAGGCTGAGTTTGTAACTTTCAGCCTGCATAGCCAGCTATAAATATCTCCTTTCAACTGTCTACTTTGCTAGTCCTGTAACTTAGGGTAGGTCTATACTTACCTCCGGGTCTGGCGGTAAGCAATCGATCTTCTGGGATCGATTTATCGCGTCTTGTCTATACACGATAAATCGATCCCGGAAGTGCTCGCCGTCGACACCGGTACTCCTGCTCGGCGAGAGGAGTACACGGAGTCGACGGGGGAGCCTGCCTGCCACGTGTGGACCCGCGGTAAGTTCGAACTAAGATAGTTCGACTTCAGCTACGTGAATAACATAGCCGAAGTTGCGTATATTAGTTCGAAGTGGGGGGTTAGTGTGGACCAGCCCTTAGTTTCGTTTGCATTAAGAACATAACATAAGAACGGCCGTACTGGGTCAGACCAAAGGTCCATCTAGCCCAGTATCCTGTCTGCCGACAGTGGCCAATGCCAGATGCCCCAGAGGGAGTGAACCTAACAGGCAATGATCAAGTGATCTCTCTCCTGCCATTCATCTCCATCCTCTGACAAACAGAGGCTAGGGACACCATTCCTTACCCATCCTGGCTAATAGCCATTAATGGACTTAACCACCATGAATTTATCCAGTTCTCTTTTAAACGCTGTTATAGTCCTAGCCTTCACAACCTCCTCAGGTAAGGAGTTCCACAAGTTGACTGTGCGCTGCATGAAGAAGAACTTCCTTGTATTTGTTTTAAACCTGCTGCCCATTGATCTCACAAGAGGAATTCATTTACACTGACTATCTGGCCTGTCAAAATTAATCTCCATTTGGACCGTGGGATGAAAAACAAACTTCCTAAAAGTAAGAGATCAGACTTCCCAACACAAATGGCAATGACTTTTTTTATTGTAACCCTATACCATTGAATGACCTTAACATTCCGGCTTGACAAAGCCCTGGCTGGGATGATTTAGTTGGGGATTGGTCCTGCTTTGAGCAGGGGGTTGGACTAGATGACCTCCTGAGGTCCCTTCCAACCCTGATATTCTATGATTCTATAGCCTGTGTTCTCTTATATACACCTGCAAAGCGCTGTATGTGAAGGTGGTGGGTGAGCTTGACCAGCCTAATAACAACCATTCCTCAAGCCTTCCTCTGTGAGCTGAGTAAGTTGCATGCCCATTTTGCAGGTGAGGAAACTAACCGGGGAAATGATTTGCCCAAGTTCTGTATCATTGTTCCAGCTGGTATTAAACTCCGGGGTGCCTGGCCCATTAGACCACATGGTCACTCGTTTAGTTTGCAGGTAGCAGTGGGAATACTCATTCAGTATGCATCCAGGTGAGTGACTGAGCAAAGCCAAACAAGGCTGGAGAGGTAACTGAGAGTCTGTGATTTGTTTTGTGAGCAGCTATTTCTGTAAACAGGACAGAGCAAGCAAGACAGTGATTTGATGCTGATCAATTCTGACCCTCTGCCAGCTGGATTATCACACTGGATACAAGCTCCAATAAGATAGAAGAGAAAATGTAGGTTCTCTCAGTGACAGCAACTCCATCTGCAAGTGGGCGAATGCCCCCCTCCCACCAGTCAGGAGGTTTGTGTAGCCTTACTGCTAGCATGTACAGTGCCTTGTCTGCCTTATGCACGCCAGCAACACATCTTGCAACAGCTGCCTGTGTTTTCTCTTCCTTTCATGCGGGGCCTTTTCCAGCAACCAAGCAATTAAAGGATGAAATTTCACTGTGGTTAGCACACACGGGCTGTTTGCCTTAGCACAAGCTTTGCTGGAGAGAGAGACTTCCATTTCTTTCCCCTCTCAGCTTTATTGGCTGTAAAACACAGATTACCCCTACCTCCCCCAAATCTGTGCCAGATGGGAAGCTAATTAGCCGCTTCAAGCCCCCTGCTTGTTTAATTAGCTAAGAGTGGATTATTTTCTTCAGGTACCAGGCAGAGATGTCCTTTACGCGTGGGCCTCTGTGTGCAGTCAGGAGAGAAGAGCTCCTATAATAAAAGTGGGAGCTTCTTTTGAGGGTATGGCTAACCCCCCATTAAGGTGTAGCTATGTGGGCTTTGGCTTCTGTGCAACCATTCTCTTGGCACCAAGGGTGAAAGTTAGGGCCTGGGCTTCCAGCTGATCCTAGTGATTTTTGTGTGCCCAAATTGACACATGTAAAGGGCTTGATTTTTAGGGGCAGGTGGTTGGTGCTTTATGAAATCAACCCCCCTCTTGGATTTAAGAACAGGAGTACTTGTGGCACCTTAGAGACTAACAAATTTATTAGAGCATAAGCTTTCGTGGACTACAGCCCACTTCTTCTAATAAATTTGTTAGTCTCTAAGGTGCCACAAGTACTCCTGTTCTTCTTTTTGCGGATACAGACTAACACGGCTGTTACTCTGAAACTTGAATTTAAGGTGTCTCAGCTTGGGCTCCCCCAAAATGGAAGCAGTCAGACTCGCTAGGCATAGCTGAAAATCTTGGGCAAGGTGCTGCACTGTGAAAGGAAATACATGGGCTATAAGGACACAAGGAGAGAACTCTGGCCTAGAGCACTGCTGGGAGCACAGGAAGGTGAGCAGAACCCACAGAATCATGACACAAAATGGCTGTTGTGCTTGGGCACAGCCTGGCAACACAGAGCCAGCTCAGAAGTCACCTTCCTGGGCTGTGTCAGGAGGCAGTGGGTTCGGTCCCTGGTGAGGAGACAGTGCTTCATGTCACGCTTAGACTAATCATCAGATGGGGGTCCATGTGCAGCAGTCGCTTGGCCGGAGAAAGGGGGTTTGTTTTGAGAGTGGTTGGGGACGATCCGAAGATCTCCCTGATCTTCCCCCTGACTTTCCAGCATGCTCACACAGACATTGAGCGCGTGACTGAAATGGACCAGAGCAAGGATAGATAAAGGTTTAAAGGCTAAATCCTGCCCCAGTTTGAGGTACGCATGTCGCTGCCTGGCTTGCAGAATTCCCTCCTGCACTGCAGCTGAGCTCTCCACGGTGCAGGAGTGCCATGCATTTGCTGCCTGCGCTTTCATCAAAGCTGCCCCCACAATCATTCAGCCTCAGAGTAGCCACCTTATTATATTCAGCAGCTTGCAAATTCTAGGCAGCATCCATTCATAAAACGCTCCTGAGCAGTTACTGTAGGGCAGGGATTTAGTATCCGAATAGAGCCAAAACAAAGCATTATCTGCAGGGCAGGAGTGGTGCTGGGGGGGGCTAAGACATGGAATATTGAGAGTGGGGGAGCATGAGGCAACTCCTCCCCCCAACCCTCCCAAGTCCTGCATTAGCACTATAAATGGTGAATTAGCATTAACCTGCATTGGCAATGCACAGATAAATAAGACAAGGTTCTTGCCCTGAAGAGCTTGCAAGGTAAATGAAGAGGTAGGATGTATGTGGACAGACTGCAGCTTGGGAACGGGGACAAAGGGACGTGTCATGCCAATGAGGCTGTGCTCTTGCTGCAGTAGCTGATGTATCTTGGAGGCTGGCATTGGCCTAATAGTTTTGTTCTCTCTCCTTTGTCATTTCCTTACGCCTTTGTGTGCACACGCCCAGGCGAGTGCTTTCATGCACGTGCCCCATAGCGGAGAAGGGAAGAATGGGGGTTGCAGGTCTTGGGGAAGAAGTGTTTGAAGAGAATTAGTGGAGAGGGAGGAAGCCTGGTCACGGGTTCCAGGACTCCTGAGAGGGAGGGCATGTGGAGTGGGCCAGCTTTGTGGCTTGGGCAGAGTTAAGAAATGAGGGAGGCTAGTGAAGGGGTTTGAGGTGGGGCAGGATGTGAGTGTAGATAGTTAGGGCCCTACCAAATTCATGGCCATGAAAAATGGGTCACGGACCGTGAAATCTGGTGTCCCCTCCCCCCGTGAAATCTGGGAGTTGCAGGGGGGTCACAAGGTTATTTTAGGGATGTCATGGTATTGCCACCTTTACTTCTGCACTGCCTTCAGAGCTGGGCAGCTGGAGAGCGGTGGCTGTTGGCCGAGTGCCCAGCTTAGAAGGCAGTGCCCCGCCAGCAGCAGCGCAGAAGTGAGAATGGCAATACCATACCATGCCACCCTTACTTTTGGACGCTGCCTTCAGAGCTGGGTGGCTGGAGAGTGGCAACTGTTGACTGAGGGCCCAGCTCTGAAGGCAGCAGCACAGAAGGGTGGCAATTCCATACCATGCCACCCTTACTTCTGTGCTGCTGCTGGCGGCGGCGGCTCTGCCTTCAGAGCGGGGCTCCCAGCCAGCAGCTGCCGCTTTTCAGCTGCCCAGCTCTGAAGGCAGCGTCGCCGCCAGCAGCAGTGCAGAAGTACGGGTAGCAGTACCACAGGCCCCCCCCCCCCCCCCCCACAATGCCCTTGCGACCCCACCACAACTCCTTTTTGGGTCACGACCCCTACAATTACAACACTAGGAAATTTCAGATTTCAATAGGTGAAATCACAAAATTTATGATTTTTAAAATCCTCTGACTGTGAAATTGACCAAAATGGACCATGAATTTGGTAGGGCCCTATACATAGTGAAGGCATCCTAGCTTTCCCCTGGGTCTACCTTGCCTTGCTCTTCTGAATGTTGCTGCTGCAGTTTTCTGGGAAGAGGATGCATGGAGGAGGGCAGAAGGCTGTAGATTGCCAATTTGAACATGCCACTCTCCACCTGCCATTCTGCAGGGTGTGCAGTTAAATGCCCCCAGTGCACCCCTGTTTGCCATGCAATGTGCTCTCATTCCCCTTGTCCTTTACTTCAGACTAGCATGTGTGGACGAGTCTGAGGCTTCAAAGCTATCTGCTATGAGAGACATGGACTGCACTGCCAGAGACAACCCTAGGTATGCTGAGAACCTTGACAAAGAGGGATCACAGCCCCCAACAAATCACTGCTTCCTTCTTCCACCTAGCTCAACAACCCACCTGGTGTCCCCTGCCTGAGACACCCCTTCCTCTGAATGGTGTCCGTTCTCTGCTGTGGGCACACTATTCCCAGAATCCTTTGCAGGTGTGCTCCAAAGCAGGGTGTCGTGACAGTTTGCACAAAGGATTCTAGGCCACCTTCAAGATTCAAAAGCAGCCAGTCACTTGATGAGATAGAAACTAGTACCCCCAGGGATTGGGCATAAACTCCATGGTCTAAGACTAGCCTGTTGGGGAGTGATAGTGGCAGCCCCTGTCCTGTCTCAGCAACTTCCCCACCCATGTGGCATCCTAGGTATGCAGCTTCCTGACGTAGGCCCAAGCCTACCGCAGTTCCCTGCAGCAGGGTCCTTGGAAATAAATTAAATAAATTAAATTAATGGAGATATCCTATCTCCTAGAACTGGAAGGGACCTTGAAAGGTCATCAAGTCCAGCCCCCTGCCTTCACTAGCAGGACCAAGTACTGATTTTGCCCCAGATCCCTAAGTGGCCCCCTCAAGGATTGAACTCACAACCCTGGGTTTAGCAGGCCAATGCTCAAACCACTGAGCTATCCCTCCCCCCAGAGAATGTGAAGGGAGCTGGCTGGCCCTCTCTGCCTTCGCGGTGGAGCAGGATCAGCACAGCCCGCTGACAATTTGCTGGGAGGGTGGCATTCTAATACAGCAAATTATGATTAGTGGGTGTCATTAAGGGGATGATGTCTCACTCCGTGTCTAGATGGCATTTGTAGGAGAGCCCTTGCATCTTAATGCTCGGCAAGATGGCCAAGTGCAATAATCAGCCTTGTCTTGAACTGATTTTATTCGTACTGGGTTGAACATGAAGCAGCTTGTCGTGGCCCCTCGAGCCTGGATCTTTAGATGATCCCAGAGGCCAGGAGAGCATTCTTCTCTTCCGGGCCCTGTAACAGTCCAAAGGGATGAATTCCTTGTACATCTGTGGGGCAGATTTGTCAAGGAAGGGTTAATCAGATCTGAGAAACAGCTAGCCCTATACATTAAGCTGATGTATTGGTCTGATGTAATGCTTCCATTGTGCTCCCTTGATTGACTGGTAGGGAGTGGAGTCTTTTTAAAACACGCTAGAACTAATCTGTCTAGATCAGAATGCCCCAGCTCACCTGCTCCTGTACTGAATTCATCTTCTGTCTTAATAAGCAGCTGCCTCTCTTCTGGTTTCTTATTGGCCGTGATTCAACACTGCATAGGGTGTGCTATGGATGTAAGGAAAGTGTTAAACCTCCAGGGCTGAGCTCTGCAATTACAACCCAGAATCCTGCAATCTATGGGAGGCCGTGTGCATCGTAGGAAGCAGATATGGATGCAGTGGATGTCATAGTGTGTCCACCAGGGCATCCCGGGAAGCTGAGATATTAGTCTCCTGGGAATTTCCCGGGAACAAAAGAACTTGACCTTAAAACAGAACCCTCGTTCCATGATGTAGGCAATTCTGTTCTGGGCGTAATCGAGGTGTCTGCTTACTTAAGCGTAGCCAGTGTAATTTTAAATAGACTCTCAAGGGGACTAGTCTGGGCTGGGGGCTCTGTGTTACCGTTGTATAACTCAGAGTGAATACACTCCGGGTTCTTGGCCTCCATCTTAAATATGGATCGAATCCAAGGAAAAGGCCAATCAGACCGGCTAGCTCTTCCAGCTCATTCTTCAGGACCAATTGCAGGATGGTTCCTTGCAGCGTGTTCTACCCAAACTAGCTTATAGATGTCCCAAGCGATGGGGCTGCAGCCGTTCTCTTTCAATGGCCGGTCCATCCCATGGTAAGGGAGATTTCCTTGCCGAAATGCTCCCTTTTCAATTTCATTCCATTGTAGTTAGTGTTGTGATATCACTTCATGGGCGATGGTTAGCATAGAGAAGTATAAAAGTGTGGACAGTGAGTTGGGGATAGATTCCAGGAGTCCTGACATTATCCCTGTCTCTGGTCAACAGACAACGCTGTCTCTGTGGACTGCCAGCCTCACGATTGCTTAGGAAGCTCAGCATACACCTTTCTACCAGCTCAGAAGAGTGGAGCTGAGAGAACGTTGAGTTGTGGATGAAAAGTTTACCAGCTTCTAGCAGAACTCTGCTCACTTTGCTGTGATGCTGCTTGTGTCCTCAGGACATCACCAGCTTGCCAAGTCCCTTGCCACCAGGAAGTGTTACTGCCGCCTAAAGGGATGTGTGCCAGCTGACCTCCCTGCTGTTAGCACAGGTCTCTGGGCATGCCTAGTGGCTGGCCTATGGGAATAACACTGCTGCTGATCTTGTGCTGCCAACCTCTTCTTATATCTCTGCATGGAGCAGATAATGCTGTGGTGCCAAGGGCTAGGATGCTTCCATGTGGCTGTGGCTGTGAGTTCAGTTCCCATTGGAGCCAGGCTGGAAAGGGTGAGAGGGTGGGGTAGTGGAAGCCAGTTCAGGGAGTCCTCTCTATGCAGGGAGCAAAGAAGAAACAGAGGCTCATGGTTCCACCCCGTAGCTGTCACAGCCCCTGGGATCGAGGTGTAGGGAGTTTTCATGATACAGACTAAGAGACTATATCTGCCTGCTGGTCTTCCACTCGGTAGTGTGGTAACACACTGCCAAAGGAATGGAGGGCAGGGGCTTGGCAAACCCATGTGGTGCTGTCTCTCTGATCTTCTCTCCCCTCACACTAAAGCTTATGCAGTGGTGTATGGTCCTCACCACCATCTGAGTGTCCAAAAGGCTGAGCAGTATTGGCTCCACTTGTGCATTCCTTCAATGCAGAGCATACTTTGCTTGACCCCTTCTTGAGCCTGAGAGCGGCTGCAATCTTTGACAGCTTGGAGCTGCAGTTCACAACAGGCATTGTTTTAAGGGGTGCATAGTCTGTGACTTCCAATACTAAACTATGCCAAAGACGCACGTATCCCAAGCATTTGTTAACCCTGCTGTCGGCTGCCAGTGCACCTGCCTGCGAGAACATCTCATTGACTATTCCAGTTGTCTTGCATGTGGTAGAGTCCAGAACTTGACACTCTCTACCCACCAGCTGTTTGGTTCATCCACCTCCTTACTACACTGACTTTGCAATTTATGACTGGCTCTCAAGATGTTCTCGTAATAAGTGTTTTCCTCCCCGATGCTTAAAAACTTAAAGGCGAATCTGTTGTCTGGTTTCTTCAGAAATAATGAACAGGCTTGGGTTTAATGCAAGTTGAGTCCTGAGAGGCAAGATTACAGGAGGATTAAAAATCCATGTGTGTGACTAAGAAACTGAAGAGAAGGTTTGATAGGTTTGTCATTGTTGTTCTCAGTCTATGCAGCTATGGAATAATCTTCAGAGTGATGGAAGCTTCGTTGCTTGGGACATTTATAACTGGACTTGGAAAACATACTGTTTGGAGAGACCTACTTATAGGCCATTTCCAGCTCCGGCTCCAGCTTGTGATTCTGTGATTTTAATCTTACTGTATCGCAAAAAGGCTGGGGAAAAAAAAATCTGATCTCTTGTCTATGGGCAGCTAAGACTTCAAATTTGATTATCTGACAGGAAAATGTGGGTGTTTCAACTTTGGGGCAGTGGCTTCATTCTCATGTAAATGAAAACAAAATGCTGTTTGTGTAGGGAGAATTCTCTGCATTCAGGCCGTTTGGTTCTACACTGTTGTGCTAAGTTATTTATTTTATTTTATTTTATTCGTCTCTTAATGTATCTGACTCTCAGTTGGCCTTATGGTTAGTTGCAGCCTTGTTTTAATAAAACTTTAAAATGCCACTCTCATCCCCAGGCTGAGACTAATTAATTTCAGATTCAGGTAAAATTCCTAATACCTAAATGCCATGATGTTTAATATCCTGCTGCTATGAAATTTAGATCTGAGTTTATGGAATAACCAAAGAAGTGGATGTTTTGCTGATAATCCCTTTAGCATAAATAGACAAGTGTTGCCATTATGACCTGATCTTCAGCAAGATGTGCAAATGGCCAACAGGATGCACAGTTAACTTTTTGCACACAAATCAGGATACCTGTAATTCCATACCTCTATCTTTTGAAGTTCAAGCCCTTAGTAAGTTGTTAGACTTTAGTATCAACATACCATTGAGTGAACAAAGCAGATTACACCTCTCAGAGCTGTTGAATTAGTCTGTCTGCAAATTATGTAGTGGTCAAATCACTTTCCCAAATTCATCCAACTGTCTGGAGTAGAATCCAGGATCCTTTGATTTAGGTGGCCTGGGAGGTGGGAGAGTAATAATCTAGCCTTTCATCTCTGAACTCCAGGGCCTTAGCTCACAAGAGGAATTAAGTTTGTTGGGCTCATCCTAGTTGGGTATTTATCCACTACTAAAAACCACCATAGAGCCTGGTCTATGAATATGGATGATAGACTTCAGAAAAGCAAACTTGAACAAACTCCGCTAGAAGGTAAAGTCGCCTGGGAAGAAAATCTAAGGGAAAAGCTGTTCAGGAGAGCTGGCAATTTTTTAGATGCAATATTTAAGGCACAAGAGCAAACTATGCTGATGTGATGGAAATATAGGAAGAATTGTAAGAAGCCAATATGTTGCATCTGGAGCTCTTTAATGACCTGAAAATCCAAAAAGAATCCTTCAAAAAGTGAAAACATGGACAAATTGTGAAGGATAAGTATAAAATAATAGTTCAAACATATAAAAAACCCCAACCCCCTGTGATTATGTGAGACTTGAGTGACATATGCTGCAGGTATCATGCTGCCAATACTAAAACATCCTTCTAATTTCTAAATATTAGAAAATTATCTAGTTGCAAAGTGTTGCATCCAACACGGGACAATTCTGTAGTAGACCTCTTCTTGACAGATAAAGGAACTGATCACAGAACTAAATATTAATATGTTATGTACAAGTGATCATGACTTAGTCACACTTACAGTATGCAAACAGAATTTAAAAACAGACCAGTAATTTATATACTTGGTGTTTTAAAAGGATCAATTTCACAAGGCTGAAAATAACTGAGCCAAGTCAACTGGGAGGAAGAATTTAATCAGAAGAGTATGAATGATAATTGGGAATTGGTTAAGAACACTGTACTAAATGCCCCAAAAGCCCCAATTTAGGAAGAAGGCCATACTGGTTAAAAAACTGACCTGGTTTAGAGGGGACATGAAGGCAACTATAAAATTAAATATATATAATTATATACAACAAATGGAAGAAAGGAGAAGTTGATAGTAATTAATATAAATCAGAAGATAGGAATTGTAGAAAATTAATAAGGGAAGCGAAGGGACAAGAGAAGAAATGTATGGCCTGCAGAGTTAAGGACTATAAGGAGATTTTTTTTAAAGTGTATATTAGGAACAAAAAGAATCCTAACAGTGGTATTTGTCCATTACTAGATGGAAATGGTAGAATTATCAATAATAATGCAGAAAAAGCAGAAGTGTTCAATAAATATTTCTATTCTGTATTTGGGGAAAAAAACAGAGGTATTCATGTGATAATGATAGTACTCTTTCCATTTCACTAATGTCTCAGGAGGATAGTGAACTGCAGCTATTAAAGTCAGACATTTTGAAATCAGAAGGTTCAGATAACTTGTATCCAAGAGTTTTAAAAGAGCTGGCTGAGGAGCTTGCTGCATCGTTAATGTTGATTTTCAAGAAGTCTTGGAATGCTGGGGAAGTTCCAGAAGACTGGAAGAAAGCTCTTGCTGTGCTATTATTTAAAAAGGGTAAATGGGATGAATTGGGTAATTGTAGGCCTGCCAGTCTGATATCGACTCTGGGCAAGATCATGGAGCAGCTGATACGGAACTCAATTAATAAAGAATCAAAGGAGGGTAATATAACTAATGCCAAGCAACATGGCCTTATAGAAAACAGATCCTGTCAAACTAACTCAATATCTTTTTCGACTGAGGTCACAAGTTTGGCTGATAAAGGTAACAGTGTTGACATAATAGACTTCTGTGAGGTGTTTGACTTGGTACAGCGTGACATTCTGATTTAAAAACCCCTAGAATGGTATAAAATTAACATGCACACATTAAATGGATTAAAACTGGTTAGCTGATGCGTCTCAATGTAACAGTAAATGGGAAACTATCATCCATCCCGAAGATTGGTTCTTGGTCCTAGACTAACGTTTTTTTATCAATGACCTGGAAGAAAACATAAAATCATCACTGATCAATTTTGCAGATGACGTAAAAATTGGGTGAGTGTTAAATAGTGCAGAGGACATGTCTGATACAGAGCAATTTGGGTCACTTGGCAAGCTGGGTGCAAGCAAACACTGTATTTAGATAGGGCTAAACGTAAACATATAAATCTAGGAACAAAGAACACAGGTCATATTTATAGGATGAAGGACTCTATCCTGTGAAGCAGTGACATTGAAAAAGATTTGCGGGTGATGGTGGATAATCAGCTGAACATGAGCTCCCAGTGCGATACTGCAACCAAAAGGGCTAATGTGATCCCGGGAAGCATTAACAAGAGAATCTTGAATTAGGAGTAGAGAGGTTATTTTACCTCTGTTTTGGAAATGGTGCAGCAACTGCTGGAATCCTGTGTCCAGTTCTGGTGCCCACAATTGAAGAAGGATGTTGATAAATTGGAGTGTTCAGAGAAGAGCCACGAGAATGATCAAAGGATTAGAAAACGTGATTTATAGTGATGACTCAAGTAGCTCACTCTATTTAGCTTAATAAGGAAGGTTTTGGGGTGACTTGATTAGTATATAAAGCAGGGCTGTCGATTAATCACCTTTAACTCACGCAATGAACTCAAAAAATTTAATTGTGATTTAAAAAATTAATCGTGATTAATCACCGTTTTAATCGCATTGTTAAACAATAGAATACCTATTGAAATGTATTACATTTTAAAATATATTGATTTCAATACAAACTGTGCAGTGCTCACTTTATATTATTTTTTATTACAAATATTTGCACTGTAAAATGATAAAAGGAAATAGTATTTTTCAATTCACCTCATACAAGTACTGTAGTGCAATCTCTTTATCGTGAAAGTGCAACTTACAAATGTAGATTTTTTTTTTTGTTACATAACTGCACTCAAAAAAAAAAAAAATCTAATGTAAAACTTTAGAGCCTACAAGTCCACTCAGTCCTACTTCTTATTCAGCCAATCACTCAGATAAAAAAGCTTGTTTATATTTACAGAAGATAATGGTGCCTGCTTCTTATTTATAATGTCACCTGAAAGTGAGAACAGGCGTTCCCATGGCACTTTTGTAGCCGGCATTGCAAGGTATTTACGTGCCAGATATGCTTAATATTCGTATGTCCCTTATGCTTCAGCCATCATTCCAGAGGCCAAGCTTCCATGCTGATGATGCTTGTTAAACAAATAATGTGTTATTTAAATTTGTGACTGAACTCCTTGGGAGGAGAATTGTATGTCTTCCGCTCTGTTTTTTACCTGCATTCTGCCATATATTTCATGTTATTGCAGTCTCGGATGATGACCCAGCATGTTGTTCATTTTAAGAACACTTTCACTGCAGATTTGACAAAACGCAAAGAAGGTACCAATGTGAGATTTCTAAAGATAGCTACAGCATGCAACCCAAAGTTTAAGAATCCGAAGTGCCTTCCAAAATCTGAGAGGGACGAGGCATGGAGCATGCTTTCAGAAGTCTTAAAAGAACAACAGTCCGATGCGGAAACTACAGAACCCGAACCACGAAAAAAGAAAATCAACCTTCTGTTGGTGGGATCTGACTCAGATGATGAAAATGAACATGCGTTGGTTCGCACTGCTTTGGAGTGTTATCGAGCAGAACCCATCATCAGCATGGAAGCATGTTCTCTGGAATGGTGGCCGAAGCATGAAGGGACATATGTATCTTTACCACATCTGGTACATAAATATCTTGCAACGCTGGTTACAACAGTGCCATGAGAACGCCTGTTCTCACTTTCGGGTGATGTAGAAACAAAGCAGGCAGCATTATCTCCTGCAAATGTAAACAAGCGTGTTTGTCTGAGCGATTGGCTGAACAAGAAGAGTAGGACTGAGTGGATTTGTAGGCTCTAAAGTTTTATATTGTTTTATTTTTGAATGCAGTTATTTTTTTTTGCATATAATTCTACATTTGTAAGTTCAACTTTCATGATAGAGATTAAACTACAGCACTTGTATTAGGTGAACTGAAAAACACTATTTCTTTTGTTTTTTTACAGTGCAATTATTTGTAATCAAAAATAAATATAAAGTGAGCACTGTACACTTTGTATTCTGTGTTGTAATTGAAATCAATATATTTGAAAATGCAGAAAACATCCAAAAATCTTTAAATAAATGGTATTCTATTATTGTTTAACAGTGCGATTAATTGCGCGATTAATCACTATTAATTTTTTTAATCGCTTGACAGCCCTAATATGAAAACCTACATGAGAAGCAAAATTTTGCTAATGAGCTTGTCAATCTAGCATGCAGAGAGATAACATGATCCAATGGCTGGAAGTTGAAGTTAGACACATTCAGACTGGAAATAAGCTGTACATTTTTAACAGTGAGGATAATTAACTATTGGAACAGTTCACCAAGGGTGATGGTGGATACTCCATCACTGACAATTTTTAAATCCAGATCAGCTGTTTTTCTAACATATCTGTGTAAGGAATTATATTTAGGGAAGTTCTCTGGTCTGTTATACAGAAGATCACCCTAATTGATCACTATGTTCCCTTCTGGCTTTGGAATCTATGAATTTATGAAAAATCAGAAAGGCTAAGGCACAAAATGAGTTACAGCAAGGGACATAAATCTATAAGAACAGGTTCTATAAATACATGGGCAAGTGTAGGTCCACTACTTGGTGGGGAAGGGGAGCTAATAACGGTCAGCACCAAGAAGGCTAAGATGTTTAATGCCTATTGCCCCAGTTTTCACTAAAAAAAGTTGACTGTGATCAGATGTTGAACTGTTAATATCAACAAGAAGGGAGAAGGAACACAAGACAGAATAGGGAAAGAAAAGGTTAAAGAATATTTAGGTAAATTAGATGTATTTAAGTCAGCAGGGCCTGATGAAATTCACCCTAGAGTGCTTCAGCTAGTTTCTCAAGTAATCTCAGAACCATTAATGACTGTCATCAAGAAGTCAGGGTAGACAGTTGAGGTCTCTGCCCTTCTCCAGGCCTCTATCATAAGACCTATTTTTAGAAAGAGGAATAAAGAGAGCCCCCAGAATTCTAGATCAGCCAGCCTATCTTCAATGTGGTTGCAGAAATAAGTGGAATTAAGGTTGTGTAATAAACACAAATGAGGTTCATGGCGGGGGGGGGGAGTGGCTAGAGCTGGGGATTGAGTCAGGGCTCCTGAATTCTGTTCCTGGCTGTGCCACTGAATCCTTGTCTCCTTGGGCAGGTGACATCATCTTTGTTGCCTCACTTTCCCATCTAAGAAGGGAGACTAACCCTGACCCACCTCCCAGGAGCATGTTATGCTCAGTATTTTTAGAGCACACGGAGATCCTCCAGATAAGCAATGCATTTTTGTTCATCTGCTGTAATAACTCCAGCCTTGTCACCCACCCACTGGCACAGCAGACCCTAGCTCCAGACTGGGTGGTGTACTCAGTCCCCAGCGCTACTACTGCCGATAGTGCCTGGGTCCCATTGGAAACGGTCATTCCAAGCATTAGCATGGCCCGTCCCTGCTTAGTTTGAGGCTTGACAGGATTAGGAGAGGTCGCCAGTTCTATGAGCTGCAGGTTGTATGTGGCAAGTAACTCAAGTTAACACTGACCTTTGTGGCATTATGCATTAATTAAGGTTAACTCTGTCCTTCAGCCGCTTCTCTGCTTTATAGACCATTAGCTGGAAATCTGCCATTCTTCAGCCATCCATGGTCTTTCATTCCAGCACTCATTGATTGTCATCCTTGCAAGATAATCCTGTGCCCTCAAGTTCTGCTGTGTTTCTCTTAGTATCCTAGGCAGGATGGAATCAACTGTGGGTCCCTGCCCTGTCAAACTTGTGCTACCCATCATAGATTAAGGGCACGTCTACACTGCAACCCCCCTGCCCAAACCAGACCTGTAGCAGCAAGTCCCAGGGCTCGAGTCTACAGACTTGGGCTTGCAGGCTCATGCCACAGCGCTAAACATAGCAATGGCGATGTTCCCAGTTGGGCTCTGCAGCCCAAGCAGGAATGTCTACACGGTTATTGTTTATGCCATAGCGTGAACCCTGTGAGGCAGAGTCTGTAGACCTGAGTTCTGAGGCTTGCTGCCACGGTGGGTTTTTTGTGCCGTGTATATGCACCCGTAGTGTTCAGAAACAGTCATTGTACTTCAGAGGATGGAGTAGTCTTCCATCATCTCAGCAGTGAATCTGGAGTTTATGGTGCTCCTCGCTCCATTGCCCGGGGTGTGGACTGTCACTAGAGCTGGCTGGAAATGTAATGACCAAATCGCAAATTGTGGGGAATTTTTTTTTTTAAAAGACTTTGGTCATTTTTACTTTTTCCTCAATCAGCTCTATTGTCGCTGACAGGAAATAATGTGGAGGCAGCTTCCTTTGGAGTTACTGGAAGTAGCATTATTGGGGCTAGGAATACGTGAAATGCTCAAGAGACTGTTCATAGATCTTAAAGCTAGAAGGAGCCCTAGTGATGATCTAGTTTGACACCTGCATAACACGGGCCGGAGAAGATCAATTTGACAGCCTAAGAATTTGAGGCTTTCACTTTTCATGAAAATGGTGCAGCTTGTCACATTTTGGAGCGGGTGTCACTTAAATATCAGCCAGTTTTCATTCTGAAATTGTGTTTTCTGTAATTTTGACACTGTAATACTTTTGCTTGACTGCATGGGGTATAATGCGTAAGTAACAGCTCGGCACTAAGCAATTATTTTAGTTAGAGAAGTGAAATTCACCCCTGTGTCAAGGAATCTACATTAGACCCAGGCAGGACCTTAAATTCTATTCTGAGAGCTCAAGTCGTTTCTGTGGTTTGTTCCGGCTCTCTGCACACCAGTGAATTTCATCCAGTCAGAGTTAAGTAGAAAACCAGTTTTACTGGTGTAAGTTCAGCTTCCAAACCCTCTTCCACTCCTTCCCTTCCCCCCTGTCCCTCCCACTATAACTAGCAAAAATATCTCCAAGAGCTAACTGCCCATGTATTCAGCTAACTAGAACCTAACAGGCTATTTGTTGCCATACCATCTGATGACTCCTAGTCATATTACACCTTCTGGGCAAATCTGTCGTTTTTAGAAAACTTGCTTGGACAAAGAGAGATTTTTGAATAAAATGTGAGTGACAGTGATTTGATGCAAAAATCCCAGTTTGCAAAATTTTAGAAAAAGACAACTCTGTGGGCTCAAAACGGAGGACATCTCTATAAAAACTTTTCCTCCACTTTGCCTCGTTGGGATCACTGCAATGTTCAGGCTAGCTGGAATCTGAACTAATAATAGCTAATAGTAATAGCAATTTTTTTAAAGTATGTCAGAAGCAGGAAGCCTGCTAAACAGCCAGTGGGACCCCTGGATGATCGAGATGCTAAAGGAGCACTCAAAGATGATAAGGCCCTTGTGGAGAAACTAAATGAATTCTTTGCATCAGTCTTCACCGTGAAGGATGTGAGAGAGATTCCCAAACCTGAGCCATTCTTTTTAGATGACAAATCTGAGGAGCTGCCCCAGATTGAGATGTCATTAGAGGTGGTTTTGGAACAAACTGATAAACTAAACAGTAGTAAGTCACCAGGACCAGATGGTTTTCACCCAAGAGTTCTGAAGGAATTCAGATGTGAAATTGTAGGACTACAAACTGTAGTCTGTAACCTCTCATTTAAATCAGCTTCTGTACCAATGACTGGAGGATAAATGCAAAGTAATGCACATTGGAAAATGTAATCCCAACTATACATATAAAATGATGGGGTCTAAATTAGCTGTTACCACTCAAGAAAGAGATCTTGGAGTCATTGTGGACAGTTCTCTGAAAACATCCACTTAATGTGCAGCAGCAGTCAAAAAAGCGAACAGAGTGTTGGGAATCATTAAGAAAGCAATAGATAATAAAACAGAAACTTCACATTGCTTCTATATAAATCCATGGTACGCCCACATCTTGAATACTGTGTGCAGATCTGGTCACCCCATCTCAAAAAAAGATATATTGGAAAAGGTTCAGAAAAGGGCAACAAAAACTATTAGGGGTATGGAACGGCTTCTGTATGAAGAGAGATTAATAAGACTGGGACTTTTGAGCTTGGAAAAAAGACAACTAAGGAGGGATATGATTGAGGTCTATAAAATCATGACTGGTGTGGATAAAGTAAATAAGGAAGTGCTGTTTACTCCTTCTCATAACACAAGAACTAGGGGTCACCAAATGAAATTAATAGGCAGCAGGTTTAAAACAAACAAAAGGAAGTATTTTTTCACACAATGCACAGCCAACCTGCGGAACTCCTTGCCAGAGGATGTTTTGAAGGCCAAGACTATAACAGGGTTCAAAAAAAAAACTAGATAGCCATTGATAGACCTTCCTCCATGAATCTATTAGCCAGGATGGGCAGGGATGGTGTCCCTAGCCTCTGTTTGCCAGAAGCTGGGAATGGGTGACAGGGGATGGATCACTTGATGATTACCTGTTCTGTTCATTTCCTCTGGGGCACCTGGCATTGGCCACTGTTGGTAGACAGGATACTGGGCTAGATGGACCTTTGGTCTGACCCAGCATGGCCGTTCTTATGTTCTTGTTCTCTTCTTGTGTACTGTAAGATCAGTCAGGCTTAGTGTCTCCTCATGTGAGCAACAGGTAAGTGGACCAGTAAATATGTGGAGTGTAAGCACAATAATTTCTTGCGAATGACAAAAATCTATTTTTTCATAGCAATGAAATACTCCTTACTTGAAAATAATAACCTTGGTTTGTTATAAATCACTTAAATTTAAAACATAATATAGGTAGTTTTGTGGGGGGTTTTAACCCTCCCAATGCCATTGGCAATTAAATGCAACTCCCAGTTCACTGTGTTAAAAGATGCTATTGTGTGGAAACTATAAACAATACACCACAATTCTTTTGGTTTTGTAAATGAATCGGAGTGCCTAGAACTATAAAATCACAGAAATGTAGGACTGGACGGGACCTCAAGAAGTCATCTAGTCCAACCTGCGCCGTGCCCCCCGTGACGTACCCAGGGTACAATCTGGGCTGCTGAACAGCTGTATCACCTCAGGTCTGTAGCCTGGGGTGCCTTTTACACTGCTTTGCTGTAGTAGCTGCCACTCCTGGTCTCTTCACACAGCCTCCAGCATGTAAGTTACTCCCAGTTCTATTGTGAGAGTGCTGCCACCAGCCGTACTTGAATTACACTGCAGAGCGACACCAGCAAATTCCCAGTCCCAGATTTTCCCCAGAAATGTGCATCTTGTACTGCTCAGCTCTCCCCTGGACAATACTAGCTTATATAAAGTCAGTCATGCACAAATCCTGCTATCCCAAATTGGGTTTTCCTGAACCCTTCAAACCCACTGGTTTAGATAAAACAATAAAACAAGTTAATTAACTACAAAGAGAGAAATGTTAAGTGAATACAAGTAATGAGGCATAAAAGTCAGAATAGGTTACAAGAAAAATAAAAGTAAAATGCGACTAATGCCTAACTTAACCCACTAGAGTAAGTTCAGAGGAAAGTCTCTCTCATCACATGTTTCTGCAGCTCTATTGGCTGAACGTCCTTCAGTCAGGATCCCTCCCCTGGTCCAGTGTTGCTTCCTTTGTTCTGCAGGTGTCACGAGTGCCATGGACAGAGAAAGGGAGAGATCATTTGGGGCATCTGCCCTTCCTTCTTATAGTCCTTTCCCTTCTTCGAGAGGCATCTCCAGCTGAGGTGCAGGAGACAAAGTCTGTGTTGACAAGAACTCCATACTGTTTCTTTGCTAAAATGTCGATTTTTCGCCCACACCCTCTTTCCCGCCAAAGAATGGCCATTTAACAGGTGATGGCCCATTTGACCTTGTGTACACGTGGCTGAGGCATCAGCTTGTCCTTGTTCTGTGAGGAACTGCTTTGGCCACTCCCCAGACTTGAAACATGTCTTAGGGCACGTCTTCATTGGCAACGTTGAAGTGCTTGTGTAGTCGTGGCACACTCTATAAAAACCATCTCCACGAGGGAGAAAGTTGCAGCGCTATAAAGTGCCAGTGTAGACAAGCCCTTAGTAACACCATACAGTGGAATCTTATACTTTTTACATACAATGTTGCCATGCATTTTACCAGGACAATAACGATCAGCAAATCATGAGTCTTCAAATGATTCCTCACAAGGCGATTACAATAGTGTGCAAGGGGTGAATACAGGAGTACAGACTGTCACCTCCCAACCCCTCCACACATACAGTGAGGCAAGATTAAGTATACCCAGCCTAGACCATCCTTAGCAAGTATTTGTCCAACCTGTTCTTAGCCTCCAGTGACAGGAATTCCACAACCTCCCTTAGCAATCCATTCCAGTATCTAACTATCCTTGTCATTAGAAAGGTTTCCCTAATATGTAATCTAAATCTCCCTTGCTGCAGATTAAGCAGTTTACTTGTCCTACCCTCGCTGGACACGGCAAATGATTGATCCACTGTCCTCTTTACATATTTGAAGACAGCTATGTCCCCTCTCAGACTAAACATGCCCAATTCTTTCAATCTTTCCTCATACATCTTGTTTTCTAATCCTCATATTTTTGTTGCTCTCCTTTGGACTCTCTCCAATTTGTTCACATCTTTCTTAGTGTGATGCCCAAAACTGGGCACAGTACTCCAGGTGAGGTTTCACCAGTGCTGAGTAGAGAGGAACAATTATCTCCCGTGTATTACAATACAACACTCCTCTCAATACATCCCAGAATGATATTTGCCTTT
Organism: Malaclemys terrapin pileata; assembly: GCF_027887155.1. Lineage (NCBI taxonomy): Eukaryota > Metazoa > Chordata > Testudines > Emydidae > Malaclemys > Malaclemys terrapin. The sequence goes on along the minus strand of NC_071506.1, from coordinate 3,662,434 downwards.
TCTACAACAGTAAGGAGAAAAGCTCCTTTTTATTACTGTAGAAATCAAAATAAATATATTTAAATGCCCGACAGATATATCCACCTCAACTTTCTGCAATGGGAATACAATCCATAATGACTCTGTATTCAAATCTTTCTTTAGAAAAGATAGAAAAAACTGTTCTTTGTGGGAAGATGTCTATATCCGTGAAATGTAGAGTTCTCTGTTGCTTGATGTGCTGAGAAAACATGGCTTCATGTCATGGGATATCTTCAAAACACTTGACATTTTTGATTACCTAGCATATAACTCGCTAACCTTTAACTTTCCAAAGCCATTAAAAAGATACCAGTGGGACCAGTGTTTTTTAAAGTGACACTTAGCATCTAGGTGCTTTTAAAATAAATAGAACTTTTTAGTCCATTTAAATTATGCAAACTTACAGGCAAATTGATTTCTCCAGTCAAACCTATGGAGAATGGAAACCTACATGGAGCCTGAACTATGGAGAATGGAAACCTACATTCAACCTGAACTATGGAGTCACGACTGATGCCCCAAAATAAAGAAAACTGATAGACTTTTTGCAAAGTCTGAGGTAACAATAATACTTTGAATCTCTGAGAGCTCGCCATGTGAAGAAAGTTACCGTAACTCCCTGCGAGGGAGACATGGAGGCACATCGAGGCTGCAGTGCTTCCAAGGTCACAGAGCATGTCAATGAGAGAGGGATAGCATGTAGGTAGCCTGACTTCCAGGCCTTACACAATATCTCCTGTTGCCTCTGTGTGTGTGTGTGTGTGTGTGTGTGTGTGTGTGTGTGTGTGTGTGTGTGTGTGTGTGTGTGTGTGTGTGTGAGAGAGAGAGAGAGAGAGAGAGAGAGAGTAAAGCAGTTTTTCTTATGTCTGGGTAAGTGGGAGCACAGCTGTAGATCTCTGCCCTGTTTGAAAGCATTTGTGTGCTGGAGAGTATCACTGGGGTATCTAAAGCACTGTCGATCTGACTGGAAGTAGCCTAAGGAGCTAATTAATTAACTAGCACATGTGTCTCGGGATAAGGCAAAATCAGTACTGCTCAATTGTTATAAATCTATACCACAAACAGCTAGCGGAGATTCTCCTTTGTCACGTGGACAGGGCCTGTTCTTCTGGAGCTGGAGGGTTAGGGGTCTATCCCAAAAGGTTACTCTTGCTCTGAGGTCAGGCATGATGACAATGGTGAAGTTTTTAGGTTGCCACAAGTTTGTTACCACGCTTAGCACTTACATTGCAGTTTTCTTGGTAAGTGCTTTACAAACTCGAATTAAATCAGAGCTATGGGGGATTTTCCCCTCGTTGTTTGCTCCATTACTGCCAAATTCTGCTCCTGTACAATTGAATGGCAAAACTCCTGCTTCAGTGGGACAAGGATTTGGTCCTGAGTGGTTAAGAGGCTTATTCTTCTGTGAAGCAGAATCATTTTTTCTTTATTAAAGTAACTCGCCTGCCCTTGAGAATGGTGGCTGCAGTGAATTAGTTACAAAAAGGCCTTTCATAGTATTGCGTTTATGGGTAGAAAATTAAATTTAGTCTGCAGCAATACATTCTAGTGTTTAGCAATAATCTGGGATAGTATGATGGAGCTTTCAGGTTTATTAGTTGATGTTGTTTAATATTCTGATTTAAAGCTGTATCTTTGCCAACTCATTTGATGTGTCGGTCTGCAGTCTAGTTCACAGGGATTTTTTTTCAGACTCAGCGTTGCCAGATGTATGCTGCTGTCTGAAATATTAATACAGGCCACGGATCCAGGAATTAAGGATGCTTCCACCTGGCTTCATTTAAAATGCCTGGCTCCTGTCTGGGACCGGTGCAGTCTGCATTACCTGGCCCCCACGTGAGGCAGGTGGAAGATTTAATGTGGTCCCATGTGCAGGGAACCATTTAGCATCCATTATGCATTGCCTGGAAAACCACTGAGAAAATTGCTGTCTGCCCTCTGCTCCTGTGTGCGCATGTGGCTCTGCGCTCCAGTGGTTCTCCACAAAGCAGCACGATCCCCACCAGCTATTCTTTTTGGGGGTTGCAAGGTGACGGGTGAAGGCTGCATGCTGTGAAAAGAGAAAATAGGAGCCGACACAGTGAAGGGCTTTTTTTCTGTCTGAGACCCAAAGAGCTGGTGTTGAATAATCCGTGTGCAAGGAGATGTCTTGCTACACTGCTTTCCCCCACCAACTCATAGGATATAGGCCAGGATGGAGAGGCTTAATTTTGTTTCCAATAGAAAGAGGTGATTCAAGATGCAGGTATTTAGAAAAAACAACCTTTCACAGTATGTGATCGCCTGCAGAGATGTGCCCACCTGTTACTTCTAGTAATGGCCTGGCTGCTTGGATCACGATGGAATACTGCATGACCTTCATTGGCTGCCTGTTGGCATTGGTGTTGCCCTATAAAGCCTTAAATGGCTGGGAATTTAGTAAGAAATTGCCTCTACCCCGGGCATACAGACACCCTGTGGTCAGTGGGGAGCTTTTCAGCTGGAGCCCTTTTGCAATAAAACCTATAGTGCAAACCAACACACAGATGGGTTTGTGTGATTAGGGGTTGGGCATTGTCGCTACCATACACTGGTGCTGGGTCCTGTTTAACTCAGAGAAATGGTCTGAGGTAAACAGGATGAAGTTTAACAAAGACAAATGCAAAGTGCTCCACTTAGGAAGAAAAAATCAGTTTCACACCTACAGAATGGGAAGAGACTGTCTAGGAAGGAGTACGGCAGAAAGGGATCTAGGGGTTAGAGTGGACCACAAGCTAAATATGAGTCAACAGTGTGATGCTGTTGCAAAAAAAGCAAACCTGATTCTGGGATGTATTAACAGGTGTGTTGTGAGCAAGACACGAGAAGTCATTCTTCCGCTCTACTCTGCTCTGGTTAGGCCTCAGCTGGAGTATTGTGTCCAGTTCTGGGCGCCGCATTTTAAAAAAGATGTGGAGAAATTGGAAAGGGTCCAGAGAAGAGCAACAAGAATGATTAAAGGTCTAGAGAACATGACCTAGGAAGGAAGGCTGAAAGAATTGGGTTTGTTTAGTTTGGAAAAGAGAAGACTGAGAGGGGACATGATAGCAGTTTTCAGGTATCTAAAAGGGTGTATAAGGAGGAGGGAGGAAACTTGTTCACCTTAGTCTCTAGGATAGAACAAGGACCAATGGGCTTAAACTGCAGCAAGGGAGGTCTAGGTTGGACATTAGGAAAAAATTCCTAACTGTCGGGGTGGTTAAACACTGGAATAAATTGCCTAGGGAGGTTGTGGAATCTCCATCTCTGGAGATATTTAAGAACAGGTTAGATAAATGTCTATCAGGGATGGTCTAGACAGTATTTGGTCCTGCCATGCGGGCAGGGGACTGGACTCGATGACCTCTCGAGGTCCCTTCCAGTCCTAGAATCTATGAATCTATGAAAGAGGAGGTTCAGATACTGTTATCTTTGCAAGAACATAGCCTTAAGCCTTATGGTTTCACATAATCATTAGGGGCTGGTCCAACTTGCATCAGCTGGCTTTGAATTCCAAGGAACTATATACCAGCTAGGGATAGCTGGTGTGCAGTGTGCTCCAGCTAGGGTGACCAGATGTCCTGATTTTATAGGGACAGTCCTGATTTTGGGGTCTTTTTCTTATAAAGGCTCCTATTATCCCCCACCCCGACCCGATTTTTCACACTTGCAGTCTGATCACCCTAGCTCCAGCCTCTCTTCCTCTTCTTACATGTCTTCGCCCCCAGCACACTCCTGCACCATAATCAGCAGGGAGGAAGCCTAGGAGCCCGCTGGGGACTTACAGATGGCTTCCACTGCCTCAGTGGTGCAAAGGGAGCCATTATGGCGATCATCCTCCATTTTTTCTCACATTCAAATTTCAAGACAACGTCAATTACCGTTATTTCAGACCATCACTGTGAAAAATCAGGGCTTAGTCCCTTGCAATAACCTGGAATTCTAACTTTTTCTGGACACTTTTTCTGCTTGGTTAAGTAAATTCCATATTCCAAAAAAAAGAAAGAAAAGGAGAGCGATTCTACCCCAGAAAAGAGCTGTAAAAGTCTGCGGCTGCACTTGTCTGTGCCTGCCGCTCAGCTCTCCTTGTCTTGCTGCGCGACACCACGCTGCTTCTTGCTTTATGATTTTACATGGATACTTTTCGATGCACAGTGAGATCTCTGAAAGGAATAATTAGCAGTGCTGCAGTCTAGGTCATGTAGCATCAGGTGATTGGAAAACGGTTTCTATTCCATTGCCATTTCCCAGGAACGGTACCATAGGACACGTTTGGAGTCTAAGTGACTTGATAATGTTTCTTTAATTGAGAGTTGCTGGTATCAATGGGCAAAAGCAGTATAAAATTATATAATATATATACACAGCACCGAATGAGTCAGCCTCTTTCCTGTGGAGGGTACAGTCCCTTTCCCCTCTCATGAAAGCTGGTAGGGAATTACAGATTACAAATCTCAGGGGCTGGCATTGATCAAAATCATTTACTGCCAATATTAATTCAATCAAAACATTTGTGAGCCAGATACACTAAGACGGTTTGTAGTTAGGGGAGTAAGTAGGGAAATAAAAAAGAAAATCAGGGACCTGGAGTCTCAGGTGACCTCAACATCTATCTTTGGTCTGAATTATTCAGTCAATCCTTCTCTGAAGTTTTAGGGAATGCCAGGGAATGTCCAGTCCAGAGAGGTCATGATTGCTGGCACAAACTGTCAAGCACCCATGAAGACAGCCGTTAAGCCTTGTAGAATCTGGATGATGGGAGACAGGATGTCTAGGTTCCATCACCCACTCTGTCACTGGCTCAATGTGACTCCGGCTGCCAGTTTTTCAGAGGTGCCCAGCAGTGCAGTTGCCACTGACTCGATGCTTTCCTTTCATCATCTGTAAAATGGACAAGTGACGCTGACCCTCTTCTGGAAGGTGCTTTGAGGTCTATGGATGAAAAGTTCTTTATAAATGCAAATATTAGTCACTAAACATCTGGATAGTAGGGAGTAGAGTAAATAGGGACGCACTTGGGACATGTTCTACTGGCAGTTTTAGGGTGGGACAATGGGGTTTTGTTAGTGGCTGATGGAGTATTTGGTGCTGTACCAGACAGACATAGTTGTGGTCTGTGCCTGAGGAGTTTACAAGCTAACGAGGCAGCATCACACGCTGTAAGCCTGAGAGAGGTTCTACTGTGGAGCGTCTTGGGGGCGGGGGGCTTGGCCAGTGTGTGTATCCATCGAGTATATGGCAGCAGTAACCTAACCTTGTGTAATAAACTCTCTATCACCCACAGCTGATGGAGATTCTCCTTTTGTTCAAGTAGTAAGTGGAGCTGAGCTTTATCCCCATTCTTTCTGTGACTTTTGAATGAACATTTATGCAGCATAATGATAACAAGAAAGTCCTAGGTGGCCCTGGGTGCGTTACATTATAATAGGCAGGGAACAGCATGTTCATAGATCATCTGGATTCTACTGTAATTACTTTGGGGTGTCGGACAGTTAAATTGTACTACACCTAGTCATGGATACAGCCTCCTGGTTCCAGGGTGGCCTTCTGTGGGACTGGCACAGTCACTCCTAGGAAATCAGGACCTCATTCTCTACTCGGTAATGTTTATAATTTTGTCATGATCGCACACTGGCTTCCAAAGCATTGCGGTCATAGAGAGGAAGGAAGGTCCAGTGGTGAGGGCACTAGCTTAGAACTTGAGACACCCGAGTTGGCATCCCTGCTCCGCCACAGACTCCCTGTGTGACATGGGCAAGTCACTTAGTCTCTCCATGCCACAGTTCCCCATCTGTACTATCTGTCCTGCCTCCCAGGAGAAATACATTAAAGATTCTGAGGTACTCGGATACTACAGTCCTGGGGGCTGAGAAAGCACCGTCGGTAGACATTGCTGCAGTGAAAGCAGTGGGCACTCTCCGAACTCGTGGTTCTGCTTTGTATTCGTTCCCTAGTAAGGTGCGGATGGGAGAAGGACCCCATTTGGAATTGTCTGCTGCCTCCCCAACAGCCTGTACCTTGGAGTCTGAGCAGGAATGCTGCAATCAGTACAGATCTCCTCCCCGCCTCCACTTGCTCTCTGGAGCGTAACTCCTCCTGGCTTTCTAGGCTGAGCCGGCCTGCGGCTGTTGATTTTTTTTTTTTTAATCGTGGAGATGACAGAGCAAGCCACTGCCTACGGGGTGACATTTAATTCTGCAAAGATTAGTTTAAATCGACGTTCCAACCCTAGCTCAGCTCTGCGGCTTGGTGCATTTTAAACTCTGCTGAAAATAATTTGCAAGGGTTGTTGAAAGGTGTACGATCCCGTGACCTCAGTTGGATGGTGCTGCCTGCAAGCACCCCTCTACCAGGTGCAGAGGTGGAAAGGAGGACTTTGTAAAATCAAACAGCTCCCACGACTCCTACAGGGCTTCCCCCTCCACTTCTCTCCCACCCCAGCCCTGTGATTTCTTCTCTGACCTTGCAGTTATTGCTGTATTGGGGTCCCCTCTGTGATTATTCCCCCACCCCAATTTAGTGCAGGTGTGATGCACCTGTCTTATACTTGGATCATTGCTTGGATTGTTGCCTCTGACTTTTTTACCCTCTCCTTTCCTCCCCACCCCATTATAGCAGCCTGGGGGATTCCCCCTGGGCCCTCAACACCCTTGACCCTCCTCTGAGTGGTAAATGACTCACTAATGGGGGCAGTCTTTATATGAAGATGGCTCTCTGGGTCAGAACGCTTAACAGTGCTCCCTAATGGAATCAGCTAGGCTGGCGCCGCCCCCTCGTTTCCAGCTGGTCTCGCAGGCCTCCAGGATTCTCTTGGCAATGAAAAGCCATCGGCACCTGTAGAAGCAGCTGGAAACATGGAGAAAGAGTCTGTACCATGTGACCTGCCAGTGCTCTGTGGGCCACTAGTAAGCGCTCTGCCAGCCAACAGCTTGGGGACGCCTTCTGCAGTGATTAAAATAGGGGCCTAGGAGTCAGGACTCCAACTCTCTGTTCTTCAGATTTCCCATCTGTACAGCAGGGAAAACTGCCCCCCCCTCCGCCCCCCGTGGAGTCGTCATGAGGCACAATGTTTGTGAAGTGCTTTGTGATCCTCGGGTGAAATGCAAGGCTGTGGAGGAGACACACTGGGTTTAAGGGATTGTTCTCCTGCCATTGAAGTAATGAGCACCTGAATCCTGAGAGATTTGTTAAAACACGCGGACTTGCTAGTCCCCCACATGATTTCAGCCCCTAGCATTTGTCCAAACCCCACTCAGATCCTCATTACACAACTGCTTAAGAAGCAGGTTTTTCTGCTTTGAGTTGCATCTATAATAATAGATTCCGTTTCCATTTGAAATCGCATGCACACCCGTGCACGTCCCCCAGTTCGCTTTAGGGATCCGTGCTTGTTGTAGCTCTATTAAGTGCTGTGCTACAGGAGAGTTTTCATTAATTGTAAGAAGGTTTTATCAAGGACACCCTCATTATGAATTGCTGTGCTTGTTGATTTATGTTTCTGGATGTGAAATATAGCTTGTTTCCCCCAGTGCACAGCTGCTTGCAGACAGTGATAAGCAATTTTATGAATCACCTTTTAATCCGTGTTCTTGTAATTAGATCCTTAGGAGAAGGAAATATCCTCCCTATACATTAGTGCTGTAATGAGACAACGTGGTGGAATTGGTGCACTCCATCTTGGCCTGCAGTGCCCTTATTTCTCCTGCCCTGGCTTTTTCCTGAGCGGCTCAGTTGTCAAGCTGACAGTTTGGTGTGGACAAGCATCCATCTACTAGGGGATAGACTGTGACCCTGCACACAGCGGAAGCATGGTCTCTGGTAATTCTCTGTACTGCCTACCCTGTGATGAATGGAATTCAGTGTTCCAGCTCAGTGAGTCTGGTTTGAAGGCCAGATTGTGTCAATACACACCGAGGAAGCTTTGATCAGGCAAAGGCAGAGTGCGGGACAGAGATGAGATGCGTACAGGCAGGTCTTCAGTCTTCCTCTGAAACAAGCAGCATCCCTCTGATCACCAATACGTGTCTGCACTTGCTTGAAAAGCCGACCCTAAATCCTCTCCATGAACACACCAGCTAAACCGGAACCAGTTGGATCAGTGGTCCAGCTTGTCTGCTCAGTCAGCTCTCCCTGGGCCCGTTGGTGTTGAGACAGTAAGGGCCAATGAGCTGCACTGGTAGTAAATTATCCACACACCCATGTTTGTGCAAGTAAAATGTGCAACTGAAAACTGAGCCCACAAATGGATGCTTACCGCGAGAGGCATGGTCTGAGCATGGGGCTGCGAAGCATCCGCTACGGAGTTCCAATCTCGGCTCTCCCTAATTCTGTCGGGCTTTGTGCCCAAGTCACTTAACCCTTCTGTCTCCATTGCAAAACGCGGATGCCCAGCTTCCCCACGTTGTAATGTGTCCCTTCCCCTTGGTATCACCAGACTAGGGAGAGGGTTAATTAGCTCACGTTGGAGGCACTGTACACAGTGTGTTAGGTACGGCAGGTGTAGTATTTGCACATGCGGTAGTTTCACGTCTTTTACAAGTGCACCTGGGGCTTCCATGCCTGAAAATGGGGCCTGGTGTGTGGGATACTAATGTGCTGGTTGAATTAAGACAGTATCCATACAGGTGGCCTGGAGCCAGCAGTTTTGCTGAAGAACATTAAGCGCAGTCCAGCTCCCCCAGCATGCAATTATTGCAGTTAGTAACCATGGTGAAAATAAATGAGTGTTCTCTGCAGTAGGATAATTAAGTAATAGGAGAGCATCATGGTTAGTGTCCATGCTGCAGGAGAGAGGTCATTCATCAACCAGGGTTATCAGGATAGCAGGCGAAAAGAGAGAGGGAGAAAAAAGGAATGCGTAGCAGGACCAGGCTGGAGTGTTGGGTGGACACTTGGCTGCATCTTAAAATCTGGAGAGATCGTTCACTTGTAACCTGAGGGTTAAAGTCTGTGGGAGCCTCAGGCAGGACTTGGTGCAGTCTCTTTACTTGAGGAAGCCTTCACTTCTCAATGGCTGTTTAGATGAGTCCTTTCTAATCCAGTGTGGATGTGTTCCTATGGTAGAATAGGGAGGCAGAGTGGGCTAGTCGCTAGAGCGCAGGATTGGGAGTCCAGACTCCGGTTCTAGTCTTGAATCAATCTCTGTCCTGAAGCAAATGACTAATGGGCTGATTTTCGGAGGTATTGACTTCAGTAGCAGTTGTGGTGCTCAGTAGCTCTGAAGATTAGACTATTAGCCATAAAGTTCCTCAGCTTTTTCTCCCTTTTAAAATAGGGATAATGTGGGCTGCCCACCTTTGAGGTGATTTGAGATCCTGAGATGAGAGATGCTAGGTGGATGAGTGTGAAGTAGTAGGCTCTTTGAGCTGTGGCGCAAACCTAGTAACTACAGTAAATGGGACTGCAGGTTCTGCTGCAATAAGCAACTTCACTAAGATTTCATTGGACAGCATCTGCTCACTGTTAGCTGGGTAAGTTTCCATTGGTCGAGTCCTGGGGTTTGTGACTGTCAAGTGGTGACATCCCTGAATGGACATTGAGGTTGACTGTACAGTGGCACAGGCAAGCTTCCAGTCCAAAGGATTCCAAAACGCTTTGCAACCTGAGTTAGACCATGAGTAGGGGACGCCCCCACCAATTTTGTTAAATGTGGTTGGTTAGTCTCCGTTCTCATGAAGCCACTGACTAGTTTAAATGGCCAAGCAATGTGAAGTTTGGAGGAGAGAATGGATGAGAGGGACCATAGCAGGTGGAAGTGGGGAGAACTTAGATCCTGCACAATTCAGCTTTCATTTGAACTTTGTCAGGCCATAATCTGAGGCTGGTGAAATCCCTTCTCTCGTGCTGTCAATATGCATGGGATGTCTTCTGTGAATTTACCATCACCTCCTTTGAATCCCTTCCAAAAGTTCCACCTCTGCCACAATGCTGATAAGAAATCAGCCCATTATTCGTATTTGTATCCCTCTCACCCCAATCTTGACGTGCAATCTTAGATTGTTCAGGACAGGACTGCGTCTTTGTGTAGCTAATGTTAATACTGAAGTACTTTTAGAGATCTCCAAGGTCGTCTCTGGTCTTGACTGGGGGGCCGGAGGGGTGGTGGTGGGGTATCTGACACTACTACAGTATAAATGTCAAATATTAATGATGAACTGGCCATGTGAAAGGAGTGTCATTTGCATGTTGCAGGGAGATGGAGTGTATGCCAGAAACAGATAGTGTGAGATAACACAGCCCCCATCCTACTTTACCTTGCATCCTCCTGTTAGTTGCTTTTTCTGCTCTACTGCGTTTCTGCATCATTGGCGTCGAAGTTACTCTCAGGTTGTTCACATGCCAAGTGATGGACGGCTCAAATGACACTGCTTTACCCCTGCACCTATTTCCTGACCAATTTGCATCCACCATGTCAGTGTCATGCCTGTGTCCCGTCTCATTTAGTCCCATTGGTGTGATCTCTGGGCACTGAATTCCAGTTCTATGGGCATGAAAACCGTTCCCAGCCTAGAGCGTCTTGGCCTTTTACTGAGTACAAGTCACCATGGATTGAAAGGGACATTAGCTTATTACAACCCTTTGACCGCTGCAGTCTAACTTCTACTGGCCAGTTGGTCACGTATGTATGTTTTGTTTTGTTTGTATTGTGGTATTCCCTAGACGCCCTAACCTAGGGTTACCATATTTCAGCAAGCAAAAAAGAGGACGGGAGGAGCCCCGCCCTAGCCCCGCCCCTGCCCCTCCCACTTCCCGCCCCCCTCAGAACCCCCAACCCTCCCCCCGTTCCTTATCCCCTGACTGCCCCCTCCTGGGACCCCAGCCCCTAACTGCCCCCCAAGACTCCACCCCCTACCTAAGCCTCCCTGCCTCTTGTCCCCTGACTGCCCCCTCCTGAGACCCTCCCCCCATCCTAACTGGCCCCCTAGGACCCTACCCCCTACCTGTACCCTAATTGCCCCAACCCTTATCCACCCCCCCACCCCCAGACAGACCCCTGGGACTCCCACGCCCTGTCCAACCACGCCCCACCCCCTGACAGCCCCCCCCAGAACTCCCGACCCATCTAAACCCCTCTGCTCCCTGCCCCCTGACAGCCCCCCCCCCAACTCCCAAACACCCCCCCTGCTCCTTGTCCCCTGACTGCCCCCTCCTGGGACCCCTGCTCCTAACTGCCCTCCAGAAACCCACCCCCTACCTAAGCCTCCCTGTTCCTTGTCCCCTAACTACCCCCCCAAATGCCCCCCAGGACCCTACCCCCTACCTGTACCCTGACTGCCCAAAACCTTCTCCACCCCCTCCAAAAAGCCCCCCCCCTGAACTCCTGACCCCCCCCGTCTCTTGACTGCCCCCTCCAAAATCTCCCTGCCCCTTCTCCTGCCCCCTGGCCCCCTTACCCTGCCGCTCAGAACATGGTGTTGGGCTCTGTGCGGAGCCGGACACGTGGCTGCGCTCCCCAGCACAACAAAACCCGGTCCCTGGCCCTGCACAGCACTGCCGGAGCGGGGCGCTGGGCTGCAGGGGAGGAGGAGCTGCCGAGGCCCGATGCAAACGGCCCGGCAGGCCGGCCGGCTCAGAATGCGGGGGGTGGGGGGAGCTCTACAGCTGCTCCGGAGTCCAGCCCGGCAAGCTGCGGGGGAAGGGCTCTGGCTGCCAGAGCCCCATGCGAGCAGCTGAATTTCCTGCAGCCCTCCCAGCCACGCCTCGCTCTGCATGGGGGGGAAATCCCGGACATTTTTAGTGATTTACAAATTCCCCCCCCGGACGCTATTTTTAACACAAAAAGGAAGACATGTCCAGGTAAGTCCGGACGAATGGTAACCCTACCCTAACCAGGATTGGGGGGCCCCATTGTGCTAGGTGCTATACAAACACACAATTTGACACAGTCCCCACCCTTCAGCCTTGCAGAGAATCAGTAGCCACAAAGAGTGAATTTTCCCCTTTCCTCAAGGTCCCTCCAGAATAGATCTGATCACATTGGCAGAAGCAGGGATGTTTGGAGAAGGCAGAGAACTTACAGGAGCAGAGTTCACAATTCCAGCTGAGTATTGAGCTGCAGAGCTCAGGTGTGGGGTTCAATCTCCCTACCCCCAAGAGTTGGGTGTGAGCAGATCAGTGTTTTAACTGGTCACCTTCTGTGGGGTTCAGCTGTGAAATTTGTGTAGGTTTGGATTCTCAAACCCTTGGCAGGAGTTTAGGATTGTCTGGATCTGAGGGCTTGGCTACACTTGCGAGTTACAGCGCATTCAAGCAGCCCCATGCGCCCTAGATCACTGCCCGTCCACACTGGGAAGGCACGTAGAGCGCTCTGATTCCACAGCTACAGCGCTGTTGGTACTCCACCTCGGTGACTAGAATAACGTTTGATGCGCCCCCGCTGGAGCGCCCCAGCATCAGTGTGAACGAGGTGTTGCATTACTGCGCTCTGATCAGCCTCTGGAAACGTCCCATAACCCTCTTAAGTCAAGTGGCCACTCTTGTCATTGTTTTGGAATCACTGCAGGCATGCCGATATGCCCTTTGAAAGCATGCCGGCTGTCAGAAACGGAGCTTATCTGCTCCAAGACAAAGCAACCATTACTGTGAAATGCTGTGTGTGTGAGAGAGAGGTGGGGGTGTGTGTGGTCTGTTGCTGTCTGAACTTACAAGACAGCATGATCATGACATGATCTCAGACCCCCAAAAACCCAATCTCTCTCCTCCCACATACATACAATACACTCCCTGTCACACTCCACCACACACCCCTCATTTGAAAAGCATGTTGCAGCCATTTGCATGCTGGGATAGCTACCACAATGCACTGTTCTCTGTGGCCGTTGCAAGAGCTGCTAATGTGGCCACGCCAGTGCGCTTCGAGCTGTCAGTGTGGACAGACTGCAGCGCTTTCCCTACTGCGCTCTACAAAGGCGGGTTTAACTCAAAGCGCTCGACATCTGCAAGTGTAGCCATGTCCTCAGTTTCAGAATGCACTGATGATGAAGATTGATGATGAAGATTGTTTCACTACCTGAAATCCCCCTCAAAACTCACCACTTACTGTTTGTTCGGTACATGGCAGAATCTCATTAGTGAGCTGTGTTTTACTCCTACAAGTGTATGGGTGTATTTGTATAGAGAATTCTAGTGTGTTGTATATTCTGCTTCCGTATAGCATGGAAATTGAGAGCCTTCCTCTTCCTGCAAAGCCACCTCCATTCTTAAGAGAACTCTGGCAGCCAGCATCTCATTACTTACCACTTTCCACAGTCATTTTTAATGTAATGTGGTGCTTTACAGATAGCCGAGTGTGCCATTATTTTTGCCTCTTCAGATGCTGCTGTAGATGAGGCATTACGAGCAGAACCAGACCAGCTTTGCTAATGAGAGCTCCCTGCCTGTAGCAATTCTTTGGAAGTCTTGAAGCAAAGCATAATTCTCAACGTGTACAACAATAAGCAGTGCACACGAGAGAGATGCATATGGGGAGATATTTTTCTCTCTCTTTGGGGGCATTTTTCTGCAAAACGCATAATTGGACACATTCCATAGATTTTTCTGAAGGGCAAAAAGGACAAGTGCTGTGAAAAGGTAACAGAGGAGTTTAGAGAGAGAAATTAGCTAGGAAATTGGTATGTGTGTTCTCCCAAATGTACTTGCAGCCTGTATCTCGGTAGTTTCTATGCCAACAGAAGGACTCGGTGAAGAATTAATAAGACGATACAGGTCTCTAGCACTTCCCACGTGAGGATCTCAAGGCTCTTTACAGACTGTAGCGAGGGGGCGTGGTCTCCCTCCCGGACAGATGGGGAGAGAGCTGCGACTGCCCCCTGGTGGGCGGAACCAGGAGACCCACGGCCACTCCGCCGGACGCAGGGGGGTGGGGCAGGAACAGAAACCGGAACTATAAAAGGCCGGCCCTCTAGCTCAGTTGGGGCAGAGCTGCCAGAGGAGCGGGATGTCTCTTCCCCGCTGCTGGAGCCCGGATCTGACAGAGGCTGCTACAGTGCCAGAGACCCGGAAGGACTGCCGGAGCTGCCAGACACCAGGGACAGCGAGGAGCTGTTGGGGCTGCCGCTTGCCGTTTACCTGAGCGAGACCGATGACCACCCCGGAACCCAGGTACCCCGGATTGGGAGTGTAGGAAGGAGCCCAGGGAAGCCGAATAGGTTTCGGTTGCGTGACTGATTGCAAGCCGGCCAGCGTGTTGCGGTCGGATTTCCCTGCTGACCCAGTGGTGGATTACTCCGCCGCTGTTAGGGCCCTGGGCTGGGACGCATTGGAGCGGGAGGGCCTGTGTTCCCCTACCCCCTGCCATCCCACCGTCAGGGGTGGCAGCCTCCCCACTTTGTGGGCAGGAGGCCTGCATTGGTCTGGCACCCGCCTGAACTAGGATGCCAGAGGGTTTGCTGACTCTCACCAGAGAGCTAAACTGCCCAACTGCCGGTCAGAGCCCCTTACCTGAACTGACTGCTGCCCCACCCTGATGGAGGGCGCCGGGCGAATAGACTCTCTACTGCTCTGTCTGACTGACTGTAGGTCAGAGCCCCTACGGGATTACTGCCCCACCCTCAGAGGTGAAAGTAAGCTGGTACAGTCCGGACCGGCTTCTCCAGAGGCGATTTAAAGGGCCCGGGGCTCCCCGCGGTGGCAGGAACACTGGGCCCTTTAAATCCCCGCCTGAGCCCTGCCTCCCTGGGATAGCGGCCGCAGGGCTTCCGCAGTGATTTAAAGGGCCTGGAGCTCCGTGGTGGCTGGAGCCCCGGGCCCTTTAATTCACCCCTGAGCCCCAGGGCTCCCAGCCGCCTCTGCAGCTGGTAGCTCCAGGGTGATTTAAAGGCCCTGGGGCCCCCAGCCACAGCCGGAACCCCAGGGCCTTTAAATCTTGAAAGGCCACGCCCCTTCCAGTTGAGGCCACGCCCCTGCTCAAGACTCCTGCGTACCGGTAAGTCCTTTAAGTTACTTTCACCCCTGCCTACCCTGATTGAGGGCCTGGGCAGATAGACTCGTTGCAGCTCTCCCAAACCCCTAGCCAGAGCCATTAACTGTGTGTCGCTCCGCTCTGATTGAGGACTCCGGGCCTATAGACTTATCGCTGCTCGGCCTTTCTGCAGGCCTGGGACACTAACTGTTAGCTGATTTCCCCCTGAACCGAAGTGCCGTAGCAAAGGGGGCGTGGTCTCCCGCCCTGATGGACAGGAGAGAGCCGCGACCACCTTACACAGACATTGATGAATTTGGCCTCAGATCCTTCCTGTGAGGCAGGTAATCGTTACGCCTCTAATAATTACACAAACTCCTCATTCTGATGTCCCCTTATGTCAGTTTTAACATGGGGCACTGACTGAGGGGCAGATGGATTGGAGAACCCTCCCAACCATTGGACTTTTCAGATACACAGATCTATCTAATGGAAAATAATCCTCCTATCTCCGAGCTAACCCAGGAGATCTGTGTGTGGTGCGCTCGTTACACCTGTTTGTGGCAAAGTTCTGCCTATTTGAAGTGTGTTAGATTGGAGGCGATATGGCCGTAAATCACCAAAATGACTTTCACAGCTCCCAGTCTCATAATCTATTACCAGGTATAAATCATAGAATCGTAGGACTGGAAGGGACCTTGAGAGGTCGTCTAGTCCAGTCTCCTGCACTCACGGCAGGACTAAGTATTATCTAGACCACCAATGTAAGCCCCAATGTGCTCTGAATGCCCTGGACTCCTCCAGTGCTCATGCCAAGTAATGGAATAGTTTTGGAGAACCCCGCGTTTCATCATAAGCTCATGGAATGGATCTGCAGTGAGTCTTCTCAGTTGGCGAGGGGTGTCCCTGAAAACTTGTAGAGTGAAGTGGAGACAGCAAATGGGATTCTCTTACCACCAGGGGGCTGTCTTTGGGTATGTCATCTGTCTTGGATGGTTTAGAAACAACAAATCCTGCATCTATGATTCTGTGACTACGCTGCAATTAAAATCCTGTGGCTGGCCCATGCCAGCTGACTTGGGCTTGCGGGGCTCGGGCTAAGGGGCTGTTTAATTGCAGTGTAGACATTTTGGGCTCGGGTTGGAGCCCTGGCTCTGACACCCTTTGTGGGACCTGAGTCCGAACGTCTACACTGCAATTAAACAGCCCCTTAGCCTGACCCCCTTAGCCTGAGTTAGCTAGCTTGGTCCAGCTGCAGGATTTTAATTACAGTGGAGACATACCCTTTATGCCCTTCAAGGCACACTTCAAGGATATGCTTTCTAGCCAAGTTTTATTGAAAGCAGTACAGAGAGGTTTTTTAAATTGAATTTTATGTGGTGCTATGAGACGGGGAGGTTTTACAGTATTAATGTAATTAAAGGTGCTAACAGGCTCTCTATAGATCTGAATAAATTGCTTCCCAACCTGTTCTTCCGAGCCCCTGCAGTTCCTTTTTCAAGGCAGTAATGGTAAACAAAGATGTGTGTGTTTAAGAGCTTTGAAAGGATCACATGCCAGGGAAGAGATTCTGTACATTGGCGCAAGTTGGCTGTTGCCAGCTCTTATTGTGTCAGGGTTGCAGCCTGCCTGGCCTGTCATTGAAGGCTGCGCCTGGAGCAAGCAGGGAATGATTAGAGGCATTAATTTGAATGGGTGAAACTGAAATGTGACATTTCACATCAAATCTGTAGTTGTGAATACATTTGGAGTTTGCTTAGGTTTTTCAGTTTAACCCCTGGTAGCTGCACTTTGGAATCAGCGGAGGCCCTGTGGCTCCCCAAAGCTATGGAGACAGCCTGCATGCTGCTTTGAGAAGGAACTGGGGAGTCCTTCGCCAGTAGGAGCTGATGTGAGCACTAGTGGCTCATTGCTGGGAGCATTTACGTCATGGGGAGAGCATTGGTGATCATTGTTTGGAATGGCACGTGAAACCTTCTACCTCCAGGTCACTGGTACGGTAGAAGTGCAACGTAAGTCAGTAGCAACCAGAAGTCTGTTATAGTCTGATAGCTCTTTGTTGCTTTATGCACAGTGAGTTGTATTGGTGCTCAGACGAGTTCCTAGTGGGACAGGGGTCGCCATCAGTCACCACCAAAACTGTTGCTAAACTCTACTTGTTTTTCGTAGAGAGATGCCAAGGGTTGAATGGGCCATGGAGACTCAACTCTCTTCTCAACCCCTACAAGTAGGGTGGCAGGACTGAGGCCTATGTGTGGGGCAGCCTGGGGAAAGTACTGCCTGTTCCATGTCTTTGCTGTGGATAGAGGGTGTCTGTCTCCAGCACTTTCCTTTAGGCATGTTTCAACAAGAGAATCTCTTTAAAAGAGAAAAGGAGGGGGGCTGGGAAAATAAACACTGAAGGAGTTTGTTCTTTTCTGAAGTAACCATTAAGCATAGAGGGGGACTGATACAGTGGCTGTATGGTCCAGTGGATTAGCTACTGGATTGGGGGGAGCCAGGAGATCTGGATGCTGTTCTGGGATCCACTACTAACCTGCTGTTTGACCTTGGGCAAGTCACTTCCCCTCTCTATGCTTCTGTTTCCCTTCCTGCCTTGTCTATTTAAATGTTGAGCTCTCTCAAGCCAGGACTGTCTCTCATTTTGTGTTTCTCCAGCACCTAGCACACTGAAGCTATCTTGGCTGGACCCTTCAGGCACCACAGTAATACAAACAAGGACATCCTGACACAAATGGGAGGGAGATGAAGAATTGAGGCACTGTTTTATCTGGCCCTCTCAGGGGGTTGTTAACAAGCCCTGGTTAGTCGATGAGCAGAGATGATGGTTTAAATCTGGCCCAGTTTGCTAGCAACCAGAAAGTCTCTGAGCCTGATTTCCAGAGGTGCCTGTTGAAATCCGTAGGAGCTGCAGATGCTCAGAACTGCAAATCAGACCCTGTATCATCTGACTGCAGTTTGGAGAAGGATAGAAACTAGGGCTGTCGAGTGGTTAAAAAAAATTAATCATGATTAATCGCATGATTAAAAAAATTAATTGTGATCAATCGTGCAATTAATTGCACTGTTAAACAATAATAGAATACTGTTTATATAAATATTTTTGGATGTTTTCCACGTTTTCAAATATATTGATTTCAATTACAGCACAGAATACAATAGTGCTCATTTTGTATTTATTTTTTATTATAAATATTTGCACTGTAAAAAGAAAGAAATAGTATTTTTCAATTCACCTAATACAAGTACTGTAGTGTAATCTCTTTATCATGAAAGTTGAACTTACAAATGCAGAATTATGTACAAAAAATAACTGCATTCAAAAATAAAACAATGTAAAACTTTAGCACCTACAAGTCCACTCAGTCCTACTTCTTGTTCAGCCAATCGTGAATACAAACAAGTTTGATTACATTCGCAGGAAATAATGCTGCCCGCTTCTTGTTTAAAATGTCACCTGAAAGTGAGAATAGGCATTCACATGGCACTGTTGTAGCCAGTGTCACAAGACCTTTACGTGCCAGATGCTCTAAAGCAGGGATCGGCAACCTTTGGCACGCGGCTCGCCAGGGTAAGCACCCTGGCGGGCCGGGCTGGTTTGTTTACCTGCCGGGTCGGCAGGTTCGGCCGATTGCAGCTCCCACTGGCCGTGGTTCGCTGCTCTGGGCCAATGGGGGCGGCGGGAAGCGGGGCGGGCCGAGGGACGTGCTGGCCGCTGCTTTAGACCCCTGCTCTAGAGATTCATACGTCCCTTCATGCTTCAGTCACCATTCCAGAGGACATGCGTCCATGCTGATGATGGGTTCTGCTCGATAACACTCCAAAGCAGTGCGGACCGACGCATGTTCATTTTCATCATCTGCATCAGATCCCACCAACAGAAGGTTGATTTTCTTTTTTGGTGGTTCGGGTTCTGTAGTTCCCGCATCGGAGTGTTGCTCTTTTAAGACTTCTGAAAGCATGCTCCATGCCTCGTCCCTCTCAGATTTTGGAAGGCACTTCGGATTCTTATATCTTGGGTTGCATGGTATAGCTATCTTTAGAAATCTCACATTGGTACCTTCTTTGCGTTTTGTCAAATCTGCAGTGAAAGTGTTCTTAAAATGAACAACATGCTGGGTCATTATCCGAGACTGCTATAACACGAAATATATGGCAGAAAGTAGGTAAAACATGGAGCGGGAGACATACAATTCTCCTCCCAAGGAGTTCAGTCGCAAATTTAGTTAACACATTATTTTTTTAACAAGTGTCATCAGCATGGAAGCTTGGCCTCTGGAATGATGGCTGAAGCATGAAGGGGCATACGAATATTAAGCATATCTGGCACGTAAATACCTTGCAATGCCGGCTACAAAAGTGCCATACAAACACCTGTTCTCACTTTCAGGTGACATTATAAATAAGAAGCAGGCAGCATTAACTCCTGTAATTGTAAACAAACTGGTTTCTCTTAGCGTTTGGCTGCACAGGAAGTAGGACTGAGTGGACTTGTAGGCTCTGAAGTTACACTGTTTTGTTTTTGAGTGCAGTTATGTAACAAACAAAAAAATCTACAGTACATTTGTAAATTGCACTTTCACGATAAAGAGATTGCACTAGGGTACTCGTATGAGATGAATTGAAAAATACTATTTCTTTTGTTCATCATTTTTACAGTGCAAATATTTATAATAAAAATAATATAAAGTGAGCACTGGACACTTTGTAATCTGTGTTGTAATTGAAATCAATATTTTTGGAAATGTAGAAAAAACATCCAAAATATTTAATAAATGTCAGTTGGTATTCTATTGTTTAACAGTGCGATTAAAACTGTAATTAAGCATGATAAATTTTTTTATCGTGATGAATTTTTTTGAGTTAATCGCATGAGTTAACTGCGATTCATTGACAGCCCTGATAGGAACAGATTTTGGTTTGTCCCATTCTCAAAAGTCAGGTATCCACATGGAACAACCTGATGCCTCCTGCTGTTGGAAGTTCCTGTGCTCCACGGGGACACTTGCTGGTCCTTGCCCAAGTCAAAATTGACTGTATTCTAAGGGACTTTTGTTGTTTTTATTTTATTATTTTGACATGGTCAGACTGATGGTCATATCGCTTTATAGAGGGCACTAGGTAGAGTCAAAGATGCCCAGGACCTGGAATATTTATATAATCTTATCTGTTGCTGAAGACAGAGAGAGCAGTTCTGGGGTTTTGTTCCCCCACCAGCTATGTCCACCACTGTGAAATAGTATCAGAGGGGTAACCATGTTAGTCTGAATCTGTAAAAAGCAACAGCGGGTCCTGTGGCACCTTTAAGACTAATAGAAGTATTGGGATGCAAGCATCTGAAGAAGTGAGGTTCTTACCCACGAAAGCTTATGCTCCCAATACTTCTGTTAGTCTTAAAGGTGCCACAGGACCCTCTGTTGCTTTTCACTTTGAAATAGGTTCTCTTTTTATTTTGTGATAAGGGGGAGGTTATTTGATGGGCTCTCTACTGCCCCAAGCACTACCTTAGCACTATCCCAACGTGAAGCTGCAGAACTGGAATCCCAGCCCTGTTGGGATCATCATGTTGCTGATCGGTTGATTGTATTGGGAGCTGGAACTGTGTCATCCTGCCACCAGCACAGATGGAAACTCCTGCCTTGTTTGTGTATTTTTGAGTGTGTCGTTGTTCCTCCCTTTAGTATCCCTTTCCTGTTGCTCCATGGGCACCCAACAGTGAAGAGGTGAAGGCCTGAGGGCTTGAGCAGCTCAGCAGGGACTGTGTGGACAGACCAAGAGTTCTACGACTCCCTGTGGCAGTTAATATTGCGGAGCTGAGGTTATAATTATTTCTGTCCATGAATTATTAATAAAGAAAAACTATGTTCATTTCATTGCAAATTCCAATTAGAGTTGAAATGGATAACTTGAGGACATGCCACTAGAATGTAAATCACAGGCGTTCCAGCTGCAAGCTGGAAATGCATTTTGCTGGATTCTTTATTAATCTGGGAAAACATTACTTACAGTGAACTTAACATGCATTACCAGGGAAGCTGAAGGCAGGTCTGGTTTCATGAAGGTCAAATCTTCTTTCTCAGTGCAATTGCAGGGGCCAGATCTCTTCCCTGCACAAACCTTGTCCAGCATCACTCTGACTTCATCCCAGAGGTGGGAGTTCATGCTCCTGGCGACTTGGAATTTGGGTTTCGTCAGCAGGAGGATGGAGCTTTTATATTACACCTTCCCAAACCTTCCCCTTCTCTCTTTCTCATCATCCTCCCCTTGCCTGACTTGCTTTCCTAAAATGGCCTTGTAGGCCCCCCTCCTCCCACCCGTCAATGAGCTCCCACTAAAGCATCATTCGCTCTTTCTCCATCAGGAAAAATAACTACCAGGATGGTCCCAGCTATTTCCTAGCCTGGAGAGCAAGGAATCAAGTACAAGATCCCAACCCTCTTCAACACAACCACTGCAGCTGGCCCAAGGCAAAGTTTTTTGTGCTGGAAAAAGATTGTTTCTGTGCCTT
The DNA here is from genome assembly GCF_027887155.1 of Malaclemys terrapin pileata. Lineage (NCBI taxonomy): Eukaryota > Metazoa > Chordata > Testudines > Emydidae > Malaclemys > Malaclemys terrapin. Next base: position 3,641,009 of record NC_071506.1, on the reverse strand, counting down.
ACACTCCAATAAAAGGAAGCAGCAATTCTCAGTCCTACTTGCTCAGGACAAGGCTCTACACAAGGCCCTCCCACAGCCTGCCCCCCAGATTCCTAATCTGTCAGCTTTTCTTCTTTCTTGTCTCTTTTGCTGCCTCTCTCACCAACAGAAGTTGGTCCAATAAAAGATATGACCTTACCCCCCCCTTGTCTCTCTAATGGCCAGGGACCAACACAGCTACAGCTACACTGCACACAGGTTTTCTTCTGGAAACAAAAGTCAATAAGAGCTTCTCCCTCCTCCTCATTGTACCAGGACTAACCTGTTGAAATAGAAGGGCTTTTATTGGCAAAACCTATGGTCTCCTGCTGAGATGATCTGATGTCCATGGAGCTATTTGTGTTCCACTGCCCTAGGTTACCCATGTTGATTGCATCGTGGGTAAAATCACTGCAACAGGTGATAGTGGATAAAATGTAACAGTATTAAGTGAATTATTTTTCTTAATTATGAGATGTAAATAAACGAGCAACTAAAATAAGCAGCACAAGTTGTTACTCGCCATCTATAAGTAGCATAGACTGCAAGCAGGCAGGAGAGAATAACCTTTCTTGCCACTTCCTCTGAAGGACTGGCTGCCATTGGAGACGGCATACTGATCTAGCTACAGCCAAGTGATCTTGGTTCTGTTTAGCAATTCCATGTTCCTGTTGTCCTCCCATCTTGCTGCATCAATTAGACCATAGTCTCTGCCCCAAAGAGGAGTGGATCTTATTGTAAACTAACACCGTCCCAAGCACAATGGTACCTCTTGGTAACGCAAGTAATTGATGTATTCTCTCATGCGATCAAATGTCTGAACTCACCAAAGATCGAATCATATTTTTGGGGGTCCTGGAAACCAGCTGAAGCTATTTAACTGCTTCACTGCAATCTACCAGGGAAGTGCTCCAAGAGAAGACTGCAGTGGTGGCAACTAGCCAGTAGGCTGAAGGCAGCATGTAATTGACATGAAACTGCGGTTGTTTATTACAGAGATGCAGCCTATGGAGACTACAGGTCCCAGCATACTGTGTCCATGCTGCTTGGCTCAAGATAGCACATGGCATGCTGGGACCTGTAGTCTCTGGCTGCATTATATAACTTTGTGTGCTGTCTTTGTCCCACACACCATGCTTTGGCCATCCTCAGAACAGACTATAGAACAAAATTCCCTCAGTGCCCTTTCTACCTTCTATAATGCCAGCACTCCATCACCATTCCAATCAAACCTCAGTCCTTGGAAGGGAAATTTCCTTGGAGGGGGACTGGCAACTGTGTCAGGTTAAAACTCTTAGGATTTAAAAAAGAAGAAAAACATGTCATCCCTGCCAGCCACAGTCCAGTCCTCTGACACTGCACTTCCACCAGATGCAGCACTGGATCACATGGGTTTAGAGTAGCACCAGCAACAAGGCTGAACAGCATCATCCCAGCGCAACACTGTCATTAGCATGTGCACAGCCAATGTCATGTTAAAGGGGAAATGCAGGAGGGTGATTATTTACCGCAAATATGCCATTGAGCCATCCCCACTGAACACCAGCGAGGGGCTTTTATTCTTTCATTCCCTCGTTAGTGTTTGTCTTTCTCAAGCTTCCCTGTTTGCAGTTGCCTTCCAGCAGTAGGAGTGTCAGATTGGCTTAGCTGCAGTGATAGGCAGAATGGCGTGTGCAGGGCCGTCACATTTCTCTCCCGTGCTTACTTCTGATTCGATTTTGTGTGTGTTAGTGTGGTGTTTGATGTGAATCTTGTGCAGTGAATTGATGCGTCTGAAGTCCGGTTTGCAGTTCACTCAACAACAGTGCTATTCCTGCATGTTGGCGGAGGCATCGGAAAGTAATGTAGTGCTGGTTCGGGGCAATATGTTGTGTTTTCGTTCCTGTGCAATGCATACTGTGCCATACGTTAGCTCCCTGGGTTGAAATCAAGTGTTACATAAAATCATAGAAGTGTAGGACTGGAAGGGACCTTGAGAAGTCTCCTAGTCCAGTCCCCTGCACTCATGATGTAACCAGTTGGAAAACTTTCACTGGAGGAATTGTAAACTGAATACTATGTAGGTGAGGCAGGGTCACAGGAAAATGACCTTTAGCATCAGCAGGACTGAACAATTACCATCTTACCATCTGCATCTATGGAGCCCGATTCTGCTCTCACTTGCCTCTGTGTAAATCTGCAGTAAATCCACTGACGTCCAGGAGTCTGAGTTCCAAAGCTGTTCTAGGCTCTGTATGTACAGTAGGCAGCATTTTTTTAAATGGAAAGAACCCTAAACACAGCCCCAGAAGTGGCCGCACCTGGTGAAGATGAAAGTGCTGCACTTGTATTCCCTCTCTTATTCTGCATGGTGTCTGGGAACTGCGCTGTTCTATACCTTCTGTTTGCTAGTTTGTCAGCTCGGTCACCTCTCACCAAAACAGTGACCAGACTTGATTCCTTCCGTCCCAGTTCCTTTGCGGCAGGCTGTCTGTTACTTACATAACTGGCTGCTCCGCTTACTGTCCAGAGTTGTGCTGCAATGCTGAGTCTGGGAAATAAGGCTACAAGAATGAACTGCGTTGTGTTTGGCTGTGGAATTGATCTCTCATGGTCTGGTTAGACTCTCCGTTTTCAGTTGTTTCTATTTGTTAAATATTGTATTTCGAAATAGTAAAAATTAGCTTTGACCCCCTGTGACAGCTGAATTGACCCTGGAATTTACCTTTCCCATTCTGTGTATATAAAATACAAGCGCCATGATAATGCCAGCTGCCCTGACATGGTAAATATATGGGTTTTTATTGGGGTGCACTCTTGTGAAGGTGTAACTCCGCGAAGAGGAACAGCTGGGTGTGATGGGAAGGAAGCAATAAACTCTCACTGACTCCTGGAGTCTTGTACCCTTGCAAACAAATGGGACAGTGTGGCTGAAATAGCAAAGCCGGTGGCCCCATGCAGTGCCCAATATGAGAAGCCATATTTCTCCAGGGGAAAGGAGGGCTTTAAACATGTCCATAATAGATTTCTCTGCGTTTTGAGTTGTCTATTGGGGTCCATAAACATCAACCTGCCGTCCTGATAAACAAGGCTGTTGGTCCTAAATCATTTTTATGTGTGTCTGTGCTTTGTTGTTATGGAGCAGGTGCCCTATGGTACTGGGGCATAAAACAATCAAGAAACACTTTGTAACGATATCTCTGATCTGTCTTATCATTTAACTTGGGGGCGGGGAGGAAGGACTGCAAAAGTTCTTTTCCCCACTCCACCACCTCCTGAAAAGGAACGAATTCGTGCTGACCATAAGCACCCATCCCCCTTTGGCCTTAGGACACTCACAAATCACTGGTCAGGCCCCCAAAAGTCACAATTGGCTCAAAAATACAATCATGTGAGTTGGCAACACTGGGAAGATGGCAAGATAGTCGTTCAAGAGACGCCTCAAATTTCCTGGAGTCACCTTACAATAAAAAGTAGGGAGGGAGCAATGGGAGAAGAGAATCTCTCACTTCCTCTTCTGAAGACCTTGCTAAGGACCGGGGCTAAAGGCTTTCCTCAGTAAATGAATGCAAAGATTCTCCTTGATGTTTTTAGTTCCTTTGGCTGGGCAGGGCAGGGTCCAGAGGCTGGCTCTGTGCTATTCAAGGAAATTCTGTGGAAGGAGTGGAAACCCTTTGGGCTAATTTAATTGGCTTGTAACAGTACCGGGAAGGTGGAAGGGGCGGTGTTGCATAGTGAATATGGGGCTCTGGTCTGTGTTTTACTGATTTAAAGCACTTTGCTGGTTGGTGCCAGTAGGAATTTCTCCAGTAAATGAAACTGAAGCCAATGGGAGCTAGGGGTGGTGGCGCCTGTGGGCGAGAGCAGCACGTGGAGATTCCTCACCCCCCCACCTAGGAGCCGGACCTGCTGGCCGGTTCCGGGGCGCAGCGCGGTGCCAGAACAGGCAGGCAGCCTGCCTTAGCCCCGCTGCGCCGCTGACCGGGAGCCGCCCGAGGTAAGCCTGTGCCCCAACCACGAGCCCCGCCCCTGAGCCTGCCCAATCCGGAGCCCCCTCCTGCACCCCAAATCCCTATCCCTGGCCCCACCTCAGAGCCCGCAGCCCCAGCCCAGAGCCCTCACGCCCCCTCCCACACCCTGAACCCCTCATCCCCAGCCCCACCTAGAGCCCTCACACCCTCCTGCACCCCAACCCCCACCTCAACCCACAGCCCCCTTCTGCACTCTGAATCCCTTGGGCCCAAGCCTGGAGCCCCCTCCTGCTCCCCAAACCCCTCATCCCCAGTCCCACCCCAGAGTCCGCACCCCCAGCTGGAGCCCTCCCCTTCTCCTGCACCTCAACTCCCTGCCCCAGCCTGGAACCCCCTCCCGTACCCTGAACCCCTCATTTCTGGCCCCACCCTGGAGCCCGCACCCCCAGATAGAGCCCTCACCCCCTCCCACACCCCAACCCCCAGCCCAGTGAAAGTGAGTGAAGGTGGGGAGAGTGAGCCATAGAGGGAGGGGGAACGTAATGAGCGGGGGGTGGGGCCCCAGGGAAGGGGCAGGGTTAGGGGGTTCAGTTATGTGTGATTAGAAAGTTGGCAGCCCTAGGTGATGCCCACCTTAAACTTTTAGTCCACTGGCTAAAAGACTCGCTGGGATGTAGAAGACCCAGGTTCAATTCCCTCCTCTGCCTGATGTGGGGAGAGATTTTGAATAGTGGTCCCCCATCTTTCAGAAATACGCTGTAGCCACTGAGCTATGGGATAGTCTGATGCGGGGCTCCCTCTGCCTCTCCTCTAGAAGCTGTTCCATTGTGTGTAAATAATGAACCGTGATTGAAGCAGGGAGACTGGACCTGGGGTCTCCCACCTCCCCAGGTAGGTGCTCAGAGCACAGAATCATTCCTTCTCTCACTGGTCCCATTATTGAGACGCTGTGGAACAGTTTCAGCAGGAGAGACTGAGGGAACCCCTCATCAGCACTCTCCCGAGAGGTGGGAGACCCCTATGCAAATCCTTTCTCCCCCTCTGGCAGAGATGGCGGAATTGAAGTTGGGTCTCCCACATCCCATGCACGTGCTCTGACCACTGGCCTAAAAGTTATAAGGTTTGTGTCCCTTCCACCGGATTTGTTTTGGATTTTGAACCTGCTACGCTAGACATGCTCAGAGGCTGCTTGTTGGATCGCATCCAGCATGTGACTTAGGCGGCTGAATGCCTGTCTTCCCCCTGCTCATGAATTGCTTTGGGGCGTAGGCAGGAGGTGGGTGTCCAGATGCATAGAGGGAGACAGCCATGTGCATGCCCCAGGGTCTAAAAGTTAGGCGCTATGGGAACTTTTACAATGGCAAATTAGGCTCCAAATGAGTTTAGGTGGCAGCCAAGTGGGAGTTTTGTGGGTCACCGTAGTGCCACGCAGAGGGATTTAGACTTTTAACTCTGGAGTTTAGGCACCTAAGTTGCTTTGTGGATTGTACCCAGAGAGATTTAAGGTCAAAAGTGTCCACTAAGTTTGGGGGCCCAATTCGAGATGTCTGGGGACTTGATTTCGTGAGTACTAAGCAGTATATGACATCTGTGTATGTTCAAAGCATAGCTTCCGTTGACTTTGGGTGCAGCTGTGTGTGTCCAGCACTTCTGCAATGAGACCCAGGGGTCTCAAGTTGGATATCCTGAAAATGAGGAATGTGCGATTAGAGACTATCTGTGAAAAGCTGGTTTAAGTGACTTGCCCTGCATCACACACACACTCTGTGGCAGAGGTGGGGATAGAATCCAATTCTCCAGGGAAGCCTTAACCATGAGACCATCCTTCCTCTTCCTGCAGTCCCCTGCCCCATTCACTGCCCCCCCTTCACCTTGTTCAGCAAATGAGGCAGGGATCCTATGGAATACAGTCTCCTTCACTACACAGCCTTGACTTGTTCCTAGAGCCGCTCTATCTCGTGCACTGAGTGAGGCACAGGTCTTGTGGAAAAAGTAGTATGTGATCATGTCCTTAAAAGACTATCATAACGTGCAAACAAAAGGGGGCAGTCTGTAACTTCTGAGTGCTTTACTTTGCAATTGGAATTCTTACCATACTTTTTTGCATGTAGAGCGCCACAGTAGTGCGTGGTGCTTCAGACAGGCAGACAGACTAGGCCCAGGCCAAGGCTTTCAGATGCGACTAGTGAATCTGGCTGCCTCCATGGAGACACCTTAGGGCCTGATGTTTAGAAAGTGCCAAGCTACCAGCCCACTGAGAATCAGGCCCCTTTAAAGTGTCTCAAGTTGGGCATTCAAAATCACTACCCCAGGTCCCTTCCATGGGGGGCTTACAACCTATGGCTCAGTTCTCCAGAGCTAGGGTTACCATCCGTCCGGGTTTCCCCGGACATGTCCGGCTTTTTTAGCTTTAAATGGCCGTCCGGGGGGGATTTCTAATAAAGTAGAAATGTCCGGGATTTCCCCCTTCCCCTCATGCAGAGTGCGGTGTGGCTGATTGGACGTCTGTGCCTGATTGAAAGCCACTCGCAGCCACTGGGGCCTCTAGCAGCCACAGTCCCTCCCCCTCCCCTGCTCCCTCCTCCCCCCGCAGAGCAGCGCCACAGTGTTTGGCTGCACGTGGTGCCCACAGCTCTCCCTCGGCCTGGGGCGGGGGGGGGGCAAGGGACAGGGAACAGGGGTTAGATTGGTCAGAGGTTCTGGGGGGGGCTGTCAGGAGAAGGGGGTGTAGAGAGCAGTTGGGGCAGGCAAGGGACAGGGAACGGGGGGTTAGATTGGTCAGGGGTTCTGGGGGGGCTGTCAGGAGAAGGGGGTGTAGAGAGCGGTTGGGGCAGGCAAGGGACAGGGAATGGGGGGGTTAGATTGGTCGGGAGTTCTGGGGGGGGCTGTCAGGAGAAGGGGGTGTAGAGAGCGGTTGGGGCAGGCAGGGGACAGGGAACGGGGGGGTTAGTTTGGTCAGGGGTTCTGGGGGGGGGGCTGTCAGGAGAAGGGGGTGTAGAGAGCGGTTGGGGCAGGCAAGGGACAGGGAACGGGGGGTTAGATTGGTCGGGGTTCTGGGGGGGCTGTCAGGAGAAGGGGGTGTAGAGAGCGGTTGGGGCAGGCAGGGGACAGGGAACGGGGGGGTTAGATTGGTCAGGGGTTCTGGGGGGGGCTGTCAGGAGAAGGGGGTGTAGAGAGCGGTTGGGGCAGGCAGGGGACAGGGAACGGGGGGGTTAGATTGGTCAGGGGTTCTGGGGGGGGGCTGTCAGGAGAAGGGGGTGTAGAGAGCGGTTGGGGCAGGCAAGGGACAGGGAACAGGGGTTAGATTGGTCAGGGGTTCTGGGGAGGCTGTCGGGAGAAGGGGGTGTAGAGAGCGGTTGGGGCAGGCAAGGGAAAGGGAATGGGGGGGGTTAGATTGGTCAGGGGTTCTGGGGGGGGGCTGTCAGGAGAAGGGGGTGTAGAGAGCAGTTGGGGCAGGCAAGGGACAGGGAACGGGGGGGGTTAGTTTGGTCAGGGGTTCTGGGGGGGGCTGTCAGGAGAAGGGGGTGTAGAGAGCGGTTGGGGCAGGCAAGGGACAGGGAACGGGGGGGGTTAGATTGGTCAGGGGTTCTGGGGGGGGCTGTCAGGAGAAGGGGGTGTAGAGAGCGGTTGGGGCAGGCAAGGGACAGGGAATGGGGGGGTTAGATTGGTCGGGGTTCTGGGGGGGCTGTCAGGAGAAGGGGGTGTAGAGAGCGGTTGGGGCAGGCAAGGGACAGGGAACGGGGGGTTAGTTTGGTCAGGGGTTCTGGGGGGGCTGTCAGGAGAAGGGGGTGTAGAGAGCGGTTGGGGCAGGCAAGGGACAGGGAACAGGGGTTAGTTTGGTCAGGGGTTCTGGGGGGGCTGTCAGGAGAAGGGGGTGTAGAGAGCGGTTGGGGCAGGCGAGGAACAGGGAACGGGGGGTTAGTTTGGTCAGGGGTTCTGGGGGGGCTGTCAGGAGAAGGGGGTGTAGAGAGCGGTTGGGGCAGGCGAGGAACAGGGAACGGGGGGGTTAGTTTGGTCAGGGGTTCTGGGGGGGGCTGTCAGGAGAAGGGGGTGTAGAGAGCAGTTGGGGCAGGCAAGGGACAGGGAACGGGGGGGTAGGATTGGTCAGGAGTTCTGGGGGGGGCTGTCAGGAGAAGGGGGTGTAGAGAGCAGTTGGGGCAGGCAAGGGACAGGGAACGGGGGGGTTAGATTGGTCAGAGGTTCTGGGGGGGGCTGTCAGGAGAAGGGGGTGTAGAGAGCGGTTGGGGCAGGCAAGGGACAGGGAACGGGGGGTTAGTTTGGTCAGGGGTTCTGGGGGGGGCTGTCAGGAGAAGGGGGTGTAGAGAGCGGTTGGGGCAGGCGAGGAACAGGGAACGGGGGGTTAGTTTGGTCAGGGGTTCTGGGGGGGGCTGTCAGGAGAAGGGGGTGTAGAGAGCGGTTGGGGCAGGCAGGGGACAGGGAACGGGGGGGTTAGATTGGTCAGGGGTTCTGGGGGGGCTGTCAGGAGAAGGGGGTGTAGAGAGCGGTTGGGGCAGGCCAGGGACAGGGAACGGGGGGTTAGATTGGTCGGGGGTTCTGGGGGTGCTGTCAGGAGAAGGGGGTGTAGAGAGCGGTTGGGGCAGGCAAGGGACAGGGAACAGGGGTTAGATTGGTCAGGGGTTCTGGGGAGGCTGTCGGGAGAAGGGGGTGTAGAGAGCGGTTGGGGCAGGCAAGGGAAAGGGAATGGGGGGGGTTAGATTGGTCAGGGGTTCTGGGGGGGGGCTGTCAGGAGAAGGGGGTGTAGAGAGCAGTTGGGGCAGGCAAGGGACAGGGAACGGGGGGGGTTAGTTTGGTCAGGGGTTCTGGGGGGGGCTGTCAGGAGAAGGGGGTGTAGAGAGCGGTTGGGGCAGGCAAGGGACAGGGAACGGGGGGGGTTAGATTGGTCAGGGGTTCTGGGGGGGGGCTGTCAGGAGAAGGGGGTGTAGAGAGCGGCTGGGGCAGGCAAGGGACAGGGAATGGGGGGGTTAGATTGGTCGGGGTTCTGGGGGGGCTGTCAGGAGAAGGGGGTGTAGAGAGCGGTTGGGGCAGGCAAGGGACAGGGAACGGGGGGTTAGTTTGGTCAGGGGTTCTGGGGGGGCTGTCAGGAGAAGGGGGTGTAGAGAGCGGTTGGGGCAGGCAAGGGACAGGGAACAGGGGTTAGTTTGGTCAGGGGTTCTGGGGGGGCTGTCAGGAGAAGGGGGTGTAGAGAGCGGTTGGGGCAGGCGAGGAACAGGGAACGGGGGGTTAGTTTGGTCAGGGGTTCTGGGGGGGCTGTCAGGAGAAGGGGGTGTAGAGAGCGGTTGGGGCAGGCGGGGAACAGGGAACGGGGGGGTTAGTTTGGTCAGGGGTTCTGGGGGGGGATGTCAGGAGAAGGGGGTGTAGAGAGCAGTTGGGGCAGGCAAGGGACAGGGAACGGGGGGGTAGGATTGGTCAGGAGTTCTGGGGGGGGCTGTCAGGAGAAGGGGGTGTAGAGAGCAGTTGGGGCAGGCAAGGGACAGGGAACGGGGGGTTAGATTGGTCAGGGGTTCTGGGGGGGGCTGTCAGGAGAAGGGGGTGTAGAGAGCGGTTGGGTCAGGCAAGGGACAGGGAACGGGGGGGTAGGATTGGTCAGGGGTTCTGGGGGGGCTGTCAGGAGAAGGGAGTGTAGAGAGCAGTTGGGGCAGGCAAGGGACAGGGAACGGGGGGGTTAGATTGGTCAGAGGTTCTGGGGGGGGCTGTCAGGAGAAGGGGGTGTAGAGAGCGGTTGGGGCAGGCAAGGGACAGGGAACGGGGGGTTAGTTTGGTCAGGGGTTCGGGGGGGGCTGTCAGGAGAAGGGGGTGTAGAGAGCGGTTGGGGCAGGCGAGGGACAGGGAACGGGGGGTTAGTTTGGTCAGGGGTTCTGCGGGGGCTGTCAGGAGAAGGGGGTGTAGAGAGCGGTTGGGGCAGGCAAGGGAGAGGGAATGGGGGGGTTAGATTGGTCAGGGGTTCTGCGGGGGCTGTCAGGAGAAGGGGGTGTAGAGAGCGGTTGGGGAAGGCAAGGGACAGGGAACAGGGGTTAGATTGGTCAGAGGTTCTGGGGGGGCTGTCAGGAGAAGGGGGTGTAGAGAGCGGTTGGGGCAGGCCAGGGACAGGGAACGGGGGGTTAGATTGGTCGGGGGTTCTGGGGGTGCTGTCAGGAGAAGGGGGTGTAGAGAGCGGTTGGGGCAGGCAAGGGACAGGGAACAGGGGTTAGATTGGTCAGGGGTTCTGGGGAGGCTGTCGGGAGAAGGGGGTGTAGAGAGCGGTTGGGGCAGGCAAGGGAAAGGGAATGGGGGGGGTTAGATTGGTCAGGGGTTCTGGGGGGGGGCTGTCAGGAGAAGGGGGTGTAGAGAGCAGTTGGGGCAGGCAAGGGACAGGGAACGGGGGGGGTAAGTTTGGTCAGGGGTTCTGGGGGGGGCTGTCAGGAGAAGGGGGTGTAGAGAGCGGTTGGGGCAGGCAAGGGACAGGGAACGGGGGGGGTTAGATTGGTCAGGGGTTCTGGGGGGGGGCTGTCAGGAGAAGGGGGTGTAGAGAGCGGCTGGGGCAGGCAAGGGACAGGGAATGGGGGGGTTAGATTGGTCGGGGTTCTGGGGGGGCTGTCAGGAGAAGGGGGTGTAGAGAGCGGTTGGGGCAGGCAAGGGACAGGGAACGGGGGGTTAGTTTGGTCAGGGGTTCTGGGGGGGCTGTCAGGAGAAGGGAGTGTAGAGAGCAGTTGGGGCAGGCAAGGGACAGGGAACGGGGGGGTAGGATTGGTCAGGGGTTCTGGGGGGGCTGTCAGGAGAAGGGAGTGTAGAGAGCAGTTGGGGCAGGCAAGGGACAGGGAACGGGGGGGTTAGATTGGTCAGAGGTTCTGGGGGGGGCTGTCAGGAGAAGGGGGTGTAGAGAGCGGTTGGGGCAGGCAAGGGACAGGGAACGGGGGGTTAGTTTGGTCAGGGGTTCGGGGGGGGCTGTCAGGAGAAGGGGGTGTAGAGAGCGGTTGGGGCAGGCGAGGAACAGGGAACGGGGGGTTAGTTTGGTCAGGGGTTCTGCGGGGGCTGTCAGGAGAAGGGGGTGTAGAGAGCGGTTGGGGCAGGCAAGGGAGAGGGAATGGGGGGGTTAGATTGGTCGGGGTTCTGGGGGGGCTGTCAGGAGAAGGGGGTGTAGAGAGCGGTTGGGGCAGGCAAGGGACAGGGAACGGGGGGTTAGTTTGGTCAGGGGTTCTGGGGGGGCTGTCAGGAGAAGGGGGTGTAGAGAGCGGTGGGGGGGCAAGGGACAGGGAACAGGGGGTTAGATTGGTCGGGAGTTCTGGGGGGGGCTGTCAGGAGAAGGGGGTGTAGAGAGCGGTTGGGGCAGGCAAGGGACAGGGAACGGGGGGTTAGATTGGTCAGGGGTTCTGGGGGGGGCTGTCAGGAGAAGGGGGTGTAGAGAGCGGTTGGGGCAGGCAAGGGACAGGGAACAGGGGTTAGATTGGTCAGGGGTTCTGGGGAGGCTGTCGGGAGAAGGGGGTGTAGAGAGCGGTTGGGGCAGGCAAGGGACAGGGAACAGGGGTTAGATTGGTCAGGGGTTCTGGGGGGGGCTGTCAGGAGAAGGGGGTGTAGAGAGCGGTTGGGGCAGGCAAGGGAGAGGGAATGGGGGGGTTAGATTGGTCAGGGGTTCTGGGGGGGGCTGTCAGGAGAAGGGGGTGTAGAGAGCGGTTGGGGCAGGCAAGGGACAGGGAACAGGGGTTAGATTGGTCGGGGGTTCTGGGGGGGCTGTCAGGAGAAGGGGGTGTAGAGAGCGGTTGGGGCAGGCAGGGGACAGGGAACGGGGGGGTTAGATTGGTCGGGAGTTCTGGGGGGGGCTGTCAGGAGAAGGGGGTGTAGAGAGCGGTTGGGGCAGGCAAGGGACAGGGAATGGGGGGGTTAGATTGGTCGGGAGTTCTGGGGGGTCTGTCAGGAGAAGGGGGTGTAGAGAGCAGTTGGGGCAGGCAAGGGACAGGGAACGGGGGGTTAGTTTGGTCAGGGGTTCTGGGGGGGGCTGTCAGGAGAAGGGGGTGTAGAGAGCGGTTGGGGCAGGCAAGGGACAGGGAACGGGGGGGTTAGATTGGTCAGGGGTTCTGGGGGGCTGTCAGGAGAAGGGGGTGTAGAGAGCGGTTGGGGCAGGCAAGGGACAGGGAACAGGGGTTAGATTGGTCAGGGGTTCTGGGGGGGCTGTCAGGAGAAGGGGGTGTAGAGAGCGGTTGGGGCAGGCAAGGGACAGGGAACAGGGGTTAGTTTGGTCAGGGGTTCTGGGGGGGCTGTCAGGAGAAGGGGGTGTAGAGAGCGGTTGGGGCAGGCGAGGAACAGGGAACGGGGGGGTTAGTTTGGTCAGGGGTTCTGGGGGGGGCTGTCAGGAGAAGGGGGTGTAGAGAGCAGTTGGGGCAGGCAAGGGACAGGGAACGGGGGGGTAGGATTGGTCAGGGGTTCTGGGGGGGGCTGTCAGGAGAAGGGGGTGTAGAGAGCAGTTGGGGCAGGCAAGGGACAGGGAACGGGGGGTTAGATTGGTCAGGGGTTCTGGGGGGGGCTGTCAGGAGAAGGGGGTGTAGAGAGCGGTTGGGGCAGGCAAGGGACAGGGAACGGGGGGTAGGATTGGTCAGGGGTTCTGGGGGGGCTGTCAGGAGAAGGGGGTGTAGAGAGCGGTTGGGGCAGGCAAGGGACAGGGAACGGGGGGGTTAGATTGGTCAGGGGTTCTGGGGGGGCTGTCAGGAGAAGGGGGTGTAGAGAGCGGTTGGGGCAGGCGAGGAACAGGGAACAGGGGGGTTAGTTTGGTCAGCGGTTCTGGGGGGGGCTGTCAGGAACGGGGGGTTAGTTTGGTCAGGGGTTCTGGGGGGGCTGTCAGGAGAAGGGGGTGTAGAGAGCGGTTGGGGCAGGCGAGGAACAGGGAACAGGGGGGTTAGTTTGGTCAGAGGTTCTGGGGGGGGCTGTCAGGAGAAGGGGGTGTAGAGAGCGGTTGGGGCAGGCAAGGGACAGGGAACGGGGGGTTAGTTTGGTCAGGGGTTCTGGGGGGGGCTGTCAGGAGAAGGGGGTGTAGAGAGCGGTTGGGGCAGGCAAGGGACAGGGAACAGGGCGGTTAGTTTGGTCAGGGGTTCTGCGGGGGCTGTCAGGAGAAGGGGGTGTAGAGAGCGGTTGGGGCAGGCAAGGGACAGGGAACAGGGGTTAGATTGGTCAGAGATTCTGGCGGGGCTGTCAGGAGAAGGGGGTGTAGAGAGCGGTTGGGGCAGGCAAGGGACAGGGAACGGGGGGTTAGTTTGGTCAGGGGTTCTGGGGGGGGCTGTCAGGAGAAGGGGGTGTAGAGAGCGGTTGGGGCAGGCAAGGGACAGGGAACGGGGGAGGTTAGATTGGTCGGGGTTCTGGGGAGGCTGTCGGGAGAAGGGGGTGTAGAGAGCGGTTGGGGCAGGCAAGGGACAGGGAACAGGGGTTAGATTGGTCAGGGGTTCTGGGGGGGGCTGTCAGGAGAAGGGGGTGTAGAGAGCGGTTGGGGCAGGCAAGGGACAGGGAATGGGGGGGTTAGATTGGTCAGGGGTTCTGGGGGGGGCTGTCAGGAGAAGGGGGTGTAGAGAGCGGTTGGGGCAGGCAGGGGACAGGGAACGGGGGGCTTAGATTGGTCGGGAGTTCTGGGGGGGGCTGTCAGGAGAAGGGGGTGTAGAGAGCGGTTGGGGCAGGCAAGGGACAGGGAATGGGGGGGTTAGATTGGTCGGGAGTTCTGGGGGGGCTGTCAGGAGAAGGGGGTGTAGAGAGCAGTTGGGGCAGGCAAGGGACAGGGAACGGGGGGTTAGTTTGGTCAGGGGTTCTGGGGGGGGCTGTCAGGAGAAGGGGGTGTAGAGAGCGGTTGGGGCAGGCAAGGGACAGGGAACGGGGGGGTTAGATTGGTCAGGGGTTCTGGGGGGCTGTCAGGAGAAGGGGGTGTAGAGAGCGGTTGGGGCAGGCAAGGGACAGGGAACAGGGGTTAGATTGGTCGGAGGTTCTGGGGGGGCTGTCAGGAGAAGGGGGTGTAGAGAGCGGTTGGGGCAGGCAGGGGACAGGGAACGGGGGGGTTAGATTGGTCGGGAGTTCTGGGGGGGGCTGTCAGGAGAAGGGGGTGTAGAGAGCGGTTGGGGCAGGCAAGGGATAGGGAATGGGGGGGTTAGATTGGTCGGAAGTTCTGGGGGGGCTGTCAGGAGAAGGGGGTGTAGAGAGCAGTTGGGGCAGGCAAGGGACAGGGAACGGGGGGTTAGTTTGGTCAGGGGTTCTGGGGGGGGCTGTCAGGAGAAGGGGGTGTAGAGTGCGGTTGGGGCAGGCAAGGGACAGGGAACAGGGGTTAGATTGGTCAGGGGTTCTGGGGGGGCTGTCAGGAGAAGGGGGTGTAGAGAGCGGTTGGGGCAGGCAGGGGACAGGGAACGGGGGGGTTAGATTGGTCGGGAGTTCTGGGGGGGGCTGTCAGGAGAAGGGGGTGTAGAGAGCAGTTGGGGCAGGCAAGGGACAGGGAACGGGGGGTTAGTTTGGTCAGGGGTTCTGGGGGGGGCTGTCAGGAGAAGGGGGTGTAGAGAGCGGTTGGGGCAGGCAAGGGACAGGGAACAGGGGTTAGATTGGTCAGGGGTTCTGGGGGGGGCTGTCAGGAGAAGGGGGTGTAGAAAGCGGTTGGGGCAGGCAAGGGACAGTGAACGGGGGGTTAGTTTGGTCAGGGGTTCTGGGGGGGGCTGTCAGGAACGGGTGGTTAGTTTGGTCAGGGGTTCTGGGGGGGCTGTCAGGAGAAGGGGGTGTAGAGAGCGGTGGGGGGGCAAGGGACAGGGAACGGGGGCTTAGATTGGTCGGGAGTTCTGGGGGGGCTGTCAGGAGAAGGGGGTGTAGAAAGCAGTTGGGGCAGGCAAGGGACAGGGAACGGGGGGTTAGTTTGGTCAGGGGTTCTGGGGGGGGCTGTCAGGAGAGGGGGGTGTAGAGAGCGGTTGGGGCAGGCAAGGGACAGGGAATGGGGGGGTTAGATTGGTCGGGAGTTCTGGGGGGGCTGTCAGGAGAAGGGGGTGTAGAGAGCAGTTGGGGCAGGCAAGGGACAGGGAACGGGGGGTTAGTTTGGTCAGGGGTTCTGGGGGGGGCTGTCAGGAGAAGGGGGTGTAGAGAGCGGTTGGGGCAGGCAAGGGACAGGGAACGGGGGGGTTAGATTGGTCAGGGGTTCTGGGGGGCTGTCAGGAGAAGGGGGTGTAGAGAGCGGTTGGGGCAGGCAAGGGACAGGGAACAGGGGTTAGATTGGTCGGAGGTTCTGGGGGGGCTGTCAGGAGAAGGGGGTGTAGAGAGCGGTTGGGGCAGGCAGGGGACAGGGAACGGGGGGGTTAGATTGGTCGGGAGTTCTGGGGGGGGCTGTCAGGAGAAGGGGGTGTAGAGAGCGGTTGGGGCAGGCAAGGGATAGGGAATGGGGGGGTTAGATTGGTCGGAAGTTCTGGGGGGGCTGTCAGGAGAAGGGGGTGTAGAGAGCAGTTGGGGCAGGCAAGGGACAGGGAACGGGGGGTTAGTTTGGTCAGGGGTTCTGGGGGGGGCTGTCAGGAGAAGGGGGTGTAGAGAGCGGTTGGGGCAGGCAAGGGACAGGGAACAGGGGTTAGATTGGTCAGGGGTTCTGGGGGGGCTGTCAGGAGAAGGGGGTGTAGAGAGCGGTTGGGGCAGGCAGGGGACAGGGAACGGGGGGGTTAGATTGGTCGGGAGTTCTGGGGGGGGCTGTCAGGAGAAGGGGGTGTAGAGAGCAGTTGGGGCAGGCAAGGGACAGGGAACGGGGGGTTAGTTTGGTCAGGGGTTCTGGGGGGGGCTGTCAGGAGAAGGGGGTGTAGAGAGCGGTTGGGGCAGGCAAGGGACAGGGAACAGGGGTTAGATTGGTCAGGGGTTCTGGGGGGGGCTGTCAGGAGAAGGGGGTGTAGAAAGCGGTTGGGGCAGGCAAGGGACAGTGAACGGGGGGTTAGTTTGGTCAGGGGTTCTGGGGGGGGCTGTCAGGAACGGGTGGTTAGTTTGGTCAGGGGTTCTGGGGGGGCTGTCAGGAGAAGGGGGTGTAGAGAGCGGTGGGGGGGCAAGGGACAGGGAACGGGGGCTTAGATTGGTCGGGAGTTCTGGGGGGGCTGTCAGGAGAAGGGGGTGTAGAAAGCAGTTGGGGCAGGCAAGGGACAGGGAACGGGGGGTTAGTTTGGTCAGGGGTTCTGGGGGGGGCTGTCAGGAGAAGGGGGTGTAGAGAGCGGTTGGGGCAGGCGAGGAACAGGGAACGGGGGGTTAGATTGGTCAGGGGTTCTGCGGGGACTGTCAGGAGAAGGGAGTGTAGAGAGCGGTTGGGGCAGGCAAGGGACAGGGAACGGGGGGTTAGTTTGGTCAGGGGTTCTGGGGGGGGCTGTCAGGAGAAGGGGGTGTAGAGAGCGGTTGGGGCAGGCAAGGGACAGGGAACGGGGGGGTTAGATTGGTCGGGGGTTCGGGGGGGCTGTCAGGAGAAGGGGGTGTAGAGAGCGGTTGGGGCAGGCGAGGAACAGGGAACAGGGGGGTTAGTTTGGTCAGGGGTTCTGGGGGGGGCTGTCAGGAGAAGAGGGTGTAGAGAGCGGTTGGGGCAGGCAAGGGACAGGGAATGGGGGATTAGTTTGGTCTGGGGTTCTGGGGGGCTGTCAGGAGAAGGGGGTGTAGAGAGCGGTTGGGGCAGGCAAGGGACAGGGAATGGGGGGGTTAGATTGGTCGGGAGTTCTGGGGGGGGCTGTCAGGAGAAGGGGGTGTAGAGAGCGGTTGGGGCAGGCAAGGGACAGGGAATGGGGGGGTTAGATTGGTCGGGGGTTCGGGGGGGGCTGTCAGGAGAAGGGGGTGTAGAGAGCGGTTGGGGCAGGCAAGGGACAGGGAATGGGGGGGTTAGATTGGTCGGGAGTTCTGGGGGGGCTGTCAGGAGAAGGGGGTGTAGAGAGCGGTTGGGGCAGGCAAGGGACAGGGAACGGGGGGTTAGATTGGTCAGGGGTTCTGGGGGGGGCTGTCAGGAGAAGGGGGTGTAGAGAGCGGTTGGGGCAGGCAAGGGACAGGGAACAGGGGTTAGATTGGTCAGGGGTTCTGGGGGGGGCTGTCAGGAGAAGGGGGTGTAGAAAGCAGTTGGGGCAGGCAAGGGACAGGGAATGGGGGGGTAGGATTGGTCAGGGGTTCTGGGGGGGCTGTCAGGAGAAGGGGGTGTAGAGAGCGGTTGGGGCAGGCAAGGGACAGGGAACGGGGGGGTTAGATTGGTTGGGAGTTCTAGGGGGGGCTGTCAGGAGAAGGGGGTGTAGAGAGCGGTTGGGGCAGGCAAGGGACAGGGAACGGGGGGTTAGTTTGGTCAGGGGTTCTGGGGGGGCTGTCAGGAGAAGGGGGTGTAGAGAGCGGTTGGGGCAGGCGAGGAACAGGGAACAGGGGGGTTAGTTTGGTCAGGGGTTCTGGGGGGGCTGTCAGGAGAAGGGGATGTAGAGAGCGGTTGGGGCAGGCAAGGGACAGGGAACAGGGGTTAGATTGGTCGGGAGTTCTGGGGGGGCTGTCAGGAGAAGGGGGTGTAGAGAGCGGTTGGGGCAGGCAAGGGACAGGGAACGGGGGGGTTAGATTGGTCGGGGGTTTTAGGGGGGGCTGTCAGGAGAAGGGAGTGTAGAGAGCGGTTGGGGCAGGCAAGGGACAGGGAACGGGGGGGTAGGATTGGTCAGGGGTTCTGGGGGGGCTGTCAGGAGAAGGGGGTGTAGAGAGCAGTTGGGGCAGGCAAGGGACAGGGAACGGGGGGGTAGGATTGGTCAGGGGTTCTGGGGGGGCTGTCAGGAGAAGGGGGTGTAGAGAGCGGTTGGGGCAGGCAAGGGACAGGGAATGGTGGGGTTAGATTGGTTGGGAGTTCTGGGGGGGCTGTCAGGAGAAGGGGGTGTAGAGAGCGATTGGGGCAGGCAAGGGACAGGGAACTGGGGGTTAGATTGGTCAGGGGTTCTGGGGGGGGGGGCTGTCAGGAGAAGGGGGTGTAGAGAGCGGTTGGGGCAGGCAAGGGACAGGGAACGGGGGGTTAGTTTGGTCAGGGGTTCTGGGGGGGCTGTCAGGAGAAGGGGGTGTAGAGAGCGGTTGGGGCAGGCGAGGAACAGGGAACAGGGGGGTTAGTTTGGTCAGGGGTTCTGGGGGGGGGCTGTCAGGAGAAGGGGGTGTAGAGAGCGGTTGGGGCAGGCGAGGAACAGGGAACAGGGGGGTTAGTTTGGTCAGGGGTTCTGGGGGAGGCTGTCAGGAGAAGGGGGTGTAGAGAGCGGTTGGGGCAGGCAAGGGACAGGGAACGGGGGATTAGTTTGGTCAGGGGTTCTGGGGGGGGGCTGTCAGGAGAAGGGGGTGTAGAGAGCGGTTGGGGCAGGCAAGGGACAGGGAACAGGGCGGTTAGTTTGGTCAGGGGTTCTGCGGGGGCTGTCAGGAGAAGGGGGTGTAGAGAGCGGTTGGGGCAGGCAAGGGACAGGGAACGGGGGGTTAGTTTGGTCAGGGGTTCTGGGGGGGCTGTCAGGAGAAGGGAGTGTAGAGAGCGGTTGGGGCAGGCAAGGGACAGGGAACGGGGGGGTTAGATTGGTCAGGGGTTCTGGGGGGGCTGTCAAGAGAAGGGAGTGTAGAGAGCGGTTGGGGCAGGCAGGGGACAGGGAGCAGGGAGACTTGGATAGGGGGTGGGGTCCTGGGGGCAGTTGGGGTGGGACAGGTAGGGGGATTCTGAGGGGGGTGGGAAGTGGGAGGGGGCGGGGCTAGGGCTGCACCCCGTGTCCTCTTTTTTGATTGTTGAAATATAGTAACCCTACCATCACAAGGCACCTATAAACCCAGTCTGGGCACTCATAGCCTTTGATCTGTGACCTTCCTTGGGCTAAATGGTTCCATATGGTTCTGTTTTGGTTGCTACTTGAACTAGTTATGTTAAATCCACCAAAGCAGTTTGGGCCATGTGTGCTGTAGCTGAGAGATGAGGCTTTCTCTGCGTGTGCCCCAGCAGCAGTTAGGCTCCCTAGAGTTAATTGTCTGGGGAACAGTGCCAAGTGATCTCAATGGAGGGTGTTAGCCAGGATCTGGCCACCCTCAAGGAACTGGCAGAGGCTGACTTTAATGTCTCAACAGCTGGGCTAGGCCCATCACTCTTGCTGGGGGAGTGGGGTAAGGTTGGCCACCTTCTGGGAACACCTTTGTTTCTGTGCAAATGGAATGTGTTAAATAATTGTGATGGAGAGCCAGGTGCTTAGAACACTGCACAGAAATTCAGAGCTCTTCTGCTAACTCACCTGGGTACCCAGCCCAAATGGCTCCTATCACCTCCAACTCAGGTGCATAAAAGGGTTAAGAGTTTCTAAGGCAGAAGGAAATAGGTAGAGACACAGGAGGTCCTGCAGGGAAAAACTCTAGGAACAACTTAACTCAGGAAGCTTGGGCTGCGGTTTATATTTGGAAGGAACTAAATGTGGATGTTCTCCAGTGTGTATGTCTGTGTTGGGAGCAGGGTGGGGATGCCACCTGCTTATGCTAGTGTATGTGCCCCTGGGAGGTGGAAGTGGGTATCTTTTGGAAACCTAACACACAGTATAAAAATTCTCAGGCAAATGCTCTTTATTCTTTGCATGAAAACACCCCACTCCCCCTGTCCCTCCTTTCTGACGATGGCTTGTGTGTTCTCTGCCTCGCACAGGACGTCCTCCCTGCGATGGAACACCGGCACCAAGGAGCGCATGCTGATCAAGGTGACGGACCGCGAGCCAAGCTTCCTCATGCACCAGGGCAACGGCTACACCACCGACAACCAGCAGGGGACCCGCTCACGGAGGCCGTCAGGGGGCCAGCAGTCCCCGAACCTGCAGACGTTTGCCCCTGACACTGACAACTCCGTCTTCTTCCCTGAGAGGAAGCAGTCTCCCTTCTTGAAAAGGGCTGACCACGTGGGCAGCTGCTCCCCGCTGCTCGGTCGGGGGGATTCATTCTGCTCCCCGCTCCAGTCCCAGCACCGGAAGCATTCGAGTGAGTCCCAGCCATCTTCTCCTCGCTACGCCTACGAGCCCCCCTTGTACGAGGAGCCCCCCATGGAGTACCAGGCCCCCATCTATGACGAGCCCCCGGTGGACATGCAGTATGAAGCCAGCGGCAACTACAAGGCGGGCTCCCCGCAGAAATCGCCCATCCGCAAACCCCACCCGTTCTTGCAGTCGCCCAAGCAAGGCCCCAACTCCCCCTACCAGCAGCTGGTGCTGACCAAACAGAAATGCCCTGAGCGGTTCATGAGTCTGGAGTACAGCCCTGCAGGCAAGGAGTATGTAAGACAGCTGGTTTACGTGGAGCAGTCCGGTTCCAGCCCCAAGCTGAAAACGGGCCTGCGACACAAATACTCCCCCAACCCCATAGGTGGCTCGTACTCACTGCAACACAGCCCCTGCCTGGTGAGGGACCAGCGCCTGGAGATCAAGTCTGGGGACTACAGCAGCATGGAAGGGGCTGACTTCCGACACAGCCAGCCCGTGAGCCAGGCCTCCCAAGGGGAAGACTCCATGTCATGGTCCAGTCAGCAGGACACCATGTCTTCTACAGGGTACTCACCGAGCACCAGGAAAAGGAAAAGCAGGAAGCCCTCCCTGTCCCACGACCCCAACACCTCCTCGACGGATGGCTCGGGGGATCGGGAGGCACTCAACGAGCAGCTGATGGCAGAGGAGAGGCCCATGCCCGGCACTTACAGGCCCCAGATGAACCGCACAGAGAGCAAATCCATTGAGGCTGAGGCAGTGCGGGGTTTCCCGGAGCCCTTCCTGGCCCAGGCCCGGCTGGCATGGGAGGCGCAGCAGGCTCACTACCACATGAAGCAGCGGAGCAGCTGGGATTCCCAGAAGGACGGCTCAGGCTATGAGAGCGATGGCGCCTTGCCTTTACCTATGCCCGGCCCCGTGGTGCGGGCCTTCAGCGAGGATGAGGCCCTGGCCCAGCAGGAGAGCAAGCACTGGAAGAGGAATACCTTTGAGAAGTTGGGGTTCCCTCAGATCCTGCTGGAGAAGAGTGTGTCTGTGCAGACCAACCTGGCTTCTCCAGAGCCCTACCTGCATCCATCTCAGGTAATACGCACAGCAGGGCAGGGTTTGGCTGTCTGATCTAAGGTGCCCATCACTGCGGGGGCTGGGCATCACACTGCTTCCTGGCGTACCACGCACGCTGTAAGGTGTAAGTGTTACCCCACACTCATTTACTCCCAATGCAGCACGTACCGTGAGGTTGTAGCCGCATGGTGTCCATCAGGGTTCCCACCTGATTCAGATCTAACACAGCCTTTGCTAGGCCTGTCAGTTCAAATGGGCGGTGGCAGAGTACAGCGCTGCACGGATCCCCTGTGAAAGGCACGTGAGAGGTTTCCATCCAACCCCTCGGATCCCTGGGAGTCAATGCAGGGATGTGCCTCAGCGTATCCTTTCCCAGGGTTTGATCACGGTTCGGGTAACAGCCAGAGCCCACTCAGGACTCCAGCCGGGCACCCCCACATAATCACATGCAAAGTAGCTGCTGCCATGCGAATGACTGGCCTAGACCGTGGCTCCGCAGAAGGCCCAGCTCTGCTTTAGGTACTGCTGATAGAGGCCTCTGGTTTTATTCTCCTGCTCTGTAAAATACTCCACCTGCTGTCACTCTGCAGCAGGATTAACTGAAGGGAGTGAGCGGCTGTCAGGCTCCAGCTGCTCCGCTCGGCTCGCATTGACTTCCTTGCTTAAGTATAGCCCTGGGCCTGAGGTGTATGGGCATGCCCTGGCGCTCCTGCCAGGCAGGGAGCCGGTGTGCCAATAAAAAGGGGCCTGTGAACGTTGCGGTCATCGATTCTCCCCACCTGGGTCCTGGATGATGATGATGATTTTTGTATTGAGTGTAAAGGGAAGCTGCTCTGAAGCCAGCAGCACAATTTGCTGTCAGCTCACGACAAGGAAGGCAGGATGGGGAGAGCACTTGGCTCGTCAGGCAGAAGCTGCTGCCTGGTGAAGACTGCGTAAGTGGAAACTGCCTGCTCTTAGCGGCTGCGAGCCAGGAGGCTGCGGCAGGGGCCTTAACAGCTTCCTTGGGATTTCCAGACTCCTCCCTACTGTTCTCTAAGGGTGGAGGAAAGCCACTCTGCACAGAGATCTCCAGCGCCAGGAAGGCAACGCCTAAGGCTTTTAATTGGCCAAGGGGCTGATTCTGCTCCCACTGAAACCAGTGGAAAAGTCGCCATTGACCTCATTGGGTGCAGGATCTAGCACTAAATAACCACTCCTGAGACACTCCGGATCACAGTCCGAGCGAGACTGCCCCATTTCACTGCGCTGGTGAGCCAGACACAAGGATCTTCATGGCAGAGTTTCTATAAAGAGTAAAGGGAAACCATAAAGCATGTAGGAAAGGAAATCCTGATTCAGAACACATCCAGCACTGGTCCCGGTAACACACTTAAGAACCTTGTATGACAGGCACTAAGGAAGTGCAAAGTAGCATTCCCCTTAGAAATCGTGGAGATCTATATCCGCCCCTTCCCCTGCCTGGGTGGACCCCCCATCTGTTACTGTGAGGGCTGGGTTGGATCCTTGAATGCTCAGGGAACTGCTGTGGTGAAAGCACTATTTCCAGCTGCACATGGCGAGAGGTTGCACCTGTCTTTTCACATGCAGGACCTGGCTACACTGATCCGTGCCATTGGCACCTCCAGATTAGACTCTGACTGTGACCTCAGCGGCATCTGCACCTGCAGACCTTTTGGAAATTTATATTATTCAATGGAGCTTCATAGTGACAGCACATCCCTGTGGGGCTGAATGATCTGTGCTGGCCAATGGGTACCGGTGCCCAGGGAGAATCAAAGGGATTGGCCTTTGACGTATTGTATGCAGTTCTAAACAGGCTGGGCCTGGCTACCTGAGACATCTCTCTACCCAGCAGGTATCATGGCAGCTTTCACCTTTCGGGTTGCTAATAGCCTCCTAGTTTGGTGGCAGGGCACATTCCTCAACTCACTGTCCCACCTGGCCCAGCAAAGCCCTTGTAGGATTTGCCACACTTGATCAGACCTGAAGTCCATGTAGTCCAGGGTCCTGTGTGTGACAGTGGTCAGGACTAAATGCTTCAGAGGACAGTACAAGAAACCCCGCAGTAGGTAGATGTGGGGTAACCTGCCTTCCCACGTTAGGTCTTTCTTTTAGTCCCTAATAGTCAGAGGTTGGCTTAAATTCCAAAGCAGGAGGTTTAATATCCCTTCCAAAAACTCTGCTGGCATTAGCTATGACTCTGGATAATCTAGCTATACAGATAAATATCTAGTCCCTTTTTGAATCTTGGTAAGTTTTCGGGCACAATGACATCATGTGGCGTTGAGTTCCACAGTCTGATTATGCATGTGGAAAAATATTTCCTTTTTATTGGTTTTGAATGTGTCACTTTCTGAATTCCACTGAATGTCCCCTTGTTATTGTGTTCTGAGATTTGGTGGGCGTGTTTTTCAAACAGACTCCAAGGTTCATGTGTGAGGGAGTGGAGCTTGGGGAGTTTATCCTGGCTGACTTGGATTTTGTGGTGGGGGTCCGTCTGAACCAGCTGATAGAGTGGGTGGTTATGGTGTCCTGTGAAAATCTATCCAAGCAAATAGAGCTTTGAGAGAATGAGTAGCACTCGGGAACTCTGGGTTCAGTTCCCAGCTAGGCCACAGACTCCCTGTGAGACCCTGGGCAAGTCACTTAACCGCCTTGGCCTTCAGTTCCCATCTGTAAGACTGACACAATACTTCCCACTCTGTCTGTGTAAACTGTAAGCTCTCTGGGACAAGGGCGTTCTCTCACTGTGTGTCCGTGCAATGCCCAGCCCACAGTGGGCCCAGACCTAGACTGGGGTCTCTAGATGTGGCTCTTATACAAACACTGATGGCAGAATAAGGGGGATGCATTTAAAAGAATCCCTCCAGAATTATCTGGTCTTGGGGGAAAAATTGAAAATCAACCCAAGTTCTCATCTTGTAGGGAAAAAAACAGCTGGGAAATGTGGACTTAATTGTAGCCAGTGTGTATTTTCTGGCTGTTTTTAGAACTGTGAAAAGATTTCTGCTTGAGTATTTTCCATAGTTCTGAAAACCCTTTCTTTTGCTGATGCTGATCTTTGGAGCTGGAAGCAGGACTGCTGTGTTTCGCTTTTGTGCCTACACACTGGTTTGTTGTAGGGTTGCTGAGAGTGCTGGGCTGCTGCAATTGATTTGTCTGTAAAGAAAGAAGAGCATTAAAGCTTTTTCTTCTGAGAGAAGAAAAACTCTGTATGAATAAATGCATAGGGCTTGCAAAGAGACTGAAGAGAAATGATGAGTCATGTCTTTGAGCCCATCACCACCCTTGACAGCATCTCTTTGCAGGTCAGTTCTACAAGGAAGAAAAATCGTGGTCGTGTGCTCTTTTTATTGCTTCTTGATCCATGATGAAGGGCCTGAAAGGTGTTTTCAAGAGCTGCTATTTTCTGCTTGTTTGTTTGGGCTAGAAATGGGGTGCCAGCTTCCTAAAAGAGCTCAGCACTCAATGGGTGCCATGGAGGCCCCTAAATACTGTACTTCGCTAGGTTTTCAAAAGAGCTCAGCTTTCATTTAGATCCTTGAATGAGATGGGCAGGATTTCAACCAACTTCCAGTGTTCTCAGAGGGAGCAGGTGGGCGCTGAGCACTTCTGAAAATCTGTCCCTTGAAGTCTTCTCTACCTTATCTTTCCTGGAGGATTCCATAGATGGTTACCAAGTACTGTATCAGAGGGTTAGCCGTGTTAGTCTGTATCCACAAAAACAACGAGGAGTCTGGTGACACCTTAAAGACTAACAGTTTTATTTGGGCATAAGCTTTCGTGGGTAAAAAACCCCTTCTTCATGTGCCATATATATTGGCACATGAAGAGAAAGGAGTTACCTTTTCTTCATGTGCCTAACTCCCTTCTCTTCATGTGCCAATATATATTTATGCCTGTATCTGTAATTTTCACTCCATGCATCTGAAGAAGGGGGTTTTTATCCACGAAAGCTTATGCCCAAATAAAACTGTTAGTCTGTAAGGTGCCACCAGATTCCTCGTTGTTTTTATAGCTGGCTAGAGAACCAACAGGATTATCTCAGTGCCACCAAAGTGGGGGTTTTAGGGAACTAAGGTCCAATTAGGAGCTTAAATATCTTTGAGGATCTGGGCCTAAGTCTTCAGATATGATCCTTTGTGGGACAGGCACAGAGTATAGTCAAGCTCTTTCAAATATTCTTGGGGTTTTGTCTGAGTTAAACACCATATTAAAAGTAAATATTTTGTTTAGAGATTCAGCACCCTGCCCCTTCAATTAAGAGCTGAGAAAGCTCCCACTCTAGCTCTCTATTCCTCCAAGGAGACCTCCAATAAAACCAGAAGGACTAGATTTAATATTCCCAGCATATATATTATTAAAATAAAATCACTACTCAAAAGGGACTTTGGGCGGAAAAAAACCTCTCTTCCAGTCCTCCTTAAGCATTCTGAAGATGCAGAAAAGGGTGCACACTCATCTCTCCCTTTGCAGACCACCTTCTAGCCCAAGGACCCATAGGTGTCAGTAGGCCTAGTGCACAAGGTGACACCGTGGCTAGCCAAAGAGGAAAAATAGTCCCGGCTATTGTAGAGTTACAGTTGTCAGCATAAGGATATCTTCAGATAATTGTTCCAAGAAATTACAATATAGTATTTCCATTGAAGCTACAGAACGGGGGAGAGAAATATTTTTCTGATCGCATGTCTAGCACCAATGCACAGAAAATGGTACTGGTCTTGATAGTAGCTATATTGGTCCTGTCCGTGTTACTAGCCCTTTCAAGATGTGATATCAAGGACTTTAAAGGAGAATCATATCTGTGATTTCCATCTTGCTCTATTTTCCAAAAGGTTTATCCCTCAGATACCTGGGATTGTGTCTCCAAGAATATGAAATACTGCCCTAGTGGTTTGAGATATTGGACCTTTAAAAACTGTCACTGGTTCCTCAGTTTGGCAATTGTCATATGCTTTCATGGGGACCATATAAACAGGGAGCTAGTGTGGCTGCTGGTTCAGGACTGATGGGTAAGACCAGGGCCAATATAACTTTCATTCCCTGGAGCTACTGGGTTTCTGCAGTAAAACTAGATAACCCTCTAAACTGTCGATCCAAGTGCCTCTACTTCCAGCCAGCTGAACCAATAATAAATACAGAGCAATGAAAGTGAATCTTTGCCCAGAGTTGTGTAAGAAACATACAGCCATGTTTTTGCAGGTAGCTGCCTAAGTCTCACGTCCAAACTGCTCGCTCACCCCTGGTGTGTGCCGGCCCAGTTTCACGGCCACAGATCTACCTAGGCTAGGGTTACCATATCTAATAAATAAAAAAAGAGGACCCTCCACGGGCCCTGGCCCCGCCCATTTCCCCACCTCTAGCCCCGCCCCAAGTCCGCCCCTCCCCACCTTAACTCCGCCTCCTCCTCCCTCCCACTCCCAGCCATGCGGAAAGGGCTGCCCGAGCGCTACCGGCTTCACGGTTTGCCGGGCAGCCCCCAGATCCTGCGCCCCCGGCCGGCGCTTCCCCAGCGCAGCTGGAGCCCGGGAGGGGAAGCGCCCAGCCGGGGGCGCAGGGTCTGGAGGCTGCCCGGCAAACCGTGAAGCCGGTAGCACTCGGGCTTTGGGCAGCCCCTATGCCTCCGGACCCTGCGCCCCCAGCCGGGCACTTCCCCTCCTGGGCTCCGGCGGCGCAGGGTCCGGAGGCACAGGGGCTGCCCGAAGCCGGTAGCACTCGGCTCTTAAACAGAGCCGAAGAGTCGGGGAGGAGCAGAGCCGCCGCGGCCGGAGGCTCTGCTCCCCCCCTGACTCTTTGGCTCTGTTTAAGAGCCCCCATGCCTCCGGACCCTGCGCCGCCGGAGCCCAGGAGGGGAAGTGCCCGGCCGGCGGCTGGGGTCCGGAGGCAAGGGGGCTGCCTGAAGCCCATAGCGCTTGGGCAGCTCGGCTCTTAAACAGAGCCGAAGAGTCAGGGGAGGAGCAGAGCTGCCATTTTCCCGGACATGTTCGGCTTTTTGGCAATTCCCCCCGGACGGGGGTTTGACTGCCGAAAAGCCAGACATGTCCGGGAAAAAGAGGACGTATGGTAACCCTAACCTAGGCCTGTGCAGTCACCTCACTGTCCACATGCAGATGCCTGTTAACGTGCTAGAGGAAGGCATCAACCTTATAAGGTGGAAAAAGAGAGCATACTGACTGGTTCGTAACTTACGTGGGACCTCTTCAGTGTCTGGATCTTACAGCAGTTCTCAGATTTCTGTTAGCAAAGAAAGATTTATATCATAGCATGTGTTCGTCCACAGGTACCCAACTGCCCAGATAACCTGCCTTTCCTTAGCCTACGTCCTGCATGTCTACCATTCAAATCATTGGGATCCCCCAGTTGATTGCACCGATTTCCAGGCCTCTGGAGACATCCAGTTTAGGTGATCACATGGAGTGAGTGCCTTTCATAGATTCATAGATTCTAGGACTGGAAGGGACCTCGAGAGGTCATCGAGTCCAGTCCCCTGCCCGCATGGCAGGACCAAATACTGCCTAGACCATCCCTAGTAGACATTTATCTAACCTACCCTTAAATATCTCCAGAGACGGAGATTCCACAACCTCCCTAGGCAATTTGTTCCAGTGTTTAACCACCCTGACAGTTAGGAACTTTTTCCTAATGTCCAATCTAGACCTCCCTTGCTGCAGTTTAAACCCATTGTTTCTGGTTCTATCCTTAGAGGCTAAGGTGAACAAGTTCTCTCCCTCCTCCTTATGACACCCTTTTATATACCTGAAAACTGCTATCATGTCCCCTCTCAGTCTTCTCTTTTCCAAACTAAACAAACCCAATTCTTTCAGCCTTCCTTCATAGGTCATGTTCTCAAGACCTTTAATCATTCTTGTTGCTCTTCTTTGGACCCTTTCCAGTTTCTCCACATCTTTTTTAAAATGCGGCGCCCAGAACTGGACACAATACTCCAGCTGAGGCCTAACCAGAGCAGAGTAGAGCGGAAGAATGACTTCTCGTGTCTTGCTCACAACACACCTGTTAATGCATCCCAGAATCATGTTTGCTTTGTTTGCAACAGCATCACACTGTTGACTCATATTTAGCTTGTGGTCCACTATAACCCCTAGATCCCTTTCTGCCGTACTCCTTCCTAGACAGTCTTTTCCCATTCTGTATGTGTGAAATTGATTTTTCCTTCCTAAGTGGAGCACTTTGCATTTGTCTTTGTTAAACTTCATCCTGTTTAACTCAGACCATTTCTCCAATTTGTCCAGATCATTTTGAATTATGACCCTGTCCTCCAAAGTAGTTGCAATCCCTCCCAGTTTGGTATCATCCGCAAACTTAATAAGCGTACTTTCTATGCCAATATCTAAGTCGTTGATGAAGATATTGAACAGAGCCGGTCCCAAAACAGACCCCTGCGGTACCCCACTCGTTACGCCTTTCCAGCAGGATTGGGAACCATTAATAACAACTCTCTGAGTACGATTATCCAGCCAGTTATGCACCCACCTTATAGTAGCCCCATCTAATTTGTATTTGCCTAGTTTATCGATAAGAATATCATGCGAGAGCCTTGGGAGGGGGCCATCAGCAATGAGAAAAGGACAGGTTAATATGTACTATATGTACTATATGGAAGGTGATGGATGGTCCACTCCTTTCTGTGATGTGCTGAATCTGCCTTTTTGGGTGCTGTTGGTGTTCAGCATAAGTTGGAAGAAGCTTTTGCAGCTTTTGCAGCTTAAAGTCTCTGGATGTGTCTCTTACAGCGCTGTCTCCTCTCAGGCCGACTGTGATTGGTCCAGTTATAAAGAGAGACGGGCAAGCTGCGGCTTCTGCTTCCCTGTTTCTTTGCCTCTCCTACTCGCCAAATGCCAGGATCATGCGTGAAATATGCTATCGTGTGATGTGTCCTTAATTAGACATTATCCTTGCACCATCCATGCGTGGCTCT
Organism: Malaclemys terrapin pileata; assembly: GCF_027887155.1. NCBI lineage: Eukaryota > Metazoa > Chordata > Testudines > Emydidae > Malaclemys > Malaclemys terrapin. The sequence continues at coordinate 3,612,105 of NC_071506.1, read as the reverse complement.
CGCTTTCATTTCTGATAGGACAGGCTCTGCTACTAATTCAACAAATCTCTTGCTGCCTTGCAAAGGCAGAAGACAAGATGATAGGTAGCTATCCCCTAAGATGCAATTCTCCAGCTGGAATCCTACGTTCTGCTGGGAAATAGGGGAGCAAGGAACGAGCGGAGATGAATATTCTAGGTCAGTATTGTTCTGGTTACAGGGCTCGCTGCACCTCTGACCCCTCTCTGAGGTGTCAGACCTCATGCCTTCACCTCTCCGGGGGTGCAATTCTCCCACTAGCAGACCAGAGCCAGAAAGCTGCTCTCAGTGAGTCCAGTCATAGAGAGCCACAAAAGTCATGACCTGACACTGGTATGCCTAGGCCATGATATTGCAGCGACATCATTCATTGTCATCACATACTATTGTTGCAATGAAAACATTGCCACGGCTGGATGTGTCTGTGGTTAGTTTGTGGCCCAGGGTGTTCTAGAATCTTCTTCCCCCTTTCCCTCCCATCCCAACCCCTGCCTGACTGCTAGGAGGGGTGGAGGAGGGCCCTGGTGGCTCTAGACTATTTCTCCAGTGTTCCCATGCTACTTTACCTGTGTCTGGAAGCACCTGTGTGATCAGCACTCTGCTTATTGTACCTGGGGCCAGGCAGAATACAAAGAATTCTGATCAGACTTGTGAACTTCTTGAGAACCATAAGTGATTCTTTGAGCTCCATTGTCAAGACCCTAAATGGAAAACCCAAGCAGCCCCCAATCCTCCTCTGTTGGCTGAGCTGGAGAAAGAGGCCTCCAAAAAGTCCAAAAAGTTTATGCTTACATTATTTTCAGAACTGCCGTATCTTGAACTTTCTATGCTTAACCGGCCAGGCAGCCTCGAGCCTTGTTTGCTGTAAGCTCTGCGGCGTGGATAAAGCTAACCTAGAGCGCAGAGGCCCACGCAATTAGATGTTCTCCATGCTTGTGAAGAGATGAAAGTTGCTAAGCAATAAGGACATTGGTGGTGTATTGAGTAACTCACTGTCCAGTTGATTTAGTTAAGCAATAAGGATAAACTCGCTGCGTGTTTAAAAACCCATTCTTTTTGTACAGTATATATTAGGGGGACAGAAATATCAATACATAAAAGAAGAAGAGATTGATTAGTCCTGGGTCCCAGTGCGGGAATTGAGCCTCCTGGTATGGAGCATATGTAATCACATCTTCATCATCACATTCAGAAGCTCGTGCAAAGATGGGGGCAGGATGCACATTGGTCCCAGCAGGCATGGAGAGAGGAGGAGAGGGCTATACACTACCAAAACTGCCTCAAAATCCTCCAGCTCCAGCCTCTCTGACAACCTGTCCCCCAGCTCCATATGGTGCCTTTGCCAATGTGATAATTAGATTGCACTGTGCCCTTGTTATTCAGCACATAAATAGCCGCCTCCTTACAGTGCTTAGCTTCCCCTTGACAATGCTACCGTAGCGGGACATCTGGTGTGTGATAGCTGGTGAAATGGCAGAGAGCGTTTCCATGTGGGTTTGACAGCTCAGGGCTATTACAGGTCTGTAATAATCTAACTGTAGCTCTGCCTGTCCCATCCCAGGCCCCAGAGCCCTTAACCTGAACAGTTTTATTTTAAGAAGCTGGAATTGCCAAGGATCCTCCATCAGTCTCTAATGGGAGAGTAACCTAGAGGCAGCCAATAGGACACAGGCCACTGAGCTGCAGGGAATCTTAGGAGCCAAGCTTCAGTCATGAATTAGCCCTGGCAGGTTTTCAAGCAGCCAGTTCCTCTGACACAAATATATATATGCACATAAAAGTGATACATTGAGAGCAGATCTGTGCTTATGAGTACTGAAAGATTATGAGCCAGAAAATAGTAAATTTACTAGGAGTTAGACAGTAACCCCCCGGGAGGCTTCCACCACCATTGGTCAGATCTAAAAGGCTAAATTCTCTCCTCTACCAAAGCCAAAGTTAGCCAGATTTGGGGGTGGGGTGTGCGAGAGAAGGAATAGTGGATAAAGGGGAACCAGTTGACCGTTTATTTGAGAGAGACAAGGTGGGCGAGGTAATATCGTTTATTGGACCGACTTCTGTTGGTGAGAGAGACAGGTTTTCAAGCTTGACTTCTTCTTCAGGTTGATCACAGCTAAATCAAGGTAGGACAGCTTATTTAGCATAAGTAGTTAATACATATTTCAAGGAACCATTCACGATGAAGTGGCCTGTTAACACCCCTCCAGTCATAAGGGAAAAGGAAGAAAACAAAAGCTGAGGGCAGGGTTTAGGTGGGTTATAGATTGTTATAAATAAGCTATAATCCAGTGTCTCTATTCAGTCCGTGATTTTTAGTATCTAGCAAAGTTATTAATTTAAACTCCCAGGCTTGTCTTTTGAAGGTGTTGGGCAGGTTTCCCTTGAGGATGAGGGCTCAGAGGCCAGATATAAAACAATCACACTATATTTGACCTTTCTGTCCTCAGCCTTGAAGGCCATCTGCACACCTTCAAAAGACCATCCTGGGAGTAATGAGAGTTGATGCTAACAGATTTTTGGAAGGGATATAAAACCTCTGGCTGAAAACCTGAACCATATCTCTAATTGCTAAGGCCTAAAATAAGATCTTCATACAGGGCAGATGATCCTACATCTGCCTACGCTAGGAGTCTTGCACCGTCCTCTGAAGAATCTGGTGCTGACCACTGTCAGAGACTGGACGCTGGGCTCGACGGACCATGAGTCTGAGCCGCTCTGATAATTCCATATCCTATGAATCCTCTCACATCACTAAGGCAGCTGTTTGAGGTGGCCACTGGCCACTTTGCAGCAGCTACTGCATCCTGAGTGTCCTTCTTCCCTAGCAGGCTTGCATGCCAGTGTTCTCCTTGCTCCATCCTTTAAGCTCTGCTGTGCAGAACACCTAGGAGCCCAGGCAGAGGGGAACTCTGTGGCCTGGGGAAGTAGGGTAGGGACCCCTTACCCATCCTCCTCAAATCCTGGCCATTCTCCCTGTGCACATTTGAGATTGTTGGATACAAGACCCCGTAGAGCTGTCTGGGTGACAGGATGGACCCTACCCTGGAAAGGGTGACTGCTAGAAAAGGGCTATATATCCACCTCAGAATTGAGAATACCCCTCCGAGACTGAAGACCTGAAAGCTCACATCCCTGCTGTAGGGCATCATCTGTTGTTTGTTTATATTGCAGTAGCCCCTGGAGGCCAGGGCCCCATTATGACAGACACGATACAAAATATGGCCCCTGCCCCAAAGAGCTTAAAATAAATAAATAAAATAAAATAAATATTGCCGTCAAAGCCCATTGACAATAGGTGGATAAAACAAAGAGGGAGGATATGCAAGGAAACAATGAGCTGATACTTGTCATCATAAAAAACAGTGATCACAACAAATCATAGGGGTTGTGTTCTGCAGGACCAGCCCACACACAGCCTCAGTCCTTGTCTGGTGCTATCCTTCATTGCCCTAGAATCTTTGGCTTTGTGCCGTGTTTTCCAAAGGCAGTACAACTTGGGATCCTCTTCATGTACTGGAGCATGTATTTATAGTGTGTGTAGCTTGTTACAAACTCCCCTAGCTGGAACGGAAGTCTGATGTACAGCTGTAAGCTACAAGGGTGTTTATTAGCCTCCAGAGGTTATCCATGTTTGGAAATGATTTAGTCTCATGGTTACTGTTCATGGCTGCTTGTAATTTCCTTCAGGAGATCTTAATTTTTTTATTCTCTCTTGATCAGCTAGTGGGACTGGAGGAAGTTTAATATTGGTTAAAAGTATAAACAGTTTGGAAGGGAATAAAAACCTCAAACCAATATTAAATGTATATTTGAACTGAGAAGAAAACATAATTATCACTCTGCCTGTTATAAGACAAAGCATATATACTGTAGAAGTAGTCTGAAGCAAAGCAATGAAAAGGCATAAGCCTCAGGAATTTAGGATGATATATGTTGGAAAAAGGAGACCTACAAATACAGTACAATATATGAAATATGTCGTAGATTCCATTAAGTGCTCTTTGTTCTCTCCATCCCTTTCCACAAGGAAAAGGAGGAACTCTAAAAAGCAGCCAATTAAAAAATATAAAAGGAAATACTTTTTATGCACCACATGTAGCTAACTGTGGGACTCACTGCTGCAGGGTAATATGGAGGCAAATAGCTGAGTGAATTTCACAGTTCTTTGAATGTTCTTTGCGTATTCCCACTAATGGGATACTCCAGTTGGTTCAGCTAACAGTAGTCAGAGCATTCACGTGCCTTTCTCGCCTCTCCCTTCAGTGAACGTTGAACATTCCAGGGCAAGGTTATAAAAGGGGGCATGGAGCTCCAGTCCTCTCAGTTCCTTGCAACTGCAACCAGCTGAACAGATGAGGAACTGTTCTGCGGTGCTCCCTGATCTGTAGCTTATTAGCTGATTAATCATTTTATAGTTAGATTGTTAGCTTATTAGATAGTTAATAGTTTAGTATTAGGTTCAGTTAGCTGTAAGTCATTGGTTCGCAGATGGCAGAACTGAAGAATAAAAAATCCCGGTTTTAAAAGGCGTGTGTCAAGTTGGGTAGTGTTTCCAGCGTCCGGCACACATGCCAGAAGTGTATGGCCTGCGTGATACAGTAGGTCAGACTAGATGATTGCAATGGCCCCTTATCGAAACAAACAGAGCGGGGCTCATTCTCCGTGATTGTGCATAGAGACAAGGCTTCTTTGGGATTGGTGTACAGAACAAGATGTTCACCCAATGGCAGGTCAACAAAACACACTTGCAGATCACCTGAGCAGGTTAACCTCTCAGATGCACAAATGGCCTTTTGAAAGACCGAGTAATAACACACCTCTTCAGGTTGTGGGGAATCCTGTAATAGATCTTTTTGCATCCAGCAGGAACAGGAATTGTTAGAAACTTCGCTCCAGAGTAAGAAAAGACAGGGACTCAATATCAGATGTGTTTCTAATACATTGGGGTCGAGGCCTAATTTTTGCATTTTCCCCATTTCCCCTCATTCAGATAGTGATAAAATTACCCTGGCTTTGTCTTGTTGTATTGTAATGGCACCAACATGGGCTAGACAACAATAGTACCGGGATTTACTTCACCGGTTCAGAGGGGTAATCAAATCTCTACAGTAGTACCGGACTTGTTCACGCAACAAGGGATGTTCTGTCACCCAGATCTTTAGTCTCTCCATTTAAAGGCATGGGGAATAAGGCTCTGGGATTGTTAGAAAAGTCTTGTTCATTAGAGGTACAAAATGTACTGATAAATTCAAGGGAAGAGTCCACATGAAAATATTATAGTCATAAATGGAAAAAAATTATTGTGGGTTACCATTTATGAGATAGATCCATATATAGGCTATAGCACCCATTAATTATATAGTAGAATATTTATTGTATCTTCAGAGAACAGGTCTTTCCCTATCTTCAGTGAAGGTTCACTTCTCCGCTGTATCAGAATACCACGTACCTGCAGAGAGTAAATCAGTTTTTACTTATGATGTGGTTAAAAAGTTCTTAAAAGGTCTTAATAATCTATATCCTCCAATAATACATTCCGTACCATCTTGGAATTTGAAGATAGTCCTTTCACCATTAATGAAACCTCCTTTTGAACCGTTGGGAAACTGTGCATTGTTCCATCTGTCTGGTAAGACAGTGTTTTTTGATAGCTATCACTGCAGCAAGGTGTAGAAGTGAATAACATGTGTTAATGGCTGATCTGCCATTTGCTATTTTTCATAAAGTAATTCTCTGTAGATGCTCAAGGTTTTACTGAAAGTGGTCTCATTTTTGCATATAAAACTAGTCTATACTTTTGCAAGTGTTCATTTCCAAACGTCACACTCAGGATGGAGAGACTAAAGTATGTACACTGGACGTTAGAAGGGCTTTAGCCTTTTATTTAGACAGTCTCTAAAACCGTGTATTGCACATGAAAAGAGGAATCAGGGTAAAGCGGTTCCTGTGCAAACGCTGTCAAGAGGGTTGGATTTTGTGTTAATGAATCCTATAAATTGATGGGCTATGTCTTTTCCCCAGGGACTTAAAACACATTCTGCTCGATTGAAGGCAGTCTCTATGGCGTTTTCTAGACACATTATTTGTAATCTAGATCTGAAGCAAAGCTGTCCTGCAGGCCTTATTTCATTAGGACTCCGTGGTCCCGTCAGCCTGGACCCGAGTGCTGCTTGTTAATCTAGCCCATCAGTGGGAAAGGGCAGAGGACACTCGAAGGAGAAATGAAGGTTACTTACCTGTCACCAGAGTTCTTCGAGACGGACTCTCCTCCCGCCTTTCCCCTCTACCGCGGAGTCCACCTGCGAGCCCAAGGCCTTTGGTCAGTAGAAGGAAGGCGGCTGCAGCGCCACATCCGGTTTATACTCTTCCCTGGGACGCTTTGACATTCTCTGAGGGGAGGGGCGAGGGAGGCGTGTGATGAGTACAACAGCTGCTCGCTAGAGTTGTCCCTGTTCAGGCTGCACCCCAGGAGTGTGAGTGGGCAGAGTTCCTCTCAAAGATCCTTGGGTACAGGTGAGTAACCTTTGCCGATCTGGGTTGAGAATGGTGTTCCTGTGACAATTCTTATGCTCTTGCTGATGACAGCTGAGTCTGCGCCCACCTTCATCTTGTGGTTACAGTGTTGTTTCAGGTTAGATTAGGCTGTAATTTTCTCCCTCATGCAATCGCAGGCTGTAAATCAGGCCAGGATCTGGCTTCCATTAAGCCGATGACAGCGTGCTGCTGTTCTTTCCGGCAGCAGTAACGTCATCTGTTATCCATCACTCTTAGTGCACTAGTTGGGGAACACTTCAGTATTTTTGGATACACTCCCATCTCCCTCGTCAGGGATAGTGAACAAAGAACACGCTTGTATTAGATGCCTCACCTGAGATGTACAGTTAGAGGCCAGCAGCCCTCCAGCACCCAGGAAGCACAGCCAGGTAGTATAAAGAATGGCTGCTTACCTTACAGTAACCGTGGCTGTTTGCGTGTTTGTCCGTATGGATCCTGCTTCTGGTGCCCATACGTGCAGTCCACCCACGTGGAGCGCACACAGACCAGAAGTGGGATTCACATGGCATTATTCTGGGTGCAAACTCCTTGCCAAGAGGCTCCTGTTTCAGCATATCCCTAGGCCATGGGTCTGTGTAACACGAACAAACCCATGCTCTGAGAATTGGGGTGTTCCAAGGTGTAGCTAGAGGCAGAGGACTTGGCTGCTATGCTGAGCTGGTTGCCCTCCATCCTTCACTGTTCACCCTTTTTTCCAGATCATTTATGAATACGTTGAATAGGACAAGGACTAGTACGGCCCCCTGGGGGACACCACTATTTACATCTCTCCATTCTGAAAACTGACCATTGATTCCTACCCTTTGTTTCCTATCTTTTAACCAGTTACCGATCCATGAAAGGACCTTCCCTCTTATCCCATGACTGCTGACTTTGCTTAAGAGCCTTTGGTGAGGGACCTTGTCAAAGGCTTTCTGAAAATCTAAGTACACTATATCCACTGGATCCCCCTTGTCCACATGCTTGTTGACCCTAGGTTGACCAGACAGGAAATGTAAAAATCGGGACAGGGGGTGGGGGATAATAGGAGCCTATATAAGAAAAAGACCCCAAAATCAGGATTGTCCCTATAAAATCGGCACATCTGGTCACCCTAGTTGACCCCCTCAAAGAATTCTAGTAGATTGGTGCGGCATGATTTCCCTTTACAAAAATCATGTTGACTCTTCCCCAACAAATTATGTTCATTTATGTGTTTGACAATTTTGTTATTGACTATAGTTTCAACCAGTTTGCCTGGTACTGAAGTCAGGTTTAGCAGCCTGTAATTGCCGGGGTCACCTCTCGAGCCCTTTTTGAAAATTGGCGTCACATTAGCTATACTCCAGTCATTTGGTACAGAAGCTAATTTAAATGATAGGTTTCAGACTACAGTTTGTAGTTCTGCAATTTCACATCTGAGTTCCTTCAGAACTCTTGGGTGAATCCCATCTGGTCCTGGTGACTTACTACTGTTTAGTTTATCAGTTTGTTCCAAAACCTCCTCTAATGACATCTCAATCTGGGACAGTTCCTCAGATTTGTCACCTAAAAAGAATGGCTCAGGTTTGGGAATCTCCCTCACATCCTCAACCGTGAAGACCGATGCAAAGAATTCATTTAGTTTCTCCGCAATGGCCTTATCGTCCTTGAGTGCGCCTTTAGCATCTCGATCGTCCACTGGCCCCACTGGTTGTTTAGCAGGCTTCCTACTTCTGATGTACTTAAAAAAAATTGTTTTGCTATTACTTTTGGAGTCTTTGGCTAGCTGTTCTTCACATTCTTTTTGGCCTTCCTAATTATATTTTTACACTTCATTTGCCAGAGTTTATGGTCCTTTCTATTTTCCTCACTAGGATTTAACTTCCACTTTTTAAAGGATGCCTTTTTGCCTCTCACTGCTTCTTTTACTTTGTTTAGCCATGGTGGCACTTTTTTTGGTTCTCTTACTATGTTTTTTAATTTGAGGTATACATTTAAGTTGAGCCTCTATTATGGTGTCTTTAAAAAGTTTCCATGCAGCTTGCAGGGATTTTACTTTTTGTGCTGTACCTTTTAATTTCTGTTTCACTGACCTCCTCATTTTTGTGTAGTTCCCCTTTCTGAAATGAAATGCTACAGTGTTGGGCCGCTGAGGTGTTTTCCCCACCACAGGGATGTTAAATTTAATTATATTATGGTCACTATTACCAAGCAGTCCAGCAATATTCACCTCTTGGACCTGATCCTGTGCTGCACTTAGGACTAAATCGAGAATTGCCTCTCCCCTTGTGGGTTCCAGGACTGGCTGCTCCAAGAACAGTCATTTAAGGTGTCAAGAAACTTTATCTCTACATCCCGTCCTGAGGTGACTGTACCCAGTCAGTATGGGGAGAGTTGAAATCCCCCATTATTATTGAGTTTTTTATTTTTATAGCCTCTCTAATCTCCCTGAGCATTTTACAGTCACTATCACCATCCTGGTCAGGTGGTCTGTAATATAGCCCTACTGCTATATTCTTATTATTCGAGCATGGAATTACTATCCATACAGATTCTATGGTACAGTTTGGTTCATTTAAGATTATTACTTCATTTGATTCTACACTTTCTTTCACCTATAATGCCACTCCCTCACCAGCACGACTTGTTCTGTCCTTCTGATATATGTTGTACCCTGGTATTACTGAGTCCCATTGATTATCCTCATCCCACCAAGTTTCTGTGATGCCTATTATATCGATATCCTCATTTAACATGAGACACTCTAGTTCACCCATTTTATTATTTAGACTTCTAGCATTGATATATAAGCACTTTAAAAACTTGTCACTTTGTAGCTGTCTCCCATTACATGATGTAATTGAATGAGACTTTTTTTCATTTGACCGTTTCTCATCAGATCTGCACGTCCCCCACCCCAATCTGTCCCCCACCCCAATCTGTCCCCCACCCAATCTCCAGACCCTCCTTGGATGCAGAAGACCCTTAACGCAGCAGAATTGCTGTGGTTCTTCTGTGCGAGTGCCAGGCCAGGTGCTGGGATTCATATCCCCCTGCGGGCTGTAGAGCTCAGCTCCTTGGCGTCTCTCTGTGCAGCACAGATGAGGGGATTTTAAGACATGATGGGGGCAGGCTGGAAAAGTAAACATGGGGTCAGCCACTAGATGGATTCCCTGGCCCAAACCCTTGTGAAGAGGGCAAACGGGCTCCAGCTGCTGCTGTAGCCTGTGCCCCAGGGGCTGAGAAGAGGCCGCTCAGCTGCTCTGCACCAAACCTCCAGGTTGGCCGAGAACAGTGCTTCCCCCCACTCCCTCTTCTATCCCCTGTACAAAGCCGGTGTGCTTGCACTTTCTGTGAGGGCTGCAGAAATTGTCCATAGCAAAGGGATACCCAATCAGACAGCATTCGAGGGGGACACTTCTGTTCATGAGGTGCAAGTGGGACCAGCGTAGCACCAGGATCAAATGTGATCCATCAGGTTCTACGGTGAATCAACTTGGTTTCATCCTTCAGCTGAAATACAGAGGTGCAGCCTCTGGGGACTGCAGATCCCAGCATGCAATGCAGCCGTTTGCTCAGAGTAGACTTCCATTCTGATAAAGAAGCTGCATTGCATGCTGGGACCTGCAGCCTCTGTGGGCAGCACCTCAGTCTGTCCGCAAACTCAGGCCGCTGACTGTGGTATCGTTGCTCTTGATTGGGCAAATCACATTCAGTGGTATGATTATGACCTTTCATTTTCATATGATATGCCTGAGACTTAGCAGGTGAAATTTCAGCCCAGACAATTTTTGAAGAGCAACTGACCAGACTTGTTGAGAATGGGAAGTGCCTTTGGAAGCCCTGACTGTGCTGATTGTTGCTAGAGAAGGTGATGATACAGGAGTATCACCCATCCCCTGGCACAGCTCCATTTCTGCTGTGGGTGTCCCTGAGTCTGCTGGCAGGTGGCTTGGTGATGGCCCCCAGTTCTCATACCACGTTACTTAAATACCTTGGGACCATAATGATCATGGGATGAAATTAAAAGAAGGAGCACTTAATACTAATGCTCTGCCCATCTCCAGTGCCACTCATCCATGGATCTCAAAGCACTTTAGAGGCATGGAAGAGGCCTCCGCTGGTTGAGTACTATGTCCAGTTTTGGCACAATGGCAAGAGTCCACAGGAGAGCAACAAAACGGATAAAAGGTTTAGAAACCCTGAGCTGGGAGGCAAGGTTGAAGGAATTGGGTGGGTTTACTCGAGCGCATAGGAGACGGAGGAGGGACATGATAAGTCTGTTACAAAGTGGACGGTGATCAATTTTCTTCATGTTCATTGAGGGTAGGACACGAAGGAATCATCTTAATTTGCAGCGAGGGAGATTTAGATTAGATGTTAGGAAAATCTTTCCAGCCCTAAGGATAGTTAAGCACTGGAACGGGTTATCTTGTTAGGTTGTGAAATTCCCATCATTGGAGGGTTTTAAGAACAGGTTAAGAAGATCTAGCGGGGGAGTGGGGAGAGGTGAGATGGACTTGGCCCTGGCCCGGCATGCGGGGATGAACTAGATGGTCTCTTGAGTTCCCTTCCAGCCCTACGTTGCTATGACAAAGTCTTGCAGCAGCCAGAGCAGTAGGGGAATGTTCGCCCTGTTAAACCAATGGGAGACACAAGCCCAGAGGCAAAGTCAGTCTCCTAAAGTCAAAGGGTGAATCTGTGTTAGGGTGAGGAAGAGAACCGCTGATCTCCTGCTGCCTAGGCCATAGATTGTCCTCCTGCCCTGAGAGTGAGCAGTAAGAAGGACTTGCTGGCGATGGGAGTGCACAGAGACAGTCTCCCAAGGGAAGTGGGGGAAACCTTGTTACATGGGGCAGTTGAATCTTGTGTGGACAAACCACTAGTAATAAGCAGTCGGGCAATCCTGCACAGGCAGGGAGATGGGGCCCAACATGTCTCCACTCTCTAAAATCTCTGGTTCACCTTATCCCTTGGACCTGTTGACTCTCCCTACAAGTACCAAATGTTTTGGGGATAGTTCACTCCTAGGAGTAAAGGAAATGTTGTTTTATTTCAGCCAACAATGGATCAGCAGCAATTCAAACCCTCCATTCGTGCTCAATGCAGCAAGAGGGATCAAAGCCCTTATGAGTAGCTTTCTGGGTGGTTTTCTCACTACTTCCCCTGCACCCACCTGCTCTCATTTTCTTCCTGCTGCTGTTGGTTTCCCCGTTGCCTCTGCCCCTTTCCATCTCACTGTGGCTTGTCTTTGCCCTGTTCTCCTCATGCAGTGCCCAGAAGAGGGAGGCCTCAGCCGCGATGAGATATTGCACTGGGTGGAGGCCCCAGTAATAGCAGAGCACTATCGCCGTCCTTGATTTCACACCTGAGTGGGCCCCAGTGGAAAACACGGCTGTGAAGTGACAAAGGAAGGATGTTGGATTCTTCCAAATCAGAAGCAATGAATAGTCCTAGGTCTCTGTATCGATCTCAGGGCATATTTCCAAACTGGCAAAGATTCTGACGAAAAGAAATAAGCCTCACTGCACAATGCTGGCTGTAAAATAGCTTAAAGCCTTTCAGTGTTTGCAGAGTCCATTCAGCTGGGAATCCGGCTTTTGAAATACAAGGCCAGCTTCATCCCTGGGGTAACTTTGGGTTAGGGGGAGGAGAGACTCAGCAGCAACTGTTTGTAACTGTTTGGACGGCCCTGTCTGCCCCAGAAGATGAGGGTCGTTCATGGATGCTCTTTGCGCAGCTTTGCAGAAGTCCGTCCTGCCCATGGAAAGGCTCCCAGGCTTTGTGAGTCTAGCCATGTGGCTCTCAGTCACACGAGGCTTGTAGGCATGCCTACAAGGGCAAATATAGTGCCCATCTATAAAAAGAGAAATAAAAACAACCCAGGAAACTACAGACCAGTTAGTTTAACTTCTGTGCCAGGGAAGATAATGGAGCAAGTAATTAAGGAAATCATCTGCAAACACTTAGAATCATAGAATCATAGAATATCAGAGTTGGAAGGGACCTCAAGAGGTCATCTAGTCCAACCCCCTGCTCAAAGCAGGACCAATTCCCAGCTAAATCATCCCAGCCAGGGCTTTGTCAAGCCGGGCCTTAAAAACCTCCAAGGAAGGAGACTCCACCACCTCCCTAGGTAACGCATTCCAGTGTTTCACCACCCTCCTAGTGAAATAGTTTTTCCTGATATCCAACCTGGACCTCCCCCACTGCAACTTGAGACCATTGCTCCTTGTTCTGTCATCTGCCACCACTGAGAACAGCCGAGCTCCATCCTCTTTGGAACCCCCCTTCAGGTAGTTGAAGGCTGCTATCAAATCCCCCCTCATTCTTCTCTTCTGGAGACTAAACAATCCCAGTTCTCTCAGCCTCTCCTCATAAGTCATGTGCTCCAGACCCCTAATCATTTTTGTTACCCTCCGCTGGACTCTTTCCAATTTTTCCACATCCTTCTTGTAGTGTGGGGCCCAAAACTGGACACAGTATTCCAGATGAGACCTCACCAATGTCGAATAAAGGGGAACGATCACGTTCCTCGATCTGCTGGCAATGCCCCTACTTATACAGCCCAAAATGCCATTAGCCTTCTTGGCAACAAGAGCACACTGTTGACTCATATCCAGCTTCTCGTCCACTGTGACCCCTAGGTCCTTTTCAGCAGAACTGCTACCTAGCCATTCGGTCCCTAGTCTGTAGCAGTGCATGGGATTCTTCCGTCCTAAGTGCAGGACTCTGCACTTGTCCTTGTTGAACCTCATCAGGTTTTTTTCTGCCCAATCCTCTAATTTGTCTAGGAAGGTGGTAAGGTGATAGGGAACAGCCAGCATGGATTTGTGAAGAACAAATCATGTCAAACCAATCTGATAGCTTTCTTTGATAGGATAATGAGTCTTGTGGATAAGGGAGAAGCGGTGGATGTGGTATACCTAGACTTTAGTAAGGCATTTGATACGGTCTCGCATGATATTCTTCGATAAACTAGGCAAATACAATTTAGATGGGGCTACTATAAGGTGGTTGCATAACTGGCTGGATAACTGTACTCAGAGAGTTGTTATTAATGGTTCCCAATCCTGCTGGAAAGGCATAACGAGTGGGGTTCCGCAGCGGTCTGTTTTGGGACCGGCTCTGTTCAATATCTTCATTAATGACTTAGATATTGGCATAGAAAGTACGCTTATTAAGTTTGCGGATGATACCAAACTGGGAGGGATTGCAACTGCTTTGGAAGACAGGGTCATAATTCAAAATGATCTGGACAAATTGGAGAAATAGTCTGAGGTAAACAGGATGAAGTTTAACAAAGACAAATGCAAAGTGCTCCACTTAGGAAGAAAAAATCAGTTTCACACATACAGAATCGGAAGAGACTGTCTAGGAAGGAGTACGGCAGAAAGGGATCTAGGGGTTATAGTGGACCACAAGCTAAATATGAGTCAACAGTGTGATGCTGTTGCAAAAAAAGCAAACATGATTCTGGGATGTATTAACAGGTGTGTTGTGAGCAAGACACGAGAAGTCATTCTTCCGCTCTACTCTGCTCTGGTTAGGCCTCAGCTGGAGTATTGTGTCCAGTTCTGGGCACCGCATTTCAAGAAAGATGTGGAGAAATTGGAAAGGGTCCAGAGAAGAGCAACAAGAATGATTAAAGGTCTTGAGAACATGACCTATGAAGGAAGGCTGAAAGAATTGGGTTTGTTTAGTTTGGAAAAGAGAAGACTGAGAGGGGACATGATAGCAGTTTTCAGGTATTTAAAAGGGTGTCATAAGGAGGAGGGAGAAAACTTGTTCACCTTAGCCTCTAAGGATAGAACCAGAAGCAATGGGTTTAAACTGCAGCAAGGGAGGTTTAGGTTGGACATTAGGAAAAAGTTCCTAACTGTCAGGGTGGTTAAACACTGGAATAAATTGCCTAGGGAGGTTGTGGAATCTCCGTCTCTGGAGATATTTAAGAGTAGGTTAGATAAATGTCTATCAGGGATGGTCTAGGCAGTATTTGGTCCTGCCATGCGGGCAGGGGACTGGACTCGATGACCTCTCGAGGTCCCTTCCAGTCCTAGAATCTATGAATCTACGCTGCCCACCTCAGCAGCAGTAAAACCGCGCTCCTGTAGAAGCATGTTGGAGTTTCCTGTCTTGTTCGGAGATCTTCCTGCTGCTTGTGCAGTGAGGCTCTGCCACCAGATGCCCTGCGCAGAGAAGCCACGTTGTGGATGAGAAAGTAACAGTAGCCTAGGACTTATGAACAGCTCTGAACTGGAGCTTCAGTTTGACAGCTAGATCTGCAGGTCCGGGATTGTCTCTTTTCTGCCCTCAGCAGGATGGGGCTCTGAACCCAGGGAGGCTTATGGATGCTACTAGAATATAAATATTCAATAACAGTCGACTGAAGAGTTTAAAAAGCCAAACCTGTGCCTGCGTCTCCACCTGTAAATCTTATTTAGCTGGCACTGAATGCTGCCCGCTGAGGGGCCGATCCCCGGCTGGTATAAATTGTCAGTGCTCGGCTGAAGTCCAATGGACAGTTTACACCAGCTGAAGATCTGCCTTGAGTGGGGGCTTAGCGATAAGAGAGAGGAAAGATAAGAATGCCCGTACTGGGTCAGACCAGTGGTCCATCTAGCCCAGGGGTGGGCAAACTTTTTGGCCCGAGGGCCACATCGGGGTTGCAAAACTGTATGGAGGGCCGGGTAGGGAAGGTTGTGCTGCCCCAAACAGCCTGGCCTCCACCCCTTATCTGGGCCCTCCCATGTCCCGCCCCCTGACTGCCCCCCTCAGAACCGCCGACCCATCCAACCCCCCCGCTCCTTGTCCCCTGGCCGCCCCTGCACAGGACCCCCCCCAACTGTCCCCCAGGGGCCCCGCAGGGATCCCACCCGCTAGCCAACCCCCCTTTCCTCCCTGACTACCCCAACCCCTATCCACACCCCTGACAGGCCCCCTGGGACTCCCATGCCTCTCCAACCCCGGCCCCTGGCTGTCCCCTCCCCCGCAATCCTCCACCCCATCCAACTGCCCCCTGTCCCCTGCCTGCCCCCCAGGACTCACTGCTCCCCGCCCCCTTACCATGGCAGAGCCAGCCACGCTGCTGCGCTGCCCAGCAGGAGCAGTGGGCCAGAGCGTGGGCGGCACGGCGCGCTGAGGCTGTGGGGGAGAGTGGACAGCAGGAGGGGGACCGGGGGCTAGCCTCCCCAGCCTGGACTAAGAGGCTGGGCAGGATGGTCCCGTGGGTCGGATGTGGCCCGCGGGCCGTAGTTTACCCACCTCTGATGTAGCCCAATGTCTTGTTTTCCGACAGTGGCCGGTGCCAGATGTTTAAAAGGGAATGGACAGAACAGGGCAATTATTGAGTGATCCAGCCCCTGGGGTCCAGTCCCAGCTTCAGTCAGAGGCTTAAGGACACCCAGAGCATGAGATTGTGTTCCTGACCATCTTGGCCAATAGCCATTGGTGCCCTTATCCTCCATGAGGATAAGCCACTTTCACCTGAGACAAGGAGCAAAGCAGTTGTAAATGTCACCAAGCTTTATTTGCAGAGGTTGGGAATAGAAGATGGGTAGTTAGGTAACCGTGTGTATTTTAATATGTGTATTACGGTGGTGCCTCGAGGCTCCGGTCAGGAGCGGGGACTTGTGCTAGGCCCTGTACAAATGACTGCTTGATTGGATGTTAGATAACACAGTGGGGCCTGCAGCAACCAAGACCTGTTCTCAGTGGAGGACCTGGGAAAACTCCTATCTGTCTTCAGAGGTGCAGGATTGGGCCCCTGGAGACCAAGATTTTTCTTCTCCCATCAGGCCAAGGCAAAAGAAGGCTCTGCCATATCCCTGACTCCCAGAGGTGGCGATAGACCCTTGACCTCCCAATTCCCTGGGTAGTGCCTGGGCTCCTGCACTCATTCATTGACCGTGCCCCAAAATAAGGTGCTAGGGGATATGCTGCTTGAAGTTGTTTCTCCTCTTCAGCTGCTCATTGGTCATGTCAGCATCCCTCCCTTCGCCTGTCCCCCGGCCCATTCTCCCATCTCCTAATATGAGCTGAACCTACCCCAAAGGTCGAATGAGGTGTAGAACCAAATCCTGCTGAAAGTCCCTCCTGCTTTTGCCTCTCCCTAAAGAGACCCCATTGTGCCAGCGTGTGGCACATCCCCCTGCATGTCTCATGCCCCTGTCTGGCCCAGCTGTGACTGCAGGGCCATTTAGTCACGCCAGCTCCATCTCCTAAGACGATCAATGGCTTTCATGAGCTTCTCTGGAGGACTGGACCCAGGGTGTGGTGATGTACAGGTGGCCGGCCAGCTGTGGGTACAGAACTGCAGTGGAGTTCAGTGGAAAGGGTGCTTGCCTGGGACTTGAGCCCTGGGTTCAGTTCACAGCTCAGCTACAGACTTTCCGTGGCACCATGGGCAAGTCATTTAGCCTCTCTGTGCCTCCGTTCCCATCGGGAAATCGACAGAACTCTTCTCGGCCTCCCTGGGGGCTGCCGGATAAAATCCATGAAAAGCTGAGAGGTGCTCAGATACTGCAGTGATAAGGGCCATATAAATAGATGGAAACTTGGCACTCTCCTCTCTTGCTGTTCCTTCTGTGGTGTTGCTGTGGCCATCACCGTGGTGTCTGGTCACTAATAGTAATCATGGCATTTATAGGGAGCTCTTACATTACATGCACTTTACAAACATTAACAAAGAAATTCCCCCAGCAGCCCAGTGGGGTGGCCAAGAAACTTCCTGTATTTACAAAAAGAACAGGAGTACTTGTGGCACCTTAGAGACTAACAAATTTATTTCAGCATAAGCTTTCGTGGGCTGCAGCCCACTTCTTCAGATGCACAGAGTGGAACACGCAGAGAGAAGATATTTATACATACAGAGACCATGAAAAGGTGGAAGTACGCATACCAATTGTAAGAGGCCAATCAATTGAGATGAGCTATCAGTAGCAGCAGAAGAAAAAACTTTGAAGTGATAATCGAGATGACCCATAGAAGGTGTGAGGAGAACTTAACATGGGGGAAAAGAAATTCAATTAGTGTAATGACCCAACCATTCCCAGTCTCTGTTTAGGCCTAAGTTAATTGTGTCTAATTTGCATATTAATTCGAGTTCAGCAGTCTCTCTTTGGAGTCTGTTTTTGAAGTTTTTTTGTTGCAAAACTGACACTTTCAAGTCTGTCACTGAGTGATTAGAGAGGTTGAAGTGTTCTCCCACTGGTTTTTGAATCTTATGATTCCTGATGTCAGATTTGTATTTAGGCAGCAAATATTCTCTCTGCTCCTATGTATGGAACACCTGATCCCTTCTCAACACCACCCCTTCAGCATTGCCCACAGGAAATCAGCCAGGCTCAGCGGAAAGAGGGGATTGTACCTGTTCATGGACATAACTGCCTTTGCTTTTCTTTATTATTTTGTATCACTGTGTATTAAAAATGTATATATTGGATCGTCTCCCTCTCTAGTCTTCATAATCTGTTTGTCTTCTTGGATCCTAAACTGGTTGGAGCAAAGACTATCTGTGTATGTTTATACAACACCTACTACACCAGGGCCCTGGTCAAGGCTACTCTAATATAAATACGAATACACTTTGCAGCTGAGGAAACTGAGGCAGGGGAAGTGACTTGTGCAAGGGATTTGGTTTGGGAGTTGGAATTAGAACTCAGGATTTCTTGATTTCCAGTCGAGGGCTTAAGCCACTGGACCTCATCTCACTCTGCCCTCTGGGCAAGCTGTTATTTTTAGGAATAGTTATGTTTCCTGGCTTTATGCAAAAATCCCATCATACATGCTAGAATTGCTATCAGTTTTTGGTTTAAATACATTTCTCTTTACATCTGGTCTACATTTCCTAGACACAGCTAATTTTAAAGGCACACTGACAAGGCCTCCCATTTCAAATCAGTATAAATCTCTAGTGCTTTACAAACATGAATTAACTTCTGCTCATTCTCTGTCACGGGCTGTATGTCGTAAGGGCAGTATCTGGTCCCCATGGAATAGGTTCCTGGTCCATGACTGGGGTGTCTATGAGCTACAATGATCCAAGTAATTGAGGTGTTAACTTCAGCTCTGCTTCCCCCGCCCCTTGCTCAATGATTGTTTGTAAGGCAGAAGGGGGCCCTAGTGTTTTGGAGTGAACATCTCTGTCCTTTCTGCTTCCTGTTCTAGGCCCTGGTTCGGGACAGCACAATCAACGCATCTTAAGCGCATGCTTATGTGATGTCCTGAACAGCAAAGCTTTCCTGACTCTGACCCCTACATGCTAGTTTTGTGGGAAAGACCTTGCTGAATATGGGGTTTTTCCCCCTCTGCCTAGTCACTCTCTGAGTTAACAGCCCTCTGAAGTAGACAAACATCCATTTCTTTTACCAGTGGGGAAACTGAGTCATGGAATGATTTGACTAAAGTCACACTGGAGATCTGAGGCAATGGTGAAAATAGAATCTGAGTCCCTTGACTCCTCAGGCTTGTGCCCCAACCACAAGACTTTCCTCCTTTCTGAAAGTTGCAGTGTGTTAGCAAACTACTGCTGGTTATACCCAAACCCAGTCCCTCCAACTCTGCGGAACTAACATTGAAAACACCGTAGCCATGGCTTGCCATAGGTCCTCCACACAAACACATCTCTGCATATGTTGTAGAGTGCACACATGCTGGACGCTTTGCCTGGGAGACGTTCAGTGAAAGCAGAGCTGGTTTTGTGACCCCCTTCCTGTAATGTTGGTTACTCTGTCACTATGGAAAGATGAAGTTTTCTCGTGAAGTTCTCTGCCTAGTGGCCTTCTCCATGAGTGCACCACGTTCACATTCCCATCTACCCTGGATAACTGTCTTTTGCCAGAACACATTTATTTTGAGCTGTTGGGAGCTAGTGAGTATTTTCGCACAGCTGCAGAATGTGTCTCAGATGAGATGTAAAAACCAAGGGCCTGTTCACTTGTGGTTATTAAAGCTCCTACAGCCATTTTCACATGAGTAGGAGTGTCAGCCCCAGCTTCTTGGCCAACTTGGAGTATTGCAATCTGCCTACCTTCCATTTCTAGTGGATATGGGACTTTTTCCCTCACTTCCTGGTCTACCCTATGGTGTAGCATTGCTGTGCTTGGTTAAATAGCTGTTATTTCACCCCAGAGCTGGCTGCATTTCATTGCTGAGTGAAGCATCACGTGCAAAAAATAGTAATGACAAGCGCACTGTGTAAACACAAGATGGAATTATTAGCTGCATGTATAAAGATAACTGAACGGAGACTGATGTTCATAGCTGCCTTAATGCTTTCGCTCCAGTGTTCTTCTTAGAATCTGAACGCTGGGTTAAATTCTGTACTACTTTATATCCTGTACAACTCGTGGCCTGAGCAGTCTTTGCAGCTTGTACTTTTCAGTCTCTCTGTTCTCTCCGTAATCACCCCCAAGTCATTTTCTGTCAGGTTAGACAGCTTTGTATCAACGCAGATAGTGACCGTGCACTTTATGTGCTGAGGGCTTGTATATACAGGAGAGCTAGTGTGGTATAAGGTAAGGTGTGAATTTAAATCATGGAGTTATACCGTTGTGTAGAAAATCCTCTTTGGATATAAAAGTGTCTTTTTTCAATCTGGCTTAGGTTGCATGAGTAAAAGTTTAGGCTAAACCAAAAAAAGGCACTCTCATAGCAGAATAAGAGTGTCTACACTGAGGGTTATACCGGTATAGATGTGCCATGCAGAGACGGGCTAAGGCAGTGACTTCCAAGGCTGTGCTGGGCACTGATGCATTGCATACAGTGTGTAGAGTATGTATTTGGGGAGGAAGAATGATCTTGTGGTTAAGGAACCGGTCTGGGTTTTGCCACATGATGGTGGGCAAATCACTTCCCTTCTCCCTGCCTCAGTTTCCCCTTCTGTAAAATGGGGATGACCGTTCCCTACAGGGACGTTGCAAGGTTTAGTTTGTTAATGTTTGTAAAGTGCTTTGAGGTCCTTAGAGGGAAGGTGCAAATGTGCAGTGCAAATGGATACTGACTATTATTCGGGTGTGCCCGGAGGGAGAAAGCTTTGACATCAACTCTTCGCAAAAAAGCCTAGAACTTCATGTGCACGTGCCTGGGCTCCAGGCCTGGGCAGAACCTTTTTGTGCCCCAAGACCTAACTGGGTCTGGAAGCCCCTTCCAAAATACTGGACTCCCCAGGGGCCTAATGGGACCTAGCTCATGTACTCTCCTTTCCCAGGAGCTGTCTGCTGTAGTATTTGCTGTAGGTGGCACCCCGGTTTCTGGTGCCTTCCCCATATGCCAAATCACATGCTTAAGAGTGGAGAACCCCACTTCCTCCCACAGCCTCTGGGGGGCAGGCAGTAAGCCCACAAATACATGCTACATTTGGACATAACCCAGTGACTTGATCTGGGCAGGGGCAATATCTCAGTGAGCGCCAGGAGCCGTTCGGCAGCTCCTACATGGAGTCACGCACCCCCTCCCCCACAGCAATAGCACAACATCCTGAGTCCTCAGTGCCTGAATACAGAGCACGGCTGTGGAGCCCGAGTCACAGTCCAGACTGCCCCAGCTTCAGGGCCAGAACAGGGGTCCTCTGCCCCTGCAGGGAGCAATGCCAGCTCTGAGTGGTGAGACCTGCTCTCTGCTGTGTTGCCTGGTGTCTGGCTCTGTGGTTGCCATGATGGTCAGGTCTCCTCCACTGTGTCTGGACCACACCACTCGTCTGGCTACTGCTAGGCCCTGACCTGTTCAATGTGCCGGTCCCCAACCCCCCAAATCCAGGCTGCGTCTGGGTCTGCTCTGTGTGTTCACTGCCCAAGCTCATGGTCCTCTTCCCACCACCAAGCCGTGTCCTGTAACCAATCCCCTGTCCCCACTTGGACTGGGCTGAGCTCCTGCTGTCATTTGCTTCCAATGAGAGAGCGAACGCACGTGGGATTTCCTCCCAATCCTTTAACCAACCGGGGTCAGGGGCACAGGCCAGGTCCCCTCTCTGCCCACCCCTGGAGGGTGAGGTGGAGGGCTGGTGCTTGTACACTGCTGCCACGTGCCTAGTCAGTGAGGGGCTGCACAGCACAATTCAGAGAAAAGTCACAAACAAATGTCCATGCCAGAGGCATTCTCAGTGCTATAGCGAGCCCGCCGCAGAGTAATGTCCAAGGCCTGCCTGTCTGTCTGGAGGTTTTAAAGAACTAAATCTTTCCAGGCCGCAGTCTGTTGGGTGAATAACCACCTGCTTGTGCGGCATATTCCTCTTGAATGGGGCTATATTTCTGCCTAGTCCAGAGCCAGCCCAGTCTTCAGCTTCTGAACTTCCAGAGGGACAAATCTCATTCACACCTATTTGTATTCAACTCTGAATACAAAGCACGGCCCCAGTATAGACCCCAACAGGCCCACCCCTCTCAGGGCACATGGACGTTCGAAGTGTGGCTTGGTGGAGCATCTTCTACTCAGCAGACTCTGGTTACAGGTGAGTGTCTTCCCTTTCCAGCCATTCACTGAGCTGGATAAACATGTATAGCCTACCAGTGGTCTGAGATGGAGACTTGTATATATCCCAGTTACGTGGAGAGGCCTGCGGCAGGTAACGCAATCTGCCATTCCAGTCTGCTTTCCACCCTGCGGGAAGCTCTCCATGGAGTTACAGCCTGGACTGTCCCACTGGCTTCCTTTGCCCATAGCTGTAAGTAGGAGTGAGCATAAATGGCCATAGTGATTGGTGGGGAGGGGGGATGAATGGACCAATGGCATCGGCTGATCAGTGGCTTCGCTCACCTGCTCTAATACGCTCTCTCCCAGTGAGTAACTGATGATATTGGCTGGTGAAATGTGACTGCTGAAGTGTTTTACTTATTATACATGATTCTGTCTGTTAGCTTTACATCTTTGTAGGGTTTAGGAATCCCTCTCCTAGGAGCGTCCACATCTTGGTGGGTGCGTTGAGTGCCCTGTTAATTCTGTAATGATTGATTTGCTGTTCACTGTATGTGAAGGATCTAAGTGGGTCAATGCAGGTAGTAACAATGACTTGTCTGGCTATTGTTTCTCAGTCGGAGGATCTTGGTGCCTGTGCCCAGTTTGAGAGCAGCAGACAGAACAGAAATATGATGCCTAGTGCCAGCTGTGTCTTCCCTACCTTCACCCTACGAAAGCCCTCCTCGGAGACGGACATTGAGAACTGGGCCTCCAAGCACTTCAACAAGCACACCCAAGGGCTCTTCCGGAGGAAGGTCTCCATTGCCAACATGCTGGCCTGGAGCAGCGAGTCCATCAAGAAGCCCATGATCATGACCACTGACCGCAACGTCAAGAAGGAAGCCTGTGAGATATTTAAACTGATTCAGATGTACATGGGGGACCGGCGGGCCAAGGCGGATCAACTCAACGTGGCTTTGGAGATCGCCACCAAGGGCTGGAGCATGCAGGGTCTGAGGGACGAGCTGTACATCCAGCTTTGCCGGCAGACCACTGAGAACTTCCGTTATGAGAGTCTGGCACGGGGCTGGGAGCTAATGGCTATTTGCCTGGCCTTCTTCCCACCCACTCCCAAATTCCATTCCTACCTAGAAGGATATATTTACCGGCACATGGATCCGGTGAATGACACCAAAGGTAAGAGAGAGACCGCTGTTGGTTGGTGTTGTCCCTAAAGAACTGGCAACCCTTTTTCCTTTTGTACTGTGCATTGTGTCCTCCCTGTGAGACGAGTGCAGCACTTGTAAATAACCCGCCAGCCAGAGGAGCTTAGTGAAGGCATCCTTAGGCTTTAGCACTGGCCTTTCATCCCTGGGACACTGTGAAATCCAGCATGAAATGAGCTCAGTAGCTTCAAATGACAACTAATGGTCTCACCACGCACCAGCTGGGCTCTTTTACACATGCACACATGCCACAGGCACACCCGTGTAACATACACATGTTTGGGTCCCTATTCATCTCTGCTCAGGGCCCACACAGACCTGTGCTGGTCCTCAGCCTGTATTTGTTCTAAGGAGAAATGTAAGTAGCCAGACCTGGATTTTGCTTATCTCTAGTGATGAACATTTCCTAGATTGCTGCTGTGTGATGTTTACGGCTGTCCATGGCCTGTAGATTCGCTAACGCTGGCACGGCACTCTGTCAGTAGAGAGTAGCCGGGGCATCTGGATGGCCCACTTGATTATGGCAAGAAAAATGACTGTGTGGAAAAAAACGCTCCTCTGCACATTCGGAGTCAGATCTGCTGACTTCGGTAACAACCTTCATTTTTTACTCCTGTTAGCCCTGCAGAGACAACCCAGCTGTGGGAAAGGGAGCTGGATTCTCTCCTGGCTTCTGCATCATCATCAGAATGATGAACTTGGTTCCAATAGCAGAATCCTCTTATCAGTGATGATACAGAAGCTGGAGAGCAGCACCCACCTTGACTCAGACGTGAGCTGGCCGTTGGAAACACCAGTTTCTCATAAATTTAGTACGTTTCATCTGGAGTCCGTGAAAGATCTCCCAAGGCCGTTTTTAAGGGTCCCTTTTCAGAGCTGAACTGCACTTCAAAAGTGACAATTTCCTGTACTCCCCCTCCGCTGCGCAAGTTGCTCTCTAGACACGCAAGCTTCCCAATGCTAATCTCACTTTGGTTAGCACAGCATTAAACCTGAATCTACATGCTCCTTGCTCAGGTTTGAAGCCATCAAAGCTGTTAGGCCATTGACTTGGCTGGGAGCAGGATTCAGGCCCTAAGTGAGAAGGATGCCGTGGGATTGGCAGCATTTTGTTCTGGTAGCCCAGTGGGTGTGCACAAGCGTAGTCTGAGCCTGGTTTATCGTGGGAGCAAATCCTCACAGTGCTCTTGAACTGATCAGTTTGCAGGGATGGGACGGTGGGAAGGCTTCCGTGTGCTCTTCGCAGGAGCGAGGGAAAAGCTTGCACCACCCAATCTCATTTTGTGCAGTGTCTGTCATGCCAACTGTCTCCCAAAGTGCACATGCTTCGCGATGGGAAATACACCCAGCAGCTCCTCCGGCTCCTCCTGGCTTTGCACTGCCTCTCTGCTGTGCCATTGCTGTCAACGTGCTTTAGGCAAGTCTGGGGAGGATCACCCAGGTGTAGGGGCTCCCAGCGGTTTACAGCCTCGCCGGGAAAAGGGCTGACTAGAGAAAAGAGAGCACGGTTGGGGCACGTTGATCCTGGGCTGCATTTTCAGCGCCCTGTGACCCCTGTGTAAGTTAGCAGCCTGGATATTGCTCTGTCTCTCAGTGCGTGGGGGGCACAGCCAGGCACAAAGCAATGCCAGGATCCGGGGAGTGCGAAGGAGAGCATTTCACACCCCACCCCCTGACCTGGAGAGCCAGCTGCAGGAGGCAGAAGAGAGGGTTTCAGGGGAGGTTTCAACACAGAAAGAACAGTGATAAGATACAGGAGAAGGCTCACAGACCAGGGCTAGCCAGGGCGCTGGGAGAAATCAGAGAAATGTTGCCACTAGATGAGCTAAGAAGAGGCTGACACTCATGGAAGGTTTGTAAACGTCCCTAGATAGGCAGAGGGCATTTTGTACTGGATCTGGAAGTGAGGGGGGAGCAGTAGAGGCAAAAAACTGAACTAGCTTCGAGACTGAGCTTGATAAGCTTACGGAGGGGATGGTCTGACGGGACTGCCTGCAATGGCGTGTGGCCCATCGGCAACTGCCAGTAGCAAAAATCCCCAACTGCTGGAGCCAGGACACTAGATGGGGAGGGCTCTGAGTTACTACACAGAATTCTTTCCCAGGTGTCTGGCTGGCGGGTCTCACCCACATGCTCAGGGTCTAACTAATCGCCATATTTGGGGTCAGGAAGGAATTTTCCCCTGGGTCAGATTGGCAGAGACCCTGCAGGGGTTTTCACAGGTCACTGGCAGGTTTAAACTACTGTAACTGGTGGATTCTCTGTAACTTGAAGTCTTCAAACCACGATTTGAGGACGTCAGTAGCTCAGCCAGAGGTTCGGGGTCTGTTCCAGGAGCGGGGGGAGGGGGGGGAGGAGGGTCTGTGGCTGCAGTGTGCCAGTGGTCAGAGTAGATGATCATGCTGGTCCCTTCTGACGTTAAAGTCTATGAGTCTGTGACCGGAAGGGAGATAAGAATGGGCTTCTCTTGTCTACACAGCAACTAGACATCTGCAGCCAGGCCGTGGCAGCTGACTAGCGCTTGGGCTGCAGGGCAGTTTCACTATCTGGAGCCTGGGCTCTAGGATCCAGTGAGGTGGGGGGCGGGAGGGGTCCCAGAGCTTGGGCTCTAGCCTGAGTCCAGAAGTTTACGCAGCAATGAAACAGCCCTGCCTGAGCCGAATCAGCTGGCACGGGCCAGCCCTTGGTTTTTCTTTGCTGTGTAGACGTGCCCTCTGTCCGGTGAGCTGCATTCTGCACGGGCTGGCGTTCAGGCCATCAAGAGGGCGAGGAGGAAGTTAGTTGGACCTCAGCACATCCAGTCTTTCTCTCCAGGCTCTGCTGGTGAGTTGGAAAGAGAAGCAGTTGCCTCTTTAAAAGCTGCCCCTCTGCAAGTTCTGACCCATTAAGTGTCATTTCCCTATAAATGTCATCGGCAATATGGCAATCCCTGAATCATCTGCTTTCCACCGCCTTGCTGGCCGGCGCTGCAGTTAAAGCTGGTAATTGGTGACTCTAGACACTATTAACGTAAGACTTTTATTTTCAATCATGAAGCAGTAAACCATATCTTAACTCCTGACCGGGGCAAGCCGCAGCTAAAGCTCTCTACCTGACCACCATTCAGGAGAAAATGATTTTTTTAAGGAGGTGTGAAAATGCATTAAACTGTTTCCTTTTCCTTTACCTTTTAATAAGTCACCAGGAGTCCCTGAGCTGACAACGCTACAAAATCAGAGAGAGAACAAAGGTGCCGACACCTTTCCTGGCAGGCTGGAGCTGCAGACAGTCATTAAAATAAGCCACGCAGTTTCCTTTATTTCTTGACCCAAGTTTCCCCTGCTGTGTAGTCAGCAGCTTCTCAGGCGACATCCCAGCCTCAGGAGTGAAGAACTCTCTCTGTCCCTTCAGCTCCCATCCAGTACGTGCGCTGCCCCCGGGGACAAACCTTGCTCTGCGTGGCCTCTCGAACAAATGCCTTCCGTCTAGTTTCATCAACAGCATAATGTGCTGTTTGGTTGATTCTCTTCATTACAGTTCTGCATTGGAGCCTACGGCCTGGTGTAACCCCTGCTGGCAATTCAAACCCAGGCTGGGGAGCCGCCCTCTCTTTTCCCTGCACACTCGCCCTTGGGCTCATCTGGTCAGTGGCTGCTTACGGGGTTAGTCTTGCAGAACACAGATATCAACACACCTGTATACAAGTGTGTTAATTCTACATAGCCTGGTTCCTCCTCCTCCACGGCCTTCCCAAGTCACCGCTGTCCAGGCGCCTCGTTCAGCTCCTGATCTGCTTCAAAATCCCCCCTCCCCCACTTTTTAAAAAAGGCTCCACTTAGGGTAACTGCAGTAATCAGCTCTGCTGGCAGCTCCCTGCTAGGACCCTGGCAGCCTCTCAGACTCCCGGGCTGCTTGCCCCCCCCCCCCCCCCCCCCCCCCCCCCCCCCCCCCCCCCCCCCCCCCCCGGGAGCAGGGTCCAGCCGCCCAGCCTTCTTGCCCTGACTCCCAGCCAGGAGCGGGGTCCAACCGCCCGGCTCTCCAGGGAGTGGGGGGCAGCTGGACTCTTGCTTCCCAGCTTTCCTGTCAGTTTCATGGCTCCTGCCATTGCCAGGACAGCCAGCAGTCGATGTAAGACACTGCGTCACCCTAACCACACCCACACAAGCCCTACGCCTCTCATGGAGGTGGAGTTATGTCTGTGTAGTGGGACACTTACAGCGGCAGGAGCAAGTGACATAGATCGACGTAAGCTGCCTTATAGTGTAGACCAGGCCTCAATCCAAGCAACGTTACCATCTTAGTGTGTCTCTTCCTTCCAAATCCCGCTCCGTCCCTGCTCAAAGTCTAGTCACCTATTGTGCAAGCGCCTTCTCCTGTGCGTCTCCTGCTGCCTAGAACAGCCTTTCTGTATCTCTCCATCCATTTCAAATCATAGCTGAAAACCTCTTTTGTCCTTGTCTCTCCCTCTTAGCTTCTCTCTGCCTTAAATTATGTACAGCAAGACCCCTTAAATCAAGCTGGAACATCACAACATGGGTCTTGTGTTCTCCAAAGGCTGCATATGTGAATTAAAGCTCTATTGAATCTATCTGATCTACTGGCTTGTCTGGTCCCCATTACCATAAACAATATCTGAGCATCGCCCCCACATACTTAAAAGTATATAATAATTAATGGAGATATCCCATCTTGTAGAACTGGAAGGGACCTTGAAAGGTCATCAAGTCCAGCCCCCTGCCTTCACTAGCAGGACCATGTACTGATTTTGCCCCAGATCCCCCAGTGGCCCCCTCAAGGATTGAGCTCATAACCCTGGGTTTAGCAGGCTAATGCTCAAACCACTAAGCTATCCCTCCCCCCAGCAGCAATAGATGTTGTAGATTGTAGATACAGCAATAACCATTTCTCCCTTCTCAGCCTGTGGGAGAACTAGCTGGATTAATAGTTTAGCATTTGTGGGGGAGTGTGTGTGTTGTGTATGCAAAGAACTTACTAAGGGAAGATGAAATCTAAGAGATGAGGTTTTTTAGATTTAGTTCTCAGTGTGATGAGGCCTGTCATCTCAGCTCATGTGGCATTGAGTTCCACAGTCTAGACCTTACTCCTGGTAAAGTTTGGTCTCATGCAATCACAATCTATAAGTGTCTACATGAGGAGAAGATTTCTGATAGTAGATGGCTCCTTAATCTTTGCATACAAAGTCACAAGATGCAATGGCTGGATGCCAAAGCTAGACAAACTCAGGCTGGAAATAAGGCAAACATTTTGAACAGA
Source organism: Malaclemys terrapin pileata (assembly GCF_027887155.1). Classification (NCBI taxonomy): domain Eukaryota; kingdom Metazoa; phylum Chordata; order Testudines; family Emydidae; genus Malaclemys; species Malaclemys terrapin. Next base: position 3,583,699 of record NC_071506.1, on the reverse strand, counting down.
GACAGTAATTAACCATTGAAACAATTTACCAAGGAACGTGATAGTCTCCATCACTTGGAGCCTCTAAATCAAGATTGGGGGTTTCTAAAAAACATGCTCTCGTTCTATCAGAAAATCTGGGCTTGGTGCAGGAATCCCTGGGTGAGGTTCTGTGGCCTGCGCTATGCAGGAGATCAGATTAGGTGATCCTAGTGGTTCCTTCTGGCCTGAACATCCATGGAATTGTGAGCCTGCCCCACAGGTTGCCTGTTCCATGGTTCCAGTGGAACATAGTTATGGCTGAGGAGGGGAGGGGATCTCTCGGGTGGCTGGGGTCATTTCCACGGAGAAGTTTGAGGATCAGGACAGGGACCTTGTATTGGGCTGTATTCAGAAGGGAGCCAGTGCAGGGAGCAGAGCCCCACGGGGCTGTGTTCATGGCTCCAAGTGTTGCTATCAGACAGGCTGATGCATTTGTACTTCGTGGAGCTTTTCCAGGGCACAGGGCTTCATTCTTACATCTTGGTTACAGTGAGCGAACCTGGCAGCCATGCATGGCCAGCTCTGAGTCTGCTACAGGCCGGCATACACTTCTGGCAAGGGGCAGATGGAAACGGGGAGTGTTTTGCTGCCATGACTCTTTGGGCACCCAGTGAAGATGCCCAAAGACCGAAAGGCTACAGATTGATTTAATACGCAGGAAGAGGCCCTGGAGAGCGGAGAGGTTACAGGGAAGGCAAGTTCTTGAAAATGCTTCTCTCTTCCTACCAGTATCACTTGGTCTTGCCTGGGTCCGACTGCTCTGTGCCCGCGGTGATGCTCTGAGTTGGACACACAAGCTGGGAGATGGTGCTGGCTACATTCGATGTAGGGGAGCAGCAGAGCTGGGTGTTGTCTGTGTCCTGCTGGCCCTTCAGCCCTTGTCGGCTCCCTAGAGATGCGAATAACGTGGGGGTTCTTGGATTTTGGAGGTGGAGGAGCAGTTCCCCATAACAACCTCCTGGGTTTGGTTGGAGAGGAGGGGCCTGAGCCACTTCGGGGTATTTCTGGTCACCCTGGCAACCTCTCGAGGGCCGGACAGGAGTATCTGGTGATCAGTGGTATTAGGTGCAGCAGAGAGGTCTAGCAAGGTGATGTGGATGGACTTGTCCTCTCTTGGGCACAAGGAGGCCATTCCCTAGAGCCACAAGTGCTGTCTGTACCTGTGGTGGGTTGAAAGGGACCTAGAATAATGGCAGCTACCAGATGGTGTTGGAGACCGTGGTTTTGAAGCTAGATACTGGGCAGTGGTTTGCAAGGCCTTGAAGACAAGGGTAGCTGCCACCTGCTCCACTTTTATACAGGTTAATTGTGGCCCTTGGGCCCCAGGCAAATTGCCAGAATAGGCCTCGTTTAGGCAAAGCTTGGACACCCTCTGTGTGGTCCCTGTATCTTGTGCTTGTACAGTGCGTGGATTGCTTCCAGCTCTGGCTCTTCGGGCTGGCGTGCGTGCAGCAGCTTGCACTTTATCATTGGGTTCGTCGTCAGTTCTGAAGCAGCACAGTTTAGTGCAGATGCCTGTTTTCAGTGCCGTCCAACAGAGCCAGATAGGTCCCCATGCACCTATGGCAGCTGGGAACACCATTAAAGCTCAAACAGGCTTTCAAGTGGCTGTCTTCTGCCATCTCCCCCGGTGCCTTTGCCTGTGAACTGCCAGCCTGCAAAGTGATATGATGGCAAAAAAGGCGCATGTCATTTTGTGACTATACATGCAAAGGCCTCAAGTCCTGGGGCAGGGAGGGGCTAACCCCACTGTACCTGGCTATGGGAGCCTGAACCAGGAATGCTGGGTTTCATTCTGGGCATCTCATTGTTGGAAAGATATTGGCAAAGTGGAGGGAGTTCGGAGAAGAGCAACAAAAATGCTGCCCGGTTAGAAGGAGCTGGATTTAAAGAGTGAACGACCTGGAGCTTGGCTGAGTGGTGACGAAGGGAGGGGACCGGAATGGGCTCCAAATACCAGGGAGGTGCTTGTATGTGGGGGTCAGGGATGTGGGGAGCAAAGATTAGAAGGGAGAAGTGGGGGATAATGTTTTGGGAAAACCACCTAAGCATGAAACTCATTGGTTCTTGGCTCATCGTCCCAAAGAAGTAAAACTAGTGTCTCAAAGCCTTGGAAAGAACAACCCTACCCTGCTTCCCGGGATGGGACCAGGTGGCACCTCCCTCCGCTTCCCTGCGAGCGGGAGTCATGTGGGGAGCAGAGAGATGCTGCAGTGATGAGGGCAGGGTAGGGACCTGATCAGAATCGAGAGAATTGCAGAATGCCATGCAATGGGCTGTCCTGGTAGAACGTGTCCAGAGCACTGGGCACCCAGTGTGGAACAGCAGCCAGCGTTACTTGTTGGTGGGGGTGCTAGTGATCGGGGTCCACGTTCAAACAGCTTGACTAGCGCTGCTAGCAGAGCCTCCTGTAGCCAGCTGCCAAGCAGCCGGAGTGTGGAGCATCCAAGGACAGAGCAGCTTGCCGTGGGCAGAGACCATCACTGCGGCATTGTTCCTGCAAAGTTACAGCCTCTCTTTCTGCAGCGACAAACCCCTTCCCTTGTTTGCCAACTTCACTGCTGCCTGTTCTCCTGGAGTTCACATGTGGGTGGCAGGCAGTGGAGCGCTGGGCTGGACACAGAGGGCTTCTTGTTCTCGTTGGATTCAATTCCTTTACCCAGGGTAGGGTGAGATCATGTTCTCTGGCCTTGTGGCTGCTGTGGTGGCACTTTTACGGCCTGGGTTTCTGCGTGGGTGACAGCGTGTATGACAGGTGCTCTGTGCTGCCTCACCCTGGGCTCTGAGCACGGACAGGGAGAAGAGCAGCCACTGTGCAAACTCCAGAATGAGAGAGTGCAGCCCCTTGCACCCCCTCCCCGAGAGCTGCAATGACGCCGACTCTTCGGGACGTTGCAGATTTGTTACCGTACCTCTCGGATCAGTATTGTGCCCATTAAACCATCCTGCCAGCAACCTGCTGGCTTCCACTCACTGAGTCACCAGAACTCTGGGTGCGTGCGCGTGTCCTGTGGTATCCGCAGCCCTCCCAAGCGTTCCCCAGCGAGAGCCACGTGGCCATTTGCCGTGGGCCCAATGGCTGCACCAGGGCACAGCACAGCCACTTTTCTTTAATGCAGAGCTGTGGCTTGTGGGTACTAAAGGTCCCAATATCCAGTGGTCCATTTTGATCCAAGATGGATCAGTACCTGCTGGGACCTGCCAATCTGGGGGCAGTTTCAGGCGGAACTGTAGATTTGACACAGGGGCCATGCTGATGCTGTTGTCTCTTGGTTCCTCTGTCTCCCCTTGTTGTTTTAAATCCTGTTTCAAACCCTCAACTGCTCTCTCCCCTTAATGCTGCTGCTGCTGATTTGATGTGTCTCTCTTCCTTTTCCTGGGGCTCACTCTGCTGTTCTGGGTCAGGGACCCCCAATTGGTGGCTGTGTGTTCATTTTTATTGCTGTGCCCTGCTACCCCTGGACTCCCGTGCTTCATATCAAAGGCACTAGATAAATCGCAGTGTTATGCTAGAGACTGACTGGCTTGCTGCTGATGTGATATTACGAACCCCTGTCAGAATGACTGAAGGGAAGACAAGCGGATAAGCAATGACTTGTACATTATACTAGCACCCTGTGAGGGGGCTTGTCTTCCTCCCCCTCTAACTCTAGACTTGTGTAAGGCGTTTGGCTTGGTACCACACAACATTCTGATTGCAAATCTAGAATGATATCAAATGAACGCGGTGCACATTACATGGATTAAAAGCTGGCTGAACTGTGAGGTCTCAAAATGAAATTGTAAATGGGGAATCATCATCAAGCAGGTGTGTTTCTAGTGCAGTGGGTCCTGCCCCTACACTATTTACAATTTTTATCAGTGACCTGAAAGAAAACAAAATCGGATAAAGTTTGCAGATGACATAAAAATGTGGGGGAGTGGTAGCTAATGGAGAGGACGGGTCACTGTATGAGTAATCTGGATTGCTTGGGGAGCGTTTTGCTATGGCTAAATGTAACTATACCTCTGGGACCAAAGAGTGGAGGCCATACTTACAGCATGGTGGACTCTGTTCTGGGAAGCAGCGACTCTGAAAAAGATTTGGGGATGATGGTGGATAATCAGCTGAACATGAACTCCCAGTGCAACATTGCAGCCAAAAGGGCTAGTGTGATCCTTGGATGCATAAACAGGGAATCTCGACTGGGAGTGGAGACGTTATTTTACCTCTGAATTTGGCACTGCTGTGACTGCTGCTGGAATCCTGTGCCCACAATCCAAGAAAGGTGTTGAAAAAATTGGAGAGGGTTTAAGAGAAGAACCACGAGAATGATGAAAGGATTAGAAAACCTGCCTTACAGTGATAGACGCCAGGAGCTCAATCTATTAGTTCAACAAAAAGAAGGTTAAGGGGTGATTTGATCACAGTCTATAAGTACCTATGTGGGGAACAAATATTTGATAGTGACTTCTTCAATTTAGCAGAGGAGGATCTAACACATTCCAATGGCTGGAAGTTAAAGCTAGACAAATTCAGTTTAGAAAGAAGTCAGAATTTTTTAACAGTGAAGGTAATTGGCCATTGGATCAGTTTACCCCAAGGGTCTTGGTGGATTCTCCATCACTGGCAATTTTAAAATCCAGATGGGCTGTTTCTCTAACAGCTCTGCTCTAGGAATGATTTGGGGCAGGGCTCTGGCCTGTGTTACACAGGCGTTCAGGCTAGATAATCACAATGGTCCCTTCTGGCTTTGGAATCTATGAGTCTACCTAAGGGACCATTTAAGGTATGGTGGCCCTTAAAGACCAATTCTCTGGTCACCTGTCCTATGATGGCTACTCGTCAATCCCTGATTGTAATTTGCCCCAAGGGCCGGATAACCTGGACCTTGGAAAGTCCTGTCCCTCTCAGTTGTTTCCCAAGAATCTCACCCCACTCCATGGGGGGTTTCAGCTCCTTCCCAACCTCTCTCACAGCGCCTCCTTCTGCCTAAGCTGCAGCCTTTTCTCCCAGCTGCTGCTAGTCAAATAATTAGCCTCCGGTGCGGGAAGCTGTTCTGTCCATTGACTCCTTTGTGGCTGTTGCTGTGTAGGGTTTATACACCCCCTCACCATGCGCCAATCCTGCAAGCCCAGCAGCTGCAGAGCTCCCACTGACCCGAGCTCTCCAGGGTCTGGCCCCCGTGCTGTAAACAGACTGAAAATGAAGGTAGTTGTTGATAGTCATCCCGTCCCCCTGTCTCCCTTAGCCACCCTATAGCCAAGCTCACGGTACATACGGAGTAATCACAGCATGGGATTAGGAGTGAAGAGACCCATATTTTATTCCTGGCTCTGCACCTAACTTTATGTGCAAATGCAGTATAGTCCTGTCCAGTAATATATATAACAGGTGCTTCAAAAGGGCCAGTTTATCAAAGCTAAAAACAATCATGAGCAAAATTGAATGGGAGATAAATAAAAACATAAAAATGTGAAGGACACTGGAGTGCTGTTTAAGAATGCTTTACTAGGCACCCCAAACCCCACAATTCTGCAATCACTTAAAGTTTCGTTAGTTAGAACCCCTCCCCCCAAACATCCTGGTTAACGGGGTCATGAAAGTAGCAAGTAAAAAAAAATTTAATAGAAAAATGGAGAAGTTGATTGCAATGAAAACAAAGTGGCATTTAGGAAATGCAGACAATTGATAAGACAAGCTAAAGGTATCAGTGAACAATCTATGGCTAACAAGGTTAAGGACAATAAGAGGCAATTCTTTAAATATATCAGGAACAAACAACTACCTTACATTAGCACAGCTCCAGTATAATGATAGTAAAATTATCAATCAAGATGCTGAAAAGGCAGAAAAATAATCAACAAATATTTCTGTATCTGAAAGGAAGCAGACTGATGTACTCATATCTTATATTGATAAGGAAATATTTTCTATTCTTTAAATAATTAGGGAAGATAGGAAAGAGCAGCTATTAAACATTTTTAAATCAGCAAGACCAAGGTTATTAAAAGAGTTGGCTGAGGAGCTCTCTGAACCACTAACGTTGATTTTTAACACATTTTGGAACACTGGAGAGGTTCAAGAGGACTGGAAAAGCTAATACTGATCCCTGGCAAAATCTTGAAAAGGCTGACACGAGGCACAGTCAGTAAGGAATTAAGGAATGGTAGCATAATTAATGCCAGCCAATATGGTTTTACAGAAAATAGATCATGTCAAACAAACTTGACACTTTTGATGCGAGTACCAGTCTGATTAATAAAGGTCGCTGTGTTGATGTGAGCCTTCTGTAAGGCATTCGACTTAGTCCCATGTGACATTCAGAATTTATAAAAAGTAGCATTATATAAAATCAGTGTAGCCCATATTAAATGGATTGGGAACTGGCTAACAGAGATCTCCACAAGTGATTGTAATGAGAAATCATCCTCCTATGGGGATGATCTGTTCTCGGCCCACTACTGTGCAATAGCTTCATCAATGACCTGAAAGAGAGTATAAAATCTTTGCCGATAAAGCTTGCAGGCGGCACACAAATGTGTCAAGTGGAAAATAATGATGGGGACAGGTCAGTTATACAGAGCGAGCTGGATCATTTGGCAAAGTGAGCTCATTTGAAGATGAGTTTTATCACAACCAAATGCAAAGACATGTGTAGGAAAAAAGGTCATAATTATAAGTGGGTTTTGCAGAATTTTATTTTTATTTATCATTTCAGCGATAATATCGAGGTTTATTTTTAAGCATTTTCCCCATTTTTAATCTATTTAAATTTTCACAGTTGTGGGGAATTATGTGGAGAGTCAGACAATAATTATTTAATGACAGTAGATTTTGAGATTCAAAAACTTAAAGCTTTATTACCATTAAAAACATTAATTGTCAAAATCACATTAAAATATACAAAGTACATATCATTAAATAAAACTCTATGTTCTTAAGCAGTATTTTTCTCATGTTGCCTATCTGTAAATTTCAGTTATCATCAATGGAAATGTGTGTGTGTGTGTGTGTGCGCGTGTGTGTGTATGGTGAAATTGATGTTTAGTGATATTTACCTGTAAAAATCGAATCCTCCTAAGTTTATTTATAGGAGGGGAGACAGTATCCTGGAGTGATGTGACACTGGAAAGGATTTAGGAGAAAAGGTAGATAACCAGTTGAACATGTGATCCCAGTGTGAGGCTGGGGCTAAGAGGGCAAATGTAATCCTTCGATTTAGAAGCAGGGGAATATTGAATAGGAATAGGGAGATGGTATTACCTCGATATATGGCATTAGTGAGACCATTGCTGGAATAATGTGTCCAATTGTGGAGTCCACACTACAAGAAAGATTTGAGATCTGGAAAATCTGCCTTATAGTGAGAGACTAAAGAAGCTCAGTCTATTTGGTTAGTTTTTCCAAGAGAAAAGAGTAAGAGATGACTTGATCGTGGTCTAAAAATACCTACATGGAGAAGAGATTTCTGATAGTAGATGGCTCTTTAATCTAGCCGAAAAAAATTAATGAGATCCAATGGTTGGGAGCTGAAGCGAGACAGATGTACACTAGAAATAAAGCACAAATTTTGAACAGTGAAGGTGATTAACCATTGGAACAACTCACTTGGGGGCGAGGTGGATTCTCCGTCACTTGAAGTCTTTAAATCAAGACCAGTTGTCTTTCTAAAAGTTGGGCTATCACTCAGAGTTACGGGCTTGAGGCAGACATTACTGGGTGAGGTGTTATGCAGGAGGTCAGACTAGATCTTAATACGGTCCCTTCCAGCCTTAAAAGCTTTGTGTTTTCTCACCTATAAAATGGGGGTAATGATATGGAGCTAGGTCACAGGGGAGCCAAGAGATGAAGAGTTTGTGGAGCATTTTGAGACCCTTTGCTGGAAGGTGCTATAGGTACATCAAGGGCAGAGGGAGAGCTCAGTGGTTTGAGCATTGGCCTGCTAAACCCAGGGTTGTGAGTTCAATCCTTGAGGGGGCCACTTAAGGATCTGGTACAAAATCAGTACTTGGCCCTGCTAGTGAAGGCAGGGGCTGGACTCGATGACCTTTCAAGGTCCCTTCCAGTTCTAGGAGGTAATTTATTTACTGTACTGTGAATAAAGCAGTCCCTTGGGCCGGTTGTTCATTCTAGTTTCTCTTTCCTGACCTCCCTCCAATTTACAGACACCTCTTTGGCACTGAGATGCTATTCTGGTGCTAAACGTAGGATTCTGGGTGCTGAATCACTAGTGCCTACAGATAAGAACTCTCCTCTCCCTTGCTTCCTGTCCTGATGCCTCTGCGCAATACAAGAGACACTGGCTTGGACCAGAAGGGGCAATATGTGATGTCTGTAACTATCCCCAAATTATTGCTTCTAAGCCTAGGGAGCATTTAATTGCTCTTTCCCTAGAAATGTTCCTTGCCATCATGATTGCAGACATTAATTGAACAAGAAGAACATTCCTGGAGTTAGAAAGCAGTAAATGGCTTTGGAAATTGATGAAACGCTGAGCACAGCTGATAGATCTGAGACCCGGTTTGCAAGCATCCTCTGACTCACTGTGATTGTTACTGGAGTTTGAGCAAACAGGCCTGCGCAGTTTTAACCTTCGCCATTGCCTCATTAAGCCACTAGTTATGGTGTCAGACACAGACATCCAGCGGGGTTGGGAGATGATCAGAGGGGGAAAATGGGGTGATCCTCATGGCTCCAAACTTCCTCCCAGGGAGCAGAGCTAGGGTAGTTCTGCGCTTCGTAATACACGGAGCTGCAGTTCATCCTGCTCCGAGGGAAGAGGATTCAGAGGCCGTTCAGTGATTTGTAAAGTGCAGTTATTGCAACTTGAGGTGGATCAGCGTTTTGACACTGTCTGTCACTGGGACTGAGGAGATCTGATTGCTCTCTAAATATATCAGAGGGATAAATACCAGGGAGGGAGAGGAATTATTTAAGCTCAGTACCAATGAGGACACAAGAACAAATAGATATAAACTGGCCATCAGGAAGTTTAGACTTGAAATTAGACGAAGGTTTGTAACCGTCAGAGGAGTGACGTTCTGGAACAGCCTTCCAAGGAGAGCAGTGGGGGCAAAGGACATATCTGGCTTCAGGTCTAAGCTTGATAAGTTTATGGAGGGGATGGTGTGATGGGATAGCCTAATTTTGGCAACTAATTGATCTTTGACTATTATCGGTAAATATGCCCAATGGCATATTAGATGGGGTGGGATCTGAGTTACTACAGAGGATTCTTTCCTGGGTGTCTGGCTGGTGAGTCTTGCTCACATGCTCAGGGTTTAGCTGATCGCCATATTTGGGGTCGGGAAGGAATTTTCCTCCAGGGCAGATTGGCAGAGGCCCTGGGGGGGTGTTTCGCCTTCCTCTGCAGCGTGGGGCACGGGTCACTTGCTGGAGGATTCTCTGCATCTTGAGGTCTTTAAAGCACGATTTGAGGACTTCAGTAGCTCAGACATAGGTTAGGGGTTTGTTACAGGAGTGGGTGGGTGAGATTCTGTGGCCTGCGTTGTGCAGGAGGTCAGACTAGAGGCGACGATCGTAATGGTCTCTTCTGACCTTAAAGTCTGACCTAGAATGTTGTCAGCCAGGCCCTCTTGGGTATATAAGGAGTAGGACGTTACCTGTCAGTCAGTGAGATATAAGAACAAAGTGAAGTGAGAGCCCAGCTATAATATTGTGAACCTTGTTTTATTGATAAAACATTTCAGTTATTCTTAAAATTTAAAAGTTTCTATAAGCTTAGAGGGGGAAAAATTATTTGCTTATATATGGCATGAATAAATACAGATTTACAGATCTTAGCATGCAAATTTATTGTCTTATATGACAGGGATAAGTTATGCATGCAAATTGCGCATCAAAGTTGCAAAATGGGCTACAAATGCAATACAAAATAAGGTATTCAAAAGCTTAGCAAATGGAGAGGGGGGCGCCATTTGGTCTAGGGCTGGCCCTGAACGTGGCTGATATTAATAGAAGACACATGACTAGCTGGCTTCTTCATACTTTTAAGCTGCAGGGTGTTCCCCAGAAACTGGCTCCCCCACAGCTAAAAACTGCAGACTGAAATGCATGCTATGAGGAGCAGAACATGGCAAACTCCAGGGAATTTAATAGGCGGTGCTCATGTTTGAACTGAAGGGGTTTGCTTAAATAGGAGGAATCAAAATTTCATGGTAGAGGCCAGATCGGAATGTTAGCCAGGAGCCCAGGGACCATACCTATGTGATTGACATCACATGGCTCTTTGAAACAGAGCTGGGGCCTGTGGAGACACAGCCCTTGGCTGCAGACAAACGAGAGTAGAACCTCAAAGATCCGAACACCAGAGTTACGGACTGACCGGTCAACTGGACACCAAATGAAACCGGAAGTAACCAATCAGGCAGCAGCAGAGACCAACAACAAAAAAAGTGCAAATGCTGTACTGTGCTTGTATTGCATCTTAAAGGTAGGCACATCTGGGCTGTCTGTCCCCACCCCCACGCACGGGGCAGCCACTTACAGCCAAAGCCAGCCAGCAGTGCCAGGGTCTGCACTGCTTTCACCCCTTCCCCTCCACCCCACCAGGAGGGGGATGTGCTGTTTTTACCTCCCCTTCTCCGGGAGGGGGACACGCTGTTTTCACACACACCCCTACCAGGAGGGGGACAAGCTTGCAGACTCATGCCGGGGCTGAGTAGGGAGCTCAACTGCTGCTGAAGCCTGGTCTAGAGTGTCAGCGGCTGCATCTGGAGCCCGAACTGTGCTTCGTTCAGAGTTCTGGACAACTTCCATTCCCGAGGTGTCCATAATCTGAGGTTCTGCGGTACACTGCTAGTTTAGTGCATGTGATCCTGTCTCCCTCTAGTGGCTGTCTCCAGAGACTGTGACAGCCTGCGGCTTACTGCCCACTGGGGGAGTTGCTCCTTCAGTTTAAGCGGGTAGGATATTGTGCTTTGGTGTTGAAAGTCCCAGGTTCAGTCTCCACTGACGATCCCGTTGTCTACGTGTATGAGGCCTCAGTTCACTACCCAAAGCTCCGTCACACACGCCGCTTGGATCAGGATGGAGCATTGCGTGTCTGTGCAGGCTGCAGTCCCTCATGAACCATGACTCGGCCAGGGGCTGCATTGTGGTACTCGGCTGCATTCGACCTCTACGTGCACTGCCCACGGGCCTTCCCTGGCTGAAACTGCAATAGTGTGTGGCAGGTTCTTCCCCAGTGCTCCATGCATCGTGGACCCCTGCCCTCCTCTGCAGGGCTGTGCCGAGGAAGTGCCTTTGAAGAGGCCACTCGTTTGTGATCTCAGGGCAGGCTCTAGATGAGACATGCTCCAGCATGAACGTTTGTATACCCCCTAGTGTCTGCTCCTCCTCCAGGGAGTGCACTGGCCCACGCTTCCCTGGCCTGGGGCCTGTGAGGGACGGAGAACAACGTACCCCTGTCATGTCACACTTTGCAGACAGGGAAGCCTGAGGCAAAGAAGCAAAGTCAGTTGCCTGAGCCCATGCAGTGAGTTAGTGGCAGAACCAGGCCTGAGCTCAGGAGTTGCTGGCGGCTCCCAGTCCTGGGCAGAGACCATTAGACCCGGCTGCCTCTGTCACCAGCTTCAGCAACAGCCCAGGGCCTGCTGTGTAAATGCCAGGCCATTGCCCCTGGAGCCTGGTTTCCAGCACGTCATTGGGCTAGTCCAGGTGCTGTATCTACAGGCTTGTCTATATCGAGTGGTAAGACTATGGGGGTGTGATTTCTAAAGCGCACGAATGTGTTGCATATTAGTTGGTCCCTGTAGAGCCTGTTGGTGAACACAAAAGGTTCCCTAGTGCGCTTGGATGCAGTGCTGTGTGAAACAGAACTACGTTAAAGTGCACTAGGGAACGTTACAAAGAGATTACGGTATGTACAAAGGGAGAGCCCGTCCCCCAAGCCCCTGATCTTTGGACATCTGCGCAAAACTCAAAATCTGCTAAAAATAAACCTGAAAAAATGAAATGAGTAAACTCCGGAAGACAGCAGCCCTAGTAATAAGGGTGCACTGTCAGTGACTCTCAGGCGAAGGCATACGTATGGCCCTGTTGCTAATCCCATGATACCTTCATGGGAGCAGAGCCTGTCCATCAGGCTAAGGCTGTGATGGAGGCAGTGACTGGGATGGTGGAGGACAGAAATGCCGGCTCCTGAGAGCCAAAGTACAGTTCTTTATCAGCCTAGATCTGCACCCATTGGTGCAACCTGGTATCTGATCCCAGGGCACAAAGGACCGTGGCTGCATGACCGCCCCAGAGCCCAGCCTGCTGGCTGACTGACACAGTGGCATAGATCGCAGCCCCACAGCGGATGCGTGTTCTGCTGACACAGTTGGAGGTGAGATGCTACAGTTACAGCCTTGTGTGCAGGGGAGAGATGGGATTGGGAGTGGGGCGGAAACAGGTAAATTGTAGCCCTAGAACAAAGGGAATTGGTGGGATGGGAGAAGCTTGAGACTTTATCTAGGATCAGGCTTCAGCTTGGAAATAGGCCTGGCTAGAGCCCCTGCTCAGATCATGGGCGCACTCTTTACCCTCCCTCTCTCCCCCGGTTCTAGCACTCTGGATAGCGCCACATGTGAGCTAAAATAACCCCGGGCTAGCCTGGAGGAAGGATGGTGGTGTGGTTAAGGCACAAGCCCAGATGTCAGGACTCGTGAGTTCTGTTCCCAGCTCTGTCCCCGACTCAAATTGTGACTCAGGGCAGGGCCCTGCCTCTCCCAGTCCCTCGCTTTCCAGTCCAGGGGAGCCGTGAGGCTCAGTTTGTTAATGGACTGAGGATTTGAGAACCTCAGGCAGAAGGTATTACAGGGAACCAGTGTGTCATGGCCTTCCCTGGATTCTGCCAGGCTCCCTGCTTCTGTTAAATTCTGGGCCCCAAACGTCTTCCCCCTCCTTGTTCATGCTGCTACGTGGCTGATGCCTGCTTCACTTGACACACAACCCTTGTCCATAAGAAAGGCTGTACCGGGTCAGACCAAAGGTCCATCCAGCCCAGTATCCTGTCTACCGACAGTGGCCAATGCCAGGTGCCCCAGAGGGAGTGAATCTAACAGGTAATGATCAAGTGATCTCTCTTCTGCCATCCATCTCCACCCTCTGACAAACAGAGGCTAGGGACACCATTCCTTACCCGTCCTGGCTAATAGCCATTAATGGACTTAACCACCATGAATTTATCCAGTTCTCTTTTAAACTCTGTTATAGTCCTAGCCTTCACAACCTCCTCAGGTAAGGAGTTGCACAAGTTGACTGTGTGCTGCGTGAAGAAGAACTTCTTTTTATTTGTTTTAAACCTGCTGCCTATTAATTTCATTTGATGATCCTTAGTTCTTGTATTATGGGAATAAGTAAATAACTTTTCCTTATCCACTTTCTCCACATCACTCATGATTTTATATACCTCTGTCATATCCCCCCTTAGTCTCCTCTTTTCCAAGCTGAAGAGTCCTAGCCTCTTTAATCTCTCCTCATATGGGACCCGTTCCAAACCCCTAATCATTTTAGTTGCCCTTTTCTGAACCTTTTCTAGTGCCAGTATATCTTTTTTGAGATGAGGAGACCACATCTATACGGCTTAGCCACATACCTGAGCAGAACACAAGATCCGTGCCTTGTCCATCATCCAGCTCCAAGGAGACTCAGCGGGTCGCTGTGCAGGTTGACCAGGCCAGTGAGAATGCTGGAGCGTAGTGCAGTCCAGTGCATGGCAGTACTTCTCTCATGTTTTCTAGGCCCAAACTTTAGGTGCCAATGATTTCACACTGGATCCAGAAATGGAGGAGGCCCAAGCAGGTGTCCACGGCAGGGCACCGTGCCGCTGGCTGTGGGGACTTGGGTCGCCCCATGGCCAACGGGGGTGTCGGTGGTTTGAACTCTGTAATTCACTAAAGATGGTGAGGCACACAGATACTGCAGGAGTGGGGGGCCAGAGATAGAAGGGCCAGATTGGACAAGGTGCCCATCACCACCACGTAAAGGCAGCTGCTTATTGAGAACTCCAGTGGAGTAATACAGGAATGCTCATTTCTGTGTAGTCAGTCAGCAAGGAGAGGCTGTCCTGCTACCCGCGATGGAGCTGCTAGCAGCTGGCACCTAGGCAATCCCTCAGCTTGTCCTCCCCCAAGAGTCTGTAGTTCCCCCCCTTTCCCCACTGCTGTCTTTGGAGTGCCCCGGTTCCGTTCCACCAGCCTGAGCTGATTTCCCGCAGCGCTGGAAACGAGATGCTCACGAGGCTGCAGTCGAACAGGCAGTGTCTTGCGGTGCTGCGGTCAGCCATGGGACTGCGGTGAAACGTAACAGCTTAAGCGTGGACCCTGGGCTGGGGAGGAGTTAGACATTGAGTGAAGCGTGGCTGCTCAGCTGCTGAGCATGGGTTCTGATGGGCACCCTCACCCAGCCAAGCCTTATGCCTCATTTGCCCCTTGCCTAAGCAGGCAAGGGCTGCAGTGGGATTTCTGGGCTCGTGGGCTGCCCCCACCGTATGACCAAGGGCGTGTGCTGGGGGCAGATTATTTCTTTCTCTTCTGTGTCCAGGAGCCACCATCCTCTGCTGGAAGCTGTTCGGCAGGTACATAGCACTTTCCACCTTCACTGAGCAGTAGGCCTCTTCCCATCACGTCATGTCCATTCCCCTGCCGGTACGGGGAGTGCTCCCCCATGGGCTAGGCTAGGGGGTTCTCCAGCCCTTGCCTTAGGAGACCTTTCTCTGTTTGCTTCCATTACTCCTCACTATGACCCCTCCTTCTGGTGTATTACTGTTGCTTAGCCGCACTGTGGAGTTAACTCTTTTAATCTCTCCTCATGAATCAGTCCCTCCAGCCCCCTGATTGCTTTCCTTGTTCTCTGATTTGTCAATGCTGTTCAAAGCCCTTCGCAAAGAGTTACTCTCGCAAGCCCTTTGGTAGCTGGTCAGTATCATTATCCCCATTTTTCAGATGGGGAAACTGAGGCTCAGAGAGAGGAAGGGACTTGGCCAAAGCCAGAGGGAATTGGCATCAGAGCCCGAGTGGAACACAGGAGTTCCTGCCTCCCTGCTCTGTGCTCACAGCATTAGATGAAGCTGCCTCTCGCAATGCCCCTTCCCCTGCACCCAACTTGAGCAACAATCCCAGCCTGGTGATCAAGAGTCCTGAGTCACGGTCTCTGGCACAGAGACTGGCTAGCCCCAGTGATTTTCAAAGAGTCTCTTGTCCTTGTGAGGGTTGTGTCACTGGGCTCTGCTGGGGTGTAGTTCTTGTGCTCCTGCCCCCACTCTGCTCTGAGCAGGACGTGTTGGTGGGGATGGAGTGCAAATAGCCTCAGGAAAGTAAAAATAGCCTCCCAAGCATAGACCGCTCCCCTTGCTGTACTGAGAGCTCCATCAGCTGACTTCAGGGACACAAATCCATGTCCACTGCTCTCCACAGAGCCAGCCCAGCTCTGAGAGGGAGACGGGAGTCTATCCCAGCTCATGCGCCACCAGGAGAATTGCTAGCTACAGAAATCAACTGTGCATTGGACCGTCCATCCCTGAGGAACGCCAATGGGATTGGTCACATGTAGCAAATGGAGTTTGGAGACAATGGGGTTATGCAGGTGTAGCTCAGAGCAGCCTTACCACGGATGATGCATGAGTCAAAACGAACCCAGCTTGCTCTCAGGCCCTACAGGCTGTTTGCAGCCATAGCGCAAGGGATGATAAACCCCCCAGTGCAACGTGGACACTTTTAACCTGTGTAATAAGGTCAGGCCCAGACATGTGGCAGCAGGGGTGGGCTGCCATATTCCCCTGGATGCATGAAGGCTAGGGTTGGCGTGGGCTTGGTAGATCTATGCTCCTGGGCACGTTGTGGGCGGAGTATTTAAAGGCCTCGTGGCACACACAGGAATGCATCTCTCATGGTGAATCTCCACGCTATTAAGTGTGCCGTGCATAGTCCTAACACTATATATTGGTAAGTGCACAGTACAACAGAAGTCAGAGTCGGCCACCAGATGTTCATGTGTGGGTCTCTGAGGCTGTTCTCCACTTTAAAATTGTAACTTTTATATACATCAAAATACATGCACACACACGCACACGCACACACTCTCACTCTTCCTAGGCTGACCTGTAATAGGCAAATGAAGCTCATTTCATTAAGTTGTCTTGGTCAATGCTGGATTGTGGCACTGCCTGTCCCACTTACGAAAGCCAGTGTCTAACATCAACCTCTGTTTTCCTTCTGATCCCAGGAGGAAAAGGCTGGTCCCAGGACCAACATCTTATTATTGTTTTATTACGGTTCCTTTATTTTTTTCCCATGTCATTTTATGTTAACAGGAGCCAAGTTTTCAAATCCGCTGGCATTAGATCTCTCTGATGCAATGTTAAACCAAGGTCCTGTCCCTTTCTGGTCGCTGAAGAGCCCATGGAACTTTTCTGCACGGGCGGGGGTCTCAACCCTGGTGTCCTGACCAAATCCCAGATTGGGTGGGTTACGTTCTTCCAGCCTCGGTTCCCCTGCAGTTTCAATAGGAGGAGATAATCTTTTCTTAAACTTTTGAAAACTTATTGTGAGGCGGTGTTAGTGAGGAGTGGCTGCTGCTTTCCACCCCAGAGAGCGCTGCAGTTCAGCAATTCCTTCCTATTCTGAAGGAACCTGAGAGACTTGATATCAAGCTCTCCATAAATATAAGATTGTAAGAAGCAGCATTTGTGCACTGAGTGCAGGAGAAGGTTAGGGTTTTAGTGGCAGATGGTGTCAGAGAGGTGAATAGGGTTACCATCCGTCCGTATTTCCCCGGACATGTCCGGCTTTTGCGTCTCTAAATAGCCGTCCGGGAGGAACTGGTAACAAGGTTAAAATGTCCGAGGGTTTTTTCTCCCTCGCCTCCCTCCCTCCCTTCCATGCAGAGTGCGGCTGCTGATTGGGCGGCTGGGCTGATTGAGCCGCTCCCATTGGCATCCAGCAGCCAGAGCCCTCCCCTGCTCTCCCCTCCCTCTATCTGCAGCTCTGTGTAACACACAAATCGACCCACCGAGCAGCATATTTTGCCTACACGTGGAGCCAGAATGGTAAGGGAAGTCCGGGGGGGCAGTCAGGGAGCGGGGGAGTGTTGGATGGGTCCCCGGCCTCCACCTGCCACTCTCCCTCCGCGCATCCGTCCATCCCCCCCGTGGACTCCCTCTCCCTGCCTGCCTCTCCCTTGCCTGCTTGTACTGCCAGAGCCGACAGCAACTGCTGTCTGCTGCCCCCGGATCCTAGCATCCCCCATCCTCTAATGGGAAGACAGGCTGCCCTTACCTTGCCCTTCCACCCTAGCCCCGAGCCTCTCCAACGCCCCAAACCCCTCATCCCCAGCCCTCATCCCCCCGCACCCTAATCCTCTGTCCCAGCCCTGAGCCCCCTCCTGCATCATGAACCCCTCAGCCCCAGCCCCAGCCCTCATCCCCCCTCACCCTAATCCTCTGTCCCAGCCCTGAGCCCCCTCCTGCATCATGAACCCCTCATCCTCAGACCCACAGCCCTCACCCCTGCATCCCCTCCTATCCCCAAACTCCCTCCCAAACCCCCTCCCCCCTTCCCACACACCCCCTCCTGCCCTCAAACTCCCTCCCAAAGCCTGCACCCCCTCCCTTTGCACTGCCTCCCACCCCTAAACTCCATCCCAGAGCCTGCACCCCTCACGCCCTCCTGCACACCCACCCCCTGCCCCAGCCCGGAGCCTGCACCCAGCACCCAAACTCTATCCCAGAGCCTGCACCCCTCCTGCACCCTAATCCCCATCCCAGGACCTGCACCCCAGACCTCCTCCCCCCACCCAACCCCCCTCCCAGAGCCTTAGGCAGGTGGGGGGGCGGTTTCTGGGCACCACCAACATTTCTACAACCCTGCCACCCATGCGAGTAGATAAGGGTCAGGGCAGTCAGGGGACAAGAAGCAGGGGCGGTTGAGGTTCTGAGGGGGTCAGTCAGGGGGTGGGAAGTGGGAGGGAGTGGATGGGGCGGGGTGGGGCTAGGGCAGGGCTTCCCCCCCCCAGTGTCCTCTTTTTTGATTGTGGAAATATGGTAACCCTAGAGGTGAAGGGACTTGCCCAGAATCACACTGTGATCCAGTGGAAGGGCTGGGAATAGGTCCTGGAGCTGCTGGGTTCCAGCTCTGCGTCTGGACCAAGTGCAGCAGCTGTTTAACCACACACCCAACAAACGCAGCATGACAGTTTGAGGCAGGGAGTGAGACAGCAGGGGGAACTGAGGCCAGCAGAACATAACTACCTGAGCAAGACAGACGGACCGAAATGTTCAAACTCGAGGGTCTGAAGTTAGACACTACAGAGAAGTGATTATAAATCAGCCCATATATAGTGAGCTGCCTGACGTCAGACACTCAAGTTAGAAAATGTTGGTCCTAGGCCTGGATTCTGCTCACAGCCTGGCACAGTGGAGGGGCTTAATGTGACTCTGCTGGACATTACCGAAAACTGACAAGACAGTTCGCTGATGTGTCCGTCTGCCCTCCCCGTTCCAAAGAGACCCAAACAAAGGGCAGGCTCTTCCGAGAGTGCCTCCCCGTGCTGCTGGCTTTGAAAACGGGGCTCTCTGCGCACTGAGCCATTTTCTTTTTTGTGTTCCATTCTGTTGTCCTCATCGGTTTGTTTGTTTCTCAGTGACTCAGCACATTAAAGAGCTCCTGGAAAGGAACAGTAAGAAGAAATCCAAATTGAGAAAGAAACCCAAGCCCTATATCGAAGAGCATGATGGTAGGGTCCATGTCACCGTTCATTTAGCGCCTTTCTGTCTTAGACATAGTAGCAAACCTGCTTTTTTTTTCAGCCTCTTACCCTCCCCTCCACCTCCACTTTGGTTCTGTCCATCCTCTTAACTGTTCATTTGGGCTGTGCCTGCGCTAGGGATGAGACGTGTTTGTGAGGCTCCCGGGGCCTGCCTCTACTGTGACTTGGACACTGGTGTGGATGGGGGCCAAATGAGGATCGAGGTGCCTTTGGAGAGCGTGACTGGCCATGGAGCTGCTCTCTGCCCTGGTGTCGAGCCCAGTTTGGCTCTACTGTGGGGAGTCCTGTCTGACATCCAGCATCAACCCCTGTCCATCCCTAGTGCAGACAGGGCCTGTGCTTCGCTCAGTAGCATTTACAGCATTTGGGCAGGGTTGGCAGGGGTGGGAAATGCCCTGGTAACCAAAGGTGCCTGCAGAAGCAATGGTGGCTGCGATGGATGCAGTGAATGGGAAGGGGATGAAACACCGTGAATCAGCAGCAGCATTAATGAGTCCCCAGTGTGGGCTCAGCTGGCTTTTCATCATCCGCCTGGGAGCTGAGTCACCGAGCAGGCTGTGCAGTGGTAAATTGCCTGCAGATTTTTACAGCTATGATGTTGCTTGGATCTTTACCTTGCACCTGTTTGAATAGGTTTAGTTATTTATTGTAATGTACCAATTAGTAGAGGGGGGTGGGAGTGTAATTAACCAGAGCCCGTTAAAGAAATGACTTCGATTTCCTCGTTTGCTGATAGATTAACCTGATCTAGGGTTGGTCGGCTTTTATACTGCAAACCTGCATGGAGGGATGGGGGAAGGGAGGCACCAGGAAAGTGCTGCGCGCTCTCTGTGGCCTGACAAGACATGGAGAGGTTTTTTTAAAAGGGGGAACCTACCTGATGTTTTAATGCTGAGAAATGGGTGTTAAAAAGGTAAGTGTTTGGGACAGATAAATGATCTCTATCAAATATCCTCTGAGCCAGCGTGTGCAGCTGATGAAGCAGTAAAGGGGGGGCGGGAGCGTGAGGGAGAGAGAGAGCTAACTAGCTATTTCATTATAACATTTCACTCCAGTGGAATCTAAAGACAGCCCCTGTCTGTCTTGCTTTAACGACAAGAGCAGGTCAGAGGGGGAGCATCACTACCAGCCATACTCCTTTCCAACCCAGAGAACCCGCCCTCTTGAGTTCTGATCTTCCCCTTCTGTGTAGGGCTAACTGCCACGCCCCGGCCCATCTCTCCAGCAGGCCGGCAGGAATGCCGGAGACAGGCTAGCTGCATGGGAGACACCAGTGCCTGCACCAACACAACATCCTGCATCTTGCCACAGGTGTTACAGACAGGGCAATCTTCACAGTGGGGGGCTGGGGTCATTTGGTGATGGGGCTTCTGAGTGGGTGTGGTTCATCTCATGGGCCTCTGAGCCTTTCCCAGCATGGCACGCTTTGAACCTTTGACAAAGTCCTGCCACAACCGGACCCATTGTCTGGGCTGCCTTAACCAATTGTGAGCAAACGGTAACTCTTGTGCAGCAGCAGGACGTGTTCTTCACTGCCCTGCACATGTATGGAGCCATTAGAAACCAATGGGGGACCTGCCGTGCTAGGAAAATGCTCTGTTGTGTAAAATTCCAGCACCCAGCCATTGGCCAAAGGTCAGCAGTCAGACTGAAGGATGGCCCTTCAGCTCAGTGTTAACCCAGCTCAGTGCGTGCAAGGCGTTGGCAGTCACTGGGGTCTGAAAACCAAAGGCTAGTTTAAATTTCGTCACCGCTTCCCCAGCACCACTTTGAAAAGGAACCAAGTGAGTGCACTGAGCAGTAAGACCGATAAGCCATGAGCACACTGAATATCCAGAGTTCTTACACCTCTGCCCCAGAGCATTCCAAGGGGTGGTAAAAACGTGGCCGTGTGTGTGTGATATGCAATACTAAAATAGCTGCATTGTAGAACGTCTGACTTCCCATGCAGTGCCACCGTTCTTAGTCATAGTTATATTACCGTGGCGCCCAGAGGTCTGACTCAGGATTGGGTCCCTTGTAGGTGCTGTACAACACATATGAAGACGTGGCTTCGGGCTGACGTCTGGGGCAAAGAAACATGATGTGCTGAGGCTGTGGGCGGAAATGCTTCCAGTCAAACAGGTGTAGATGTTTGATTTTTTATCTTATAAGAAGATGAAGTGCAGGCTGGCTATCCCCATCTGCCCCTCAAGCTGGCTTTAACTGCCTGATTTCTTAAAGGCCTCATGGCAGAGGCAGGGCTTATGGGAGGGATTGAAGAAGGATAGTGTAGGTGCCTTAAGAATCAGGGAGATTGTACTGGGCATGGAGGATGGCGGGTTGTATCATGCTGTAATGTTCTGTGGGCATCCCCTCCGATTCCTGAGAGGGACTTCGGAACAGCCGTAGCGGTAGCTGTCTCCAGACAATCCATCCCATGCTTTACAATGGGCCCTGTGTGGATCCCCATGCAATGCAGACGTGGCCAACTCACACTGATAGTCATGTCCTCACTATCTCGGCTCAGTGCTCTGATCTGAGGAGCTCCCAGTGACCAAGGATGTGACCTGAACACTGGAATACATATCATAGTCTTTGCAGCATTTGATACTGGGATATTGGACTAGATGGACCACTGGCCTGATCTGGTGTGACAACTCCTATGTTACACACACACATGCACACATAGTGCAACACACACCGTATGTCTGGTAGGAACAGATGTCTGGGTTGGGTTTTTTGCCAGGATGAGGTGCTTTATCCCAAAGTGCCCGCTCGTCCCCTCCCCATCTAGCCTATCTCTGTAACATGGCGGGAGACAAGGCAAAAAATAACTCAGCGCTATTCAGGCTGGTCAGGTCTGTCCTGTATTGTTGGGTGCTCTCCTGCTGCCATGAGCTCCTTTCCCATGGTGACAGCGTACAGAAACGGGATTTTTAAAAAGATATTATCAACCTCCACACTTTTAACACATCTCCCTTCTCTAGCATCTTTCAGGGGGTCTTAGAATCACAGACCCACAGGGCTAGAAGTACCACAAGGGTCATCTAGTCTAATCCCCTGCCAAGAAGCAGGATTTGTTGTGTCGTCCCAAACAGATGGCTCTCCAGGCTCCTTTTGAAAACCTCCAGTGAAGGAGCTTCCACGACCACCCTAGGCGTCTGTTCTGCTGTCCTACTGTTCTTACCGTCAGGAAGTTTTTCCTAATATTTCATCTAAATCTGCCATGCTGTAGTTTGAACCCAGGGCCTCTTGTCCTGCCCTCCGGGGCAAGAGAGAACAACTTTTCTCCATCGTTTTTATGGCGTCCTTTCAAGTATTTGTCCCCCCTTAATCTCCGCTCTTCCAAACTAAACATACCGAGTTCCTTCAGCCTTTGCTCATCTGGCTTGTGTTCCAGCCCTTTGATCGTCTTTGTCGCTCACCTCTGGATCCTTTCCAGTTTCTCTACATCCTTTCTATACGGCAGTGACCAAAACTGGACACACAACTCCAGCTAAAGACTAACCTAACTAATCTTGGAGCACTTCCCCTACATGACCCAACCCTCACAGTACCCACGTGAGATGGCAAAGCTCCGTTGTACAGAAGGGGGGGAGGGATAGCTCAGTGGTTTGCCATTGGCCTGCTAAACCCAGGGTTGTGAGTTCAATCCTTGAGGGGGCCGCTTAGGGATCTGGGGCAAAATCAGTACTTGGTCCTGCTAGTGAAGGCAGGGGGCTGGACTCAATGACCTTTCAAGGTCCCTTCCAGTTCTAGGAGATAGGATATCTCCATTTATTAATTTATTTATTTTAAGGGGAAATTGGAGCACTGAGAGGTTAAGTGATGGCAAGCCTACAGCAGAGCGAGGAGTGGAACCCACACATCCTGAGCTTTTATCACTAGCCCATGCTGATCCCCTTAGGAGGCTGCAGGGGAATGAGTTATCATGTAATAATTCATGCAATAGTGGAGCTCAGCCTTTAGCTTTGTGCCTGACACGTCACCTTCAGTTCACGTGAATTATTGCACAGTAACTTTTGTCCTGTCCATCCTGTGGCTCAAATAACTTAGCTGGAACTGACAATGGTGACATTTAAAAATGGGACATAATTCCCCAAACGAGATGGGCCTTTGTTCTGCAGGAGACATTTGTGTCTGGGAGATGCAGCCACCTGTTACCAGCATGCAAAGTGAAATTCACCCTGGTGAAGTGTACCAGCTCGGGGACCCCTAGATACACCACTTAAGTCCCACTTCAGCCCTGACTTAAGTCGTAACTAAACCTTGTGGGGCTTAAATACAGCCAGCCTGCTTGGATAAAGGAGGAGCACTGCATGTTGGGATCTAGCTCCACCAGCCACATTTCCACTGAGGACAGTTTCATGCTGTGCTGTAGAACTTCATGCACTGTGGGTGCACTCGTACCGCACCTCTCCACGTTCACATTTGTCTTGCTTGCTGATTGACACCTCGAAGGCACTCATCACCGTTGTAGCTAAGCACCTCACACACATTAATAAATTCGCCTTGTAACCCGCCCCCCCCCCGAGGTAGGGAAGTGTTAGTATCCCCAATTTACAGATACGTAAACTGAGGTACAGAGGAGGGAAGTAACTGATTCAAAGTCACCCAGTGAATCAGTTGCAAAGGATGGAATAGAATCCAGCTCATCTGACTCCTGGCTCTTTGTTATAAGGCTTTGTTTCAATGTGGCACTTCAATGTGTGCGTAAAGTTAAGCATGTGCTTAAGTGCTCTGCTGAATCAGGGAATTTTTAACCACACGGGAGCATCCAGAAGAGAGTATCTGCATCTTACACAGGTCCAGTCCTCTTGTCGAGGGTTCATAGAATAAGCAATACCTTAAACCTTGCCTGTTCTTGGAAGACATGGGCCATGTGAGTTGCCCCATGGACTTCAACAGAGCTGCTTAGGGAGTAAAGTACCCAAGTGTTGGCAGGATCAGTACGGTCATGGGATCTTCTTCTGGGACTGTCTCAGTTTTTCTTGTGATGTCCTAGGTCAGCTGAAGTGTTCTGGTTTTTCATTTGATGAATCAAAACGTTTGAGGTTCTATATAACTACAAAATGTGCTACCAGATGTGGTGCTAGCCCAGGCAGGATCTACTGAACGATGGGTGGTGTTTGGAGGGAAGGGAAAAGTCGAATGAGCATAGACACTCTCCCCAAGCAGCTGTTTTGCTCGAAGTGAATGTTAAGGACACTTGTTAAGTGTGTCATTGTAAACTAAGTCGGACACAAGTCACTGAAAAAATCCTGCACTCCGAGAAGTGTGCCCGTCTTGCGGTAGAGTGAGAAGCTGGGGGCAGTGACACTAGCTCACTCTTTTTAAGTGAAATTTTGTCTTTTGTACAAGTATTTCACAAGCTTAAAAAAATGTAACGACTGGGCCCCTGTCTGGTTTTTGGCCGAATACTCCTGGCAAAAAATAGGCTACGTACCTCACTTTTCTCTTTCTCATATTTGATATTTCTGGGCTAAAATTCCATTCTGCATTCAGCACCTTTCTCCCCCGTAGTGCTGTAGTGGGAAGCACAAATCCAACCTGTTCTTCCCGGCTATTTTTAGCTCCCAGCTGGAAGACGGTTTGGCAAAAGGGCTGATCATGTTTCCCCTGTGCCAGGTGCATTGATTACAGTTGAACTGGTTAAACGGCCAGACTCTTGCAGAACACTCAGGTTTCCATCGGAGCAGTTTAGGCCCTAGAGAGAATCGAATCCCCTTTGTTCTGTTTGCTCCTGTAACGGTAGGGCTGCTTAGCACGTCCGTAGCACCGTATAGCATCGGAGCTCTTCACAGACACATGCTGGCCCGTTTTGTTTCTTTACGTTGTCTGGAAAAGCAGCCTGAAAGGGTTTCTCCTGTTTGGTCTTTATCTTTGAAATACCCTGTTTTTGCTGGAGGTCTGTCACTGGCCCCTTAAGTGGAGTCAGGCTCAGCCTTGCCTGTCAGTAGCAGTTGTCCCCCAGCAGATCCCGATCTGGTGGCTTAATTAGCACTGGTGAGCCTGGCTGCAGAAGGGCCAGAGAGGAGGCTCAGTTGGGAAGAGGCGCTTAGAAGAGCCTGCTGAAGGGGGCCTACTAGAGCAGATTAGGGTCCAGACGTAGGGCCGGGGAGAAGCAGCCAGAGAGCCCAGGGAGGGGAGGCAATGGGGAAATCTGCTGGGAAGAAGGGCCTCTCGGGGAAAAACCCTGCCAAAGGTGCAAAGAAGAGCTCTGCAGGGCCTGGGAGTGGGGGCAAAGAGCAGGGAACTTCAGCCTAGCCCAAGGGGGCAGAAGAAGAATTGATTCAGAGGCTTATTTGGGTTTGCAGTTGGACTTTCGATACCCTGGAAGGGGACTGAACTTAAAAGGCGACCTGGCCAGTGGGCTGGGCCTCGGAAGAAGTCTGACAGCCATCACAGGGCCAAAGAAATGGTCATAAGGTGGCATTGGGGACAAGAATGCCTGCAACACCAGGCTATGATGCCAGAGGGTGTTACAGTGGTGAGTGGACCAGTGTATAAGGGATCCTTGGAGAACTGGACAGAGTAGGTGTTTTTGCAGCCCTTAATTGTGCAAGAGGAGAGGCGGCAAACACCCAAACTAGGTTTAAGTTGCTCTTATTCAGTTTATGCCTGGGGTTGTATGTTGGGATTGCCTGAAATAGCAGGGGACTGGATGTAATGACCCAGGGTGTCCTTTCCAGTCCTGTGTTCCTGTGACGTTCTTTTCTCATTTCGGGCATTCTCAGGTCTTTGCGCTCACAGGACACGTTTGAGTCCCCGCTGTTGGTTGAACTCTGATCTTGTACATGGGGAAGCTCAGTTGTGCAAGCCACTCCCACAGCCTGAGGCCCCTTGGATAAACCCAGCCTTAGTAAATCTAAGGAGCCTTGAAAACATCCTCAGTGCTGGCACCCAGACCCTTCCCCTAAGCAGTAAACTCCCCTGTCTCCTCTGATGGGCTACTCCACTGCCCAAGAGGAGATGAGAGGGAGGCAGATGGTAAGATACAGTATTGCCCCCAATCCATGTCTGTTCTTCCCCTCTCCCAACAAGGTTGGCCGCAGCAACTTCTGACAGGTCCGCGAAACATTTTCCCCCCATCCTTCCCCCCTCTTCCCCATCCAACCAATTGGAACCCCATCCTGAGATGGCTGGGGGGCTGTGGAACAGGATTGGGGAGCATCAGCGAAGCCGTGCTTGGAGGCAAGGACTAGAATAACAAGGGGACTGTAGGCCAGGAGTGAGGTCGTGATGTGGTTGGCACAATAGGAAAGAGAGGTAATTTTATCACTGGAGTTTTGGGACGACAAAGAGAAGAAGAAGAGAACATTGTGGCCGGTGGGAGAAATGCAGGAGATGTTTAAGGTATGGACCAAGGTTTAGCAGTCAGGATGGAGATGAAAGGACATACCTTGGAGATGAAATAGGGGAGGAAGAAACAGGAGGCACAGGTTGTGGGGGCAGACAGGAAAGAAGGGAAAATGAACCCAAAGTTGACATCCTGGGTGTCTGGTGAGGATGGTGGAGTCCTCAACAGGGATGTAGAGATGCAGAGAGAAGGTTGGTGGGAAGATCAGCTCAGTTTTAAACACACTGAGCTTTATGTGGTTTCAAGACATCCAGGAGGCTGTTTCTGAGAGTGAGTGCAACCGGATGGGTGAGGAAAGGTCAAGGCTGGAGAGTCATCAACATAGAGGGAATAGCTGGGCTCATGGCACTGAATTAGACCCCGCAGCAAGGGATTTAGATGGTAAGAGCAGGGGAACATGGATGGAGCCCTGGGGGACTGTGATGACATGGAATGGAGGAGTGAAAGGGAGAAGATACAGAAGGTTACTGGAGAGTATGCTTCTGTGAGAGTTTTCAGTGAAGAACTGAAGAGTGGGGCGGGTTTGTGTGTGGTTGGAGGGGAGAGTTTGGTGATGTTGGGCCGGATCGGGGTGGGAATTCCAAGTACAAGGGAGCAATGTGTCAGGAGGGGGACACCAAACAGTAAGTGGCTGTGTGTTGTGAACAGGATGTAGAGTGCTCAGTGGGGAGTACAAGGGAAGGAGCCAAGAGCAGACACAGGCAAGAGCTGGCTTGGGGTGGGCCGTGAAGGCAAGGACCAGCTGAGACCATTCCAGCTAGCTCAGTACTTCGTCCCCCTCTGCACTCCTGTAATTACCCCATGCTTTGCATTGCTGCTGTGTAGTGAGTGGGATCCAGCCTCATCCCCTTTCTGTGGGAGACGTTAAACTCCTAGTTTGTAATTAGTTTCCTTGTGCTTAAAGCACAATCTGAATGTAGCATTTCAACGAGTCTCATTGTTCCGCCCTTGCTATATCACAGCGACAGGCTCTAAATTTAAGAACGTCTTGCGTCCCCAGCACATGCTGCTTTTAGAGTTGACATGATGGGTGCAGGAGTGCGTGGGAGTCCCGGCTTTGTGCAGATGTGGGTGGGTGGGGAGGAAGCTGATGCAGTTTATGTAACACAAGAGCTTTGACTTTGTATTTGTGCAAGGATCACAGTACATGCTGCAGAGCAGAGGGCTGGGAGTCCGGCCTCCTGGCTTCCATTCGCAGCTCCGTCCCAGCTTTGCTGTGCCACTTTGGGAGAGTTGCTTTTCTTCCCTGTGCCTCGATTTCCACATCTGTAACATGGAGATGATGATCCTGACCCATCTCCGAGAGGATCGTGCGGCTGAATTTTTAGTGTTTGTAAAGAGTTTTGAAATTCACAGGTGGAAGGGGCAGAACATATTTGTGTTATTGCTTTTGCTGGTGTCATACATTCCCAGGTGTGCGGATGCCATGCTGGTGGTGTGCAGAATGATGCAGTGGGACACTGGGGATATGGGAGGGGCAGTGGCTCCTTAAGTGAGAGCATTGGTGGCCAAGGGGCTGGGCATGGACAAGGGACTCAGGCAGGGCTCTCCTGTGTGTTCTTACCATGGAGTTTCCTACACATGTAGCCAGTCAGGACAGAAGAACAAGGGCAGCAGCAGCCCATGTTGTGGTCTGTGTGCTGTCTCCCACAGTGAGCGGAGGAGATGCCTCTGATCTCTTTAATGATGTGTCCGGCCTTTGATCTGCGATGTTACCCAAACACCAGCCCCGCTATTTAAGGAAGGGTGGGAATGGTCAGCAAGCTGTCCGCTGCAAGCCCTTAGCCCCCATGCCCTTGGGCAGCCGTGAACGAGGCGATCGATCGCAAGCATGCACATCACTGCTTTGGCAATTGTGCAGTTTCCATGGCTACATACCTGGTTGGTACAGTAACACGCTTTCCAGAAACAGACCATGCAGCATTCCCTGCAAATCCACCAGCAAGCTCTGGTTGTCGGGCTGCTTAGTGATGTTGGTTCTAGGCATTGCGGAGGGGGAGATGTGGAATTTTGTTACTGACGCACTTATTAATATCTGAGCAGGTCCCAATGCGGCTGCCAAGGAGCACAGCAGATTTCCCACCTGCGCCCAAAACAGGGAGAGCTGTTTGCCATACCCAATGCCTGACAGATCTTGAGCAATACTTGGCTGGGAGATTCCTAGAGAAAACCCTGCAAAGGTGCCGCTTTCTCCACTCCGAGTTACACCACTGCCCCAGCGTGGAGTCATGGTGGAGGAGGTGCTGTACATTGTGCCTTTCAGACGAGATGCAAGCAGTGGTTATTAGAGATCACGTGGCCCCTTTGTCATGGTTAGTGTTGGCGTCCTGGCCACATTTCAACTCTAGTTACAACTGCTTAGCTACAATTTCCCCTGGGCTTTCCATCAGGCCAGGTCTTGTTCACTTCCTCTCCGACACTCCTGCAGAATGTCGCTGCTTACTGTTACACAACTGCTGCAATCCACCCCGGAGGCGGCTCCACTTTAGTGGAGGGTGAAGCAGTCCCTGTGTAGAGTTTGCATATCAGCTTGCAGAGCTCTGGGAGATCTCTCTGGATGAGGTGTTGTAATAGGGTTACCATATTTCAGCAAGGAAAAAAGAGGACGGGAGGAGCCCCGCCCTAGCCCTGCCCCTGTCTTGCCCTAGCCCCGCCCCTGCCCCACCCACTTCCCACCCCCCTCAGAACCCCCAACCCTCCCCCCCCCCGCTCCTTGTCCCCTGACTGCCCCCTCCTGAGACCCTCCCCCAATCCTAACTGGCCACCTAGGACCCTACCCCCTACCTATACCCTAACTGCCCCAACCCTTATCCACACCCCCACCCCCAGACAGACCCCTGGGACTCCCATGCCCCATCCAACCACTCCCCACCCCCTGACAGCCCCCCCCCAGAACTCCCGACCCATCTAAACCCCTCTGCTCCTTGTCCCCTGACTGCCCCCTCCTGGGACCCCTGCTCCTAACTGCTCTCCAGAACCCCACCCCCTACCTAAGCCTCCCTGCCTCTTGTCCCCTGACTGCCCCCTCCTGAGACCCTCCCTTAACTGCCCCCCAGGACCCTACCCCCTACCCATACCCTGACTGCCCAAAACCTTCTCCACACACCCCCCAGAAAGCCCCCCCCCGAACTCCCGACCCCCCCCCGTCTCTTGACTGCCCCCTCCAAAACCTCCCTGCCCCTTCTCCTGCCCCCTGGCTCCCTTGTTGTTGGCCATCAGTTTGCCTAAGGTCTCTCTGGGAGCTTGCTCAGGAACTGTCTGAGCCGTTCTCCCGGCACGCTAAGCAGCAGCGGGGGAGGAGCTCCAGACTGCCGGAGGCGACTGCAGGGAGGGAGGGAGGGAGTGAGCTCTGCTGTAGGGGGAGGAGGGACTCTGTCTCGCTGTCGGAGCCCCATGTAAGTGGCACCATCCGGCTGCCCTGTTAGCCGCGCGTGCTCTGCATGGGGGGGGAGGGGGGAAGTCCGGACATTAACAAATTCCCCCCGGATGCTATTTTTAGTTCAAAAATCCGGACATGTCTGGGGGAATCCGGACGAATGGTAACCCTAGTTGTAAGGCCATGCAGTTGTAATCGTTCTTCCATAAACCGAGCTCTCCCTTTCAGCCGTGACCTGCAAATGGCCGCAGTTGGATTCCGCGTCCCTCTGCCCGTGAAGGCACCTGGCGTATGCTCGGTGTAGCTCTTTTCCATGGAGGGAGCGTTGGATTTCTCTGCACCATGGCAGATTTGTTGCTCACCCAGCGGAGTGCACTGAGAATTGCTCTCACGTTCCCCCGAGCTCTGTTAAAGTTCACCAAGCTTGCCATGCTTAGCTGCAGCTCTGGGGTGGGCTGGGGACAAGAATGAGGGTCTCTGAAGGCTTCCAGGGGTCTTAATGCTCAGCTAGTAGGAGCTCTGCACGCCCTTTGGAAATGTTATGAGCTAACGTAACTCATTGGTCTGTGTGTGTAGGATGTGTCTCCCCACTGTGTAGATGTAGGTCTGTTACAGCCCTTGGCTAGGGAGTCCAGCTCTGTAGCTCAGGCTGTAGAGACTTCTGCCTATAGCTCTGGAAGACCCTGAGTCAATCCCTGGTGTCAGCCAAGATGCAGCCACCCTACTAGCATATTAAAACCCTGAACAGAAAATGCTCTCTCTGATCAGGGTGACTTCACCAAAGGGCTTGGCAATCACAGCAAGTTATAACTAAATAAAAAGCACTCCTATAGCTTGTTATAGCTACAAAGCGGACATTAGTCAGCCTTATGGGAGAGGAGGTTATCCCTATTTTACAGAGGGGGGAAACTGAGGCACAGAGCAGGGCTGGGACCCCGAAAGCTGTGGCTGATCAGTGTCAACTGGAAGAAACTGCAGTTACCCTTATGCTTAATATGGAGGGAGCAGGCTACAGAACATGTGGATCCCCAGCATGCAAATACCCTTCCACACAGCTCAGTGGGGCGCATTGCATGCTGGGACTTGAAGTCTCTGCAGGCTGCATCTTCTTGTTGAGGAAGCCCCCAGACTTGCACTTTGGTCCTGTTCTAGATGCAGAGAGCTTCCTTGGAAAACTGTTCCAGTGATTAATTCCCTTCACTGCTAAAAATGTGAGCCTTATTTCCCGGCTGAATTTGTCCAGCTTTGACTTCTGACCACTGGATCATGTTAGATCTTCCTCGGCTAGACGGAAGAGCCCATTATTCAATGTTTGTTCCCCATACAGGTACTCCTAGACTGTGATCAAATCACCTCTTAACCTTCCCTTTGTGAAGCTAAATAGATTGAGCTCCTTGAGTCTTCCACTATAAGGCAGGTTTTCTAATCCTTTCATCACTCTCGTGGCTCTTCTCTGAACCGTCTCCAAATGATCAGCATCCTTCTTGCATTGTGGGCACCAGAACTGGACACAGGATTCCAGCAGCGCTCACACCGGTGCCAAGTTCAGAGTGCCAGTCTCCTACTCGAGATTCCCCTTTTTGTCCACCCAAGGCTCACATTAGCCCTTTTGGCCACAGTGTCACACTGAGAACTCAAGTCCAGCTGGTTACTCACCACGGCTAAAGCTGATTTTGTCATGGATATTTTTAGGGAAAGTCAGGGACAGGACACAGGCAAGAAACAAAAAAATCACGGAAGCCGTGACCTGTCCCCGACTTTTACTAAAAACATCCCTGACAAAATGGGGAGGGAGGAGAGTCCAGCACCCTACCCCTCCCCCACCTGCAGCAGCTCGGAGCTGCAGGGTCCCCATTGCCTTGAGGAGCTGGGGTGGGGGGTGTCCCCTGCCACAGCTGATTGGGGAGCTGTGGGGGGCCCCTTCCAGCAGCTGCTGAGCAGCTCCAGGGTCCCTCTGCCACCGGTGGCTGGGCAGCTCGGGGGTCCACGCCAGCACCGGTGGCCGGGCAGCTCGGGGGTCCACGCCAGCACCGGTGGCCGGGCAGTTGTGGGGGGTCCCTCGTGGCCAGCGGAGGTTGGGCTGCTGCAGGGGTCCTGCCCTGTTGGCTTCAGCAGATGTTACTGAGCATGCTCAGTTCGTGTGAGCCTGCTCCGTACACACCAAGTAGCCCGTTCAGTCAGCAGTTTTTCACACTACAGAGCGGCTGGTCCTTGGGGCCCCCCAATGTCACGGATTCCGTGACTTCTGCGACCTCCGTGACATAATCAGAGCCTTAACCATGACTGACAAATCTTTTTCGGCGTCACTGCTCCCCAGGATAGAGTCCCCCGTCCTGCAGATATGGCCGATGGTCTTCGTTCCTGGAAGTATAGGTTTACATTTAGCCGTATTCAAATACATATTGTTTGCTTGGGCCCAGCTGACTAAGGGATCCAGATTGCTCCGTGTCAGTGACCTGTCCTCCTCATTATTTACCTCTCCTCCACTTTCTGCGTCGTCTGCAAACTTGATTAGTGACAATTTCATGTTTTCTTCCAGGTCATTGATAAAAATGTTAAATAGCAGAGGGCCAAGAACCGATCCCTGCAGGGCCCCACTGGAAACACCCCCACTCAACAATGGTCCCCCATTTACAATTCCATTTTGAGACCTATCAATTGACCAGTTTTGAATTCATTCAGTGTGTACCATGTTAATTTTATCTTGTTCTAGTTTTTTAGTTAAAATGTCTTCCGGTACCAAGTCAAATGCCTTATAGAAGTCTATGTATATTACATCAACTCTGTTACCTTTATCAACCAAACTTGTCATCTCATTACAAAAAGATATCAAGTTAGTTTGCTAGGATATTTCTGCCATTAACCCATGTTGATTGGCATTAATTACATTGTCCTCCTTTAATTCTTCATTAATTGAGTCCCATATCAGCTCTCCATTATCTTGCCCAGGATTGAGGTCAGCCTAGAATTACCCAGGTCCTCTCATTTGCCAGTTTGAAATATTGGCACAGCATAAGCTTTCTTCCACTCTCCTGAAACGGCCCCTCCAAAATGTACTGGAAATCAACATTCATGGTCCAGCTCTTTTAAAACTCTTGGTTATCTGGGCCTGCTCATTTCAAAAGAGCAAACTTTGGTAGCTGCTCTTTAATATCCTCCAGACGTACCCATGGAATGGAAAGAGCGTCATTAGATGATGAGATTAACATCTGTTTTCCCCCAAAGGAATATTTATTGAACACTCTGCGTGCCTGTTCTGCCTTATTATTATTAATAATTCTACTATTTCCATCTAGTTGGCTGCTCTCCTCTCTCCATTTGTAACTGGCAGGAGTCTCTCTGGTTGTCCTGGCCCCTGAGTGCCCTGTGTGTGTTGCTGGGAGGCTCTGGATTCCATCACACGGATCCCCTCGTGGGACATAAGCATCAAACATCCCAGCACAGGAAGCAGGAGACAAGCTCCTTTCCAGTCCTATGAGTCTGTTTTTCTCTCCCCTTTTGTTGTGTGAGACCCACAGAGGGAATTGATGCACGGGAAGTAGGCTATACCCAATCTCCCTGTAGCACTCTCCTGGCCCCCACTACTTCAGGGACAGAGTGCCTCCCAGCTTTGAAGGTGTTTCTCTTCCCAGCACTCCTGTGAAGTGGGCTATTATCCCCATTTCACAGGTGGGGTGCTGAGGCACAGAGAGACTGACTCTCACAGAGGCTGTGGGGGAGCAGGGACTGGAATCCTGGTCTCACAAGTCCTGGGTCCAGTGCTTAGGGCACTAGCCATAATTTCTCTCCAAACAGACTGCCTGGGTTGTCTAAAACTAGCTTGGACAAAGAACCAGGAGCCAGGCTGCCCCAGGGGAGATGGACTGTATCAGCTAAAAGCTGTCCTGTCTCTGGCTTCTCTAAAGCAGTGTGTTCCTGCGCTGAACAGTGTGGGCTTGCACCAACTGACAGTCATGTATGTAATTTGAGGGGGTGGGATTTGTCTCCGGTGGCATTAAAACCACCCCGGTGTAGGACGATGTTAACAAGAAGCGGAAGAATTTGCGGATGTGCGCCAGAGCCAGGAAACCTAGCAGGGCTAAGCCATGCAGATGGATGGGCAAGGAGCCACGTACTGCTAGCATGTCTCTTTGCAATGAGGAAGTCCCTACTGCCAGTAGACTGCAGTACAAAACACAGAGTGTAGCAGAGGGTTTGTGTGAGAGGGGATCGCAATTGCCCCCTGTAGGTGGGCTCCTTGGTAGGCAGGTGCAGTGTGCTGAGAATGTACCAATGAAACCCCATCTCTTCAGTGCCGGTTCCCGTCTGTCGTCCGCATGCTGCCCCAGGCACTCAGAAAGCATGCAGGCATCACGCGATGGCAGCCTGGGAGAAAGGGGCTCGAGCAGGCTCTTGGCCTGCAGACTGAGCCAGGACTGAAGTCTCCCAGCTCACTGGGGCTCCAGCTTTAATCTGTGACTCCTTCCTGGTGGTAACCGGGTGAAAGCTGCTGAGTTTGCACCTTCTTGGGCAGAGGATGGGAAGGGTCAAGGGATGCAAATAAGGTTCAGAGGATCGTGGGCTTGGGGTTCAGAGAGATTGTCATTTGTCCTGAGTGAAGGAGGGAACGCAGACTGCAGTGGGGGAAACCAGTGAGGCAGTGTTGAGAACAGTGGGTGGCTGGGGTGAGCCAGGGCTGAGAGTTCAAATGGGCTCTAGGCTGGGAGAGGATAAATACAAGAGATTGTGAGGTGCTCAGATATTAAAGTAGTGGGGGCCATATCAGTACTTTAGTTAGTGAGAGAGTGAACAACTGAGTCCTTTGACTTTCTGCACTGGCCCACCCCTCCGAGGGTTAATCTGCTGAGCTGGGCCTGAAGGATGCTTTGAAGGCCAGGTTGATCTAGCAGCATGCACGGTGCGCCATGCATCCCAGCTGTCCAGGGCATAAGCCAGGAATTGATGCTACTTTTACGATACATTCTGGTTGACATTGAATTGTCCCCCACCCCAACAGCCAGTCTGGCAGGAAAAGCATCTGTGGCCTCCTCCTTAGGACGGGATTCTAATGAACAGTAGCTTCAGCCAAACTTGTGCCTGTTTGGAATGACACCTGCTCTGTGTCTGCTCTCAAAATACTCCCAGAGTCCAAAGAAAACGTGGAGGCCCAAAGTCAGCCCCACAGCAGTCGTTGTGGATGTGAGGTCACTTCCCTTTGCAGAAGTGCTGTGGCCTGCAGTGGAACTGGCTCGCAGGCAGTTCTCGTTCGCCTGCTTGTGGTAACGGCACGCGGGAGGAAAGGCCCAGGCTGGGGAGGGCTGGCTCTGCTGTGAGGCACATGCTACCTGTGTTTGACATAGACCATCTATCCGAGTTGGTCTCATTGCAGCGTCAGGAGGGCACTGTGTGGAAGAGCAGGAGTGGGGCGCGGCTGATGGGTACACAGCCTGGGTGTCGCTCTCCTTAGGAGGACCATAGTGGAACAGAATGATTTATTCTGCATTGTCTGCAAGCTGAGCCTCCATCCTGCCAGGTTCTAGGGTTGTCACATCCCCACTGCGATTTGTACCCAAGCCTACTTTGTCTCCTGCTTGTGCGCTGGTGTTGTGACACATCTGGGGCCACCTGGGATTTCACAGCATCCGCTAGACTACACACTAGGGTCATGGTGGCAGTGGGACTAGAACTTCGGTCCTACTCCATGAGCAAAGGTCCTGGCCAGTGGAATGAACAGAGAATCTCCATTAGCTGCTAGCAGTCTCGGATCTGTGACACACAGCTGAATACTGGTTCCCTCCAGTGGAAGGCATTGGTGATGACAGCACTGAAGCCAGGAATATCGTTCTTTGTGCTGCTTTTAAATACACAGAGTTGCTGCAGCTTGTCTTATGTGACTTGATTACCGGAGACCTTTAAAACACACCCTCAGCTATTCCAGGAATAAACCCCCAATGGTGTTTGAGGGTTGAGATTGCACGTAGGCTGAGAGCAGCAATTAACTCTTGGCTCTGGCTGGTGGGTTCAGCACGGCGGCTGCTGCTCCCCTCTAGTAAATTGCGGGCTCGGCTGTGCTGCGCACAGGCAGGGAGTTGTTAACGTTCTGTAACACAGCCACTGTGCTTGAGCCTGGCTGGCTCCGGAATGCTTCCACCGCTCCTCCCCGGAGCAACCTGTCAGTTCCGCGCTGCAAGACCTCCCCTGGGTTTGACTTCAGCAGATTCCGGAGGCTGAGACTACAACAGGTCACCTCAAATGGCATCCTCCTCCCCAGGGGTGCATTTCCCTGCCCTTGTTCGAGGGCTCCTGACTCTGCCACTGACGGCTGTGTATCTGCATCCACTTGCATGTAGTTTTCAGAGGTCCTGGCAGTGGGACTCAGTGGGAGGGGCTGGAGTCCAGTGCCTCTGACAAATCAGCCCATCAGTCGTTCTGTGTTTCCCCGGCTGTAGAAGAGGGGAAATGCTTTAACAGACCCTGAATGGTGCTAGAGAAGGGCAGCATTTAGCTGTTCACAGCTTCCAGGAAGATTTCATGTGCTTCACGTGTCACAAAGGTGTAGCCCTCTGCTGTCATGCATGGGACATGTCTCCCTCTAGTGGCTGGCCCTGGTGGCTACAACAACCTGCTGAGCTAAGGGAGTTAGTCCTTCAGCTTGCGTGCTGGAGGCGTGGGCTTTCGGTGCTGAAGGTCTCAGGTTGGAGCTCGCTGCATAAGCACCCCACTTGGCTACAGATGGTCAGTGTAAAATGGGTGACCCAGAGCACCTGTTTTAAACAGACTGGGGCACATTTTCATAGCATCCCTCCTCCCCATTGCCATAGGAGTGTTGAAAATGTGGAGATTTTTATAGCCCGTCCCCAATCACCCTGTGCCCCGAGGATGGGGCAGCTCTGAAGAGGAACCCGTTAGTTTTAGGTTGTTGAAGCTGGGAGCTGTGGCCCGGTGCACAGGGCTCCTGCCCTGCCAGTGTAACACATGATTTAACTTCCCCTGCAGGATGCTACTGATTGCAGGAGCCTCAGAAATACCAACTGTTCCTCTATGATCCCTTCACAGCATATCCAGAGGGGCAGCAGAGCTTCTCAGCTCTCCAACCGCTGCGGAAGAGGGGGCACCATATTCCTTTTGCTTTGCCATTTACTGCTCCACTAGACTGTGCAGATAAATGAGGCCAGGGCTCTGGGCTGGAGTTAGGGCTGGGGAGAGGCCAGCGGGAGGGGAAAGGAGTCCGGGGCCTAGGATAGAAGTGAGTGAGCAGAGGACTTACAGAGGGTGGAAAAGGTAGGACTGGGCCAATCACAAGAGACCTTTAAACCAGGATGGACTTTAAAGGGGACTAGGAAGCCAGTGAATGACAGCACTACCATAATACTCTGCCCATTTTATCCATATATCTCAGGCATTGCCTCATAACCCCCTGTAAGGGATAGCTCTCCCCCACTTTGTAGATGGGGAACTTAAGGTACGGAAAGGTTAATGTCCAAGGTCACATAGAAGAGCAGGAAATAAAACACAGGTGCCCTTTTCCACTGAGTGGGCCCTGGGCCCTTTAAATCACTGCCCAAGCCCCAAGACTCCCGGCTGCCGCCCCTACTCCGGGGCTCCACTGCGGTAGCGGCGGCCGGAGCCCCGGGCCTTTTAAATTACTGCCCGAGTCCCAGGGCTCCCGGCTGCCACTGCTACCCCAGGGCTCTGGTGGAGATTTAAAGGGCCCGGAGCTCTGGCCGCTGCCAGGAGCCCTGGGCCCTTTAAATCGCTGGCCTGGGGAAGCTGCCCCCTGCCAGTACGGTCTGCTGTGTACCGGCTCTTGCCGGTATGCCATGCCGGCTTACTTTCACCTCTGCTACTAAGTCACGCTCCCTTTCAGAGCTATCAGTAGCACCCAGGAGCTGGCCTCCCCCATGAGAACACGCTGCCCCTTTGCTGGTGAAGAACACGGGGAACATGTTCCCATTTGAGCGTGTGCGTGTAAGCTGGGGATGGCATTTTGGATTCCATAACGGTAGAGAGCCAGGTCCTAGCCCATAGATGTGCGGATTGGAGCAGGTCTGAGCAGAAAGTGCTGGCGTTTGAATGAGGTTTTCTGCAGCGAGGAGCAGAGTCGACGTCTGTGTTGGGAAGGAGCAGAAGCAGGAGAGCAGAGAGCAATGTCCCCAGAAGGGCATCACGTTCTGAAAGTAGAGATTATGTTGTAGACAGGACCTGAAAGTGTCAAGACAAGGGCAAAGGTGAGGAGAGACGGGGGCCAGACTGTCAGTGGTGACAGACATGCCTCTGCTCTGCATAGAAAGGAGAGCAATGGTTGAAGTCAGGAATGAGACCTCTCGGAGGAAGGAGTATTGTGGAGAAGAGAGGGAGGCAAGGACGGCACCTCAGCAGTGCCACGAAGGGGGGTGTAAAATCTCCAGGAGAGAGGACAGAGAGGGAAGATCCCACCCAGGGAAGGAGACTGCAGGCGATTCCAGCTCCTTGCTCAAGAAGGATGGGGTGATCGGTGATATTGAACGCTTCACTGAGATCCAGCAGGGGCCGCGGAGGAGGAATCCCTGATCGGAACCTTGCTGAAGAGCGACAGGTGGGAGACGGGACCTCGGCTGTCAGGTGAGGAAGGGTTTGGACGTACCGGCTTGTAGCAGTGAGTACGTGGCAGGGAAGGTCCAGGGGTGAGGGAGTGACCGACTCTAATGGTAAGACAAAGCTCAGGGCAAGGCTGGGAAGGGGGCCGGGAGTAGGAAAGGAAGGCTACAATGGAGGCGAGTTAAGGGGATGCCGGAGTTCCAGAGGATCAGCTGGCAATGAGGCACTTGGGCTTGGGGCTTCCTGTGTTCTCAGCCTTTCCAGGGCAGATCTGACGAACGGCAATTGCTGCATGAAGGGACGGTGGCGGTAATGGGAGGGAGGCAGTAGTCCAGCACCTTAGAGACACTCGACAAGAGAGGGAGGCTTTTTCCATGTGCCCCCAGTGCTGAAGTGATGAGGCTGCATTGAACATAAGGGCAGCCATGTTGGGTCAGATCAATAGTCCATCTAGCCCGGTATCCTGTCTTCCGACAGTGGCCAAGGCCAGGCCCTTCAGAGGGAATGAACAGAACAGGGCAGTTATCGAGTGATCCGTCCCCTGTCGCCCAGTCCCAGCTGCTGGCAGTCAGAGACTAGGGACACCCAGAGCATGGGGCTGCATCCCTGACCGTCTTGGCTAATAGCCATTAATGGATCTATCCGCCATGAACTTATCTAGATCTTTTTTTTACAACATCCCCGGCAATGAGTTCCACAGGTTGACTGTGCATTGTGTTTTAAACCTGCTGCCTTTTAATTTCATTGGGTGACTCCTGGTTCTTGTGTTATGTGAAGGGGTAAATAACACTTCCTTAGTCACTGTCTCCACACCATTCAGGATTTTATAGACCTCTATCATATCCCCACTTAATCATCTCTTTGCCAGTTGAAAGATCCCTGTCTTTCTAATCTCTCCTCATATGGAAGCTGTTCCATGTCCCTAATCATTTTTGTTGCCCTTCTCTGTACTTTGTTGGATTCTAATATATCGTTTTTGAGCTGGGGCGACCACATCTGCACGCAGTATTCAAGATGTGGGCGTACTGTGGATTCCTATACGGGCATTAAGATATTTTCTGTCTTATTGTCTATCTCTTTCCTAATGGTTCCTAACATACTGTTCACTTTTTTGGCTGCCGCTGCACATTGAGCAGCTGTTTTCGTAGAACTATCCAGGATCTCTTTCCTGAGGGGTAACAGCTAATTTAGACCCCATCATTGTATATGTAGAGTTGGGATGATGTTTTCCATCGTGCATAGCTTTGCATTGATCAACCCTGAATTTGATCTGCCATTTTGTTGCCCCGTCACCCAGTTGTCTGAGATCCCTTTGGAACTCTTCACAGACTGCTTTGGACTTAACTATCTTGAGTGATTTTGTATCATCTGCAAACTTTGCCACCTCACTGTTTATCCCTTTTTTCCAGATCATTTATGTATACGTTGAACAGCCCTGGTCCCAGTCCAGACCCTTGGGGGACCCTGCTATTTACTGCTTTCCACTGTGAAAACTGACCGTTTATTCCTAGCCTCTGTTTCCTGTCTTTTAACCAGTTACTGATCCATGCAAGGACCCTCCCTCTTATCCCATGACATGCATGGGCCCAAGGCTATTTCATGAGGAGCCCAGCAGTTGGGAATTACCTGGGGGAAACTAGCAGCCATGGGTGATTCCTGTTCAGTGCAGAAGACTTGCCAGCAATTGTCCACCCGCCATGGAGCATTCGGCCCAGTTGTTGGGGTGATGGAGTGTGCATGCTGGTTTGCCCAATGGCTATGTAAACCCAGGGCAGCTCTGGAATGAGGTTCTGTGGAAATGTGCAGGGACGGTCTCCAAACAAACGGGCGTCCCTAGGAGGCTCGGTACTGGGTCTGCTGGATCTGGTGAAGCCCAAAGGTGTCCTGATGGAATGAATCAGCCTGGAGGTACCCATCCCTCCCTCCATCTCTCTTGCAGCACTGCAGCGATGGACAGGTGATTAGCCTGCCTTCCCTGAGCAGGACTTCAGTTTTGAACAGCTGTCCCTGCCAGTCAGCTAAGCTAACACACTGGCAGGGCTAGGCCGGTTTTTACTACAGAGCCCTTCGCTCTGAAGCCCCATTGCCGGTTACAATGCAGCGATATGCCTGGGAGCGGCTAGCGTTTCCCATCTCTTGCTGACCTGGATAACTATTGCCATGGTCTTCTGGCTCTGTCTCAGTGGGTCCAGATTAGCAGCATTTGGTTGTAGACACAACAGGCCAGATTCGGTTTCCTTTACACCATTCCTTCCCTTAGGAGAGGCCGTTCCACAGCCTGAAGCATCTCCCTTTCAGGATACTCATCCTGCAGTCCTCCTAGTTCTACCCCCAGTGCCACCCTCTCGCTGCCTGGCGTTCGCACCTTTCACCCACATGCAGCCTGTTACCGTGTCCAGCTTGTATGTCAGACAGCTCTCCGTCTCTCCCGAATCCATCCCTCCAACCCCTCATCGTCCTGGTGTCGTTCTCTGGATTCCTTCCAGTTTGTCAGGATCTTTCTGCTAACATGGTTCCCAGAACTGAATGCCCAGTTACCCTAGAGCCTAAGAAAGAGAGAGACTATCCCTCTCCTGCCTCCAGGATGGGAGAGGTCTGTGAGTGCAGCCCCCAGCCACCTGGCCTTCATATTGCCATGTCTCGCTGCAGGCTGCTGTTGAATGTGCAACCCACTGTCTCCCCGAGCGTGTACACTCACTCACTCTCCAGGCCTGGTCCCTCAGTTTCTGCCTCCGGTTGGGCATGTGCCCAGGAGATTATTTTTCCCGAGCCACATTTTGCATTTCCTCGTGGGTGTCGTGGGGAGGTGGAGCTGATGTGCCTGTGGAGGTGGAGTTTAGAGACTCTGAACAGAGAGATCGCTTAGCTGATTGGCATGTGAATCGCAGGGGACTCTGTCCCATACCGCCCACTGCTGCCTGACAGCCTGCAATTAGCCTCCGTCAGCAGGGCAAGGACAGTTGTAGCAAGTGCCGCTGCCCCAGGAGGGGCTGCCCTGTGAGTTTCACTTCACTCCAGCTAGCTGCAGACTTTGCCACATGGCGCCAGGTCCCAGTCATTCCCAGCCCCCGATGCAATCCGAGGGGGCAGCAGTGGGTCACGGAGACTTCCTGGGAGCCAAAGGCATTGGCCGAAAGGAAGCGATAAAAAGCTTTGGAAACTAGAGGGTACGTCTGCACTGCAATAGAACACCCATGGCTGGCCCATGTCGGCTGACTCGGGTCGGGCTGTGGGGCTCTAAAATTGCCATGTAGATGTTCTGGCTGGAGCTTTGTGGGGTCCCAGAGCCCCGGCTCCAGCCGAAATGTCTACACTTCCTGCAGCCCGAACCCAGCAAGGCTGAGTCAGCTGACGTGGGCCAGCTGCAGATGTTTCGCTGCAGTGTAGACATACCCCGAGAGAGCAGGTCAGGGGGGTGTTTGGCCTGGGTAACTCCTGAGCTCAACATGTGGCCAGGCCACGAAGAAAGACACAGCACGTCCTGGAG
Organism: Malaclemys terrapin pileata; assembly: GCF_027887155.1. Taxonomy (NCBI): domain Eukaryota; kingdom Metazoa; phylum Chordata; order Testudines; family Emydidae; genus Malaclemys; species Malaclemys terrapin. Next base: position 3,542,166 of record NC_071506.1, on the reverse strand, counting down.
AGGATGCAGTGCTGGGCACTTGTGGGGACAGTGAATGTGGTGTGAGTCTGGGCAGAGCTTGCTTAATGTTCAGTGAATTCCTAAAACGTCCAAGCCTGTTCGGAGATGTCCCTGGTACGTTCCCAGCCTAGAGGTGAAGTCAAACCCCCTCCTCCCTGAACTGCCTGCCCCACAGCCGACTTAGGGTCAGCACTAGAATCCGGGTGTTGGGGGTTCTGCACCCTCAGGGAACTCAATCCCATCAACCGCATGCCCTTGGGTTAGACATGGGGTGTAGTGCCCGGCCCAGGGGGGATCCAGGAACCCTTGCTCACCAGGCACTGGGAATTCACTCAGGGTCTGCAGTGACCCCTCCTTGGCGGCTTGCAGGGCTCCGACCCCTGTAGTCCCACTAGAAGGTGACAGAAGGAGGCCATGGCAGGGAAACCCAGAGGAAGGCAGGAGGTCCCAAGAGCAGCTGATTGAGCACAGCAAGCTGGTGCATCGGTTGTGTGTGCACAAGGCCCCTGGACAAGCCGATTGCTCCATCTGTAGCGGTCTGTGGTCACACGTGTACTGGCAGGACTGCCAAGTGTCCCATTGCTCGCAGGACAGCTGTGATATCCTGCGCGCAGCTGGGCTGCAAGAACGGCTACCGTTGCTGCTTGTGGCCATCCAAGGTTATTGTGGGGCCTGCTGTTCCACTGGCCAGCAGGGGAAGGAGCAGGCGGTGACACGCAGAGAAGAGCTGAGGGGCCTGGCAATGCCAGCCTCTCCAACCAGCTCTCCCTTCAGCTTCCCCGAAGAAAGCAGCCCCCAGTCCCACACCTTAACCCCAGATCTCCCACTCAGCTCCCCCAGGCACATCTGCTAAGTTTTGTGCAGCTCCATGTCCTGCCTCCACTCTGCTTGGGGCAGGGTGTGTTGACTGTTAGCTGAAATTTAGGGGCCTATGCGAACTGCCTTATGTAATTAGTGTTAAATGTCTCACAATGATCTGAATCAAACTTGGCAGCTACCTACAGTTGTCAGTGGGGAGGAAATATGAAATCTGGGGCCGTTAGCAGCAAAATGCAGGCCTCCCTCCGGAGTGCCTGGGGCTTGGGCTTAGGACTGGTGGAGACGGGTGAGCACTCACTGTTGACTCACCAGAGGAGAAAGGAACGATGCCAGGTCTGGCCCTCCAAAAATCTGCATTTGAAAGCATGCCTCTGTGCGGCTGTTTGTGTCTGCAGGTAAAGGACCGTTTCCAGGCACGCTATGCCAGGTCGGGACGGGGGAATGGTAGTATTTCCGAAGGAGTGTTCTGCACACACGGAAATGGATCGTTGCTGGCTAGACCAGGCTTTTGAATGAGCTGCGGCAGCCTGTAGAGTAATAGGCAGAAGCCAGGTCAGAGGGCAGAAAGACGGTCATGTGATTAAGGGTGTGAGCAGCCTACTCTGCGGTATATTTGCTTTTTTCACGATGGAGAAAGAGCACTACCTAGGTACTGGGTGTTTTTAAGGGTCTTTTTTTCTTGCGGCGTGTTTCCGTAAATCTACGTGGAGTGTCCAGTCTGGCTCTGCTGGAGGAGGTGGTAGGGCTCTCGTGTGTTGGATGCTCTCCCCACTCTTGACAGAAGGGTTAGGTTGTTCAAATGTAGCCCCAGCATCTTTTCTCCCAAATGTTTATTGGGCGTTGGAGTTAAATGGGTTTAAACAAAAAGGGTTTGAAACAATTTGACTAAAATTCTCTTTCCCTTCCCAGTTGTTGCCCCGTTCACGCTCCAGCCTCTTGTGGTAACATAGTTTGGGTCAGGATCAGTTTTTAAAGGTTTGTACATGATTAATAGATGTTTTAATAAACGGCTTATCAATTGTTATAGATTATTGTAGAGTCCAACAGGTCAATAGATTGCTGCTCATGCCCAGAGATTATAACCATCTATAACACATGCCTCCACTCATGTCTACAGTGTGCTTAGAAGATCTGGTCAGCAGTTCTTAACCCTTTACAAACTGTTGATAAAGTGTGACCATAATTGCACCAGGTTCTCGAGTCACCACAAAGTCTTCCTGGGCCGCCTGGGCCTGCATTTCTAGTGTAAAAAAGCTAAGTTGTGTCAATTCTCCTGCACTTCCTGTGCCATCGGTTTAAATCTGCCCTTGGAGGTGGTTCACCTGAAGTACTGCCCGGCATTTAGCACAACCTGACATAACAGTGGTGTGCATTCGGCGTGGGAGTGAGTGGGGAGAGCACCCCCCCAGCACCCCCTTGGCCGCAGGGACGAGTCGCATGGTTCAGGGAGGAGGACTGAGACAAGCAGAGATTTACATCATAGTGTAGTGGGTGCAGAGTGAAATGAGACAATCTCCCAGTGCCGTCATCCCGGCCGCTGCAGTGTTCAGTTTAGTTCCCTCCCTGCAGAGGGAGCCGAGCTAACCTGCCCCCCGAGTTTTGTTCTGAAGTTCTATATGCCCAGAGATTCAGCCCAGCCCTGTCACGGAGCCATTTTTTCTGACCATGACTGTTTCTTTGGTTGGGATTCTGCCCTTAGACGCCAGGGCAGCTCTTCGTTGCTGCCGTAACGAAGCTGCCCTTTGAAAGGAAAATCCTCTAGGTAAGCATTACGCGAACTTGGGCTCATTGGGTTCCCGCCTAGCTAAAAAAAGCCGTCTGTTCCCAGTGGGGACTCTGAGTGCCAGGAATCCTACCTGTAAATCAGATTAAATGGCTAATTACAGGCTACTGGGGCATTTTACACAAGCGCCGCGGGGGGGAATTCTTGGTTTCCTTTTACAAGGCACGCGGAAAGATTATTGGACTGCCATGTGTGGTGGTGCCTTCCAGGAGAGAGTGATCCCCGTCTAAAAACAGCCAGGACACCTCCTGCTCTCTGCCCTCGTGTTCGTTGAGGAGCCTGGGAGTGCGGCGGGTGTTAACTGCAGCCTCTCCAGGAGACCGTAACTTAATTCCACTGCGCCTTTTCATCCGGAATTGTTGTGTGCTGTGAAACCGTTGCCGTTCTCGTTGTTAAGGTGAACGGTTTGTAGCCATTGCAGGGATATTGATGGCGCAATCAGTGGGGAAAGCCGGTGGGAACTGAGAATGTTCGGCACTGCAGGGTCAGCCCCGGGTCTGCATAGCACTTTGAGCTCCTCGGATTACTAATGCTTTAGTGGGGCAAAGTATGTTCTTGTTAGCCATGTCCAGGGTGCCCCAACCTTGCCTGGCCAAGGGCTGTATTGGCAAATAGCCAACTGCCTGTGGCTGCATCTGATTTGCATAAAATGGATTGAGGCCTCCTTTGTCTTTAGGAGGGAGCACAGCCAGTGGGGGCTACAGATCACAGCATGCAGTGCTCCAGCGGTTTAGTGGAGCATTCAAAGCTGGGACCTGCAGTGTAGGCCGGCTGGACCCTTCTGGCAAAGGGGTGGCGGTAGCTCTGAGTTCTGTTGCAGCATTCTGAGCTGCTTTCTGCACTCCTCTCCCCCGTCCAGCCTGGGGGATCCAGAGAACAGCTGTCCTCGCTCTGATGTAGAGGAGGCAGCGTGTCCAAAGGCTAGGACACAGGACTGGGAGTCAGGAGGAGCTAGGTTCCCTTTCCAGCTCTGCCACAGATGTCCCGGGTGACCTTGGTCAAGTCACTTCACCTCTCTGTGCTTTAGCTCTTCTCAGCAAAACAAGGATGCTAATAGTGACTCCCCTGTGCAAGATGACTGGGTGAAAAGGGCAGTGCTATTATATGTGGTGATGCTGTTTACATTACTTATATCAAATCTGCCATTAAAAACTAACCACCTGCCAGGCAGAGCATGGGGTAATCCTAGAAAAGCGCTTCAAGCAGCAGCCTGAGGTGTCTTCAAAGGCTCTGCATTGTATTATCTATGATTATGATCTTTCCACAACCATCCAGCTTTCTCCTCCCCCTTCCTCACAGTCCAGGCATCACCTGGCTCTGGAGCGGTGAGGAAGTGTGGCATTCCTTGCACTCCTGTGCTCTGTGCTGTGTGTTTGCTGTACAAGATACACATCTGTAAACCTGGCCCTCCCGCAGCGCATGTAATTGAATTACTAGATCCAGTGGAACAGTAAAGCTGAGCTATTAATAGACCCTGTAACTGCCTCCATGCTAAACGATCAGAGCTTTAACCTCGTGCTTTCAGTTCTCTAGGACATCTTGAAAGCTCAGTGCATGGCATTTGCCCCCCTTTCAAAACCTTTCCTTATATGAATTAAACAGAAAGCTCCCTCTGGTCCTTCCATCTGCTGGGGGCAGAGTCGGTGTCTCAAGTGAAAGCAGAAAGGCTGCCCCAACTAAATAAGAAACACTGCTAAATGCTTTCCAAATGCTGCGATTTTAAAACGCATCCCAGAAGTGTTCAGGGGGGAATAAATGCACTGCAACACAGAGGTGAGGGCACATAAATCCCCTCTGGAACTCATTGCCACTAGATATCATAGATGTGAGGGGTTAGCAAAGTATTCGCCAGTTCTGTGTATAATGGGAACGTCCATATTTAGCTTAGAGCGGATAAAATAAAGCTGTGTGTCAGGGATCTAAACCCTGTGCTTCGGGTATGAGCCAGCTGCTAAGTGCGTGGGATTTAGAGGCAGCTTCACCTATAGAGGAGTTATTAGAACATTGTCCAGGGTGTTCAGACCCTTGCACCTTCCTCTGAAGCAGCTGGTGCTGGCTGCTGCCAGACAGGATCCGAGCAAGAGGGACCCTGGTCCCATCTAGTTTGGCAACTCTGATGGCTTTGTTCGATGGGGTGATGGGCTGTGCTGAGAATTTTGGCCTGAGCATTCCGTGGGATTTTGGCCCGAGCAATCCATGGACTATAATTTCTAGGACGTTTGTCCACGCCGGGTTTCAGTGACCCAAGCCTCAGGGCTTCCACCACCTCCCTGGCAGTACCAGTCCCCGGCCTGCCGAATCTCACTATTAGGAAAATTTCCCTGATGCCGAGTCTAAATTTTCCTTTTCTTGGTTATTATAGTAGCACCCAGAGGCCCCAGCTGAGATCAGGGACCTGTTGTGCCAGGCGCGGCACAGGGAGAGTGAGATCCAGTCTCTGCCCCAGAGAGCTCACAGTCTATACAGACAGGACAGCCGCCGCAGTGTTAGCCCAGGAGGCCCCGAGGGGTTATGTGTTTTGTTCAAGGATATCCAGAGAGTTGGTTACTGAGGCAGGAACCAAACGTAGCCCCATGAGTTCCAGCCCCATGCCGTAACCACAAGCCCATCCTTCCTCCCAATTACTATCTAACCCCCTGCACCACCCTACACAACAGGATCTACACTTTTGATTCAGCTCCCTGTGGAGGCAATGGGCCAGCCACGCCGTGCTGCAATACTGCGACCAGGTCTGGGGTCCACATTTTTAAAAGGATGATGAAAAATTGGAGAAGGTGCAGAGAAAAGCCACAAAAATGATTTGAGGGCTGGAGAAAATGCCGGACAGGGAGACACTTAAAGAGCCCAACCCGTTTCCTTTATCAAAAAGGAGATTGAGAGAGGACTTGATTAGTGTGTAAAATACCTTCCCGGGGACGGTCAACCGGTACAACCAGGCTCTTTAATCTAGCTGAGAAAGGCAGAACTAGAACCCAGGGCTGGAAGCTGAAGCCAGATAAATTCAAATTAGAAATAAGGCACAAATTTGTTACAGTCGGGGTGATTTAGCCATTGGGACAAATGGCCTGGTGAAATGGTGGGTTTTCCATCTCTTGATGTCGTGAAATCCAGACTGGCTGCCTTCTGGAGGAGACGCTTTAGCCACACACAATTGATTGGGTAACAGGGCGAGATCCTCTGGCCTGCGTTAGGAGCTCAGACTACATGATCGAATGGTCCCTTCCGGCCTTAAACACTATGAAGAGTCCAGGTCAGGATCTGGGTTTGATTCTGACTACCCCAAGGCTTATGCCTGTGCCAATCTGTGATTTTGGTCCAAGTCTGTTGTGTTCCCCATGGCAGTGAAGATCCAGGACTCAGTGGTGATGAATACAAAGGGGGCTAGCTAGCGAGATTACTGGACACACGGATAGGGTGAGCAGATGTCCTGATTGTATAGGGACAGTCCCGATGTTTGGGTCTTTTTCTTATATAGGCTCCTATTACCCCCCACCCCCGTCCCGATTTTTCACACTTGCTGTCTGGTCACCCTACGCACAGGCCCTGCCGTTTTCTCTAGCTCCCAGGCCACTACAGACTGAGCTGCCTGTTGTCCTCACACAGGGTCTCCCTAAATCTTGGCCTGGACAACTCCTGGAAGGGGCTGCTCACCACAGTCTCTGGCCCATCTTGAATAGCTAATTCTTCTCATCTTTCCTCCCACGTTGGCCCTTCGAGGCACTTCCTCCTCCGTGCTGCCCTTCTCCAAACTCTTCCAGTGTATCAATGAGCCTCCAGCATGGAGGTGCCCGGAGTGAGCACACTGCTCCACGTGCAGCCTGCCCTCTGCAGCCTTGTCTCAACAAAGCCATCCTCCTGCCTGCCCTGCCGGGCCCTACTTCCTGCCCCCTGCAGACACGGCTGTTCCCCACTGTCCCTGCCTGTCCATGTCACATTGGAGATCATTTGCTCTGAGTCCAGCTGTCAGTGGCAAGAAAATACAAAGCACTTGGAAGTGACATGAAAAGAGCAAACTTTCAGAGGGAGCCATGGGCAGAGGAGCACCGCTGGCACCGGCCGGGAAGGAGACGCAGCATCCGGGGCGGAGGAGCATCACTGGCACGGGCCGGGAAGGAGACGCAGCATCCGGGGCGGAGGAGCATCGCTGGCACCGGCCGGGAAGGAGACGCAGCATCCGGGGCGGAGGAGCATCGCTGGCACCGGCTGGGAAGGAGACGCAGCATCCGGGGCGGAGGAGCATCGCTGGCACCGGCCGGGAAGGAGACGCAGCATCCGGGGCGGAGGAGCATCGCTGGCACCGGCCGGGAAGGAGACGCAGCATCCGGGGCGGAGGAGCATCGCTGGCACGGGCCGGGAAGGAGACGCAGCATCGGGGCGGAGGAGCATCGCTGGCACCGGCCGGGAAGGAGACGCAGCATCCGAGGCGGAGGAGCATCACTGGCACGGGCCGGGAAGGAGACGCAGCATCCGGGGCGGAGGAGCACCGCTGGCACCGGCCGGGAAGGAGACGCAGCATCCAGGGCGGAGGAGCACCGCTGGCACCGGCCGGGAAGGAGACGCAGCATCCGGGGCGGAGGAGCATCGCTGGCACCGGGCGGGAAGGAGACGCAGCATCCGGGGCGGAGGAGCACCACATCCTGCTGTGGCATTTGGCAACATAGCTCCTCTGGAGCATGTGAGAAAATGTGGAGAGATTGGGTCCTAACTACCATCCTGATCCAAACCCCCTAGATCTGAGTGGGGCGGGGATGGGAAGTCTGGCTCTGGATCCCAAACCCTAGATGTAGCATATTTAGAATCCAGGCCCAGACCCTAACAGTGAATTCCTCCACTCCTATTGGGATCATTTTATCCAGACCCCCCTTCCCCCCATCCATGTGCCCATCGGTCTATTTCCCAGAGCTTTGTCGGTGTGATTTTACACCCACCCTTAGGAGACTACTGCTGAATCTTCTCCAGCAGATATTCTACTGTCGTTCTCAGCCATGGCTCTTCCTGCTCCGCCTCCAGGCAGGAAGTTACAGCCACAGCCCCTCAGAGAGGAGAGCAACCTGGCGCTGTGCTCGCAGATTCCCGAGGCGGCATTGCTAACCCATGAATGTCCTGACTCCTCCTGCCGATTCACTGAGCAACCTTGTGCGAGTTATTCCTTGTCTGGGCCTCAGTTCCTTCTTCTCTACCCTGGGGATAACAGCTACTTTCCCGGGTTGTAGTGAGGACACGGGCATGGAATTTGGCAAAGTGACTTGAGTTCCTTGCACGGACGTCGCTGTAGGGGCGCAAAGCATTGTATCCCTGGGCTTCTCGTACTTCAGCGTTCTCCTTCTGCTGCCTACCGTGGTCAGTCAGAACTTCACAGCAACAACAGGAAAGAGCTCAGAGACTCCTGCTCCAAAAGCACAGAACTCTGCTACCTGAGCTGACGGAGAATCTCTGTTAACTTTCCAGGGCCTATGACACACAGTTTAGCCTTTCTGATTCCATCCAGCAGAGAGTACTGGTGACACACAGTAACCCCAGCCAGTTCGTTATGCTGCTCTTACTGTTCCACACAAAGAATTACACGAAGAGAACGCTACTGTTGCACTGTAAACCCCTTCAAACTCAGGAGATACCAAAATTAAGGCTACCCATTTACCCTTAACTCTGCCCCCTTGTGTGTATGTATTCCAAACCTTCCTTTAATCACATACCATCTGAAACATAATCACAGGAAGATCTTTCTGCAAAGTGTGCAGCTGCCTTTCCTAATCCACACAGGGTGAGTCAAGTGTTCACCAGGAGACTCTTTCTGGGCCAAATTTCAGCTTTCTAGCATCAGCCATTTCAGCTGCTGAAGCTGGTCTTAAAAAGATCACAATCGGGTAAAGGGTCATTCCCCCTACCCCCACCCCATACTCAGAAAGAGACGTACGCTTTTCTCTCAAACTTTCCAGAAAAAAATCACCTTTGAACATAGACCAAAAGATTAAAATTTCAGGCCAAAAGGTGAAAATTTCAGCACATGTTGAGTGAATTTAAGCTGGCACAGGGCTGGGGGCAGGGTTTGGAATGAGTCATGAGTGACTGAAACGGACAGACTAGAATTATGACCTAGTTTCTGATTTTGAAAATATGGACACTTTTGCAGCAATACTTTTGAGGCTTGTGAAATACTGTTACAAAGGACAGCGCTGAGCCGGTGGCCTGGCTGCCAGCCTCTGGCACATCAGCACTGCCAACGCCAAGCATGCCAGGACCATGTGCTAGGTCCCCCAGATCATGAGACTGGCTTTAAACCAGAGATTTAAAACCCATAATGTTCTGGGGTCTGTTTATCTGCTGTCTGGGGTTTGAGGCAGGACGTTTTGTGCTTTCAAGCTTATCTACACAATGGTAAGGGCGAAAAACTTTCGTTTTTTTAAAAAGCCACAAGATTCTCACTGAATCACTTGAATAAGGAGCTGGGGCTTTAAGAAAAACACCAAACAGTACCAGTCTCTCGATAAAATCACTGGAACAGCGTCCTGGGCCGATTTCTCCAAGTGGAGGGTTTTTCCAGTGACTTAGTGAGGTTAGCATGACACGCTGAGCAAGTGTCCTTGTGATGTTCACTTTGAGCAGAAGCACTGTTTGGAGAGTGTGGATGCTCATCGAACTCTTCCTTTCACTCCAGACGCCGTCGGTCACACTGAACGCTCATTCCCCGGACTCTGGTCCTGGTACCCGTACAACAAACGCTGCTCAGCACAGATCTGAATCAGAAACATTTTGTTTACAAAATAAATACAATAAATGTAACTGATAGAACCAATCCCCCCCCCACCTGCTCTGTCTCTCTCACCCCCCTTCCTTCCCTTTCCATTTAGTTGATCCCTGCCTAGTTAACCCCCTCTTCCCCCCCCCCCAAATTGTGGAATGCACGTGATCTCTCTGCTTGTGTGTTACGCCCCTTTCCCCCCTCCCCCGCCCTGCATCTGTTTTATCTATTTGGATTGTAAGTAACTCAGGGTGGGATTATCTACTCCGTGTCTTTTCGGAGCCTAGCATAAAGTTTTTGCTGGTCCCTAGGCACTACCATAATAAACATGGTTAATAATAATAACAACAACAAAACCAGGATCTTTCAAGTGTCCTTAAAGAACCTCTTGGGATGCTGGGATTGTCTCACCTAACCAGCTTCACTTAGCTTCCATGAAAACTCTCAGAGGGACTGAAAACAGAGGGGGTTAGAATGGAAACAGTTTGGCATCCTTAACCATAACTGTTGCCTCTCTCGGCTGCAACCATAGCTGCTGCTGCTGCTCCGTTTCACAGTGCAGGGACAGTCTGTTACTTGGCTCAACTTTGACCCTTAGCTGCAGCTGAGGGTAGGTGTTTGCAAGGACACAGAGCGGCAATCAGGGTTTATTGCTTTCTATGCACCTTGGAAAAAATAACCCCAACTATACATACAATATGATGGGGGCTAATTTAGCTACAACAAGTCAGGAAAAAGATCTTGGAGTCATCGTGGATAGATGACAGATCTCACTGCAGCCTCCCCAAGCCCAGTCATGCCGCTCTTAAGGAATGGGTCTCTTGTTACTTGTCCTCCCACATTACTCACCACATCCTTGTAATCTCGCTTCTTCCAGGACAATTAATCGAGTGGCTAACAATGCCCTGAAGAACATTTCCCCCTCCCCCACCCCTAATCATTATCTCAGCATCACCAACATCAAGCATTTGAAAATTGTGACTCTTCCCCTTCCCCCCATCACAAGATTGTCTTAAAAATCATGAGATATTTAAAAAATAAATAAGTCTGGGGCTCCTTTTTGTTGCCCTTCTGGGTTTTGAGCCTGTAGGGAGTCATGTTTTCAGGCTTTTCTGTGCAATCACAAGGACTAGACATTTACTTTTTTCTTTAATGAAAGCTGTGAGTCTTGCTTAATAACCTGACTCCAGGCGCTGGGGCTTTAAGAACACCACCAAGAATTGCAAGACTTCCAATAATATCATGAGAGTTGATACTGTCCAATTTCAGGACAAGGTTCTGCTCTTGGCTCTCCCCTGATGTTTTTGCCATCCTTGGAGACTGGGGTGATAGGCGAGGTAAGAACCTAAATAAATCCAGATTGGATGTTTTTCTAAATGAACTCCTCTAAGAATTGTATGGGGGCAGGTCTCTGGGCTGTAGGGTGACCAGACAGCAAGTGTGAAAAAATCAGAACAGGGGGTGGGGGGGTAATAGGAGCCCATATAAAAAAAGCCCCAAATATTGGGACTGTCCCTATAACATCGGGACAGCTGGTCACCCTACTGGGTTGTGTTACAGAGGCGGTCGCACTAGATGATCACCCTGGTCCCTTCTGGCCTTGGGATCGATGAAAAAATAGATACACGTGTGACTGCCACTGGGAGAGTGCACCATCAGGGAGAGGTGCCATGTGGAGGATCAGGATGGAACGAAGTAGCATAGGTTGATGGAGTGTTCTTACGCCTTTTGGTAGCTGCTGCTGATGACGTTGCTTGCATTCATTACCGCTGTTTCTTCTCCCTCAGTTACTGTTATCAGTCACAGCTCCAGTCTCCACCATTCTGTCCCGCAGTGATTTACTCCCCTTTTCTTGTACTGCTTCTGTGCAAGGGTCACTGTAATGTACTGTACAGCCACTTGTCGCATGGGCAGGTCACAGTTAGACCCACGCTGTGTCCTGGCAGCGCTATGAGGGTGTGGTTTTAAAGTGAACGTGTTCTTTGCCTCCTGCAGTCGCTGTTTGGAGGTGGATGCTCAGGAAAGTGCGTCGAATGTCGGTGGCATTAAAACTGCTTTGAAGGAAACGTAGGGCCTGATCGGAAGCCCATTGTCTCAGTGTGCAGTGGGTCAAGCCCTTGCTGAGTTGGTTTGCATATGGGGCTTCCAGATTGGAGCTACCTATAGTGAGCTGCAATAGAGTGGCAGTCCCTTAAACTCTGAAAAACGACCCCATAAAAACATCCCCCTGGTGGTCATTGTCATGAAGTGACTCCAGACCGTCTTTGCTCCGGATCTAATACAAAGATCAGTTCAGGAGCTGGTATTCCTGCTGGCTCTGGACTGGCCGCTCTCAGCTGGCAGTTTCCCAAGGGTGGCACAGCAGAAGTGGGCCCCGCGGAGGGGATAGAAAGACGAGGGGAGTGGTCCTACAGCTTGGGGCAGGGAGAGAGTTCCACGTGCTGGTGCTGGCAGGAGAAGCAGATGAGTGGGCAATGGAGCACAGGGCTTTGGGGCGACCCAGTGCGATACGGGAGTGGCTAGGCAGTAGAGACAGAGGCGCGAAGGGCCTTGGAGTGGGGCACTGGAAACTTGTCCTGGTTATGCTGGGGAAGCCAGTGAAGGGCCTGAGGGGGGAGATGGGGGGACACATGGTCAGGGGAACGAGCCAAGCAGATGATGTCAGTAGCAGCATTTTGAATGGGCCCAAGTGGGGGTCGAGGTGGGAGTCGTGGAGGCGAGAGGGGGAGTTGAGGCAGGAGATGCTGAGGGATGGGAGACGTAACCACCCAGGCAGAGAGGAAAGGCCAGATCCTGGCAATGTTGTGAAGGGAGAACCGGCACGATCTGGGCATGGCCTGGCTGTGGGGGCCGAGCAGTTTCCCAGCCTGAGTGCCAGGGAGGAGGGTGGCGACAGAGAAAGGGGAGAGGTGCCAAGGAGCTCAGTTTGGGGATCAGAGTGTCAAGCTGGGCTCCTGCCTCATCCCCAGTACTGAAGGTTGTGCGAGCCGAGTGCTGCCCTCCGTGCTAACTCCACACCGCCATTGTTCTCTGAGGGCTTGTGGGACGGGAACGAGATCTGACCCTGCGGCTGAACGTGGTTAACCGTTGTTTGAATGAGCCAGAATAGAGTCCAGCTCTCTTGTGCTGGCTCCGCAGCGCGAACCGGCGCGAGAGGCACTAAGAACTTACGCTTGCCTCCTGAGTAAACTGCCCTGACTCTGGAGCCATCCCGGGGCAAGTCTGGAGACGGAGGGGCGTCTTTACAGTCGCCTGCTGACGCTAACTGCAATTCGGTAGCAAAGTAGAACGGAAGCCCCACACCCAGTTATCTCACTGCAGCTCTGGTGATGTGCATTGACCACGCTTTTCCAGCGATTCGTTCCGATTGGCTGAAACATCCATCACATGACCAAAAAGAACTTGGAACTGTAGTCTATAAAACCCGGAAGAGTCATGTTAAAAAAATCAATCCCTCAAGCAGTAGTTGGGAGTCTAAGGGTGATTTACTGAGCGTGCTCAAAAACACCAGGCTTCCGGAAACAGAGAGAGCCAACACATGCCCTCTGTTTCTGGGTTTGTAGTTTTATATTAAGCAATAGATAATTATTATTAAAACAGATCGTGCCTGTCTCTTCCCTCCAGGCAATAACCCTTGAGAACGAATGATATTCTCAGCCCTGCCCAAGGGATTTAGACACAGTGAGAATTGGGCCTCTTAACCCCGAGACAACTTTGAAAATATCACCCCAAATCTTTCCTCCAGTGGGGAAATCAGGCCCCAAGCCCTTGGCCTTATGCTGCTGGTGGCGTTTCCATCCTCACTCGTGGTCAGACCGCCCTTGCCTTCAGATGAGATACGTAGCTGGGCCTGCCAGATACCTCCCTTTCCTGGGACAGTCCCGCTGCAGGGGTTCATTTCACAGCTGGAGGTAAGCAGCTTTTAGGGCCTGGCGTGCACCAGTCAAGCACTGGGTGCCTCACTGTGTGGGTGCTACTCAGACCAGCTTTGTGTGCAATTTTGGATGAAACCCAGCCCTGTGCAAAAGGATCAGCAGAAGGCCCAAGCATCACTGAGGTCCTGTTTCAGCCCTGAGCGCGTCCCGAGAGGCGCGAAGCATCCAGAGCTGACATGGGACCTCAGTGGTGCCGAAGCCTCGTGCACTCCCTTCTGAAGCCCCATCCCTGAGCTTTCCCGAGGGCCTCTACAATGGATCATAGGTCTCCTGCTTTTCCTTTTTCATGGAACGTCTGGCTTGACTCTCTGCTCTCTGTTTTCTCTTGTAGGGGTGGCAATAAGCACTTACGCCAAGTACTGTTACAACAAGCTCCAGAAAGCAGCCTTGACAGGAGCAAAGAAGGTATCGTCTGGTCCCTTTTTGCTTTGTTTCTTTCACGTTGGCTTCCGAGCCAGCTGGTATGAGCAAATGTCCGACTGTCATTGAAGCGTGCCCGGGGGGTGGGGGCGTGATAGAACCACGTGGGGGTGGATGGAGTGTGTATTTCTTCCCAGTCCAGGCTGTTTGCTCCCGTGTTCTCTGTCTTTCAGCCTGCTGAGTCTATCCAAAGTCTAGAGCAGGGGTAGGCAACCTATGGCATGTGTGCCGAAGGTAGGGTGACCAGATGTCCCGATTTTATAGGGACAGTCCTGATTTTTGGGTCTTTTTCTTATAGAGGCTCCTATTACCCTCCCACCCCCGTCCTGATTTTTCACATTTGCTGTCTGGTCACCCTAACCGAAGGCGGCACGCGAGCTGATTTTCAGTGGCACTCACACTGCCCGGGTCCTGGCCACCGGTCCGGGGGGCTCTGCATTTTAATTTATTTTTAAATGAAGCTTCTTAAACATTTTAAAACCCTTCTTTACTTTACATACAACAATAGTTTAGTTATATGTTATAGACTTCTAGAAAGAGACCTTTTAAAAACGTTAACATGTATGACTGGCACGCGAAACCTTCAATGAGAGTGAATAAATGAAGACTCGGCGCACCACTTCTGAAAGGCTGCCGACCCCTGGTCTAGGGAGTCCTGCATGTCCTGGAGATGGACTTGGGTAGAAAGATCAGCTCAGTGAGGCGCAATGTTTGTGTTACAGTGAAGGGGGAGAACCAGCAGAGATGGACTCAAATGGAAAAGTCTGCAGCCAGGTCTGGATCTGGAATGAGTGACTCTTCGGCTTGGCCCATTGTAAAAGACTGGGGCAATATTCCGAACTAGATTTCCACCCAGTCTCTTTGTTCTGCATTTGTACCGCACCTGGCCCAGAGGAGTGCTGACCTGTGCCTGGGCTCCGAGGTGCTGCTGTAACACAAATACCTGGGAGTGGTGACTCGAGAGCCCCCCTGTTGTGCTAGACTCTGTGCAGGCACGTGGGGAGAGCCAGCTCATGCCACCAAAGAGCTAATGTGACTAGAGAAGACCGACGATAGGCGGGAGGTGGAATGGTGGCGCAGAGAGGGGAAGTGACTTGCCCGAGGTCACCCAGCAGAGCAGTGTGTCGGAGATGGGAAAAGATGGTGGCTTTGGAGGCTTGATTCAGGCTCAGGCCTGGAGCCCAGACCCCTACCTGAGTCTCCAGTTTCATTTAGGCCAGTGGAAACTGGGGAACTGGAGCTACTTGTAGTTGGGCAACTGGAGCAGCACGTTATGCTGGAGTTCAGGGTTCCCCTAGGCCTTTGTGTCCAGTAGGCAGCAGCTGTATTGGATACAAAGCACCTGCCTCTCCTCTCGCTCCCCTGGCAGTAACTCCACTGACCTAGTTCGAGCAGTGTGTGGGAGCGGAGATTGGGCCCCTAGAGTCCAGCGCTGGGGGGGACCTGATCCTTGAGTAGCCAGTTTTTCCTACCAGCCTGGTGTGAGCACAGCTGGCTTCAGGGCTCTGTGCTTTCCCTGCTGCTCTCTGATCTGGCCCCTTGCCCACCACGTGTCAACTGCAAATGCTGCTTTGCTGTCCAGATGAAAAAACAATCGGAGTTTATTGCTCCCGCTGTTAGTTTATGGCCCCTGTTGTTTTCATGGGAACCGAAAAGCAGGGCAAGTGCGGAGCAGTGGAGTGAAATTTACAGCCTGCTGTAATAGCTGCTTGGGGAGCCAGTGTTACAACCGGGCCTGTGCAGAGGAACGACCTTCCCAAAGCCAGCCACGCCGCTAGGCAGCTCCTACTCACAGCCGGCGCCCGGGGGGGAGCCCAGAGAGCGCATATTGCGAGCGCAGTGCCCAGGGTGCAGACAGCAGCATGCTGGGCCCAGTGGGAGAACCTGCTCGCGCACAGGACTGAGGCCTTGCTTAGCTTGGGCCTGATCTACCACGCATTGAAGTCAGCCAAGTTCCATGGGCATTGGATCGAGACCTGTGGTATGGGAACCCTGCTCACTGCCTTGTGCAGACAGCTCCATTCCTCTGAGCCCTGCCTGAAACCTCTGCAGACCCCACTCGCTGGGGCCAAAACCCACCGGGTCCCACAATGCCCCAGGCCAAAAGGCAGGCGATCGTGGCCGGGTCCCTGCTCAGAGATGGGGCCACAATCCCTAGAGACAGGGCCAGCCCCAGGCACCAGCTTGGCAAGCAGGTGCTTGGAGCGGCCACTCCAGAGAGGGGCGGCAGGTCCAGCTATTCGGCAGCAATTTGGCGGATAGTCCCTCACTCCCGCTCGGTGTCTGGCTGCAGGAGGCTGTGAGGGGTGTGGGTGGGTGACATGGGAGCCCAGGGGGTGTCTGGCTGCAGGAGGCCGTGAGGGGTGTGGGTGGGTGACATGGGAGCCCAGGGGGTGTCTGGCTGCAGGAGGCCGTGAGGGGTGTGGGTGGGTGACATGGGAGCCCAGGGGGTGTCTGGCTGCAGGAGGCCGTGAGGGGTGTGGGTGGGTGACACGGGAGCCCAGGGGGTGTCTGGCTGCAGGAGGCCGTGAGGGGTGTGGGTTGGTGACATGGGAGCCCAGGGGGTGGCTGCAGGAGGCCATGGTGGGTGGAGGGTATTGGAGGCAGCGTTGGGGCTTTTCTCTCTCCCTATCGGGGTTTCCATGGCAGGTTTTATTGCCTAAGCACGTCGCTTACTGGTTTTCTGTCTGGTAGTCCAACCCCCGGCTCAGCCTGACTGATACCGTAGTACACAACGCTGCGTTCAGCTGAATTTCACACACAGCCCATCAGCCAGAGCGCTGACCTGTCTCACTCAGTCCACCTGCTGGAGTCCCATGGAGGAGTTCCCGTGGAAGGGACCGGGACCGAGGCCATCGCCCTAGACCGCGTCCCCCAGTGTCTGAGCACTGGCTAGCCAGACCACCTGGGGCTGGCGGGAGCATGTCGTGGTTCAAGTCCAGGGTTGGTGATAGAGAACCCGAGCCCTCCCACTCCTCTGAGTTCCAACCCAGGGCCCTGGGGCAGGCAGTCCAGGTGTGGGGCCTGGGCCACCAGCCTTCTCCCGGGTCACTTCCTCTTCAGAGGCACGGCAGAGGCCTGCCGAATGGCCTTCAATGCATTCCCCCAGAAGGGGGCTGGAGGTCCCTGCCCCACTGGCAGATGGTCTGCTGTCTCTTCTGCCCTGGCTTGTGGCTCTGTCTTGAGATCAGCTTCAGGGCAGTGCTGGGCTCCTGCGGGCGCCTTGGCACTGACCACTCTGACTGAGCTGTGCTGCCCTTTTAAACGCCCCCTCCATTGAGAGCACGCCCAGCGGGTGCGGCTGGGCAGAGCCTCCTGTGCCCAGAACTGCTCCTTAACCCCGCCCCCCCCCGCCTGACTGTACAGCCCATCACTGGGGTATAATAGCGATCGTGGCCCTTCTGTAGCACCAGCCGATGTGCTCAGAGCGCCGCAGTTACGAACTCAGACTCGGTGGTGGGGAAACTGAGGCACAGAGTGGGAAAGTGACTTAACCACATTCCCACAGCAAGTTGGGCGGCACGGGGAATAGGACCTGATCCCCAGTCCTGTGTCCCCACCCCGACACTCCCCCAGAATTCCCTGAGAGGGCTGCACCTTGGGCTCCCATTCCGCACCAGGAAGCTGAATGCATATGGGGAGAGGCCACTCTAATCCCTTTCCATCTGTTCCTGTCGCACCCAGCTCCTTTTGTGAGCTTAGTGCCGGTGAACGGTGCCAGATTGACAGCCCTGGAGATGACGGCCTCGTGGCCACTGAGCGGGTACATCGCAGCCTGTGGATGCCACCCCTCACCCCCTGCCTGCCCCACATGCCCTAGCCTTGTGCCGCAGCCCCAGGCCCTGGGATGAGAAGAGCCCTCAATCTCTACAGCACGTTCTGTCCTGGGCCTTTCTGCAGAGACTGCCCATAAGGAACTGTGGTGCTGCCAAAACACCATTAGGAATTGGACAGAGGCTCTCAACTAATCATAGGCCATCGAACAGCTGTTGGGTGGTAACAGCTGTCAGCCGCTGGACTGGACCTGGTGACCTAGGGGTGAAAGGCTCTGTGTCCCACTGCCTGTCCCCTCCAATGCAGGGGGCATTATCCAAGAGGCTGTTTTATCTCCTGAAGAAGAGTTGAGCTGGACTCGGTGTTTGCTAACCTAAAAAGTAGGGCAGTGCCCAGGAGACACAGATCTCACTGCAGCCTCCCCGAGCCCAGTCATACAAGACAGACTGGAGCTGGAAAGTCCCAGAAGCGTGTCAGAGACGAATGACGAGTTTTTCTTCCAAGTTCTTGTCTACAGAGAGACCAGAGCATGAGTCATAGGGCAGACTCATTCCCAAGGATTTCAGCACAATGGCAGCATCTCCGGCGGGCAGATGGAGCAGGAGAGGGAAAGAAATCTGGAAAATATTCTCCTCTTCGATTTAAAGGAGAAGAGCCTGGCTGCGTCTCGGGTGGTCTTCCTAGAAAATGCAGTGTCACAGCCAGAGCACCTCCCCACAGAGCGGACAGACAAATGATAAGCCCTGGAGATCCCAAAGGACAGATGTTTGGGAATCCAGATCCCAAAGGCAGCAGCAGCAGTAAGTGCTTTATCTCTAAGGACATTCATATTCTCATGGAAGGTGGGAGGCAGCACTGAGGAGAAATCCACAGATTCGTAGATATAAGACCAGAAAGTAGCACAGTGATCATCTAGTCTGACCTGCATAACACGGGCCATGGGATTTCCTGAATTATTCCTGTTTGAATTAGAGCAGATCTTTGAGAAAAAACATCCTATCTTGATTTCCAGCGACGGAACCCTTGAGAGCATGTTCCAGTGGTTAATTGGCATGATTTAGTTGGTGTTGGTCCTGCTTTGAGCAGGGGGTGGGACTAGATACCTCCTGAGGTCCCTTCCAACCCTGATCTTCTATGATTCTATGAATTACTCTCGCTTTTAAAAATTTGCTACCTTATTTCTAAATTTGTCGAGCTTCAACTTCCAGCCAATGGTTCTTGTTAGACCTTTGCCTGCTACATTGAAGAGCCCTCTGTTGTCACATTTCTGTGCCCTATATAGCTACTTATAGTTGTGATGAAGTCACCAAGGGCTTCTCTTTGTGAAGCTAAACAGATTGAGCTCCTTGCGTCTATCACTATAAGGCAGGTTTTCTAATCTTTTAATCATTCTTGTGGCTCTTCTCTGAACCCTCTTCAATTTATCACCATCTTTTTTGAGCTGTGGACACCAGAACTGCACACGGTATTTCAGGAGTGGTTGCTCCAGTGCCAGATACAGGGGTAAAATAACCTCTCTATTCCTCCTCGAGATTCCCCTGTTTATGCATCAAAAGATCGCATTAGTCGTTCTGGCCACAGCATCACACTGGAGGCTCAAGTCCTGCTGGTTATCCACCATGACCCCCAAGTCCTTTTCAGAGTCACTGCTTCCCAGGATAGAATCCCCCATCCTGTAAGTATGGCTGACAGTCTTAGTTCCTAGATGTATGGATTTACATGTGGCTGTATCGAAACACGTATTGTTTGCTTGTGCCCAGCTTACCAGCTGATCCCGATTGCTCTGTAGAAGTGACCAGTCACACTGTAACAGAATCATCAGAAAAAGAGAAACTCTCCCTTGTCCCTGTGTGAAAATGACTCCAAGAGAGACCAGACCTTTGAGCACGGACCGAGGGCTCCCTTGGTTCCTACTGGGGCTTCTACAAGGAGAAGGCTCTGGAGCACAGAGAGGCATGTAGACAGGAAGCCCCTTTGCGCTACACAAACAAATGCTGCTGTTTGCTACATCTGTGTAAATCCAAAGAGCTGTGTGGACTAGAATGGGATTTACACCCACAGCACTGAGAGCAGAATCTGGCCCACTGTATGATTTAGCCCTGACCAACACGGGAGTGTTTGTCACATCCCAGAGGGGTTTGTAAATGACAGTAATTATAAATGAAGGCTGTGCTCAGAGAACTGCTGGAGCATGCGAGGTACTGATGTAACCAGCTGCCGTCACTCCAGTCCTGGGAGAAATAAACAGCCAGGCAGTCACTAACAAGGAGTAATGTGGGGAATTATGGACAGGACAGTTTAGACTGAAGATCAAGAAAACATCCTGGTGGTTGAGCTCTGCCAGGCTGTGGAGGGATGTGGTGTAAACCTCATCACTAGGGATGTGAAGGTAGGTAGGAAGGACATAGCCCTAGGCAACACACTGTAGGATACAATCCAGCATTGGACTGGCTGATGTTATAGCCCTCATTCATCTCTAACTTCTCTGGTGTTATTCTGCGATGGGGATTTCCCATCGCCAGCCCGGGGCTGTCTCCCTCCTTCATTCTAATGGTTGTGCCAGCTCCTGTCTGGAAGCACCTATACAACCTCACCAAGGAGGCAGGCTTGAGCAGAGAGGCTCTCTCATCGCCTGACTCTCAATTTGCCCTCCTGATTAAAGCATGTCCTCTTGCTCCAGCCACGCTTTGACAACAGCATTGACAGCTTTTCTAACTTAGCGAGTGCCTATCAGTGTCAGCCCAGCATATTAAACTGTCACTGCGAATTTGCATTATCCAAAGAAGGCAGTGGAGACAGAAGGGGTGAGATCTTCTCAGCAACACTTGCTCCCTTCTTCCCAGGGTGAGCTCCCTCACAACCTGGAGTAAGGGAGAGGTGGTGGCATCGAATTCTCCTGGGCAGGTAGGCCTGCTTGGTGCTGACTCCCTGGGGGATGCAGAGCCCCACACTTCCTGAACTGGTCTTTTGCAGCCACTCATGCTAGAGGATTTCATGGACCTTGGAGTGGGCAGGTCCCCTGCCTACTCTCTGGTCCTCTTCCCATTAGTTCAAGCACAATAGCACAGGCTATTTCTTGCCATGTGATGGGATTTTTCAACCAGTCATGAATCAGGAGTGAGGGAGCCTCACGTGGGATAGCAGAATCGCCAACCCCTAGTGTTCAAAACTCAGGAGTCAGACCCAGAAAATGGGACTTGTAAAGACTCAGAAACCTGGAGTGGGGTCCTTTTAGTTGCCTTCAGGTTTCTGAGCCTTTACAAGTCCCATTTTCAATCTGTGCTCTGTAACTTCCCGCGCTATAAAAACAGAAAACCCAGTAATAGTGGGGGATTTCAGCTGTCCCCATATTGACTGGGAACATGTCACCTGAGGATGGGATATGAAGATAACATTTCTAAACATCATTATTGACTCTTCTTGGAGCAGCTGATCCTGGAACCCACAAGCGGAGAGGCAATTCTTGATTTAGTCCTAAGTGGCTACAGGATGTGGTCCAAGAGGTAACTGTAGCTGAACCTCTCAGTAATAGCAACTGTAATGTAATTAAATTTAACATCCTTGTCGGAGGGAAAATACCAAAGACACCCACCACAGTCGCATTTAACTTCAAAAAGGGGAACTACACAAAAATTAGGAGACTAGTTAAACGGAAATTAAAAGGAACAGTCGTAAGAGTGAAATGCCTGCAAGCTGCATGGAAATTTTTTAAAAACACCATGATAGAGGCTCAAACTATATGTATACCCCAAATTTAAAAACAAACAAACAAGAGGAACAAAAAAATGCCACTCTCGCTAAACAACAGATTAAAAGAGGCAGCTAGAGACAAAAAGATCTTTTAAAAATTGTAATTCAGATCCTACTGAGGAAAATAGAAAGATGCATAAACTCTGGCAAGTTATGTGTAAAAGTATAATTAGGCAGGCCAGAAAAGAATTTGAAGAGCAACTAGCAAAAGACACTAAAGCTAACAGCAATTTTTTAAAGTACATCAGAAGCAGGAAACCTGCCAAACTATCAGGAGGCCACTGGATGATCAAGATGCCGAAGGAGCACTCCAGGAGGACAGAGCTGTTGGGGAAAAACTAAATGAATTCTTTTTATCGGTCTTCACTGTAGAGGATGTGAGAGAGATTCCCACACCTGAGCCATTGTTTTTAGGTGACAGATACGAGGAACTGTCCCAGACTGAGGTGTCAATAGAGGAGTTTTAGAAACAAATTGATAAATTAACAGTAGATGGTATTCATCCAAGAGTTCTAAAAGAACTCCAATATGAAATTGCGGAACTGCTAACTATGGTATGTAACCTATCGCTTAAATCAGTCTCTGTACCAGTGACTGGAGGATAGTTAATGTGATGCCAATTTTTACAAAAGGCTCCCAGTTATATTGTATGAGTGCTGGAGCCAGCCACTCATGAATTACACTACAGAGCAAAACCGCCAACTCCCAGTCCCAGACGTTCCCCAGCAATGTGTGTCTTGTACTGCCCAGCTCTCTCCTGGACAACACAAGCTCATATAAAGTCTGTCAACTGATTAATACAAAATGATATGTACAAATCCTGCCATCCCAAATGGAGTTTCCCAAATACTTCAATCCAAATACACCGGTTTAGATAAATCAGTAAAACAAGTTTATTAATTACAGAAAGAGAGATTTTAAGTGACTACAAGTAATGAGGCATAAAAGTCAGAATTGGTTACGAGAAAACAGAAGTAAAACGCAAATTTGGGGAGTCTAGCCTCTGGCTCTGCCCTTTCTGCCCATGCCCCTGGAGCCCCGAGCCCTCCCACTCCCCCCTGGAGCCAAAGCCCCCCCAACGTGATGTGCCTCCCCAGACCCCAAGCCACCCCGTGGGAAAAGCTCTTATCTCTTCTCTTCCAGAAGAAGGTGAGTTTTTGATATGCCCCCATGCAGGTTCCGGGGCAACTGAGGGAGATTACTGATGAACCCGGGAAGCTGAATAACACATACTGCCTCCTCAATCACCCCAAAACCTGCATAGGGCATAATAATAAGCAAAAACTTCCACGCCAAACCTGCAACTGGCATCCGGCGGCAGTGGCTGTGCCAGGGAAGGCGGAGGGCCTGTTATACCCACCACCCATGTTTACATACAATGTTGCCACACACATTTTACCAGGACAATAATGATCAGCAAATTATGAGTTTTCAAATGACACCTCACAAGGCATATTTTGTACAAAATGTATCATCCTGTAAAAAGGGTGAATATAAGGGTATAGTCTGTCACACTAATCTATTAGAATTTTTCGAAGCTGTCAACAAACGTAGACAAGAGTGATCTAGTCAATATAGTGTACTTGGACTTTCAGAAAGCCTTTGACAAGGTCCATCATAAAGACTCTTAAACAGAGTAAGCAATTGTGGGATAAGAGGGAAGGTCCTGTCATGGACAGTAAATGATGAAAAGATAGGAGTCAAAGGGTAGAAATAAATGGTCACTTTTCACAGAGGTAAATAAAAGAGAGGTAAATAACAGGGATCTGTATTGGGACCAGTGCTGTTCAACATATTCCTACGTGATCTGAAAAAAGGGATAAACAATGAGGTGGCAAAGTTTGCAAACAATACTGCATTACTCAAGATAGTTGAGTCCAAAGCTGACTGTGATGAGTTACAGAGGGATCTCATTAAATTGGGTGACTGGACAACAAAATAGCAGATAAAACCTAATGTAGAGAAATGCAAAGTAATGCACATAATCCTAACTATACATATAAAATGACGGGGTCTAAATTAGCTGTTACCGCTCAAGAAAGAGATCTTGGAGTCATTGTGGATAGTTCTCTGAAAATAGCTGCTCAATGTTCAGCGTCACTCAAAATAGTGAACAGAAAGTTAGGAACCATTAGGAAAGGGACAGATAAAAAAATCATAATGCCATTATAAAAATCCATGGTATTCCCACACCTTGAATACTGTGTGCAGTTCTGGTCACCCTCTCTCAGAAAAGATATATTAGAATTGGAAAAAGTGCAGAGAAGGACAACAAAAATGACTGAAGGTATGGAACAGCTTCCATATGAGAAGAGATTGAAAAAACTGGGACTGTTTAGCTTTGAAAAGAGATGACCAAGGAGGGATAGAGGTCTGTAAATTCATGAATGGTGAGAAGATAGTGAATAAGGAAGCATTATGTATCCCTTCACATAAACACAAGAACCAGGGGTCATCCAATAAAATTAATAGGCAGTAGTGTTTTTTTTTTTTTTTAAAGAGGAAGGACTACTTCACACAACGCACAGTCAACCTGTGGAACACGTTGCCGGGGGATGTTGTGAAGGCCAAAAGTATTACTGAGTACAAAAAAGAATGAGACAAGTTCTTGGAGGATAGGTCCATCAATGGCTATTAGCCAAGGTGATCAAAGATGCAACGCCATGTTCTGGGTGTCCCTAAGGCTCTGACTGCCCAAAGCCGGGACTGGACAACAGGGGATGGATCACTCAATAAATTGCCCTGTTCTTTCCATTCTCTCTGAAGCCTCCGGCACCAGCCACTATAAGAAGACAGGATACTGGACTAGCTGGATCATTGGTCTGACCCATTATAGCCATTCTTATAAAATGTGGCAGAGGGTAATCCAGGAACATCAGGACTTCAGAAGCTGTGGATGGGTCTTTCCAGTCCCCTCGAGGAAGGTCCTGCAGAAAGAGAGAATGTGACTGGAATGGAAATAATAAATAGGAAAGTGCCTTTCCTTCTATTAGACAAAATAGTGGAAGCAGGTGCTCTGCCCTTGCTTGCCACGACTGATTTTTCACTTCTTGATTATAGCTTTCAATGAATACATATATTTTTCATGCCTTAAGCACAGGACTAGAGTTATAATTGCTTTTTGAGAGCAGCACAGACTGTGAGGTGCCTGAGACAACGGGTGGTTTTAACCCTTTGTGAACAGGATTTCCGACTCCCTGGCAGTGAAATTGACTCAAACTCAAGCCCCAGGCACCACATATGCCCTGCTGCAGTCCACTGAAGCGGGACGTGTGTGGTGCCTGGCTCTTGTATCTGTCCCCCCCTCCCTCCTCCTGCACTGGGGTCATTTTCACCCGAGAATCAACCGAGCACAGCTGCAGCTGCTTCCCAAACAAAACCAATTAGATTTTTATTTGTAGCTCGGATTTCAATTCAATTAAACCCCAGCACAGTGATAATCGAAGTTACCAAGCACTGAAATAAAACTTTCCACAATTAAGCATTACAAGGCGCCCGTCAGTTCCTCGTTACTTGCTCATTAGGAAAGTTGTTTTCCCCCATCTGGTGCGCTTAGACTATTTACAGCTTCTAAAGGAGCAACTCTTTCTCCCCCATTAGAGTAGCAATTCTTATTAAGGATGGAAAGTCCAATAGCAAAGCTGTACGGACTGCAGAGCTGCCTCGTGTAGGGGAAGAACTAACCCCACACCATCATTACATTTGGTCGTGTCTAGAGGCCCCACGGTGCTAGGTGCTGTACAAACATAGTAAAATACAATCCCTGCTCCAAAGACAAGACAGATACAGGGCGGGAGGAAAGGAGTGTTCTTGTTCCTGACTTACCGGTGGACAGCTGAGACACAGACAGAGCAAAGTGACCTTCCCCCAGGCACATAGAGAGCTGGGAACCGAACCCAGGACTCCGTCTTCACTGCAAGCTCGTCCTTCCTCTAGTGTCTGTCATTAGAGCTCAGTGTCCCTCGTTTTCCAACACTAGAGATGCCTAAAAGTTGCTTAGCTGAGAGATGCCCTGGCCACTTGCCAGGAGCGTGCGCTTCTGCCTGAGCCTGCGGGCTGCCTTAATTTGCACCCCACTGCTCCCCCACTGTTCTGGCAGTCAGGAAGGGCCAGGGTGTAGGGCTTCAGAAAAGCAACTGACGGAATAAAGAAATCCCAATACGCTTAACAAACCTACTGTTAACCTGGGCTATGTAAACAAGCTCCAAGAATAGAAACGCAGGCCGAAAGCTGGCAGCAGGGTGACGGCTATGCAGCTTACCGCATGGAGTGCAGCCTGTATGATGACCTGCCTCATGGGCCGGTGGCGTACGTGTGCATTCCCTGCAAGCAACTCACGGCCCTCAGAGACAAAGTACAGCGCTGGAGGCCAGAGTGACTGAACTGGAGCAGCAAAGGGGGACACAGAGGTACATAGAGGAGACTTTCAAGGACAGGGTAGAGGGGTCCCATCTCCTGTCCGAGAGCCCGTGCACTGTTGAGGAGGATGAAAGTCTCAGGGCAGGAGCACATCAAACTGGAGAGGAAGGAAACAGTCCCATAGTTGGGACCCACCTTCCACGTGATGTCAGGAGATCCTCTTGCCCTGAGGATACCCCTCCAGGGCAGGGACTCCAGTTATTAAAAAGAGACAGGAAACAGCAGTGGGGGTTTCGATTATTAGAACGAAAAGTATTATTTACCCTTTCCCACAATACAAAAACCAGGGGTCACCCGATGAAATACCGGTTTAAAACAAACAAAAGGAAATATTTTTTCACACAACACACAATTAACCTGTGGAACTCATTGCCATGGGATGTTGTGAAGGTGAAAAGTGTAACTGGCTTCAAAAAAAGAACTAGATAAGTTCACTGAGGATAGGTCCATGAGTGACTATTAGCCAAGATGGTCAGGGATGTAACCCCATGCTTGGGTTGACCCTAAACTTCTGACTGCCAAAGCTGGGAGAGGAAGACAGGGGTGGATTGCTCCAAAATTGCCCTGATCTGTAACTCCCCCTGAAGGTCTGCTACTGGCCTCTGTCAGCAGACAGGATCCTGGGCTCAGTGGACCGTTGGGCTGACCCAGTATGGCCATTCTTATGCCCCAGTACATTGACACAGGCTATTTTTCCTCATTCCCCTCCCCTCCCCAAGAGCAGAAGGATA
This sequence comes from Malaclemys terrapin pileata, assembly GCF_027887155.1. Lineage (NCBI taxonomy): Eukaryota > Metazoa > Chordata > Testudines > Emydidae > Malaclemys > Malaclemys terrapin. Next base: position 3,515,796 of record NC_071506.1, on the reverse strand, counting down.
CTGCTGTCACAAGCTGTGCTATGTCATGGCACTTTATACCGTGATACCAATGGGTCCTGCACTCAAAGTACGATAGGGACGACGCTCTTTTGTCCCTAGGGAGGCCCTGTAATCACTTTGGATATGCGTGAATGCTGTGGCATGTACAATAATCTGCAATACAATATACGCCCTGCAGAGAGGACATGCCCAGTGCTGTCTGTCACAACTTCCTCTGTACTGAAAAACAGCGGATAATCCTTCACAGGAACGGTGGTGAGCTGGCGAGGAGTGGGTGGGGAACAGCAAGGATTGCTCGTGTCAAAGCACAGCGCTGGGTGTGAGCATTGGAGCCCAGTTGTACAGGCTTTCCTGGGATTGGCCGTGGAAGCCTGGGCCAGAGGAAGGATAGTCTTGCGGGTGCCCCATGGCATGGGCTGCAGGACACATGGATTCAGTTCTCAGCCCCCTGCTTTTCTGTTTGACCTTGGGTGTGTCACTTAATCTGTGTCTGTCTGTAAAATGGGGAGAATAATGCTCACAAGGACGTTCTGAGGCCAAGTTAATGAATATGGCGAGGCCCCCTGGTAGTCCATAGTAGAGGGCAGGAGAAGATCAAGACTGAGCCACATGGCGCTTTCCCAGAGTACGTCTGTAGGGACCTGCTCCCAGAATGCCCTGCTCTAAGCGTTTTTCCTTATTCTTAATCTCAGTTCCCAGCCAGAGGCCCAGCAAGGAATCTGCAGGCATCACATTTTATTCTCCCCACTTCCCAAGTGGTTAAAATCACTTGGCCTTTGGCTTCTTCACATCACTCATGGAGTGTTATAAACAACTGAACAATCTCACGAGCAGCCGCCCCGTTTCAACTAGAAGATGTCATTGCAGTGAACTGTCTAATGGCAGATGAATAACGAGCAGGGGCTGGAGGAATGGGGAGAGTCAATCAGGGCTGCATAACGCTCTGCATTGGCAAAACAGAGCTTTCCTACAGCGTCCCAGCTGTGCTGTGAAACACCGTCCTGCCAGACCACAGAGAACAGCAGTGTGCCGGGCATTAGTAACAAACAGAGTTGCCCATAAAATATGAAAACCTCATGTGATATTTCTAATGCTAATGAGCTTACATGTATAGCGCACCTGTCACCCAGAGGGGAGTCAAAGTCAGGACAAACTTACCAAGCAGAAACATGTACACAGATCACTTCATCCACCACTGAAATGCAGCCACCTCTGGAAAGGAACAAAGCAGCTGCTTGACAGCGCACAACAAATGTTATACAACGTTGTGAGACAAGACTAACGTAGCCCTTTAAAACTGCAGGGGGAATCTAGGTGAGCAGAGTACCCCGTGTGGCCAAGACACCTGGGTTTACATTCCAGTCCTTGTGAGAGGTGCCACAAGTGGTCAGGGCTTCCTTTCTAAAGCGCATCAAAAGATTGCTTCCAGCAGCACAGCTCCTCTGAGCACTCTGCCGAGGCATTGGTTCAGGGCTCAGCCGGGGAAGACCACCACCTGCTGATTCACCACAGCCCGGGATCCTTTCCACCCGATAGAGAGGGTGAGGGGGAAGACCACTGGCTAGTGACACAGGAACGTTTCCTGTAGCAGCCTGTGTTTTGTGGCAGTCTCCCATCCCAGCTCCAACACCCGTGCCCCCGTTTAGCTTAGATCTGACTAGGTTATGGCACGTAGGCATAGAGCTGCATAGAAAATGCACAGCCTTCAAACATATAAAACTGCAAGCAAAGGGAGTGGGCAGCCTCACTATACCGGTACCTCTGATACACGGGTGCCCACGTCATTCTGCCTGCCTTGTAACACCTTCCCCCCGTGCAGCATGCAGTTTCTCTGCCTGTACATGTCGCTGCTAGGAACAGGCAGAGAGAGCTTCTACTTTAGCGTCCATCTAGTGTATTACTACCACGTTTTCCATGGCTGGGGCAGTGGATTCTTACCCAAGTGCCTAATGGAGAGTGGGGTGCAGAGCAGGGATGGGCTGATACCCCAGTGATTATCACCTGTCGGGGGCAGGCACTGAATGGAATGGCAGAGATAGGATCGACATCCAAGTGATGGGGTTACCATTTGTTGATAGTGCCCAGCTTGGGGAGGGGTGACCTGCTGGATCATAGAATCATAGAATCATGGAATATCAGAGTTGGAAGGGACCTCAAGAGGTCATCTAGTCCAACCCCCTGCTCAAAGCAGGACCAATTCCCAGCTAAATCATCCCAGCCAGGGCTTTGTCAAGCCGGGCCTTAAAAACCTCCAAGGAAGGAGACTCCACCACCTCCCTAGGTAACGCATTCCAGTGTTTCACCACCCTCCTAGTGAAATAGTTTTTCCTGATATCCAACCTGGACCTCCCCCACTGCAACTTGAGACCATTGCTCCTTGTTCTGTCATCTGCCACCACTGAGAACATCCGAGCTCCATCCTCTTTGGAACCCCCCTTCAGGTAGTTGAAGGCTGCTATCAAATCCCCCCTCATTCTTTTCTTCTGGAGACTAAACAATCCCAGTTCCCTCAGCCTCTCCTCATAAGTCATGTGCTCCAGACCCCTAATCATTTTTGTTGCCCCCCACTGGACTCTTTCCAATTTTTCCACATTCTTCTTGTAGTGTGGGGCCCAAAACTGGACACAGTACTCCAGATGAGGCCTCACCAATGTCGAATAAAGGGGAATGATCACGTTCCTTGATCTGCTGGCAATGCCCCTACTTATACAGCCCAAAATGCCGTTAGCCTGCTTGGCAACAAGAGCACACTGTTGACTCATATCCAGCTTCTCGTCCACTGTGACCCGTAGGTCCTTTTCTGCAGAACTGCTACCTAGCCACTCGGTCCCTAGTCTGTAGCAGTGCATGGGATTCTTCCGTCCTAAGTGCAGGACTCTGCACTTGTCCTTGTTGAACCTCATCAGGTTTTTTTCGGCCCAATCCTCTTTCCGGCCCTGGATCCCCGCCTGCTTTTGAATTCTCATGCTGCAGCAGTTGCTATTGGCAGGAACACCTGGCTTTCACATAACTCCTCGCCATAGAGCTCAATGTGCGTTTCAGGTATCCTCGCTTTATGGACAGGGTCATCTAGGCCAGTGGTTTTCAAACTTTTTTTCTGGCGACCCAGTTGAAGAAAATTGTTGATGCCCATGACCCAACGGAGCTGGGGATGAGGGGTTTGGGGTGTGGGAGGGGCTCAGGGCTGGGGCAGAGGGTTGGGGTGCGAGGATGAGGGCTGCAGGGTGGGGCCAGGAATGAGGGGTTCATGGTGTGGGAGGAGGCTCAGGGCTGGGGCAGGAGATTGGGGGGCAGGAGGGGGGGCAGGGCTCTGGGCTGGGGGTGCAGGCTCTGGGGTGGGGCCAGAGATAAGGGATTTGGGGTGCAGGAAGGGGCTCTGGGTTTGGGGAGGCTCAGGGCTGGGGCAGGGGATTGGGGCGCGGGCTTACCGATAAGTGGTACAGCGGGGGTGCTAAGGCAGGCTTCCTGCCTGTCCTGGCACCGCGGACCGCGCTGCGCCCCGGAAGCGGCCAGCAGCAGGTCTGGCTCCTAGGTGGGGCTCTCGCCCGCAGGCACTGCACCCAGTTCCCATTGGCCGGGTGTCGAACAGGTAGGGATTAGCCTTCATTAGCCGGGAAGCACCGCCGATGGGACTTTTAACGGCCCAGTCAGCAGTGCTGACCAGAGCAGCCGCGATCCAGTGCCTTCCATTCTGCGCCCCAGTCCTGGGTCGCGACCCACAGTTTGAAAAGCACTGATCTAGGCCAGTGGGTCTCAACCAGGGGGACATACATCAACTCAGCTAAAGATTTACGCAGTTTTACAACAGGCGACATGAAAAGCACTAGCGAAATCAGGACAAACTCAAATGTCAGACACACACTGACTGTTTATATGGCTCTCTGTACTATACACTGACATGCAAGTACAATATTTATATTCCAATTGATTTATTTTATAATGATATGGTAAAAATAAGAAAGCCAGACATTTTTCAGTACTAGTGTGCAGTGACACGTTTGTATTTTTATGTCTGATTTTGTAAGCAAGTAGTTTTTAAGCGAGGTGAAATTTGGGGTACGCAAGACAAATCAGACTCCTGAAGGGGGGCCAGTGGTCTGGAGAGCCACTGGTCTAGGCACAGAGAGAGGAAGTGACTTGCCCAAGTTCACACAGCAAGTTAGTGGCAGAGTTAGGAACAGGATCTTGGCCTCAGGAGTCCCTGTCTAGTGCCTTCTACTCTTCTCCACACCTGTCTGTACCTAGCAAGGCAGTTGGGTCCTCATATCTCTATGCCTTTGTCACCTTGCCGTTGGGCTGGTGGAATGGGATCCATATGGCGCCACACTTTCCAGCAATCTGGAAATCACAGCTATTGCTAAGAGCATGTGACATATGAGCTTTGGGACCGGCACTGGTTGTCAGCTGGTATGTGGGGGAGGTCAAGGGGTTGAGGGTGAACTAGCAGTGCCTGATCGGTTTGGGTCCTACTTACCTGAGCTGATGCCCACCTTGGTTCACTAGATCCAGTGACCTTCTGAACAGGCTGGAGGATTCCCATTTGCCCAGGCATATACTGGGAAATTGGCGGGGGCTGGGGGTGAGTGGGCCATGAAAGGAGGAGGTTCTGGTGGAAGCCAGGCCGATGGGGGGCGGGGAGGGGACACTGTCCAGGAGGCCTGTGTTTCAGATCTCATGGCTCTGTTCAGTATCTTGGTAAAGTGTGTGTGTGTCCAATGCGTGTAACACCGACGGCATGAGGCAGGCGCAAATGGAAAAATCCAAATAAATAAATAAAATGCAATAATTGAAAGTCTGCCCTTGCCAATTCTCACTGCTTCCTCCAGTTCCCCAGGATGTGAAAAAAACAAGATTAGGGTCTATCCAACCTGAACTTTCCTTTGGAAATTTCAAGCCTTGATAAGAGGCGCATCTGAGGCAGGAAATTGTGTTCCCTGAAAATCCCAGAGTGCCGATGATGAGAACTGGGCCTCCTGGGTCTGGCCCGTAGCACGGCCCCCACTCTTCAGTTCAGTTTTGATTTGATTTATTCTATGCCCTTCTGAATTACCCCATTGACAAACAGCATCCATGAAAATCAACCCAGGCAGTACATCTGTGAGCTATTAGCAATGGACTGGAGAATGACTGTGCTCATAAAAACGAGTCACAGGGGCTCTGTGTCATGGGCCTATAGCAATGGGGTGCAGAGCATTTCTTCTCCGTGTCGTGGGGTCAAATCCCATCCAGGTGAGAGTGACCAGCAGCTGCCATCTGACGTCTGTTGGGTGGAATGAATTTGGTGGGTCTCATCCAGATCTCAGTGGCAGGAGTCCACATCACAGAAGCCACCATCTCTGTTAGCACCATTAGCTCCCTTGTGGGCAGTGTCAGCAGAAAGGTCAATGAATAGGCCACAGAGGCTGAGCTGTTCTGCCCTTTGTGGTGGTCCGTCCAGTGCACGGGTGAAGCATACTGGTGCGGTGTGTGTATGGAAGGTCTGTCAGGACTCAGCCCATGTTCTCCCTGCTCAGTCCCCAAAGCTGCTAACGTGGCACTTTTCCCCAGCCCTTTAAATTCCCCTGCAAACATTTATGTGATTGTAGATGTTTGTAGCATTCATTTTGCAGGCTGAGGGCCAGCTCCATCCCATGTGATCTGAGGCACGGTCGGAGCACGAGGATGTTAGCGCACAGAGTGGAGAGGAGTTTGTGAGCCAGCTGCAGATGTCTGACTAACCTCTCTGCTGAGTGAGCTCCCCTGGGCTGCATTACAGTAATCCAACCTTCACGTGACCAATGCCAAGCTGTTGGGTGATAAGATCAGCCGGTGGGAGACGGGGATATAACCTGGCTGCGTGTCCCAGAAGGTAGGATCCTCTTCTTGCCACAGCTGGCATCTGAACTCCAGTGGGTGAGAAAGACCTTGAAAGAGCCCAAGAGGAAGGATGTCGAAAGTGGGCAGCTCCATGGTTTCCAATGGGCATTTTCTAGTCATCCAGTCCACGGAAAGATCTCAAAGGACAAGAATAGACAGCTGGCCTCTGTGCGTAGCTAGGTCATGGCCAGCTTTACAAGGCGTGTCTCAGCATGCTGGCCAGGCCTGAAACTCAGCTGGCATTTAGGAAAGGAATCAAATAATGTGCTCGAGTAATTGCAGCATGCCCAGACTCTACCTAGAATAGATGGGTTGGGGGTGTCATTAGGACATTGGGATACGAAACGATTTCATGGCGGAAGCATCACCAGAACAATTTGCAGGTGCTAATGACCACGCTAACCTTCCTCGAAGAGGCCCCTTCATTTCCACAAACACCGGCACCATCCATGGTTACCCAGTCGTGTACAATCAGTCCTGAGGGCCACCAGGCCAAGGTGCCTCTAGTGAGACACAAAGCAGTCATTACCTTCCAGTGCCCCGCAAGGGCGGACGGTTTTGTGGTTAAACACAGGACTTGGGAAGTCCTGAACGTCTCTCTCACTGTTAGGGTAATGCAGTGGGAACTCCGACTCGCCATCAGTGGATCGCACTGCCCTGTCTCCCGGGAAGCTTGTACATGCTGTGAAGAGCTCCGAGGAGAAGTGCTATGGAAGAGCAAAGCACCGATAGCAGCTCGGGCAGCCTGAGCATTGCCATAACATCTTTGTGGGACGTCCAGTCCTTTCCCGTTCGTTTGTTTCTCCCATGAGAAGTGGCCCCGTTGCTCACACTCGTATGGTGTGACGTCTTCATTCTGCCATCAAAGGTGCAGCAGGCTTGTAAGCGTGTCCATCACTAGAGCAGACAGACCCAGTTGCGAACGGATATGGCTTCGCTGAGGGCCTGCTCTCTTGTCAGTCCCTGGTCAGCTGGCCAGTGTGCTCAATGTCAGTGCCTCTTCGTAGCACTGTTAACTAAGTGGATGGGTCCCGCTCCTGCAGTCCCTTAGCACTGATCCTGCCCAGCTCTTCCCAGGCTGTCCATGTCCCCCTGAAATCAGTGTCAACCCAGCTCATTCAGGACTAATCGAGACTTGGAGGAGTTAACACACTGGGGACTTGGCTGCCTTGCTTCCGTCTCTCCCCCCAGCCTCTGATGATAACTGGGTAACAGCTGCTACGACTAGAATGACTGGCCACTGACACATGGAGGGGAAAGAATCCAGCTTGGGCGTCATGTGCCAGGCTGTGCCTCCGGGACAGCTTGTAGGACTCCAGAAAATCAATACATTGTGGTTGGCAAACTGAGCAGTGGTTGTTGGAGACCCAGAAAGAGCGGAAGTGTGAGCCCTTGTTTATGAGGCTCTCTGAGGGATCCTTCTCAGCAGAAGGACACTCCAGTTTTCATACAGACATCCAGCCAGCTCCGCTGCACACGAGGCCTTTGCAATTAGAATGAAATTTGCCATGATTCCGGCCATCAAGGGCTGATTTATGTTAAATATCCTGTTGACCTTTGAAATCAAACACAGAACTGATTCAAGGAACAGCCGCCCCGGCTGGAAACAAAGCGCAGCAGCTGAAAACAAAATGGGTGGCTTTGAGCTCGGAATAAACGGCCTGCCGGGGCTTGTCCTTTTGCCTTCCGTTCTGTAGAACAGCTCAGACTCCAGCACGCTCCGGCGGCGTCAGCGTCCTGCCCGCACAATGGTACGCTCAGGAAAGCCCCCTAAAGCTGGGAGGACTTTGGCTCTCTGGTTTGATCGCCAAACTAGGGTCCAGCTGCAAAGCCTGGGGGGAGGCTGAGTCTGGATCCCGTGCTTGGGGGGGGTCCAGATCTGGGGGGTTACTCCAAGCCCATCTCTAGTGGAGTTTTGATTCACATTCTCTCCCACCCCCCAAAAATAGTCATTGTGCTGAGCAGAGTGGTTGCAGGTTTTCTTTTCACACTAGACCAGCAAACGTGTGCTCTCTGCTGCTGGCCTTGCTCCCCAGGAAGCCTTTCAGGGCATTGCTTTGATCTGCTGTCGACGGGATTCCTGTGACATCAGCAATGCCGGCGTAGCGCCGGGTGTGCGGCTTTGAGGGCGTCTCTAATGATTTTGCCCCGGAGCCAGTTGGACAACTGCTCGCTGAATTTCAGTGCGTTTCCTCTTCCATCAGCACAGCACCATGGCTCGGGTCTGTCATCTCTTCCTGCCTCTCCTAGCCACTCACGTCTTCTTGGGGCATATGGGGACTTGGGAGCCTCCTGCCAATATTGAGCTATCTCTTGTCTGCTTGTGGAACCGGGTGCCAGGCCTTAGAAAGAGAGCTTTTGAGTCACGTACAGTAAGAGGTTGGCCCAGATGAACGGGTTTGTGGAGCTCACACAGCGTTCAAATACCAGTTCTCTTAACCCGAACAGTCAGTTATCTGTAAGTCAGGAGTGTCCCCACTCAGTTCTGACTGCTGAGCAGGAAGCCATCGCACTCATGAAGGGCCCAGTCCCGCAAGCCGCTGAGTCCACTGACTCCAGCAGGACTTGGTACATCAGCGGGATCAGGCCCAGTCCATCTGGCACCCATCACCGGAACATCTGAGCATCTCCTGATCCTCACAGCCCCCTGAGAGGGAGGGAAGTGCTGTTACCCCCACTGTACACATGGGGAGCTGAGGCCCAGAGGCCCAGGTATTTAGGCTCCTAACTCCCTTTGAAATCAACGGGGTTACTCTTAGATTGGGTGACCATATGTCCCATTTTGGCCGGGACAGTCCCATTTTTAAGCTTTGTCCTAGTCATCCTGACTTTTGTTACATTTGTCCCATTTGTTCTTTGCAACTGATCAGTGGGGAAGAGCAAACAAACAAACGCCCAGTTTACCAAAAGAGTTGGGGGCGCAGAGGAACGTCACGGGGGGGGGGAGGGAAGGGAGCGATGCAAGGTGCCAAGCAGTGGGGCTCAGGGCTCAGTCCCAGCTGGTGCCGATCTTGGGGTGGTCAGCCCCAGGTGGTGTGGAGGTTGGGGGGTCCAGCCCCAGCCATAGGTGGGAGGGGACTCGGGGTGGTCAGCCCCAGGTGGTGTGGAGGTTGGGGGGTCCAGCCCCAGCCGCGGGTGGAAGGGGACTCGAGGGGATCAGCCCAAGCCGTGGGCGGCAGAGGGCAGCTCAGGCGAGCCCCAGCCGTCCCAATTTTTCTTTAGGAAATATGGTCACCCTACTCCTAAAGTAAGTTACTACTCAAGAGGAGGGAGGCCATAGTTAGATTGCAGCAATGCGGGGGCCTGAGCCTGCAGCCTCTTCACACTCAGAGCGAGAGATTGGTGGTGATTCCGACAGGGCCTCTTGCACTGCCCTGCCCCCACCTGGGTAACTTTTTGTCCTTCTGTTTTATTGTGCTGCTTCGAAGTGTATCTGTGGTGTGCAATACACGCCCGGCTCTCCAGAGCTGCGCGGCCTGACACCAGTCCAGCCTGGCTCCATAAGTCAGGAGTCTGTGGGCTTTGGTTCTTTGACTCCCAGTTTACCGGCAGCCTTCAGCTCCCCGGGGCTGGACGCAGATCTCGGCTGCTGTGGAGTTTACAGCCTGGGCAGGAGCGGAGCACAAGCACTTCGCACTCATTGGGGCTGAAGCTTGAAGACTCCCGGTGACACGCTGGTGATTGCTAGGAGGGCTGGATGATCAGAGGAATCCCCTGCTCTCTGTGAGGAGGAGTTACAGCCAGGTTTGCACTGCACTGCTCGGGGAGTCTGTTCCCAAAGGGGGCGCAGGCCGTTTGCCCTCTCGCTCTGTTACTGGCTACCAGCAGCGCTGGCTGGGACTTTCGTCACGGCAAAGTCAAAAGGGCAAAGTCTGTGGAAACAGGCTGATGGAAAACCTCAACCAGTGGTAGGCCATGTGCTGTGCCCACGGTGATCTCCTGCGTTTCCATCCTAACCATAAGTAGCGTTTCCAGCACAGGATTTATAATGGACCTCTATAAACCACAGCCCAGCTCTTTAAATACAGCTCGGCCTAAACCAAGCCCCCAAATCCAGAAACCCCGTTCTCTGGAAACAGCTGAACCTGGAGCTGGACCTCTGCAGCTTGGACCCACCTGTTAGAATTTAAACCGGGCTGGGAGGGGGAATTCGATACCCCCATTGGGGTATTAAGGCTCTCCCTGAAAACCCAGGGGCTGTACTCCCTCCTTACCACAGTGTGTCACTGAGGTCCAGCTCCCTGGGTTATCCGTGCAGTGCCGATGGTGTGCAACTGCCCATCACAAGCGTCCAGCCCATTCCCTCGCTCACTTGTCCCTCAACTTCTGGTGCTCGCTGGTTTGTTATTGTAGGGTTGCTCCTAAGCAACTGGCTGTGGGGCACGGGTCACTGGCTGGAGGATTCTCTGCACCTTGAGGTCTTTAAACCACGATTTGAGGACTTCAGTAACAGACAGAGGTTAGGGGTTTGTTACAGGAGTGGGTGGGTGAGATTCTGTGGCCTGCGTTGTGCAGGAGGTCAGACTAGACAGTCATAATGGTCCCTTCTGACCGTAAAGTCTGTGAGTGTAGAATCTGAGCGCTGGGCAGCTGACATGGCTTGTGCTGAAGCATTAATTTTGGAGCGAAACACAAAAAATGCATCACAAGGACTAGAACAGAGATGTGTCAAGTCTGGGGCCTGTCGATCTTGTTGGTGTCCCCTCAAGACAGTGACGCACAGCGCCAGGAAATACAAAGCTCAGGCCAATCTCACTCACAGCTTCTGGGGGGCTTTCCCTGCGTGGCTGGCATCCATCGCTGGGCCAGGAGGTGGCATCTAGCGTCTCGCCGTCAAAGAGCCTTTTCATTCCATGGACTCATTGCTCCCCACGTGAAGCAGAGGATGGAGCATTCTCCTAACCAGAGCACAGGGGAGAGGGCTCCTTTTGGCCAGCTGAGGGCTGCCTGGTTGACTACCCAGGGCCCCGAGGGCTACCCATAGGGTCAGACTCTCCCACCTTCACTCATGGTGAGGAGCAGCATGCTGCACCAGTGGTGCCATTTATTTCAGTGGGGTTACTCCTGGAGCAAGACACTACTCGCCATGAGGGACAGGGCGGCTGTAGCGCGTAGTCAGCATAAAATGGCTCACCTTCAGTACGGCCCATGCAGGCTGCAGGACCCAACATGCAGTGCTTCACCTTGAGCCAAGCAACCTGCCGCTTGACTCAGGTTAGAGTGGTGCATGCTGGGAGCTGTAGTCTCCATGTGCTGCGCCTCTCTGTTTAACATTAGATGAGCCAGGGGTCTTGTTGCTAAGCATTGTGAGCCGCCCCTTATCTTACCATCCCTCTGCTTTTCTCCGGTGAATGTTTCTGTTCCTGATGTTAACTCCGCGTTTGCTTTTAATCTCCCAAGTAGCGGAACTGCAGCGGTTTGCCTCTCGGAAGGAAGAGGCCACATGAGTCGTTGATCTTGCTCTTTCGTGAAGACCAATGGCTGTAGTTACCGGTTCTCAGCACATGAGAGAATGTGCAGCATAATGCTCAAACCGTCTGGAGAAACCTGTAACAGGGAGAGGGGGGAAATCACACACCGCAGAGCTTGACATAAACATATCGCTAGCCGAGAAAGAGCGTCGCCAACAGCTTTCGAGCAGGGATGCGGAGGGTGCATGTGAACTCCAAGTGCTCCCTGGAAACCAAACTTAAAGGGTCATTGACACCTCATGGGAAATGTACAACAACAGCTGGACTTTGTGTAACATCTTCTGCGTTAATTGTGTCCCAGTGCCCTTTGCAGAGCTAAGAAATAACCCTTTGCATCTCTCTGACCCCTTCCACTGAGTCTTTCAAAGCCCTTTATGGACAATGAATTGAGGCCCCCAGCCCAACCTCCTCTGGAGGAAGTTCACTATCATTATCACCATTTGACACATGGGGAAACTGAGGCACAGAGCAGGGCTGTGACTTGACCAAGGTCACACAGTGCATGGGCAGCAGAACTGGAACTGGAAGCCGGGTCCCTTGACTCCCAGTCCTGTGCTTTAGTCATTCGATCGTGCCTCCTCTCCAGCTGCACAAGAAACATAAAGCTTATGACTGACGTTCACCTATGCAGTGGGCCCCACTTACGTCCCATCGGGGCTTAGTTGGTGCCTCATGTGATCACTGTAATGGCAGAGGCTGAGCGGCATTAAAAGGGTCAGGGGGACATGGATTCGGCTCCTTTCTGCATTTCTCTTCCTCCTCCTAGGATCAATAGCCCAGAAAGATAATCATTGTTTGTACGAATTCTGTGCTGCTTGTTCTCTCTGCCCATTCCTAAAGCCCTCTTCACCTGGCCACCTAGAGGGGAGGCTCCTTGGGGCAGAGACCATCTGTTTGTTCTGTTTGTACAGAGCCTAGCACAGTGGGGCCCATCATGAGGGTTCCTCGGAGCTACCACTATGCAAGTAATATTAATAGTCCCCTTCGCCCGCCGGACACTCTAGTACGTCAGGACAGGGGATAAGCAGCTAGAGCAGGTGAAATCCTGAGCAACAAAGATCCCATTTTCCTGCAAACACCCTTCATGGAAAGAAAGAAAGAAAAAGAAAGAAAGAAAGAAAGAAAGCCGTTTCCCAAGTCCCCCAGGATGTGTCAGTAGGTGTTTGAAAGCAGGGCTTGGGTGTCTTAGTTCAGGGCTATGTGCACTCTGCTCCCCTCGTGCAATCTCCTTCCAAATTGAATTTACACCTGTTCCTTCCAATGCTGCCTGTGGCCTGCCAAGGTGGATGACTGGACCAGGGCTGCAGGCATGAGGGAGGCACTTCCTTCTAGGATGCTGAGATGTTATTAGCAGGTCAGCAGTCAGGTAGGTCCTGCGCCACCACAGAGTTTTCAAACTGTGACAAGACTACCAGGGGTGTTAAAAGCTGAGACGTGATGCTCTGAGGGAGAGATTGGGTGGCTTTTGCTGGCGGTAACCAGCACTGCTGGAACTCCTGGGCAGAGATTCGCTGTGGTGTCCTTGGGATGACAGAGCAGTGTGTATGTGAACAAGAAGCCACCTAGATGCTGTGGGGATGGGCCCGTTAAAATGCTATAGCTGGATTGGCCAGAATACTGGGTGTCAGAGTAGCACCCGTGTTAGTCTGTATCCGTAAAAGAACAGGAGTCCTTGTGGCACCTTAGAGACTAAGGGTACGTCTTCACTACCCGCCGTATCGGCGGGTAGCAATCGATTTATCCGGGATCGATATATCACGTTTCGTTAAGGCGTGATATCTCGATCCCCGAACGCGCTCAGCGTCGACTCCGGAACTCCACCAGAGCGAGCGGCGGTAGCGCAGTCGACGGGGGAGCCGCGGCCGTCGATCCCACGCCGTGTGGACCCCAGGTAATTCGATCCAAGATACTTCGACTTCAGCTACGCTATTCGCGTATCTTGGATCGATCCCCCCCAGTGTAGACCAGCCCTAACAAATGTATTTGAGCATAAGCTTTCGTGGGCTACAGCCCACTTCATCAGATGCATAGAATGGAACATACAGTAAGAAGAAATATATACATTCAGAGAACATGAAAAGGTGGAAGTTGCCAGACCAACTATAAGAGGCTAATTAATTAAGATGAGCTATTGTCAGCAGGAGAAAAAAAAACTTTTGTAGTGATAATCAAGATGGCCCATTTCAGACAGCTGACAAGAAGGTGTGAGGATACTTAACATGGGGAAATAGAGTCAATTTGTGTAATGACCCAGCCACTCCCAATCTCTATTCAAGCCCAGGTTAATGGTATCTAGTTTGCAAAAACAGACTCCAACGAGAGACTGCTGAATTGGAATTAATTTGCAAATTGGACACCATTAAATTAGGCTTGAATAAAGACTGGGAGTGGATGGGCCATTACACAAAGTAAAACTATTTCCCCATGCTTATTTCCCCCTCCTACAGTTCCTCATATCTCCTTGTCAATTGCTGGAAATGGGCCATTTTCATTACCACTACAAACAGTTCTTTTTCTCTCCTGCTGATAATAGCTCACCTTAACTGATCACTCTCCTTATAGTGTGTGTGGTAACACCCATTGTTTCATGTTCTCTGTATATATATATATCTTCCTACTGTATTTTCCAGTACATGCATCCGATGAAGTGGGCTGTAGCCCACAAAAGTTTATGCTCAAATAAATTTGTCTCTAAGGTGCCACAAGTACTCCTGTTCTTGTTCCTGGGTTAGTGTTTTTGTTGTGTGCTGTGTGGTTGCTGGTGAGTATTTGCTTCAGGTTGGGGGGCCTGTCTGTTAGCGAGGACTGGTCTGTCTCCCAAGGTCTGTGAGAGTGAGGGATCGTCCTTCAGGATAGGTTGTAGATCTTTGATGATGCGCTGGAGAGGTTTTAGTTGGGGGCTGAAGGTGACAGCTAGTAGTGTTCTGTTATTTTCTTTGTTGGGCCTGTCCTGTAGTAGGTGACTTCTGGGTACTCTTCTGGCTCTGTCAATCTGTTTTTTCACTTCAGCAGGTGGGTATTGTAGTTTTAAGAATGCTTGATAGAGATCTTGTAGGTGTTTGTCTCTGTCTGAGGGATTGGAGCAAATGCGGTTGTATCTTAGAGCTTGGCTGTAGACAATGGATGGTGTGGTGTCCTGGATGGAAGCTGGAGGCATGTAGGTAAGTACAGCGGTCAGTAGGTTTCTGGTATAGGGTGGTGTTCATGTGACCATCGCTTATTAGCACAGTAGTGTCCAGGAAATGGACCGCTTGTGTGGACTGATCTAGGCTGAGGTTGATGGTGGGATGGAAATTGTTAAAATCATGGTGGAATTCCTCAAGGGCTTCTTTTCCATGGGTCCAGATGATGAAGATGTCATCAATGTAGCACAAGTAGAGTAGGGGCGTTAGGGGACGTGTGTCTGTCAGTGCATAGATACCAGAGATTACCAAATACCAAGGACGGATGGATTGTAGAACCAGACTGCTGCACAAAGGACAGATGAGCGGGGAGCTGAGATGCAGAGGGCTCGGGAAGGGAGAGACTGTCACCCAAAGGAAGCTGTGAGTGTGCTGGCCGGGGAGCATCCTTCTGATGGGAAGAGAGGTCAGGAAGGACCATGCTCTGTGCCGTTGCCCGCGGCTGGCTGCCTGGCTGGTGCGGTGCAGTCCGGAGGCGGGTGGTGGGGAATGCTGGCATGCCATGGGTGCTCGTGCGCATTGGGCATCGAATCCGCTCATGGGGGTGACCGCGGGGAGATGCTGAGTGCCTGCAGCAAGCCCCAGGGCTCCAACAGGCGAGGCAGGTTCTCCTGTTTCCTAGCTCAGTTAGGGAAGAGTTCACATGGGCCGTGACCCCCGACGACACTGCCCTCCCAGGAGCTGGCTCCCTGCAGATCTCCCAGCCTAAGCAGCCACTGTGGGCGGGAGCGCCTGGCCTAACCGTACCCGTGGGAGGAGACCGGCCGACAACACTGGGGGCGGGCGGCCTCTCCCGTCTCTTCTGGCGTCAGAGAGCAGGGAACCGCGCCCCTGCTGCCTCCTCTCCAGTCGCGATCCTGAGGAACAGACGTTATAGTTCCATAGGGAGCTGGGGGGACCCCGACTCCCAGTCTGCTCAGGCCACTAGACCACACTACCTCCCACAGTGAGTGGGCAGGAGAAACACCAACCACCTGGTTCGAGATGGCCCCGCAGCCAGCGGGGACCCATCTCCCACCCCGCCAGATTGCTCACAGAGAATCCAGCCTTAGAGCTTTGCAGACTGACCTGTATGGCCCCGTCTGGCCTCCAGGTACGGATCCAGCAGAACACAGGAGGTGGGAGCCCATTGACGTGAGTTCTCCCCGCTCCTGGCCCCCTCTGCTGCTTCTGTAGCCTCCCAGGGTGCGGTTGTACAGCGAACGGCAGCCGGATGACAGGCGCAGGCTCCCGGGGCTCCCAGGCCACGGCTGTACAGCGAGCTGCAGACACCCGGGGCTCACAGGCCGCGGCTGTACAACGAGCCACAGCTGACGACAGGCGCAGGCTCCCAGGGCTCCCAGGGCACGGCTGTACAGCAAGTGGCAACTGACGACACGCGCAGACTCCCGGGGCTCCCAGGGCACGGCTGTACAGCAAACGGCAGACACATAACAGGTGCAGGCTCCTGGGGCTCCCAGGGCACGGCTGTACAGCGAGCGGCAGCTGACGACAGGCGAAGTCTCACAGGGCTCACAGGGCCTGGCTGTACAGTGAGTGGCAGCCACACAACAGGCGCAGGTTCCCGGGGCTCACAGGCCACAGCTGTATAGTGAGCAGCAGCCATACAACAGGCGAAGGCTCGCGGGGCTCCCAGGGTGCGGCTGTACAGCGAGTGGCAGACACCCGGGGCTCACAGGGCGCGGCTGTACAGCGAGTGGCAGACGGACGACAGGCGCAGGTTCCCATGGCTCCCAGGGCACGGCTGTACAGCGAGTGGCAGCCAGACAACAGGTGCAGTGAACTGCTGGGGAACAGGAAATGCCCCCTGGGGCCCAGCCTGTGGTTTCCTTCCAGGGATGGCAATGCCGCTGCACTGACAGAGAAACTGCACCTGGCCCCCCCGCTTAGTCCCCTCCTAACTGGCCATAGGGCCACAGAGGCCACCATGGTGAAACGGGAGACAGAGGGAACCTAGATCCCCAAAGCAGACCTTCGCCCAGGGAGGCTTGGCCGGAAGGATGGGCCGGTGGCTAAAACCTGCGTCTGGAAGTCTGGAGAGCCAGCCTCTATTCCCGACTCTGCTGCTGCCCCGGGCATGTCACTGCGCAGCTCTGTGCCTGGGGGTCTCCGAGACGTGGGAATAATAGATCCTCTCTCTCAAGTTGTGTGTGAGGCTTAATTGTTTGTTTGTGAAGCACTCAGAGACCCTCTGTGCAACTGGTCAGACAGAGAGTCATCGTCAGAACCAGGAGGAGACCCCTCACTCCCAGTCCTGTGCTCCGACCACTCCCCCTTCACCGAAAGCGCAGAAATCGTTTTTCAAAGAGACATTATTAAGGGCACAAGAGGAAACTATCCCACTGCGTAGGAAAGACAGGAAGTCTGGCAAGAGACCACCCTGGCTTAGCCAGCAGATCTTCAGTGATCTAAAAATAAAGAAAAAGTCCTAGTTTTGACTATACTTTTGTATCGGTGTATGAAAAGGTTTCAGTGATGCAGCCCTCAGGCCAATGTCCTAGTCCTCATGTGGCCCTCGCGGTGATTTGAGTGTGAGACCCCTGGTCTAAACCCAGAGCAGGGAGGAGCTCGGGGAGTTGGAGACTCCATAAATCTCTGAGTCGGCTTAGTGTTTATAGGCCGAAGTGATCACACTGGGGTGATTGAAGTGAGGCCTCTCCCTCTGTGCCTAGGTAGCTGATTAGAAGCGGCCTAGTAGTCAGAGGTTTGCATTGAACTTCAGTGGAAGTTCTGGGTGCTCAAAACGTTTGAAAATCAGGCACAGGTGCAGGGCCGTCCCTAGCAATTCTGGGGCCCTACGCAGCCCCCCCACGGGAGGGGGGGCCCCAGGCCTCTGCGGGAGGGAGCGGGGGGGCTGGCCTCAGGCCTCCGCAGGGGGGTGAGGTTGGCTTGGGGGGCAGGGGGAACCACCCCCCAGCACTCACCGGCGGCACAGCTGGGGCTGGTCATTGCACTTCCCGCCGCCAGCGAGTGCAGGCCCAGCCCTGCTGCAGTCCTCAGGAGAGTGTGGGTGGGGCTGGGGCGGAGCAGGGGCTGGAGGAGCACGCAGCTGTGCAGGGCTCCAGGAAATGTGGTGCCCCAAATTTCCTGGTGCCCTCTGCAGCTGTGTACTTTGCATATGGGTAAGGATGGCCCTGACTAGGTGTCTAAAGTCAGGTACCCCAGATTAGAGTCTAAGTCTGAAAGTGTGGGCCTTAACCGCTCTGTGCCTCGGTTTCCCCAGCTCTGGGATTAATGATCCTTCCCCTCCTCTGTAAAGCGCTGTGGGATGTATGGAGAGAGTGCAATAGCAGCGCCATGGGCTTTTATTGCTGATGTTCCTTTACTTGTTTTTAGGAGAACACAGAGCCACACCTCTAGTTAGTGTGGCACAAGGCTTTCCATTCCCAGGGCCGTGCGCATCGGACTGAAGACTTTTCCCTGTCTGACGACAAGAGGCCTTGGGCGCTATCCGGCAGCAATTTTTATTTATTTATTTATGTATGTCAAATGTGAGCCACAATGGTTCTGCGGTTTTCAAGACTAAGGAGGGTGGGAGAAAACACGCTTGCTCCAAAGATGTGACTGGTTTGAACACACGGGTGGGAAATGGCAGGACCGTGGAATTTGGCAGCTCTCTCGGGCCGGGCCG
The DNA here is from genome assembly GCF_027887155.1 of Malaclemys terrapin pileata. Taxonomy (NCBI): domain Eukaryota; kingdom Metazoa; phylum Chordata; order Testudines; family Emydidae; genus Malaclemys; species Malaclemys terrapin. Next base: position 3,497,656 of record NC_071506.1, on the reverse strand, counting down.
GGCGTTGGGGCAGAGTGTGAATTGGTTGTGACTTGCTAAAGTTCTTCGCCTTTTAAAAACCTTCCGTGTGCCTGGGCCGTGGGCTTTGCAACGTGATCTCTTAGCAGTTGATCAAGGGTCTGCTTGGGTGCAGTTTCGGAGCGTTTGTGAGCTGCGCTGTGTTCCTTTGTGATTGGTGTACATGCGGAGGGAAGAAGACAAATGGTCATTGACAGTGAATAGTGACCTCTTGGTGCTTACTGTCCGAGGCGAGTCCTGTGTGAGTAACGGCTGGGCATGTATCTCTGGGCCTTCATGTTTGTCTTGGTTCCATCTCTTGCAGGGCCTGAAGAAGCCGAATATTGAGGAGATCCGGCATGCAAAGAACGCAGTGTTCAGCCCCTCCATGTTCGGGAGCTCCCTGCAGGAGATCATGAACATGCAGAAGGAGAGGTACCCGGATCGGCAGCTCCCCTGGGTGCAAACCAGACTGTCTGAAGAAGTGCTGGCGCTGAATGGAGACCAGACCGAGGGGATCTTCAGGTAATGCTGCCTTGTGACTTGGACCCTTCTTGCACACTTCAGCTCTCAGGGAGTTGCACACCAGGCATTCGCTTCCAATGGAGAATTTGCAACTGGCTGCTTCTTTAATAGTCCAGGAGGGCCCGGGGCGGGGGTCTTAGAAGAGAGTGTTGCATGCTGGGACATGTAGTTTTTCTTAGCAGCACCTCTGCTAAAGATGGGGATGGCCACAGATTGCACTGTGGAGCACTGTGGCTTGTGCTGTGGCCACTTCTGCCTCGCAGTGTGACTTCGAGGAGCAGGCAGTTATAGTGTTCTCTGGGGGGCGACGTAACACTTCCAAAGCCAGATGACAGCATTGGGTCTGGCTGTCCCTGAGCAGACTAGAGAAGCAATGACCGAGGCAGGACTGTTGCTAGCTGCTCATCTCCCCTCCCAGCCTGGCCCAGGCCACAGCCTCAGAGAAGAAACCTTTGCAATCAATGGCATGGTCTGAGCCCCAGGTACTTTCTCTCTCTCCCTTGTTTCCTTTTTTATATTGCCCATCACCACAGTATCTAGGCTCTAACGCTTCCATCCAGGAACTCGGTCGTTCACCAGTTGTCATTGTTTTGAACAAGATGTAGCTGTGATATCTGTAACACATCCTGTGTGCAAGGCCACTGTTCCTGCTCTCCCACTGTCTGCCTAATGACAGGCCTTAGCCGTGGGGCCCTCTCTTGTCAGTGACAAAGCGTGATCATGGACAGCACGTTTCCAGAGGGCCTCTCCTGTGGGGCCATGCAGTGGAAAGGGCACCTGGGCATAGGAGGTACAGAAGAGCCCCTCTGCTTTCACAGGCCACCCCAGCTCCTCCCCTCTGGGGGGGGGTTCCGCAGTGTGGGGGTGCTGCTGAGGGGAGAACCATGTGGTCCCTGGTGGTCTGGGCTAGCTGTAAGCCCCAGTGTATCCCTGTGGACAGAGAGGGGCCTGGACTGGGACACCCCCCAAGTGTGGGTTTCCCTTGGCGTGACCTGAGCCTGAGCCACCACTGGGCGGCAGTGACCAAAGGTGCTGAGAAACCAGGCAGTGAGACAGTAACATTGTCAGTGTCTCCTACGTGCTGCTGTGCGCCGGATCCTCTGCTGCAGCCTTTGGGAGGGGGAGGGGAGTGAATTTCACCAGGACTATCAGCCCTGCCGTGTGTTAGTCACGGCTCTGTCCTGGCCGCTGGACTCTGAGACATCGTTTACATCCCATTTGAGGCCAAGAGCATCCCCCCAGGGGTTCTCCTGTTTGTAGGCTGAAGGGATCTTCCTAGCCACACTCCTCAGCTGGCCAGAGGGGTCGCTGCTGAGCCACATGAGGCCCTTCCCCTCCCCACGGGCTCAGTGTGATGTTCGCGGCTGCAGGGGAACGTACCTGTCCATTACAGTGTGTCGTGTCTGTCTCCCCGACGCCACACCTGCAACTGCCTCTGTTAAGCAAGGTCTCAGCCGTCCCAAGCTGATAGAGGGCTTCTTACATAGGCTCCCACACAGGCTCAGCTCCGCTCCCCCGGTGCTCAGAGAGAGGAGTCAAATTGTGCAGGGGGTACTGTGACGGGACCCCCATGGTACAACCTGGAACTGTGGAACCGCCGTGCCCCCTTAACTCTGCAGCCTGGGCTGTCTCGCCCAATGCTTTGCTAGTGACAAGCAGCAAACCCCTCCAGGCGCTGTCATCCCTCAGCCACCAGCATGCAGAGACACACCCAGCTACATTGCATGAATGCTCTCCAAGCCACTCATGAACCATCCACAGGGAAACACCAGCGAATCCCCCCAGCCTCCAGCCTTGCACCCCAGAAATGTACCATCTTACACTGCTCAAGATCTTCTCTTGAACAATGCAAGCTCATTAATTAGTTTGCCACTTCGTCAAGGGGACATGCACCAGCCTTTGTAATCTGAGCAGATGCCCCAAGCACTTTAGACAAACTCACTGGTAAAGATAAAACATTAAAATAAGTTTACTACCTCCAGAAAGATAGCTTTATAAGTGATTACAAGTGGTAGGCATAAAGGTCAGAGATAGTTACCTAAGAAATAAAAATAAAATCAGTCTAAATCCTAAACTCTACTAGATTAAGCAAGATTTGGATCAAACAGCTTTTCTCACCCCGCTGGATGTCGCAGGCAGGTTATAGTTCTCAGTACACAGGCTGAATTTCCTTCTCCGCCTGGAACCGATCTCCTCAGTTCAAAGTCTTTGTCTCCCCACTATTCTTGTTGCCTTCAGCGTAGGTGAGGGAGGAGAGAGGTGGTCTCGTGATGCCATTGTCCCTATTTTATACTCTCAATTCATGGCCCAGGGGAGATACTGGCCCAGGCATGTCCTGGGGGGCCTTGCTGAGTCCTCACTGTGTGGTGCTTGTGCAACTGTCTCCTACAGAATTGTAAATCTCTTGTTTACAGTTCCCTGGTCGCTTAATGCTCGTTTGGGTGTGGGTCACCTCTTTTGTTGCCACTGGAGAGTTAGGTCTGGGCATCTCCCAAACTCACAGCCTGTTTCAGTAACAACCATGCAGCAAACTCTCATCACTTCATACACACGAACGATATACTTATTTTGACAGAACAATGAGTTTCAGCAGATCATGATCTTTCATATGGTATCTTACATGGCATGCTTTGTATGAAATATCACAACCATATTGACATAGTGCTACTTGGAGGTCCAGTGCATCATAGGTACATAGCATAGATTCACAGATTCTAGGACTGGAAGGGACCTCAAGAGGTCATCAAGTCCAGTCCCCTGCCCTCATGGCAGGACCAAATACTGTCTAGACCATCCCTGATAGACATTTATCTAACCTGTTCTTAAATATCTCCAGAGATGGATATGCCACAACCTCCCTAGGCAATTTATTCCAGTGTTTAACCACCCTGACAGTTAGGAACTTTTTCCTAATGTCCAACCTAAACCTCCCTTGCTGCAGTTTAAGCCCATTGCTTCTTGTTCTATCCTTAGAGGCTAAGATGAACAAGTTTTCTCCCTCCTCCTTATACACCCTTTTAAATTCCTGAAAACTGCTATCATGTCCCCTCTCAGTCTTCTCTTTTCCAACCTAAACAAACCCAATTCTTTCTTCATAGGTCATGTTCTCAAGACCTTTAATCATTCTTGTTGCTCTTCTCTGGACCCTTTCCAGTTTCTCCACATCTTTCTTGAAATGCGGTGCCCAGAACTGGACACAATACTCCAGCTGAGGCCTAACCAGAGCAGAGTAGAGCGGAAGAATGACTTCTCGCGTCTTGCTCACAACACACCTGTTAATACATCCCAGAATCATGTTTGCTTTTTTTGCAACAGCATCACATTGTTGACTCATATTTAGCTTGTGGTCCACTATAACCCCTAGATCCCTTTCTGCCATACTCCTTCCTAGACAGTCTCTTCCCATTCTGTATGTGTGATGCAGTGACCATCTACTCAAGCTCCTCCCACAATCCCAAACCCCACCCACATGCCCAAGATCCTCCGATAGCCCCCAAAGAACTGGATGGCTGTGCTCAAGTGACCAGCAGGGAAATAATTAATGCTGCCAGTTAGTGGCATGTGTTCCCAAGCTGGAGGAGCAGGAGTCCTAGAGCAAATCTGTGCAGACAGCAGTGAGCTATACAAGGTGCTTTCCCAGCTCCTGCAACCACAATATCCACGTGCAATTGCACACGTAGATAGTAGTGAGGCATCTAAATAGCCATGTGTGTGCAATCACAACATGTATGTGCCCAGGCACCATAATAATGCACGTGAGATGCTCGCCTTTGTGCACACTGTTCCACGTGGGCAGCCTCTGGTCTCTGTGTTTGAAAGGGGACTGTTGTCATCACTAAGTTTCAGAGTTAACATACCATTAATCTGATGAAGGTAGTATTCCCCTCTCTCAGCTATTGTTTCAATCTCTCTACAGACTCAGGCAGGCTGTATGTTTAACGTGCTCATCATTGAGGTATCTAAGTGTTTCTCCAGACTCTGCCTATAACATCAGCCAAAGTAACTGGGTAAATGGCCTTCAGCATCCAGTTGTAACCCCCCGTGGACCAAGTCTGAAATCTGTGGGGGTTTCTTTTCTGCACAGAGTGCCTGGAGATATCGATGAGGTCAACGCCCTCAAGCTGCAGGTCGATCAGTGGAAAATCCCCACCGGCTTGGAAGACCCTCATGTTCCTGGTAAGGGTTCCTGACCCCCCTCCCTTCACACAGGGAATCCTGGTGCAAGGGGGAGTGAGACGTGAGTCCTGGCTCTGAGCGTTGTGGGGGTGAAGCCAGCCAAGCCTGGGGTGGGCCCCGAGCAAGGGAGAGAGTCAGAGTAGAGTCCTAGAGCAGGCCTTGGGAATGGGGGTGGGAGCCCACTTCAGGCACTGGGCATAAGCGGGGGAGGGAGATGGGGAGAGAAAGGACGGGGCTAAGCAAGGGCCCACCAGGGTGCAGAGCCTGGAGGCTGACGGCTGGGAGCCAGAGTCTGGTGTGGCTGAGGGGATTGGAGGAGGAGGGCGACCTGGTCCGAGCAGCAGGGGAAGAGCTGAGCGTGCAGGAAACCTACGGGGGGGAAGCCCAGCACATGTGGCCCAGCCAGGTGACCACCACCTCCAAGGCATAAACACAGGAGAGGAGAGCCCTCCCCAACAGTGTGATCTGGCTGGCTGTGGGACACGACGGGAGCCCCATTGGCTGGGGCTGGAGCTGGGCCACAGGGGCCCTGACCGCGGGTGGGGTACACCACTGAATACAGCACGCCCAGCCCTCCCTTCTTGGAGCCTGGCTGCCCCTGGAGCCACACAGATGCCAGAGCATGCACCAGCTCTCTCCCGCGTGTCAGGATTAACGTTGTAGAACACGTGTCCATGCTGCACTGAGGCGGCCGCACGGCCAAGGTCAGGCTCCCCGACAGCTGCTGGCTTGTTAATCACAGTTGAGCGGCCGAGTGTGTCAGTATTTAAAGCCTTCCCATTGATTCCAGCTGCATAACCCACCAGCCCAGTCTGCGGAGCATCAGCTCTCTGCCTAATCCCTCTCCAGGACACAGAGCAGCACGGAGCTCACGGTGGGAGCATCTGCAAGGGGCAACTAGTAACGTGGGATCAGTCCTAACCTCTGACACGGCAGGCAGGGGGCCAGCGGAACCGGCAAGTGCTGGGTGGACGCTGACCCAGCCTGTGTGGGAGGAGAATTAATTTCCCGCATACCCAATAAGTAGCAAAGCATCTCAGGGAAGGTGTCTGATCAGTGTTCATAGTCAGTAAGGCCAAGAAGAGGTTCAGTTGTATTAACAATAGGATGAAGAACAATAAAGAAGAAGGACAATAGCCATTCTCTAAACCTGTGGTAACAACCTCATCGTCCCATCTCCAACAGGACACGGCAGAGATAGCAAAGATCCAGGCAAGGGTGGCTGGTAATAGAGGTGGGGGATCCCATGAGAGGATCTCATTCAAAAAAACATTGAGAGACACACAGTCGGCTCATTCACTCAGTGACGTTGTGCATCACAGATGAGATCTGGGGCATGTTAGTTTGGAAAGCGGAGAGTGAGAGGAGGGCTATGAAATCACAGAGCAGAGAGAAGATGGATCAGAGTCTCTTACATACCCCATCTTGTGGCACAAGAGCAAGGGAGCGCTCAGTGAGATGGCCACACGTTTAGAAGGGATAAAGGAAGCACGTGGGCAGCCTGTGGAACTCACTGCTGCAGGATATGAAGACAGATAGCTTAGAGACAGATTCTGTCTCGCTGACTCACACGGAGTACTACTGCACAGGGCTGCTCATGGAATAAAGTGCTACTCAGAATGAGTAACGGGGGCAGAATCCAGCCCTCAGTGTTTCAAAGAGCTAGCTGTTGGTATGAACACGAGAGGCAGCTTCACTTCCCACTAACGTGGATGGCCAAGATAAGGGTTATCAAGCTGTGTGCTGCAGGTATAGGGTTGTCAACTGTCTAATCACACAAACCCAAACACCCTTGCCCCGCCCCTTCCCGAGGCCTCGCCCCTTCTCTGAGGCCCTGCCCCCCACTCACTCCAGCCCCCCTCCTTCCGTTGCTCACTCTCCCCCACCTTCACTCACTTTCACTGGGCTGGAACAGGGGGGAGGGGTTGAGGTGCGGGATGAGGTGCAGGCTCTGGGCTGGGGGGTGGAACCAAAGGGTTCAGTGTGTGGGAGGGGACTCCAGGCTGAGCGTGGGGCAGGGGGTTTGGGTGTGGGAGGGGGCTCAGGGCTGGGGCAGGGGGGTTGGGGTGCAGGAGGGGGTGCGGGGTGCAGGCTCCACCCGGGCGGCACTTACCCATAAACAGCAGCATGTCTGGCAGCAGCTCCTAGGCTCATGAGCGGCCAGACAGCTCTGCACGCTGTCCCTGCCTGCAAGCACCACCCCTGCAGCTCCCATTGGCTGCGGTTCCCCATTCCAGGCCAATGGGAGCTGCGGAGTCGGCGATCGGGGCGGGGGAAGTGCGCAGAGACACACACACACACCCCGGCCACGCCTCCTCCTAGGAGCCGCTGCTGGACATGTCGCTGCTTCCGGGAGCAGCACAGAGCCAAGGCAGGTAGGGAGCTTGCTTTAGCCCCGCTGCGCCACCGGACTTTTAGCAGTCTAAAATCTCCCGGGTGGGCTTCAGTAGCCTCTGGGAGACCGAAACCGATTCTGGGAGAATCCCGGCCAAACTGGGAGGGTTGGCAACCCTAGGTACGAACTGAGTTCACACACTATGGAAAAGCTGGATACAGTGTGCTGGCAAAGGGAGGCCAGCTAGCCCTGCTGTACATCAGGGGAACTGGGTTCAAGTCCTGGTTTGGCCACACGCTCCTTTTGTGACCTTGGGAAGCTGCTGCATCTGTCTGGCTCAACTTCTTGCCCAGGAACCTCCCGGCCAGGAGTGAGTGAGCAGTGTCTGTGCATGGGGAGAAATGGTAGGAGCCCCCTCACTTGAGCCACTTCAAAGCAGACCAGCCCAAGCCCCGCAGGGAATGTCCCACGCTCACCCCTTCAGGGATGGACTAGATGGGACTGAACATCTTAGAGAGGACTTGGATTTCTGTGGTGCTCTTAGTGATGCATAAGCCAGACCAAACCGCTCCATTTAACACACCGGGGGTCATCAGCAGCCATCCTAGTATAAGCCTATGTCCCCTGCTAGCCAGGGTGTCCAACCTCTACAACCCTCGAGCACATGTGGCTCCATCTCGTTGTGTTCAGTAGGAGGTAATTCAACCCTCCAGGATAGGAGCGCTGATTTCTGCTTTATTACCTTTGGTAATCTCCTGCCATACAGAAAGCAGCTGGCTGTAGCGTTTCTGTTCCTCTCCCTGCAGGGGCTCTCTGAGGGATGCGGAAGAGCCCGTTGGCCTGTGCAGGTGGGCTGGTTCAACATGGGTCCTCAGGATCCCATTAGCTCCCTTGAGATGGGTTGGCAGGGCTGAAAGATTGTAGAACTGTTGGTGTTTTAGTTAGAGCCCTCTGCAGGGAATCCAGCCATGGCAAGGCCTGGAAAGCATTTCCCAGGCTGAGAGCGCGCGTGCAGGGCAAAGAGAGCGTGTGTGACCGGGAGAGGCAGAAGGCGAGAGGGAGAACATGCTGTGGGGGCAGGGACCTGCAGGGGGATCAGCCTTTGATCCTGCAGACAGGGCCGGTGCTACCATTAAGGCAAACTAGGCGGTTGCCTAGGGCGCCAAGATTTGGGGGCGTCAAAAAACAGTGCCCCCAGTTTTTTTTTACAGCGTTCCTGGGCTGGGCTGCTGGCGGCGCGCCGACACGTGCGGCTCAGGCTCCCTCTCCCAGCACAGCGGCCACTCTACTTCTCCCGCCTCCCAGGCTTGCGGCGCCAATCAGCTGTTTGGCGCCGCAAGCCTGGGAGGAGAGGAGAATTAGAGCGGGGGCGGCATGATCGGGGAGGAGGTGGAACAGAGGTGAGCTGGGGTGGGGAGCTGCCTTACGGCTCCCCGGGCCAGGGCGGGGGGGAGCTGCCGCGGGGGGGGGGGTGTGCCTCAGGGCGGGGGGGGGGGAGCTGCCGCAGGGCTGTGGGGAGAGGGACACAAGGTGGAAGTTTCGCCTAGAGCGTGAAACTTCCTTGCAGCGGCCCTGCCTGCAGAGGTTAGAATGCAAGTGTCCTTTGCATGTAACCAGCACCACCTGCTGTTGTGATGTAATTAGGGATGAGATGCCACCATGATGGGGCCTGGCGTACACCTGACAACTCACTGTGCTGTCATGGATACTTCCTGTTCCCGGCATCACGGCATCCCAATGCAAGAAGCAGCTACAGTCTGCTGCCCTGAGCAGTTTCCTGGGCAACTAGCAATCCTTCAGCCAGCTGGGGGGTTGTTCTCCCCTCCCTGTGGAAATAGTGTGGTAAATAAGGCCCTACCTCATTTGCAATAGTGTGGAAATTGCAGATCCTGCCATATGAGGCTTCCGCTGCCGGTTTGATTTTCATTAGCTCACTTCGCACAGTCCAGTTTTGCATACATTGAGGTTTGCAGCACACACTTTCCTCCCCCCTCCCCCTTAGGCACTGTGTAAGGCACTGACAGCTGCAGGGGGAACACAGCTGTGAGCCCAGGGAGGGGCTCCGTTTCACAGCAGGGAGCCTACCAGCAGTGGAATTGACATTCTTGTCAGTTTCATGGCTAATATTATGTCACATTTCCTCTCCGGCTGGGACTGTCAGCCCAGCGCTGGGCAAGGAAATTCAAAATAATTGGCTACAGTGGGTCAGTGTGGTGGGGTCAAAGGCACAGTGGATCTGTGTGGTGAAGCACGCCTGGAGGCTGGGACACCCTCCCACCCCAGGGAGATCATGCCCCACAGGCTGAGAGCAGCAGGCACTGTGTGTTTGGAGCCGCCATGCCCTCCGGGTAGACTCCCTGCTGCATGTTAGCAAGGTTACACCTGGTATTTAAGTCCATTAATGGCTATTAGCCAGGATGGGTAAGGAATGGTGTCCCTAGCCTCTGTTTGTCAGAGGGTGGAGATGGATGGCAGGAGAGAGATCACTTGATCATTACCTGTTAGGTTCACTCCCTCTGGGGCACCTGGCATTGGCCACTGTCGGCAGACAGGATACTGGGCTGGATGGACCCTTGGTCTGACCCAGTACGGCCGTTCTTATGTTCTTATGGATTCAAGAGAAGAAGGTGTTGTGTCCTTGATGGGGTCACATCTAGACACATTTCACACCCAAGCGCTGGTTCCTCAGCGGTTTATCTAGCTATTTACAATGATTTTTCTCTCCGAAACAGCCTTCTCCTGCCCCAGAGGGGGCTGCATGTCAGTGCTGGGTGTAGTGACCTATACAGCCACCGGGGTCTGCTGAATGGAAGGGGAAGGGGGCCCATTGACTCATTCAGAGACAATTGCGCACTTTAGGGCAGGGCAGCTGCACCATTTGAGGCTGAACAGGGGCTGCGTGGTGCCTTTGGACAGTGGGGCAGGTGAGCGAACAGCAGCGGGGGTACTAGAGGTTTGGAAGGTTCTTTAGCATTTCCCATTTGGATATCCGAAGTGGCTTCCATCCAATCAGCAGCCAGAGTTCCCACCCCAAGCACAATCCTATCAGGCACATCAGCACCACCATTAGATGTTTCCAGTTCAAGCACTGAGCCAGCCTGACCCGACTTAGCTTGCCAGAGCTGACAGGCTCACGACACAAGCTGGCGTGACTACAGGCACTCAGTAGCCAGACAGCCATTAACAAGCAGCATTCCTGACCCCTTGGAGGTCTATGGGAGAAAGGGGAGAGGCCTTGATTCCAGCTTGCAGGATGCTGGCTGGCTGCAGCGAAGTCCTCCAGGTTTGCAGGCACAGCCAGCCCGGGTGCTCACGCCGGCATTCAGAGCTACATTGGGCTGCTGGCTAAGTCCCTTACTCCATCTCTGGATTCCCTGCAGCCTTTGCTGTAACTACAGGGACGTCTGCTCATTCCCCTTATTCCTACATCCTGAATCCGCTCCCAGTGTTTCCTGTCAGTCGTGCTATCAATCCACTGTCAGCAGCCAGGAATCGTCCACCAGGCTCCAAACCGCAGTCCAGTTGCACTAGTCCCACATCCTGCTAGGTGGGACACCCTGACCTCTCTGGCATCCTGATAACCTGCCCGCACTGTGTAGCTGTGGCCAGGAAAGGCCAGCCCTGAGCTCTGAGGCTATGGCAAATCAGTGTCCCCAGAGGCACATTTCCATCCAGACGGTGCCTAATGACACTGGATGTTGGGGAGTTTTTAATGTAGCCAACTGACCTCTCTGGTAGCATTTTTATTGCTTCCTGAATTCTTTGTGAAGCTGTGGTAGGTGATGGGAACAGACATTGCTGAGGTCTGTCCACATGCCAGAGCTGTAGAATGAGCCAGGTACATGATTAATAATAATTAATAATCATTGATTAATTCCTATGGAATCTTCCACCTCAGGATCTCAAAGCACTTTATCTACTGCCGCCTCACATCCCTCTTGGGGGTACAATACAGGTCATGTGGCAATCATTTCAATCAGCACTGGAATGCAGCCACCTCTGAGGTGGAGCACACCAGCTGATTTACAGCTCACAGCAGGGCTGCATATCACTTCAGGACAGGAAGTGAAGATTACGGTGTCTAAGTGAAAACGCAGAGGGTGATCTAGGGAGGCATGTTACAATCACCCACATTAGAATTTGTCCAAGACACCAGGTTCGTGTAAGAATTGCCACCAGGTCTGTAACGAACACAAGAGACCAGGGTCGCAGTTTCACCTCGTGTCAGAAAGAGGCACCTCCAGGAGTGCTCCGTGTTAGTCTGTGGGTCTAACCCAGACCGTATCTATTTTGATTGCAGTGGGCGCCTGCAGTGGGCATGGGGCTGCCCAAACCCAGTGGAAGAGAGGGTCCCTCGAAGCAGAGTTTCTATCCGATAGGTGCTAGAGGTGCCTAGGCTTCGAGCCTGCTGTCTGCCCAGAGTCAGGCCTCCCCCTGGGGGAACAGAGCAGCTGTTACATTGGGGGAGCTCCTGCTCTCCTGCGGGGTTGTCACAGTCAGGGATTGTTTTGAGGACAGAACCTCGAGGGGCAGCAAGGGGCTTGGGGCTTGTCCCACACGCACAAGTCTTCTGCTCAGAAGCAGGCAGCTACTGACCGATTGCACAACACTGGCTTCAGTAGGACAGACGCACGGTGTGCCAGCCCCAGATGGAATCGCGAGCAGTGCACGGAGTCTTGTGTATGGATCATTCACCCGCCGCTGAAATGCAGCCACCTCTGGGCTGAGCGTGGCAGCACCTTCTCTACCAGCAAAGGCTACACAGGGTGCGTAGGAGAGAAAGTGAAGAACCCCGTATGCAGCTGACACTGCCAGGGGAGACTTTTCCCACGAACCAGGATGAATGACTCCAGTGAACAGTGCTCTGGGATGCCAAATGAGCACAAGTGGACAGCACCTAGGGCAGTGGTCCCCAACCTTTTTCATCTGGCGGGCGCCAGACGACGAGCCACAGACCGTGGCGGCGGACGAGCATCCGCCGAAATGCCGCCAACAAGCGGCATCATCCAGAGGCGTCGCCTCCGAAATGCTGTCAAAATTCGGCGGCATTTTGGCAGATGCTCGTCCGCCATCCAGTACGCGGGCGCACTTAGACGCCTCGGTGGGCACCATGGCACCCGTGGGCACCGCGTTGGGGACCCCTGACCTACGGTATATGCCTCATCTGAAAAAAGACACACACACACCCTAGTAGCACAGCGCCCCCTACCATCACACTGACGTATCAATACATTACTGACTCAGAGAAGAGAGCACCCCATACTAAATCATCCACACCTCTCTTTGTACCACAGCGCCCCCTAGCGTTGTGCTGGGGCAGTGGGGCCTGAACTGACTAAGAGGGGAGAGTGACCCCTACTGAGTCATAAATATAGCTTCCTGCGATGCCTGGGCTTTCTCTGGGTGGGGTAAGGGGAGTCGTCCGGGAATCCTTTGTTTCCTTGGTTTTTATTTCAGTCCCTTGGAGGCAGCCTTCCCACACTGCTTGTAGCTACTTCTCTTGACTCCCAGCTGCACAGAGGGTCCTGGAGAAAGAATTTGCTCCTTCGGCACAGAAGAAGTTGTCGCACCGGCTCACCATGTTATAGTTACAAAAGCCTATCTAGAGAGTTCCTAAGAGATTTGTGTTTAAAAGGCGTTATGTCTATTGAAGAGCAAATCCTGTCGTTGCCTTAGTTTGTTTGTATGACAGTGAATACTGCGTTTCTGTACTCACTAAAGACCATTTTTCCATGAATTGGAATGTGAACCCTGCCATCCTGGCCAAATTCCAAATTGTCTCATTCCATTCTGCTTCCTACATCCTCCCTGCCATTTGAGTGCAGGATTCTCTTTCACTTCCTGCCCTGAAATGCTGGATGGCATCGATTCATGTTCTTAAACAGCTGTCATGTTCCACCCCAGAGCTGGCTGCATTTCAGTGGTGGGGGAAGTGCTTTGAGATTCCTTCTCGGCTGCCATCATCCTGGCGTTTGTTGCTTTGAGATTAGACTTGCAATGCGTTATTCTAAGCTGGGCACTGCACCAGCTTGTGTGTGAAGTGATGCATTTTGCAGCAAGCAAGTGACGCATTGTTCTGGGTTCTGTTGGGTTGGATCATTAAGGCCCTAGCTGGCTGGGGAGCTGCGTACCTGAGCAATCAGACCCGCTATCCTCGGTGCCACACAAACAAACAATCACATCACTCTCGTCCGTGTCCCTGCTAGCCAGTAAATGGGCTCCGGCGACGCCAGTCACTAGTGACTGATGGCTGCTCATTTAACAGTGTCGCGCTGCCAGCAGGAAGGACACCTTGATCCCGATTGTAGCTCTCCCATTGTTTAATGGGAACACCCCAGATGGCACCCAGCAGCCCAAGACGGAGCCATCTCGGTTCATCGCAGCCACACAGAGCTGGGTGCCGCTGCTGCAGATAATGACCCGCTCAGGTATCCTGTCCCAGCCCCGTCCCGCCCAGGCTGCGCACTGAATCTGACAAATCATTTCAGCCAACACCTAGGGGCCGTCCGCAGCGCGCAGAGCCGAGAAGGAGCAGCACACCTGCATCAGCAGGCTGCTTCGCCGTCGGGTGGCCCATCCGTGCACACACAACAAATGCTGGTGCTGCGTCTCTACTGAGACACGGTCAGATGGGGACTGAGAGGGAGAATTCATCCTGGGAGATGCCGTGTGGCGGGCAAGCTTCAGGGCAGCGTTTCTTCCGGATGTCTCTGCAAAGAATTACCCCAGCCTGGTGCCATGGGAGCCTGGGTACAAGGGTCTGGCCCTGACGTCCTCAGTAAGCTCCCAGTGCAGCCCTCACTTGGCAAAGTTTGCCCATGGCTGCTGTTTTGTGTAGCGCCCGTCCTGTCAGGTACTGGGCATGGCACCACTACCAGCAGCCCACAGCGGGTCAGAAGCTGCGGCTGAATCTATAGGTTCCTGGGTATTAATGTTAAGATCCAAAGAAGAATGACACCAAACTCCTCTTGCCAGGCAGGGTCCTGGAGTGAATTTACCCTTGAGGCAAACTGGTCTCATACTCCCAGCCCAGCATTTTCATTGATACATTGCACCTTCCTTTCCAGGGATGAACCCTCCTGCTGGGAGCTGGTCAGTATCATTTGACAAATGCGGAAACTGAGGCAACAACCAGCCAGGACCTGAGCCTGCAGGCTCTTTGCAGGGGGAGCATTTCTCCCCTCCAGTGGGAATTCAGCCCGTGGCAAAGGCAGGATTGGGCTCTAAGTAACCTTCTCACGCTGTGGCAGGTCCCGGGCTAGAACTCAGGTCTCCTGGCTCCCAGTTGTGCCTTAAGCACAAGTTAATTCTTCCTCCTTTAGTTCACTGGAGTCTGACTCCTGGCTGTAAAGGATTCACCTGGATGGACTCCCAGCAAACAATGTCTCTCCAGTGCCAGGTTTGCAGAGTGCCCACTTACCCTGCCAATTCCCTTTGGAGCAGCTGCTCAGGGAGGAGAGTGTAGGTTGGGAGCAGACAGCAGAAGGCTTCTGTGACACTGTTTTTCCGACCAGCCTTCTCCCCCAGCAGGGTTAGCCAGTAAATTCTAAATCTGTTTGCAGGACCAGTGTCCGACTGTGTCCATAAAACCCCACAGCTTGTCTCTCAGGGAAAAGAGTAGCTTAGAAAGAAGAACATTATTAATGGCTTAGCCAGGATATCTTCAATGATCTAAAACTCAAAGAACCCTACAAAAAATGGAAACTCAGTCAAATTACAGAGCACGTATATAAACAAATAACACAAGTCTGTAGCGACAAAATTAGAAAGGCCAAGGCACAAAACAAGATCAAACTAGCTAGGGACATAAAGGGTAACAAGAAAACATTCTACAAATACATTAGAAGCAAGAGGAAAACCAAGGACAGAGTAGGCCTGTTACTCAATGTGGGGGGAAAGACAATAACAGAAAATGTGGAAATGGCAGAGGTGCTTAATGACTTCTTTGTTTTGGTTTCACCAAGAAGGTTGGTGGCGATTGGACCTCTAACATAGTGAATTCCAGTGAAAATGAGGTAGGATCAGAGTCTAAAATAGGGAAAGAACAAGTCAAAAATTTCTTAGACAAGTTAGATGTCTTCAAATCACCAGGACCTGATGAAATACATCCTAGAATACTCAAGGAGCTGACTGAGGAGATATCTGAGCCATTAGCTATTATCTTTGAAAAGTCATGGAAGATGGGAGAGATTCCAGAAGACTGGAAGAGGGCAAATCTAGTGCCCATCTATAAAAAGGGAAATAAGGACAACCTGGGGAATTACAGACCAGTCAGTTTAACTTCTGTACCTGGAAAGATAATGGAGCAAATAATTAAGAAATCAATTTGCAAATACCTAGAAGATAATGAGGTGATAAGTAACAGTCACCATGGATTTGTTAAGAACAAATCGGGTCAAACCAACCTGATAGCTTTCTGTGACAGGGTAACAAGCGTTGTGGATGGGGGGAAGCAGTAGACGTGGTGTATCTTGACTTTAGTAAGGCTTTTGTTACTGTCTCACATAACCTTTTCATAAACAAACTAGGGAAATACAACCTAGATGGAGCTACTATAAGGTGGGTGCAAAGCTGGTTGGAAAATCATTCCCGGAGAGTAGTTATCAGTGGTTCACAGTCATGCTGGAAGGGCATAATGAGTGGGGTCCCACAGGGATCGGTTCTGGATCCGGTTCTTTTCAATATCTTTAGCAGTGATTTAGATAATGGCATAGAGAGTACGCTTATAAAGTTTGTGGATGATACCAAGCTGGGCGGGGTTGCGAGTGCTTTGGAGAATAGGATAAAAATTCAAAATGGTCTGGATAAACTGGAGAAATGGTCTGAAGTAAATAGGATGAAATTCAATAAGGACAAATGCAAAGTGCTCCACTTAGGAAGGAACAATCAGTTGCACACATACAAAATGGGAAATGACTGCCTAGGAAGGAGTACGGCAGAAAGGGATCTGGGGTCATAGTGGATCACAAGCTAAATATGAATCAACAGTGTTACGGTTTTGCAAAAAAACCAAACATCATTCTGGGCTGTATTAGCAGGAGTGTTGTAAGCAAGACACGAGAAATAATTCTTCCGCTCTACTCCGTGCTGATTAGGCCTCAACTGGAGTATTGTATCCAGTTCTGGGCGCCACATTTCAGGAAAGATGTGGACAAATTGGAGAAAGTCCAGAGAAGAGCAACAAAAGTGATTTGAGGTCTAGAAAACATGACCTGTGAGGGAAGATTGAAAAAAATGGGTTTGTTTAGTCTGGAGAAGAGAAGACTGAGAGGGGACATGATAACAGTTTTCAAATACATAAAAGGTTGTTACAAGGAGGAGGGAGAAAAATTGTTCTTAATCTCTGAGGATAGGACAAGAACCAATGGGCTTAAATTGCAGCAAGGGTGGTTTAGGTTGGAGATTAGGAAAATCTTCCTGTCAGGGTGGTTAAACACTGGAATAAATTGCCTAGGGAGGTTGTGGAATCTCCATCATTGGAGATTTTTAAGAGCAAGTTGGACAAACACCTGCCAGGGATGGTCTAGATCAGGGGTGGGCAAACTTTTTGGCCTGAGGGCCACATCGGGTTTCCAAAATTGTATGGAGGGCCGGTTAGGGGAGGCTGTGCCTCCCCAAACAGCCAGGCGTGGCCCGGCCCCCACCCCCTATCCGACCCTCCCTGCTTCTCGCCCCCTGACGGCCCCCCCGGGACTCCTACCCCATCCACCACCCCCTGCTCCCTGTCCCCTGACTGCCCCCCGCCACCCCATCCAACCCCCCCCTCCTTCCTGACTGCACCCCCGGGACCCCTGCCCCCATTCAACCACCCCTGTTCCCCGCCTTCTGACTGCCCCGACCCCTATCCACACCCCCGCTCCCTGACCACCACCCCGAACTCCCCTGCCCTCTATCCAACCCCCCTGCTCCCTTCCCCCTTACCGCACTGCCTGGAGCACCGATGGCTGGCGGCACTACAGCCGCGCCGCCCAGAGCACCGAGTCAGGCCACGGCTCTGCAGCTGCACTGCCCGACTGCCCAGAGCATTGCGCCGACAGTGCAGTGAGCTGAGGCTGCCGGGGAGGGGGAACAGCAGGGAGGGGCCAAGGGCAAGCCTCCCCGGCCAGGAGCTCAGGGGCCGGGCAGGAGGGTCCCGCAGCCGGATGTGGCCCACGGACCATAGCTTGCCCACCTCTGGTCTAGATAATACTTAGTCCTGCCTTGAGTGTAGGGGACTGGACTAGATGACCTCTCGAGGTCCCTTCTAGTTCTATGATTCTATGATTGATCAGCTCCTTGTCCCATGGCAGGAGAATGCCATGTTACCAACCCTGTTTGAGCATCTCTCTCACTGGCCAAAGGCCTGTTCTGCCAAATACTGCTTACCAATGCACTTCCTTGGCGTCTCCCATGCCAGCCCCGGCCCGGCCCAGCGGTGAGTGGAGTTGGCCGAAAGGCAGTGGAGATTATTCACAGACCTTTAAGCAAAATAGAAACTGGATTTCCATTCGCCATCTTTTCTCATTTGCTTTTGTGCGAGCAGGTTTTGGGTTCGTGTGGATTTGGGGCCCCGCCCCTGGCTGATCCTCGTTCTGCGATGACGTAGCAGACTCCCTCGCAGCACAGCTGCCCCCCGCTGTGGTGCCCGCGTAGGAGGATGAATCTGTGCTGCTGGTGCCCCGGTTAGGGCTGGCCCCTGGCATCTGTATGCATTCAAGTCATGGGTTTTTTGCACTGCTGCCTCTTTTGTTCATTGCATGACTCCTGACGGGTCCAGAGCCCTGACACAGAGGCTCTACCTGTCTCCTTCCCCTGCGTCTCCCATGAGCGGGACGCTTCTGATTCTCCGGCTGTCGGTCAGCTGCCTCTTGGCCTGAGGCTGGTGACCCAGTTCCAGGGCTTTGCGCGTCAATACGCACCGCCGACAAAATCCACCTGGTGGTGCCAGTGCCCGTCTGCGGCTGGTGCTTCGCTGCTCCCTGTGCTGCCCAGGGGGACGTTTTCCTGCAGCTGCGGCGGTTCCTCCGGAAACCTGCCGTGGCTGTAATTGCCGCGCTCCGAGTAGATGAAGCTGTTCTGCCTTGGTAGCTCTGCAGGAAATGGATCAGCGAGTGCGCTGGGAAACCATCTCCTCTCTCTAACGTGGGGGGGTGCAGATGCATGACTGAGGGTCTGGGTCTGTGAGCTGAAGAGGGGCTGGTGCTGTCAAACCAAGTGTATGCTTTATAGAAACTGTGGGCTTGCCAGAGCCAAACAGGAATAGAAATGGGCCAGGGGGAGAGGTGTTAAATATCACTGGGAACGGAGTTGTGGATTTAAACCTCTCACCTGCAGTGCTGGGAAGCACAAATATAATCAGCCCATTGGTTCTGCTCCTCCCCACTAGTGAGTGCTCCATATAAAAGGATAAGAGCCTACTACTGCGACCTGTTAATGGAACTGCTCCTTTAGCTCAAGTGGCAGAGGCTCCTGGAGTTAGCGCTGAAAGTCCTGGGTTCAGTTCTTGCTCATGACCCCTAATAGGGGGCCATCACACAAACCCAACAGCCTTGAAGGAGTGGGTGAGAAGCAGAAGCCCAGCTCCTCAGCTGGTGTCGATCAGGGGAGGTTCACTGACTCCTGCGGAGGATCTGGCCCCCAAAGGGAAGGTGACCCGCCTAGTTTCCAAGTGGAGTGAAATGCAACAGAGTACACAAGCAGCATTGGGGCGAGCAGCCGGTTAGATTCCTGGAAGAGCTGTTTGCCACTGTGCCCCAGAACCCTTCTCCCCACTGGGCTATGGATGTGTGCTCTCTCCCAAGTGTGCGGCATCGATCGCTCTCTAAGCAGCGACGCTTCCTGCCAGTTGGTGCCCGGTGCAGGACTCTACACCAAACCAAAACAGCACCGCTGGAAGCAGGCTCCCTTCAGCCTCCTGCCAGTCGCTTCATGCCTTGCCTTTGCGTTTACACTGAGGATGACTATCGGCCGGCCGGCCCTCTGCACATTGGAGCGAGATGCCTGTGAGCACTGGGGCTCGCTCACTAGCTGCCAATGGCTTCTTGGCTGAAATCCATTGGATAGAGCCAGTGCCCTCAGATGGCCATAACTCCAAAACCCTTTGTGCATTGATAAGCTGTCGTCCTCCTGGGGATCTGATAGAAACACCACAGTCCCTCCCTTGCCTCACCCCGTAACCAGGGGCCCATAGAAACGCTACATCCCCTCCCCCACCTCACCATGTAACCAGGAGCCCATAGAAATGCTACATTCCCTCCCCCACCTCACCCCATAACCAGGGGCCCATAGAAACACCACAGTCCCTCCCCCACCTTACCCTATAATCAGGGGCCCTAGTAATGCCAAATCTCCTCCCCCGCACCTCACCTGAACTTTGGGGCCCATAAGGAACAAATGGGCCAGATTTCAAGGCTGTATGTAGAAAGTTGAACAGTTGAAATCCCGAGGCAGGTTGGTGACTGTGATGGGAAGGTCGGTCGGAGATCAACATGGCCTGGGAGCGCCTGCCATGTGTCAAGATGCTGGCTCCATGGGGACATGGAAATGACGGCACTGTCATGCCGGGACAGGCCTCCGCCTGGGATGAGGTGGGGGAGAAGCAGAGATGAAACTGACTAGGCTGCTGTCATTGTCCAAGGGGAGTGAGATGCAGGGGCGCAGCCGGCACTCCAGACTCTCTAAGAACCCCAGATACATCAAAGCTTGCCCGAGTCAGATTTGCTGGATCAGGGCTTCCAGTGCCTGGTGCACTCCCCCATGCACGCTGCCCCACACGGCCACGTACCCTGCCCCACTCCACCAGCACCCTGCCCCATCCCTGCACACTCAGCTCTGCATCTCTCTTTTTTAACCTAACACGAGCTCTGCTACTTGTCTCCTCTCCGCAGCGTCGTTGCTGAAGCTCTGGTACCGGGAGCTGGAGGAGCCGCTGATTCCCCACGAGTTCTACGAACAGTGCATCACCCACTACGAGAATCCAGAGGCAGCCATCGCAGTCATCCACTCCTTGCCCAGGATCAACAAAATGGTGCTCTGCTACCTCATCCGCTTCCTACAGGTAGGGCAGGGGGATGGGCTCCAGCCTGGGGGGTCACCCACGGGTGTGTTGATCCTGTCCTCTGCCTGGTCACTCAACTCACTCCCAGCTTCGCTGCATTTATGGACGCTATTGCATTGACCCTTGTGTTATGGGGGTTTGGTACTGTACCACTCAGCCACTGTAAAGAAGACAGATAAGTGCACTGATATTGTTACTAGGGCTGTCAAGTGATTAAAAACGTTAATCACAATTCATTGAGCGATTAACAAAATTAATTGCAATTAATCATGCAATTAATCGTGCTGTTAAACAATAACAGAATACTATTTATGTAAATATTTTGGATGTTTTCCATATTTTCAAACATATTGATTTCAATTACAACACAGAATACTAAGTGTACAGTGCTCACTTTATATTTATTTTTTATTATAAGTATAAAAAGAAAGAAATAGTATTTTCAATTCACCTCATACAAGTCCTGTAGTGTAATCTCTTTATCATGAAAGTTGAACTTACAAAGGTAGAATTATGTACAAAAAATAACTACATTCAAAAATAAAACCATGTGAAACTGTAAAGCCTACAAGTCCACTCAGTCCTACTTCTTGTTCAGCCAATCGCTCAGACAAACAAGTTTGTTTACATTTGCAGGAGATAATGCTGCCCTCTTCTTATTTACAATGTCACCTGAAAGTGAGAACAGGCGTTCTCATGGCACTGTTGTAGCCGGCGTTGCAAGATATTTACATGCCAGATGTGCTAAAGATTCATATGTCCCTTCATGCTTCAACCACCATTCCAGAGGACATGCGTCCATGCTGATGACGGGTTCTGCTCGATAACACTCCAAAGCAGTGCAGACCAAAACATGTTCATTTTCATCATCTGAGTCAGATCCCACCAACAGAAGGTTGATTTTCTTTTTTGGTGGTTCGGGTTCCGTAGTTTCCACATCGGAGTGTTGCTCTTTTAAGTCTTCTGAAAGCATGCTCCATGCCTCGTCCCTCTCAGATTTTGGAAGGCACTTTCGATTCTTAAATCTTGGGTCGAGTGCTGTAGCTATCTTTAGAAATCTCACATTAGTACCTTCTTCGCATTTTGTCAAATCTGCAGTGAAAGTGTTCTTAAAATGAACAACATTTGCTGAGTCATCATCCGAGACTGCAATAACATGAAATATATGGCAGAATGCAGGTAAAACGGAGCCAGAGACATACAATTCTCCCCCAAAGAGTTCAGTCACTAATTTAATTAACACATTATTTTTTTAATGAGTGTCATCAGCATGAAAGCATGTCCTCTGGAATGGTGGCCAAAGCATGAAGGGGCATACGAATGTTTAGCATATCTGGCATGTAAATACCTTGCAATGCCAGCTACAAAAGTGCCATGTGAATGTCTGTTCTCACTTTCAGGTGACTTTGTAAATAAGAAGCAGGCAGCGGTATCTCCTATAAATGAAAACAATCTTGTTCGTCTGAGTGATTGGCTGAACAAGAAGTAGGACTGAGTGGACTTGTAGGCTCTAAAGTTTTACATTGTTTTGTTTTTGAGTGCAGTTATGTAACAAAAAAAAATCTACATTTGTAAGTTGCACTTTCACGATAAAGAGATTGCACTACAGTACTTGTATGAGGTGAACTGAAAAATACTATTCCTTTTGTTTATAATTTTTACAGTGCAAATATTTGTAATACAAATAATATAAAGTGAGCACTGGACACTTCGTATTCTGTGTTGTAATTGCAATCAATATATTTGAAAATGTAGAAAAACACCCAAAATATTTAATAAATTTCAATTGGAATTTTTTTGTTTAACCATGTGATTAAAACTGCGATTTATCGCGATTAATTTTTTTAATCATGATTAATTTTTTTAAGTTAATCGCGTGAGTTAACTGCGATTAATCGACAGCCCTAATTGTTACCCTTCCATGCTACCCCATGTGTACATCACATGACCGCAGTAACGCGCACTTCCTGTCCTTCCTGGCCCTGCACTGCACACAAAACTACACACAGAGCCACAGCTAATAATAATAGTCACAGTTCAGGGCAACTGCACCTGCATTCCCCATCCGTGGCCCACCAAGGGTATCCACTGTAGGCTCCAGGCTCCCAGTCGTCACCTCTCTTGGTGAAAGACCCGCATCTCACTCACTCCTGCTGGGGTTTTAAGGCTACACAGCTCCCTGGGTTACCTTGCAATGTCCCCAGCAAACCAGACCAGCTAAACAGTCCAGAACCTGTGCCTTGCTTTCTTTCCAAAGGCTATAATCAGTGTGTTGCCTGCACTTATAAGGTGTTGCCCACAACTGAGTTATCTCACAACTCCTTCTAAGCAAGTATGTTTATTCTGAAGGTCAAAGCATTACAGAGACAATGTTTTAAAACAATCAAAGAACCTACACGCCAGAGATCACCCATTGGGGCCCTGTCAACACGCATCCTCCCCTCGAGGGAACTCCCTCCTGCTCGGACACAGCATTGCAGGGGACTTTGCCTCACGCCCGCTCTGGAGGCCACTTTCTCAGCCATAATGTCCAGCCCCAGCCAGTCTCTTCTCTGGACTCTCTCACTGGGTCTCCTGCGGCTCCACCCTCCGGCCAAGTGACAACATTTCAGTCCCCTTCCGGGGTTCAGCTCTAAGCCAAAGGTCCTTCACCACCACCACCCCAGGCTTTTCCCTGCTGGGCTTCTGCCTCCCTTCTGTCTCATTCCCTGGCCCTTGCAGGACCTAGGTAAGGCTTTCTCCGCTATAGGGCCCCACCACAGGAGGTGACCCTGCTCCTGTAGGTCTGCTCTCTGGCCACAGCCAATCCCAATGAATGGACCTGCCTTCATGCCCTTCCCAGGGAGAGGGAGCTCCCCAGAGCTCCTCTCTCCTGGGTCTTTTCCCCTCAACCACCCTGCTCAGCTGCCTATACAACCCAGCTCCACCTCCTCTGGCCAGGTCATTAGTTAATCACCTCCCAGGTGCGGAGCATAACTAAGTAGGTTCTTTCCCTTGCTTTACAGGAAATGGGGTTAAGCCCATCGCAGGCCTAGTAGGGCGAGGCCTTCCAACCCTTCCCCAAGGATGGGGTCCCCCTTGGACAGAAGGTCCTGCCCACTCGCTGGAGCAGAAAGCAGGCCCTGAGTCAGTTTAAACTCAGGCTATTTATCCCAAAGGCCTTTCTTCGTCTGTTGGTGTCTGGAGAACCCAGTCTAGGGAGCCTCTCCAGGAGGGGTCACAACCTGGCTGGCTTGCCTTGATCACCTCCCACTGGTTTTAGTTCCTGGAGGAGCTGCGGTCCCCCTCCCCCATGGAGTAGACGCTGGCAGACACCTGGGCGGGGTAATAGCACAGAGGGTAATTGTGAGCTGGCCCCAGAGCTGTCTGAGGAGCCGGCGGTGATGAGGCATTTCCCCGCACGCTGCAACCTCTCTCCCTTCCCCAGGTGTTCGTGCAGCCGGCTAACGTGGCGGTCACCAAGATGGACGTCAATAACCTGGCCATGGTGATGGCCCCCAACTGCCTGCGCTGCCAGTCCGACGACCCGCGCATCATCTTCGAGAACACCAGGAAGGAAATGTCCTTCATCCGGGTGCTGATCCAGCACCTGGACACCGGCTTCATGGAGGGGGTCCTATAGCGGCGAGCAGGGGGAGGCGCCCAAACCAAATCTGACGACGACCACGACCCACCCAACCCCCAGGTCAATCAGCCGACAAGTGCGAGCCAGACACCGCCAAGGGAAGGACTGGGCAGCCCTGGGCAGGGCCTCTCGTCCCCGTCACACCATGTCCCCAGCGCCATGTCGACCTGGCCTAGTCCCGCCTCTCTCGCCCCAGCATCTCTCGTCATCCTTTGCCCTCCGGTGTCATACAGGAAGTGGTGGCGGGATCCCGCCAGTGCTCCTGGCCAAACGACAGCCGCCCTCCCCTGAACCAGACCTCTGGAGATGTCGCTGCCCATTCCCCCAGCCAAGCCGCCGTGGGGCAGCCTGCAGGGTTAGCCTGGCATGGCGGCCCCCTGCAGGTGAGGCTTGGGAGTCCTGCCCGGCGTCCTGGGCCTGCAGCCACTGTGGGGATGTGGGATGCCGGGCCTTGCCCCCGCGCTCTCGCAAACAGGCGTCCAGGAGAGCCACTCCCAGCACGGGCTGCAGCTGCCACGTGCTTCCTAGGGGAGGGGGGCGTTTAAGATGGCAGCGTGGATGGAGGGGGAGATCAGAATAAGTCAGCGAGCATCACCAATGCTCCTGCCCTGGGGCCAGCGCTGGCTGGGAGGGTGGGTAGGACAGTCTCCAGGCAGGGACCGCAGAGTGGGTATTTGCAGCAGTCCCACCCAGCCTGGGAGCTAGGGGATATCTGGCGGGAACATTCATGTGGAATAGGGTATGGATCTGTCTGGTAGGATAAAACCCCTTGGTAGGAAGGGGTCTAAGCCCCATGCCGGCCCCATCAGCCCAGCCCCCCAGTGAGAAGAGGGACCCCTTTATGGCAGGAGGAGGGGGCCAAAACCAACTCCAAGTTCTCAGGGCAAAGCTTGTGGTCAGGCGTCTCCATGACCCAGAGCCATTTGCAGCCGGTGATGTCACTTCCCCTTCCTTTCCCCCTCTTCATCAGCTGCTTGTAAGCCCAGAGCTGATGGCAGCGTCTGTTGAGAGGGGCTGGGAGGGCGGGTTGTCAACTGAGCAGTGATTGATTCTCAAACCCTGAGACCTACCAGCCCTTTCTAGACAGGATCTCTACGCCTTGAACGTAACCCCGCGCGGGGAGGCTCAGGGCAGGGCAGAAAGCTATGACTGCAGCTGTTTTGTCCTGGTGTTCGATTCACGCTCCCGGGTGCTGCCTGGGCTCCCGTTCCAGAGCAGGACAGCCAGGAGGGGCCGGGCTTCATTTGCCATTTGGGCTGCAGCTGGCGCAGGGTTCGGCTACGTCTCAGCAAACCCACAACCCGAGCTAGAAGGGGATTGTCCCCGGCTTTTCCTGACTCCCCTCAGCAGTGAGCTGCTCCTAGAGCGGGCGACAGTGCTTAGCCCGAGCCGGCAGAGGGTGCGTGTCCCATCGGCTCCACCTGCAGACGATGGATTAACCATCAGCCGGGGATAGAAGAATGACCATCCTGTGTATGGGTAGGGCGAGTTCACTTCCTGGGTATTTTGCCCATGTGGCCCATGCATCAGCAATAACTCCATCGCTGATTTCCAAGACAACATCTGCTCGGTTTCTCAACCCAGACAAGGCTGGCGCTGGCCGGCGCTGCGTGCGGCAGGTCAGGCCCTGGCTCGCTGGGCCCCAGCGCCGTCAGCTCAGCCCTGCGGAGGAGAGTTGTTTTGAGCAGGGCGCCACTGGAAGAGTCGTGCTGTCGGGAGTGGGTGTGGAGAGTGCCAAGGAGCTGGTGTCACAGCAGCACCCGGCGTGCCAAACCCTTCCACTGTAGCAATCTCCCGCCTGGGCCGTGTCATGGCTGGATTCTGCCGCATCGGCCAAGGCAAGGAGGCTGCCGTGCTGAACCATGGCAAAGAGCAAGGCCTTTAAAGCACTATTGGTGGAAGTGCTGGCTCCTGAAGGCAGAGAGAGACCGAGGGGTTCTCTCCTGCTGCCAGACAATGAAAATTTGGGTCAAGCTTGTGAAAATCCCACCTGGCAACACGTTCTGGATGGCCCCTGGCATCAGCCCCAGCGAGGCGTCGTGGGCTTCGGGATCACCGGCTCGGAGGGCTCTGGGACCCATGGCGGAGCTGAAGCCATCAGCAGTGCCACTTTTCTCTCTTCCTTGCCCTCCGGAGGGTCTCCAAGGCTGATGGCTGCCGTGGCTCTGTGGGAGCTGGGAGGCTGGTGGGAAACGGTTACAATCCAGCTAGTTCCCTCCCCTCGAGGGGCTCTCCTTGGGACAGTCAGGACCGATGCAGGCTGGACTCGGGTCTCTGAAAGTAGCTCTGGCGTCTCCGCCTCCCCATCTGACAGGGACAAAATCCCTTCTTGTCGAGCCGCCTGGCGAGTCTGAAATGCCCACCTGAGCCCCAGCATCTCCACGCTCCGGTGCCTTCTGCAGTCGGCCCCTTGCCCAGCTGCCACCCCCAGGCCTGCGCTCGAGCAGATCTCCAGCTCTATCCGCCTTGACCTGAGGCCGGTTCCCTCCTCAGGGTCTGTTGGCCTTTAGGGTTCACATGTATTAAAATGGAGTCCAGCTCAGGACGCAATCAAACCAGCCCCTGAGCAGTGGCACTGGGCTGAGTCTCTGAGGATCTGCAGTGCACCGCCCCATATCTCTGTTTTTAGAGCGCTCCCCAGTTTAACCCTGAGCTCCTGGCCCGTGCCCCCCACCCCCTGCAGGAGAGTTAACCTCTTGGCTGCTGGTGCTCAGGCAGGGACTCTGTGCCCTACCACCTAGGTTTACATTTCTCCCCGTTAACTCTCTTCTCCCCAGCCTCTCTCCCAGCTCTGCTCTTTAACCGGCAGCCCTGCTTCCTTCGGATCTCAGCGGAGGAACTGGGTTTTCGGTCTGACCTCTGTTTGCTTCGTGATTCCTGTTAATGCTGGGAATCACACAAGGATTTCACTTCACAGTGCCAAGGGACCTCTACCTCCTGGGGGACCCATCCAGTGACAGGTCCCCCATGCTGGATTCCTCCTCAGCCTCTGTTTCCCGATCAGCTCGGTTCAGCATTCAGCTGGGATGGTTCCCCCATCTCACCCCAGACAGCCGGAGCATGGACAGCCCAAGTCTGCTTGCCCCGGGGACCTGAGCCCACAGGCCCCTCCTGCCTCGCTGAGACCTTGTTTTCATCTCACACTGCCATCAGTCTGTGGCAGGCAGCGGGGTCCTCGGTGCTGCTCAGCCCGGGGCAGCGTGCAATGGCTGGGTGCCCCAGCAGCAGGTGCTCTAGGGAGCCGTGAGCTCACCGACATGCCAGCCGTGCAGTGTCCTCAGCCACACTCCAGGACATCCTTGTGGCTCACCAGGAGAGAGAACTGCAAAGGGTCCTGGGTGGAGAGCCCCATCCCCCACCCGAGGGGTCTCTGCAGAGCCCCAGAGAGTCTGGCTGAGTGTCTATACCTTGGATGTCAGGTTGATGCCAAAGCCCTGGATGTGAGGAGCAGAGTGCAGTGCATACCCGCTGTGTGTCCCACGGCGCTGGGGTGCGTCAGGGGCCTCTGGCCTGCCGTCTGTGGCTCCCACCCCCACAGGAACAACGGGCTGCTCTCTGGGACCGAAACTGCTGTGTAGGGGCAGCGCACAGCACCGGTGGGGCCAGTCACACATGATCAGGCAGGAGAGTCCAGCCGGGATTGTCGTGCCCTCCCTGCCAAGCTGGGAACATCCCCCTCTCCGGGAAAGGGAAGAGTGACCCCTGCTGTTAGAGACAGGCTGAGCTTGACAGGGTCAGGCCACAGAAGCAAGAAGTCGG
This sequence comes from Malaclemys terrapin pileata, assembly GCF_027887155.1. Taxonomy (NCBI): domain Eukaryota; kingdom Metazoa; phylum Chordata; order Testudines; family Emydidae; genus Malaclemys; species Malaclemys terrapin. The sequence continues at coordinate 3,470,203 of NC_071506.1, read as the reverse complement.
ATCTAGCCGTCCGTCGTCTCGGGTATTTCTCATGTGCTGTCACTGCGTGACTAAGTGCCAAGAACACTCAATAGCGTAGCGCTAACATTGCCCACTGGGCCCTCACTCGTCATTCTCCAGGATTCATTCACTGATATGATAAATCTTTCTTTTCCTTCTCTCTCCTCCTCCTCGTCACCTGGCCACGAAGAAGGCTTCTCATTGAGTGTCAAACACACTCAGGCTTGGGCTGGCTCTCCTGTGGTGAGGAGTTCCACAGTCCGCCAAGGAGGCTGTGCCCAAAGACCGGCAGTTCTTCCAGCCTGGAGGAGGGGCCTCATGTCACACTGCTTCCTGGCTGGCAGCTTTGAGCTTCTGGTTAGTTACTTCCCTGCAGCCTCCTTGGGGAAGGGAGTCCCTGGGAACTCACCAGCAGTTGGGCTGATAAGAGATTAACCCCTTGGTGTTTTCACAGCTTCCCACCAGTCCCTCCCTCCAGCCTTTCTCGGAGAAAGGGAAAGAGACAGTCAAACCATCCCAGCGAGCCTGTTCCTCGGAGAGATGATGGGCATCAGGGAACCTACTGGGGGAGGGACGGGGTCCAACCCCATGCACATGAACCCCACAGCCTTGGACGATGGCAGGGACAGGTGTGCCGAGCTGGAGCCCAGACGCGCCGTGATTCCCTCCATGCAGCTATAAAGAGCAAGTGCCTTCAGCTCCCCGAGAGAGCTCCCCGAGAGAGCCGGCCCCAGCAGCAACCGCTCTCCCTGCCCACACACCTGCCGGGAAAGGAGTGAGAGACACAGGTGCTGTGAGGACCCTGAGTAGCCCAGCAGTGAGCCTGGCAACTCTGCAGTGGCTGGTGCTTTCGTCCTCGGTCTCGGTGAGGTCCCAGACCCTCCTGGGGAACCTCTGGGACGGATTAACTAACCCCTTTTGTGTCTCCAACCTTCCCTGATTCCTCGCGGCTCCCCCCCCCCCCCATCTCAGCTGGGGTCTCTTTGGCCTGGGCTTCTCTTGTCCAGTCCGACAGTGAGATTTCATCCCTTCCTACCTGAACGGTTTTTCTTGCCACTCACGTGGACGCGTTGCCAGCTGATGTGTTCCAGCCATTTGCCGGAGCCCAGGCAGTGCAGAGCACCCCTGGCCCCCGCCAGAGAGGAAAGGAGCGGAAAGCACCTGCATCTTGCTGGAGGAAACCCAGGGGTGCTGTACCCAGCTCAACAAGGGCTTTCAGGTGTGTCCCTGCAAGTCCCAGGGAGTCGTTCCCTGGACGCCAGCGGGCTGTTCCCGGGGGTGAGGAGAGCAGGGTCATCCCAAGGGGTAGTGCCCCCACCCCGGCTCCCAGGGTGCTGCTTGCTGGGGTGACTTGGCCATTCCCCATACTGTGCTGGGTCAGTGCTAGCAGCACTTTAACTTTGGGCTCAGCCATTTCCGCCCCCCAGGACTTGGAATGAGAGTGGATTTCACTGGGCTGGGCCTGGACAAACCCTCTCAGCTGTGTGACCGATCCGTACCCTGGGGAGCCTCTGGTCAGTTTGCCCCCGGCCTGCCATGGCCTGTTTCCCTAGGTCCACCTGGCAATTCAAAACCTACAGCTGGCCCGGGCTTGCGGGGCTTGGGCTAAGGGGCTGTTTCACTGCGGTGTAGACGTCCAGGCTGGGGACCCTGCAAGGCGGGAGGTTCCCAGAGCCCGGGCTCCAGCCTGAGCACGAACATTTACATCACAATTAAACAGCCCCTTCCCCTTAGCCCGAGCCACAAGAGCCAGAGTCAGCAATTGTCTGACTGCCGTGTAGACAAACCCTCGGTGACTCGGGCGGCTTGTAGGCCTTGTAAATACTTCTAAGGGCTGTAACCAGGTCACCATTCAGATATGCTCCAGCTGCTGCAGCAGACCAACGGGGGGGAGGCGAAGGGTCCTTCCCACTTCCTTTCCTGTTAACAAGTCATCTGATGGCTTCAGCAGGGGACATTCCCCTCCGAGAGTCATGGTTCTCCCCACAGACGTCCTGATCCTTGAGGGAGGCTGGTGGGCTTTCTGACCAGGTCTCCTGTAACTCTCCTGAACCCAGTGGCAATAAACCCGAGGGCCAGGGCAGCGTGAGAGAGCAGGGTCAGTCATTTGACCTGCGACTGTGACTGTTTCCCCGAGCCCTCCTGCAAAGTCCATGGAGAATGTGTCCCCAAAGATGTCGCAGGATGCAGGGCCCCAGACTCTTGCTGCAGGAGCGGGAGCTGTCAGCAGGGGGTGCAGCGGCAACACGATGGAAGGTGTGTGTGTGTCAGGGTTTCAGGCTGCAGCAGCCTGGTCTTAGAGCCAGGGTGAGCAATGAATCCGCTTTTGCACTTCCCAAAGCAACAGCCGACGTTGCCCACGGCAGGCTCCAGGAGAAGGGCATTAGGAGAGCTGCTTCCTCGCACCTGGGAGGGACACTCATTTGGCTGGTGCTCATTCGTTCTGCCCTCTTTCAGTGGCCCGGTGACGCAGGCAGCACCCCCAGGCTGCAGTGTGAGTGGTGCTTAATCAGTGCCTGTACTGGATCCAAACGCAAAAATGGTGGAGCCCCCAGACCAGCTCCCATCTGGCTGGGCAAGCCTCCTTTCAGGACCCAGCAACTCTGCTGCTCCTGGGCCCGGCCCCGTGAGCTGTCAAGGGCCCTCAGCTCCCATGACGTCAGTAGGAGGTTAGGACCCTTGGCCCTTCTCAGGATTGGCCCCTCAATCAGCAGAAACCCAGCCCTTGTATGGACTCACCTAGAGACGCCTGGTCATCCTCTGGAGATTGCCGTCTGGATGTACAGTGCTAGTCGAGACGAGGCTGGTCGAGGTCGGCCCGACACCCCAGCTGGGGTTTCTGGGTGTAAGTGGTACCTTGTGTCCCCTCTTTCACCAGTAGAACTTACAAATGGAAGGGGCCTCCCAGACCATCTAATCCGTCCCCCGGCAGCGCAGGGAGGGCAAGATTCTAGAAGCACCGTCTAGAGTAGCTCCAGCGACGGGAGCGAGAGCGATGGAGAGGGAGAGATTATTTTTATTTAGTGCGTTCCTGTAAAGCTGGAATGTTACGGCGCATCCCAGGCCAGTCAGAGTATATAGAGAGATATAAAGAGAGAGAGATATACATAGTAAAAATCACTAATGACATAGTTTTAAATCCAGATGCTATTTATCTTTAGAGCCATTGTCTGTCGCCCTTTCATTGCACAAGAATTAGCTTTTGTCCCAGTTCCATTGCAGGGTTTCTTCATGGCTTCTGACCAAAAAATACTCCTCCTCTTCCCCCTGCGTCCTGTAGAGACAGGCCCTTCGGCGGCTCCCTTAGGGACAGGACCTTCCGCGGCGCTGACTCCACTCAGTCGAGGGCAGAGGCCGCCTAGTCGTTCCCAGTCTAGTTGCCGCAGGATCAGTCAAGAAGGCGAAAGTGGAACATTAGAGTCCCCCCAGCAGCAAGATGCTGGCAGTTCATTGCTGGGCGCTGGTCTAAGAGCCATCTCTACCACGCAGCTGGTTGAGTCTCCACTGCTCCCCCAGGCGGGGTTAACTGTCAAGGCTCAGTGCCCATCGGGTTGTTTCTGGCACTGAATTCTCCCCTCTGGCTGGTTCACTGCACAAGTTCCACACCTCGCCCAGGGCCAGATCCTGCCCCTGGGAACCTGAGCGCCTCTCCCTGGGTCTTCCTGACAGAGCAGCTGGTAGGCTCCTTGGAAGCGGCTGAGGAGGTGCTGTTGGGTGGAAGCCTCCGGGACCCAGTGCCTGCTGTCTCTGCTCTTGAAGCCCGTCGGAGATGCGCTAGTGTAGCAAGAGCATCACTGGGCCTGTACAGGATTCTGATCTTGGCGAATCCAGAGAGATCTCCCCTACATAGAGATCAGAAGCTGGCCCTTGAGTCTCCAGCCAGGGCTGGGAGCCCCTTCTCCCCGGGGGCTACACCTTCCCACAGGTACCAAAACCTAGGGGAATGTGGCTCTTTCAAGGGACATTGTCAGGGCGTTTTGGCCAAAAACGCAGGCTGTGTTACAGAAATGGTCCGACCACCAGGCAGCAGTGGGGAAGGGTTCATGAAATCTGCCTTGTCAACATTCAAAATGGGATTGAAATTTTCCCTGCTCCCCAAATTGCCCGGGGCTATTGCCTGAGAACCAGGAAGTGAAACCGACTGGTCTCGCTGCACAGCCTGGGCTGAGCAAATAAACTTAGGTGCTGCTAGGAAGCCAGGGAAGGGAATTTAACCTGACAGTGTCCCTTGAAATAGGGGAAGGGGCAAATTCATCCCTACGGGGAATCCCTTGACACCCGAGATGAGTTTGGCCCCACGTGTGGCAGGGGAGCAGAGCACTGCTGGGGCCACGTGGAATAAGCGGATGCAGATTAGTGCTGAATTCCCAGGCAACGTGTCTCTAGGACTCGGTCAGCATCCATACGGCCACCAGCGCCAAAGGAAGTGACTGGCGCGGAGCTGTTTGCTACAGAGCGGTCGGACCGTCTCCTTGCCCCCCTGCTGGAGTGGGCCACATGTGGGGAGCCCCGGTTGTGTGGGGAGCCCCGGTTGTGTGCTTGCTGCCCGCAAATCTCTGCGGAACTTGTCGATTGATTCGCTTTAGCATTATCAATTTGCATGTGCCCAGGTGGGAACCCATCAGGCCTTTCCCAGCAGATGCCGGAGGTTTTCCCAAAGTAGGGACAGGAATCCCAGCCTAAATAGGTTTGTCCTGTTGAACCAAATTCTAGTTCATTTACCCGAGCGCAAGTCCATCCGCGTCAGTGGTTTTTACTCCAGATTTACACCGGCATGAGATCAGGGGGCTGGATCCTGACCCCACTGAAGCCAGTGGGAATTGCACCCTTGACTTCAGTGGGAGTAAGACCAGACATTAATGCTGGAAGTACTGGCCTGAATCCCGGTGCACGGGGAATGGGATTTGACACGGAGTCTCTTTCCATCGGCTCCACCTTTTCTCAGTTAAAGACAGAAGTTGTACAGAGATTTTGTAACTATCCAGAAGCTCTTCTGATCTCATTAGAAGCTCCGGAGCCGATTCTCCCCCTTCTTTTTTTTTATTTTTAGATGGAACTGGCCTTTCTCCAGCATTGTATGTTCCAGATGTTCTGACATTGTTCTTCTTGTCGTCATAAACTCGTTTTTTCCCCTCGATTTTATATATCAATTTTTTTAGACTTGAGTTTTTATTTATTATTAAAAAGGCAAAAAAAGAACAAACCAAACCACTCATGGCCGCAGCAAGGAGGGAGCCAGACATTACGGGAGACAAAGGCGACTGCTCAGGAAGGCGTTTGGGGCTGGAGGTGCATTCTCCATCAATGGGCGACAAAGATTCCCCCCCCCCCCCCCGGGTCTGTTCCAAACGAAAAAAAACCCTAAAGTGACACTTGCTTTTAACCACTCAGTGACTAACCACTAATGTGCCCCAGCACATGTGACCCCAACTGTCTGCTCCCGCACCCAGGGGGGACTCTCCAGGTGGGCCTGTGCCCGTCCTGCTGTCCAGGGCTTCAGTCTGGCATCTCTCACCAGCACTAAATCCCGCAGGCAAAGCAGAACTCAGACAGTCCAGGAACTGGGCCCGATTCTCCCCTCTCCTCCACCTGCACAGCTCCGCTGACCCCCGCCCCCGGGTTTACACCTGCGTGAGCTCACAGGCTCACACTACAGCCAGAACAAACCAGGCCAGCCCTTGTGGGCCAGCCCCTAGCATATAGTATATCCAGCCAAAGGGCTGGATTCTGGGTTAACACAGGTGTCAATCTGGGGCAAGTCCACTGAACTCGATGGGCCCGATCCTGCATTGACACCAGCCCAAATCAAGAGCAACTCCATCCCCGTGAGTGGCAGGGAAGTGCGAGTGGAGTCACTCGGAGCTAGACCATTGGGACCGAGATCAAGATCTGGCTCAGTGCCTGGCATCATTCCTCAGCTGGTGATGTTGGTTCTTTGGCCTGTCGCCCGAGCCAGCCCCAGCACATGGAGTCACCATGTTACCCCAGTGGGTTCCCTAGCCAGGAATTCTGCTGTGCCTGGGGTCGCTGCTGGGTGCAGTTTTTGTCTCTTTTTCGTTCCTTTCAAGTGTCAAGGTGAATTTGAAAGTCTGATTCCCCCCCCCCCCCACTCCCCGATGTTTTCCTTGGACAATCATCTCAGGCACTGGGCAGGCTGCAAGCAACGCACCCGAAGGGAAACAGACGAGACGCGGCTCTCTCTGTCATCCGCATTCACGGTGGAGATGGACGTTTATAAGACATGCTGAGTAATCTTTGACCTTTAATGCCACGGGCCTTGAAGGCGATTAGGGGGGCAACCTACTGTGTAACGTTGTCTGACTAACTCTGTAATTATGAAGCATGGACATGTAGCGGCGACTCCATGTTGTGTGAATAAAGCTACATATGGACAGTCCCCTGCGCTGCATGTCCTGTGTGTTGGTAGCTGCTTCTGTTTCCTGCATGTCTAAAGGGTTCCTTCTCCCCCTGGACACACACACAGCTCCCATTAGCAGGGGGGTAACATCACAACCTCCCCTGCACAGCTCGTGAGCCGGGTTTGAACACCAGGACTTCAAGAACAAAGGACCCTGCCACTCAAACTAAAGAAGGAACTCCATTAGCTGGTAGCAATAGCAGGCTGTTATCCTCTAGCTGATCAGCTACTAGAGTGAGACATGATACACACGCTCTGCCCGTGGGTTCCAATAACCTAAGGAGTCTGCAACGCGTTACATTTCCTGAACAAGACCAAAGCAAACGGAGCCTGAGTCTCTGTCCTTATTACCAGGGTCTCTCCATCAACTTCAGGGGAACCTCTCCTGATTCACACCATTGTGAGATGAGAATTGCATCTTTCACCCACCACTGAAATGCCACCTCTGGGGTAGAAAGCAGCAGCTGTTTAACATCACACAGTGACACTACACAACAGGGACAGGAGAAAATTAGGGTGGTGGAATGGGATTAGCTGAGTTGGGACCCAGCCAGGATACTTTGGGTTGCACCCTGACTCCCGGGGATCTTCACTGATTCCAAGTGCTCGGGGCCTCGGTTTTACCTGTGGTTTGGAAGACGAGACCTCTCCTTCTGGAGCTTTGGGTCAGATGGGGCAATTGGCAAAGCGCCAAGCTGGCATCGAGTGCAAAGCCAGGATCCCTTACACCGCTGGGATGGGATGGGGGGCACTGACCCGCCCGTGTGGCAGCAGGTGCATGTGCCCGGGAAGGCACTGGGAGTTTCTCTGCCCCAGGGGTGGGAGGATGGGGATGGGCTTGAGGTGTCGGTTCCGTTCACTCACATCCCCTCTAGCCTCGATACGCCTCTCTCCATTGGCCACCATGGGGCTACCCCTGCATCACACTGGGAGATCAGCATCTGGTCCTGTCTGAGCTCCGGGTCCCCCAGGGTTAGCACAAAGCAAAGGTCCTAGCCAGGGCAGGGTGGTGATACTTCAGCCCAGTTCTCTCTCCGAGTGCTGCCCGCTGGAGGACGTGAGCATGGCCACAGCCTCCCAAAGACACAACGGGGCCCGGGCCCTGCCTGCCACACCTGTGTCCATCAGGAGCAGCCTCTGCAGGCAGTGAAATTTGGCAGCATCCAGCCAGGCTGAAGACTCTGACTGTCACACACCAACGGTTCTTGGTCAAAACTTCCGCTCTCGGCTTCTGAAGCTGGAAGTCAGAATCCAGGAGCCCCAGGGCCACGCATCTGACTCCAGACACCTGGGGCCAGGGACTGACTGTGTCCTTGGCTTTGTCTCTAATGCCCCCGCGACACTATGCAGAGAATAAATAAATACACACTCTGCCCCTGATACACTGGTGGTCAGCTGGGGCAGAACCTGGAGAGCTCCCCGGGGTCACCCCAGTCTTAGGAGCTCAGTTCTTTTTAGTAGGGTTCAGTTACACAATAGATGGTCACCAGGGTCGGCTCCAGGTTTTTTGCTGCCCCCAAGCAAAAAAAAAAGCTGGAGTGTCTCCGCCAAAGCAAAAAAAAAAAAAGGGCCGGAGTGCCGCCCCTTGAAAAGTGCCGCCCCGAGCACATGCTTGGGATGCTGGTGCCTGGAGCCGGCCCTGATGGTCACCAAACGCCCCAGGTGTGCACTCCCCACCAGCTGGCCTGCTAGCCCCTCCCCCTCAGGTATGTGTCTCCCCTCCGCCCCCCAACAGGTCTGCCAAGTGTCCCTGGAACAAGCAGCATCAGGCTGTGTTTGATTTCAACCCTTCGCTAAGTCTCTTGGGATTGTAGCACGAGTCTCATGATATTTGGTGGTTTGCTTAAAGCCCCAGTTCCTGGAGTCCTGGGATTGGGTGGAAATGTCAGCTTTCGTGTGTGACATGGAAGGAGGTTGTAACTTCCAGGGGCCTGACGGAGGAAGGGGGCCAGGGGGAGTTGGTTTCTGCCCCTCACGGTTGCAGAGAAGACTTTGAAAATGTGACCCCTAAAGACTCCAACATCCAGACGCCAAGAAACGGCCCCAGCCGGATGATTTTTTAAAATCTGATTTTTAAACCAACTCTCAATATTGGGGGGCGGGGGGCTGACCTTGGAGCTGGGAGTTGGTGACACTAGCTTGGCGATATCTGGGGCATGTCCTACAGCCTCAGCGCCTGCTGTCAGGTGAGTCTGGGGACCTCCCAGCTTGTATTTGTTAAAAGAGCCATTTTCTAGCCCTTCTGGTAACGGGAAAGTTTTAAAACATGATCTCAGCGACCCCTAATGACTCAGAAACCAGGAGGCAAAAAAAAAAAAAAAAAAATCCCCAAATAGATCTACATATTTTTCAAAAGCTCATTGACTGTGGGGGGAGGGAAGGGGAGGGGCTGGGGGAATCTTACTCTGTATGGGACCGTGGGCCGAGCTCACTGCACCAAGGGCACATTGGACAGCAAGGCTGGAGTTACAGGGCATGATCAAAACTAGCCAGGAGCAGCCAGTCTGGGCCCTAGCGGGCACCATGCTGCCCAGCCAAGCAGGGGCCTGGGGGCTGCTGTGGCTCCCATAACGCTGCCTTCATCACCCGAGCAGACGGAGTTTGGCTTCATGGGGATCCCCAAAGGCCAAAGTTACTCTCCTCAATCAATACTGGACTAGCTGTCGGAGCACACAGGCACTGTGGTTCAGCAGAAGGGGCACCACCTCCTGTAGGCGAGACCAGGGACTTGCACCACCTCTGATCAGAGGTGGCAGAAATTGTAAAAGCTGGAGATGAAAAAGGCCTGTTAGGGCCTACATCTGGTCTATTGCCTGGGGATCAGGCCAGGCCTGGTCCCAAAAGGGAATTCTCCAGGATGGAGCATCCACTGCTCCCTTTAGGAGGCGTCGCCACAGCCCAACGCAGCTCCCTACTGGGAAAGGTTCCTTGAATTTCCCAATTCCAGGCCAGGCCAGCACAGCGCCCAGGGTTAAACAATCAGTGCCGCAGGCTGCCGACACCCCTTCTCTCCCTAGGGGTGGGGCCAGCCTTTTTCCTCATCGTCAGCTGAGCCTCCCGGCCTGGTTCGGAGCTGTGCTGAACAACTGTACCGGAAGCAGCGGGAGCTGGGGACACGCTCAGCAGCTTGGACTATCCGGCCACAAGTGTCTGGGGCTGGGCCCCGACACTGGAGGCCCCCAACATTAGGGGAGCCCTTTGGAAATTGAACGGAGTATTGCAAGCGTGGCCACAGCTAAGCCGTACAGAGAGACTCTGCCCTCGCTGCTCGGAGACGGGAGGCCTCTGCACATGCCGCCTCATGTCACACCGGCCTTTCTTCCGCCCATAGCCCATTGCAAACTCCGGCCTCTGTCTCCCTGCCCCGCTGTCTCTCTCAGTCCTTCCTGCCAGTCGGGATCAGAGTTTCAGGTTCTTTTTCCCCAGATGGGATGAGCTTGAATGTGCCTGGGCTGGTTTTTATTTCTAGCGCCCCTCCGGGTGAAATGTCCCTGCCTGGCGGGTGCAGAAAACCCCATCAACGATAGTCCTGTTCCTGCGCCTGGGTTAGGCACAGCAGTCTGACGACGTGGGAATTCACCCATGAAAGCTCATGCTCCAATACATCTGTTAGTCTTTAAGGTGCCACAGGACTCTCTTGCTTTTCACAGTCACCTTGCAGCCCCGGGGAGATCAGTCCATCGAGGACGGGGCAAGCTGAGCCTTTGAAAGGATTTGGAAGCTGTAGGGACGCAGTGTGATCTACCAACCTGTTTCTACACCCAGCACATGGGAGATTACTGCCCTGCTGGGGTGATTTCATCTTTCCTGGGTCTCCATCCCTATGGGCGTTTCATTCACATAGTGGCTTCTTGTGACGGATCCTGCAAACACCCGCTAATCTAAGCCAATAGCAGGCTGTCCCCTGGAGCTGGGGTGGGTGGCAGCCCCTTCCAGGCCTGCTGGGCCTGGGATTACACGGAGCCCCTGCCCGCTCACTCAGCTCCCCTGCGTTACCTTAACACACTGCTTATTCCTGCTCCGGCGTCCCGACGCGCCTCAGGGCGCTGGAACGGGAGTGCCAGCTAATGCCCAGCAGGCTGCCAACGAGGGTCGGCCACTCACACACACCTTTCAAAGCAAGGGAGGGGGCTGCTTGGGCGGAAGGTTGTGTAGGGTTACCATTCGTCCGGATTTACCCGGACATGTCCTCCTTTTTGTGCTAAAAATAGCGTCTGGGGGGAATTTGTAAAGCACTCACAATGTCCGGGATTTCCCCCCTCCCCCGGAGCGGCTGGGAGGGCTGCAGGAAAGTCCCGGGCTGGATTCCGGAGCAGCTGGAGAGGAGCTCCGCCCTGCATTCTGAGCAAGTGTCTCAGCACAAAGTGCAGCCCTCCCCTTTTGCAACTGGGAGCGGTTTCTGCCATGCAGCGTAGCAAAACGGGAGCGAGAGCACTTTGTGCTGATACAAGGGCCGCTCTCCCCTGCAACCCGGTCCGGGCCAGGGACCGGGTTTTGTTGTGCAGGGCCAGGGACCGGGTTTTGTTGTGCTGGGGAGCTTAGCCACTTGTCCGGCTCGCACAGAGCCCAACACCCTGTTCTGAGCAGCAGGGTAAGGGGGGGCAGGAGAAGGGACAGGGAGGTTCTGGAGGGGGCAGTCAAGAAACGGGGGCGGGGCTTTTTGGGGGGAGTGGAGAAAGTTTTGGGCAGTCAGGGTACAGGTAGGGGGTAGGGTCCTGGTGGGCAGTTGGGGGGGGTCTTAGGAGGGGGCAGTTAGGGGACAAGGAACAGGGAGTCTTAGGTAGGGGGTGGGGTTCTGGAGGGAAGTTAGGAGCAGGGGTCCCAGGAGGGGGCAGTCAGGGGACAAGGAGCGGGGGGGTAGGGGGCTGGGAGTTTTGGGGGGGAGCTGTCAGGGGGCAGGAGTGGGGAGAGGGATCGGAGCAGTCAGGGGACAGGGAGCAGAGGGGTTTAGATGGGTTGGGAGTTCTGGGGGGGGCTGTCAGGGGGCAGGAGTGCGGAGAGGGATCGGAGCAGTCAGGGGACAGGGAGCAGAGGGGTTTAGATGGGTTGGGAGTTCTGGGGGGGAACTGTCAGGGGGCAGGAGTGGGGAGAGGGATCGGAGCAGTCAGGGGACAGGGAGCAGAGGGGTTTAGATGGGTTGGGAGTTCTCGGGGGGGCTGTCAGGGGGCAGGAGTGCGGAGAGGGATCGGAGCAGTCAGGGGACAGGGAGCAGAGGGGTTTAGATGGGTTGGGAGTTCTGGGGGGGGCTGTCAGGGGGCAGGAGTGCGGAGAGGGATCGGAGCAGTCGGGACAGGGAGCAGAGGGGTTTAGATGGGTTGGGAGTTCTGGGGGGGGCTGTCAGGGGGCAGGAGTGCGGAGAGGGATCGGAGCAGTCAGGACAGGGAGCAGAGGGGTTTAGATGGGTTGGGAGTTCTGGGGGGGGCTGTCAGGGGGTGGGGAGTGGTTGGATGGGGCGTGGGAGTCCCAGGGGTCTGTCTGGGGGTGGGGGTGTGGATAAAGGTTGGGGCAGTCAGGGGACAAGAGGCAGGGAGGCTTAGATAGTCCTGGGGGGCAGTTAGGGGCAGGGGTCCCAGGAGGGGGTAGTCAGGGGACAAGGAACGGGGGGAGGGTTGGGAGGTCAGGGGGGGCGGGAAGTGGGAGGGGCAGGGGTGGGGCTAGGGCGGGGCTTCTCCCATCCTCTTTTTTGCTCGCTGAAATATGGTAACCCTAAGGTTGTGGCCTGGTGCTTAAGGCCCTGGCCTGCCCCTCAGGAGTGCTGGATTCAGTTCATAGCTCTGCTCCAGGCTTTGTTTGTGACCTTGGGGTATTTAGGTCCCAGAATAAGTGGCTACGTTTCAAGAGAACCCTGCACGCTGGCAAATCTAGCCTGCCTTTAGGTCCCTCAATGGGAGCTGCGCACTTCGAGTTGCGGGTACTGAGTGTTGGGAGATCTGGGCCTCATCTGCCACGGCCACGGCCACCCCGTCCTTCCTCTCACCCACCTTGACTGTCTTGCCTTGGAAATGCTTCAGGGCAGGGACGGTGTCTGGCCAGCACCAGCCACAGCAGGGCTGCCATGTCAGAGCCTCTAGGCACTACTGGGATACAACTAATAGCAGCTAAGGGCTCCTTCGCTTAGCTCCTACCCGGCACATTCACCACCCGTCACTGCCAGACTCTGCCCCCTGCATCCCCAATGGACCCACCCCACCACCTTCCTCCACATCACACTTCAGGGTAACGTCCCCCTGGCTCGGGTGGGACCCACTGGGCTTGGTGCGCGGGGGCTACAGGGGGACTCTGCTGGCTAGATTGGGAGCTGGGTTCGCAAGGGGGGGGGGAATACAGGGGTGGGGGTCAGGCTGGGTGGAGTGGGAGCTTACAGGGAGGCAGGCAGGATGAAGTGGGGGTGTATATGGAGCAGGACACAGAGTGGGGCAGGGGCCAGAGTTGGGGCACATGTGGGGGTGGCAGGTCGAGGAGGGGGTTAATTGGGGGAGGGCGATATGGGGGGCAGGCTGGCCAGTGCTGGGGGGGGGCAGGAGCTGTGCTGGAGGGTTAATTGGGGGAGGGGGATACGGGGGCGGGAGCTGTGCTGGGGGGTTAATTGGGGGAGGGCGATGGGGGGCAGGAGCTGTGCTGGGGGGTTAATTGGGGGAGGGCGATGGGGGGCAAGAGCTGTGCTGGGGGGTTAATTGGGGGAGGGGGATACGGGGGCAGGAGCTGTGCTGGGGGGTTAATTGGGGGAGGGCGATGCAGGGGGGCAGTCTGGCCAGTGCTGGCGGGCAGGAGCTGTGATGGGGGGTTAATTGGGGGAGGGGGATACGGGGGCGGGAGCTGTGCGGGGGGGGTTAATTGGGGGAGGGGGATACGGGGGCGGGAGCTGTGCGGGGGGGTTAATTGGGGGAGGGGGATACGGGGGCGGGAGCTGTGCGGGGGGTTAATTGGGGGAGGGCGATACGGGGGCAGGAGCTGTGCGGGGGGGTTAATTGGGGGAGGGCGATGCGGGGGGCAGTCTGGCCAGTGCTGGCGGGCAGGAGCTGTGCTGGGGGGTTAATTGGGGGAGGGCGATGCAGGGGGGCAGTCTGGCCAGTGCTGGGGGGGGCAGGAGCTGTGCTGGGGGGTTAATTGGGGGAGGGCGATGCGGGGGGCAGTCTGGCCAGTGCTGGCGGGCAGGAGCTGTGCTGGGGGGTTAATTGGGGGAGGGCGATGCAGGGGGGCAGTCTGGCCAGTGCTGGGGGGGGCAGGAGCTGTGCTGGGGGGTTAATTGGGGGAGGGCGATGCGGGGGGCAGTCTGGCCAGTGCTGGCGGGCAGGAGCTGTGCTGGGGGGTTAATTGGGGGAGGAGGATACGGGGGCGGGAGCTGTGCGGGGGGGTTAATTGGGGGAGGGCGATGGGGGGCAGGAGCTGTGCGGGGGGGTTAATTGGGGGAGGGGGATGGGGGGCAGGAGCTGTGCGGGGGGGTTAATTGGGGGAGGGGGATGGGGGGCAGGAGCTGTGCGGGGGGGTTAATTGGGGGAGGGGGATACGGGGGCGGGAGCTGTGCGGGGGGGTTAATTGGGGGAGGGGGATGGGTGCAGGAGCTGTGCTGGGGGGTTAATTGGGGGAGGGCGATGGGGGGCAGGAGCTGTGCGGGGGGGTTAATTGGGGGAGGGGGATACGGGGGCGGGAGCTGTGCGGGGGGGTTAATTGGGGGAGGGCGATGGGGGGCAGGAGCTGTGCTGGGGGGTTAATTGGGGGAGGGCGATGGGGGGCAGGAGCTGTGCGGGGGGGTTAATTGGGGGAGGGGGATACGGGGGCGGGAGCTGTGCGGGGGGGGTTAATTGGGGGAGGGCGATGGGGGGCAGGAGCTGTGCGGGGGGGTTAATTGGGGGAGGGCGATGGGGGGCAGGAGCTGTGCGGGGGGGTTAATTAGGGGAGGGCGATGGGGGGCAGGAGCTGTGCGGGGGGGTTAATTGGGGGAGGGGGATACGGGGGCGGGAGCTGTGCGGGGGGGTTAATTGGGGGAGGGCGATGGGGGGCAGGAGCTGTGCGGGGGGGTTAATTGGGGGAGGGCGATGGGGGGCAGGAGCTGTGCGGGGGGGTTAATTGGGGGAGGGGGATACGGGGGCGGGAGCTGTGCGGGGGGGTTAATTGGGGGAGGGCGATGGGGGGCAGGAGCTGTGCGGGGGGGTTAATTGGGGGAGGGCGATGGGGGGCAGGAGCTGTGCGGGGGGGTTAATTGGGGGAGGGGGATACGGGGGCGGGAGCTGTGCGGGGGGGGTTAATTGGGGGAGGGCGATGGGGGGCAGGAGCTGTGCGGGGGGGTTAATTGGGGGAGGGGGCACGGGGGCGGGAGCTGTGCGGGGGGGGTTAATTGGGGGAGGGGGATACGGGGGCGGGAGCTGTGCGGGGGGGTTAATTGGGGGAGGGGGATACGGGGGCGGGAGCTGTGCGGGGGGGTTAATTGGGGGAGGGGGATACGGGGGCGGGAGCTGTGCGGGGGGGTTAATTGGGGGAGGGGGATACGGGGGCGGGAGCTGTGCGGGGGGGTTAATTGGGGGAGGGGGATACGGGGGCGGGAGCTGTGCGGGGGGGTTAATTGGGGGAGGGGGATACGGGGGCGGGAGCTGTGCGGGGGGGTTAATTGGGGGAGGTCGATGGGGGGCGGGAGCTGTGCGGGGGGGTTAATTGGGGGAGGGGGCACGGGGGCGGGAGCTGTGCGGGGGGGGTTAATTGGGGGAGGGGGATACGGGGGCGGGAGCTGTGCGGGGGGGTTAATTGGGGGAGGGGGATACGGGGGCGGGAGCTGTGCGGGGGGGTTAATTGGGGGAGGGGGATACGGGGGCGGGAGCTGTGCGGGGGGGTTAATTGGGGGAGGGGGATACGGGGGCGGGAGCTGTGCGGGGGGGTTAATTGGGGGAGGGGGATACGGGGGCGGGAGCTGTGCGGGGGGGTTAATTGGGGGAGGGGGATACGGGGGCGGGAGCTGTGCGGGGGGGTTAATTGGGGGAGGGGGATACGGGGGCGGGAGCTGTGCGGGGGGGTTAATTGGGGGAGGTCGATGGGGGGGCGGGAGCTGTGCGGGGGGGTTAATTGGGGGAGGGGGATACGGGGGCGGGAGCTGTGCGGGGGGGTTAATTGGGGGAGGGGGATACGGGGGCGGGAGCTGTGCGGGGGGGTTAATTGGGGGAGGGGGATACGGGGGCGGGAGCTGTGCGGGGGGGTTAATTGGGGGAGGGGGATACGGGGGCGGGAGCTGTGCGGGGGGGTTAATTGGGGGAGGGGGATACGGGGGCAGGAGCTGTGCGGGGGGGTTAATTGGGGGAGGGGGATACGGGGGCGGGAGCTGTGCGGGGGGGTTAATTGGGGGAGGTCGATGGGGGGCGGGAGCTGTGCGGGGGGGTTAATTGGGGGAGGGGGATACGGGGGCGGGAGCTGTGCGGGGGGGTTAATTGGGGGAGGGGGATACGGGGGCGGGAGCTGTGCGGGGGGGTTAATTGGGGGAGGGGGATACGGGGGGCGGGAGCTGTGCGGGGGGGTTAATTGGGGGAGGGGGATACGGGGGCGGGAGCTGTGCGGGGGGGTTAATTGGGCGAGGGGGATACGGGGGCGGGAGCTGTGCGGGGGGGTTAATTGGGGGAGGTCGATGGGGGGCGGGAGCTGTGCGGGGGGGTTAATTGGGGGAGGGCGATGGGGGGCGGGAGCTGTGCGGGGGGGTTAATTGGGGGAGGGGGATACGGGGGCGGGAGCTGTGCGGGGGGGTTAATTGGGGGAGGGGGATACGGGGGCGGGAGCTGTGCGGGGGGGTTAATTGGGGGAGGGGGATACGGGGGCGCGGGAGCTGTGCGGGGGGGTTAATTGGGGGAGGGGGATACGGGGGCGGGAGCTGTGCGGGGGGGTTAATTGGGGGAGGGCGATGGGGGGCGGGAGCTGTGCGGGGGGGTTAATTGGGGGAGGGGGATACGGGGGCGGGAGCTGTGCGGGGGGGTTAATTGGGGGAGGGGGATACGGGGGCGGGAGCTGTGCGGGGGGGTTAATTGGGGGAGGGGGATACGGGGGCGGGAGCTGTGCGGGGGGGTTAATTGGGGGAGGGGGATACGGGGGCGGGAGCTGTGCGGGGGGGTTAATTGGGGGAGGGGGATACGGGGGCGGGAGCTGTGCGGGGGGGTTAATTGGGGGAGGTCGATGGGGGGCAGGAGCTGTGCGGGGGGGTTAATTGGGGGAGGGGGATACGGGGGCGGGAGCTGTGCGGGGGGGTTAATTGGGGGAGGGGGATACGGGGGCGGGAGCTGTGCGGGGGGGTTAATTGGGGGAGGGGGATACGGGGGCGGGAGCTGTGCGGGGGGGTTAATTGGGGGAGGTCGATGGGGGGCAGGAGCTGTGCGGGGGGGTTAATTGGGGGAGGGGGATACGGGGGCGGGAGCTGTGCGGGGGGGTTAATTGGGGGAGGGGGATACGGGGGCGGGAGCTGTGCGGGGGGGTTAATTGGGGGAGGGCGATGGGGGGCGGGAGCTGTGCGGGGGGGTTAATTGGGGGAGGGCGATGGGGGGCAGGAGCTGTGCGGGGGGGTTAATTGGGGGAGGGGGCACGGGGACCAGCTGCCGCTGGCCGGGGGGGTGCGGGACTCTCGCCCCCAGGCAGCCCCGTCCCGAGGCCCCGGGTCCCGGCCGGCCCCGGAACGCGAGCGCGGAGCGCGGGGCCCGGGGCCGGGGAGCGGTTGCGGGGCCGGACCCGCCGCTCCAGGGTAACCGCGCCCGGCCCCGGCCATGAGGCTGCTCCGCGCCCTGCTCCGGCCCGCGGGCCCCGCCGCCTACACGCAGGGCCAGAGCCCCGCGCCCCGCGCCCGCGAGTATTTCTACTACATCGACCACCAGGGCCAGGTGCGGCCGGGCGGGGGGGGGGGTCAGAGGCCCCGGGGACGGGCGGCGGGGGGCCGGGCCGGGGGGTCAGAGGCCCCGGGGACGGGCGGCGGGGGGAGGGGCCGGGCGCGGGGGGGCGATCAGAGGCCCCGGGGACGGGCGGGGCCGGGCCGGGCCGGTGGCGATCAGAGGCCCCGGTGACGGGCGGCGGGGGGCCGGGCGGGGGGGGCGATCAGAGGCCCCGGGGACGGGCGCGAGGGGCCGGACAGACCAGGGGCTCGGGGCTGGCCAGGGTTGCTGGGTGCGGGGCTGGGGGCACTGGGCGGGGGGCTCTGGGGAGGGGAGAGGAGAGGGGCTGTGGGAGAAGGGGTCCGGGGAGAGGCCAGGGGAAATGCTGCCACCTCCCCCTGTGGGCCAAGAGCTGATAGTGGGGCTCGGGAGCCAGAGCAAACCCAGCTGGGGGCCAACGTGGGCAGCTTGTGCCAGAGCCGGGCAGCCCCCCATTTCTGCCAGGCAGCATTGCCAGCCTCCAGTGTTCAAAATCATGAGTCAGGCTCACCAAAAATCATGAGGTGATGTAAAAATACTGGATTCGGGGGTCTTTTTATTTGCCTTCCGTTTGTTGAGCCTTTAGGGTGCACTGGGGTCAGGTTTGGAAGCTGTCTCCACGCCACTAGGGCTAGAAACTTACTTTTCCTTTAGAATGGTGGCAAAAAATCATCACATACCCACTTGACTCCAGGAGCTGGGGCTTTAAGGGAAACAATAATTATCCTGAGATTCATGACCAAATGATGAGAGTTGGCAATGGCTAGTTCCTAGTCACTAGCGGAGCAGTAACTGCATCGACCGCCAGGGCCGGGTGGCTTGGAAGGATTCGGTTTTTATTGGTAAATGTTGAGTCCAGCAAACACTCAAGCACCCACAAAATATTTCCACCCATCATGACCGAAATTTACAGCTAAGAGAAATCTTGCTTGAGAACATACCAGGGTTTGATTTGAGGCTGTTCACGTGTGAGGTTGACAATTTGTGTTTTCACATTTACAAAGATTTAACTATTTGAATCTCAACGTCTACTGTTATTAATTGTCTGACACCCCCCACTACAACAGTTTCCCACAAATGTGAAAATTTACATTGATAAAAATGGGAAAAAAATACTTAAAGCCCATAACTTTGCACAGCTGTGAACATTGAAATTGATAAAAGTTTGTTAATGAACATGGATATTATCAGTTGAAATTATATAAAAAAAAAACCCTGCCCAGCCTCATTATGTGGGACAAGGGGTAGCTGGGCACAAAACGAAGTTTGCCCGTCGCAGTAAGGTGAGATCAGCTACTTGGGGCCCAGCCTCCAGACAGGGAGAGCCCGGTGTCCTCCTTCCAGCTCCACCTCTACGGGAGCGCTAGGCTGCGTTGTCTCTAAGAATGGCCTCTTCACCCCTTGCCCTGCATCTGAGTTAAGTCTCTTGCCTTGACAGGCACTGACATAAATACAGGGGAGCAAATTAGAGCCTATTCCGCCTCTTGTGTCATCAGCAGGACGCCCAGATTCTGCAGCCACAGACTGTTGCTAAAAACTCCCTTTTTTGGTCCATGCTTAAAAACTACCACTGACAATGTGATCAGGTAGCAGAGGGGTAGCTGTGTTAGTCTGGAGCTGTAAAAAGCAACAGAGAGTCCTGTGGCACCTTACAGACTAACACACGTATTGGAGCATGAGCTTTCGTCCGACAAAGTGGGGATTCACCCACGAAAGCTTGTGCCCCAGTGCATCTGTTAGTCTGTAAGGTGCCACAAGACTCTCTGTTGCTTTTGACAATGTGATGTTAGCGGTGGGAAGACCCCAGCTTGCGGTTTGGCTCCCAGGTGGGGAGGAACAGGGCCGGCTTTAGGCCAATTCCACCAATTCCCCCGAATCGGGCCCCGCTCTTAAGAGGGCCCCGCGCCCAGTGGCAGGGTCGCCCAGAGTGGGGGGCAAGTGGCAGAGAATCCCTTCCCTGGCTAGAGGCACCTTTTTAATTTTTACTCACCCGGCGGCGCTCCAGGTCTTTGGCAGCGGGTCCTTCACTCGCTCCGGGTCTTTGGCGGCACTTTGGCGGCGGGTCCTTCAGTGCCGCCGAAGACCTGGAGTGAGTGAAGGACCCACCGCCAAAGACTAGGAGCGCGGGCCGGTGAGTACAAGCCCCACGTGTTTTTTTTAACGTGTTTTTTTTTTTTTTTTTTTTAGTCATCCCTGTCGGGGCCCCGTCGAAACTGTTCGAATCGGGCCCCGCACTTCCTAAAGCCGGCCCTGGGGAGGAATGGGAGGGAGTTTGCAGGGCAGGCAGGTGTTGGGTTCATAGGCCCCACTTCCACCCCTCAGTAAATTCGTAGGCAGCTGTGTTGTGCTCTGGTTCTTGGCCTTCAGGCGGCGACTGAGTCTGGATTGTGTGCAGTGTTGTGGCTGTGTTAGTCCCAGGAGATCAGAGAGACACGGAGTGAGGTAATATCTTTTATTGGACCAACTTGTGGTGGTGAGAGTGACAAGCTTTTGAACTGCACAGAGCTCTTTGGCAGGTCTGGGGAAGGCAGTCAGAGGGTATGTCTGCACTGCAATTAGACACCCATGGCAACTCTGTGCTGGCTGACTTGGGCTAAGGGGCAATTTAATTATGATAGACGCTGCAGCCCTCTGGGATCCTCCCACCTCGCAGGTTCCTAGAGCCCAGGCTCCAGCCCTAGCCCGAACACCTAATGTGCAATTAAACTGCCCCTTAGCCAGAGCCCCAGTCAGCCGGCACAGGCCAGCGCGGGTTTTTAATGGCAGTGTAGACATACCCAGCGTGTCACAGCTAAATACAAGCTGGACCAGGTTGTTTCAAGATGAAGTGGCCCATTAACACCCTTCCGGTCATAGAACAAAAAAAGGGAGTTATTGGGTTATTGATTGTTGTAAGAAGCCATAAATCCAGTGTCTTTATTAAGATCATGATTTTTAGTGTCTAGCAAAGTTAGGAATTTAAGCTCCGAGGCTTGTCTTTTGAAGGTGTTGTGCCGGTTTCCTGAGAGGATGAGAACTGAGAGGGCAGATGTAGAGCAATTGCTTTGTGGAAAGTGTTCACCCACAGTTGATACGGTGCTTTTGTCTTTTATCATTTTCCTGGGTGAATTCATTTGAGAGCATAGTGCTCGTCTGGTTTAATCCGCATAGTTATTGAGTTTCAGAGTAACAGCCGTGTTAGTCTGTATCCGCAAAAAGAAGAACAGGAGTACTTGTGGCACCTTAGAGACTAACAAATTTATTAGAGCATAAGCTTTCGTGGACTACAGCCCACTTCTTCGAAAGCTTATGCTCTAATAAATTTGTTAGTCTCTAAGGTGCCACAAGTACTCCTGTTCTTCTTTTTGCGGATACAGACTAACACGGCTGTTACTCTGAAACTTGTCATTATGCAAGGCACTGCATTTAGCCGTATGGAATGGATTTTTTAGATATGCATCCGAAGAAGTGGGCTGTAGTCCACGAAAGCTTATGCTCTAATAAATTTGTTAGTCTCTAAGGTGCCACAAGTACTCCTGTTCTTCTTTTTATAGTTATTGAGGGGGATTTAATGCACTGGATGAGATACAGCACATGTTGTGACAGGCATGTGTAGGACCCATGGATCTTGAAAGGTGTGTTGTGGGGGGTATTGAACATCGTAGCAGAGGAGGTGTCAACAGGTTTTGCATCTGTTGTTCTGGTAGAGTCTGGTGCCACTTTGAGTTGGTGAGTCCTGGTATATGAGGAGCTTGCTTCTGATGAGAGCTTGACGAGGTTGGGGGGGTTGTTTGAAGGCCAGAAGAGGGGTTTGGGAAAGATTTCTTTCAGGTTGGGGTCCCCATCAAGTGTGCATTGTAACTGTTTAGTGATACCCTGTATGCATGGGTGCCAGTGTGGGGTGGTAGGTGACAACTAGAGATGTGAAGTCAGAGAGAGTTTCTTTTCTGTATTGAAGCTGGTTCTTTTGAGGCATTTGAGGCCCATTCCATGACGTGATCTACTTCTCCGGTGAGGTGTCCTTGTTTAGTGAAGGTAGTTTAAAGTGTGTTAATGTGTGTATCCTGGACTTTCTCCTCAGAGCAGATTCTGTGGTATCTGAGTGCCTGACTGTAGATAACAGATTTATTTCTTGGTGCGTTTAGGGTTGTTACTGGATGTGTCATCTGTGAGTGTTTTGTAAGTAGTTGTCTGTAGGGTTCCATTGCTGAAGCTGATTGTGGTGTCCAGGAAGTTGATGCTGGTGCAGGAGTGTTCTAGAGAGAGTTTAATTGGATGGGTGCTGGTTGTTGAAGTTGTGGTGGAAATCTACAAGGGAGCTTAGGTCATCTGTCCAGATATATCTCAGGTATATCATTGGTTTCACAGTGCATTTGTCCAGATATTCTTCCTCAAGGTGCCCTTGCAGAAGTTGGCATATTGGGGAGCCATTACCCATTGCTGTTCCCATGGTTTGGACAAAGTGTTTGTTGCTGAATGTGAAATTGTTATGGGTGAGGCTGAAATGGATGAGTTTGATGATGTGTTTGGGGTGGATATCTGAGTGTTGTCCATTGTTTTGTAGATATTTGAGGAAGGCAGCCATGCAGTCATTATGAGGGATGTTGGTATATAGGGAGGTGGCATCCATGGTGGTAAGGATGGTGTTCTGAAGGAGGCTGTTAATGTTGCAGAGTTTCTGGAGAAAGTTGGTTGTGTCCTGGAGGAAGCTGGCCCTTTGCGTGACGAGTGCTTTGAGAATGGTTTCTATGAGTCCTGATGTTCCTTCAGTAAGAGTACAATGGCCAGATATGATGGACCTGCCTGGGCTCCCTTGGGAGGCACGTAGAAGGTCCCTGGGGTGGTCTCATGGGGGGTGAGGTTGTATAGTTTCTCTTGGAGTTGTTTGGGGAAGGATTTGATGACATCCTTTAAATATCTGGTGAATTGTGGTGTGGGGTCTTCTTTGAGTTTCTTAGAGTAGGTGGTGTCGATTGGCCTCATTGACGTAGTCATCATGGTCGAGAACTATGATAGCACCCCCTTTGTCTGCTGGTTTGATCGTTTTCTGGTGGCTGGATTTCAGGAACTGTATAGCTGTCCTCTCGGCAGTGGAGGGATTGTGGTGGTTGTGATTTGTGTTAAGGATTTCACAGCCAATCAATGTGTGTGGTTTTGTCCACTGTGCGGTGTCGAGTCAGATGATTCTTTCTTCCTGTGATTGTCGGTGGGAACACGGTAGTTGAGGGTGGTGTCATCATTGTTGTGAAAGAATTCTTGGAGGCGGAGGTAGCAAAAGATTTCTTCTAGCTCTCCACATGTTCGTATGGTATCAGGTTCTGTGCTGGGGCAGACGTTCAGTCCCTTGCAGAGAATTCAACTCCGGTTAGGGGTCGTCGTGATAAACTGATGATGTTGGTGTGTCATGGAGTGCTGTGGAGCCTCCCAGGGTGGTGTTCTGTGAGTTGTGAAGTTTGTTGTAGTTGGTTCCACTTTTTGTTGTTGTGTTGGATGATTTTTTATCTGGATTGTGCAGTTGGCTTAAAGTGACAGTTCCCCAGTTGTGCCACCAGATGGTGCCAAAAAGCTAAAAATGCACATTACTGTGCCAAAGTCCTCAAATATGGTGACTGTAAGTGCAGTGTGATCCCTGCCATGACCCAAGGGGGAAGCGGGGACTGGCACAGCCCCAAAAGCCAGGGGTTTGGGAGAGGCAAGGCTGTGTCCGTTCTAGCCTGAAAGATGGCGGCGACATCAGTCGGTAGCATGTGGGGTACTTTGCTGAGCTACGCGACCCCAGGGAGGTGGTTGCTGTCAGGTTCAAATACAGGTCAGGCTGGTGGGGAGATGCACTTGGCTAAGAGGCTATTGCAATACACTAGCGAGGTGCCTGTGACCCTGTCCCCCTCTAGCAGCCGGCTCCAGTGACTGTAGCCGCCTGCTATGGACTCCCAGCTAATGGGGTTACTCTCCTAGGCCAAGCAGTAGCAGCCTGTGATCTGGCGGATGTCTGTGCCTGGGTTAGTTACGCTGCGTACGAACTATGGACAAACCCTGGGGAGCAGACTCCTCTCCGCCAGGAGGCAGATGGAATCTATTCCTTGTTTCTCTTGGGGGGATTCCTGGGTCCTTGGAGCCAAGAGCAGCTCCCCTCTGCCCCCTTCTGCTCTCCTCTGATTCGGGCAGCGTTGCAGGAACGCCTCCCAGCCTCCATTGATGCCACCCCTAAAGCAACCAGGCAGATGGGTACTGAGCAAACTGCTGTCACTCCCCTTGCTTGCCGGGCTGAGGGCACCGTCCATGCAGCATCACTGCCAGGAGCAGAGGGGATCGAGGCTGGGTTTCCCAGACAGGATAGCAGCGTGCTAGCTGTAGGGTCAGCGGGCTGGCCTGCTTTCAAAGCCAAGGGAAACTTCTTAATAAGCTCCATGTGAGATCTCAATCCTGGGAAGCATCAGACCCATGAAACAGTCTGTTACTGGGCTCGGGAAATACCATCTGGCCCTCTTCCAGCCCTCCGGGCTGTTTGTGCCTCTCTAATCCGTTAGCATCAACTGATCATTTTTCCTGCATTACCCGCATATTGCATTAATGGTGAATTAGTCATAGCGAGAGAGATTAGGAGTTGTAATTAGTGCTAAAGAAGCATCTGCAGTGCTGAGGTGTATCGGCCTGCTCTGTACATTAACCATCCTGCGAATTCAGGCTTTGGGGCTGTTTGTGGCTGCTGCAGAATCGCCCCCTTTCTGCTGTGGGGAGCAGGGATGGACGGCCTCATTCTCAACGAGGCTGAGTGCCCAGAGGACCCACTGATTTCAGTGGGAGCCGCAGGTGCTCAGCACATCTGAAAATCAGGCCGCTGGTTAGTTCCCACTGATAGAAAGAAGACCCGGGGGAGGGGACGGCTGCATGGCCGGAACATCAGAGGCCCAGTTCTCTTCACAACCCCAGAGGATACTGGAAACGCCTTGCGACTCCAGTGAGTGACTCGTTCCCTGCAGCTGGGGAGGGGGGCGCCTGGCTGGCCGTGTGTTTCAGCAGCACCAGTTGGGATCATTGATGGGAGGTGGCGACAACGTGGAGCCGTTGCTCCAAAGCAGAGGCAATGTCCCACCCAGGCGCGTGTTGGCAATGTGGCAAGGGCCAGTAGGTCACACCTAATTTGTAACATATGGAGCCCTTGTAGCATCATCCTCTTTAACCCAGAGATCTGGCTCACGGAGACTGCAGGTCTCTGCCTGCCGTTCTCCATCGTGATCAAAGGACAGCCGCAGAGCTCCACGGAACATGCTTTGCCCGTGACATTGTGTAGGATAGTTGGGCCGTGGACTCCTGGAGCCGCAGACGCATGGCTCTGAAATGTCTCCCTTGGCCCCTGGGGCACGGTCCTCTAGGGGAGCCCCCTCTGTGCTCTGGCAGGTTGATCTTCACTGTCCCCCCTCTTGCCTTGTTTTGCAGCTTTTCCTGGACGATGCCAAAGTGAAGAACTTCATCACCTGTTTTAAAGGTAACGCCGTCCCTTCCCCACACGCCCCGATTCTGCTCTCCCTTGTCCCTTCTCCAGTGAGGGGATGATTTCTCTTCCCCCGTCTGGGAACTTGGCTCTCGCAAGCTAAGCAGGATTGGGCTGGCTCAGCGTTTGGATGGGAGACCGGTGGGGGAAATCTCCTGTGCCACAGGACGTAGAGACGGTGAATCCGTAGGGAGTTCTCGCTCCTCAGAATTGTCACTTATCTGATGGGACCTATAGCGGTGCTCTCCCCTCTGGGCGGGGCAGACCCCAGTGCTCCAGTGAAGCACTCGGGTTCGCTGTGCTGCAGGGAGCAGGATGGGGGGCCGAGTGGGGGGCGCTCTCCCCTCTGAGTCAGCGTTGGCCCTACTGCCCTAGCACGGTGCTAGGAGATGCCATGCTATCGAAATTGCAATTGATCAGCGGGGCCCCATGCGCTCCCTTTCACACCACTCTGGGACGGGGTCTCTCCTGACTAGAGGGAGGCATGGAGAGGGGTGTGCTGAACCTCGCGGTGCCGTCTGGCTCAGCGCCTTCTCCTAGCTACTCTCTGGAGTCTCAGCCGTGGTTGTGATGATACCAGGCAGTGCTTGGAATCGCCCAAGCGGCTCCTGAGTGCACTTTGTCCTCCCAGGATCTCTGGCCACCGCTGCGCTCTGCTGGCTGGAATCCGGCAGACCCGTTTGTTGGGTGAGTGTGTTGCCCTCTAGTGGCTGCAGCCCGCCTAGGCTGTAAGGCTACTACTACTGCTGCGCGGGTGTGAACGTGTCCCAGGCTATCACGGGTAAATCTGTATTCTGCTGCACTTCCTAGGCCTGGAGACAGGCTGGTGCGGCTTGTGCTGCAGGAGCTGTGGGGTGAGGGATATAACTCAGCTAAGTTCTCCAGCCCCGCCGCTAATCACCCGTGGGTCCCACCCACTGCAGAAACACAATCTCCCTTGCTGCTCGCAGGAGGGCGTTATTCTGGGGTCTGCCCGCAGGACTCCTGCGCTGACTTCCTCCACGCTCGCTGCTGCGGTTATTCACCAGCGCACCCCTTTGCAGGGACAGGAGGGGGCGGCCCGGCTGGGAGAGCCCCATGGGCTAAGCCTGGAGATGAGTCCTAAAATCCCCTCACTTAGCTCCTCTGCAGGATTTTGAGCTTCCTCCGGAGCCGCACTCACCCCCTTCTCAGGGGCTGGTTTTCAAGAGCTGTGTGTGCGATTGTCATCCTTATTCGGGCTCCGAAAGCCACAGCTGGACCCGCGTGTTAGTAGAGCAGTTCAGCCGCGGGGAAATCCCTGCTCCCCTGTACCAGCAGCCGGCTGGGCCCGGGACAGCGGGCGAGGGGAGAACGTGATTTAAACGGGTTCAACGGGAGGTTGCCTTGATGGCAGGTCTCGCCCCTCGTAGCCTGGATGAGCGCAGAGGGGTTCGGGTCAGTGAAGCCCGTCACGCCACAGTGCCATGTTCCCTCATAGCAGGTCCCTGTTAATCTGCCACCCCTCACAATAACCCCACCCCCTCCTCCGAGGCTACAGCAAATGGCCAGTTAAACCTTAAATGGGGCTTTAAGATCCACCGCTACTTTCACATGAGCTGAAACCTGGGATTTAGACTCTAAGTCCTCTGAGCCGCTTCCTGCCAATGGCCCTGCTTGGCCTGCCACTGCCACCACTTGGCAACACGGCTCCCTAGGCTTGTTGTGAGCCCGCCGGGGCCTGGCGCTCTTCTGAATGGGCCGCCTGTCAGCCCCCCCTTGCCGTGTTCGCCGGCCATTACGTCGGCTTCCCCACTTCTTAACAATCAGGGTTCGGGGAGGGGGAACTAGCATAGTCCTGAGTCCTAAACCTTCCCCCGCAGAACAGAGCAAACTGCAGCCCCCCCAACTTTAAATACAGCTCTGCAGCCACAGAGACTACAGGTCCCAGCATGCAATGCTGAGTCTTCATCTGCCTTCTGCTCAGGTCAAGATGGAGCGTTGAATGCTGGGACCTGTAGTCTTTTTTTGCAGGCAATGCTTATCCCCCAACCCCTCACTTGGCAGATCAACCACTGAACTTTTCGCCGCTGGGCGCGAGGTCTGGGTGAAGCTTGAGCTCCTAATGTGAAGCGAATTCCCCGGAGGAGGGCGCTGTTCACACTAAGCACTTGTAATTCCCTGTGCGCTTTGCACTGTTCCTCAGTAGCAGCCTTTGAACACGCAGACAAATGCACTGGCTGCTCGCACACCCTGCTCGAGTGACTGCTTGTGATTAGATTTAGAATTTAATTAAGCCTTCCCAGGGGGCAGGCTCTGAGGGTAGATTCATTAATGTCATCCTGCTGTGACAGCGGCTCATACAAAAACCCCAGCATCCTTTTAAATAGGGCAGGGAACTTTGTGCAGTGTATCCGTTGCCACGACAAGTCGTTTTGAGTGACCGGAGAAGAGAGAGCAGTAAGGGGATGGAATGCTGCTTGGGGTGAGCGCAAGGGTGTATAGGGTGCATGTGTGGGCCCAACAGGCACCGCTACCGAAAAGCTCTGCCCGAAGGTTAGTCTTTAAGGTGCCACCGGACTCCTCGTTGTTGTCGAAGGCCCATGCACGCCTGAAGTGGGGCATCCATAGGGACACGTGTCTCGAAGAACTCCAGTTACTGCACAAGGTCCGTAACCTAGTGGAAGGATAAGAGGGAACAACAGGAGAATGGGAATGCGGCTTTGCACTTCGAAAGTATCAGCAATTCCACTGCACTAGGCACAGGGATTCTGCTCTTCTGGTGGGCAGTGAGGTTACAGCAGTTCTGATTGGTCCGTGGCTGTGACATCACCTGAACGGACATCAGCTGGCCAATCAGAACATGCCTTTGGACAATCAGTGTCCCCAGCCACACCATCAATAGGATTGTTTGCTAAGTTTCAATCAGGGGCCCCCGTGCATGCTCGCTGGTGGCAGGAGGGTTACAGAGGTGTCGCTGCAGGCCAGATCTGCCTTCCAACCTTTTATTACTGATGATGGGGTGCAGGGCCGTCCCTAGGGGGCTGTAGGGCCGAGGGAGGAAGTGACAAATCCATCACTTCCAGGACCAACCCGTCACTTCTGGGACCGACCGCGGCGGGTAGGGGAGGCGGTGCCTCTCCAAACAGCCAGACGTGGCTCTGCCCCCCCAAAGCCCCGCTTCAGCGTTGCCGCTGGGCTCCAGGGGCTGGGGCCACACCACCTGCCTTCCCAGGGCTGGGGAGGCTGCTGCGGTGCTGCCGTGCGCTCTCCCTTCCGGCGTGCTCTCCCTCGTGTGGACGGGGTGGGGCTGGGGGGTAACCTCCCCAGCCAGCGGTTCATGTGCCGCCCATGTGCGCTGGCCAATCGCACCGACCCGCGGGGTCCCCCAAAGCGATGCCCCGATTCCCCATACCCTAGGGACGGCCCTGATGGGGTGTGACCCAGATAAAACCCAGCTCGACTCTCAGATCCTGGGGGAGTTTGGGGCTGACCATTAGAAAATCCTCCCGTGACCTGAGCATATCTGATCAGATTAACTGCGACCCGGCCCCAGGCCTTCGGGGGTTGATTTTCAGAGGAGAACTGTGCTGTAAACTGGACTCCCTGAAATCTGCACATCTGCTGGTCAGAGCTGCCTCGCTTCCACAAGGCTCCTCCCACCCTCGCTGGCCTGAGGGGTCACGTTTCTTCTGCTCGTGGGAGCAGGGGGCTGGAACAGTTTGTATAGTGGGGGTGCCAAGTGCCATTGAACCAAACTGTAAACCAGGGGTGGGCAAACTTTTTGGCCCGAGGTCCACATCTGGATATGGAAACTGTATGGTGGGCCATGAATGCTCATGAAATTGGGATTGGGGTGCGGGAGGGGGTGAGGGTGAGGGCTCAGGCTGGGGGTGTGGGCTCTGGGGTGGGGCCAGAAATGAGTTCAGGGTGTGGGAGGGGGCTCCGGGCTGGGGCAGGGGGATGGGGGTGAGGGCTCCAGCTGTGGGTGGGGGTTCGGGGGGGGGGGGACTGGGGATGCAGGAGGGTGCTCCGGGCTGGGACCAAGGAGTTCGGAAGGTGGGAGGGGGATCAGGGTTGTGGCAGAGGGTTGGGGTGTGGGAGGGAGTCGGGTGCAGGCTCTGGGCGGCGCTTACTTCAAGCAGCTCCTGGAAGCAGCAGCATGTCCCCCCTCTGGCTCCTATGCAGAAGTGCGGCCAGGCGGCTCTGCTGTGCGCTGCCCTGGCCGCAGGCGCCGCCCCTGTAGCTCCTATTGGCCGCAGTTCCTGGCCAGTGGCAGCTGCGGGGGCGGCGCTTGGGGTGGGGGCAGCGTGCGGAGCCCCATGGCTGCCCCAACGCAAAAGAGCCAGAGAGGGGACATGCCACTGCTTCCAGGAGCCGTGCGGAGTGGGGCTGTTGTACTTAAAGTACTGCACAGGATCTTTTCAAGGGGAATAAGGCAAAACGCCACATTTATTAGTAATACATGTATTCATTAACACTGTATTATATGCATATAATATATTACACTTACACTCACACACACACACACACACACACACACACACACACACACACACACACAAACCCATTCCGTCTTGTTGTTACCAATTAGTTGCTCCCCTTAACTTCACTGGCCAGGTGAGTTAGATGGGGGAGGGGGTGGAGCCGGGCTTCTGCCGATCCGGATCGATGCTCCCATGTTGACAAGACGAGACCCGGGGTCCTCTGCAAGACACCTCACTTTTATAGCAGCTTTTCTCTTATGCAAATCTAGACCAGATTCAAACTCTGTGTCTGTGTCCATTGGTCCTTTGTGCTGCTTTCTTTTGAGTGTTGTCCCAATGCTGCAAAGAGGGTGTTTCCAAAAGAAGGTGCTTGCTTCTAACCCCCGAGGCTGTCAGTATGTCTGCTTGTCTTTAATGAGCCCACTTGACACGTTTTATTGTCCTTGGGTCTGGCTCCCAGCCCCTCTCCAACAATTGAGGCTGTCTGCCTTCCATGCCTTGCTCATCCACACCTCATTCATTCAACAGGGCAATTGATTAAGAGTGGGGGGGGCGGGGAAGAGCTCTTGTTCTACTGCTAGCAAAAAGAAATGTTTCTTCTATCTTATTCTATCCTTAGGGGCTATAATATTATACCAAGGGCAATGCAAAGTTTCTAAATGAGGCTTTGATACAAAGTTCCATGAAAACAGAGGTCACACGTGGGTAGACCCACCACAAGGTTATATGAAGAGGCACAATGTAAAGTCATATGAAAATTATCAGAGATTGATCTACATTGTCCCCCTTTTGACCTCTCAAGAACAATTCTTGAGTGGTCACCATATAAATCTTTTGTATTTGTTGCAAACAAACCAAACACTTATAACCAGGTGAATATAACTAAAACCATTACAATTGACTAAACACCAGATATAACATAAACACAAATGCAAACAAATTATAATTATAATAATTGGAAATACAACAAAACCATTACCATTACAATAATAGGGTACACTGACAAACAAAATGAGGCCCAAGGTTGATGCTGCAATAGCCATCAAACAATAAAAGTCACTTTTTAAGCACACACAACAAATAAGATTTTGTAGGAGTACCACAGTTGTTATGCAAGCTTAAGCTGATTTGGACTTAAACTAACATTCAGTTGCCAAAATGTTGCAGAATTTTCTATTTTTAACAGTTGTTTTTAAGAGGTTTCTGGGGACCTAAAAGATGGGGCCATACAATTATGGGCCAAGGTCTTACAGGTGATGGGGGCCCAAGAACTACCCTTCAGGGCTTGGGGAAATAGAATCAGAGTGCATAGAGGAAAGTGTGGAATTAACAATACAAGCAAATGTGACTAACAATACAAATGTATTAATAACAAAAATTAACAACAAAATGGCTATTAGAGAACCTAACAAAAAATAAACCTGATGCACTGGGAACCAAAGTCTTTTGGACACAAGTGGTGATTGATAAGTTGGATGGACATGGGGGAAGTAGAGAGAGGAAAAGACATTTGCCCTGTCTAGTGTAGTATCCCCTCTCTCTCTGGACCCAATGCTAGCACAGGACACCACTAGAGACAGACACACAACACTGAACACAGACTTTGTCATGACACTAGAACCATGGTATTTTATAACTCTTCAGCTGGTACCAGCTCTCCTGATGTTCTGGTTCAGAGCCTGAAAGATAGAAGCTTGGAAACAAATTAGCACAGTGCTTTCACCCTGGCAGAACCTGCTTGGTCTCTGCCACAGTGTGTTTGGTACTTGGGGCTGCACAAATGCTAATTAAGTGGTGCATTTTTTGTGAGTGTAAATCCTCCCTTTCTCTCAGTAAAAGGGCGTTAAAACTTTATTTAGAAAAAAAAATTTGTTTTAAAATCTCCAGCCATTTTGCCATGGCCTGGAGATCTGAGGCAGAAGCAGGCACTGTTGTTAACTGTTTCAATGGCATTTTGGCCCTGGGAGGAGGAATTTACCCAAATATCCCCCTTCCCAATCTCCAGAGGGGTCCCAAAGGTCTGCCCCCTTCTGGGGTCTCAAATGTTTCTTCTCCTGATGTTACTGCTGCTGTAAGATTTGAGAGTGCTGTTTTAACTCTCTGTACCCAACCTGTTTTTTAGTTTCTTTATCTATTGCTTGCCTGGGCCCGATCCTGCTTTTTCCAATAAACAGTTCCTTTCCCTGGGCACAAGCCTTGTTTTACTACCAATTTAGCAAGGAGGGTGGGCTTTTTAACTAGCCCCCACCCTTCCTGGTTCCATTTCTTAAACATTTTCTTTAAAATTGTAAAATTACCACAATATTACTTACAAAACAAAACAAAACAAACAAACATAAACCACACTACACTGCCCAAACTCCTATATCCTTCAGAGTTTGGTTTAACAGAACAAGATCTGTATCTTATATTTTTAACCCACTCTGGGCCAGAGGGAGAGACGCTAAGCTTCCCTCTGTATTACTCGGTCTGCTACCACCGAGGGTTCATATACCAATTATACAAATCCTTCCCCGGATTAGATCCTTCCCCGGATCAGAGTGAGAAACACTAAGTTCTCCTCTTTAGCTCAGTCATGAACACAATTGAAACCTAAACTCCTATATCCTTCAGAGTTTGGTTAATCCTTCCCCGGATCACAGTGAGAAACACAATTGAAACCTAAACTCCTATATCCTTCAGAGTTTGGTTAATTAACTGAAAGTTTACACTCTTTTTCCTCTAGTGCCAGGCTTGCTAAAGCTGGCGGTGTGCACACCAGTTTGATAATAACTGTGGGTTCTATGCTTGCTCCCCCTTTCGCATTCTCCACCAAAATGTTGTACTTAAAGTACTGCACAGGATCTTTTCAAGGGGAATAAGGCAGAACGCCACATTTATTAGTAGTACATGTATTTATTAACACTGTATTATATGCATATAATATATTATACTTACACTCACACACACACACACACACACACACACACAAACCCATTCCGTCTTGTTGTTACCAATTAGTTGCTCCCCTTAACTTCACTGGCCAGGTGAGTTAGATGGGGGAGGGGGTGGAGCCGGGCTTCTGCCGATCCGGATCGATGCTCCCATGTTGACAACACGAGACCCGGGGTCCTCTGCAAGACACCTCACTTTTATAGCAGCTTTTCTCTTATGCAAATCTAGACCAGATTCAAACTCTGTGTCTGTGTCCATTGGTCCTTTGTGCTGCTTTCTTTTGAGTGTTGTCCCAATGCTGCAAAGAGGGTGTTTCCAAAAGAAGGTGCTTGCTTCTAACCCCCGAGGCTGTCAGTATGTCTGCTTGTCTTTAATGAGCCCACTTGACACGTTTTATTGTCCTTGGGTCTGGCTCCCAGCCCCTCTCCAACAATTGAGGCTGTCTGCCTTCCATGCCTTGCTCATCCACACCTCATTCATTCAACAGGGCAATTGATTAAGAGTGGGGGGGCGGGGAAGAGCTCTTGTTCTACTGCTAGCAAAAAGAAATGTTTCTTCTATCTTATTCTATCCTTAGGGGCTATAATATTATACCAAGGGCAATGCAAAGTTTCTAAATGAGGCTTTGATACAAAGTCCCATGAAAACAGAGGTCACACGTGGGTAGACCCACCACAAGGTTATATGAAGAGGCACAATGTAAAGTCATATGAAAATTATCAGAGATTGATCTACATTGTAGGCCCTGGACCCCGCTCCCCGGCAGGAACTCAGGAGCCGGATTAAAACGTCTGAAGGGCCGGATGCGGCCCCCGGGCCGTAGTTTGCCGTTCCCTGCTGTAAACCCTGTATATGATGGAAACCACTTCAAGCCAGGGGTGCTGCAGCACCCCCAGCCCCCCTAGTTCCAGCACCTCGGTTTGAGAGGAGCGACTCCTCTAGCAAAGTTTATGACCCACCATGCGTTTAAAGGCTCTGGACCAAATTCATCCCTGTGGTGACCATCGACTTACACAGGGACAGGTTTGGGCCCTTATCTTCAAGTGACTGAAAACGGCAGGAGCTCAATGGTGCCATTCACTGAGGTTCCAGCAGCTGCTGTCTGGTACTGAGGGCAGGACACGGGGATGGTTTCCACAGCACTGGGATGTGAACCTCAGGCCTCGAAGCTACAAATGACTCTCCTCTGAGTCTTCCTCCCCCAGAGCCACCTCCTTTGCACGAGGTCACAGTTGCCTGTGCCTCGACTTAGAGGGGGACAGACCCCAGCGTGCGACGTTCCCTCGTGAGCCGAGCCACTTGGCGCATGCCGGAACTCGCCAGTGTTGGTAACAGTAAGGCAGCCCCAGGCAGCACTGGGTGTGCCGGGTCTGTCTGTGTGTCTCCCTCCCCACCCCACCGGGATCAAACAAATGGGGAAACCCTGTTCTGGTTCCAGGGCTCCCCCCTCTCCACCCCCTGTGCCAGGCTGGACCCTTTTCACAGCCCCAGGTGCGGCTAAGCCCAGTGAGAGGTAGTTACAAGGCTGCTGGAACAGAAACACACTGTACCTAACAATACCCAGCTCTTGCACGGCACCTCTCAGCAGCAGAGCCTAAAGCGCTTTTCAAAGGAGCTGAGCATCATTATCCTCATGTGACAGATGGGGAAACTGAGGCCCAAGGAGGGGCAGTGAGTTGGCCAGGGTCACCCGGCAGATCAGGGGCAGAGCCAGAAATAGAGCCCAGGTCTCCTGAGTCCCGTCCAGTGCCCTATCCAGATGGGCATGATCTCACTACGATGGCACACGGGCTTCGCTGGGCACCTGCAGCCCTCCGGTCTTGCCCCATAGCAGGGTGAGAGCGGCCTGGTCTTGGCCATTCACCCCAACCCCTTTCACTGTGCGGGCTGCTTCCTAATGAGCAAGGGTGAAAGGCTTCACCCAGCTGCGCCTCGGTTTCCCCAGGACGGCTGTGGGGCATTTCTCACTGTCTGTAGGGTCTCAAGAGCTGCAGATGCAAAGGGCTTCCCCAACATGGAGATGCAGCAGCCCCTGGGAGGGTAGGGAAGGATATTTAGGGATTGCTTCACCCGCCGGTGGAATGCAGCAGCTGTTAACAGGGCAGACCGACTTGTGGGGGGCAGCACCCCTTATTGAGTCACACACCCTGCTCCTCGCAGCACAGCACCCCTAGCGCCATGATGGGATGGTGGGTCATTGCTGAGTCAGACGGGGAAGCGCTGGCTACTGAATCAGCACCACTTCCTGTCACATTGACATGTTCCTCGGAAATCTCCCATCCCAGAGTTTGGCCTGGCCTAACCCTGCTTAGTGCAAGATCTGGGGGAGCGGTTAGGTCTGTCCCGCTGCTGCCAAAGCCCAGGGTCTCCTGGCTGCAGGCACCGCTAGCCCTCTGACTGTCCAGCATCTGGGACTTCCCCCTCCCCGGCGCCATCTTTCTGGAGCTCCACCTCCATTTCGGTCCATGTTCCTTTAAAAACTGTTTGCAATTCAGTCTTTCTCCAGCAGCAGATTCTCCAGCAAAGACAGCACAAGGCCTTTTGCATGTTTATTTCTTTTGCACAATTACAGGGATTCAGCTCTTGCTATTAATAACTTCTGTTCCCTTCTCCCCTGCCTGTTAAAACCTCCGAGCCTTCTGCCTGTTTCACTCTCTCCAGGTCACTGATCGAGAGAGGCAGTAGAGGGCAAGTGGCTACTGTTGACTTCCCCTCGCTGTATTTTAGGTGAACAATCAGCCACAATATGTCCACCTCCTTCCTGGCGCTGCTCTGAAAGAACACTGTTAAATGGCTTGATAAAGGAGGCCAGGCAAAACAAAAGAATAAAAGACACCATTAGCTAACAAAAATGGATCCACCCAGCAGGGTGTAAGCTAATAAGTACTGGGAAGTAATTTGCTTTTGCCAAATGACTTCTCCCTGAGCTGCAGGTTTCCCATAAGCTCTCGGCAGCTGTAGCTGGCCCCGTCGGTGCAGAGGCAGCCTTGCTGCTAAAGAGTATTTTAAAGGTGATTTGTGAATGTCTAATTGCTGTAGGCCACAATTCACTTGGCAAACAGGCAGCTGTGACTTTTATTACTGCATTATCTTTGTTACATAAAACTAACCTGAAAATGCCTCTCGGGAGCTTGTGCCCCTTGAAAGATCCGTGAGCGGCAAAGCTGGCCAGCGTTGGCGTGGGGCTTCGCTCCGGGAACAGCCCGGCAGCAGTAGGCAATGGGCAAACGTTCCTTGGCCAAAATCAGCTTCTTCCCGGTGACCAGCCAGAGGCGAGTCCCCCGGCTTGCCTGCCTGCCAGTGTGACTTGCTGTCACCCCTCCTTTGCGCACACTTCCCTGAGCTACCGTCGGCGCTTGGTTGTGCTGGTGTAGATCTCTGGTGTGACTCTGTGGAGGGCCCTGGAGTTACTCTGGATGTCTGGGGGGGAAATTGAGAGGGGAATCCGGCCGGAGTTCTCGGGAAGCATGGGTAGGCAGCACGTAGGTTCAGCAGGCGACTTGGAAAACAGGGCGACTTGCATCTCGTCCTAGGATTCGGGCGTCCTGTTAGGTTTCCTTCAGCCCATTCCCCACGGGCCACAGCAAGATCAGTCCCTGTCGATTCACCAGGACCTCGCCCAGTTCTAAATATCCCAAACTCCTTCCTTTGGGCAACTGTTCCACGGTTCAACAGGCCTTGCTGGGAGGAAGCGCTTCTGTTCAGGAAGGAGGGGCTGGTGGCTAAGGCATGCGACTGCGTCGCTGTGTCACTGGCCCAGTCCCTTAGACTCTCTGCGTGTCACTCCCCCGTTTGTCAAATGGAG
Organism: Malaclemys terrapin pileata; assembly: GCF_027887155.1. NCBI lineage: Eukaryota > Metazoa > Chordata > Testudines > Emydidae > Malaclemys > Malaclemys terrapin. The sequence goes on along the minus strand of NC_071506.1, from coordinate 3,434,262 downwards.
GTAACTGCACTCCCCTACATGACGGGGGCAGGAGGAGAGGGTTAACGAATGGCTGCTTGTAAGGCACTCTCATGACTGGCCTTCATCCCAGTAGTACTGAAGAACCTAGACAGATCAATGTCATCCCCTTGCTTTTAGTTGTTGTAATTCTCTGAGGTTCATTGCTCTGTTCCAGCCAAAGCCCTCTCTGTACACACACACACACACACAACTGAAGTCCTGTCATGTGGGTCAGTGTCCTTGCCCCTGTTGGTTAACTGAGCCAGAGAGCCATTAAGAGACTTTCCCAAGGTCACGCAGCATCTCAGTGGCGGAGCTGGGCATAGACCTCTATAGTCCTCTCTCCTCCCCTCGGTGCATCACTTGCCTTTTTAGATTGTAAATTCCTCAAGGAAGCAACTGTCTTCTTGTGTCACATGTTCAGCCCCAAACCCAACTTGAGTCCAATCCAGGCCTCTGGCTGTCATTGTAATACGTACACTAAATAATGACTGGCCCATATGTCTTCTCTTATCCCCTTGCACCACCCTCGAGAACTCTTCTCTCTCATGAGGGGTTGCACCCTGTTAAACCCTGCAGGGAATATTTCCAGCCCCACATGCACTGACCTCTGGGGCTTCCCGTTTTTAAACAATCCTTTGTGTCGGTTTTCAGGAATGTGTGAGATCTTGGCAATCGATTTAAAAGCAAATGAGAACTAGTCTCTGACAGATGGAGCAGGGCTGTGCCCGGGGGGCGATGCTGGTGCCCTCTCGTCTGTTAATGAGTGTGTGGCTCATTTGCTGTAGCACTCACCATGTGCGAGGCAAAAGGGCCCCGCCCCAAAGAACCTCCATTGGAGAAGACGCGAGCTGAGGGGCACAACGTGCGAGGGATGTGATCAAGGTGGCCGTGGTCACTCAGGTTAACACTGGGGTTTTTTTGTGAGCTGGCGAGGTTCTCCCCAGGCAGCCCCAGCCTCCCCATAAGCAGCCGGTTAGTTTCTTGTAGGGGGTATGTTGCATATAAAAGACAAAGCCCCCAATATTGGGGTGTCCTGTCACCCTAAGAGTGGAGAAGAAAGGGGGAGATGCAGAAAGAGACACGGGGGGGGGGTGAGGAGGAGACAGTTCTGCACAGTGCTGAAAACAGAGCCAAGGAGTTTGGATTTCATGTGGTGAGGAAGGGGGAGGCGTCGGAGGGATTCAATGGAGGAGCAAAGAACATGATCTCCTGTCCCTTTCGCTTTCCTGCTTCCTGGCCACAGAGCAAAGCCATGAAACTGACCAGATCTTGTATGTTTCACTTTCCTGCTTTGCTCACTTAGGGGGATAAGTGGGAGTCTGGCAAGAGAGGCATGCTCAATGCCAGGCTGACCTCTGTGCCGCTCCTGTGCCACTGGGGAGTGCCCCCAGGAGGTTCAAGCCATGCGGGGAGAGAGGTCTGACGGGGCCCCTTGGCTCTAAAGATCATGCCGACAATGAAGGGCTAGAAGCAGCGTGTCCAGAGAGCTGGAGGCGGCCGGTAACAGCCAGGGCTGATTCCTTACCCCCATACAGCCCGTAGCAGCCTGTCGGACGACAGCTGGAGATGCGCTGTGTGCGGTCAGCAGAGAGATGAATGCGGAGGCCTTCTAGTTTAGAGATGGGAATTAATCAGGAGCGATGTTTCCCGGAGTAGCTCTGCTGCCACCTCCTGATTAGCCTGCCAGAGCTCTGGAGATGGAAGGGGCCAGGTGCAGCTCTGCTAATTTCCAAGGGAGACGTTGCTTAAAGGCCTGTAACTGCATTGCAATACCAGGCAGTGGGGAGGAGGATGCTCCCTGAATCAGAACAGCGCATCTCCGGGAGCAGATCCGTCAGCAGGCCCGTGCGAGGCCAGGGAGCCGTGGCCTCCGTCCTCCTCAGCGTGCACTTTGGGCTGGGTCTGGAGTGAATTGCAGCCAGGAGTGAGCTCCGGGCCGAGGTTCCCAAGGGTGCTCCCGAGCCCCTGCAGGGAACGTGCCTTTTGTTGGCCTGGCATATGGGCTTCTGACGAAGCCGCTCGCTGATGGGGGGAGGTGTGTCGGGTAAAACAGGCTTCAGCCTTGCAGAGCGCACCGATCTAGTTCTCTGGCCGCTGACCCCCCTGTGGTGTCTCTCTGTTTCGCAGATAAGCAGTTCCTCGCCTTCTTCTTCAAACAACTGCAGCTGAACCGGAGCGGGCGCTACCAGGACGCCTTCCCCTACCTCTCCCCCTGCGGCCGAGAGCACAACTTCGTGCGCTGCGACGACCGCCCCATCGTCTTCACCCACCTGCTGCGGGGCCGGGCGGGCGAGGAGCTGCTCTCCTACTGCGGTGGTGGAGACAGGCTGGTGGTCGGCTTCGAGCCAGAGAAGCTGGTGATGTTCCCTGAGAACGGGCGCGTCTATCACCCGGCCTCGCAGAAAGCCGGCGGCGTGGGGCTGGTGAAATCGTCCCTGGCCTTTGAGCTGAGCCCCTGCTTTGAGTACAGCCAGGGCGCCAGCGGGCCCCCCACCCACTTCCGCTGGCAGGGCAAGCGCTACACCCTCACCAACGAGCTGGTGCAGCTGATCCGCTCAAACAGCAGCGCCTGAGCCGGGGCGTCGCCTGGGGACAGAGCAAGGACTGGCCCAGAGCTTGGCCATCTGCAGCTATGTTGGCTGCTTCGCAACAGCCTGAGGACAGCCCCTCCCTGGCACTCACTGGAGCAGATCGCACCCAGCCCCCTCTCTGCAGCCCACCCCCTGGCTGCCCAGCCAGATGTATGCCACTTGGGCCAAGCGACCCCGGGGTTGGCTGCTTGAAGGGCCTCCATGGGCCTCTTCTCCAACAGGGCTGTGGGTGCCCTGTGCCCTCGAACCCCATGGGCTGCACGTAAGGCTCTAGATTGGACTGGGCGGCCATGAGCTCCGAAAGCCACCTCCTAGTGGGAGCCGAAGGGAAGCCGGAAAAGCAGCGGCTCTTGTCCCCTCTGGTCCAAGCAGATGGCCAAGCCGGAGGTGAACGGAGCCCCTGCTTGCCGAGCTGCGCTGGGATTCTGTCCCTGGAGAGCAGAGCAGGGTGGAGCAGACCCGGAATCCATGTTCCTTCACCTGTGGCCCTACAAACCCCCCAGCCCAGGGCCCCTTTCCTCCCTCACCCCCTCCCCATTTTAAGGATCTGCAGATTCGGTGTGGGCCCAGGGCCTGCTGCATTGCTTGGTGCGTGCTCACTGTTTGTCTGCCCTTCACCGAGCGGTGAGCGCTGTGGGGAAAGACCCCGCCGCTCAACCCGCTCCCCCACACCAAGACAAGAACAAATCTGCCCTGCCCCTCCTGCCTGTCCATAGCAGGAGAGGCCGTGAGAGGCTGCTGGAAGTGGAAGGAGAGACTCGGCCAGATTAGCCTCAGTGCCCCCAGCCAAGTGCCTGTGCCCCGCACCCCATTGCTGTGCTCGTCGGCTTCTCGCCATGCAGCCCGGGGTGCTTCGTGCTGGTAGAGATCCCCGCCTCGGCAGGCTCCGCTGAGCTCCCGGGTGGAGGAGTGGGACGCTCGTGGGAGCCCAGCGGCGCTTGCAGGGAGGCTGCAGCGTGATTATCTCTGGCGTGCTCTGAACCGGGATTAGTCTGGGGAACCAGGAGCTTAAACTGCCGTAATAACCGTGTTTAAAAAGCTCTCTGCCGTTCCATAACCGCGCTGCAGATAACCCGCTTTCGGAGAGGGTCGTCGATGGGTGCCTGGGGGATGGAGAATCTTTAGCCAGACTCCCCGCAGCGAGAAGGGCAGGGTCTCCCCGGGACCTGCCCGCTGGGGCTCAGCCCCCCAAGCCCACTAGCCCCCTGTGGTAACTCCTGGGCTCCACTCGACCCCATGACCTGCGGATCCCCCTCCCCCACCTCTGGGGGCCAGGCTGCAGACTTGGGCCTCCCCCTGGGGCTGGTGGGGATTGTGATGCCCCTTGTCACGCTCTCCTGGCTTCCGCCCCAGCCCCTAGTACTGCCTGGAAACCAGAGACCGTTCGTGTCTGTCCAGCCAGGCTGACGGGAGGGCTCGATGCGCTGCCCCCAGGGCCGCCATTCCAGCCGCCTCCAAGTTGCTAAATAAATGCTGACTCAATCCCACCCAGGTGCCTTTTAATGGGCCCGATCCTGCCCCCCCTCAAGGTGGTAAACGTCCCATCAGCCTTTGGGCTTTTGCTGATCCCTGGCCCAGGGTGTTTCCTGTTTGGGGGCTTGGGATCCCAGCACGCTGCCCACGTGCCGCTCACACCACGGATCCAGGCTGCCTTACGGGTGTGATTGACACCAGCAGGCCGAGGCCTCGTGCTGGCCTGCCCCAGGGGTTTGAAACCACCCTCTGCTGTCCCAGCACAGAGCACGGTCGGGTGCCCTGCCAAAACCAATCGCTGCGCGAGCTCGCTGAGCCGCTCAAACCTCCTCTTAAAAGGCTTTTTTCCCAGGGACTTAATGCTCCTTGACAGCTTTCGAGCGGGACCCTAAACTTAGCCAGGCTGCGCTGCCCCTGGCATCTGTTAGCAGCAGCCGGCCCAGCAAGCCCCTCTCAATCCTCAGAGCCTATTTTTAGACAGCCCGGAGGTTTTCGGGTTCTGTTACTGCTTGGCAGCAACGAGGGGTCAGAGGGGCACTGCCCGGAGTTAGCACCAATGGGGTGGGAAGCACCAGGACAGCAGGCTGGGATCCGTGAGCACAAGGGGCGTGGGCTCCTTTCCATGGGATCGCATAGGCGTCATTGACCCCTTGGCTGCAGGCTGCCGGTTCTCTGCTGTGTGAACGTCACGAGTTGCCTCCCCTGGAATTTTCACTCATCCGCTGATCGTAGGTGCCTCCGTTTTTGGTATCCAGGTTGAGACCCCTCCAGCCTGCTCCTTTCGAGGGGCTGAGCACAGTGGATAGTGGGGGGTTCAGCACCTTTAAAATGCCTCAAGTGGGCACCCAGCACCCGAGGCTCTTTGCTGCCGGTGCCTCCGTTTGCCCAGTTGTGGAATTGGGCCAGTGCTGCCGACCTTTGTGAGATGTCCTGAGATCTCTTTGTGCAAAGCCCCGTGGGAGTCCTTGGGCGTGTCATTGTTCCAATGGGACGCTGTCCGGTGGGGGGGCTCAGCCTCGGCACCAGGACGGCAGCAGCCAAGTGGTTAATGAGTCGCGTATGTTCCCCTCTGGAGCAGGCCTCCCTCCGAGTGGGTGGATGCGCTCAGCCTTCGGCAAAGCCTGTCCCTTGAGTTTGATTCCTCTGAGTGGAGAAGCCCAAGCGAAGAGAGGACGGGGAGGGGGAGAGAAGTCACCCAGCAGAGTGCGTGGGGAGAAGCCAACCAGGCTGCATTGGTGTGACCCGCGCAAGTCGGTCTGAGTGGGGCTGGATAAACTGGAGTATTGGACTCGATTGCTGTGCACGGGGTGTGCTGCAAACGGCTGCTCCGCTCGGCTGCCGTTTCCTGACACACACACACACACACACACACACACACACAGCTGGGGGCTCTGAGTGGAACAGTTTGGGGTTTTTTTTCTGTGACAACAACTCAATAAATAAATGATTGACAGCAACCCGGCCAGGGATGGGCTGATTTCTTCGATGTTTTCACTGGATTGTGGGGTCCAAGCGTCCCCCGGTTCAGGGATCCACCCTTGCTTTCCAGCCAGCAGCCCCTCCGTCCATCCGTCAGTCGCCTGTGTGGACAGCCCCCACCCACCGCTCCCATAGGAGTCGGGTTCAGAGTCAGGGAGGTGGCAGCTGAATTGCGGTACTGAGCCACGGGACGGCCCTGCTCCATCCCGGGACTCTCCAGCCCGGCCCGGCCAACAGCGCTTTATCGGCTCTTCTGTCGGGCATTCTCAGGGCCGCTAGTCCGTCTCTACTCTGGCCACAGCAAACAATCCACCCCAGGCAACGTGGGGGAGGTGGTGCTGACGAGCCCGCCCAGTGGGCAACGAACATGGCAGCCACCACATGTCAGGTGCAAGGGGCCCTGTGCGCGGCTGGCGGCTGGTTCTCCCTGAGTCACTGCGTGGGCCGGGCCCCGCTGCCTTCTCTTCCTTTTCATGCTTCAAACAAGACAGGAACGCGTCGGAGACAAGGAGGAATGAATTCGTGGGAGCGCCTCTACTCCCGCCAGGGCTGTGTCAACCCCCAGCTTCATTAGAGCGTGACGTTCAGCCTGCTCCCTTGGGCTCTCCCTGGCTTCTCCCAGCTGAGAGGCCGGGACAGAGCAGGGGCCGAGGGACAGGAATTAATTAATTGCATGCTGCAATTAACCACCGCTCGCTCCTCAAGCCAATGCGTTCTTCCAGCCCAGTGGTACGGCAGCCAAACCTTCAGGGAACCACGGAGTGAGCAGGGAAATAAAACGAGTGCAGCTGAGTGCTTTCATCTCCACAGAGCTGTGCAGCCATTAGCCCTCGTGGCCAGGCGCGGAGCCTTATCTCCCTTGTTCAGATGGAGAAACTGAGGCACAGAGCGTGAGGCGGGGGAGGGACTTGCTTGGGGTCAGACGGCCGTATCACTGGAGTCCTGGATGCTGTTGTGTGCTCTGATTGGCATCAGCAGGGGTGGCAGCCACGTGCTGGCAGCTGGCTCTCCCTCTGCTGACCAAGTGGAGGCGCCCCAGGGTACTCGGTGGGAGAGGGTGTAGCAGCTTTAACGGCTGGAATGAGCACTGCAGAGGCAGTGTTTCACCCCAAGGGAAGAGAGTTACCCTCTGGTGAGCCCCACACCCAGGCCACAGATCATAGCAACAGCGAGGGAGCTCTGTCCGGCCAGCTGTGGCAGTGGCTACTTGCCAGGGCGGGAAGCCGCTGGAGGGGCAAAGCAGAGCCCCCAGTTTCCCATTGTCCTGAGGCTGGGAATTCTCCAAGCCCTGGCAATAATCTACACCCACTGTTCAGCTCGAGAAGTGCCGGAGCTCAGAGGAAAGCGTCGCGCTCCCCATGCTGACGAGCATTGGACAGGAACTGGGAGTTTTCCTCTGAGGAGCATTGCAGGGAACCAGTAGAAAATAAATCCCCCCAAGTCTTCCTTCTCCTCTGGGTTTTCACCACTGCCGATTTTCCATCCAGCCGCTGGCTCTAAACTCTCCCCTCCTGCTGCCCACGTGCTGGCGCCTACAGCGGGAAGGAGCATGCAGGGGTGTTCGAGCTGCAGGCGCTCAGAGCGAGGGAGCTGAGGGACGTGGAGCCACGGCTGTGCTGGAAAGGGGCCTGTGCACTGCTGATCTCAACTGAGCGTCCTGCCGGGCCGCGCCGCGCCAGCGACGCGTCCCATGTGTACGTACACAACAGGTGGGTAGCGTGTGGTTCCTAACCAGGGGAGAGGCAGTGTGTTCTAAAGGGCTCTTTGGCATGGGGTGAAATGCAGAACAAGAACTGGGGGCTGGAAGTTAGACCAATTAGACACATTTTTCAGTCAGGGTCAGTAGCCACTGGAACAAACAACCAAGCCAAGTGGTGGATTCTCCATCTCTTGAAGGCTTCAGAGCCGGCCTGGCTGCCTTTAGCCAATCAAGGGATGGGGCTGACTAGTGGGGTAATTGGGAGGAGGTCAGACAGGATGCCCCAAGGGTCCCGTCAGGCATGACAGCTCTGAGATGAGCACACGAGGTGCAGAGGACCCACAGGCTGGGTCCTGGGAGAGAACAGCCTCTGAGGGCAGCTGCAGCTCGCCTGTTGGCCAGACCGTTGGCACAAGGCCGTTGCCTGTGATGGGTGTGTTCCCGAGCGCTGGAAAGTCCTTACATCTGGCTCCACGCACCAGGCGAGTCAAGGCCCCGGGCGAGTTTTGTTTGGCCTCGGTTCAGGGCCAACTGAAGAGCAGCGGGACCAAATGGTGCATTTACTCTGGGTCCTTCTTGCGAACAAAGCTAACTGTGCCCAGACCAGTGTCAGAAAGCTGCTGAGGGTCGCAACCCGGGAGCGGGTGTGTTGTAATTCCTGCTCCTGTCTCTGCTCGCTCCCGTTCGTTGGGCGATAGCAGGAGAACCGAGGGGCAGGTGAAGCGCAGGGAAACGAGCCACGTTACACTGGAATAGCCGCCGAGGGCAGGGGCACGAGCCCTGTTGCTCAACACCCTTGAAACGAGTCTGGACAAAGCACAAATCGGTGCCCGCAGGGAATATGCTGTTCTGGCTGGGCCCATGGGTTATTCTTCGCCTTGGCCTCCACCCACCCTGAGTACGTGTTATCCCCCGGGCACGGCTCAGCGAGCCACGTACACCAGCCCTGCGTGTAGCTGCACGCTCCAGGCTTCTGCTGAAATCCCCTCTGGTGCTGGGAATGATGTAAAAATAAATGGAGATATCCTATCTCTTAGAACTGGAAGGGACCTTGAAAGGTCATTGAGTCCAGCCCCCTGCCTTCACTAGCAGGACCAAGTACTGATTTTGCCCCAGATTCCTAAGTGGCCCCTTCAAGGATTGAACTCACAACCCTGGGTTTAGCAGGCCAATGCTCAAACCACTGAGCTATCCCTCCCCCTTTATAAATTCTGCTTCAGCCCCAGGGCCTAGACCTGCTCCCCCGCACCGGGGCAGTTCAGCCTGTGCTGGTGTCATACCCTGCACAAGTCTGGTCTGTCCTTTCCTCGGCACGTCGCCTGAGCAAATCCCCCCTCCCCGACGCGTGTCCTCCAGGAGGGCTAGTTCCAGGCCAGATTTCCTCATTCTCCCTTAAGCCGTGTTGGCTTTAGAACTGTTCAAAACAGAGTGAGGCATTTATCACCAGGAGAGGCTCTTGGGGCTGGCTAAAAACCAAGACCCACTAAAGAGTTATGCAGTAACTAGGCACCACTGAAGACGAGATACTGGTGTGCAAGGCCCAGCAAGGAAGGAGGGGAGGGATGGCTCCACCCTGGGTACTTGTGGCTCAGGACACGAGTGATGCCAGGGTGCAGGCAGGGCTGCTGATGCCGTTTGGGCAAACTCGCTGGCACCATTGCCTGGGACGTGAACACACCCCAGAGGAATGGACGCACGAGCCGCAGCATGAAGCACACTAGTTACCGGAAGGCCGGTGGCCGTTTCACTCACACGCTGTGTCTCGCCCCGAGAATTGGAATGGCAGAACCAGTTCGTTTCCCCAACTGAAATTCATCTTTGGGGCAGGGCCTGAGGCTGGGGAGTGCTGGGAAAAGCAGTGAGTGGCTGAAAACGAGGGGTTCATAGGGAACCCGGGATGCCGGCTTAAAGGTGGCCCAGGGTTCTCTGCCCAGCCTCGCTAGAAGACGTGTTGAAACATTAGTACTGATTTGATACATCCTAGCGCCGAGGGACCGCGGAGCTGTCCAGCGTTGTGCCAGGCGCAGTACAAACACTGACCAAACCGTAGTTCCACCCCAACGAGCTGACTAGCTCAGCATAAGACTACAGTCAGACAAGGCAGCACCAGGAGGATGAGAGGCAGTGCTCACAGTACGTTGGCTCCCCTAAGCTGGGTCTATCTGAGAGGCAGGGTAGCCTCGCAGTTAAGGCAGTGGACTGGAGTCAGGCATAGGGGTCTGCATGGGCCAAATTTTTAAGCCTGAACCGGACCCAAGTTGTAACGATGCTGGTTCTGGTGGGACCCAACTAGTGCCAATTCAAGACAAATTGCTTAAAACAGGGCAGTTACAGCCCTAGGCTGGGGTTTCTCCACCTCTAAGGCAAACCAAACCAGCCAGACAAAGAGGACTTTGGTCTCACCCCACTGGCTAACCACAAGTCACACAAGCAATTCCCTTAGACACTCCAGTTTCCCAGTATCGCCACCAGTGCCACTCGTGATGGGGATGAATGGTTATGAAAACCAATACCCCAAGAAAAGAAAAAAAAGGTTCTCCTGATCCCAAAGGACCAAGCCCCAGACCCAGGTCAATATACAAATCAGATCTTACCCACAAATCACGCTGTTGCCAATCCTTTAGAATCTAAAATCTAAAGGTTTATTCATAAAAGGAAAAAGATAGAGATGAGAGTTAGAATTGGTTAGATGGAATCAATTACATACTCATAGACTCATAGACTTTAAGGTCAGAAGGGACCATTATGATCATCTGGTCTGACCCCCTGCATGCTGCAGGCCATAAAACCGTCCCTACCCCTTCCCTGGACTCTGCCGTTGAAGTCCCCAATCCTGTTTTAAGTGACTTCAATCAGCAGAGACCCTCCTGCTAGAGATCCCTGCCCCATGCTGCGGAGGAAGGCGAAAAACCTCCAGAGGCTCAGCCAATCTACCCTGGAGGAAAATTCCTTCCCGACCCCAAATATGGCGATCAGTAAGACCCCGAGCATGTAGGCAAGAGTCTCTCTAGCCTGACCCCTGTTAGCCATTATACTATTTACCTACCATTGCTTGGCTTTCCTTGACTACTATGCTTTACCATTAAACCATTCCCTCCATAAACTTATCTAACTTAATCTTAAACCAGACAGGTCCGTCGCCCCCACCGTTTCCCTCGGAAGGCCGTTCCAATATTTCACCCCTCTGACGGTCAGAAACCTTCGTCTAATTTCAAGCCTGAACTTCCCCACGGCCAGTTTATATCCATTCGTTCTTGTGTCCACATTAGTACTAAGCTGGAATAATTCTTCTCCCTCCCTTGTATTAACCCCTCTGATATATTTAAAGATAGCAATCATATCCCCTCTCAGCCTTCGCTTTGTCAGACTAAACAACCCAAGCTCCTCTAGTCTCTTTTCATACGACAGGTTTTCCATTCCTCTGATCATCCTAGTCGCCCTTCTCTGCACCCGTTCCAATTTGAGTTCATCTTTTTTAAACATGGGAGACCAGAACTGCACACAGTACTCCAAATGAGGTCTCACCAGCGCCTTGTACAACGGAAGCAGGACCTCCTTATCCCTACTAGATATACCTCGCCTAATGCATCCCAAGACAGCATTGGCTTTTTTCACCGCCACGTCGCATTGTCGACTCATAGTCATTCTGCGGTCTACAAGGACCCCTAGGTCCTTCTCCTCTTCCGTTACTTCTAACCAATGCGTCCCCATCTTGTAACTAAAATTGTTATTAGTCATCCCCAAATGCATCACCTTACACTTTTCACTATTAAATTTCATCCTATTTCTGATACTCCAATTCACAAGCTCATTCAAGTCTCCCTGCAGGATATCCCTATCCTCCAGTAATGGCAAAGTTCTTGGTTCAGGCTTGTAGCGGTGATAGAATAAACTGCAGGTTCAAATCAAGTCTCTGGAATACATCCCCCGCTGGGATGGGTCATTCAGTCCTTTGTTCAGAGCTTCAGTTTGTAGCAAAGTCCCTCCAGAGGTATGAAGCAGGATTGAAGACAAGATGGAGATGAGGCATCAGCCTTATATAGTCTTTTCCAGGTGTAAGAACACCTCTTTGTCCTTACTGTGGAAAATTAGAGCAAAATGGAGTCTGGAGTCACATGGGCAAGTCCCTGCATACTTTGCTGAGTCACAAGGCATATTTGCCTTCTCGCAATGGGTCAGTTGTAAGGCTGATGGTCCTTAATGGGCCATCAAGCAGGCTAGGCAGAGCTGACACCAACTTGTCTGGGGTGTCATCCAGAAATATAGCACCAGTTTGAAATAAAGACAGTACAGAGCCAATATTCATAACTTCAACTACAAAAATGATACACACATACAGAGAGCATAATCATAACCAGCAAACCATAACCTCTCCATAGCCCCTTTTATACAAGATCTGGTGCCACTACAGGACATTGGTTGCAACCACGTTCTATATGGTCCCAGTTCAAGTCAATAATGTGACACAAGCCCACTGCTAACGAAATGAGATTCGCTCCAAGCTTTAAAGGAGCAATTTCCCACCCACCTGCCCCCTGAGGCCCCACTCCTGTCCTCCAGCCGCCCAGCCGGTGACGGGAACGGTTCCTCTGAGCACTGAGGGTGGATAGACCTGGTTCTAGTGAGATCTCGCCACGATGCTGTTCTTGTTGAGTGAGACGCCAGGGAATGGAGACTTGGGGCTCATGTGTGACTTTGGGCCCAGCTCCTCAAAGGTATTTAGGTGCATAACTCCCATTGACATCAGTGGGGGGAGTGGCCACTGGGGCCTGTGCTGTCCCTCAGTGCACACAGGAGAGATTAAAGCCGGGATCTGGGGCCCCAGCTCAGTGACGAGCCGTAACCACGCTGGGGCGAGTCCAGGGTCTGACCTGCACTCCAAGCCACCACCTTTCGAACCGGATCCTGCCTCTTGTGGGGACATGGAGCATGGAGACGCCGAGGCTCAGAAAGCCCTCCAGCTCGGGGGGGGAGTGCTGCACGACAGGGTCCGTGTCATCTCCACAGGACGCCCCATGCTGTGAATTCAGCAGGAGGGCAGCGGCAGGGCATGGGCTGTGAGGGGGAATGCCCCCTCTGGAAACTGGAAACCGCTCCAGCACGCAGCAGCCTTCAGTTGTGGTCTGTCTCCTGGGGGGCTCAGAGGGGGAGTGAGGGGAGGTGTTGAGACATGGGGAACGGGGGCAGCAGGCTCCAGGCTGGGAAGGAGGGTCCAGGGAGGGTTCTAACCGCTCCCAGACCCATTCCAGACTCTCTAGGTCCTGCTCCAACCCTGGGCCCACGGCACCCTCTGCATCTTCTCAGGGTCCCATTACCCCCCACCTCCCGCCGCCCTCAGCGTACGTGAGTTCACACGTGGGTGAAGCCCCCGCAATAGCCCATTGCAGGGGCAGTAGCGCCCCTGCTTCTGCCAAACCCTCCCCCGCCCCCGCTTCTGCCACCCCTGTTCTGTCCTGCTCAGAGCACTCACTCCCTGCCCCCAGCTAACAGCAGCGGTGGCTCTAAAAGCCCCAAACGCCTGTTGCCTTTAAAGGGAGCTGGAGACGGGCGCCTGCCTCAAATTCCCGGTGAGTGCTCTAGCAAGCGGAGCCGGGGCCGGGGCGCCGGGGTCTCTCCTGCCTTTGGGCTGCTCTAAGCAAATGGCCCTCTCAATTGGGGTTTGCTCCTGGGATGGGAGCAATGACCAGACTGGAGCAGACCACAGGGCTATGTAGCCCAGTTGCCTCTCGCAGATCCCGAGAGGCAGGTGTATGAACCCTGCAGTAGCAGAGGGGGAATAATCTACCCCCCACCTTAGATCTCAGCCTAATCTCTAGCCGTTAGAGATTGGTGTAAGGTAAGCCCTGAAGCCAGAGATTTAATATCCCTGCCACCGTTTGTTATAATTAATTGTAACGCTGGCTATTCTTGTTAGCCATATAAATGCCCAATCCCTTCCTGAATCTTGCTGAGTTCTGGCCTTAGCGACATCCTGTGGCAAGGAGTTCCACGGGCTAATTATGTACCTGAGTGGCAGATTCTCCATCTCAAAGGGTGACTGGCCCCTTTAAGAGGGAGTAGGGGCCAGGGCAGCTGGACTGATTATCTGTGGCTTAAAGGGAGGCACCTGGGTCTTGCCCAAATTTAGTTAGAGGGTTGCAGAAGGGTTCTGGCAGGCTGCTGTTACCTGTGGATCTCCCTGAAGTAGCCGGGGAAGTGGCTGGGTGAGCTGCTGTGGGTGGGCATTAGGCAGATCTGCAAGACCCTGGACCGGGGGGAAGGGTTTGGGCCTGGAAGCCAGAGGTGAAGAAGGCTGAGGACTAAACAGGCCAGACTCTGGAGTAGAGGAGACTCCAGCCAGGAAGGGCTGAGAGGGGCCTGCCAAGGCAGCGAAGAGCCGTAGAGCCCAGACTCGGGGGGCAGAAGAGAAGCCGTAGGACTGAGCACTGGTTTGTGTCCTTAGGTCAATAGTGGACACAGAAATGGCAGCTGCAGAGCTCCAGGCTGCCGGGCAAGTTCCCTTCTATGTCCTTCAGCCCGGAGTGGCTGCCTCGCTGGAAGATGCTTCAGCCACGCCAAAGGGCCTGGGCTCCGGAGAGGGGCCCTGGCTGAAACTGCCTGGCCTGGGCGCACCCAGAGGCCTTCGCCTCGTGGTATTTCCCGTAGCAGGGCTGAGTTTGCTGCTCGCTGCGGGGGGCGGTTTCCCCGTCTCACTGCTCTGGCTCTCTTGCTCGCTCCTGCACCAACGCGTTGGCTTGGAAGGGCCTCCTGGAGGGGCTGAGCAGACCCCTCTAATAGGGGGCTGGCGCGGGGGGGCTAATTAAGAGCAGGCGTCAGGGGATTTGGGCCCGTTGTGCCCTCTCTGTTGATGGGGCAGAGGGGGCTGCTCTCTTGGGGAGCTGCCTCTGGGGAGGGGGTGGCCCCAGCATGGCCAGGGGGAGGCCCCAGCCAGCCCCTGTGTGGGGAGAGAGGAGAGGAGAGGCTATGGGTCATTGCTATAGAGTGGGGCAAACCCCCTCTGGGGCTGGGTGGAGGCGCCAGGTAGCCCTTGTGTAGGGGGCAAGGTGCAGAGGGGCTAATGGAGAGGGGTAGCCCCCCCTGGGGGAGAAGGGAGGGGGGCTCCCCATCTCAGAGGGGGTGAGAGTCAGAGACCCACCGCTGAAGCCTTCATTCCCCTTTCCTCCCCCATGGGCCTGCTCTGCCCCCTCAGACAGCAGCCGTGCTCCCATCACCCCACACCCTGTGCCCCCTCTGCCGGGGCAATAGGGGGCAGCGCCGGGGGGCAAAGGAACTGGCTGGCTGTGCCCCCCAGCAGTACCCCCTGTGGCGACAGGGTGACCAGTCAGTGCTGGGGGGCAGGGGTGGGAGCAGGCGAGATGTGCCCTGGCCCACCTCTGTGCGGCACTTGGCTGGCTGGGCCCAGCGCGCCTTTGGGATCCGTGTGGTCCTGCGCCCAGGTAACCAGCCAGTGGAGTTGGTGAGCTCCCCCCGCTGTGGCCAGGGAGGAGCAGTGGCATGGGGTGGTTGGCCCCTTGTACGGGACTCAGGGCCCAGCCCGCCCATGACAAACTCCTGCAAAGGGAGGCAGCTGAGGGACTAAGGAGCCCGTGGGCCTGAGAAAAGGCCGTGAGGGCCCAGCTGCAGGGAGGTGTCCCAGCGAGTGACGCGCTCATTGGGGAGAGGCGCCCCCAGGCCAGGGCTGCGAACCACACGCCCTAAGGAGGAGGTTGGGTAACCCCCAAGGCGAGAGACTTTAGTTCATGTTTCTTTGGACTCCGTAGAAGCCCAGCGGGGGAATCCTGTCTTGCCTGCTTTGGGATGGGGTGGAGTTCTTCGGGGGCCCTGAAGGAAGGAAACTGAGGCAGGGTGTGTGCAGAGCCATGCTGTGCACATGGGTGTTGCGCTTCAACGAGCAGGAGTCACTAAGTGCACAGGGCACACTGCTCCCAGACCTGGCCCCCCACGGGGAGAGGAGCTCAGCTCAGTCCAGCCTCCAGGGCCCGCTCAGTCCCTCGGCAGGCGCGCTGTGCACACCAGGGGCCAGGACTCATTTCACTAGTGAGCTGCCTGGACTCAGGCCTCCTCCCCCTGCAAGGCTCCCCCAGGGCAGGTGGGGGGAACTCGTGCTGCCCAGCCTGTGCCCGCCCCTGGGATACCCAGCGCATGCCCAGCTGTGTCAATCTGGCATGAGAGGCAGGCACAGGGCAGAGGGGTCCCAGAGTGGGGTGGGGAGGGCATGCCGAGTGGGGAGTTGGGGGGCAGCAGGGCCCCCTGAGACCTGATCCCCATTTGCCACCAGAGCTGCTCATGCGAGACAAACAGCCCGTACGTTCAGAGGGAAAACAAGCCATTAGTGCCGGGCTTAGAGCTTGGCAGGCAGATGATGCGTGTGACGCTGGCACTGCCGGCTCTCAGGGCCACGCGCCAGCTGTGGGGATTCCAGCAAAGAGCCGATTGCAGAGCAAGGGGCAGTGCCCACGGCACAGCTGGGAGCCCCAGGGATGGGGGGAGCTCAGCCTCCAGCCAGATCCTTCTCCATTCTGGCTTCCAAACCTCGCTGACTGCAGTGGCCCCTAACACTGCTGTCCTCATGGGAAACTGAGGCACAAACCCATCCAGTACCCCAGAGAGACGAACCCCCAGTAGCCTGGACCCTCCCTGACCCCCATGCTTAGTTCTCAGCTCTGTCTACTGAGTCGGCATCACCACAGAAGGGCTGTGGGGCACACACTGATCCCCACTGTGGGAGGGGGAGCAGAGCCCGTGCGCCTAAGAAGATGGGGGGAGGGGAGGGTGACAGCTGGCCTGTAACAGGGTGCATTGGCCCTATAAGCCAAACGAGGATCCTGGCCCAGAGCGAGTTGAATTGTGGAAGTTGTAGTTCCTGGGGCTGATGGGAGCTGTAGGCCTCACAGCCGGGAATGCTGGGAAGGGAAGCTGTATATAAACAGCTCCTTTCCCTCATTCTATGGCAGGGGGGTAAGAGTGGTGTTGTGAGGGGTGGCTGGGAAAATACCCTGGGGAGGGGGGGATTGCTTGGGCCCATGAGCCAGGCTTCCCCAGGGACTGTAGCAGAGCTGAAGGATATAGCCTTGCAGGGAGGGGTGTGGGTGCTGGTGTTTTCACCAGGGTCCCAAGGCTGGTGGTCTCAGTGGTGGGAGGGTGGGCGCTTGACTCTGAGGGACCCCAGTGGTGCTGTTGTTATACCCTGGAGAGGTGAAGGTTGGGAACTCTCTGCACTCCTGGCCAGCTGAACACTTGTTCTGCTGGGAGGTGGGGGACTGGACCTAACCTCTTCTGGTGGAAGGGAAACTGAGGCAGCACAGCCAGTGGTAAGTGACTCCTGAGTCTGCCCCAGAGCCCCCATGCACACCCCTGGGGACGTTCCCTGTCACGCCATGCAGAGCTTGATAGCCCCTCCCTGCTCTCTGCACAGCTCCCCACGCCCCCAATCTCCTAAATGCCTACTTAGAAGGCCTGTGTCACTGCTGTGCCTCTAACACTCGAGAGATAATTTTCACACACCCCAGGAGCTGGGGGAGTGCCAAGCCCTGCCCTGCAGATGGGGAGGTGCCTCATCTGGGCTTGTGCACAGAGCCTGCATTGGTGCCAGGAACTGAATGCAGATCTCCTGGCTCCCAGCCCAGTGCCTTAACCAGCAGCCTCTTACTCGGCCGCCTCCCTTGCTCCCTCCAGCCCTGGGTGCTGGGGGCGAGGAGAGGGGCTGCTAACTCCCCCCCCACACACACACACACACATCAATGGGAGGGAGGAAGCTGGGGACATCCCTGTTGGCAAATGGAGTCAAATTCTCTTCTCCCAGCATCAGCCTTTGTGGGTTGTTTAGCACAGCGGGAGGGTGAGTCGGCTCCCTTTCCCCCCGGCCCTGCCCCAGCCAACTGAGCAAGAGCTGGGGGTAGGCTAGCGGTATCCGTGATTCAGTAGGGGGCGCTCTCCGTTCTTAGTGCTAACCCCAGTGCCCCAGGCTGGCACTAGGGGGTGCTGTGCTGTAGGGGGAGGAGGGCGGGGGGCTCTGTAGAGGATGCCTTCCCCTGGGAGTCACTGCTGACCCCAGAGCTAAGGGGCGCTGTGCTGTAGGGGGGGAGGGCGGGGGGCTCTGTAGAGGATGCCTTCCCCTGGGAGTCACTGCTGACCCCAGAGCTAAGGGGCGCTGTGCTGCAGGGAGTTGGGACCATCTCCCAGGGCAGATCAGACTCTCTCTGCCCCTCCAGTCTGTCTGAGTGTCCCACGTATTATGATTAAGTGTTGGAGCCCCTCCCCCGCCTGAGAGCTCTTCCTACCCCGACTTGAGATGGGGCTCGGAGGCTGGGTAGAGGAGAGTGGGGTTGGCTGATGGAGAGGGCAGCTGCCAAACGGCCTGCTGCGGTGTGAATCCGTGCATGGTCGTGGGTGCCCCAGCAGCACGCCGTGTGCACACTCCCTCACGTGCTCACGGCCTGTTTTCAGTCTCGCTTTCTTGGCAGCCGTCCCTGATCCTGCCTGGGGGGGATCATCTGGGTAAACGAAGTGACATTCTAGAAATTCATGAGCTCTGCTAATTGAGTTGATCTAGGTAAATTAGTGCAATTAGAACGGCGCTGCAGAAAGCAGCCGCTTTGTTCGCCAGCTCTTGTCTGATTGGCGCGGCGTTGGGGATGAATAGCTCACACGGATGCAGCCCCTTCCCCAGCAATCCGGGCCCGGTTGCTCCTGCTTCTCGGGGCTCATCTTTAGAAGCTGATCTCGCACCTTGTCTCTTTCCACCTGCTCCTCTAACAACCCCGGGCAGCAGGGAGTTCGAACCCCGCTCCGTCAGAGCAAACGCCTCTGCCCCTGGAGCTGAGGAAGTAACTCCTTCGGCTGGTAGCAGTAGTTGGCTCTTACCCTCAAAGGGGGCCCAGCCACCAGAGCAGGAGGTGAGACAGACTGCTCGGGGGGGTTGCCCTTGCTCAGTTAGCACTGGCCTCCTCCGCCACCCTTCCCATAGTCTCTGCACGCTTGGCGTGAGAGCTCTCGTCCCGCTCCTGGTGTCTGGCACCGTCTCCCTGGAGCGCTCCCTCAGCCGCCGTTTCATGACACGGGGTCTGCTGAAAACAACCCCTCCTCTCCCTGCAGCACAGCACCCCTAGCCCTGCCCTAGGGCCTGTACTGATTAACGGGGAGAGCACCGCCTACTCAGCCATGCACTGCACCCCTCACACTCTCTCAGGAGAGAGCTCCATCCTGAGCCACCCCCCGGCCGCACAGCGCCTCCTAGCACTGCTCGGTCAACCCCCATGCAGAGGAAAGAGCATCCGTACAACAACACCCCCCTTCCTTTGGGGCAGGGTCCTTGTCTGGCTCTAAACTATCCGCAGAGCAGCAGCCACACAGATTGTCCAGTGGCTCTGGGTGGTGCTGTCCATGTCCCCTCGTCCCTAGTGCGCCCTCTACGGGCCAGCCCGTTCTCTCTCTAGCGATCACCCCATTTCCAGCCCTGCCTCTGGGGATTGTCTCCCCCCACGAACACTGGCCCTGCTTAGCTTAGGAAACCGCTGTGGTGTCTCCACTGAGCTCAGCACCGCCTGGTAACCCCCGGGGCCGCGCCGCTGTGCACATGCTGCGGTACGGGCCGTTTGGCGGCTCCCCGAGCACTGGCTGGGCCGTGGCTCTTTAAGCCGGTGTTGCTGCTAATTGAGTTTTACTAGCAACTTTACCGCTCTCCATTAACACCCATTTAACAGGTCTAGGTCTAGGCCTGGCAGCAGGTCCCTGGACACTGTCTAATGCAGCTGCTCCCAGTGGGTGCCTGGGGGCGAGGCCCTTCCTAGCCAGGACAGGGGCCTGCCTGCCAGTCTTGTCCTGCGAGCACACATGGGACAGTTGATCTGGATCGAGCTGGGGGCCATGATGTCAGCAGCAGGGTTTGGGCTCACTGCCCCAGATGCCCTCCCGACTCAGCACTCTGTTGCCCATCACCTCCATCGAGGCCTGGTCACTCCGTGAGCTCTGAGTGCAGAGGGGGGGTGCTGGCCCTAGGATGCTAACTGGTGTTCCTGAGTGTAGATCTGCGCTTCAGTTAGACCCCTGCGGCTGGCCCAGGCCGGCTGACTCGGGCTAAGGGGCAGTGTAGATGTTTGGGCTCAGGCCGCAGCCCCAGCTCCGGCCCTGCCCCCTCGCTGGGTCCCGACTCCCAGAGCCTAACCCTGAACGTCAACACTGCAATGAAACAGCCCCGTAGCCCGAGGCAGCTGGGTTTTCAATTGCAGTGCAGACAACCCCTCTAGTGTCTCTGTACAGCACCCGGTGGGTGAAGTCCGCAGGCAAATCCATTGCTGGGGCAACCGTTTGAAAACGTTGCCTGTGTCTCACTTTGCTCCCTGATCTGCCTTCCTTTCCCTGCAGGTGATAACACGCTGGGCTCCTCCCAGCCAGGGATCTCCAAACCCTTGGCAGACATCCGTGATCTGCCTCTGACACGCTGGGAGTCTGACTCTGTTATCCCCCTGGGGTGGGGGGAACTGAGGTACAGAGCAGAGGAGTGACTCACCCACCGCTGTGCAAGCAGTCCATGTTAGAGCCAGGGGCCCTGAGAGAAAGTCCCCCTAGGAGAGGCTGCCCGTGGTTATCTATGAACTTCCCCCCTCCACCCCCAATCCCTGCACTAGGCTGCAAACACACTGGCTTTAGCCAGTCTGGCCGAGTTTGGAACCAGTAGGAGGCTTTGTGGTAACTCCTAGGAACGCTTTGGCCCTTTCGATATTTGGCTGGACCCTGAAGAATGGCCCACGGTGCTTCTTTCTGTGGCGCGCCTGACAACCCTCCATTACTGAAGAGGAAACTGAGGCAGAGCTAAGTGGGGTGACTTGCCCAGGAAGTCGTGGGCAGACCTGGGATTGGCTGCATGGCTCCAGCAGGTGGCCCCAGCCCACACTGCCTCTGGAGCACCCCTCTCGGGCAGCGAGCAGCTTTGACTCCCGCTCCATGGATTTCTGGGCACTGTGCGAACCCCGGGGCTATTCTGCCTGTGTCAGGGCTGCTGGTGTGTGACTTTACCCGTCAGCCTCGCTTCCCCACCACGGGGACGGAGCTGGGAGCCAGGAGCTGCTAATTGCGGTGAAATGATGTATTGGATTTATCGACAGAAAGTTTAGCACAATGGGCTAGTTAATTACAATGGTTCCTGGCATCCTATGAGTGCCACAAAAGGAGATGTGTGAATGCTGATAGTTGGGCTGATATGGGTGCCTCGGAGTGTTTTTTAAAGCTAAGCAGGAGGGAGCCCTGGTTGGCATTTGGATGGGAGACCCCCTATGGGAAGGGCTGTGATTCAGTAGAAGGGGGTGGCTGTCCTTTGCAGAGGAGACATAATCCTGGGGTGGTGGTAGCCTCTCTAGTCTGTTCTTAGGGGATTCTTATCTTGCCCTTAGCACCGGAGCCCCTTCCGGATGCGCACTCTGTGCTGTGAAGTCCCTTCACTGGGGGTTTCCGAAAGGAGGCTGGAGCCGTCTGTCTGGGGTGGGTCAGACACAACAAACCCTCATTTTGGCAGGGGGTTAGACCAGCTGATCCTTGCGCTCCCTTCTACCCCTGTGATTCATCTGAGACTGGCGTGTCCCTCGCTTAGCTGAGGGATTTTTAGTTCTTTGTTTTGGGGTTCGCTGTGCTGTGCGTGAGCTCGAGGGGCTGGTCCTGCCAACTGCATTCCTTCTGTAGCTCCAACTACACCGGGCGGGGGAAGGGGGGCTCTTCTTTCTTCCTCTTGTGTCAGTGCCACCGTGCAGCTCCCACGCGCCACCCTAGAGATGCTGCATTTGGGAGGTGGGTGAGCTGTCCCTGACCGACCTCAGGGGATGGCGTGAGACTTAGTGAGTGAATATTTGCGAGGGCTTCCTGGGTGAAAGGTCCGGAGCGGAGGATGCACACAGTGTGACTCGGGGAACCCATTTTCTGACACAGGTTAACACAAGAAACAGCCCCAGACTGAGCCCTTTCTCCAGCAGCCGGCTGGGTAGCTCTCTGGACCGTGGAGCAGTGGGCCAGACCAGGAGGGAGGGGGGCGCTCTGGGAAGTGGCGGTTGGGTGCAGCTCTAGGGGGGGCAGCATCCATGGAAGCGCTGTGCCTCACCCAGAGGCCGGGGCCCTGATCTGGCCGGCTTCATGCGGACGACTGGGATTGTTGGTGTGGTGTGTTACAGCCGAGAGCGTCAGTGCCTCAGTGGCACAAGGCGTCCCCCTGCCAGCTCACCGTGCTGCTCTCCTGCGCTGCGGGCCGGGTGCTGAGCTGCTCGCCCACCGGGGCCGCTCGGTGGAGGCTGCACCCTCCTGCACAGCGAGGTGTGAGGCCTGCCCCATGCAAGGAGGGGTTTTGTGTGTGACTCACCCACATAAAACCCACCCAGCTTATAACCATCCCCCCTCCACCTGAATACAACACCAGGCCCCTGCCTCTCTCACACACAACCCTACCTTCATCTGCATCAGCCGAGCAGAGGCCCCCGCTGTCCCCAGCTGAGAGCACCTGTGAACTCAGCCCTCTGTGATAACAGGCAGGGACTGCCCTGTCTTCCTCTGGAAGGTGGGGGGAGGGAGGGATCGGGGCCTCGCTGGAGTGCCAGGCAGGGAGGGAGGGGAGCACGTGGGGAGGATCCCCGGGGGAGGCTCTTTGCTGCACAGACGTTCCCTTTGCAGTCTATGGTGGCAGCTGTTCTCTGGTGGCTCCACCCACAACTTGACCTTGGTGAGGTTATGCCTGTGACGATGCCGCCACTTCGGCATCCTCGAGATCATGGTGCCAAGGAGGGGAGCACATGCGGGCTGTGCTCTGCTGGGCTGGTTCCCAGGAGGCCGCGTCGGGCGCCATGGCGATCCGTGGCCAAGTTCGCCTAGCCCTTGCCTTGGTGACAGGACGGTATCTGAGCAGCGGGGAGTGCTTTGCACCCTGCCGGAGGCTGGCAATGCCCTGCTCCAGCCCTGCCACAGTGCCAGCTCCCCTGCGCTGATCCCTGCCCTAGAACTTATCTCAGGAACACAGAGATGCGGTTTATGGCTAACGAATGCCTGGTGCTGGTGCCAGTAGCGACTGGTCATTAAAGGCCCAATCTGGCATGACTTGTGCATGCCAAACTCCCATTAATGTCAGTCAACAGCCCAGACACCACCTGGTGGACATCAGCCGGGTTTAACCCTCTGCCCCTTCAACTCCATAGCACAGGTTTCTAGAGCTTGTGCTAAAGGAGTAACTTTACTAGCTGGTGGCAATAGTAGGCTGTTACCCTCTGTGTGGCCACTACAGGGGGTAATGAACCACACTGTGCAAGCTGATTGCGCCGGGTGCTGAGGCCATTGTTATCTGCAAGCTGGGCTTTTAGCTAGTTTCAGAGAGGCCTATTTCCCACAGCCTGGCTCGTCCCAGCATGCACAGCAGGGGCGGTTGTAGCAGACCAGATCTGGGATCACATGCTGTTCTCCTGGCCGGGGGTAACATGCCTGTCTGGAGGAGAGCTCTGCACAGAGGCTGGGAGGAGAGCCGAGGTTGAATCACTAAGTGTTTGCCAGGCGCAGTTTCTCCCTGCTCAGAAACCAAGGGGGAAGCTCCCGTTGTTAATCACTGGCAGGGGCTGGAAAGGACGGTTAGAGGCAGATGAGCTGTGACCCTTGCAGACGGTTCAGTCCTTCTGTGGCTGCCAAGTTGCAATAAGAAATGAATTTGCGCGGCTGGATTACAGAGTGCCCTTGCCCTTCGCTGGCGGTCACAGGGGGGCTGGTGTCTCCATCCTGCCCAGCTTCTCTAGCCTGAGGCGCTCAGACCCCGTTGAGGCTGCAGGCTCCGCTGCGCTGGGAGAGCCGCTGACCTTTCCGTCCACGGGCCAAGGTGCTGCCTGTGCTTTGGGTGAAACCGTCGTAAATACGGAGAAAGAAAATCAACCCCCAGCCAGAGCATTTCACACACTGCACGTGGGTGGCAGCAAATGGGCACTGTCCATGGTACCCAGCAGCAGCCACCCCCCCTCCACCCGCACCCTCATGCAGGGAGCAGGCCCCGGCTGCATTCAGGGAAAGGAGACATGGGGATAGCTTGGGGTGGGGGTGTCCTTGTGGGGGAGGGGATTGAAGGGAACCATCCCTAGGTGACTCCCAGGGCAGCTCGGGAACTGATCAGCCCGCAAGAAATGAAAGAGTCAAACCTGCCAAGACGCTTAATAACAGAGCTAGAGCTGCTGGCTGTGTCCATTCAGCTGTCGCCCTCTGTCCGTCCACCCCCATACACAGCGCTGTCTGTCTGTCCAGCCCTTCCCGTACCCCACCCTCTGTCCGTCCACCCCCATACACAGCGCTGTCTGTCTGTCCAGCCATCCCCGTACCCCACCCTCTGTCCGTCCACCCCCATACACAGCGCTCTGTCTGTCCAGCCATCCCCGTACCCCACTCTCTGTCCATCCACCCCCATACACAGCGCTGTCTGTCTGTCCAGCCCTTCCCGTACCCCACCCTCTGTCCGTCCACCCCCATACACAGCGCTGTCTGTCTGTCCAGCCCTTCCCGTACCCCACCCTCTGTCCGTCCACCCCCATACACAGCGCTCTGTCTGTCCGTTCACCCCCATACACAGCGCTCTGTCTGTCTGTCCAGCCATCCCCGTACCCCACCCTCTGTCTGTCCACCCCCATACACAGCGCTCTGTCTGTCTGTCCAGCCCCATACACAGCGCTCTGTCTGTCTGTCCAGCCCTTCCCGTACCCCACCCTCTGTCCGTCCACCCCCATACACAGCGCTGTCTGTCTGTCCAGCCATCCCCGTACCCCACCATCTGTCCGTCCACCCACATACACAGCGCTCTGTCTGTCCAGCCATCCCCGTACCCCACCCTCTGTCTGTCCACCCCCATACACAGCGCTCTGTCTGTCTGTCCAGCCATCCCCGTACCCCACCCTCTGTCCGTCCACCCCCATACACAGCGCTGTCTGTCTGTCCAGCCCCATACACAGCGCTGTCTGTCTGTCCAGCCCTCCCCGTACCCCACTCTCTGTCCGTCCACCCCCATACACAGCGCTCTGTCTGTCTAGCCATGCCCGTACCCCACCCTCTGTCTGTCCAGCCCTTCCCGTACCCCACTCTCTGTCCGTCCACCCCCATACACAGCGCTCTGTCTGTCTGTCCAGCCATCCCCGTACCCCACCCTCTGTCCGTCCACCCCCATACACAGCGCTCTGTCTGTCTGTCCAGCCATTCCCGTACCCCACTCTCTGTCCGTCCACCCCCATACACAGAGCTCTGTCTGTCTGTCCAGCCATTCCCGTACCCCACTCTCTGTCCGTCCACCCCCATACACAGCGCTCTGTCTGTCTGTCCAGCCCTTCCCGTACCCCACCCTCTGTCCGTCCACCCCCATACACAGCGCTGTCTGTCTGTCCAGCCGTCCCCGTACCCCACTCTCTGTCCATCCACCCCCATACACAGCGCTGTCTGTCTGTCCAGCCCTTCCCGTACCCCACCCTCTGTCCGTCCACCCCCATACACAGCGCTGTCTGTCTGTCCAGCCCTTCCCGTACCCCACCCTCTGTCCGTCCACCCCCATACACAGCGCTCTGTCTGTCCGTCCACCCCCATACACAGCGCTCTGTCTGTCTGTCCAGCCATCCCCGTACCCCACCCTCTGTCTGTCCAGCCCCATACACAGCGCTCTGTCTGTCTGTCCAGCCCCATACACAGCGCTCTGTCTGTCTGTCCAGCCCCATACACAGCGCTCTGTCTGTCTGTCCAGCCCCATACACAGCGCTCTGTCTGTCTGTCCAGCCCTTCCCGTACCCCACCCTCTGTCCGTCCACCCCCATACACAGCGCTGTCTGTCTGTCCAGCCATCCCCGT
Source organism: Malaclemys terrapin pileata (assembly GCF_027887155.1). NCBI lineage: Eukaryota > Metazoa > Chordata > Testudines > Emydidae > Malaclemys > Malaclemys terrapin. The sequence continues at coordinate 3,409,191 of NC_071506.1, read as the reverse complement.
ACCCCACCATCTGTCCGTCCACCCACATACACAGCGCTCTGTCTGTCTGTCCAGCCATCCCCGTACCCCACCCTCTGTCTGTCCACCCCCATACACAGCGCTCTGTCTGTCTGTCCAGCCCCATACACAGCGCTCTGTCTGTCTGTCCAGCCCTTCCCGTACCCCACCCTCTGTCCGTCCACCCCCATACACAGCGCTGTCTGTCTGTCCAGCCATCCCCGTACCCCACCATCTGTCCGTCCACCCACATACACAGCGCTCTGTCTGTCCAGCCATCCCCGTACCCCACCCTCTGTCTGTCCACCCCCATACACAGCGCTCTGTCTGTCTGTCCAGCCATCCCCGTACCCCACCCTCTGTCCGTCCACCCCCATACACAGCGCTGTCTGTCTGTCCAGCCCCATACACAGCGCTCTGTCTGTCTAGCCATGCCCGTACCCCACCCTCTGTCCGTCCAGCCCCATACACAGCGCTCTGTCTGTCTGTCCAGCCCCATACACAGCGCTCTGTCTGTCTGTCCAGCCCTCCCCGTACCCCACCCTCTGTCCGTCCACCCCCATACACAGCGCTCTGTCTGTCTGTCCAGCCCTTCCCGTACCCCACTCTCTGTCCGTCCACCCCCATACACAGCGCTCTGTCTGTCTGTCCAGCCATCCCCGTACCCCACCCTCTGTCCGTCCACCCCCATACACAGCACTCTGTCTGTCTGTCCAGCCCTTCCCGTACCCCACTCTCTGTCCGTCCACCCCCATACACAGCGCTCTGTCTGTCTGTCCAGCCCTTCCCGTACCCCACTCTCTGTCCGTCCACCCCCATACACAGCGCTCTGTCTGTCTGTCCAGCCCTTCCCGTACCCCACTCTCTGTCCGTCCACCCCCATACACAGCGCTCTGTCTGTCTGTCCAGCCATCCCCGTACCCCACTCTCTGTCCGTCCACCCCCATACACAGCGCTCTGTCTGTCTGTCCAGCCCTTCCCGTACCCCACTCTCTGTCCGTCCACCCCCATACACAGCGCTCTGTCTGTCTGTCCAGCCCTTCCCGTACCCCACCCTCTGTCCGTCCACCCCCATACACAGCGCTCTGTCTGTCTGTCCAGCCCTTCCCGTACCCCACCCTCTGTCCGTCCACCCCCATACACAGCGCTCTGTCTGTCTGTCCAGCCCTTCCCGTACCCCACCCTCTGTCCGTCCACCCCCATACACAGCGCTCTGTCTGTCTGTCCAGCCCTTCCCGTACCCCACCCTCTGTCCGTCCACCCCCATACACAGCGCTCTGTCTGTCTGTCCAGCCCTCCCCGTACCCCACCCTCTGTCCGTCCACCCCCATACACAGCGCTCTGTCTGTCTGTCCAGCCCTCCCCGTACCCCACCCTCTGTCCGTCCACCCCCATACACAGCGCTCTGTCTGTCTGTCCAGCCCTTCCCGTACCCCACCCTCTGTCCGTCCACCCCCATACACAGCGCTCTGTCTGTCTGTCCAGCCCTCCCCGTACCCCACCCTCTGTCCGTCCACCCCCATACACAGCGCTCTGTCTGTCTGTCCAGCCCTCCCCGTACCCCACCCTCTGTCCGTCCACCCCCATACACAGCGCTCTGTCTGTCTGTCCAGCCCTCCCCGTACCCCACCCTCTGTCCGTCCACCCCCATACACAGCGCTCTGTCTGTCTGTCCAGCCATCCCCGTACCCCACCCTCTGTCCGTCCACCCCCATACACAGCGCTCTGTCTGTCTGTCCAGCCCTTCCCGTACCCCACCCTCTGTCCGTCCACCCCCATACACAGCGCTCTGTCTGTCTGTCCAGCCCTTCCCGTACCCCACTCTCTGTCCGTCCACCCCCATACACAGAGCTCTGTCTATCTGTCCAGCCATTCCCGTACCCCACTCTCTGTCCGTCCACCCCCATACACAGCGCTCTGTCTGTCTGTCCAGCCCTTCCCGTACCCCACCCTCTGTCCGTCCACCCCATACACAGCGCTCTGTCTGTCTGTCCAGCCCTCCCCGTACCCCACCCTCTGTCCGTCCACCCCCATACACAGCGCTGTCTGTCCGTCCAGCCCTCCCCGTACCCCACCCTCTGTCCGTCCACCCCCATACACAGCGCTGTCTGTCCGTCCAGCCCTTCCCGTACCCCACTCTCTGTCCGTCCACCCCATACACAGCGCTCTGTCTGTCCGTCCACCCCCATACACAGCGCTCTGTCTGTCCAGCCCTCCCCGTACCCCACCCTCTGTCCGTCCACCCCCATACACAGCGCTCTGTCTGTCTGTCCAGCCCTTCCCGTACCCCACTCTCTGTCCGTCCACCCCCATACACAGCGCTCTGTCTGTCTGTCCAGCCATCCCCGTACCCCACTCTCTGTCCGTCCACCCCCATACACAGCGCTCTGTCTGTCTGTCCAGCCCTTCCCGTACCCCACTCTCTGTCCGTCCACCCCCATACACAGCGCTCTGTCTGTCTGTCCAGCCCTTCCCGTACCCCACCCTCTGTCCGTCCACCCCCATACACAGCGCTCTGTCTGTCTGTCCAGCCCTTCCCGTACCCCACCCTCTGTCCGTCCACCCCCATACACAGCGCTCTGTCTGTCTGTCCAGCCCTCCCCGTACCCCACCCTCTGTCCGTCCACCCCCATACACAGCGCTCTGTCTGTCTGTCCAGCCCTTCCCGTACCCCACCCTCTGTCCGTCCACCCCCATACACAGCGCTCTGTCTGTCTGTCCAGCCCTCCCCGTACCCCACTCTCTGTCCGTCCACCCCCATACACAGCGCTCTGTCTGTCTGTCCAGCCCTCCCCGTACCCCACCCTCTGTCCGTCCACCCCCATACACAGCGCTCTGTCTGTCTGTCCAGCCCTTCCCGTACCCCACCCTCTGTCCGTCCACCCCCATACACAGCGCTCTGTCTGTCTGTCCAGCCCTCCCCGTACCCCACCCTCTGTCCGTCCACCCCCATACACAGCGCTCTGTCTGTCTGTCCAGCCCTCCCCGTACCCCACCCTCTGTCCGTCCACCCCCATACACAGCGCTCTGTCTGTCTGTCCAGCCCTCCCCGTACCCCACCCTCTGTCCGTCCACCCCCATACACAGCGCTCTGTCTGTCTGTCCAGCCATCCCCGTACCCCACCCTCTGTCCGTCCACCCCCATACACAGCGCTCTGTCTGTCTGTCCAGCCCTTCCCGTACCCCACCCTCTGTCCGTCCACCCCCATACACAGCGCTCTGTCTGTCTGTCCAGCCCTTCCCGTACCCCACCCTCTGTCCGTCCACCCCCATACACAGCGCTCTGTCTGTCTGTCCAGCCCTCCCCGTACCCCACCCTCTGTCCGTCCACCCCCATACACAGCGCTCTGTCTGTCCAGCCCTCCCCGTACCCCACCCTCTGTCCGTCCACCCCCATACACAGCGCTCTGTCTGTCTGTCCAGCCCTCCCCGTACCCCACTCTCTGTCCGTCCACCCCCATACACAGCGCTCTGTCTGTCTGTCCAGCCCTCCCCGTACCCCACTCTCTGTCCGTCCACCCCCATACACAGCGCTCTGTCTGTCCAGCCCTTCCCGTACCCCACTCTCTGTCCGTCCACCCCATACACAGCGCTCTGTCTGTCTGTCCAGCCCTCCCCGTACCCCACCCTCTGTCCGTCCACCCCCATACACAGCGCTGTCTGTCCGTCCAGCCCTCCCCGTACCCCACCCTCTGTCCGTCCACCCCCATACACAGCGCTCTGTCTGTCCGTCCACCCCCATACACAGCGCTCTGTCTGTCCAGCCCTCCCCGTACCCCACCCTCTGTCCGTCCACCCCCATACACAGCGCTCTGTCTGTCTGTCCAGCCCTTCCCGTACCCCACTCTCTGTCCGTCCACCCCCATACACAGCGCTCTGTCTGTCTGTCCAGCCCTTCCCGTACCCCACCCTCTGTCCGTCCACCCCCATACACAGCGCTCTGTCTGTCTGTCCAGCCCTCCCCGTACCCCACCCTCTGTCCGTCCACCCCCATACACAGCGCTCTGTCTGTCTGTCCAGCCATCCCCGTACCCCACCCTCTGTCCGTCCACCCCCATACACAGCGCTCTGTCTGTCTGTCCAGCCCTTCCCGTACCCCACCCTCTGTCCGTCCACCCCCATACACAGCGCTCTGTCTGTCTGTCCAGCCCTTCCCGTACCCCACCCTCTGTCCGTCCACCCCCATACACAGCGCTCTGTCTGTCTGTCCAGCCCTCCCCGTACCCCACCCTCTGTCCGTCCACCCCCATACACAGCGCTCTGTCTGTCCAGCCCTCCCCGTACCCCACCCTCTGTCCGTCCACCCCCATACACAGCGCTCTGTCTGTCTGTCCAGCCCTCCCCGTACCCCACTCTCTGTCCGTCCACCCCCATACACAGCGCTCTGTCTGTCTGTCCAGCCCTCCCCGTACCCCACTCTCTGTCCGTCCACCCCCATACACAGCGCTCTGTCTGTCCAGCCCTTCCCGTACCCCACTCTCTGTCCGTCCACCCCATACACAGCGCTCTGTCTGTCTGTCCAGCCCTCCCCGTACCCCACCCTCTGTCCGTCCACCCCCATACACAGCGCTGTCTGTCCGTCCAGCCCTCCCCGTACCCCACCCTCTGTCCGTCCACCCCCATACACAGCGCTCTGTCTGTCCGTCCACCCCCATACACAGCGCTCTGTCTGTCCAGCCCTCCCCGTACCCCACCCTCTGTCCGTCCACCCCCATACACAGCGCTCTGTCTGTCTGTCCAGCCCTTCCCGTACCCCACTCTCTGTCCGTCCACCCCCATACACAGCGCTCTGTCTGTCTGTCCAGCCCTTCCCGTACCCCACCCTCTGTCCGTCCACCCCCATACACAGCGCTCTGTCTGTCTGTCCAGCCCTCCCCGTACCCCACCCTCTGTCCGTCCACCCCCATACACAGCGCTCTGTCTGTCTGTCCAGCCCTCCCCGTACCCCACCCTCTGTCCGTCCACCCCCATACACAGCGCTCTGTCTGTCCATCCACCATAGTCCATCTATCTAGCCCCACACGCTCCCCCCCCGCATACACACTTATCTTCCTTATACGCCCCCTTTCTCGGCCCATCACCCATGCTAAGACCCGCCCCCCAGGTGTCTGCCCCCCACCCCCTGGCACGGCACAGCGGTCCCTTGGCCAAACCGTGCCCACGCGGCTGCCCCCGGCCCTTTCCCCAGCGCGTTGGGGCTGTGAGCTCTGCTGGGGCTCTCCCCTGCCCCGGGCTCCCGCAGAGAGAGAGAGAGAGAGAGTGTGTGTGTGTGTGTCTGTGGCGGGGGGGGGGTGGGGGCGTGTGTGGCTGTGTGAGTACGACCCGCGTGTGCATCTGTGTCTGTGGCGGGGTGTGTGTGTGTGTGTGTGGCTGTGTGAGTACGACCCATGTGGCTCTGTGTGTGTGTGTGTGTGTGTGTGTGTGTGGCTGTGTGAGTACGACCCGTGTGGCTCTGTGTGTGTGTGTGGCGGGGTGTGTGTGTGTGTTTGTGTCTGTGGCGGTGTATGTGTGTGTGTGCGCACGACCCGTGTGTGTGTGTGTCTGTGGCGGTGTGTGTGTGTGTCTGTGGCGGGGTGTGTGTGTGGCTGTGTGAGTACGACCCGTGTGGCTCTGTGTGTGTGTGTGGCGGGGTGTGTGTGTGTGTGTGTGTGTGTGGCTGGCTGTGTGAGTACGACCCGTGTGGCTCTGTGTGTGTGTGTGGCGGGGTGTGTGTGTGTGTTTGTGTCTGTGGCGGTGTATGTGTGTGTGTGTGCGCACGACCCGTGTGTGTTTGTGTCTGTGGCTCTGTGTGTGTGTGTGGCGGGGTGTGTGTGTGTGTGTGTGTGTGTGTGGCTGGCTGTGTGAGTACGACCCGTGTGGCTGTGTGTGTGTGTGCGCACGACCCACGCGTGCACGTGGGAGCCCGGCGCCCCGGCCCCGCACGGCGAGCTGGCGGGCTCAGGAGCGTGACATCACATCGCAGGCCCGCGGTTGGCCGAGCCCGGGCTGATGTCAGCCGGAGCCGCCAATCGGGTCCCCAGGCAGCCGGCCGGGGCTGCGGGTTCGGGCCCGGGCTGCCGGCCGCGCTCAGCTGGGGACGGGCGCAGGGGGCGGCGGACGCGCAGCGCACAGGGGCCGCCCGCATCCCGCTCACCCGCCCCGACCACGGGCCCGGGACGCCGCCGCCTGGAGCCGGGGCCAGGCGCGGGGCTCGGGCAAGTCCCCGCGGGCTGCAGGCGGATGCCATGGACCGGGAGCGCTGGCCAGGCAGCCCGCCCGCGCAGGTGAGCCGGGCCGGGGGAGCCCCGGGGACGGGGGGTCCCCAGAGGTTGACCGGGGGCGGGTCTGGCTCTCGAAGGTCCCCTAAAGTCACCCTCTGGAGGGAGGCGAGCTGCATGTGAGAGCAGCGTGGGGCCATCCGAGCTAGGACGCCTGGGTTCTCTTCCCGGCTCTTTGGCCTGGTTCAGGTCCCTCTGCCCCTCCCCCCGTGCCTGTAAGGTGGGGTGAGGGAGCGGTCATGCCCCCCCCCCCGTGGGAGGACCCGAGTGGCAGCAGCGGGGCAGAGCCTGGGGAATGGAGGTGCCAGGTGCCAGTGTCGCCGGGCGGGGGGCGGGCGGCGGGCTGGGGAGTTCCTGGTGGGATCTGCTCGCACCTGGGTGCCTTTCCAGCCCCCCCCCTTCAGTCACAGGCTGCTCAGGATACCCCAAGAGGGGCTGATGTCTGCCCCCCATGCAGCCCCATTGATTCCTGAGCAGAGTCAGGGCAGAATAAACCCAGGTGGGCCAGGGCAGGGGGCTGTTCTGGTGACAGGATGGAGGGTGCCAGCTTGGGGAGTTGGCAAGAAGGGTCGGGTCTTGCTCCTGGGATGGTCCCCAGGTCGGCTGGGGCATGGAGAGAATCAAGGGGAGGGGGTAAGACTGAGACTGGAGGTTGGTCGGGGGAGAGACTCGCGGGCGAATGGGAAAAGCCAAAGGGAAGGAGCAGGATCCCAGCCAGGAGCGTTCCTGTCTCCCTCACCTGTGAGAGAGGGTCACTGGCTGGGGGTGGGCCAGGGTCCCCCCAGCTTTGTGACCCTTTCTGGAGCATCAGGCCTGAGCCAGGGCTGGTGGGCTCAGGTGGTTGATCTGGCCCTAGGCCCAGAATCAGGGTCACCCACGCTGTCCCGCATGTGCGACAGAGAAACACAAGCCCTCTGGAGACATCCTCTCCCAGCCATGCTGGCCTGCACTGGCTTCATGCTTGGATAACCCAGAGCGGGGTAGGGGACCCCGACCTTGGGGGGGTGTGTGCACCAGCCGAACGGGGCTTCCTCCAGGTACAGGGCGCTAGGGAATTCCTGGGCATGCAGGATGCCAGGTGGTTCTCTCTCCCTCCACCTCCATACCCCACCCCTCGCTGCCCGCAGCCCCCTATTTCATCTCCCATAGCCGCGGCACAGGCTTGTTACGCCCTATACTCTGCGAGGCGAGTGTGTGGGTCCAGAGTCCTGAGCTGAGCTCTCTGTACCCGGTAATGTCACTCTGTGTGTGTACATGCGTGCACCACTGATCTCTGGTGGGTGGAATCAGATCTTCCCGGCTGTGTCACAAGCCCCGTATTGCTCACAGCTGAGGGGGAGTCTCCCTGGCCGAAGTGGCGGGATCTGTGCATTTGGAACACGAAGCTCTATTGTTGCTTTAACCGTGAGGCGCCGGTTATGGACGGTGACAGGGCGCGCACGGATCGGCTGGTGCCAGTGGATCTGTCTGTCTCTGCCTGGGGGAAGGTGTTACGAATGTATTGCTGGCGAAAGGTGCTGTGTTGATGGCCCCGGGGGCTGGATCCTCTGAGACGCAGCCCGGGCCGCAGTCATGCAAGGCGCCGCCCTGGTGGCACCCTATCTTCATGTCTCATTTGCTCCCAGGCCCCTCTGCTGAGGCTGCCAAGCCAGGGCCACGGCAGTGCAGTGTGGTGAGGACGCCCCGCGGGACGTGGGCTGAGACCTGGACACGGGGCTGGATTGTCAGAGGGGCTCAGCCTGGCGGGGGCACGGTGGGTGCCGAGCCCTGGACGATCTGGCCCCAGGCCCCTGTCGCTCTAGGAGCAGTTCAGAGCTAGCTGAGAGGGGCTCTGTCCCCACTCCCAGTTCTCTGTGCTCCGGGGCAGATGGCTGCCATGTGTCTGACCCTGCTGAGGTGGGGCTGGAGTGCGACCTGGCCGTGGTTTGACTTTGTGTCGTTTGCTGATCTCGCTCCGTCTTGCCCGCTGGCTCAGCCAGCGAAGGACCTTGTGTCATGCCCCTTCTGGAGGTCTGGCTCCCTGCGCGCCCAGGGAGGCCACCGGAAGTCACTAACCTGTAGCCGGTTTGGGATGCTAATAATGATACTGTAACACATTGGACCAGCTGCATGTGATCACCACTGCCCTCTAGCGTACTGAGTCAGAGCTGTTCCGCTGTACTGTTAAGAGCCCCGGAGACTCTCCTGTAACTCAGGTGGAAAAGGCCTGGGCTTTCAGAGCAGGCTGGTCTAATTCTAGCCTTGCTGTCACTCTGCAGTTCCACGGAGATCTGTTTTATTCGCTGGTGGTGGGAGGGTTCGTCCGAGCAGCTTCTGTTTTGGTACTGCACCGGTTACCTCAACCATATGGCCACGTCTCGCCGGTAGGCAGCATAACCCCCTGCGCTAAATGTACTGTGCGGGGCAGAGCCAACCTTATTGGAGCGGGTGGAGCCTGCCCCGGGGTTTTCATATCTTCCTGCAGGCCTGGGGTTGGATGAGCTCATGACCCCCCACCACCCGAAAGCCATGAATGAGTTTGCCTCGGATCAGCCCGTTGGAGGCACCTAACCTGTTCCGTGGCCTCTGCACTGTCCAAGCAACAGCGCGAGAACTGACCTACCCTATCCTGCCCTGAGGGGCTTCCCGGCAAAGAGCCAGACAACGTCTCCGAGAGGGGAGTGAGGAAAAGGAATGTGAATCTTGGAAGGAGGAGAGAGGACGTTCCTTCCGAGGGCAGGAGGTGGGAGCTCGGCTGGGAGAAGCCATGGGAGAGGGACGGGGAGCAGCCTGGAGAGTGTGGCAATAGGATCGGGGAAGCAGGCGGTATCATGATCCCTTTTCCCAGCTGGGGAAGCTGAGGCACTGAGTGGGTACGGGACCCGCCCTGCCCAGTCCAGGGTCACGGAGTGAGTCAGTGTCGGTGCTGGTACGAGGACTCCGCTGTTCCTAGCTCTGGCTCTCCCGCCAGCCCATATCCAGCTAGCTGCAGTCACTGGTGCATCCCAGCCACACTCCAATTCTGATAGCTCTAACATCCCCCAGAAGGCTGCGATTGACTGCGGGCTTTCTCCTCACTTCCTGTCCCAAACCGCTGTGTAAGATTGCTGGGCACCGTTATGTGGCTGAGATGTTCTGCGCCAGAGGTGGCTGCATTTCAATGGTGGATGAAGGGATTTATCCTGTGTATAGTACCGTGGGAGCCTTCAATGGAAAAGTTGTCTCATTAGTCAGTTCCTGTGTGTGTTGTGACCTGCCGGTGCCTGTGAGATGGGAAGGTGCCCAACACCCCAGAAACCCTCTGGGCCCAAGCTCTGAACTTTCCGTTGTTTGTAACCCTTGACGGTGTGTTTAAATCCCAGGGCAGGTGGTTGTTAATATTAGTGTTGGGCTGGAGACGGAAACCCCATTGTGCTGTGTAAGACGCAGGCCCTGCCCTAGGCCGCTGGCGCGTGGTCTGCCCTGGGGGAGGAGAAATAGAGCCCCGGTCAGTGACAGCTGGGGACAGACTCCAGCTCTCCGAACTCCCAGCCTAGTACCCACGACCGGAGCTGTGGGTGGGAGAGAGATCTCAGCGCGGTGCGTGCGGCCGATCCAGATGGCGTCCGAGCCCTCTGACAGCAAGCGGCTGTTCCAGCACTGGTGGAATTGGCTGGTTCTCTCTTCCAAAGCAAACACGGGACAGAAGCTGTGAGATCCCAGTCCTGCTCCAGCCCAGAACCTCAGGAACATCCAGCCGAGATGGCTAAATAACCACACCGATAACCGGAGCTCTGGGCCTGCCTGGCCTGGCTAGCAGACTTTGCTCTTCCCGGCCCGAGCTCCGACAGCCACGGGAGCCCAAACTTGTGTTTGTGGACCACTGAGGCTGCTGAACTAGTTTTGCTTGTGAGCGACCTGCGAGTTCACACGTCCTGGCGTGCAAAGCTAGCGTGCTGCCGGCGCACAAGGCAGGTCAGGCGGAGAAGCTGATCGGAAACTCCCGGGAGCCGCTCCGGCTGCTCCACTGCTCCGAGCTAACGGTCTGCTTCTTGTCAGAGCCAATATTGTGCTGTGGAGCAGGGCCCTGCAGCCGGCAGGCTCCCTGCAGCACCGATCCGTGAAAGCAGGCGCATCGCCTCTGCTCCGACACGAGAGACGCGGGGCCCTGCTCTGGGGAGTGTGCACACAACGCTCTCGCATGCACCCACGTGCACGCTCACGCTCCAGCAAGCACGCCCACGCTCAAGCACACGCAGCCCCATCGACATGGGCTCCCGCTTACACCAGAGAAGACAGCTCCATGCTAAAACACACACTCGTGCCCAAACATACACCCCCATCAAAGGACACCCTACTCACACCTGCTGCTCAGACGCACCTGCAAACACACACGTTCAAATGTAAGCACCAAGGGGCGTGCCAGGAAAGGCCAAAACAGTCACTCGTATGCACCCAGCATGCGTCTGTGCACCAGTGTGCACTCCCCAGTGCATGAGTGCCAATCCCCCAGATGGACGGATGCAGGGAGAGAGAGAGACACACACACACACACACACACACTCTGCAGTTCTTGTGATAGGGGTTTTTTTTGTAGCTGCAGGCAGATGAATAGGGGAGAATCTCTGGTCTCCTGGCCCTGGTGAAAAGCCCTAAAATGTGCCCCCTGCACTCCCAAAAGCTCAATCCAGCAGGTGAATGACAAGAGCCTGCATCTTATAATTGTTTAAAATCTCCTGGCTTTTGAGCCAGTCTCGTGACCTTCTGGGGCCAACTGCTGGTTTTTGAACATGTGGAGCGGGTAATGCCGCTGCTGATGTGCCTGGGGACAAGATGGCAGCTGTTATCGGTTCTCTCCTGCCACGGGGTGGGCCGTGTGTGGGTGGGCGGGAGAAATGGCCGGTCTCTCTGTGTTAGAGCATCGCAACGAGTGAGGCTTCGAGCAGGAGGGAGCTGGGAGTCAGGACACCGGGGGTCTATTCCCGGCTCTGCCCTGACTTTGTGTGTGAGACCCTGGGCATGTCCCTTCCCTGTCCGTGCCCAGTCCCCCAGCAGCACCTTGTGGTTAGCATGGCTGGCGTGCACCATGGCCCTGAGCTGGAGCAAGCGGCTGCAGGGCTCGGCTCTAGGGCTGGGCAGGGACTTTCCCTGCCACTCGTCCCCCTCAGCTCTCCCCCAAGCTGCGGAGGATGCATGTGTGTCTGGGGCTGCGTGGTTGCTGCGTGGGCGATGCACTGACCTTTCCTTTGCTGGCCCCTCTCTGCTGACGTGCATTCGAGGATCTTGGGAGCTGAGCAGTGTTCACCGAAAAGACCCCCTGCTTCTCCGCTCCCCTGCAGACAGCTAGCGGTTCCCCCCTCTGATAAACCTCCTTCTGAATTCTCCTCCCTGCTCTCCTGGCTGGGTTGGCCCCGGGCGCCCCGATGGGAGCGGGACTGAGATCTGGGTGTCTCCTCTCGGGCGTTATTCTCCCATCTCTCCAGCCTGGCAGCCGCTTGTGGGGCTGGGAGCAGGGGGCTGTGCTGCCGATTCACGGGGACTCCCTGTCACCCTCTGCCTGGCCCCGGTTGTGTGTTGTGACTGGCTGGCACTGGCGGACATTGATGGCTTCACAAACCCCTGTCAGCTCATTCTGAGTCCCCCATCCCCTGCCCAGCCAAAGCCCCTCACAGGACAGGAAAGGGGCTGGAGCCACCCTGACATGTCAGTCCCAACCCACAGCCATCCCGCCCTGGGATCCCCCCAGCTCTGCCAGTGTCCCCCAGTCCCAACCTGCAGCCCCCAGGTGTCCCATGCTGGGATCCCCCCCCAAGTTCTACCAGTGCCCCTCACTCCTGGCCTGCAGCCCCCGGGTGTCCCACGCTGGGATCCATGCCCCAAGTTCTGCCAGTGCCCCTCACTCCTGGCCTGCAGCCCCCTGCTATCTGACTTCTAGCCTCATCCTAGAAGCAGAGAAAGATTTGGTGATCTGCAGAATCAGGTGAAAAGGCCAGTGCACCTGTCCCCGCACAGCAGGGTCCTGTCCTAGCCTGCAGCCCCCCCCCCCATCATCATCATCATCTTCACCCTTCGATGCTGCTTCTGTTCCTGGCTGGGATCCCGCCCTGCTCTCTGACTTGTGGGAGAAGTTCTGGAGGGTGGTCATGGCACAAATCCTGCCCCTCAGCAGAGACTGAGCTGAACCCATCAAACTCATCTCGCTGGTGGCCTGGGATTGGAGCCCCAGTGCTTTCTTCAGAGCTGGGGAGACTCCGTGTCCAGCCTGGGCACTGTTCTAGCGGGTCCCCGCCCCCGGCAGGCAGCCTCCCAACTCAGTTTAGGAGCATGTTTGGTGCATAAGACCCCCAGCTCCAGCGAGATCTCTGTAGGCGAGAGAGGCTCGGGCTGCATCCGGCTGTTGGCCAGCAGCCGAGGTCGGAGCCTGCCGTGACCATGAGGCCTGCGCAGACAGGGCCTGGAGCCCAGCTCCTGGATTAAAAACTCCTCTGTGCTCCCATTGGGGCAACGGCCCTGTGGTGCTTATAGCCCCGCCGTCCCCAGAGCATCACTGTGCCCGTAGTGCATTATCCTCCCCACCCCTGGGACGCTGGGTAGGGCCATTATACCCATTGTACAGATGGGAAACTGAGGCACAGCGTGGTTGAGTGATTTGCCATGGTCACACAGGGGGTGTGGTAAAGCAGAGAATCAAAGCCAGGTGGTTCTAATCACGGGACCAGCCTTCTCACAGGTCACTTTTAGCCCTGTAGGCAAAGGAGGCAGCATGGCCTAGCGGTTAAAGCGCAGGACTCCTGGGTTCCATCCCCAGCTCCACCACTGACCTGGCTGTGAGTCCCTTCCTCTTTCCATGCCTCAGTCTCCCCCCAATGATCCCAACCCCAGTGATATCACTGGGCGTGAGGGTAACATCTTCCCCCCGCCCCCCAAAAGGTGGGAGGGCAGCGGCCAGGCAGGGACACACACACACCATCCCTGGCAATGCCACAGCCTCCCTCCCCTGCCCCTGAGTTCAGAGCAAAGAGAAAAACAGCATCTCGATTTAGTGTGTGTGGGGTCAGGGGTCGGTCGGGCCTGATCAGACCCATAGGAAGAGCATGGCAGGGAAGAGCCGGAGGCGTGAAAGGCGTCTCCCACTGCAAGGTACCTGAGTGAGCCGCTGCTCCTGCGTCCCGCAGCCTGTTAGCCCCCGGGCTGGGCACAGACAAGCTGCCCCAGCCAGTAGCATCCGCTCAGCTCTGGCTTGCTGCTGCCCGGGGGGGGGGGGCAGGGCGGGTGCCGCTCAGCCAGGTGAGGGTGGGTGAGGACAGGGGAAGAGGAATATGTCTGCGGGAACATGGGTGAGTAGGCAGCGCTGTCTAGTGAATGAAGCACAAGGCTGGGGGTCAGGACTCCTGGGTTCTCTCCCCAGCTTGGGGAGGGGAGTAGGGTTTAGTTGGGGTAGAGCAGGGGGACTGGGGGATAGGACTCCTGGGTTCTATTCCTGATTCTGCCACAGATTTTCTGTGTGACCCTGAGCAAGTCCCTTCTCTTTTGTCTCTGTTCTCTCTGTTCCCAGGGGATCTATATAGCCCCTCATGCTGCCCCTGGGGCACCTCTCTCCTCAGTAGGGTGGGACTCCTGTGCTCTATGGCATGTGTTGGGCGTGCGAGTCCCTGATCCCCTCGTGCGATGGGGATCCAGCAATCCATGCAAGGAGTCAGTGGGTCCCCAATGCAGGCACCCACTGCCCCTCCCCATATCCATGCATCTCCCCTTCCCTATACACACCTATTACACACCCACCCCTTCCCTAATCACACACTGCACACACCTGTTGTGCACACACACACACACACACCTCTTCCTTGATCATACGCTGTCTGCACACAACCATTACACGCGTGTGCACACATCTCTGTTCATACACACATCACCCTTTCCACAGGCTCCCCTCCGCTGCACATACTGACTGTCCACCCCCCCTTCCCTGCACACGGATGCCCCGCTCCATGCACACACCCGGCTCCCCACTGGGATCAGCCCCAGTTGCAGCCCAACAAGCCCTGCCAGCCCCCTCCCCGCAGTGCTGTTGGGTGCCCATCCCCCTGCCCGCTAATCCCTCCCGGAGAAGCCTGAGTCCCAAATCCCCTGCCCCGTAAGCAGCTTTGGAATTATTTGGAGCTCTTTAAATACGCCATGAAACCTGCTGTAAAGAGGGCTAAGCTGATAGCAACCCCCTGTGACGCCCCTGCAGCAGGGCTGCCTGGGAGTCATGCCCACCACCCCGCCAGCTGCCAGCCGTCCACGGCCCACAACTCCCCGCCCCAGCTGCCCGGGTGTCATGTTATCAGCACCCCTCCTCCCAGCCGCCCAGGCATCGGGCCATCAGTCCCCCAGCTGCCCGGGTGTCATGTTATGAATGGCCCCCCACCCTCCCTGCTGCCCCATGTCATGTCATCAACCGCCCCCCCAGCCGCCCAGCTGTCACATCAACAAGCACCCCCATGCCAAGTCCCTGTGTCGGGGGGAGGGTCCCTTTGGCTGGTGCTGCTCCATGGGGAGGAGACAACGCTGGGCTGGTGCAGCCTTTGCCCACTGGGCTAGTAGCCCAGATTCCCAGCCCCAGCCCAGCTGGTGGCCAGAGGCCAGGATCCCCGGAGCCAGGCAGTCTCTCTTCCTGGCCTCTTTGTGGGACGTCGTTTCGGATTCCTGGTCCCGTGGGGGAGTCTCTCCCTTGGCCACTGGAGCAGATGGTGTTTGGGTCTCGATCTCGCCCGTGTCCCGCTGCCTACGCGGGCGCTCCTCTCTGGACTGGGCGCCTCCCTGTCTGTCGCTGCGGGGAGCGGCTGCCAGCTCGCCCCTTCCACGCAGGGAGCCAGAGCCTCCGGCTTGTTGGCTTTGATTTGCTCTCCTCAGTGACTCGTCTGCTCTGGCCTCCTGAGCGTTTGGGGGCCGAGTGGGGTTGTTGGCCCTGCTGCCCGGGGGCTTGGAGTTAAGGTATCCCCCCGGGATGAGCGTTGAGCTCCGGGATAGATCGTGTCCACGCGTGAATGCGCTGTCTGATCCCTGTCAGTTTCTAGTGGCTGTTTTAGTGGCTTTTCCTCAATTGCTGTGTGTTTGTGATGGGGGCCGGCTCCTCCGGTGGCTGGGGGGGAGGGACGGACACTCAGCTGGGCTATTGTTTGTTTTATTTGGGTTGGACCAATGTGGGTGCAGCGAGACAGTCCCTGCCCTGAAGAGCTCCCGGACTAGTGGGAGGGTTTATCCTCCCCCGTTCAGATGGGAGGAGCTGAGGTGCAGAGCGCAAGCGATGTGCCCAAGGTCACATGGGAAGTCAGTGGCAGAGACAGGAATCGAATCCAGGCCTCCTGAATCCCAGATCAGTGCCGTGGCAAAGCCATTTTGGGCCCCCCACCCTGGTTGCTCCCTGCCATCTGCACAGCCCAGGACGTCTCCTGGTCACCTACTTTCCCGTTAGTCAGCCTCCACTTTCCCTTTGCTCCATTTCATTCTTGTCCTCTCGTTAGACCCCCTTGTCGCCTCCTGACTGATTCCCCTGCCTCCTGCGGGGGCTCGGTCCCTTCCCATACCCAGCCACGTTCGACTCAGCCAGTGTGCTCTGACTGGTCCTATGGGGTGAGCAGCCCTGGGCCTCTCTGCCCCATTGCTTGGGTAATGCTGGGCACTCCCATAGGCCAGTGCACCGGGCACAGCTGAGCCCCGGACCTGTTGGCTCCCAGGCCGGGGCAGTGAGACTATCGCTCCATACAGGATGCAGCCCAGCTGCGCGATGACGTGGCGCTGCTGCCCCCAGCAGTTGGAACGAAGGGGTGGGAGCCCAAAGGTCTCTGCTTGCAGAGCCAGGGAGAAGCGGGCGAAGGCACCTTCTCCCAGCAGGGACTGTGGCGTGGGATCATCGCCGGCTCCCCGTGAAAGAGGCGGGGATGGGCTCAGGCCAGAGATGGAGGAGGAAACGTGGTCTGAGCTGCAGAGAGACGGGGCAGTGTCTGCGCTGGGGGTTCGTTTCTAATGTTTCCTGGCACTGTCAGCCCTTCCTGGGGTAGTAGCAGGGGGAGCGTGAATGCAGATGAGGTGCCAGGGGCTGCTGGCGATTTACCCTCTTCTCTGAGCAGGGCAGGATGGCACGGTGGGTGGGGGGATTAACGTCCCCGAACTCCACCCCCCGCACACGCTCCACTGCATGGCTCTGGCCAGCACCTGCATCCATCTCCTGCTGCGTGTCTGCATGGGTCACTTCAGCCGCCCCCTACCAGGCAGCGGGAACCGGGCTCCCCTCCCCACCGTCTCTGAGTTGGACGGATGCTCCCAGCGCAGAAGCAGGCATCACCGGCAGCTACCCGGGCCTGCGAGACTTCAGCAGCTGGGAGGCTAGTTGCTGGCCTCCTCCGGTGAGCAGATGGATGGCTGCCCACTCGCCCTCTCGGCTGCCATGGGCTCCAGATGACATTTTAATCGAGCCGAGCGCGCTTTCTGCTTGTTATGCCTCAAAGGGACTGGAAGGCAGTTACCGAAGTGCTGGAGCGAGCGTGAGCTCTGGATGAAGGCGGCCCGGGGCCAGGCAGACAGGGATCCCCTCCTTGGCCCAAATGATGCCTGCCCTTTAAATGGCGTAAAACACAGCAGGTGGCACCTGCCCTGGCCTTTAATAGGGGAGGTGCAGCCTGCTGGGACTACAGGGGCTAGAAGCAGTGCATGCTGGGAACTGTAGTCTCAGCCGGCCACCCGCTGTGCTGGTTCATTTTCGATCCCTGCCAGCCTGCCCCGGGCACCGTCAGCTCTGGCACCCGCCCAGTCGGTGCTTCTGGGACGGTTCCAGAGAGGGGGCTGCACCGCTCCAAGATGTGTCTAGCGGGGCAGTGGGCACGGAGCGTGGTTCCCAGTGTAGTGTGGCATGGCCTGGCCTTCTGGGGGTGGCGGGAGCCATAGCTCAGTGGTTTGAGCATTGGCCTGCTAAACCCAGGGTTGTGAGTTCAATCCTTGAGGGGGCCACTTGGGGTAAATCTGTCTGGGGGTTGGTCCTGCTTTGAGCAGGGGGTGGGACTAGATACCTCCTGAGGTCCCTTCCAACCCTGATCTTCTATGAGTCAGTCTGCAATCCACTTGGGTCCAGTTTAGGAACAGCCCATCCAGCACGCAGAGCCAGGGGCCTGCAGGGTGCAGACAGCGTTTGGACGGCTCCGCGGCAGGCTGGATTCGCTGCCCAGGTGACAGTCGGGGCGTCTCTGTGATTAGCAGGCAACGAGCAGCGCGTGCGGTGTTGAAAACAAGCATCTATTAGCCACGAGTAGATGCTCGGTGCGGGAATATCGACGCCCGGATTCGGCCTCTTTGCTCCGGTGACAGAGCATTGGACGGGGATCAGCAAATCGGCCATTTCCCCCCCGTTGTGCCGGACTCTTGCCCCGAGAATGGCTGGGGAGAGGAACAGCTGGGCACAGACCTGACTGGGACCAGCCCATCACACCGGGACAAGCCAGCGGCTTCACTGCCCTGCGAATGGCTGCACCTGTGCCAAAAGCCCTGCGCTCGGCTGGCCTAGCGCTGGGCCTTAGGGGTGCACGCAGGAAACGGGGCGGGGCTGCAATGGGAATAAAGGGGGCTCTCTGCTGCACACACACCGACCCAGGGGTGCGACCCAGCCTGGGCTGGCCATGGGCATGGTTACAGGTCTCCCAAGTCCTTGACACAAGCCATGGCAAACAGTAACCAGCGGGAACTGAGCCTGCAGCAGCACGGACCACGAACAGGGCCTGTGAGCGTACCCAGCATCCGCCTTTAGTGTCTCTGGGGCGGGCAGGGGCCTCTCTCCCTTGTGCTCTCTGGGACGGGCCCAGGACTCTGGTGGGTGCAATAAAACCTTACAACCTTACATCTAGGCACTTCCATGGCCCCTTGCTCCGCCCCGCATGGGTTCATCCTCCCGGGGAGGTGAGGGCTCCCCTCTGTTTACACCGCTGCACACAGTAAGTGACTCTCCCAGGGTCACGCAGGGAGTCTGTGGCAGAGTCGGGAGTTGAACCCAGCTCTCCTGAGCCCTCCCGGGGCTATGCCCACGAGGCCGTGCGTCAGGACAGGAGGGGAGCCTGGCTCGGGGGTTAGTGCAGGGCTCGGCACCATGCTCCCTTCCGGGTAACAGGGTCCAGTGCCCGGGGAGTCCTCACCATCTGAAGGCTGCTGAGTGAGCCAAGGCCGTGGCCTCCCGTTGGCAGGATCGGCACCGGGATGGAGAATCTCGGGGGGGACGCTGGCATTCGGGGCTTTGCTTGATTGCTTGAGACGGGAGCCAAAGCCTCTAATGGGTTTAGGAGGTGCTGAGCTGTCTCTGCCTGTTCGGGGGTGGGGAGGGGGGCAGTGAACTGGTGAGTGTGCCATTGTCCCTGGCCTGGCTTCGCCCACGCAGAGCAGCTGGGCCCGAGTCTGGGGTCCGGTGGGCCAAGCGGGTCTCCCACCCTTGCCATAGCAGGAAAGACCTCGCTGCCTGGGCACGTCTCCTGCTGCCCTGTCTCCATGAGGCCCTGGCACCTCGTGCCCATCTCCAGCCCAGGGGCCCCACCCTGCTACTCCCCCCTCACCTGTGGGGCGAAGCTGTGCCCCAAAGCACGTGGGAAAAGGAGACCCCCTTGCTGTGCTCCTGCTGGGCCGGCTCTGCGGCAGCACCGGGCTCTGCGGGGCCCCAGGGCCTGGGCCTAGTTAAGGGGATGCCCCTGGGGCAGGTTTGTAGGTGTCGGGGGACAAATGGCCAGTGGTGGCCCGGTCCTGGGGCTCCTGGACGCCATTGTTGGCAGCGTTCTCCGAGGCAGCTCTCCTGGTCCCCATGGCTGTTCCAGGGGGGCAGGGGACCCCCCCCCACACACACACATTGCTACTCCTTGGGGGGGGGGGGGTCCACTACTGTTCTGCCAGCCGCTGGGGAACTGGAAATCCGACAATCTCCCCAGACAATGACAAATGAGTGAAAGCAGCTTGTGAATCCCCAGCAGACAGCTGGCGGTACCCCACCCCCGCGCCCCCCAGCTCTGTGGGACAGGTCGCAGGGAGAGACCTGAGCCTGGCAGGGAGCCCACCCACTCCAGGGGTGGGATCAGCGCTGGGCCCTTCCTCAGAGCTCGGGGGGACGTCCCAGGCACCGGAGGGGGAGCTTCTGCTCTGGAGGCCAGCACCCAAGCCGCTGGAGCGTCTCTCTCCCGCCTGCCAAGAGAGGGGCTTGCAAACTTGGGGGCTAACGCCTGGGGGCTGGCAAGGGGTGCCCCTCCCTTGTCTAATAAGAGCTATGTCCCTTTAACACAACACCCTGGGGAATGCGGTGTCACTGCTCCCCCATCACTCACCGCCCACCACCCTGTCCCAGCCGGCCGCCTACAGCGCCTCCTCCAGGCTGCCAGACGCAGCCCTGGCCGGAGCCGCTCTGCAGGGCCTGGCATTTGTCCTGCATTAGGCCCAGCCAGGGAGGGGCCTTCCCCATGGAGCCTCAGCCAGGCTGACTGCTGATTCTGGGCTGTAGGAGCCCCAGGCTGGTTTGGGGATGGATGGGTAGGACTCACATGTGAGCGTCGCCTTCTGGTGGCTGGACCTGTGTCCAGGAGCAGGGACCTACCGCTGGGGCTGGGCCGAGGAAGATCTCCCCTGGCTCAGCGGGCAAGCGCGCTGTTTGGGGCCAGGGCACCTGGTTCTAGCCCCGGCTCTGCAGGCGCGGTGGGGTTTGGGGCAGGGGATCTGTTCTGCGTTGGTGATATTCAGCCCCCGCTCTCTGTCTCTTTGCCAGCTGGTCTAAAATGGCCCTGCTTGTCTCGCCCCTCCTCCTCCTGGCCCTGCTGGCACTCAGGACCAACGGCTGCCCCGCCACTTGCCGCTGCTACAGCATGACCGTGGAGTGCGGCTCCCTCGGCCTCAAGGAGATCCCGGCCAGCATCCACCCCTCCATCCAGGTACTGCTGGGCACCCCCAGGCCCACCCAGTTTCATGTTGGCATCCATCCAGCAGGCACCCTTGGGAGGGGGGAGGCTCATTATCCCCTTCTACAGAGAGGGAAACTGACATGGGACAGGACCAGCCCAAGTCAGGGATAGAACCCAGGCGCCCATTATTATTATGGTAGTGCTAGGCACTGTACAGACAATAAAAAGTCAGTCCCTGCCCCGGCTAAGTACAATGCAAGAGACAACAGCTGGCTACAGGTGGGGGAGATCAAGGATACGATACTGGTTCATGGCAGGCAGTTGTCTCAACACACCCACAGCCGACGACAGCAGCTCATGTTGGATGCGCTAGAGAAGGGGGAGCCGGGGGAGGGATCCAAAGAGAGGGGGCCACGTGGTCAAAGGGGCCGGCTGGGAGAGGAGCGGGGAAGATTGCGTTTGTCGGGGCTAGAGAGAAGGATGGTGCCCTGATGCCGGGGCGAGGGTTTCAGCGCTGTGGATGGAGAGGAAAGGCTGGATCGTCGTGATGTGCTGGAAGAGTCTGCATAGCAAGGACTGGTCTACACGTGAAAATTAACTCGACTTAGCTACAGCGCTTAGGACTGGGGGAAATGTCATGCCCTGAGCACCTACCTCCTGGTGTAGACTCCACGGGGACTGGGTCAGAAGGGGCCGTCGGCAGTAACAGCCCCACCCTGTCCGCTAGGTGAACCGGGCAGCAGGCCCCTCGCCAGCCTGCAGCCACCGAACGAGGCTAGAGAAACCAGGAGAGAGGAAGGAAAGGCCAGTGCTGTGATAAGCCTCAGTGCATTCTGGGTAAACCCCTGAGCAGATGCCCTAGTGACAGAGCTACTGGGGCTTTATCCCTGCCCGGGCTGGTATGGGAGACCCTTGGCCAAGGCCTGGCATGTGGGGGAGGGAGGTTCTGTCAGTGCTGGGTTATTCCAGGGGGAGATGCATCTGTTTCTCACCATAGGGCAGGGAGGTTGCGGGGGGCTGGGGAGGGCAGTGCCCCCCTGGGGGGTGGAGCCAGGGCATTGCTCTCACCCCATGTCCCCTCCGCAGACCGTCTTCCTGCAGGATAACAGCATCACGCAGATCCACCAGCAGGACCTGGTGGCGCTGCGGGGCCTGCACTACCTCTACATGCAAAACAACACCATCTCGGCGCTGGAGCCGGGCGCCTTCCGCAGCCAGCAGCACCTGCTGGAGCTGGCCCTCAATGGCAACCGCATCCACCTTCTCAACAGCAGCATCTTCAAGGGCCTGGAGCACCTGCGCGTCCTCTACCTGGCTGGCAACCAGATCACCAAGCTGCTGGATTTCACCTTCTGCGACCTGCAGGTGAGGGGGGAGGCAGGAGCTCCGCTCCTGGGACGAGGCCGGGGGAAGGAGCCCCGGCTTGCTTGGGCAGCCTGGAGCGGTCACCAAGGGGGCTGCATGCGGTGCCAGCTCACTCCAGCCCAAGGGGGCTTGTAAGGGAGCCATGTGGCTGTGGATGGAGGGGCCATTACCTTCCCCTAGGGCGGGGTCACCTGGATTCCCTGCCCAGCCTGCCCATGCCCACATGCAATGGACGTGCGCGTATCTAGGTGATGGCCCTGGGTTTTGGCGGTGCTGCTTCCAGTGCCAAGCGGAGACCCCGCTGCCCGGCCTCAGACGGCGGCTGGCTGCAGCTCCCGCGCCATGTTCCCCCATCTCCCAGGGGACGGTTCGTGGAAAGAGCTGAGCCTCCAGGGTCCCTGGGAAACTGGGGGGTCTCTTGTGGCTCGCAGCGTGAAGGGCAGCGGCTTGGGGCGTTCTGGATGTGTGTGTGGGGGGGATGTGTATGCGAGTCGGGGTGGGAACCGGCAGGCGTACGTCAGCCTCTGTACGTGGCGTTGTGTTTGGTGGGCGGGTCTCGGGGCGTGGATGTGTGCACCGTGACATGTGCCTGCGCGTGTTTGCACGCGTGTGCGCATGTCAGGCGTGTCGGGCCGTGTCTGCTGGCGGGTGTCAGCCCCGCTGGCCTAGCCCAGCGCTCTCCAGCGGCCGAGCGAGCAGCCGTTGCAGGCGACCCTCCCTCCCCACACTCCGTTGCAGAGGCTGCAGGAGCTGCACCTGCAGGAGAACAGCATCGAGACGCTGGAGGAGCAGGCGCTGGCGGGGCTCTCCTCCCTCGCCCTGCTCGACCTCAGCAAGAACAACCTGCGCGCCATCAGCCGTGCCGCCCTGCGCCCCCTCATCAGCCTGCAGGTGCTGAGGCTGACAGGTAACCGCCAGCCCTCCTGTGCAGCGCCACCTGCAGGTCAGGCGGGGCGGGAGGGAATCGTCCAATAATAATCGGTGACCAGGCCCTGACCCTGGCTGGACCCCCCTCCCCACCCCCCCCCGCATTCAGGGTGTGGGGGCCCAGGCAGCTCTCTGGCCTGGATGCCACGAAGCAGAGCAGGGAACTGGCAGAGAGAGCCAAGGCTCTGCGCCGGGAGGGGGGCTGCAGGCTGCTGAGCGGGACCTTCCCTCCCCCCCGCCCCCCGGCACAGCAGATGGGGCCCTGGCTTGGGCAGCGAGGCCTGGGGAATTAGCTGCCATGGGGCTGCTCCCTGTTGTCCAGGGGGGGATAGAAGATGCTGACTGGTCCCCCAGGATACTCCCCCAGCGATGGTGTCATTCAACATGGCTCCACCTGACGGGCGTCTCTGAGAGGCAGCGGATCTAGCAGTTAGCACCCGGGGCGGGGAGTCGGGAGACCTGGGTTTGATTCCCGGCTCGGCACACGCGCCCTGTGGGACCCTGAGTCACCCCCCGGCAGTGCAGCGGGGACGATAGCGCTGGGCTGTGGAGGCTGAGGTGCCGAAGCTCTCTGAGCACGACGTGCTGGAGAGGGGCGAGGCGTAACCAGCCTGCCTCCGTGGGAGATCGGTCGCCCCTCAGCCCCCCTCACCTGTGCTCAGCCCATGAGCCCCCCCCCGGCTCTCCCTGCAGGGAAACTCCCCCAGCTTCGGCCAGACTTTCCTTCGACTGACTTTCAGCCCATTCCCTCGAGCTACCGGCCCCGGCTCCCTGGAGCTGTGGCTGGACCTGCCTCTTCGTCAGCTGGCCCCTTGGTTGGCTTGGGGTGGGGGTCAGGTGACTGGACACCGTCCCGACTGACCCAGTTTCTCTTGGCAGAAAACCCCTGGCGATGTGACTGCGCCCTGCACTGGCTCGGCGCCTGGATCAAGGAGGAAGGGCAGCGTCTCCTCAGCTCGCTGGACAAGAAGATTGTGTGCTCGGAGCCCCCCCGCTTGGCCTACCAGAGCCTGCTGGACATCTCTGGGAACAGCCTGATCTGCATCCCGCCTGTGGTGCAGGTGGAGCCGCTGGAGGTGACGGCCCGGCTCGGGGACGACCTGCGGGTCTCCTGCCAGGCCTCCGGCTACCCGCAGCCGCTGGTGAGCTGGCGGAAGGTGGCCCATGTGCGGGCAGGGCCCGCCACAGTGAGCACCAGGCCGCTGGGTGGGAGGGCGGAGCTGCGCGAGCGCAGCGGCGGGGAGCGCTTCGACTCGGACACGGGCAGTGGAATGCTCTTCCTCAACAACATCACGGTGGCCCACGCCGGCAAGTACGCGTGCGAGGCCTCCAACCCGGGTGGCACGGCCCGCGTGCTCTTCCACCTCACGGTCAACCTCTCTCAGCAGCAGCCGCTGCCGCCGCCGCCGCGCGCCTACCCGGCCTCCGTGGACGTCAGCCAGGAGCCCCTCTACGACATGGAGAGCATGGACTTCAACGCCCTGAGCATGGCCACGCAGACGGCCATCGCCGTAGGAATCTCGCTGCTGGCCCTCGTCGCCCTGCTCCTCATCGTCATGATCTACCGGAAGCACCGCAAGCGGAAAAAGGCCAAGAAGGAGGAGAACATCCTCTACGTCAACGACTACTCGGATGGGCCCACCACCTTCGCCCAGCTGGAGGAGTACCGCGACGAGCGGGGCCACGAGATGTTCGTCATCGACCGCACCAAGCCGCTCTTCGCCACCTACAAGGACCCCGAGGGGCTGGCCGGGGCCTTCCCGGGGCTTCCAGAGCCGCTGCAGGACCAGGCCACGCAGACCCTGGAGGGGGAGGAGGAGGGCGAGCGGGAGGCCAGCGAACTGTTTGTCAATCAGGGACTCGCGTTCCAGCCGCAGATCGCCTACGAGATCCACTGCTGAGGCACCGTGGGGAGATGGGGGCGTTAGGGCAGGGCAATGGGACAGACCCCCCCGTCCCCACTCCAGTGTGGATGTGACCCCGACCGTTCTCCTGCGTCCCTGTAGCTGTGATAGCTCTGCCCCGCTGTGATTTAGGGCGAGTAGAGAGGGAGCTGGGTCTGCCCTGGTGGAGCTGCCTGGGCATCACCAGCACCGGGCATGGTTGGTTCCCAGGGGTGCGGGGGCTAGACAGGCCGTCTGCCCAGCCAGACGGCTGCATCGCAGGGTGACCCTCATTTGCTCCAGGACTCCCCTGCACGGCTAGAGACACTGTGAAGCCACCTAGGGCCCCCAGGGTGTCGCCGGCCTGGCCAAGGGAGGGAAACGTCTCCCAGAGCTGAAAGAATCGCCGGGGGCGGGGGAGGGGGTGTTTTTTAATGAAAGAAATAAAATTGCGTCACTGTCAGGAGAAATGGAAAAGCGCCATATTTGTAGGACCTACAAAACCCAGCCTGGCTCTATGGGCACCCACACGCGCTCCCGGCCGTTCAGCCCTGAAGGCCAGACGGTTTCTACAGGCACGTGGCAGCCAGAGCTGGGGGTTGGTGCACCTGGCTCAGCCCTTTCTGTTACCCTCTGCCGGGAGTGGACCCCCGTCACTTCCAAGTCACCCGGCCTGGGCAGAGCCTTGTGGCTAGTTCTAGTCCTGGGGCGTCCTCCTGGGCTTAGATTCCCTTCCCTGGGCTGCCTGAGCCCTCCCATGTCCCCCGTTGCTCACACGTACCCCAGAACCCCAGCTCGGCTGGGGGCTCTCTTAGCTTCCTTGTTCTGGCCCCATGGTCAGGCCCCCAGCTGAGCCCAGGAGTTTCTTAGCCACTGTGACTGTGGTGGGGCAAACGGATCTTTGAAAACCAAAGTCCCTGCCACCGTCTGGCTCCTGGGAGCCCTGCTCACGTGGGTGATGGCTCCTGCCCCACAATCGCACTGTGACGTTCCTGATCCCCCCCATCCTGCTTCTCTCCCTCCCCCGCGACTGCCCCCTGTCTAGAAAGTCCCCCCATGGCTGGGAGACGATCAGAATGCAGTGGTGAGGGCTCTCGCCGGCTTTCCCCAGACAGGCCCTCAGGCTGGAGTGGAGAACAACAGGCTGATGGTGGCGGTGCTAATATTTCCACAGCCAGCGCCCGCAGTTCGTGCTCCGGGACAGATGCGCCCCACCCAGCCGTGGGAGTGCAGGGGGGTCGCAGAAGGAGCAGAGGGCACACCGTATGGGGCTAGGGTGATCAGACAGTAAGTGTGAAAAATCGGGACACTGGGTGGGGAGTAATAGGAGCCTATATAAGAAAAAGACCCAAAAATCGGGACTGTCCCTATAAAATCGGGACATCTGGTCACCCTACATGGGGCAGACAGACAGGGCCGTCCCTAGCCATTTGGCTGTGTGGGGCCCCAGGCCTCCCCCCCCCCCGGATCTGGGAGGCAGGAGTTGTGGGGGGCCACTTTTGGGGGCCCCACAGGCCCAGAGTGGCCCTGGGGGACTAGCGGGGAGCCGGGAGCAGCCCGCTCTGCTTCCCTCACGCGGGCGCCAGCTGTGTCGCTCG
This sequence comes from Malaclemys terrapin pileata, assembly GCF_027887155.1. Taxonomy (NCBI): domain Eukaryota; kingdom Metazoa; phylum Chordata; order Testudines; family Emydidae; genus Malaclemys; species Malaclemys terrapin. The sequence continues at coordinate 3,383,311 of NC_071506.1, read as the reverse complement.
GGTGAGGGGGCTTGGGGAAAGGGATGCCCCCTGCACTCACCGGCAGCGGTGGGAAGCGGAGCACGCTGGCCCCAGCCCGCTCCACTCTGCCAGCTCCCAGCCATGGTGCTCCACTTCCCCTTGCCGGTGAGAGCCGGGGGCGTCCTTTCTCCAACCTGAGCGACATGGCCGGGGCCGGGGCAAGGGAAGCGGAGCGGGCTGGGGCCACGTCTCTCTGCTTCCCGCCGCCGGTGAGAGCCCGGGGTGTCCTTTCTCCAACCTGAGCGACATGGCCGGGGCCGGGGCAAGGGAAGCGGAGCGGGCTGGGGCCACGTCTCTCTGCTTCCCGCCGCCGGTGAGAGCCCGGGGTGTCCTTTCTCCAACCTGAGCGACATGGCCGGGGCCGGGGCAAGGGAAGCGGAGCAGGCTGGGGCCACGTCTCTCTGCTTCCCGCTGCCGGTGAGAGCCGGGGCCGTCCTTTCTCCAACCTGAGCGACATGGCCGGGGCCGGGGCCAGGGCAAGGGAAGCGGAGCGGGCTGGGGCCGCGTCTCTCCGTTTCCCGCCGCCAGTGAGTGTGGGGAGTGTCCTTTTCCTGCACTCACCGGTGGCGGGAAGCGGAGCGTCGCGGCTGGGAGCTGGCGGAGTAGAGCAGACTGGAGCTGGGTTGCTCCGCTTCCCGCCGCTGCCCGTGAGTGAGGGGTCGCTGGGGGAAGAGGTGGAATGGGCGCAGGCCATGGGCGGAGCAGGGGGAAGGGTAAGAGGTGGGGCGGAGGGAGTTGCCTCTTGAAGGGGGGGGCTGGCCGAGGGATAGTCGCCGGGGCTGGGGCTGCAGCGAATGCCGCAGATTTCATGGTGCCCTAGGTAGCTGCGTATGCCACGGATGCCCTGCAGCCAGACGCTGCGTCGCCGTTTCCAAGCAGGTCTCACAAGCAGCTGCGAATGCAAAACCAAAAAGGGCCCAATAAACTCGCCAGGGATGGTGGCTGGCGGTGCCGGTGGTGCCAGTGTCGGGCTAGCTGAGCAGCGTGGCCCCCGGCTCTCGTGCGCTGGAGGGGGGGTGCCCAGCTGGGAAGGCTCAGACCTGGGGGGTCTCCATATTGGGGCACCATCCTGCCATTGATGGGCTTGGAGGGCAAGCGGCACCTTGCAGGATCAGGCCCTGTGTTTGTCTCTGAGCTGGGCAGAGGAAAGGGGCCTTTGAGACCCTCCTGGGTGTGGCCACGCCCCTTTCTGAGGGCAGCAGCCAATCACAGCCCAGCCAAGCTTGAGTGACCCAGCTGGGAAATGAACTTGCAGTGGTCGCCCCCTCTCCCACCCGTCCTGACCGTACCAGGAACGCGCCTTTTGGTCCAGGATCTGATGGGATTTGGCTTGGTGGGAGCAGGCACTGAGGAGGAGAGGCCTTGCTGCGTTCTACACGCCCTGGCTGGATCACTGCACGCTTCTGCAGCACCTGGTTAACCTGTGCAACTCCCTGATGCAGGGTGCTGGTGAGGCAGGTGGCTCAGTGAGACTCTACACCCTGATGCAGATGTTTATCTATTGTCAAAAACCTTCTCCACTGGCCCCCATGCTCCAGGCCATAAAGGGAGCCAGGGCCAGGGAGGAAGTGCCCTTCCCACACCCCCAGGTAGATATGGCATAGTAACATGCATTGCAGGGGCTTACATCTTCCTTGGAAGCCTCTGACATTGGTGCCGACTGTGAGATGATGGGGCGGGCGTGACAGCCCACCCCTCTGAACAGCCCTGCTCAGACAGGGCGGGGGGGAACAGAGGCGCGGAGCTGGGCGCAGCTGCAAACTCAATGCCCTGCAGCCCTGTCTCCTCACTAGCCCTATCAGGGGCCTCCCAGGGTACGTCCACACAGCAATTAACCACCGTGGCTGGCCTGCGTCGGCCGCTGTCCGTCCACACGGGGCCCCAGAGCGCAGGCTCCGCCTAGCCCACTGGCTACGCTGCAGTTTTATAGCCCCACAGCCCGAGCCCCGTGAGCCCAACAGCTGACACCGGCCAGGCATGGGTGGTTCATTGCAGTGTAGACAGACACTTCCCCACCCCGCCCCCAGCCACTGACGCAGCACTGCTGCAGCAGGGGAGATCCAGTGTGGGTATGTGTGGGGGGAAGAGGCTGGAGAGTGAGATAACCGAGAGTGTCCTCCCCCCCCCCCCAAGGCACCAGCTAGCCAAGCCTTACGTGTGTGAGTGACATTTACCAGCACAGGACTCCTGGGTTCTGGGAGGGGAGTGGGGCTGGGGGGGCTGGACTTCAGGACTCCTGCATCCTAGTCCTGGTTCTGGGAGGGGAGTGAGTAGGGTGCAGGGGGACAGGGGGTGGAGGGGGTGGAGGGAAATCTGAAGTCCTGGGTTCTTCTGCCACTGATTTCCTGGGACAAGGTGGGTGAGGTAACACGAGGCATCTCTCTCTCTCACCAACAGACATTGGTCCTATAAAAAATATCACCTCCCCCACCTCGGCTCTGTAATATCGTGGAGCCGGCATGGCTACAACAACACTGCATCCAACTGATTTCCTGGGTGAGTCGCTCACCCGGCTCCGTGCCTCAGTTTCCCCCTGGGTGAATTGTGCCTGTGGGCTGGTAGCACTAGTCAGCTCCCTGGCTTGGGTGAGTGTCTGGCGCACTGGAGGAGCCGGCCAGCGGGTGTCGTTGGAAAAGCTGCAATTACTATAGCTTTATTGGGATTGGCAGGGTAACAAACCCATGCACCGCCCCCCTCCCTGCCCCACACAGGGCATCTTGGCCTAGCGGCACCGCACTGGCGGGCAGCTCCACACACTGTCCGACTCCTCCTCCGTCTCGCCCCCGCTCAGGATGCCTGCCGTGGAGAGGTAGGTCCTGGTCCGGTAACCCCGGAACGCCGACTGGATCCTGATGGCGGCCTCCTTCTGCTCACGCAGTGCCCGCCGCGCCTGGCAGCCCCGCCAGAAGGCCTGGATGCGTGTGGCTGCCCGCGCCAGCTGCCAGTACCGCTTCCTGGTCTTGAAGACCCATCTCTCAACCTCGGACTGGCTGGGCCAGAAGCCGCTGGAGAGCCAGGCTGCGTCTGTGCCCGCGGTGGCCTGCTGGCGCTTGGAGCTCGGGGGGAAGCTGGCAGAGGAGTGGTACATCTTGGCACGCAGGCCAGCCGTGCTGCCCCTGCCCCGCTCCCTGCACCGGGTTGCTGCCCGGGCCACACAGGGGCGACCCTTCTGTCCTTTCTCCCTGCCCTGATGCCACACTTTGGGGACAGCCCGATCTTCACCCCTGCTTGCTGGAGGGGTGCCCGTCCAGTGACGTTGCCCTTTGTAGACTGCTCCCTCAGCTCTCTCCGTACGGTAGGCCCCGGCTTGTCGGGCCTGAGCGCTGCCATGCCCAGCTCCGTAGCACGCTTGCTCAGCAACATCACTGTAGCCGGTGCCCTCCCTCCTGGCGCTGGGGTGGCCAGGTGCCGCCTGCCGGGGGAGACCCTGCGTGTGGTAATAAGGTCCCTCCGAGCTGGTATCCGACTCGTAGTCCGTGCCCCTCCCCTCCCCCACCAGGACCCAGACCATCGTGCTCCGCCCGCACTGGGAGCATTTCTTGAAGGCAGGGGGGGCCGTGCCCCCTCCCTGCGCCCAACCTGGCAGCTTTGTCAGCTTCTCCCTGCCAGCCCTGCACTCCCCTGGCCGGCGAGCAGGGAAGCCGAGCGGCGTCTGGGCCCCTGCGAGGCCATGTGTCCTGGACGGCAGGCTGGTGGGGGACGGGGCCTCCTGCGCCCCCGTCATGTAGTTGATGAGCCCTCGGTACGTCTTGCTGAAGAAGTCCCTCAGGCTGCTGGTGGGGCGGGGCGCGGCCCTGGCGTGGGCTAGCTTTTGCCTGGTCCGGTACCCCCTGTAGTGGGCTTGGATGGTGGTGGCGGCTCTGTGGCTCTCTGCTAATGCCTGGCGTGTCCGGTATCCCCTGTAGTGGGCTTGGATGATGGTGGCTGCCAAGTTCTGGTTGTATATCTCACACCGCACCCTGTAGCCCCGGTAGTGGGCCTGGATCACCACGGCAGCCTGCTCCTCCTCGAGCTCCGGCTCGGCCCAAACATGCTCCCTCCTGGCCGCGTAGCCCTGCTGGGCAGCCGCCCCCACCCTCTGGCTGGCCAGCCGCTCCCTGGCGAGGTATCCCCTCCAGACGGCTTGGATGGCGACGGCCGCGTGGTACTGAGCGCACAGCTGCTGCCTGGCCTGGTACCCGCGCCAGGCGGCCTGGATGACGGTGGCCGCTGCGTCCTGGAGCATGTCCAACTCGTCCACCAGGACGTCGTCGAAGGAGCTGGCCCGGTGCTTGCTGTGGAGTCGACTGGGGCTGAGTCTGCTTCTGGGCCGCCGCCGCCCCGCAGGGGTCAGCTCCTCAAAGCTCAGCTGGACGCGGCCATGCCACGGGCGTGGGGCCGAGGGGTACTGCGCAACGGCCTCCATGCTGTGGGGGCAAAGCCACCTGTCAGGCCTGACCCTGCCACTTCCCCCAGGACGGAGTCCCCGGGCTTCACCTTTGCCTCTGCCGCGATGCCAGCAGCCCCCAGAGAGGAGCGGGGCAGGCAGCTGGGTAGGACCATGGAGACCCCCCCGCCCGCCCGGGTTTGTCACTTCCAATCCCCCGTTCGGCCCAGCCCTAGAGCGAGAGCCCTGGCTGCTTTGCCCAGCGCCATGGGGCCCCGGGGTGATGCCGCAGGAGACATAAATGATCATTAAGAGCAGGTGTCAGATGCACGTGTGATATGAGCCCCCCTCGTGGGCAGCAGTATCAAGGCTGATGCACAAGGTCAGGGAGCGCCATGAGCTCAATGCCAGCCCAGGGAACCTCTCCCAGTGTCCTCCCCTTTGTGATCAGCTTGCCTCGGCTCAGCCCCACCCGAGCAGCCTCCTCCCCAGAGCGCACAGGGCTCCACCAGCCCCAGAGGAATGCAGCCACAGCTAGGTGGGGGCCACCCAGTGCCCCGCACAACGGTTCTAGTTCACTGACACTCAAACGGCGAGGCCTCGAGCAGTGATGGCGGGCAAGGATGTGTCTCCTGCCCCATCCCCCTTCTCCTGGCGCATGCCTGGATCTCAGCCGGCTGGGGGCAGTGGATGGGGGCTGGGGCAGCTAGCAGAGGTACTGAGAGGGCAGTAGCAGGGGCCAGGGAGTGCTGAGGGCTGGGCTGTTGGGGGAGAGGTGTCTGGCAGATCCCATGCTTGTCGGACAAGGTACAGGCTAGTGGGAAGATGGCTGAAAGGAAGCGGTATGTTGTTAACTCGCGGAACTCACCACTGCAGGATATTAGCCTGGAAAGCTTTTTTAAAAGGCTCAGACAGAGCAACCTAGACCTGGGGACATGAGCTGCACGTCCACTCACTAGGACAGACAGAGGGTGTGATTCCTGGCCGCCAAACTGGGCTCCTACAGGTCCCCCCCGGCAGAGATTAGGACATAACGCAGGCCAGCAGGGCTTGGTTCTGCTATAGTGTCCCAGCACGCTGCTGGCACCCCCAGACACACTGGGAATGGGGTGTGCGGGGCTGCTGCGCAGTGCTTGGATTGGTCTGGGTCACTCTCCTGCAACAAATTGGCATCTCTGCTGGGGTGGGGGCCCGACTGGAGCATTAGAGACCAAACAAGGAGCCCAAGGCTGGCCATTAATTGGCGTTCACATGCCAGAGGGCCTGGTCCTGTCCAGCCCAGGGGTGGGGCATTGAGGGACTGTGACACTTGCAAAGGTGCAACATCAGGGGTGAAACAAAGCTTCACATTTCATGCAAAGGCAGGGTTCCAGCCAGGGTGCCAGGGGCTGGCGGGTGTGTGTGAGTGCCCAGCCCAGCCTGCCAGGGGCTGCGGGGGGCATGACCCAGCCCTGCAAAGCCCAGCCAGAAAGCCAGGTGCTCGGGTTGTGGGTAATCCATCCATGGAGGGGCTGGTCACGGTGCCAAGCTCTCGGGGCTGCGATGCCCACCCCTATTCCCAGGGAAAGCTACAGTCCTGAAGCCTACCTGCACCTGCACTGAAGTGGGGAGCTGGGAAGCCTGCTCCGGTGCCAGCTGGGGGGCCTCCCAGCTCCCTTGTCTCCTGCCGCCACATGCCCAGGGAAGGCAGATGTCTCACTGTGTGATGTCATAGTGCCTCTGTTGCCATGGCCGGTGAGCTACCAGTCCAGCTGTGGGGGAGGGTTGTGCCCTGGCCCCGCCGTGTCCAGCCAGCAGTGCCAGCTGTTTGTGGGGGCACATCTGCACCAGACACCCCAGTCCAGGGGCAGGCACAGCCAGAGGCCCTGATGGACCCATACAGGGCTGGCGGAGGAGGGGGCCGACGCACTCGCACAGCTTGGGGGCACGGGGTGCCCCGCCACGTCGCCTGCATCGGAACATGTGACGTCACCTGTGGCGTTGGCCTGATGATGTCATGGCACAGGTCCAGCAGTGCCAGATTTTTTGGGGTGGGTAATCCAGCCCTGATATTTTTCACATAGGGCAATGACATGCCCCAGCTGCAGGAGGCGCTGTCTGCGGTGGGCGGCACTTGGACTGAACGGCAAGCCAGAGGAAGCAGGCAGCTAGGGGGCAGCAGGCAGGCTGGGCTGGGCTTTGCGCTGCAAACAGGGATTACAGCTCCCTTACTCCGCGCCCGCTCCCTGCAGCGTTAATGTAGCACCAAACCGCCCGGAGGGGCTGGCTCCTTGGCGCCCTCTGCCCGTGAGCCTCACACGTTTTCAGCCCCTGCTGGCTGACAAATGGCCTGGACCCAAACCCTCAGGCACCCCCCGACGTTGGAAATACATCAGATGCGCGCGCCGGGGCGCTGCGGGAACCAGGGCTGGTGCCAGCCCATGGACGGGGGCTACACACAGGGCCGGCTTCAGGCACCAGCTTAAGAAGCAGGTGCTTGGGGCGGCCAAGGGAGAGGGGCGGCACCTGCGGCAATTCGGGGGCGGCAGGTCCCTCACTCCCTCTAGGATCCCCGATCGCGGCCTTTTTTTTTTTTTGCTTGGGGCGGCAGAAATGCTGGAGCCGGCCCTGGCTACACACAACACATACTAATCATTATTATAGCCCCCCACCTTACGCAAACACTGAGACGGCTTATGCCTAGCGCCGGCTCTGGGGGAAGGAGCTGGGCTGTGATGCCTCACAGCCGTGTCTATTGGCACGCTTCAGCAGCAGCACAGGTGATTAGTTAGGCATCAGTGTGACAGCAGAGGTGACTCAGCCAATCATCACCAGGCCCCGCCAGTTAATTTGCATGCTGCAGTCCCATTGGTGGTAATGAACGGGGGGCGTGAGGGCGGGGCGTCAGAAGGTCATGGGGACTGGCTCCGCGGCGCCGGACCCCATGCTCCTCGCCAGCCCACCGCTTCGTCCCCCTGGGCGGCAGCAGAAAGCAGAGAGAGGCAGGTGTCCTGCCTGCAGGTAGCTCCCTGAGCAGCACCGGCGACCAGCATGGCAGAGATGGTGACCCTGGCGGGACAGATGTCCTGCTGGCCTCCAAACTCCCGCAGGGAATCTGCTGCGCTCACTGTGACGGGTTGGATCACAAAACCCCCCCTTGGGAGCTGCCACCTGATGTGCCAAGACTACCTCTGTCCCTGCCTTCCTGCCCTGTCAGCTTAGGATTTCTGTGCTCTGCCTGGTTTGAGCCAGACTCGCTAGCCTGCTGCAAACCCAGGTCTGAATCACGGCCCCTAACAGCTGTAGGCTTACCTGAAAGCAGCTAACAGAGGTGTTCTTGTCTTTAACCCTCATATGCCCACCTCCCAATGGGGTCTAAACCCAGATAAATCCGTTTTACCCTGTATAAAGCGTATACAGGGTAAACTCATAAATTGTTCGCCCTCTATAACACCGATAGATACAAAAGGGACAGGCGTGAACCGCATCAGATACATGCCTGTGCTCACGGCTCCGTGCAGGAGTCACCAACCGATATCCCTGGCGGGCCGTGGGGCCAAGGTGGAATACAGGCTGGCCCACCGGTCAGTGTGGGAGCTGTCAGGCAGGCAAGTGAATGGCAGGAACCAGGCGATAACTGTTTGCTCCCCTCGTAAATCTCCCTGACAGCCAGCACATGGTTTTGCCAGTTCCCCAGGGAGCAGGGCACGAACGGGATGAGCAAAGGGCTGCAGAGAGGCTCTTCATCTCGCCGCCCAGCTTGTCAGCCTCCTCTTTCCAGCCCCCATTCTTCCTGAGGGGGCTTTCTGCTAGGGGGGGGGGGGCCACAGTGCTCAGTGACTCAATACCAAACTGCAGGGGGGAGGTAGCCATGGGACCGAAGGATGCAGGCCCTAAGAGCAGAACACCTAGGTTCTATCTCCAGGTTTGGGCGGGGCCTGGGAATCAGGACTGTGAGGCTGGCAGACCAGGTGCCTGCTCATGCCTAGGGTTACCATTCGTCCGGATTTACCCGGACATGTCCTCCTTTTTGTGCTAAAAATAGCGTCCGGGGGGAATTTGTAAAGCACTCACAATGTCCGGGATTTCCCCCCTCCCCCGGAGCGGCTGGGAGGGCTGCAGGAAAGTCCCGGGCTGGACTCCAGAGCAGCTGGAGAGGAGCTCCGCCCTGCATTCTGAGCAAGTGTCTCAGCACAAAGTGCAGCCCTCCCCTTTTGCAACTGGGAGCGGTTTCTGCCATGCAGCGTAGCAAAACGGGAGCGAGAGCACTTTGTGCTGATACAAGGGCAGCTCTCCCCTGCAACCCGGTCCGGACCAGGGACCGGGTTTTGTTGTGCTGGGGAGCTTAGCCACGTGTCCGGCTCGCACAGAGCCCAACACCCTGTTCTGAGCAGCAGGGTAAGGGGGGCAGGAGAAGGGGCAGGGAGGTTCTGGAGGGGGCAGTCAAGAAACGGGGGGGGGGGGGGCTTTTTGGGGGGAGTGGAGAAAGTTTTGGGCAGTCAGGGTACAGGTAGGGGGTAGGGTCCTGGTGGGCAGTTGGGGGGGGTCTTAGGAGGGGGCAGTTAGGGGACAAGGAACAGGGAGTCTTAGGTAGGGGGTGGGGTTCTGGAGGGCAGTTAGGAGCAGGGGTCCCAGGAGGGGGCAGTCAGGGGACAAGGAGCGGGGGGGGTAGGGGGCTGGGAGTTCTGGGGGGGAGCTGTCAGGGGGCAGGAGTGGGGAGAGGGATCGGAGCAGTCAGGGGACAGGGAGCAGAGGGGTTTAGATGGGTTGGGAGTTCTGGGGGGGGGCTGTCAGGGGGTGGGGAGTGGTTGGATGGGGCGTGGGAGTCCCAGGGGTCTGTCTGGGGGTGGGGGTGTGGATAAAGGTTGGGGCAGTCAGGGGACAAGAGGCAGGGAGGCTTAGATAGTCCTGGGGGGCAGTTAGGGGCAGGGGTCCCAGGAGGGGGTAGTCAGGGGACAAGGAACGGGGGGAGGGTTGGGAGGTCAGGGGGGCGGGAAGTGGGAGGGGCAGGGGCGGGGCTAGGGCGGGGCTCCTCCCGTCCTCTTTTTTGCTCGCTGAAATATGGTAACCCTACTCATGCCAAGGTCCCCAAGTCTCAGCTGAACACTGACCAATACATGGCTGGAACCCGCCTGGCTCCCCTGCCTGTGGGTACTGTGCAAACAGGTGTTAGAATGAGAAGAATCTGTTTTGTGTTTAGTCTTTATGGAATGCTTGTGAATTGCTGCTGGTATTAATCTCAGGCCTGGTCTACATTACAGAGTTAGATCGGCATAAGGCCGCCTACCCTGACCTAACTCTGTAAGTGTCTACACTAAAACGCCGCTCCCACCGATGTAACTCACCCACTACACCGAGGTAATAACTCCGCCTCCGCGAGCGGCGTATCACTTAGGTTGATGTAGTTAGGACGATGTAGTGTCAGTGTATGGTTACCTGCTTTAACTGAGTGTTGCTTACATCAACTGTTGCTGCCTTTCATAAACCATCCCACAATGCCCCACACTGGCAGTTAAATCAGTGCAAGCGTTTCTGGTGAGGACACGCACCACCGACACAGGAGCGTGGTGTGGACACATAAAACCGATTCAATTACCAATGGCTTTATGGCGAGGTAACTTGGGTTGACTTAATTTTGTAGTGTAGACTTGCCCTCACTTATGACATTGATATCCCATATTGTAAGGTTGCAATGTGAGGCTCTGTGACAGTAAATCACCAGGCAGGAGAGAGACATTAACTAGTGTGAGGTGCTGAGCTCCAACAGAAGGTATTATGCCCTGCATTGCCAGCAGATCGAGGGACGTGATCATTCCCCGATATTTGACATTGGTGAGGCCTCATCTGGAGTACTGTGTCCAGTTTGGGGCCCCACACTACAAGAAGGATGTGGAAAAATTGGAAAGAGTCCAGCGGAGGGCAACAAAAATGATTAGGGGGCTGGAACACATGACTTATGAGGAGAAGCTGAGGGAACTGGGATTGTTTAGTCTGCAGAAGAGAAGAATGAGGGGGGATTTGATAGCAGCCTTCAACTACCTGAAGGGGGGTTCCAAAGAGGATGGATCTAGACTGTTCTCAGTGGTGGCAGATGACAGAACAAGGAGTAATGGTCTCAAGTTGCAGTGGGGGAGGTTTAGGTTGGATATTAGGAAAACCTTTTTCACTAGGAGGGTGGTGAAGCACTGGAATGGGTTCCCTAGTGAGGTGGTGGAATTTCCTTCCTTAGAGGTTTTTAAGGCCCGGCTTGACAAAGCCCTGGCTGGGATGATTTAGTTGGGGTTGGTCCTGCTTTGAGCAGGGGGTTGGACTAGATGACCTCCTGAGGTCCCTTCCAACCCTGATATTCTATGAAAGGTCTATCGACACAGATGGACTATTGTGGGTTGATAAAGAAGACAAAGGACTTTGTTGTTCTGCTTGCCCCCATGAAGATGAGTCATGAAAGTGGATTCCTCCCATTGGATGAGCTTGCAGCTCAGAGCACATGGCAGGTTGGGGATAATGCCCCCAAACAAAAGGAACTAGGTATCTCTATGCTGCTTGAGAGTGGGTGGGGGAAGAGGCAAGGATTTTCATAGAATCATAGGACTGGAAGGGACTCGAGAGGTCATCTAGTCCAGTCCCCTGCACTCATGGCAGGACTAAGTATTATCTAGACCATCCCTGACAGGTGTTTGTCCAACCTGCTCTTAAAAATCCCCAATGATGGAGATTCGACAACCTCCCTAGGCAATTTATTCCAGTGCTTAACCTCTCTGACGGTTAGGAAGCTTTTCCTAAAGTCCAACCTAAATTGCCCTTGCTGCAATTTAAGCCCATTGCTTCTTGTCTTAGCCTCAGAAGTTAAGATCAATTTTTCTCCCTCCTCCGTGTAACAACCTTTTATGTATTTGAAAACTGTTATCATGTCCCCTCTCAGTCTTCTCTTCTCCAGACTAAACAAACCCATTTTTTTTTTCAATCTTCCCTCATAGGTCATGTTTTCTAGACTTTTAATCATTTTTGTTGCTCTTCTCTGGACTTTCTCCAATTTGTCCATCTCTTTCCTGAAATGTGGCGCCCAGAACTGGACACAATACTCCAGTTGAGGCCTAATCAGCATAGAGTACAGAAGAAGAATTACTTCTCGTTTCTTGCTTACAACATTCCTGCTAATACACGCCAGAATTATGTTTGCTTTTTTTGCAACAGCATTACACTGTTGACTCTCATTTAGCTTGTGATCCACTACACCCCCAGATCCCTTTCTGCAGCACTCCATCCTAGGCCGTCATTTCCCATTTGCTATGTGCGTGTGATGTTCCCCTCTGGTGTTGTCTGAACCGGTGAACTCCTTGACTCTGGGATCCAGCCTTACCCTGCTCTGCTGTGAGAACCCCCACTCCTGGGCTGTTCACGCACCACCTCTGGTATGTAAGCTGCTCCTTGGATTGTGTAACCCAATTACACTAGCCAATATCTCTGGTCCCAGACACAACCCTAGGAACTTCCATCTTGCAGTGTCCAGTTATGCCCGCTGGATGCTGCAAGCTTATATGAGTTTGTCAATTTAACAAAGAAATTGATATGTACCAGGCTTGTTATCCCAAGGGGAGACTCTGACACACTTCAAACCAAACGCACTGCTTCAGGTAGAATAAACAAACAGATTTATTAACTATAAAGATAGATTTTAAGTGATTATGAGTCAAAATATAACAAGTCAGATTTGCTCAAATGAAATAAAAGCAAAACGCATTCTAAGCTGATCTTACCACTTTCAGTGCCCTTACAAACGTAGATACTTCTCACCACAGGCTGGCTGATTGCTCTTCATCCAGGCTCTCCCCTTTGATCAATGCTTCAGTTGCTTGGTGTGGTGTCTGTAGACATAGGCGCCGACTCAGTGAGTGCTTCGGGGCTGGAACACCCATGGGGAAAAATTAGTGTGTACTTTGCACCCACCGGCAGCTCTTCGTCCCAGCTCACCTCCGCCTTCTCCCCTGAGTGGGCTGCCGAATCCTGCTTCTTCCCCCTCCCTCCCAGCACTTGCACCACGAAACAGCTGTTTCTCTTCTCTTGGAGAGTTTTTGCCTGGGCGTATTTTAAGCCATGATGATACATTTTCAGTCTCATAACTACAAACATTAAATTATAACCTATAACAATTACTATAACAACCATGCTCAGTGCATCATGAGCAACATGACAAACTTTGCACTGGATACCACACAATCATTTTATAAAGATGAACATAGGGGGTGTAGGGTGGTCCCCCAATGCACAGAGTGCAACTGATTGTTCCTTCCTAAATGGAGTACTTTGCATTTGTCCTTATTGAATTTCATCCTATTTATTTCAGACCATTTCTCCAGTTTGTCCAGACCAGTTTGAATTTTAATCAAATCCTCCAAAGCACTTGCAACCCCTCCCAGCTTGGGATCATCCACAAACTTTATAAGTGTACTCTCTGTGCCATTAGCTAAATCATTGCTGAAGATATTGAACAGAACCGGATCCAGAACCGATCCCTGCGGGATCCCACTCGTTAGGCCCTTCCAGCATAACTGTGAACCTCAGATAATTGCTCTCTGGGAATGGTTTGCTAACCAGTTATGCACCCATCTTATGGTAGCTCCACCTAGGTTGTATTTCCCTAGTTTGTTTATGAGAAGCTCATGTAAGATAGTATCCAAAGCCTTACTAAAGAAAAGAAATACCACATCAACCACTTCCCCCCATCCACAAGGCTCGTTACCCTGTCACAGAAAGCTATCAGGTTGGTTTGACACAATTTGTTCTTGACAAACAAGCGATTCCCCAGCTGCTCACCCTGGGCTAGCCCTAAAGGACAACAACACTTGCTTATTATAGAAGCTTCTATTAAATTTTGAAATTCAAGCTTATAGCACATTTGTGTATCTATGGTTACCTGCTTTAACCTTGTAAATGACACTAATTTCCTTTTCTTAAAATAAATCTTTATACAGATTTTTATAGGATTGGCTACAAGTGTTGTCTTTGGTGTGAGATCTATGGTGCAATTGACCTGGGGTAAGTGACTGGTCCTTTGGGACTGGGAGTAACCTGAATATTGCTGTGATTTGTGGTGTAAGAGACCATCTATCACAAAGGTAGGCTCACCGGGGTAGCACAATAGATTGGAGTATCCAACAGGACTGTCTGTGACTCCATGGTAAGGCTGTTATAGTGTGTGAGGAGTTCACACTTGATAACTGGTTGGTGAAATCGAAGAATAGAATTCACAATCAATTTGGGGTTTGTGTCCCGGTTCCTAACAGTCTGCCCTGAGGTCGGGTCTCATGCGCTTGAGTCACTGCAGGCAGCGTTACAAGGACACCTGGGTTCTACTCCCATTTCTAGACGTCAAGGTGATCTCGTGTTTGGAACCAGATTGCCAGGCGTCCGGTTTTCTACCAGAACACCCGGTCGAAAAGGGACCCTGGCGACTCTGGTCAGCACTGCTGACTGGGCCGTTAAGAGTCCAGTTGGCGCAGGGCTGGCAGGCTCCCTACCTGGCTCCCAGGAAGCAGCTGGCATGTCCCTCCAGCTCCTAGGTATTGGGGCAGCCATGGGGGCTCTGCACGCTGCCCTCACCTGGAGCGCCGGCTCTGCAGCTCCCATTTTCTGGGAGCTCCCATTTTCTGGGAACTGCAGCCAATGGGAGCTGTGGGGACGGTAGCTGCGGCCAGGGGAAGTGCACAGAGCCGGAGGAACATGTCGCCGCTTCCCAGTAGCTGCCTGAGGTAAGCGTTGCCTCCCACATCCAAACTCCCTCCCAGAACCCACACCCCGCACTCCTGCCCACACTACAACCCCTGCCCCAGCCCCAGCCCTGAGCCCCCTCCCGCACTCAAAATCTTTCCTGGAGCCTGCACCCCAAACCTCCTCCCACACCCCAAACCCCTGTCTCAGGCCTGAGCCCCCTCCTGGAACCCAACCCCCTGCCTCAGCCCACACCCCGCATCCCCCCCCACACCCCACACCCTGCCCCAGCCCTGAGGCCCCTCCCACACCCAAACTCCCTCCTGGAGCCCATACCCCAAACCCCTACCTCAGTCCAGAGCCCCCTCCTGCACCCAAACTCCCTCCCAGAGCCTGTACCCCTCACCCCCGCCTGAACCCCAAACCCTGCCCCAGCCCTGAGCCCCCTCCCGCAGCCAAACTCCTTCCTGGAGGCTGTACCCCTCACCCCCGCCTGAACCCCAAACCCTGCCCCAGCCCTGAGCCCCCTCCCGCAGCCAAACTCCTTCCTGGAGGCTGTACCCCTCACCCCCGCCTGAACCCCAAACCCTGCCCCAGCCCTGAGCCCCCTCCCGCAGCCAAACTCCTTCCTGGAGCCGGTACCCCAAACCCCCTCCTGCACCCCACCCCCCGTCCCAGGCCCGAGCCCCCTCCCACACCCCAAACCCCTGCCCCAGCCTGGGGAAAATGAGCGTTGGGGAGGGAGTGAGGGTGGGGGAGAGCGAGCCACGGAGGGAGGGGGATGGAGTGAGTGGGGCGGGGCCTCAGAGAAGGGGCGGGGTGGGGGGGGGGTCAGAGAAGGGGCGGGGCCTCAGAGAAGGGGCGGGGCCTCGGGCAGGGGCGGGGCACGGTGAGGGTGTTTGGTTTTCTGCAATTAGAAAGTTGGGCGGGGGGGGGTGGAGGGGAGCACGGAGCTCGGGCCCCAGGCTGGGGATGTGCCTTGCGGAGTGTGGGGGGGGGCACTGACCCGCCCCTCCCCGCCCCGGGGAACTTGGCTCCCTCCGCTATGGGCGGCGGTTCCGAGGCCCGCCAGCAGGGGGCGCGGGGAGCGACGCTCTGGCCTCACCTCTCCGCTGCTCCGGCCCCTGTCGCTGTTTGATGACGTCTATAGGGAGCGCGCCGCTGTGTGGGCTGGGCACCCGGAAGAGCCCGTAACAATGGGGGCAGCGAGGGGAGGAGCCGTTCAGAGCCCGGGGAGGGGGAGCTCCGGGGAGAAGGTAGGTGGGAGGGGGACAGGGCTGTACGAAGGGTAGAGGAGGGGCTGCTCTTTGGGGCTGGGGGAGGGGAGGGGAGGGGAGGGGCTGCTCTGGGGGCTAAGGGAGGATGTTCTGGGGGGGCTAAGGGAGGGGCTGCTCTGGGGGCTGGGGGAGGGGAGGGGCTGCTCTGGGGGCTGGGGGAGGATGTTCTGGGGGGCTAAGGGAGGGGCTGCTCTGGGGGCTGGGGGAGGGGAGGGGCTGCTCTTTGGGGCTGGGGGAGGGGGTGGGGAAGGGTTGGGCTGGGGGAGGGGAGGGGCTGCTCTTTGGGGCTGGGGGAGGGGGTGGGGAAGGGTTGGGCTGGGGAAGGGGAGGGGCTGCTCTTTGGGGCTGGGGGAGGGGAGGGGCTGCTCTGGGGGCTGGGGGAGGATGTTCTGGGGGGCTAAGGGAGGGGCTCTGCTGGGGGGGGCTGCGTGCAGTACTGACGGGGTGTGTGTGGAGATGGCGGTGGTGGGAAAGTTGGGGGAGTAGGGTTGGGGGAGGGGAATGGGTAGCAATCCAGAGAGGAAGGTGGACGGCAACAGGGAGGCCGTGGCCCCCCATCCCAGAGCGGATGGAGCCACCTGGCTGCAAGGCACCGGGTGCTGTGAAGTCTGGAGCGGGGGTTTGATGGGGATGTCTGGTCCATCCTGTGTAACAGGGTGTCATGCTCTCTCAGCAGGTCTCAGCCGGACATGCCTCCCTCCGACGTGTCTAGTTGAGCATCATTGCCACTGACCCTCTGCGTTGGGTGGGGCCTGGCCTGTGGTTGGCTGGGCACGATGCCTCGGAAAAGGAAA
Organism: Malaclemys terrapin pileata; assembly: GCF_027887155.1. Lineage (NCBI taxonomy): Eukaryota > Metazoa > Chordata > Testudines > Emydidae > Malaclemys > Malaclemys terrapin. Next base: position 3,367,166 of record NC_071506.1, on the reverse strand, counting down.
CATTGTCAGCGTGCAGCCCCCCCTCAGCTGGCTGCGGTCACTGCTGTGGGAACCCCAGTCGTGGCCAGGGCTGGCTCAGGGTGTCGCATACAGCTGGGTCGCAGGACTAGGAGCCCAGCCTACTTTCCCTTCAGCTTCCTGCCGGTGGACTGTCAGCTCCATGTCTTCTCTTTCCTTTCGGAGGTGGAGAAGTGCACAGCTGCCTTGGTTTGTGAAGCCTGGAGCAAGCTGATCCGCACCCCCAGGCTCTGGAGGGTGGCTGACTTCATGAGACTGGGGGCCTTCCAGTCAGGCATGGATTTGGTGCTGGTTTCTGCCAGAGAATTTGAGAGATGGAAAGAGTGGGTCCACCAGTATGCCTATCACCTGACCTCTCGCAGCGCTAGCCTGCTAGTCCTCAGGGCCAGCTTTGATTTGGGTGACCAGAAGACCAAATGGGCTGACTTCCTTTCACACTTCTTGGACAGTGTCCACTGTGGGGAGCTGCAGGAGCTGGAGCTCAACTGGACCTTGACTCACTTGGAACCACCAGACTTCTATCCGCCAGGCATCTGCAGTATGACTCAGGTCAGCCTGACCAAAATGGACCAGATCAGCAACTTCCAGACCCTTTTGGAGAAGTTTATCCAGAGATCTCCAAAGCTCACCAGGATGAAGCTGCCCTTTGACTGGTCTGCATACTCAGTTGCCATGCTGACCCAGTTCCAGCAACTTCACACCTTGGAGTTGAAATACTTCTGGAGCTTCAAAGGGGTTTGCCCAGAAATCATGCAAGATCTCACCAAAGCCCTGCCCAACCTCAAAACTCTCATCCTTCATGTGCTGGTGCCAGTCAAAGACTTGGGCATCTCCTATTCTCTGGAATCCAGATCCCTGGAGTACTTGGATGTGTCCCAGAGCCGTGGCCTGGTGTTCTGTCACCTCGACCTGCCCTCCCTGAGGGTGCTGAGGATCAAGAAGACGGTTCGGGGCATCATCCTGAACCGGAGGACTAGGCTGGCTCTTCAGAGTCGCTGGTCCTGTCTGTACAGCTTGCTACGGAGTGGCACGCCCAACCTTCGGGTGTTCAACAACCAGGTGTTGCTGCCGCACTGGCGGGAGCAGACGTACAAGGAGCTGAATGCCTTGCTGCTGCAATCATGCTACTGTGTTCAGCACTCGGACACGTGGTTACTGTAAAGATTGATGGTGAAGGGAACAGACAGGAGAACCTGGTTCTCTTTTATCTAATGGTGTCACTGAAGGGGGTGTATAGCATGAAGAGACCATGTGTTGCCTTGGGAGGGACCAGGTGGCCTGTGTGTCTCTGGGCCTAGCATTTGTCAGGTTTCAGGAGAGGCTGCATCTGGGCCCAGTTTGCTCAAAATGGGAGGCTGACTGAGGGATGTTTAGAGAGAAGGACACTCTGTGTTTCTCTTCTACCAAGACAGTAAATGTTCTGTTCCCCACAGCTGGTCTCCGCTTTTCCTTTATAAGTGCACTTTATGGCCCATAAGTGATGGCCTGTGTTCCTTACATACCAGGAAGGGCTCTGAGTACTGCACATAGTAAAATCACACAGTTGCAGCCAGACACGGGTGCCCTGGTTGTCTAAATGCGCTGATGCAGAAGTGAAGATAGAATTGGTAACCTTTTGAGCTCAGACCCCCACAAACCTCTGCCTGATGCATTCACAGGGTAGTTCCAGGCTCTTAGCTGGACAGTGTTATCAGCTGGTTAGAGCAGGGGAGCTGGGCTTCCTGGGTTCTTTTCCAGTCACTATCGTTATTTTTGGAAATGATTAGACTCATTTTCAAAAGCAGCCTCTAATTTTGGCTGCCTGACTCGAGTTATCTTGCAAGTTGCGGGAGCGCAGCAGCTCTGAAAATCAGGACCAAGGGGTCTCGAGTTAGGAACCTCCGTTTTCCATCTTTAAAATGGGAATAAGCCTAACTTACCTCTCTGGGAAGGTGGTGAGGCATTTAGACCCTTGGACTTAGGTGCTGCCAAAATGTAAAGTAGTATTAGAAAGTGGAGGAACATGGATGTTTGCCATTTCCCAGCCAGCAGAAGGCATCCCTTACTTTGTTATGCTGATATATAACCTGACTGATTCTTCAGACCGTATCTGTTCTCAGCTGGTTCCTCTGACGCTGGTGGCCAAGTGCTGAGCTGACCCTAAATAAAAATGTAACAGAGCCCCATCGCTGTCAGTCTGTTCTAACTCTGCACTGGGCCAGGAGTTCTTACTAATGGTTGAATCTGTTTCCTAGTAGCCTCTTCCTAGCCTGGAGGGAGCATATGTGTAATCCTGGCTTTGTAGCAGTGACGCTTCTTGTGGGACATGGTGTGGAAGATGACATGGCTTTGTGCTGGGGTCCGTTTCATAGGCTGCGATGAGGGGCCAGATCCAGAGTTATTCCTCTGAGGAGGACGTTCAAACTGCACAAGTGGCTGGGGAAGAGGGAGCTTCGTTGTCAGATGCTGGCAGGGGTGATTCCCATGCATGGTCTCTGCTGCCGTTGATTTTCTTTCCCTCAGGAGACTTGAGCCAAAACCCTCTGGCTGAACTGACCCAAGTAAGGGTTTGTCCAGCACCTAGTACACCGAGGTCCATGACTCGGGCTCCGAGGCTCTACAGCTAGACAACTAAATAATCCGGGTCCTACCCCACATCTGTTTGTACCTTCAGTCGAATGAGTGGGGCCCTCCTGCGTCTCCTGCCACTTTCTGATGCCAGAAAACTTGCTTTGCTTTTCCTGTCGCTCCCTCTCTCACAGCCTTTCTCCCCCAGGAGCTCTGCTTGTCTCTGTGCCAGCAGCACGTCCATCTCCATCCCCACAGGGGGTCCATGAGGATAATAGGGAGCACAGCAGCACGTCTCCTTAGCAACACTGGCTGCCAGGAACGCGTTACTCCTGTCCTCTGCTCACTGTGCTGGCTTCCCAAAGAACATCGAATCAAGTTCAAGGTCCTGGTCCTCATCGTCCTAGCCTGGACCCAGGGTATCTAAAAGAACCTACAGCTCCAGGATGCAGCTCCACTCCTCTGGCACCGTGGGACTCTCAACAGTGAGGACAAAGCTGGTTTGTGCAGGAGACAGTCTCCTCAGGGATCACTCTGAGCCCATGGAATGACACCCCCCCCCCAGGCACCAAGGACCACCCCACCGTCCGCTCTGAGCACATTGCCTTGCCTTCTCTAATATACACATATTGCAGTGTGTGTGTATCTATGCAAAACAAAACGCCCCCCTGCACGCAGGGAGAGGCTGAGAGTGTGGCCATGTTGCTTAATGCGCTCCGGCAGGCGCTCAGCTACAGTGAGGAGCACCGTATAAGAAGCTCTGTAGTGCAGAATAGATTGGCTCTGTGGGGCTCTGCAGCCTGAAGTGATCACAGGCCATGGTGCATCAGTTATGTGCACAGAGGGACGGTGGTTTTTGTTCCCCCTGCACACAGCTGTGCTGGCGGGGGGGTGTGGTTTGGTCACACTGTAGGGTAAGGAGGGGCAGCCTTGTACTCCCCTAGAGCCTCAGACCCCAGTCGGGGCCCAGGACCCCATTGTGCTAGGTGCTCTACAGACACAAGTCAGTCCATGAGAGAGGCAGTTCTGGCTCATGTTGTACTGAAACATGGTAGCTAAGTGTGACCTCATCAGTCTGATCACTCCCCAAGGCTGCGTGGCCATGCTGCTTTCGTTCCCCCCGTGCTGGTGCAGGCGGAGGGGCTGCTGAAAGCACTCTAAAGTGTCCTCTCTCTGGGGGTGTGCTGTTGGAAAAGACGCAACCTGCTTGAGGGGGAGGGTGCAGCACTTGCACTTCCCTGAGCTCTGTGGTGACCTGTGTGAACATACAGCTCAGTGTGTGTGGGTGGAAGCAGCCAGGCACTCCAGACGTGCTCTCTCTTGCAAGGTAGAGCTCCCCACCATCCCCTTTGGAGGCTGAAGTCCTCTCTTCCTGGACAGCTCCACTCCGAGCAGTGCAGTGTAAGATCCCCTTTCTCTTTCAGTTGCAGGATTAGTTCTATGGTGCATCTGTTCTCTGCTCTTAAGGCATTTTTAAAAAAAACATAAGAATGGCCATACTAGGGTCAGACCAAAGGTCCATTTAGCCCAGAATCCTGTCTTCCAACGGTGGCCAATGCCAGGTGCTTCAGAGGGAATGAACAGAACAGGAAATCATCAAGTGATCCATCCGCTGTTGCCCATTCCCAGCCTCTGGCAAACAAAATCTTCTGAAATTTAAAAAAATCCTTCCAGTCCAGATGTGAATTAAGTTTTAAAAAAAATCCACTGAGTTGTGGTTCGTTTTTTTTAAGTTTCCCCAGACTTCTGAAAGCAATTCTTACCAGATGTAAATCACTTCTTCGCTGAGAACATAATGGAACATTTCAACCCAGAATGGAACGTTTTCACCAGAGAATTAAGGGCTTGGACAGGAAATGTCACTATCACTCATAGCATCACAAACATGTGGCCTGTGTGAGACTCTCAGTTGACAGTAGTTTTAAGCTGGTATCGAGTTAGGTGATTGGAGAGACTTGCTAGTTCATCTTCTACATCGGCCTAGGTTGGGCTAGATCCCGACAGTATTGCTCTCCCCTGTCCAGTCTAGTTCTAAACAGCTAAAGCAATGATCAGATTTTTAGGCGTGAAGCTGGCAAGCTGTGTCCCTGTTTCCATCCCAAACCTCTTTGGGGTTAGTGGGTTTTCTCTGAACCAAAGGAGTGTTTCAATGTTACTTGCTAACCATGGGCTGAATATTTAAAAGTAAAAACGTGTCATTGAAGTAATTTTGGTTATAAATACTGAATAAAGCTCCCTAGTTGCACGCAGACAAGGTTGCATTTGGGTCTTGTGTCAATCCAGAATAACTCTTTTGACTTCAGAGGGGATATTTTACATTTCCAGCTGTGTAAGTGAAGTCAGCATCTGGCCCACTCAGTGCATTCCAAATCAAATGACTAGCTACCTCAACCTTCCAGCAGTCAGAAGAGAAATCCAGGGCTTGTCTTCAGCTGTGCTGTGTGCACAATCCGTGTTTAGAACTGTGCTGCCAGGAAGCAGCTGTATTATTGATCAGATGTCAAATGGCTCATGTGAACCCTTGAGTTATACAGGCTACTGTTTGAATCACCAGCACGCACTGTCCTAGGCTTTGTTGGGAGCCTACATGTTTGTCACTTATCTACAGAAATTGGGTTTGTTTAGTTTGGAAAAGAGAAGACTGAGAGGGGACATGATAGCAGTTTTCAGGTATTTAAAAGGGTGTCATGAGGAGGGAGAAAACTTGTTCACCTTAGTCTCTAAGGATAGAACCAGAAGCAATGGGTTTAAACTGCAGCAAGGGAGGTCTAGGTTGGACATTAGGAAAAAGTTCCTAACTGTCAGGGTGGTTAAACACTGGAACAAATTGCCTAGGGAGGTTGTGGAATCTCCGTCTCTGGAGATATTTAAGAGTAGGTTAGATAAATGTCTATCAGGGATAGTCTAGACAGTATTTGGTCCTGCCATGCGGGCAGGGGACTGGACTCGATGACCTCTCGAGGTCCCTTCCAGTCCTAGAATCTATGAATCTATGAAATGGTAAGGACAAATTGTTAACAAAAGTCCTCTTAGCATTCACCTCATTTGCATTTCAATCTGCACTGCAGTGCTACATTGCTACAACCTTGAGAATGATGCTGTGTCTCTGAACTATAAATACACTTAGTGCTTCAACTGTTCTTTCCATCGGAGGAACTCAAAAGCACTTAAGACATTAACAATCTACCCTAGGAGCTAGGTCAGTACTGGTTCCTGTCACGCATGGAGGAACTGAGATGGAGAGAAGCAAAGCAACTTGGCTAAATTCCCCAAGAAACCACATCTGCTGACTCTCCCCGTGCCTTAACCACAAGGCTGTGCTTCTCAAACCACAGAGTGCCTTTCAAACGCCTCTCAGCTGGTTCTTGCCACACCTCTTCCTGGTGAACTAGAAATGTAATTCAGTTAACCTGCTTGATCATCAATAGGAAACACCCCAGGAATTATAATCCTCAATATCCATAACTGAATTAAAGTTGCTTAGGCCCTAAACCTGAAGTGTCAATAGATGTTTTGTGGGATTCCCCTCCTAGCAATTAGACTCTGTGCTATCAGCACCTTTTCGGCTCGTACATTTTTGAGCTGATCGTTTCTTGGGCAGCCTCAGCGCTGACTAACAGATTCTTCTCTCCTACAATTGAGGTGGCTAGAAATGAAGGATTTTTGGACTGGCTTGGTCAGGATGCCGGAATCTCTCTTGGAAGTGAATTGACTAGAGAGCAACAATTGCTTCCCAAACGGTGCATCAGTTACATTCATGTGCCGGAGCAGAGTTTAGATATGTGTTTCTTTCTCCCAGCAATTGCTGGGCGTAGGGCACAGGCTGATAGTCCATTGTCCATGCATGCTAAGAAATGACGTATAGCCTTGAAGGTATGAACTGATGCAGCACTGAGGAGTCAAAGAGGTGTAGCTCCAGCTTCAGAATGCTGTTTTGCACTCCACCTCTGTTCACTTCCAAACCTCGCTGCAACCTGAAGCTCTTCAGAGTGCACTGCTAGCAGATTGTACGGCAGGAGAGACCCTTAATGCTGGTGCTCGTAGCAGAAAGAATTTCCATGCTTACATGCAACAGTGAGGCAGCATGATCTGATGGTCAGAGCATGGGACTAAGAATCTTGGGATCTACCGGCTCTGCCCCTAACTCACTTGGGCATGTCACTTTAATCTCAGTTTCATCATCTGTAAAATGGGCATAGGCATACCTGTCTCCCAGGGAGTGGGGTGTTTGTAAAGCATGATATAGCTGGGTAGCTAATGTCCTCCAAATCTCTAATGCAGCACTACCCATTCTGTAGGGAGAAAGGTAGGGAAAGGAATTGATGGAAGGCTTTTTTGTGGTTAGCACATGGGAGCGGGAGGCAGGACTCCTGGATTCTATTCCCAGCTCTGCCACTGACTTGCTGAATGACCTTGCCTCAGTCACTTTCCCTCTCTGTGCCTCAGTTTCCCCATCTGTACAAAGGAGCAGAGAGGCATAGTTCATTTGTGTTTGCTAAGAGCTTGGATGCAGGGGAAAGGAAGGAGCTACACAACAGTTCAATATGAGGGGAGCAAATTGTTAATTTAAAGGGCTGTTTTGTGGCAGGTGAGGGATCCTGACTCAAAGGAAGCACACTATGGAACACCTTGGGTGAACATCTCCATGGTACGGGTGAGCAAACCCTCACACAGAGAGGTGACTTGGCTTGCCTGGAGTCACCCAGCAAGTCAGGAATAGATCCCAGATCCTCATGACACTTGGCCCAGTGTCCTCACTATTTGTCCATGCTGCTTGTCCTGGCGTGTCAAGTCACAGTTCCCTTGGCTACGTCTTCTGTGCATCCCGCGCTGAGGTAGGCACCACTGCTTTGCCATGGACCGTAAGAGACTGCAAAACAGAATGAGCTCAGTTGTTAGTATTTGTTTTCCAAAAGCCCCAAAATGTGCTGGGTGTTCCCCTCCCACCATAAAAACAAGGAAGGGGTGTGCAGTCTAAATTAAATATAATTCGCGCCCCCCTCCCCTTCACCCCACAGCTGTTGGAATAGGGGTGGGATTGTCTTCCCCTTCTAAATACCATAAAAGATGTATTCCACCAGTCTATTGCTAAAAACATAGGCCACAAATACTAGTAACAATAACTGGCCGTTATACAACACCTTCCTGCTGGGGATCTCAAAGCATGTTACTAAGGTGGATAGTTGTTGTTGTTGCTGTTTGACAGAGGAAACTGAAGCACAGAGATATTAAGGGACCTGCTCAAGGCTACAAAGGGAGTCCTAGGCAGAAATGAACGCTGGTCTTCAAATCCTCAGACTTCTGTTCTAACCACCAGCCAGTGCTGCGTCTGCAGCTGTTTAGGTCAGGTCTATAACGGTGTTGTTGTGGCTGCAGAAATGGTATAAATTGCTAATAGACCCTTTCCTCTGAGCTGGATTGACGTGAGCTGTAGCGTAACACAAAGAGCAATGTTGGCTTTAGCTGAATCATAGAAGATAGATATGAAATTGACCTAGTTGGTTGTGCAATCCATCTCCCCATCAGTGCCTATTTTTTTGCTAGTATTTTGCCCAGTCTAGTGTTAAATTTCCCAAGCCACTGGGCTGAAAGAAACCATAGAATCCCCCACGGTCCATCCCGCTGTTTGCTAAGTGGATCTGACATGTTCATAGAGTAAAACAAGCCTCAGAGACCGAAGGCAAGGTGTACTGCAATGCTGTTCTGCTCTGAAAAGCGCTCTCTCTAGCAGCAGTACCATGGGACGCCGAGTTCATTGCCTCCTGCTGGCTCCGGTCAGATTAGCTTTAGTTCCTTGTGGATACGGGTTTGTGTTGCTGGAGATGCCCCCTGAGATCGGCAAGTCAAGCGCAGTGCTTCCCTGCCTCCTGGGGGTAGAATCATAGAATCTCAGGGTTGGAAGGGACCTCAGGAGGTATCTAGTCCAACCCCCTGCTCAAAGCAGGACCAATTCCCAACTAAATCATCCCAGCCAGGGCTTTGTCAAGCCGGGCCTTAAAAACCTCTAAGGAAGGAGATTCCACCACCTCACTAGGTAACCCATTCCAGTGCTTCACCACCCTCCTAGTGAAATAGTGTTTCCTAATACTTTAAGGCTACTCCATTAATGTGCAGAAATTGCACTGGGACCCTTGAATGCAAAGTATTGTGGCTTTGTGCATTGGCCAGTTCAAGTTAGGCAGATTCCTACTGGCCTCCTCGACTCAACAGATGGAGCTGGGAACCCTCTGCTGGCTTTATTTTTTAATATGCAGCTACAGTGCCAAAGGGCGCTTTACGCAGCAGGCCTGTGTCCTGAAGAACATATAAACCAGGGGTTCTCAAACGGGGGGTCGGGACCCCTTAGGGGGTTGTGAGGTTATTACATGGGGGGCCATGAGCTGTCAGCCTCCACCCCAAACCCCACGTTGCCTCCAGCATTTATAATGGTGTTAAATTAAAAACACTTTTTTATATATTTATAAGGGGGGTTGCACTCAGAGGCTTGCTATGTGAAAGGGGTCACCAGTACAAACGTTTGAGAACCACTGCTTTAAACTACGCTGACTATGATTCACTGGAGGAGACTGGAGGTTACACCAGGGAGGGAGGGAGGGATGAAGGTAATCACAGAATAAACCTATGGGCTTTGTTGTTGGCTCCTAGCTTTAGAAAAACGTTTCAGTTGGTTTTTGATTGCTGGAAAGGAAGCACTGGATTGTTTCAGGGCCTATGGGAAAAGGAGGAAGGGGAGGTAGTGCAGAGTATGGGGTCAGAGCATGCTCTGGGGAGGGGTAAGGAAACAACAGGGGCATGGCAGGGAGGTGTATTGGTGGCCCACAAGGTCAGATTGGTGGGGGACCGATGCAGGCAAGGGCAGAACTGGGCAAGGACTTTGAAATTGGTGCAGAAGGGGCTGTGGAGGGGGTGCGGGTGATATGATCAGAACAGCGGATGAGAAAGCTGGACGCAGCAGAATTTCCAACGGGAGCGAGGTGGCTGGTGGAAAGGCCAGAGAGAAGGGGGCTGTAGTTGCCCAGGCGGGAGACTGACGAGGGGTTTGGCAGTAGGGAATGGACTGAGAAGCAAGAGCATCTTAGCCAGCCAAAATGAGGAGCCCTGCACTGCGCCTTGAGGAGCAGTGAAGAGCCACAGGGGGAGAGACCTGCAGCAGAAGCCTTTCCACTAAACCTGGCTTACAGTCAGGTCTCCAGTTCAAATCCCAGCCCTTGCCCTGCTGCATAGAGAGAAGCAGCCAGGCAGCCCCACGCCCAGCTTCAACAAAGGGGCAGGTGGCTAGTAACAGAGCAGGGCGCTGCCTTCCCTCCTACCGCTGGCCGAGAGGGCTTTCTCTGCCAGCGTTTCCCAGGCTCCACTGTTCGGCGTTATTGGTTTCCTCGCGCGAGCTGTCTCTTTGCCAGCCTCCTAGAGTGCACCACTTTGACGTTCCCTGTAATTTGCAGTAAGCACCAGGCACTTAGTGTCCCTTGTTGGTTTCAGCAGGTGGCAGGAGATGAACAGACTCATGTTAATAAGCCTGGAGCGACTCTCAGCAGCAGCCCATTAATCTCTCAATTAGAGGGCGCATGTAGCTTTGTGCATAAATTTGTGGCCACGTATATTTAAACGTCACTAATGCAGGCTAAATGGAGTACGTAAATCCTATTATCTCTCGCCTCCACATCAGAGTGTCAATTGATGGGGGAGATTCCTAGATGATTTTATGTGGGCGCAGCCATGAAGTTTCTGCAGAAAGAGGAATCATAGAATATCAGGGTTGGAAGGGACCTCAGGAGGTATCTAGTCCAAGCCCCTGCTCAAAGCAGGACCAAACCCCAACTAAATCATCCCAGCCAGGGCTTTGTCAAGCCAGGCCTTAAAAACCTCTAAGGAAGGAGATTCCACTACCTCCCTAGGTAACCCATTCCAGTGCTTCACCACCCTCCTAGTGAAAAAGGTTTTCCTAATATCCAACCTAAACCTCCCACACTGCAACTTGAGACCATTGCTCCTTGTTCTGTCATCTGGTACCACTGAAAACAGTCTAGATCCATCCTCTTTGGAACCCCCTTTCAGGTAGTTGAAGGCTGCTATCAAATCCCCTCTCATTCTTCTCTTCTGCAGACTAAACAATCCCAGTTCCCTCAGCCTCTCCTCATAGTGCTCCAGCCCCCTAATCATTTTTGTTGCCCTCCGCTGGACTCTCCAATTTTTCCACATCCTTCTTGTAGCGTGGGGCCCAAAACTGGACACAGTACTCCAGATGAGGCCTCACCAATGTCGAATAGAAGAGAATGATCACGTCCCTCGATCTGCTGGCAACAGATTTATGAGAGCAAATGTTTGGGCAAAAAGGCAACAGGTGGGGGTTCCTGTAATGTCTCCCCACCCCAAACCCAGGCTAGGTAAAGAAAAGACCTGGGTGGTGATCTGTAAGCACAGTCTCCTACACCCGGGCTCAACAGCTGGAAGGGGAGATCAGTGGAAGGTGCTATCATGGCTAAGCCGAGAAGCTAATAGCTTGGCCCTAAAGGATTGTCCCTGAGTTGTGGGTACGAGGCAATTCTAATGTTCATGAGGTGCTCTGAGATCACCAGATGGAAGGGATGTTAAACTTCCTGCCTCAGGGTTTAAGCTGATCTCTCCCTTTTCGAGACCAGGATGGATTCTCCTACATCTGCTACTGGATTCTTACACCCTCCTTTGCAGTATGTGGTGTTGGCCACTGTCAAGAGACAGGAGCCTGGGCTAGATGGACTTTGGTTCTGATCCAGTCTTGCAACTCCTTGTTCCCAAGCCCAACAGTATTGCAAAATGCTTCTCTCTATTGCTGGCTAGCAGTGCTGCGCCACGGGGGTGGACATGGGTCGCAGGGTCGACAGGTGTCCCGCTCACTCATTTGCCATAGTTTTCTTGGTTAAAATCTGTTAAATGGAAGCAGTGACCTTAACTTCCCCAAAGCAGAGACCTGCTAGCCAACGTGGCCGCCTTGCAGAAGAAATCATGCTAATGCTCATCACTTATTAGACTGTGACTCTCTGGGGCCTTGATGGCAACGGCCCATTTGGGTTTCCTGCCTGTACTCAGCTGGCAAGCAGGGTGTATGAACTGGATTTCACTGTTCCGGCTCGAGGGGACAATTCTTGGAGGACTGTTGCTCAAAAGGGCAGACAGGTGGCTGAAGTCCCATGAGAGAGACTGACGGCCTTTTGGTGACCTCTGGAAAGACTCAGGTCATTGATGGGACGTACAACTTTTGTGATGGGGCAGGGCATGAAGGGGTATTGATGCAACCTGCAGAGCAGCTGTAGCGGGCTCTGTCTCACATCTACCTGAAATGCCCCAGCTGAAGGAGGGGATAGGAACAGAAAAGGGAGAAAGCAGGCTGCAGTGGCCTGCCCTGGTAGGGCAGGAGCTCTCTGCTGTGCCTGGAAGGAAGCAGATCCCAGGGGCCTGAGAACTAGAGCCAGCCTGGAAGAGAAAAAAGGCAGGTTGAGGTTACAGACTGTCCCTCTATTTGGTGAGTGGGCAGCCTGGCTAGGTCTCCCCTGGAGCTGGGGTGGTGGTGGATGGCCCCAACTCCAGCCTGTTGGGAGTCCTGGGGTGGGGGAGTTTCACCCCAAAGCAAATGGCTCTCCAGTATCACAGCCTTAACTCCCGGGAATGTGAGGTTCAGGTCAGCAATGCTCCTACCGAGCATCTTGCTTGGCAAGAGAAACTCTAAAATGGATAAAAACAAGGGGGAGGGGGTGGTGGAATTGACACATTAGCAAGTAGCCAGATAACTCCTGGAAAGTGACTGTTTTCCAGAGCTTTACAGGGTCAGGTGCCAGATGGATGGTTGGGAGACTTTTCCCCCAGCGAGGCTGGGCAGGGAGCGCTGACTTGTTCTGCCTCCTCGATTGCTGAGCTCAAGAATGGACACACTGGGTCAGACCAAAGGTCCATGTAGCCCAGTATCCCATCTTCCGACAGCGGCCAGTGCCCCACAAGGAACGAACAGAACAGGGAATCATCAAGTGATCCATCCCGTCGCTCATTCCCAGCTTCTGGCAAACAGAGACTAGGGCCACCATCCCTGCCCATCCTGACTAATAGCCATTGATGGACCTATCCTCCATGAATGTATCTAGTTCTTTTTTGAACCCTGTTATAGCCTTGGGCTTCACAACATCCTCTGGCAAGGAGTTCCGCAGGTTGATTGTGCGTTGTGTGAAGAAATATTTCTTTTTGTTTGTTTTAAACCTAATGCCTATTAATTTCATTTGGTGACCCCGAGTTCTTGTGTTATGAGAAAGTAAATATGGAAGTGTTATTTACTCTTTCTCCACACCAGTCATGATTTTATAGACCTCTATCATATCCCCCCTTAGTTGTCTCTTTTCCAAGCTGAAAAGTCCCAATCTTATTAATATCTCCTCATATGGAAGCCGTTCCATACCCCTCATCATTTTTGTTGCCTTTTCTGAACCTTTTTCAATTCCAATATATCTTTTTTGAGATGGGGCGACCACATCTACACGCAGTATCAAATAGGGCGTACGATGGATCTATATAGAGTCAATATGATATTTTCTGTCTGATTATCTATCCCTTTCTTAATGATTCCCAACACTCTGTTGGCTTTTTTGACTGCTGCTGCATATTGAGTGGATGTTTTTAGAGAACTATTGACAATGACGCCAAGATCTCTCTCTGGAGTGGTAACAGCTAATTTAGACCCCATCATTTTATATGTATAGTTGGGATTATGTTTTCCAATGTGCATTACTTTGCATTTATCAACATTCAATTTCATCTGCCATTTTGTTGCCCAGTCACCCAGTTTTGTGAGATCCTTTTGTAGCTCGGCAGTCTGCTTGGGACTTAACTAACTTGAGTAGTTTTATATCATCTGCAAATTTTGCCACCTCACTGTTTACCCCTTTTTCCAGACCATTCATGAATATGTTAAATAGGACTGGGCCCAGAACAGACCCCTGGGGGACACCACTATTTACCTCTCTCTATTCTGAAAACTAACCACTTATTCCTACCCTTTGTTTCCTATCTTTTAACCAGTTACCAATCCACAAGAGGACCTTCCCTCTTATCCCGTGACTGCTTACTTTGCTTAAGAGCCTTTGGTGAGGGATCTTGTCAAAAGTTTTCTGAAAATCTAAGTACACTGTATCCATTGAATCCCCCTTGTCCACATGCTTGTTGACCCCCTCAAAGAATTCTAGTAGATTGGTGAGGCACAATTTCCCTTTACAAAAACCATGTTGACTCTTCCCCAATATACTATGTTCATCTATGTGTCTGACAATTTTGTTCTTTACTATAGTTTCAACCGGTTTGCCCACTACTGAAGTCAGGTTTACCAGCCTGTAATTGCCGGGGTCATCTCTGTAGCCCTTTTAAAAAATTGGCGTCACATTAGCTGTCCTCCAGTCATTTGGTACAGAAGCTGATTTAAATGATAGGTTACAGACTACAGTTAGTAGTCCTGCAATTTCACATCTGAGTTCCTTCAGAACTCTTGGGTAAATATCACCTGGTCCAAGTGACTTATTACTGTTTAAGACTAACAGATTTATTTGGGCATAAGCTTTCGTGGGTAAAAACCTCACTTCTTCAGATGCAGGTTTTTACCCATGAAAGCTTATGCCCAAATAAATCTGTTAGTCTTTAAGGTGCCACCAGATTCCTTGTTGTTTTTGTAGATACAGACTAACACGGCTACCCCCTGCTACTTATCACTGTTTAGTTTATCCATTTGTTCCAAAACTTCCTCTAATGACACCTCAATCTGGGACAGTGCCTCAGATTTGTCATCTAAAAAAAGCAAACTCCATGAGCAAACAGACACTGCTTCCAGATTCAAACGTTAGTCAGGCATCAAGCCAGGTAGCCCGGTCGGCCAGTCATGCACAGCTACGGATATAGTGAATGACTCACTCATTGGAGGGGTCTGTGCTGCTGAGGGGATAGATCAGGAGGTGGGGGGGAATGTTAGATCACTATATGGGTAAAGAGGCACAATCCTCTAGCACAGTGGTTCTCAACCTGTGGGCTGCTTGCAGCCCAATCAGCACACAGCTACAGCCCATGTGACATGCTCAGAGCCATACAGGTAGTATATACGTTGTGTGGATGTAGCCACATAACACAGAGAGCTGCATACGTGGCCCACAATGGTAAATAGGGTGAGAACTGCTGCCCTAGAAGCTCATGATCCAGCCGATGGTAGTTGCCCTTACCAACATGGAAAGAGGACAGCCAAGGAAAGCCACATTGATATGCTCCAGTTTCCCCAGCTGTCACATGAGAACAGTGCTATGGCTGTAACTCACAAGACAAGTTAAAAGACTAAAGTAAATAGCGTTTGTAAAGCACGGCGAGATCCAGCGATGTAAGGTGCCAAGGCAGCCCAAACCATTAGTATTTGCCCCTCCTCCCCCGGGGGGTATTTTCAGCCAGGCTCTATAGGGCATCAAAAAAGGACCACTTATTGTCCAGGAATTAAGTGGTGTTTTTTCTAAGGTGGATTGCAGGCTTCTAGTGGCGAATACAGAACAGGGCCAGGTACATTTCTGCAGGGGTTTCATTAAAATCTCTTGGTGGAATCCAGAGAGGGGGGATAGCTCAGACTATAGGGGAAAAAAAGTCCCAGTGACAAGAACTACACCCCAGTTGTTATCTACTAGCTAACTCCAGTGCAAGAGCAGTTCACGTTAATACATGGATGCTCTGGTTACTCATGCTGTATGCTAGAATGACCACACTGGCTCTCTAGCAAAAGAGGCTTTAGGAGGCCAATGCAAATGCCGAAATAGAAAAGTTTTATTACCATCTCTTCTACAGTAATAATGTGCTCCATGTGGACTTCAAGAAAGTGGCATATAGTTTAATTCATATCAGAGGGAGACTGCCTAGTGGAAAGCTGCAAGATCGGTTCCAAGCGTAAGGGAATCGGTCACCTAAATTTTGCTTGAAATGAACTAGCTCTCCCCTGTGTGACAGAAATTGGAGAGGATTAAAACGACTGAATCTTATACATAATGGAAACCCTGTCGGATCGATTGGACTGTATTTCTGAACCAGGTTATCATTCCAGGTTAGATCATTTTAAATACATTCATTTAAAGGCTGGACTAAAGGTTTAATGCATTTTGTCTTTCCTTGCACTCATTCAGGAGAATGAACCGACACTGGATGTTGCTCTGTAGATTATTCTGAGATTAGATTTATGCCTTTTATCATGAATAACGTTGAACTGCATGCACTGGTTTTGTGTATCACTGTGGCAGACATCCCTGAACTGCTTGCTCAAGATTAGTCATAGTAAATAGCATATCACTTTCTAAACCCAATGTGCAGCCTTCTTCACGGCCTGGCAAGAGCCAGGGGATGACATGGCCATGTCTAGGCCCCAACGTACTGAAAGTGGCTAAGCATTGCTCAGGCTAGTGCCCTCAGAATCTCAGCTAATTTACAAGATCAGTAAGTTCACGTTATCCTCAATTCTAGACCCTGAGAAGTGACTTGGAGGTTTTGGACCATACTAATCCACAGCACCGAGGAGAATTAGAAAAACAAGTCCGGCATTTAATGAGTTTGGCTGAACTGGATAAGAAAGAGAGGATCTCTGTCCAACTCCCCCCCTATAATTCTCCAGGACAATAGTGAGCGACAACGCTTTCAACCAATGACACACAAGTTAGAAGCTATTACATCATCTGAACATACTCATTGGCTGACCATGTCCCAAAAGTGAGACAACTGTTGGCAGCTTCTGCCTTATGGAAGCTAACCCTTTCAGGGGAGTCAGGTCGAGCACGGGGTGTTAATATCAGTACAGCTTTGCTTTGGACAGCAAACTTTCCCTTTGCTGTGGATTAACAAGTCCCAAAGAAATTGCTCTTCAGACTGTTCTCCACGGCAATCCAGTTTGGTCTCATGATCATGACTGCAACTTACAGGCACAGCCCCCAAACATCCTCTGAGCATCATGGAGCAGGGTATGCTTTGCTGTTTGGTTTTGAATGGCTACAGCATGCTGCTGTTTGAATGTTTGGTCCCTTAGACTAAGACTTGAAATAGGAGCTTGCCTGGTTTCTCTAGCAATGATTTACGGATGTGAGGAAACTCTCTTTTACCCTGACCCACCTGTTTGAGATGCAAAGGGCTAGTTCCCTCCTACCATTTCAATGGTTGGCGAAATTGGCTATTGTAGACTTCGCTCGCAGCTGGAAACATGGCAGTCCCCTTTCCAAGGACACACAAAACCAAGATCCTGCTGAGTTTTCACAGTGCTTTCTCCAAGCGTTGAAACACCAGTGTACTGATCAAATTCCACCTCCTGCAATTACTTTCTGCCTCCCTGAATCCCCTCCTCTGATTTAAACAGACACAGCATTCTTCGCTTGT
Organism: Malaclemys terrapin pileata; assembly: GCF_027887155.1. Classification (NCBI taxonomy): domain Eukaryota; kingdom Metazoa; phylum Chordata; order Testudines; family Emydidae; genus Malaclemys; species Malaclemys terrapin. Next base: position 3,350,210 of record NC_071506.1, on the reverse strand, counting down.
GTCCTAACGGGTTGTTGCACTGTTGAATGGCTGGTGTGTTTCACCCCAGAGGTGGCTGCATGTCATCAACAGATGAGATAATCTCTCGTACGTAGCTGGTAAAACACTGTTAGATCCTTCTAACTGTGAGGGTGCTGTACAAATGCAAGATCATTTCCAAAAATAAACACTGATTGAACCATCAGTAGCCACCACTGCACTCGGCTAGAGTGAGAGGCTTATAGTAGTCCATGATGGGAAGGGAATTAAAAAGATTTAATCGCTGTAGCAGAGTCTAGTACAATTGATGTGCACAGCCACAAAACAGAGTGCCTGCTCCATGCATCTGAAATAGACATGATGAAAAGACAGACCAGAGGGGACAGGGAAGATTGCTAGGCAAGAGAGTGAGCTTAATCTCTTAAGAGCAGGCGTGAGGACAGGGACAGAGGGGGCTGCAGAGATGATGAGTGACTGGAGGTGCCCAAGGATGTCAGATGTGAGGAGAGTCAATAATGGGGACTGTTCTAGGCTTAGGGGGCAGCATAAAAGCACGTGGAGAAGTAAGCAGGAGGAGATGAAGGAGGGAGAGGTGGGCAAGGCCAAGGGTGGGAGAAGGAGATGGGAGCGGACATACAGGGAGGAAGACACACGTAGGATACACCTGCACCGGAGCTGGGAGCATGCATCCCAGCTCGGGTAGATAGACAGGACTAGTAGCATACCCTCAAAGGTGACTTTCCCCCCTCTGAAGGGTTAAGAGCTCTGGAGACCTCCTGGGGCTGAGGGCACACAGAAGGCCCACTGCTAGGGGAGTTAGGGAAGAGGGAGCCAGACTGTAACCCACCGACTTCAAACGCTAATCTCTTCTCACTTTATTCATCCCACACATGGTAACACTTGGACTACTGTGTCCAGCTCTGGGCACCACCCTTCAGGAAAGATGGGGATAACGTGGAGAGCAACAAAAATGATCTAAGGTTTAGAAAGGCTGAAGTATAAAGAAAGGTTAAAAAAACTGGGCCTGTTTAGTCTTGAGAAAAGCAGACTGACGGGGGACCTGGTACCAGTCTCCAGATATATTAAGGGTGGTTATAAAAAGGATGGGGATCAAGTGTTCTCCATGTCCACTGAAGGCAGGACAAGAAGCAATGGGACTAATCTGCAGCAAGGCAGATTTAGGTTAGATATTGGGAAAATCTTTCTAACCCTAAGGGGAGTGAAGCTCTAGAACAGGCTTCCAAGGGAGGTTGTTAGAATCCCCGTCATTGGAAGATTTTAAACACAGGTTGGATAAACACCCGTCAGGGATGGTCGAGGTTTACTTGGTCCTGCCACAGCGCAGGGGGCTGGACTTGATTTCCCAAGGTCCCTTCCAACCCGACATTTCTAGGATTCTAATGGCCAAAGCTCTGTTATTGAAACCAGGGCTTTGCGCTCACACGGTGTTGGTGCTAGCGGCTCCTGCAGTGAGGTCATCACTGTCAGTGCGACATTGTGCTGGTTTTCCATGTCACTAGCACAGGGGGAGGTGGTAGAAAGAGACAGGGGCTCCAAGACATAGTCTTGATTCAAACAAGTGTGTCCAGCAGCAGAGCGACCTCTGCCAAAGGGCAGCTAGTTAAATAGCTGTTCCAGTGAGAAAGTCCCCAGGTCATATGACACTATCTTGTAGAGCGCCTTTCATCTGAAGAGAGATTGGAGTATGGAGACTGTGTGAAGGGCCAGCGAGGCGGCCAGCTTTACACAGGGAGGGAAGGGGGAGTAACGCGAGATAGAATGGCCGGGTAGGGTTTGTACAAAGCATATTTTTTAAATGGATCTTGAACGCTCAAGGATCTAGTGGAGTTGTTTGAGGATGGGGTTGATAAACAGAGGATATATACAGATGTGAGTGGATTTTGGAGAGGGGCTGCATTCACTGGCTAAAGTAACAGGAGAATTTAAGCAGGGGGCAGCCCAGATAATACTGACATGGATATTGTGCTGAAGGAATGAGTTACTAGCTTTCAAAGTCCCTTAGCTGGGCAGTCTCACACAAAATTAACCCCCCATGGGGCACGATTATTCCCTCAAAGTGGCCAGAACAAAGAAGTTTATGTAAGCAAATATGCAACCATAGAGGATGGGGGAAGGAGAGCAGAGTTCAGAGTCTGATGCCAAAGTTCTGGACAGCAAAAACAAACCACAAGTGTGTGTCAAGAGGGGAAATGGAGTTGGATGGGAGGGAGGTCCTCTGGCCCAAGAGAAACAGGTGGGGCTTGAAGACTTTAAGCTGATGGGAGTTAAAATGAGGCCAGAAGTTTAATTGGTCAAGAGGGATCTTGAAGGTGTCAAGTTATGTGCAGTAGAATATAATCAGCCTGAGTTAAAGCTAGAAGGGAGTGATAAGATGACTATGCAGGTTGACAGGGCAGAAGGCCATGAAAGTAATCTTGTGGGATTTTACAGACAAGGGAAGAAAGAAGCCACTACCACACATAAGTTAGACAGGTAGCAACAAACCCACCCAGAAAGGAACTGGCTAGCCACACAGCTTGAGCGTGGAATGGTATGCAGAAGCCGAGAGCATATGGTAGATGGAAGAGATAGATTACGCCCCTCTCAGCTAATGCAGGATCGTTCCCTATTGGATGTTCAGTAGCACTTAGTAAAAGTTCTAGTTTGAGTTCCAAGCAAAGGGGCTTTCACACCAAAAGTCTGATATTCAAGGCAATAGGAGACCAGCGAATGGAGAAGAAGCCAAGAGGGATCAGCAAAAGCTGTCCCCACAGCGGTTGGAGCAAGTGGATAGATGGACCAGGGAGATGAAGTACTGGGGGTGTGCCAAGCCGGAGGAGGACAAGAGGTCTAGCGGAGAAGTGGGTCTCAGTGGAGAGAACAGGAATTAAGCCTTGGCTGTGACTAACACTACTTACTTCGGCCCGGTAACGAGGCTTTCCAAGGAGAAAGTATTCTTCAAAGGGAGAAGAAGTGAGAGTGTAGGGAAGGGGAAGGGAGACTCAGCCCCTACACCAAGCTGAAAAACTCCACATGAACAACGTAAGAACATAAGAACGGCCGTACTGGGTCAGACCAAAGGTCCATCCAGCCCGTATCCTGTCTACCGACAGTGATCAATGCCAGGTGTCCCAGAGGGAGTGAACCTAACAGGTAATGATCAAGTGATCTCTCTCCTGCCGTCCATCTCCACCCTCTGACAAACAGAGGCTAGGGACACCATTCCTTAGCCGTCCTGGCTTACCACATGCCCATGGCTGGTAAGTATACCAGGGAGCATGAATCATCTTCCGCAGGATCTAACCTCTCATTTAAAAAAAGAAAACGTTTCTAGTTGTGAAGAAGCTTTCTGCGTACCAGGGGAGTGTAAACAGTCAGTCTACATACCACTCCAATGCCTCTGCTGTTACTCAGATCTTCCACGCACCTGCAGCTGAGTGAAAACCGACAGGGGTGTTGTCAGTCTCACCACTACTATAAGTTTCAGAGTAACAGCCGTGTTAGTCTGTATCCGCAAAAAGAAGAACAGGAGAACTTGTGGCACCTTAGAGTAGTCTCTAAGGTGCCACAAGTACTCCTGTACCACTACTATACTCTGCAAGCAGCTGTGAAATGGATAAGAACTGAGCCAATTTTATTTTGTTACATCTTAGGAAAGCTCCCTGCAACAGCAGAGATGGAGGAAATATTCAGTTCACAGGAGGACTCCAAAGTGAAGGCTGGGGGAAGGACAGAGTAGCACAAGACACCCCACTTGCAGCAGCCATACAGCCGAGCAGGAGTAGAGTAGAGCTGTCCCTAAATATAGGTCTCCCCACCTTTCACATCTGTCTGGCTAGTGGGTTTAGTGCTCTGGCTACGACGTGACTGGTAACATTTCAGAGCCCTACGCACCCGTGAGAGAGAATGATGGGATACATTAGAAGAGAAGTGGAGCGAGGGGTTTTCAGATGAGGTAATCCATGCAGAGAAAGACGAGCAGACTGCTCAGAAGCTAGGAATGGATCGGTGTTTTTAGAAGGGGCCTTCTAATTGTTGGGCTGCTGCATTTGTACTGTGGCTAGTACACTTTGCTAAGAATTCTGCAGGGCGACACTAAAGTCATGGAAGGGGCATGGAACAACCTACATGGGCACAGTAAGACAGGAGAGCAACGGCACTATCTGGGATACGCCAGGGATAAAGAGGCATAGAGCCTGGCAGCTTTAACGTCAGCTTTACTGAACGGAGAAGGGGAGAAGAGAACTTCCATTTGAATTCATGCACTACACAGATGCGGTTAATAAAAGTGTAGAAACGTGTTGTTGCTGCGTCCGCTGACCCGTTCAACTTTGAAGGGGCATTAAAAATGCTCAGCCTGATCAGTTTGTTTTCTCCTTGGTTGTGCATTCCTGGCGAGCTACAAATTAAAATAATCTAAGGTATTGTGCCTGCATAAGTTCGTGGTCCAGACGGCGTCGGCCCTGCTTGCAGTCAGCAGCATCTGCTGCAGCTCGGCGCTCACCCTGGAAAACTTCTCTTCATCCACAGAACCATTCAAGAGGTTAGAGGAGGTGGGGGGCCAGGGCAGGTTCTCACTGTAGCAGTCCACAGGGTAGGGGTAAATGACGAGCTGCAAGTACAATAGGCCCATGGTCCTCTGCAGCAAGTTCTTCAGCCCCCGCGTAGAGAGGGGGTTGCCAAACACCCCCAGGTAGCGAAGTTGAGAGCAGCGGCACAGGGCGGGGAGAAGCGATTCCAGATGGATATCCATCAGGCGGCACTCCATGATGTCCAGGTGGAGAAGGGATGAGGAGGCCTCTTCTAGGAGATGCTGGAAGGGCTGGAGAAGCGAGTCAGACAAGTTGTTGCCGCTGAGGTCCAGCTTCTTCAGGGTGGGGGTGTGAAGGCTTTGCGAAAGGTAGGCGAGGTCATTGGGGAGCAGGTAGCAGAAGGCCAGCTCCAGGCTTTCCAAGGGACCCTGCAAATCGCTGGTGGGAAGAAAGATTGTAAGCGTAAGTTCCATTTTAGATAACTACTGTAGCTCGCAGAGGACAGAAATCAAAATGGTTGGAAAAGGCCACACCACCAAGTAGCTCAGGGCCAAATCAAGACCAACATTAAAGCTGCAGATTCGTACGGTGACGAACATCCCTAATGCTAGTTATAAAGTCTGGATGCTTGGAGAATTGCACGATGGGACCTGCAGTGCACTGGCCAAACTTTCACGTTAAAGGAGGCTGCAGAATACAGGTCCCAACATGCAAAGAAACTTCTCTGATCAAGATGGAGCATTGCATGATGGGACCTGTAGTCTCCATGGGTCACAAAAGAAGAGCTGCAACCTGGTCTATTACACAGAGTCACTCACACTCCTGTCAATTGGCCAGTGCAGCCCTCAGCTGGGCCCCCTCGGCCCTACAAACAGCTTACCCCAGCAGTTGCCTTAGCTTTCCGGAAAGCCTGGAGGAGCCCAAATTCAGCTCCTTGAGACAGGACAATCTACTGAGCTGAGTGGCGAAGTAGTGGAGGCTTCCTTCCATCCCCGCTGAGAGCCGTCTCACATCAATGTTGCTGTAGGGCAGCTTCAGGCTGACCAGGTTGGTGAATTTTGCCATGTGCGGGAGAATCACCCTCAGGCCAGACAGCCCCAGGTTATTGAATCTCAGATCCACCTGCCGAACACCGGTGGGATCCAGGAACTCCAGGAGCCCCACGGTACTTGCAATGGGCAGCTCCTCAGCCCGGAAGTCCCGGCACTTCAGCCGCAGCATGCTGTTGGCGTTGTTCTGCAAGGCATCTTTAAGGACTCCATAAGAGGTGCTGTTCACAAAGAGATCCACGTGGACTTCCACAGAAACAGGCTGTGGCGGCGGCAGAGCCACCGCGCTGCTGTAGGGGCCCTTCCTCCGCTTCGAGGTGCGCTTGGTGCACTTGCTCTGGTGTTTGGAAACGTCAATGCACGCTTTCGCCAGGGTCACAGTCCTGGACCAGAGGCTCATGCTTTCTGGGCCCTGGTCTATTCCATCATCCTGAAGCCCCGTCATGTCCAGAACCTGCAGGCGCTGCCTCCTGCTGGGGAAGACAAGAAAAAAGGAGCAAAATAATGAGAGACTGAAAAGACCTACTTCATTCACCCAGCTACTGCAGGATCGTTCCCCACACAGGGCCGTATGGTCACTCTCGCAGTGGCTTGGGAACCAGAACCCAGTGGGGGGAGGAAGAGGTGTTAGTATCAATTACTGGCTTGAACAGACTCGCTCTCACTCCAGGACTGGGGCCTCATCTCCCTTCTCATGGCAGCTGTAAAGACTGAACCACTTGTGTTGCTCAGATGATGTGACACGCAGCCTAAGGATTAGCTCTTTGGTTTAACAGTTCTAGTCGCACGGCCTGTGGCTCTGCCTAGCTTTAGTCTTTTGTTCATACTAGAACAGAGGAACCAAGTGATCTTACTGCAACCCTTAGCCTTCCCCACCCCATCTCCCACCACTGTCTCTAAAATAAGAGTGACACTATTCAGTGCCAATAAGATTTAGAGCATCTCAGGCGTAGATCTCAAAGCTTTCTGAAGCTAAGTATCACTGTCCCTGTTCCACAGAGGGGGAAAGCCCATGGTCACAAAGCAGGGACTAGAATCCAGGTCTCCTAATTTCTGCTCAAACCCCTATCCCGTGAACCTCACTGCCTTCCCTGGCAGGGATTTTGTTTTACAGAAAAAATAAAATGCATCTTGTGCTTTTGGGCACTGCATAATGATTAAGATAGGCTGAGATTTAAGACCGTTCTCTCCATTTCCAAAGGGAAGAGAGCAATGCTCATGGATGGATAAAACCAGTGGCCAACCAGCAGGAATTACTCCCACCTCCCAAAGCTGCTTATGGCCTGTCACTTGACAAATGGAAGTTGTTTAATGCTGCAGACAGGCTGGTAGTGCCACACTGCAGAGAAACCACATGCATAACAGCCGAAGAGCCTGCCTCCAAAGTGCAGTCTGCAGCACAATCACATGCAAGGAGCCAGAGGAGGCATTTACCAAGCAGCTGCTACCTGAGAGTCATCCCATTCTGCTGCAATTTGAGGAAACTGAAATTGGATGCCCGGTTTAACATGGTAAGATACCTGGAACATTTGGTCCACCCAGATTGAAGTCAGCACCCAGCACCTCCGATCAGCGGTTCTTCCTCCAGAGGGACACAGCGCAATTTCAATTTGAACTACAAGCCCAAATATGGAAACCACCATATTTTCTTGTCACACAACCAAGAACAAAAGCAAAGCTTGTCCCAGCCCTACTGGATCATCACTGCAGGATGTACAAAGGGCCAGAGGCCCCAGGTCAATAACATTTAACCTATTAGTGCAGTGTTTCTCTAACTGGGGGTCCCGACGCAAAAGGGGGTCACAAGGCTATTATCGGGGTGTCACGAGATCACAAAAAATATTGTGGTAACCTTTAGATCCTTTGCTAGGGTTACCATATTTCAAGTTCCCAAATACAGGAGACTGCCGGGGGAGGGGTACAACAGCCTTGGCTCTCCAGCCGCCCAGCTCTGAAGGCAGCACAGAAGTAAGGGTGGCAATACCAAATCACGGACATTTGTTCATATTTCAAAAATGAAAACTGAACGTGGAGGATGATTTAAGGGTTTGCCTTAGTTCCCTGGAGCTGCGATTGAAAAAAAAATTGTGCGCTTCAAAACAGCAGCACCCCTTGCATGAAGTGTCCAGATACTTGTTTGTATATAGTTGCGTATAAAGCCACAATCCTTGGACAATGTTATCATTATTGCCACAATCACTGAAAGAGGCTTCCAGCTCCCCAAGCTGTATCCTGTTGTCTATTTTTTTTTACCCAGAAAATGTGTATCTTAAATATCCACGTATTTATTCCTGAAAACTGTTGCTTTACACTTTTTGAGAGGCTTCAGTGCCTTTGGCTGCAGGGATAACGATTCCATGCTTCATTTACTGCTCCTGAGGACGTACAGAATTTTTGCTATCACTTTTGGGGAAGTGAGGTCATCACAGCCTCATAGTTTCAAAGGGTGGCCCAGCAACAAAAGTTTGCGAAGCCCAGTGTTCGTGTGTTCCCGTAAGTCTCCCCCCCCACCGCCTCCCAGTACGGTTTAGTCTCATCAGCACGTGACCCTTGTGGTAGGTAACGAGCTGTACGCTGACAGGTACCTTTGGCTGTGGAATCGGTCTTCGAGAGCCTCATTCAGGTAGGTCACCACTCCCAGGATGACAGTCTGCACACATAGCTTGTTGGGCTTTTCCTGGAGCAGAGCCCGGTCACAGTGCTGACACTTCCGCAAAAGCTTCTGGAAACTGAGTACCGGGAAAGGCCATGTCTGCACCAGATCTTGCAGCACGAGGGTCCTCTTGTCCATGAAAGCTGCCTTGAACAAGACTGGATACAACTCCTTTGGGATGAACTCCAAGGCACCGCGCACCGTGGAGTGGTGGGAAACCACCTTCTGTGCACAGAGGAACACGAGGGAGTGCATGGCTGCAGGGAGGCAGCTTCACAGAACCACTGGAAGAGAAGAGAAACACCTAATGATATACCTACCCGCAGGACACACTGCAACATTCCTGATGAGATCCCTGACTTTCACCAGGAATTAACCAGGTTTTGCCTTGTTCCCTGCAGCTGCTGCTGAGTGGGCAGGAGAGACATACCCCATCCTCATCTCACCTGTTCTGCTGCTTCTGCTCTCCGAGAGCCAGCCACACAGAGAAAGAACAGAGCTGGGAACCCTGGGTAGAAGGCCAGCACACCTGCCTGCCCGGCAACTTCAGGTAGGAAAGATCCCACCTGCCTCCAGTGCTCCGCCGACATTCTTACAACAGGAGGGGGCTAGAAATCAGAGGGGGACCCCCAGAACTGCAGAAATTTAACCCTGTGGTTCCAATTTGCTAAACTGTTTACAAGCCCCCAGCGTACTGTTGGTCCTTGATTTTACAAGGCCAGCCAGGGTGCAGGCCCTCTCTGACCAACTCACAGCTCTTCTTCCCTTGCCCATGTCTCCTCCCTACACCGCATAGACCACCAAGTTCCTCCCCTTCCACCCCAATTTCTCTTCCAAGATGCCTACATGTCTCTCTACTGTTTCTTCGACCTCTAGCAGGTCATCTATAGGTCACTGCTGACCTTGAAGAGCATGGGGCCAATGTGTCTATGGTCATGGACTAAAATGGTTAGTTCTCCAATACAGCGGGCAGGCAGCAGCAACCCTCAGAGCTCTGGAACTAATAAGATCTATTCATCTTCAGACTCAGTCCCTTTTGCACACCCTGGTGGGAATGGTCTTGCCTACAGCCTGCAGGTAGCAAAGAGCTGATTAGCACAACAACTCTTATATTAAGTTTCACCAGAAAGCTCAGAACCAAGATGCCCCCCACTTAACATAAATGGAACCAGAAACTGTGGCGCAATCCCATGGCTCTCAGTAGCCATTAGATCTTGAGCCAACACACAACAGTCACTGTTCCCAGAGATACTGCAGCTCGGGGCAGTAAGGCTCAGTCCAACAGACCCAACACCTTAGCTGGCTCTGCTAGGAGTCCTGGAGAAAGATGGAGTGCTCGATATGTTAGGAATTGTGCATTAATAGTTTCTCTCCCCTAGGGCTCCTTGGTCTTCAGTCAAACTCATCTTAGTTGTCAAGATGGGAAGCACTATGTACGTGAGGTCAGATCCAAAAAGCACAGCCACTGCCCTAACACAATCATCCTAAAGCTGAACTAAGTACCCCTTCCTCCCTATTTATCCCCATTTGTATCTGATCACTCTGCCCCCATCCCCTCTGCTTTGCTAATAACATCTGCCTCAGCCACCTGTTTGTCCACGTCTCCCACAACCATCTTTGTGCTTCCTTCTATACAACCTCATGCTTGGAGCTCGGTTCCTGAACCGGTCCATAATACCACTGCCCTTTCCTCCTCCAAATCCACTTCTAGTTAGCGGATCACTGGGGATTGCGGATATTACACATACGGATATAAATACATTATCAGAATGATGGTGGTTGAGCACTAGCTAGTCTATGCAAGCACAACAAGGAGTCTGGTGGCACCTTAAAGACTAACAGATTTATTTGGGCATAAGCTTTCGTGAATAAAAAACCCTCACTTCTTCGGAAGTGAGGTTTTTACTCACGAAAGCTTATGCCCAAATAAATTTGTTAGTCCTTAAGGTGCCACCAGACTCCTTGTTGTTTTCGTAGATACAGACTAACACGGCTACCCCCTGATACTTGACTCTATGTAAGCATGTGAGCCGTTCTACTATATTTTACCCACTTGTTGCATCTTGTCTTTAATTACTTAGTAGGGGTGGTCTCTCGCCACGTGTGTGTAACAACACCTAGCACAACATACCTTGATTGTGATTAGGGTTTTTGGATGCTACTATAATATAAATAAATGCTACAACAGCCAATACGTCCAGCCCACCTGTGATTGAATCCGGGATTGTGTTAGCCACCTACTATGGATTAAACAGCACGTAAATTAGGGATACTGGCCACTCTTTGCACAGACTGCTGAGAAGTCAGCCAGCACTGGCAGATTACCACTTGGCCCCCACCTTCATGCTGGTTTGCTCCTCCCCCTTCTCTCCTTAGGCTGATCCTGACAGAAATCAAGGAAGTTAGATCAGGGGTTAGAGTAGATGACCCTTGTGATCCCTTCTAACCCTATGATTCTAAGGGGGATGGGACAGCGACCCCTCCTGGCCTGTTAGCAGCCTTGTTCCACCTATTCAGTCAAACAATCTGGCCATCAGAGGGTTTCAGCCACAGAATCTGGGGGTTCAAGTAGTGAAAGACCAAACATAGTGCAAGAATCATTCTAGTACAGTACACTCTTCCAAACCAACTAGCTCCATTACCATGAGCACAGCCCCCATCCCACAATGCGGCCCACCCATGCCTCATCCCACTGAACTTGACCATAACATCACTGTGTGATCCAGCCAACTGTGGCACCAAATCCTGGCCATCTCCCATGCCACTGAGGCTGGTCAGTGGCACACACATGGGGAAATTAAACAACGATAACCTCATGACCCATGTAGCGCTCCCATAACCGCTTCCCCTTTCTCCCTCTATTTCCCACCCAATACCAAAGAAGAAGGGCAGAGAGGGATAGCTAGACCAGGAGATGCTGGGATTCAGCCAGTCACCTTTGGAGCAGACTGGACTACAACCTACTGACCAACAAGAGGGGGGGGCTCTTACAAGCTGCTGACATCCAGAAATGATGCTTTAGCATCCGCAGAACCAGCCCCGACTCCCCTGCAGGGGAACCTGTTCTTCTGGGCCCGGTTCTGCTGGAAGCGATCGAGGAAGCTGCTAGCAGGAGACATCTCCAATGGGGGGGTGAGCGGGGCAACAGATATCACAAAGCCACAGCCCTGGGGGGGGTGGGGGGGGCAGAGGGGAACAGAACCTGCAGCCCCTTTTCCAGAGACGTTTGGGGAAAGAGCAACAGGGGAGGACAAAAGCCCCACAGCAGGGTTAGGGGAACGGACAGCTGCGGGGGGAGGAGGGGGAAGTCATGCCCTCGTTTACACACTACTGCCTGGGAGGGGCTCAGTCCCCCCCCAAGGAGGGGGTCACCCCCCCTTACACACTACTGCCTGGGAGGGGCTCAGTCCCCCCCCAAGGAGGGGGTCACCCCCCCCTTACACACTACTGCTTGGAAGGGGCTCAGTCCCCCCAAGGAGGGGGTCAAACCCCTCTCCCCATTTCACCCCTGCCCCCCAGACAGCTCATGTCCCCCCTACTCCAGAGCCCCCCCCAACTTGCCTCAGAGGGTTCACGCCCCTCCCCCCCAGGGGGGGTTCACGCCCCTCCCCCCCAGGGGGGGTTCACGCCCCAGGCCCCGGCGCTCGGGGGGGGGGGGTCACGCCTCAGACCTCTCCCCCCCACGGGGGGTTCACGCCCCTCCCCCAACTCGGCCGTGGTTGAGGCCCCGCCCCCAGCCGCGAGGAGGCCCCCGGCACTTACCGTCTCCCCACCGGCCAGGCCGCGCGCGCTCCCTCCGTCTCCCCCCTCCCGCTCCGAACCCCCGGAGCCGCTCCGGGCTCCGCAGGCCCCGCCCCGCCTGAGGCCACCGCACTTCCGGGTGTGCGCGGTGACGCAGAGGCGTGCCCAGTAACGACGTTTTCCGGAATGGAGAGGCGGGTCCTTGCGTTGCCTTGGAGATGGGGGCTGTGATTGGGCAGCTGGCGCCGTCGCCCCGCTGCGGCCGCTCCTATTGGCGGGCGCTCCGGGCAGGCGGGAGGTTTGTGCGGGAGCCCGCCGGAGCGCTGCGGGTGAGTCCGGGGCCTTTTAGCTTCATTGCCCGCTGGGCTGTGGCACCGCGCCCGGACGCCTGGGTTCCTTCTATCGCGGGGGCGGCATGTGCCTAGGTTCCTCTGGGCTTTGGGGTGGGCGCCTCAGGCGGGGGCCGAGCCCGGACGCCTGGGTTCCTCTCAGGCCGGGGATGGTCCCGGACGCCTGGGTTCCTCTCAGGCCGGGGATGGTCCCGGACGCCTGGGTTCCTCTCAGGCCGGGGATGGTCCCGGACGCCTGGGTTCCTCTCAGGCGGGGGCCGAGCCCGGACGCCTGGGTTCCTCTCAGGCGGGGCATGGTCCCGGTTCTCTCGCCAGCTCTGCCACCGACTCACCCTGGTGAAGTCTCTCCCTCTGTGCCTCAGTTTCCCCTCTGGGAGATATGAGGAAGCTCAGGGGCTTTGTGGAACAATACTTGTAAAATTCCTTTCCAAATACCTGGAAAGTGGATTTCCGTAGGGAATACCTTGGGGTGTGTGTGTGCAAATTCTCCCTCTCTTAAGCCAAGAGAGACCCCCTGTACACTAGTGACTTGCTTCTGGAAACTCCAGATCAGAGACCTCTGGATCTGTACAAGAGGGTGGACGGGACTTGTCATGAGGATGCTCCTTCTGAGTTGAAGCTATGATAAGTCAGATATCAGGAATGGCAATATACAAAAACCTGTAGGAGAACACTTCAACCTCCCTGGCCACACAATAGCAGATGTCAAGGTAGCCATCTTACAGCAAAAAAACTTCAGGACCAGACTCCAAAGAGAAACTACTGTGAATGGCTATCCAACTACAGAAGCAGTTTCTCCTCCCTTGGTGTTCAGACCTCAACTGGTAGCAGAGCACCTCACCCTCCCTGATTGAACTAACCTCGTTATCTCCACACTGATTTATACCTGCCTCTGGAAATTTCCATTACTTGCATCTGAAGAAGTGAGGTTCTTACCCACGAAAGCTTATGCTCCCAATACTTCTGTTAGTCTCAAAGGTGCCACAGGACCCTCTGTTGCTTTTTGTAAACAAAAGACTCCCTAGGGAGGAGGAGTGAAGTGCTTATCCTGCCAGAACCCGCATTAGAATTGCGGTGAACTCTGGTAAGCTGATCAGTACGTGTGTAGGTTCTTTTATTGTTTTAATATATTTTCTCTGTAATGCTTTTTACGGTAAGAATAAAGTAGGCTTTCTTAGAAAGCTCAGTGTGGGAACTTACAGCTGTAGCCACCCCCTCTGTTATCAGTCTCTGAAGAGAAAGCAAGCAGGTCTGTTTAGCCAGACAGTCTTTATTGCAGGGGTTCTCAAACTGGGGGTTGGGACCCCTCAGGGTCACAAGGTTATTACATGGGGGGGAGGGGTCGCGAGCTGTCAGCCTCCACCCCAATCCTGCTTCACCTCCAGTATTTATAATGGTGTTAAATATATTTAAAAGTGTTTTTAATTTATAAGCGAGGGGTCGTACTGCGAGGCTTGCTATGTGAAAGGGGTCACCAGTACATAACTTTGAGAACCACTGCTTTATTGGGAAATACACAGCAAAGGCAGGGAACTGTTCACCCTGAGAATACCCTGCTCAGGCAGCAAAGAGACAAAGAGAGGCATCAGCTGTGGAGGTAGAAGCCTGAGAGTGGGTGCCCTTGCTGAGCCACTAAGGGGAGATACTGGTGCAGTTGCTTTGAAGTGTGACAATATTGCACTCCCTTCTTGAGTGGAACATGGGAGCTCAGTTTGGGCAGGAAGCGAAGTGGTGGACTGCACTGATTTCAAACCATAGTGGGAACGTATCCAGTTGCCCCGTCTATGGAGCATAGACAGCGTGAACCACTTGAGATAGCTAGGGGGTTAGCAGCCTTGGTGGAAAGTCCCCACTACGTAGCGGTTAAAGTGCAGGTTCCTGCTAGACACCATCTGCAATGACTACAGTGGTCAGAGCCTTGGCGCTACATCACACTGACTTCCCCTGGATGTGCCTATAGATTGGTGCTCGTATGACAACTGCATAGTATTCACCAGAAAGCAGTGGGGATATCTGCCTGTTGTTAATAAAACTGCAAATGGCTGGTTCTGGAGAGGATTAATCTGAAGATCTGTGCAATATTTTACAGCTGGTGAAGTTCTTCAGAGTAGGGTCAGGCCTTCGGCGCCATGGACAGATACTATGAGGTCAAAGTCCTGCTGAAAAAATGGGAGACGACATTTCTTCAGGAGCACCAGAGGAAACCGAGCAAGGTACCCGTGCAGGGATGGGAGGGGATATGACTCAAGGAAGCAGAGGTTTAAGACTAGCCTCTCCCCCCCCGCAGAAAAGGAAAGAGAAGGGCAGGTTTAAACCTACCCATGTTCATCTGTGCTGGTGATTATGTGGTTCTGCTGCTGTCTGCACTGATTTGAGGAAAGATTAAAAGAGCTAAATCTTTAGAGTTTGGCTGAGCAACACCCTGGGGTGCCAACTGTCTGCAAGTTCAAATGCCAGGGAAGGCCAGGAATTGTTCAAGGTGATATGAAGGAGGCATAAAATGAAGAGTCTGCCATTCTGGAGCACAGCCTCCCCAGGGGATTGGAGAGATTCAAAGGTTAAAATTTACTTGGATTATGGTACTGTCTGGAGGCCCCAGTTGGAGTCAGGCTTCCATATCCATATTATCCATACATATTATCTGGGAGTGCCCCCAAGGCTCAGTCATAAAACTACATTCCGCAATCGAGGTCCCGGGCCTACCATTCCCAGGCCCACCAAAAGGAGATAAAAACAATTTGAAAATAAAATCTGTCCATCAGTCATGGAGGAATGTGCAGACCAAGGGACAGATGGGGCATGAATGTATGAATGGTAAAGTAAGGTGGCCATATAACAGTTTTTAGCCCACTGGGTCATCTTCAGTCCATTCATTATGCTTTTCCAGAATGATGGGTAAATGTCCTCCCCATAAAAAGAGCAAAAGTGGGGGAATGTAGTAGAAAGAGAGCCTGCGACATGAGGCCTTGTATCAGAAGCCTGGTGTGAGGCCTAAGGCCTGAACTAAAGTAGTGGTCAAGCTTTGCTGATATGAAGCAAAGAGGCAAAGTTAGTAGAAGTCAGGCTCTGCCTGCTTGCAAGCTCACAGAACCTGGCAAGAACATGGCTGGTATTGCAAAAACACACATTCCTAAGGAAGGCTAGGCACAGGACACTCACGCAAACACATTCCAGGAGGGTGGTACCAGAAAACCCCAATACCAAGTATGGTACAAACTGACCCCTCCTAAAGATGATGACCTTGGGATGGATAGAGATGTTTTGATCAGAGGTACAAGGTAATGGGTGGTGGTTAGCCACTTCAGAGGTTGGTAACTAACCACATCAGGGGGCAATAGGGAACTTGTTTGTATTGGTGTATAAAATGGTACCTCAGAGGGATGTCTTTGTCTGGCCTAGGGGGGAATGGAAAGTCCCACCATTCACTGAGCTGCATGCATTGCTAAGGGCATACATGTATTAGTGGTCCGGTAGAGTCTGTGGGATACTAATATCATGCTTTGTCGACAATAAACCTGGCTGGGTGCCTTTGTACTTTAATATCAGAGGGGTAGCCATGTTAGTCTGTATCCACAAAAACAACGAGAAGTCCGGTGGCATCTTAAAGACTAATAAATTTATTTGGGCATAAGCTTTCGTGGGTAAAAACCCCCTTCTTCAGATACGTGAAGAGAAGGGAGTTACCTTACAAGTACCAGTATATTTATGCTTGTGTCTGTAATTTGCACTCCATGCATCTGATGAAGTGGGTTTTTACCCCACGAAAGCTTATGCCCAAATAAATTTGTTAGTCTTTAAGGTGCCACCGGACTCCTCGTTGTTTTTGTACTTTCATGGATCTTGTGGTCATTGGGTGGTTCAGTCGACATCTGCTGTGCCGGCTGCCTGTGCAGAGCTGGGATGGCACACAGAGAGAACCACACACCCAGCCGAACATCTGACAACAGACCACGCCTGTGCTTAAAGTGAAGTACGTGCAGGGCCTTAAGTCACCATCTATTTGTTTATAACAGCCCATTCTTACACTCTGACCAACAGGGCGACATCAGTGTTCAGGGCACCACAAATGTTTTAAAAGAAAATAATTAAATGTTGGGCTGCACAGAAAGTTGGCCTTTTCCTTTTCCATGTATCTGCCAAAAAAAAAAAAAAATCGCCCTAAATTTTAAAGCAATAGGGCTTCCATTTCTCAGGCTTTAATTCCCTCTAACTGTGCCCTAATGCATGTCCTTTCAAGGAGGTTGAGGCAGTATCGTCTAGTGGTCTGGGAATTGGGAACTGCTAAGAACTAATCGTGGTTCTGCCACTGGCTCCCTTTGTTGTGTAGGGCAAGTCCCTGCATCTTTCCGTGCCTCAGTTTCCCCATCTGTAACATGAAGATAATACTTCACTATTTCTCAGGGAGTAGAGAGGTTACTGAAATGTGTGGAACAGGCTTTGTGCCTGAAAAGTGCTATGTGGTAAGAGTTATGAATGTGAATTCTATCATCATCATCTGGAGACCTGGCCTCTTACTGCACCTTTTCCTCTGAATTAGGAGCTAGGTGGGATGGTTTCACTCGCTCACTGACATGTAGACAGTGCTTTGCAGAAGGTCACATGCACCAGATGAAAGATGGAGTGAATCTCTGTCCCCAAAAGCTTGCAGCACAAAGGTTTGAGTCAGACCCATGCGGGATAAACGTGGAGGGGCTGAGAGTCATTCTAGCTGGAAAACAATGTGGAACAGAAGGGTTCTCAGGAGTCCTTGAAGCAGGGCCTAGGGCACTTGGTGCACTGGGCGGAGAGAAGGTGGTTCCAAGTGGGAGAAGAACACAAGGAGCAAGTGGGAGGGATAGAGCCTCTCTCCAAACACATCTGCACCTGGGATTAATGCCTAATAGTTTAGTATTTGTTTTACAGACTGATATGGAAGAGGCTCCGGAGGAGACAAAGAGTAAGTACGAGCTATAAACTCCCCAAACTGCACAGTTGCTTCATGGGGTGAGGGGGAGGGTGTGCCCGTGTTACTAATGAAGGATCAGCCCATGGGGAAAATCACCATTGACTGCAAAGGAGATAAGACTTTTGCTATACCTGTCCCGGGAAAGGCTCTCCTTTCCCTTGGGGTGATCGGTAAGTAGGATGGCTCCCCACCCCCATACAGCTCTGCCACAGACTTTCCCTGTGACCTTGAGTAAGTCACTTAACCTTCCTGCCTCAGTTTCCCCTTCTGTGAACTTGAGATGCTGCTGCCCTGCTTCACTGGGACCTATACTAATTTATATAAAGCACTCCGAGATCCTTGGAGGGTGCTAGACGAAAGTAAAATTATTGTTATGTATGTTGAGAGATTATAGAAAATGGGCATTTAAAGTAAAAGTTTATTTAAAGAGAAGAGAACAATGTTCAATCTTAGACTTGAAATACTGTATTTCAAAGTCTTTAATAAGACGTTAGGCCTGGAAATATTAGATTTTAATTGGCATATGTCAGTAATATTGGATTTCTCTCTCCACTCAGAAACAATAGGGAGCAGGAGAAATTCCCGAATTATTCCCATTGAAATCAGTTGTAGTTAGGGGCCCAGGCCCATAAGGCACCTCAGCTGGGCACGTGGATGATGTATGCGTCGATGGGACATGTGTGAGGGGTTGCTCAATTTCAGCACATACTACCTCATGCGTAGAAACTAAATCTTAGGGCCCAATCCTGCCAATACTTATACACATGATTAACTTTACACACGGGAGTTGTCCATTTAACTCGACCGGAAAACTCATGTGCGCAAGTTTAAGCAGGTGCATGTTTTTAAGGTCGGGCCTAAGACATGAAATACGGTAATCAAATATTGTGCTTTGATTTCTCGATCTGTTGTGAATCCCGCTGGCAGTCATTAAATGTTGTATAAATAACAATGAGGATGATTTTGGTTTTTATCAGTTCCAGCTAGTGTAAAAAATTAGCTTTCAAAAGTCAGGAAAGGGTCTTTAGACATAATTATTTATGTACAAATCTAATCCCTCCAAACTGAAATCTACAGCATCCTTGTTCTTCGGGGAATGGGTGTCTGCTTTCCTGTACGAGTACATTACTGCTTGGGTTTTCCAACAGAAATAAGACCATGGAGCATGTCCCAGCTACCTTATGACTTCTACTCTTATCATCCTTATTTGAATGCACAGAACTATACAGAGAGTATAAAGTGCTAAAGCAAGCAAGAGAGCATCAAGGCCCCCCTGAATCCAGCTCAGTCTGCCAGCAAGCCGCTAAAGGAACCCCAGCAGTGGAACAGGTAACCAAGGGACACTTGTGCTTTGCTGAGCTCTGCAGCGTCTTTGCAGTGCCACCTCTTTCTGGGAGTTGTGACAAGACCTGATTGTGCAGCTCTTGTGTATGCAGAACTTGCACGGACACTGCTAGCTCTGGGTTGGAGGGATTGCAACAATCAACCCAAGTTACATTGGCATACAGCCACCACAGTTATTAAATCGCTTGTGTCTGCATGCTTGGCTCCTTGTGCTGGCAGTGTGCGTCCTCACCAGGAGCGCTTGTACTGATTGTACTGTCAGCATGGGGCATTGTGAGACTGCTCCTGGAGGCCATTAACAGTCAACGTAAGCAACACAGTGTCTATACTGATACTGTATCAACCTAATTACATCAACCGTGACTTTATACCGCTCGGAGAGGTGGTATGACTGAATTGCTGTGGAGAGGCACTTGTAGAGTGCCATCCAGCCCCTCCTCAGCCCCAGCTCTGCTACAGTCCGGCCCCCAGCTGCATCCCTGGCTCCTGTCCCCTCGCGTGCCTTGGCCCATCCCCAGCCTTGGCCACTGGCCACAGCCCCATTCCAGGCCTGGGGCAGAGGCTGGGGGAAAGGCCGGGAATGGAGCCACACTTGGCCACGGGCCCGGCTGCTAGCCCCCACCGCAGCTCAGCTGCGGCTTTGCTCCTGCCCCCAGACCCAGCCTAGCCTTGGACCCCTTACCGCTGTCTGCATGTGTCCCCCCCAGCCATGGTCCCAGCCCTGGGGTGCGGACAGGGTTAAGGGGGGGGCCCCCTCACAAGTTTCGGGACTGCTGCACTAGAGCAGGGGTTCTCAACCTTTTTCTCTCTGAGGCCCCCTCAACAAGCTATAAAAACTCCACGGCCCACCTGTGCCACCACAACTGGTTTTCAGCATCTAAAAGCCAAGGCTGGCGTTAGGGGGTAGCAAGCAGGTCAATTGCCTGGGGCCTGCGGCCACGGGGCCCCCACAAATCTATATTGCCCAGGCTTCAGTTTCAGCCCTGAGTGGCAGAGGTCAGGGCGCAGGCTTCAATCCCATGCAGTGGGGCTTCAGCTTTCTACCCTGGGGCCCAACGAGTCTCATGCTGGCCCTGCTTGGCGGCCCCCATGAAACCTGCTCACGGCACCCTGGAGGGCCTCGGACCCCTGGTTGAAAACCACTGCACTAGAGGATGATGGGCTGATACACACCTGAAGGCCCGATGTTTTCCATCCAGCTCCCTTTGCCCTCTTGGGAGGGCTAACGGATAGTACAGTGTTACTTATAAATGTGTAGGTACTCTCTGGCTCTTCATCCCCCACCTCCCCCATCTCAAAGATCAGTGGTCATGTGCTTGTGCTCTCTAATTGGCTCCTAGAGAAGTGCTCTAGCTTGGTTTAACTGTTGTCTCTTTATTCGAGGCACCTGACTCGGGTTGCTGGGGCGCACATCTGAATCGAGGGCAGAAAGCCCCCAAGCTGAGCCACCAGGACCGTGACACCCTAAAGGCGTCTGCGCAGTTTTTTGGAATGAAGCTGAAAGCCAACCTGGGAGCTGCCATAAAGGTCTGTCCGTGAAAGGGCCTTTGATGTTTGGGTAACTTCAGGGTAGTTCTGATGAACGAACCCCTGGGCTTCCGAAGGAGTAGCATTTGTGTGCTAGGCTTAGGAGAGGAGACGTCGCTCTAGCACTCTGAATGGATTCACTAGGCAGAATCTCCTGTCTAGTCCCAAACAGCAGAGGTGGCCAACGTGTGATCCACTGAATTCAGTAATGTTGCTCTCCTCTTTAATGCAGAAGTGCAGACTGGGTGGACTACAGCTCTTGGGATGGGATGCTCCACAGGAGGCCAAGCTTAGATCAAGGGGGCACATTGCATGCTGGGAGCTGTAGCTTGCAGCTGCCCCTCTGTTTAGTACAGAGGCTCAGCCTGCGTAATCACCTCCCTTTCATATGTGCAGGCGCAGTTTGAAATGACGCTTGCATGGCAGGCAGTGGAGAGAGAGCCCAGGAGGCACCTCTCAAAGCGGCTCATGGCCCTTTCTCAGAAGAGGAGGAAAATGCCCCGCTGCATTTCCAGACAGGGCCCCAGGGGTGAGTGCCCAACAAATTTTCAGCGAACCTTGTTAGCAAATCAAACCTGTGAACTCTGCAAAACCCTCTGAGTGAGAAGGGCTCAGTTCAAACGATGCTGAGGAAGGTGAGGCTGCCCCGCTGGAGTCACGTGATCCATTTTCATGAGATCACGGAGGTGATCTGCAAACCAGCTGAGGGGTTAGACTGCACCCCAGGCGCTGTGTGAGGCTCCTCTTTCATCTGACTCTGCTGTTATCAAATAACAGGGCTGGAGAAAGGGGGATGATACATTTTGTTTGTTTTTAGTCCCCACCGAAAATCTAATGAATCTTTGATTTGCCCTTGCCTGGTGCTGTTCACACAGGTAGTTCTTATGGGCTGGTTAAACCCTTTCGCTCAGGAGCTGCTGCATAATGAAAACGGGTCTGATATCTGGTGAGATCTCTTAGACGTGTTCAGCACATGTGACTGAAATCACAGGAATTCTCCTTTAAGAGGCTGCTAATTCCTGCCCAAGGCAAAGCGGGTATTTTCAGAAGCAATGGAAATTACGTTTGGATATTTACTATCCTGTTGTAATATTGAATCCTTGGAAAGCTGCCTAAACCAGAGCTCCTGACTCCTTGTAGTAACAAAAGATCCCCTGGCATGTTCCCCTGGAGTAGAGGTGTTACTTCCAGTGTCATGATCAGATTTCATATGGGTATCTACATTCTACAGCACGAAACCTCACCAGCAGGTTCTGTTGGATGCCATATTCTTCACTTCCTGTCCCAAAGTTTTTGAGCAGTTTGTTAAAACAGCTGCCACGTTCCACTCCAGAGGTGGCTGCATTTCACTGATGGTTGAAACGACCCCTCTGCGCATAGCTTGTTAATCTGGGCCAAATTCTGCTGGGTCTTGCACTCACGCTGCATCATGAGTAAGGCTGGTTGAACGTGGCCCTTCGCATCCTTTGGGGCGCTCTAAACGTGTCACTCATTCTTATCAGAGGGAGGCGTCCGTTGAAAGTGTCTTTGTTCTTGCATCTTCCCTTTAGTGTGAGGAGAAGATGGGTGTTGAGAGTTGATGTGGGAAAGCAAATGGAACTCGTTTGGAAGCCATTGGTGCACCAAAGAACTGCTACCCGGAGTAGCTGTGATGCTAGCGTGACTGGTTATTCATTGGGGGTTTTTAAAGAGCTAACCTTTTCTTTGGGGCTTGCTATAAGTTCTGTGTGTGCTGACGCTATACTTGAGGCTGTGCAGTGAAGCCAGTCTTTGCCCTGAAGAGTTGGCAGAGCTGATGGAGGCACCAGGAAGCCCAGAGGAAGGAGTACTTTGGAGCTGATTTTTAGCTGTTGGATTGTGTCCCTTGTTGTGGACATCCCGGAAGAAGTGATTCTGTAGGAGCAACTTGGATTTGGGGCGGGAAAGGGCCTGGGGAAGCTGGATTCCAAGGGTGTCTGTGCATAGGGGCGACACGGAGAGAAGCAGTGTAGGGCCTAGACTGGGAATGCCGAAAACTTACCACCATTTATTTCTGATTGCAGGAGCGTCCTATAACTTTGAGGAAGTCCTTGACTCCCCGAGGGAAGCCAGCTGTGCCCCTGTTGAAGAGCTCAGACAACAGCAACCAGGGTGCATCTCCAGAGTCCCCCCAGATGCCATCGCTGAAAAGCAACAACAACTGCATTACTAACTCTGATCCGAATGAGCCAGGAGACCTCCTCCTCCCGCCATCGATATCGAGGCTGGCCCCCACCATCCTGTCGGCAGGGCTGAAGCCGAGCCCTGAGGTGAATAAATTCCAGCAATTGAAGCAGACAGTGGCCCAGAGACTGGGCTCCCTGGATCCTGGTTGGCTGGACAGGTGTCAGGGCATCAGGGAGAAAGCAGGGGAGAGACCAAGAGAGGAAAGTGCTTCTACCTCAAATGGCAGGAACAAAGAACAGACAAAAGCAGGCCGTGCCCTGCAGGGGAATGTTGCCCAACCTCTGCATGACCGTTCCCTGGACCAAACCACTGGAGCTAGGGCTCAGTCCCCGGAAAGTGAGCATGTTCCACCTCTGGGAAACTGCCTCCTGGGGAGCTGGAAGCTGCAGGAACACCGGGATCCTTCTAGGAGAAACCGGCAAGGAGCTGCGCTGGAGGGGGATGATCTAATGAAAGGTGGTGGAGATGACTGCAGGGTGGCTGTGAAGGATGAGCAAGGCACTAGTGAAACCCAAGGGAATGGCAGGATGGACTCGACGCTTGGTGCTGCTGAAATCAGCATCGCCAAAGAACGGGTCAGTAAACCTAAGAATCTCCCAAAGGATGCCCATCAGGGAGCAGAGCAGGAGAAGCTTGGTAACACTTCAGGAGGGGAGGGAGGAGCCTCTTGTAGAACAGGGGACGGGCCCAGTCAACCCAAGAAGGTCAAAGCGACCAATAAAAAGAGGCAGCGAACTGCCACAGCCAGCAGAGATGATGGTGTGACAGGCCCAGAAGATGGTGCTGTGGCGCCAAAGCGCAGGCGGACTAATGCATCAGCCAGAGACAACCCCGTCTCTGTGAAGAAGAAAGCAAGAAGGGCTGTCTGTGAGCCAAAGCCAGGCGAAAACAACTTGGAAGAGGATGGGGAGTCTGTGGAGGCTAAAGAGGAGAAGGGAAGGGATGTGCCAATGCTCTCTGAAAACCTCCTTGGAGAAGTCGAAGGGGAGGGGAAGCACAAATGGAGCAGCAGAGCCAGCGTCTGCAGGTGGGTTTGGTCTCTTCTGGTGGCTCAGCCTTGGAGTTGGGAATCCAGCTGGGGTAGCCAAAGTGCAGCCCACAGGATTGTACAATGTAGCCAGAAGTTGTCCTTGTCTTGAGTATAGAGAGGCAGCACTTGGAGACTAAAGGTCCCACCATGCAATGCTCCCTGTTGACCCAAGTGGCCAGGGATCTAGAGCTCGCCATCTCACGGGTGTATAAGATGGGCAACTCTTGCAGCGTCATCTGCAATTCCTGGAAACCGCCTGGCAGTAAAATAAATGAGGGAAGGGATATCTCAGTGGTTTGAGCATTGGCCTGCTAAACGCAGGGTTGTGAGTTCAATCCTTGAGGGGGCCACTTAGGGATCTGGGGCAAAAATCTGTCTGGGGATTGGTCCTGCTTTGAGCAGGGGGTGGGACTAGATACCTCCTGAGGTTCCTTCCAACCCTGATATTCTATGAAACCTGCTTGGACCTGAACAGCATCTGAAATGTGTGAGGAAACTGGCCTAAGCTGGTGTTCCAAGGTGCAAGTGCTTTCCCAGTTGACTTCAATTCCGAATGAGCATCCTCATGCCCTAATGTAGCCTGCTTCCTGCCCGCAGCTCTGATGGAGCGTGCAAGGCCTATATTTATTTAACTATGGGCCAGATCCTCTCTTGTGCGAAGAGGCACTTGGTCCTGCAGATGAGAGAAGCAGTCAGGGAACCAGTTACAGCGCCCCAATTCTCAAGCTGGCCCTGGCATAAATTGGAGCAGCGTAGAGGCTGCTCTGACTGTGACAGTTGGCTCTGGTCGTTGAGAGACCGTATACCAGCTGAGAACTGCTATGGGGGAGCAGAGTTTGATCTGCTGTAGCCAGAGGAGTCTGGCTCTCTGCAACGAGCAGGTGACTAAACCCTCCAGCTGCCGATAGCAGGGGTGACGCTGATGTAACAGGAGAAATAAATCAAAACCAGGGCAGGAGAGGAAGCTGCGCAAGGGGGTTGCCAAATGGAAATTGGGAGCAGGGGAGGTTTAGGATGACTTGGTGCTTTTTCAAGCCACTAAATGGCGATTGCAAGCAGCGTGGGTAAAATAAACAAAACTCAGCCCAGTGTAGTGGGCAGTAGAAGCTAGCCCAGCAGAGATGCTGCAAGGAAGCTAGACGACTTTCCAATCTGCTTGTCAAAGCACCTCCATGTCCCGTTTCGAGGCAGGGGGCACATTAAATATCGACGGAGAGAGAGGATCTGTCTCCAGAGCATTTATCGAGGTGAGTGCTGAGCGGCTCGGCTCCTTTTGCAGAGTGACTCCAGGGGTTCGAAACTAGCTCTGGAGCCCTGAGGGGAAGAGTAGCGAGCGGTACTGACTGGTTCAGAATATCTCCCTCCCTATGTCACTAAGCACGTATTGGGTTCTCTAAACATTGCTTTCAAAATATTGCTTGGGGACAGATTCTTCCCCACCCAAATCAGTGGGGTTGCTCTCAGAATAAGGTCATCTTCGGTGTGTGTGAGAGTGGCAGAATCTGGCCCTTCTCTTGGGTAGTCTCATGTGAGTCATAGACTTTAAGGTCAGAAGGGACCCTTATGATCGTCTAGTCTGGAAAGCATGGGACTTGGAGTCAGGGCACCTCGGTTCTGTTCCTGGCTCTCCCACAGACGGAGCGTGTAACTTTGGGCCAACTTAAGCCAATGCTTTCAGAAGTCTCCACTAATTTTGGGTGCCCCACATGAGACCCCTTGCGCCTGGTTTTTCACAAACACTTATTGGCTCTGATGAGAGGCGTGGGTTCTTAACCCCTCTGCTAGCCTAGCCAAGCCAAAGTGTCTCAAGGTGGCCTCTCCAAAATCAAGGCCCCCAGAATGAGAAAAGCAACTTTTGAAAATGTGGCCATTAGCTTCTCTGTGCCTCAGTTTCCCCCTCTGTCAAATGGGGATGATGATATCTGTCATGGGGGGGGTTGTGAAGATTAATTGTTGTTTCTGCAGCACTTTGAAATCCGTGGATGGGAGGTGCCAGGGAAGGGCAGCGTGGTATAGATTTCACCAGTGGTGCGGCTTTACTACTTGCATTTCAGTCTCCTTGGGAAAATGAAACTAGACCTATCCCCATCTCTTGCCATTGCTCCATGTTGCCTTCCTTGATGCAGTCCAGCTTTCATTGCAGCAAGAATACAATCCAGTGCATCTTCATGGGCAACATACACGCTGCCTGACTCTACCGTCTGGACTTGCTTTTCCAGGGCCCCTCCAAAGAAGGACGGCAACTTTGTCAGACTCAACCTGAAGAAGAAATCTCATGTTAAAGGTTACGCGTTGAGAGGACATCGCCTTCGCAAGCAGGTGAGACGGCCAATTGCTTGGCGAGTCCTAATTAAGGGGAAGGATCTCCCTTTATAAAAGAGCAACAACCCTCATTTCCCATGTCCCTGTGTCTTTCCATGCTGCTAACCTCTCCTTCCCCATCTCCGCTCTCCCACAGCACAGGCTGTGAGCAGTTCTGAATGTTTCATTCTGTGCTGCAGACCGTATTTCTGATGGAGCTAGGTATTTATACCCTCTTGCTTGCTAGGTATTGCAAACTTTGAGTGATAGCTTGTAATTTTAACACAATTTGCAGTACCCGGCAGGGGCCTTCTCCAAAGAGACGTGCTACTGAAATATATTAGCCTTCTAGCGAAGATTTGCTGGGATGCTTAGTGAACCGCTATGTGCATGAGAGAGAAAGCGTGTCTAGTGCGGGGTATAGAGGGAAGAGAAATACATTCTGATTTTAGCTGAAAGAAAAGCCTGTTTATTTTTAAAGCTTGGTATGTTTACACAGCACGTCTGCAAACGTGATCCACAGGCAAAGGGACCAAGCAGTATAAAAATATCTGGGTTATCAGTTGCTTCTCAAAACGGTTTATGTGGAAGCGCTGATAGCCTTTCCCTGGGTTGACTCTTTAGATGATGATTGTCCCTGTATCACATCTGAGTAGCTTCAAGGACAGGTGAGGACGGCAGATGCTGCTAGGAGACGCTTTCTGTAAGAATTTTCTTTCCAATCTAACAAAATCAGAAAATCTGACTTTGCCTCAGGCTCCGAGGTCTGAAATAAACAATGCGTTCCAGTTGACGGGAAAGGTCATAGAAATGTGCAGGGAGGGTTGGATGTATTTTGAATCTCTCTTAAAAATAAACCTCTCTTGTGTTTAATCTGCTGTTCCCTGCCTGGCTAGCCCCTGGAGTTTGGATCTCTTTAGATCTCTCAAATTCATAGGGTTCAAATAGACCCCCTGCCCTTCAGCGAAGGGAGACCAAGGAAATGCTGCCTGCGGGCTGGGCGCCCTGGAGGAGGTAGGGCGTGTGCCCTACAGATCCTGGGTACCTATAGGCTAGAGATACTGGCACTGTACAGAAGGGATGCTGCTTTGTAGGGGTGCTCTTCTCACCCCGCAGCGTCCTAGAGCTCCAGCCCAAGCCCAGAAATCTACTCCGCAATGAAACCGCCCCACAGCCTGCGCCTGGAAGCCCGAGTCGGTCGGCATAGGCCGGCCGTGGGGTTTTCTGTGCTGTGTAGACATACCCTCAGTCTACTTTCTTTAACCTTCTCTTTGTTAAGCTGTGACTTGATTGCAGTCTATAATACCTATGTGGGGAACACATATGTGATAATGGGCTCTTCAGTCTAGCAGTGAAAGATTGGAAGTTGAAGCTAGACAACTCAGACTGGAAATAAGACATAAATTGTTAATGGTGAAGGTAATTAACCCCTGGAACAATTTATCGAGGGTTGTGATAGATTCTCTATCACTGACGATTTTAAAATCAACCTTGGATGTTTTTCTAAAAGATCCACTCTAGGAATTATTTTGGGGCAGGTGTGACACAGGAGGGTCAGACTAGATGATTGCAATGGTCCCTGCTGGCCTTAGATTCCATGAAACACCGAGCAAGAGGCAGTTCCTGCCCCAGGGAGCTTACAGTCTAACTTAACTGAGGAAAATGCAGACGGTTTTAAGGCTTCTTCATCCCAGTGGCGAGAACAAGGAGTCCCTTTCCAGCACATTTGCTAAGCGAGCTACCAAAAGGCTGGTTTCCAGCCAAAGTCATTTCTAGCCTCCCATCGTCTGCAGTTTCAAATGAATTCAGAATTCTCCTTTGTTTTGCTTCATGGCCTAACAGTTGTGCAGTGTTGCTGTGCACTGTTGCATACCGGCTGACTGCCACCCCCAGCGGTGGTGCATTTCCCAGGAGCGATCACTGACTGGGTGTGGAGATGTAGGAGGTTCCTATGTCCCTGATCTGGCTGTTTCTGGTGGGGCTTGTTTGGCTTACAAGCAAGGCCCTGGCTTAGGCATGCTGGTCCATTTACAGGTGTGGAAGCAGAAGTGGCAGAAGAAAGGCGAATGGTTTGGAGGAGGTGGCAGATGCTTTGACAGGGGCTCAGATACCTGCTTCAGATGTGGCGGAACAGGGCACTGGGCCTCAGAGTGTAAAGGCGGAGGTAAGGGCTTTCTACCTCCCACAGCCAGCTGGGCCAACCTGAAAAAGCAACAGCCCACATCAGATACCTGCACCGGTGTCAGGAACCGGACAGGACAGGTTAGGTTATAAAGTTCCACCCACTTTACCTTTTAATGCTGGATAAGTTACAGCAACAGCATGAGATAAATGTTACCTGTGCAGCAATGAATGAGAGAACACAACACAAGCGCTAATGGATACAGAGAGCCCCCAGGTATGCAGGACAGTAAAGACTGCTGCTTGCCAGAGGCAATCGGGAACTTTCCCAAGGCCAAGCATCAAGAGGAGTAACAGTGGGAATCTCTCCTCTCCCCTCCTGCTGGTTTCAGGACCTGGCCTTTGGGGGAAACCTCTCATAGGAAGAGACTGAAAGGATTAAGATTGTTACCTTAGAGAAGAGAAAAATGGACGTGATAAAAGTCTATAACCCAATGAATGGTCTAGAGAAGGCGATCAAGAGCTTCTGCTCTCCCTGGCTCACAGCACAGGAAGAAGGGGAAACTCAGTGACATTGGATGGTGGGAAACTGATAAAAGGGAATATGTTTACAGAAAACCTGTAACTAGATTGTGGAACTTGCTGCCATAGGATGTCATTGTGGACAAGAACCTAGCAAGACTGAAAAAGGGACCGGAATGCCTATGGATAACCAGAGAATCCAGAGTTAGAGTAGCTCATGTAAAAGAGGGGTATTGGAAGGGACATCAAACCTGCTTCAGGGTTTAAGCCAATCTCTGACTACTAGAAACCAGGATGAGTGCTAACGTAGGGGCTGATCATCCCACATCTACTGCGGAGTTTTTATACCTTCCTCTGAAGCATCTGATGCTGGTCAGAGACTGGATACCTCGGGTCTGATCCAGTCTAGCGAGTCCTGTGTTCCTGTGAAAAGTGACTGGTCCTGACAGCGTTTGCCCAGGCCACCAGCTTGCAGAGAGCTAGATATTGGATCTGATCAATCATTTCATGGTCTCGATCCCATTTTGCCTTTTTTCCCTCCAATTCAGCTAGATGTATGTGTGCATTTGGGGCAAGGAGCTCTTGGCCCTCAGAGACTGTGTACGGGCTTTGGAGGCCAGGGTGGCTGAGCAGGAGGAGCTAAGGGAGACAGAGAGATACATAGATGAGGCTTTCCGGGACACAGTAGAACGGTCCCACCCCCGGTCTGACAGCCTCTGTGCTGTTGAAGAGGATGAAAGCCTCAGGGAAGGAGAACATCCAACTGGAGCAGAGGGGAACGACCCCATAGTTGGGACCTTCCTTCCAGATGATATCGTGGTATCCTCTTGCACTGAGGATACCTCTTCGGGGGAGAGAACTCCAGTTATTAGGAAGAGACCGGTATTAGTAACTGGCGATTCGATCATTAGAAACGTAGATAGCTGGGTTTGCGAGGACCGGGAGAACCGCATGGTGGCTTGCCTGCCTGATGCAAAGGTTGCGGATTTCTTGAGACATCTAGACAGATTTGTGTGTAGTGCTGGGGAAGATCTGGTGGTCGTGGTACATGTAGGTACCAGTGACATAGGGAAGGATAGGAGAGAGGTCCTGGAGGCCAAATTTAGGCTGCTAGGTAAGAGGTTGAAGTCCAGAACCTCCATGGTAGTATCCTTTAAAAAGTGGAAGTTAAATCCTAGTGAGGAAAATAGAAAGGAGCATAAACTCTGACAAGTGAAGGGTAAAAACATAATTAGGAAGGCCAAAGAAGAATTTGAAGAACAGCTAGCCAAAGACTCAAAAAGTAATAGCAAAATTTTTTTAAGTACATCAGATGCAGGAACCCAGCTAAACAACCAGTGGGGCCAGTGGACGATCTAGATGCTAAAGGAGCACTCAAGGACGATAAGGCCACTGCCGAGAAACTAAATTAATTCTTTGCATCGGTCTTCACGGTTGAGGATGTGAGGGAGATTCCCAAACCCGAACCATTCTTTTTAGGTGACAGATCTGAGGAACCGTCCCAGATTGAGATGTCATTAGAGGAGGTTTTGGAACAAATTGATAAACTAAACAGTAATAAGTCACCAGAACCAGATGGTATTCACCCAAGAGTTCTGAAGGAAGTCAAATGTGAAATTGCAGGACTACTAGTAGTCTGTAACCTATCATTTAAATCAGCTTCTGTACCAAATGACTGGAGGACAGCTAATGTGATGCCAGTTTTTAAAAAAGGGCTCCAGAGGAGACCCCAGCAATTACAGGCCGGTAAACCTGACTTCAGTACCAGGCACACTGGTTGAAATTATAGTCAAGAACAAAATTGTCAGACACATAGATGAACATAATATGTTGGGGAAGAATCAACATGGCTTTTGTAAAGGGAAATCATGCCTCACCAATCTACTAGAATTCTTTGAGGGGGTCAACAAGCATGTGGACAAGGGGGATCCAGTGGATATAGTGTATTTAGATTTTCAGAAAGCCTTGGCAAGGTCCCTCACCAAAGACTCTTAAGCAAAGTAAGCTGTCATGGGATAAGAGGGAAGGTCCTCTCATGGATCGGTAACTGGTTAAAATATAGGAATCAAAGGGTAGGAATAAATGGTCAGTTTTCAGAATGGAGAGAGGTAAATAGTGGTGTCCCCCAGGGGTCTGTACTGGTCCTTGTCCTATTTAACATATTCATAAATTATCTTGAAAAGGGGGTAAATAGTGAGATGGCAAAATTTGCAGATAGTTAAGTCCCAGGCAGACTGCGAAGAGCTACAAAAGGATCTCTCAAAACTGGGTGACTGGGCAACAAAACGGCAGATGAAATTCAGTGTTGATAAATGCAAAGTAAGGCACTTTGGAAAACATAATCCCAACTATACATATTAAATGATGGGGTCTAAATTAGCTGTTACCACTCAAGAAAGAGATCTTGGAGTCACTGTGGACAGTTCTCTGAAAACATCTGCTCAATATGCAGCAGCAGTCAAAAAAGCGAACCGAATGTTGGTAATCGTTAGGAAAGGGATAGATGATAAGACAGAAAATATCATATTGACTCTGTATAGATCCACGGTACACCCATATCTTGAATACTGCGTGCAGATGTGGTTGCCCCATCTCAAAAAAGATGTATTGGAATTGGAAAAGGTTCAGAAAAGGGCAATAAAAATGATTAGGGGTATGGAATGGCTTCCATATGATGAGATATTAATAAGATTGGGACTTTGCAGCTTGGAAAAGAGACAACTAAGGTGGGGATATGATAGTCTATAAAATCATGACTGGTGTGGAGAAAGTAAATAAGGAAGTGTTATTTACTCCTTCTCATAACACACGAACTAGGGACTACCCAATGAAATTAATAGGCAGCACATTTAAATGAAACAAAAGGCAGTATTTTTTCACACAACGCACAGTCAACCTGTGGAACTCCTTGCCAGAGGATGTTGTGAAGTTCAAGACTATAATAGGGTTTAAAAAAGAACTAGATAAATTCATGAAGGATAGGTCCTTCGATGGCTGTTAGCCAGGGATGGGCAGGAATGGTGTCCCTAGCCTCTGTTTTCTAAAAACTGGGAACGGGCGAGAGGGGATGGATCACTTAATGATTGCCTGTTCTGTTCATTCCCTCTGGGGCATCTGGCATTGGCCACTGTCAGAAGACAGGATACTGGGCTAGATGGACCTTTGGTCTGACCCAGTGTGGCTGTTCTTATGATGTCCCACAACCTGATCAGCCATAAACAGCTTAAAACTTGCTTTGGTCCTGTAGTCTAGGCATTAGAATTGAATATAGCAGGACCTGGACCTTGGGCCAATTCCCAAGTGACAAATGCAATGACCAGCGATGACCTAAGCCTCCACGAGGACGTGTATCGGTTTCGTTTCTTTAACGCGTTGGTGTGAAGCGTGTTGCATGTAGCGATCAGGCCACTGAGTGTTGCTTTGCAATGGGTGCGCAGTTGGCTCTAAATGCTGCTCAGGGCTGGCAAATCTACATGCTGGGACAGAGAGGTCCTGGCGTTCAGCATCCCCTCCCTCCCATGACTGCCCTCCCCCCCCCTCCCCCGCTGTAGGAGTGAGACTCTTTCTGCCTTGCAGGGCTAGCACCAGCTGTTGGCTCACAGCCGGAGGAAAACAGCGAAGCTATTGAAGAGGAGACGCCATTGCCCACTCTGGAAGAAGTGGCCCGGATGACTAACACGGCTTACAGCAAGCTCTCAGGTGAGACTCTAATGGCGCAGAAGTTAATTGTTCCTTGGTTTGCTTCCTGGGCAGGTCAGGAGGGCTGGCTTGGCTTAATGCCGGGGCACGTCTGCCTTGCTCTCCAGTGGCTCCTAGAGGCTGGTCGTGGAGTAGCAGTGTTATCCGTGACTAGATGGAAGGTTAAATACTTGTATGCAGGTTTGTAGCTGCAGCTGTAGAAGGAAAGCTGAGATGGGAGCTTAGAAGGGTGCATGTTAAAGGTAACACAGCCCTGGATGGGTGCAAATGTGACCTTTCATAGAAATAACAGCAGTCTGGACTGTCACCTGCTGGTAACCTTTGTGGTCTCTCTTTCTTTTTTAATTGAACTAGATTGCAAAGTATTTTGGAGGAGCAAACAAACATGGTTGCAACCCTACAAAAACAAAGGTTTTTTCTCTCTATCTCTTTCACGTCCTACACTGGGCCTTTCTGCTATGTGCTTGTGAGGAAACAGATGCCTGGATCTGCTCCCTTCTCAGTGCAATGACATTTTGAAGACCCTAGGGTGAGCCGTCCGCCAAAATCCTCAGTGGGGGCCCTGCCAGGGCGTGGCTCTCGGAGAGCAGGAATCTTGTACAGTAATGCTAGCTCATCAGAATCCGGTACATGTGTTTGTAGAGTGCTTTGCGCAGCGGGGCTCTGATCAGTGCCTGTGGCCCCTGGTGCGGTGGCAATACACCAATCAATACAAAATGGTCCGAGCTAGAGGGGAGAGACGAGGCAGAAGAAGGTTGATGTGCGTGCGCCTCTTCTGTCTGCAATGGGCCTCAGCAGCTGACAACATCCCTCAAAGCCAACTCCTGGTCTGGTACCATCACGCCTTCTCTTCACCCCGCTGTGCGGCCGGTTTCACGCATTGATCTATCTCTGTACTGCATCTAGTGCCAGGGTCAGCAGCCCAGGGAAGCTGCAGCCACTTCCGGCCAGTCTCTGCCCAGATGTGGGGTGCAGTTTGTATCTTCCCCCCCAAGACCCATTTGATTAGTAAAGTGTTAATTACTCCATCCCGCCCACCACCATAGCTCTGTTCGACTCACTCTTGTTTGGCTTCCAAAGAGCAAACCCTCCACGAACGTCCAGGATGACTTGTCTTGTAGATGAAAGAAAGCAAGGAAGAGTAACAGCAGAGTCTCCAGGAGAGCGCTGTGTGTGCGTCTCCTTTGAACTTCCTTGCAGCAGCTCTGAGAACAAAAGTCCCCTTCTCTGCATGCAGCCCCCTCTTACAAAAGTGCATCACACAGACAACAAAAGCATCCCCGTTTCCCTCTACACAAAAGCTGCGATGTTCGTATTGGAGCTGATATGCTCCGTGCGATGGAGTTTCAGCGTGTGATGATGTCCCTATGGCTTTAGAATTTGCTGATGCTTAAGTCCAAGCATAACTCCTAGCCACAATACAGACTGGTTTATTGTTCTCTGAGTGACTGGCAGCCCGGGAGGAACGGGGACTCATTAGTTCTGAATGCAAAAGAGCTTGCTGTAAGAGTTCTTTACAACAGAGCACTAAAGAGGATTGTCTCTGTCCATCCAGGTGCTTATAACTCCCACCACTAGTGGCCTCCCACACAGTGGAAAAGAAGAAGTTGTCTCTTCCATGTTTTCCATCCCAGCCTGTAGTGGAAACAGCTCGATTGCTTTCTAGGTTTGCTTTGTCTTTGGTGGTATATGTTTGCACGTGTGGCTAGGTTGTGTGAATGTCAAGACATTGTTACGGGAAAGCTACACTGGAGCAATGAGTCTCTCAGTGAGTCCTGAGCGTGGTGAGGCCCTGGTCTCGTATCTCCTGAGGAAGCCAGTTGCAGTCTAGGCCCAGCTCCCAGGAAAGTTCTGCCTCCTGCACTCCCGAGACTCTCCAGTGGCTGGTAGTTCCATTGTATAGGCCAATCTCTTGGGTTCTGTGGGGAGCCAGTGCAGAGCGTAATGCCAGGGAGATGTGTTCATGGTGACCTGTGCGGCCACAGAGAGACTGTTGCTTTCTGCACCCATCTGAGCCTTTTCAGGCTTTGTGGCTTCATTCCAGGATTTGGGTTGCAATCATCAAGCCAGACTGAATAGCTGGATGGCCAGCTCTAGGCTGAGAGAAGGGGGCGCAGACTTCTGCCTGGCTGTAGATGGAAGAGCAGATATCTCCATGGCTCATGAATCATAGAATATCAGGGTTGGAAGGGACCTCAGGAGACCATCTAGTCCACCCCCCTGCTCAAAGCAGGACCAATCCCCAACTAAATCATCCCAGCCAGGGCTTTGTCAAGCCTGACCTTAAAAACCTCTAAGGAAGGAGATTCTACTGCTTCCCTAGGGAACCCGTTCCAGTGCTTCACCACCCTCCTAGTGAAAAAGTTTAGCCTAATATCCAACCTAAAACTCCCCGACTGCAACTTGAGACCATTGCTCCTTGTTCTGTCATCTGGTACCACTGAGAACAGTCTAGATCCATCCTCTTTGGAACCCCCTTCAGGTAGTTGAAAGCAGCTATCAAATTCCCCCTCATTCTTCTCTTCTGCAGACTAAACAATCCCAGTTCCCTCAGCCTCTCCTCATGTCATGTGCTCCAGCCCCTGGATAATTTTTGAGTATCCAACAGCATGGAGGAGACCTAAATGACCCCAAGACTGACTCAATCTGAAGGCAAATGCCCTCAACAGTGAGGGATGCCATGGAGGAAAATTTTGGAAGCTCTGTCCTGCTTCCTACAAGTCCCTTCAGTCTTGGTTGGGTGCAGGGTCAGCAGAGCTGGGTGTCATCTGTGTCCTGCTGGCTGTCTCCCTGGCTCCCTACAGGTGCTGAATAACATAGGGGTGAAGATGAGCCTTGTGGGACTCCGGGGGTGAGGGCTTTGGAGTGGAGACCCATAACGACCCTCTGGGGTTGGTTGGAGAGGAGGGGCCTGAGCCAGGTTGGGGGGTTTCTAGTCACCCCTGCAGCCTTTTGGAGGCCAGACAGGTGTATCTGGTGATCAGCGGCAGGGCCTAGCACAGTGAGCGAGGACGGAAGTGGCTCGTCTGTGGCCAGAAGGAGGTTGCTCACCAGAACCATGTGCTCTGTCTATCCCTGCCCTGGGCTGAGGCCCGATCAGGAGGGTGGTGATGACAAATGTTTAGGATCTCTGGATCAAAGGTGCTACATAAAGCGCCCTGCAAACGCTGCGTGTCAGAGATGCATGGGGGAATCCTTGCATCTGCAGGCTAGGACAGGAAGTGAAGGAAAATCCTGCATCTAGTTAAAACCACAGAGGGAATTGAGGGAGGGAGAAAATAATTCCCATGGTTTGAATTTGACCAGGACGCTGGGGTTAATATCCCAGCTCATGGAGAGTCGTTAATGACCAGAAGGGGTCAGAACCTCTGGGCTGTAGCTAGTGTGGGTGCACGTGGCTCCGGCAGCACACAGCCACCTTGTCCGGGCACTGGGTCTGTGCTGACCGTGTGGAGTCGCCAGCACCTTGGATTTCCTCTCAGCCAAGTGCTGTATAAACCTGGCCTGGGTGTCATTGCTTGTGTCTGTTCCTTTTCATCCCCAGCTGAGAGCAGAAGCAGCCAAGCCGGGCCCGAGAGGGCTGGCGAGGAGGAGTTCGACCTGCACGTGCAGAGGCCTGCGTATGAGCCACCCGCTCCGCCCCCACCGATGGCACCTCTCTACGGGCTGGGGCAGGATGGGAAGGTGAGAGGTAAGAGTCGTGACAGGCAGCTGTGCTAGGGAACGGGCTTATGGGGAGTGTATGTGCTGGACTCGTCTTGGAAGCACTGGGCCTCTCTCCTGCAGCTGAGCAGACAAACCTGCATGGCTTTGCCACAGGCTCCAGCCCAGTGGTGTGGAATCTGCATTCTGCACGGAGCAGGTTGCTCTCCCAGGGCCCCTGGTGCTGCAGGTCTCTCGGAAGGGCACTGCCGAGGTGGAGGGGAGTGTGGCGCGCATGACAACGAGGGGCCTTCGCATTCTGCTCATGCCCCTGCTCCCCTTTGGGAGAACAGCTTTGGCCGGGAATAAAATCGGACTGGCCGTCCTGTTTTAAGCAATAGACCAGGTGTCGCTCCCAGAGCTAGAAATAGAACCCAGGAGTCCTGACTCCCAGTTCCCCTTCCTGTAACCATTAGCCTACCCAGAGCTCAGCTAGAACCCAGGAGACTTGACACCATCCCCCGCTCTATCTGCTAGCGGCTCCTTGCCTATGTGCACCATTGGCCTAGTCCTCCCTTGGGCTTCGCAATGGGCAGGGCCTTGCACTCCACCGTGGGTTCCTGACTGCGTGTGTGTGTCTGTGCTGTGCAGAGACCCCAGAGGAGGTGTTTCAAGCTCTGGCTGAGCTGGGATACAGCGCCTTCCGCCCGGGCCAGGAGGTGGCTGTCATGAGGATTCTCTCAGGTAACCGGTCTGTCTTACCCTGGAGTAGATCCTTCCTGCCTGTCCCTCCCACTCGGGAACGGGCATTCATGGCACTCGAGGGCTGGGGCCAGTCCCATTTGCCTAATGAGGGTTTAGCCCCAAGAGCACTTTCCCCCAGCCCGCCCATGCTGAAATGAGGCCAGGGCTGGGGGAAAAGGCACCAGCGCCCCCCACATCTCTCTGCCCCCTTCCCATGCTGACTCCTCCGGTGAATTCCAAGGGTGGTGGCCCTGACTCTGCTGCTGCCGTTTCTGAGACAGGTCTGTCCACGCTGGTCGTCCTGTCGACGGGGATGGGGAAGTCTCTGTGCTACCAGCTCCCTGCGTACTTGTATGGCAAGCGGTCCAAGTGCATCACCCTGGTGATCTCCCCGCTCGTGTCGCTGATGGATGACCAGGTAAATGGGACGTGGCTTTGATCGCAGCCTGGTTGCACCGGGGCTCCTTCCTTGGGCCTTCTCCCTCGCCCCCCGTCCCTTCAGGGGAGGCACTCGGGGCCTGATCCCTTTGACGCTGAGGAGCCTGGTCATTGACTTCAGTAGAAGCAGGATTGGGCCCAATTCTGCCCTTTTACTCTCTAGCAACTGGTGTTGGGGCCCTTCACCCCCTGGGGGTGGCAGGTTTGGGGATAAATATTTCCCATCTCCAGATCCGTCCTGTTTCCAGGGGGTTGCTGGGAATTCTCCGCTCTGCTCAGGGCCCTGTCCTCTCTGATGTGCCAGGCAGGACATCTTGGAAGCCTCTGACCTAAAGATTGCAATGGAGCCCCTGGCTGCTGGATTTTGAGTCTGTAGCCAGACCCCCAGACTGAGCGGTGGAGGAGCTCTGTCCCTGGAGGAGCCCTGTCCATTGATGTGTGCGTGTAATGCGCTTCATTCCCAGGTTTCGGGGCTTCCCCCCCACCTGAAGGCGGTCTGCATTCACTCCAACATGTCGAAGAGCCAGCGAGAGGCTGCTATAGAAAGGGTGAGTTGCCTGGGGTGACGGGCTGCGAATGTGAGCCTGCTCTCCGATCCCGGACTGGCTGCCCGCTCTCCTCTGAAGGGTGTAAGGAGCACCGGGCATTGTCGCTTGGCTTGGGGCACAGGCCTGCTATGTGTGGCTGTCTGTTCCCAAGGAGTGCTGCTCTGAGACGCTGGGTGTGGGTCTGGTCTGACTGACGGGGCAGAGACCACTCGCGGGCTGGCTAATGGGAACTGGTGGGAAATATCCACTGTCAGGGCTGGGCTCGCCCCAGGGCGTTGCTTGGCCACATATGGAGCGATTCTGATTTAAATACACCCCCGACCATGTTCCGGCGTAACGGGCGTGCGCGGACAGCCCTGGGGCCGTTCTGATGAGTGCTGCTTGGGCGTGTGTTTCTGGCTGGTGAGGGAAGCTGGATGGGCAGCTGTGGAGAACAGGTACCCTGCATGCCTCCCCCCAACCCACGTCAGAGGGATGGGGAGTGGGAGGGCCAGGAGAACCTGAAGAGGCCATTACGGTGACCAGTTGGTACTAATTGTATTGGTGGCTTTTGAGGTGCAGGCATTGGAGCCGAGAGCTCCCAGCTCCTCTCACACCGAGCAGCCGGTGGATGGGAAAGACCTTCTAGCTCCCAAGGAGGGCTGTGTTGAAGGGGCTGAGCTTTATCCAATCCCATGGGCCACCCAGCTCCCCTCCTTTCTCCGGGTGTGTGTTTCTGGGGGCGGGGGCTGGGTATGTGCCATTCTTACCGGGGTAACCCCTCCTTCCTGATGCTGTGCGTGTTTGCAGGTGAAGGGAGGGAAGGTGCATGTGCTGTTGCTCTCCCCGGAGGCCCTGGTGGGCGGAGGCAGGGCGGGATCTAGCTGCCTCCCCTCTGCTGACCAGCTCCCCCCCGTGGCGTTTGCCTGTATCGATGAAGCGCACTGCGTCTCCGAGTGGTCCCACAACTTCCGCCCATGCTACCTGCGGCTCTGTAAGGTACGGGGGGGATCTGGCCAGAGCTCCCTGGCACCAGTGTGCCGTGACGTCTGCCTGCGGGGATGGGGGGGAGACAGCCAAGGCTATCAAGACTCCACACGCCTGCTGTGTCTGCGTTAGCAGCAACAATGAGACGTGGTGCCGGGAAAGGGGCTCTGGGGGCACCGTGTCTGAGATGAGCTGTCAGACCAAACTCCTGGCTGCTAATTCCCTCCTGGGTAACTACATTCTGACCCCCTGTGTTCCTCTCAAGGCACCATTCTCTCTTCCTGCCTTGTGATGTTGGGAGGAGGAGATTGGGATTCTCCAGAGAGCTGGCGGGAAGGGGCCGTCCCCCACGTGTGGCGCACCACTGCCTCTCGGCCGGGAAATGCCAGCCCCTGGTATTGGGGGAGTGACAGCTCTTCTCCCTGCAGGTTCTTCGGGACCGCCTGGGGGTGCGCTGCCTTCTGGGCCTTACAGCCACGGCCACGCTAGCCACGGCGCAGGATGTGGCCCATCACTTGGGCATCCGGGAGGAGGAGGGGATAGCGGTGCGCTCTGCTGCCGTTCCCCCAAACCTGCACCTTTCGGTCTCGACGGACAGGGACAAGGATCAGGTAGGGAGGGGGAGCAGGGCTCTCCGGGAGCTTGGAAGGGACTCGCCTGGGCGTTGAAGCACTAGAGCAGCTTTCTGCCCTCTCGCTAAATCCCAGCTCGGGGGATCAACTTCAATTCCCCCTGTGGTTTCAGTCCAGGATTCATCCCTTCCTGACCTCAGTGGTTGCGTAGTGTTCTTTGGAGCTGCTAGACGGCTGCCGTGCATGTCTCCTCCACAAGTGGCTGCTCTCCGAGGGTGCATGAAATGATCCATGTGTGTCGTAGCCTCGCTCTGGGATCC
Source organism: Malaclemys terrapin pileata (assembly GCF_027887155.1). Taxonomy (NCBI): domain Eukaryota; kingdom Metazoa; phylum Chordata; order Testudines; family Emydidae; genus Malaclemys; species Malaclemys terrapin. The sequence goes on along the minus strand of NC_071506.1, from coordinate 3,310,982 downwards.
TTTGGGGTGCCAGGCTTTCTCTGGGATCCCCACGTATTCATTCTATGCTGCACGGGGAGTGGAATTCACCAGGAGTGGGTTGGGGAGTTGTCCATGGGACGGGGTCAGTGTCCCTGCCTTCGGGGGGGCTCGTACGCTCAGGTGTGGGCTTTTCCGGCCCTGTGAGAGGAGCGAGCTGCCTTGAGAAGCTCCTAGGGAGTGAAGCGTCTGTAGAGCGGAAACCCATTCTCTCCTTGTCTGGTTCCAGGCCCTGGTCTCGTTGCTGCAGGGAGAGAGGTTTGGGGGCCTGGACTCGGTCATTGTTTACTGCACACGGCGAGAGGAAACGGCCCGGATTGCGGCGCTGATCCGCACGCGCCTCCAGGGCGTAACGCTCAGGGAGTCCACGCCTGCTGAGGAGCAGCACCAGGACGATAGTGCTGGGAAGAGGAAGAAAGCCAAGGGTAAGAAAGGGCCGTCGCTGGGCTTTCCTGCAGCTACAGAGAGGGAAGCGTGAGCCAGCCCCTCCCCTGAGATTAGCCTGTGCACCAGCCTTGGGCATCTCTGAACAGACGTGCGCTGGAGCAGGGGAGGCCGCTGGGACGCAGCAGGTTAGGGATGGAATTGCCGTGTGGAGGGAGCTGTCTAAGACGCACCGGGCTGGCTCAGACCACTAGGCCCTTCAGTCCAGCAGTGAGCCTCTGACGGTGCAAATACCTGACGCTTCAGTGGAAGGTGACGCTCACTTCCCCTCCCCCACACCATGCACCCGTCCTGGACGTACAGGGCTGCACGTGGGGGCAGGGAAATGCCTTCCCAAGCTCTACGAGCATCAGCTGCACGGGCTTTGCTTCCCCCGTGACCGACCATCGTAGCAAACATGGCGGCATGTGGTGGCCGGGAGGGCTGAACCACCTCAGGGGACGCCACATGAGTGATGTCAGGAAGGGCACTTTGTCCAAGAACTCCTGCTGGCTGGCCCCTGGGCCTGGCCAGGCTTTTGACTCTGTTCCTTGGCCGCAGCTTGAACCAATCCCACCCCTGCAACCGGGAGCTCTGGCTCAGCCATGCCCACATCAGAGCCTCGGAGCGTAAACGAGGAGCGAAAACTGAATCGCTTAAAATCGAGGCTTAAAGCTCCATCGCAGAAGCCCTGTTGAGAGAACGACTGGGGATTGGTCATCTGCCGGTCCAGGGCAGATGATGTCACTGCTCCCCAGCGTGGGGGTGACTAACCGGGGATGGGGAGTGTTTCCTAAACGCGTTGTCTGTTGCTCGTTTCCACCTCTGACGAATTAGTGAGTGCTCACAGGGTGCTCTGACAACAGGAAGCCCTACATCCGTGCTAATGATGATCATTCAGTGGTGGGCTCTTCTCTCTCCATGTCTGTGGCGTAGCTAAGAAGAGCATCCGGTGCCCTCTGAAGTGGGTCGCCGATTCCTACCACGGCGGCATGTCCGCCACCGAGCGCCGCCGGGTCCAGAACAACTTCATGTGCGGCCAGCTGCGGATCGTGGTGGCCACGGTGGCCTTTGGCATGGGGCTAGACAAGTCCGACGTGCGTGGGATCGTGCACTACAACATGCCCAAGAACTTTGAAAGCTACGTGCAGGAGATCGGCCGGGCGGGGCGGGACGGGAAGCCAGCACATTGCCATCTCTTCTTGGATCCGGAGGTAATTGCTGCTGGAGGGGTGGGGCTAATCCAAGAGCCAGGGCATCCCACCAGCCACATCTGCTGCAGCCAGTGAAAATCCCAGCCCAACTGAACGCACTGGGTGCTGCAGCCGTTCTAGAGGGGAATGGCTCTCGTGCCCCAATGAATCCGATAGCAGGGGCTCTCTAGGGCTTACAGGGTGCCCAAGCATGGCTTTAGGCACAGCCAGCCCTGGAGCCCTGTGCTGGGGGAGCCAGTCACGGGCTTGGACCAGCACTGAGAACAGAGTGAGGAGGAGACTTGCCACAGATCCAGACTGACGGGGAAATGTCCTCCTCCCACCTCGTTCCTCGCCGCCCAGCAGGCGGCAATTCTCGGCCCCGTTTTCCCCGCCAGCAGCTGGGAAGCTCCAGGCTCAGCGTGCGTGGCAGGGGCTGCTCTCTTGCCTTTGTGTGTGTGTGTGTCTCACTGTTCACCCCATGCTCCCCGGCTCCTTGTCCTCCCCAGGGCGGGGATCTGCACGAGCTCAGGCGACACATCTACGCCGACACTGTGGATTTTTTCACCATTAAGAAGCTAGTGCAGAAGGTTTTCCCTCGCTGTAAGTGCCTGGAGCTTCACCGCAGACAACAGGACCTCAGCAGGGTGAGGAATGAGCGCTAGAGTGACCAGATGTCCCGATATTTAACCCTTTGTCCCGCGTCCCGATCAATGTACGATCGGGACCCCATTTGTCCCGGTATTCAGATAAGGAGGCGAGCGGGAGGGAGGCGCCGACTCCATGGGTGCTCTGGGGCTGGAGCACCCACGGGGAGAAATTGCAGCCAAGCTCCCCCCTCCTCGCCTCCTTCTCCCCTCCTCCCCCGAGCACGCCGTGTCCCCGCTCCTCCCCCTGCTCCCAGCACTTCCCACCTCCTAACAGCTGTTTGGTGGCGCTTAGTGCTTTCCGGGAGGGAGGGGGAGGAGCGGGGACGTGGCACGCTCAGAGGAGGAGGTGGAAAAGAGGCAGGGCAGGAGCGGGGAAGGGGGTGGAATGGGGGCAGGGCGAGGTGGGAATAGGCAGGGGGTGGGCAAGCACCCACCCGACAGGGGAAGTCGGCGCCGTAGGGGTGAGTGGCAGGCGGGGGGAGGTGAAAAGGCAAGTGGTGGGTGGGGGACTGAGGGGGGACTGAGGGGGGACGCAGCAAGCCAGCGGCGGGCAGGGGTCGGGGGGGGGGGGAGGACTGAGCGGGGGCGGGACCTGGGGCAGAGTGGGGGCAGAGCCTGGGAGGAGCGGGGGTGGACTGTGGGCAGGGCTGATGGCATCCCAATGTGTCCCGATATTTTAATGTTGTGATCTGGTCACCCTAACGAGCCCTGACCGCCAGGATGGCCAACGTATGGCCTGGGCTGCCCCCTCCTTTAATACAGCGGTGCAGCCTATGGGGACTACAGGTCCCAGCATGCCGTGCTCCTTCTCGATCTGAGTGGCCTGCCCCCTTACCATCTGGCTGATGGCAGGTTCAGAGAGTGTTCTTCTCTCCGGCTCCTGGAGATGATACATCTGGATCGTGCTGACACACAGGCCTGGGATGGTACACGTGCAGCAGTAGGGCGGCTTCCCTGGGCTGCACCTTTTCTGGAGATAAAGGGGAGCTTCAGGCTGCCCGTTCAGCTTAGAATCAAGGGTCCCTCTGAACCTGGTTAGAAGTGGGTTGGGGAAGGTCTGGTCTGTGTGAGCAAAGCTGCAGCCCAAGGCCCAGCCACGTGGGGCACCTGTTTGGGAGCTTGTCATGCGTGGGCTGAGGGGGGAAGGAGGTCTCCAGCCCCTGCTGCTCGCCTCTAGTACCTCGTGCTTGAGAAGGGCTCAGCGTTGTTTCCCTGCAGGGGGGCGAGGTGTTGGACGCTGAGATGATGGAGCTCATGGGAGCCGGTGAGGAGCAGGCATGTCGGGATGACGGGATGAGTGTGCAGCAGCGAGTGTGTTACAAACACGAGCGTGCCATCCCCATGCAGCAGACAGTGGAGTCCCTGGACATCCGAGAGGAAGGTGAGGCTCACGCTGCTTCCTGGCGTGGTGATCTGGAAAGGATTCTTCCTCCCCTCAGCTCCGTGGGCAGGACAGGGCCCCTGGCCAGCGTAGTGTGGGCTTGTTTGGTTTTGTGCAACGTCCAGTGCTGGTGGCAGAGCAGACTGATCTCGGCGGGGCTGGGGCAGGGCCAGCCGGCCCCTCGGCGCGAGCTGGGCTGGGGCACGGGCGGGGCTGGCCGGCCCTGTGGCCTGATCCAGTAGGGCTGACCCTGTCTTCCATTATAGGTCGGACCAGGCCCTGCTGCTGTATCTGTTCCCCTTTCCTTCTCACAAACTTGCCCAGGCGCTTTGGGGGAGGGCGAGTGCAGGGCAGCTGTCGTGTCTGGTGTTTGAGAGTTGCCCAGCCAGGCGGGGCAGCTCCCGAGTTTGCTGTGAGCACAAGGGATGTGCCTTGTGCACAGAGAAGGGAGCCGCGTGCAGCTGCTCCTCTTTAATGTAGAGGGGGCGGCTCATGTCCCATCATGCCCTGCTCTTGAACAAGCCAGATGGAGGGCAGTCGCAGGTCCTATGTGGGGCAGTCAGCAGGTGGCATGGGAGGCTAGTGTGCACCCCGGGGGAGGTGGGCCATAGCGCTGTGGGCATAGGAAACCAGAAGCCTGACTCTGCGGGGCGACCGCAGCTCATGCCAGTCCCACCGGAGCTCCCCGTGATTGGCGCACGTCTCCTCTCCTCTGTTACAGGCATCGAGACCCTGCTGTGTTACCTGGAGCTGCATCCGCAGTGCTGGGTGGAGCTGCTGCACCCCACTTTCTCCTCCTGCCGGGTGGTGTGTTACGGGGGCCCCCAGCAGCTCAGGGCAACCGCACAAAGGTTAGTTGCTGCGTGGTAGGGCGTGATGAAATTTGAGCCCTTCCATGCGGGGACTGGAGAGACCTCTCGCGATGTGCAAACTCTGTGGGAAATGCCTTAATCAGATCAGACACCGCTTCGAAACGGTTCCATCTGCTTCTGGGCACCTCCTTACCGGGAACCATCCTTAGGTTTTTAAGGCCTGGCTGCGATGATTTAGTTGGTGTTGGTCCTGCTTTGAGAAGGGGATTGGACTAGATGACCTCCTGAGGTCTCTTCCAACCCTAATCTTCTATGATTCTATGAAGGGCTACTGAAACCCAAGTGCAGTCACGGCTCTGTAGGGAGGAGCTCAGCGGGGGGATGTTCTTGCCAGCAAGCGCTGCGGGGGCTGGCACCTGGAGGAGGAGGGTGAATGGGTTGAAGGAGGGATTAGTAGGAGTCACGGGATGAAATCGGGAACGTTGCCGGGAGGATCTATGAGGAATAGGATGGAGAGCTCTTCTGGGATGCTGAGAGAGAGACAGGCCCACGCCCTGGAGACTGGGCTGGAACTGGCCGGGGGATGGACTGGCACAGCTGGGTAGGGCTCTTCCACTGTGCGTCCTCTGGCTAAGAAACAGCGAAGTGTTCCACAAAGGTGGGGCTGCTTTGTGGTGCCGTAGGGGGGTGTTTCGGGGAGCGGAGGGGCAATAGATTCGAACTCTCCTCTGAAAGACTCTTTGCACTGCTGTGCTAAGGGTTATATTTAGCACTGCTGGATGCCCGGAGGGAGCGGGACGGCAGGGCTGCAGTCCTCCTGGATGTTTGCTGCCTGCGGGAGTAACTGCCTGATTCAATGCAGGCTGCCAGTTTGGTCACTACACCGCTGGCCAGGTAGTACAGCAGCTGGGTTCACAAGGGGCTGAATAACAGTGCTCGGATCTTGTGCCCAGTGCGTAAACTGATGCCTCCTGGAACCAGGCAGGAATTGCGCATTGCACAGCTGGCCAGGAGCCTCCGGACTGCCTCCTACGTAGCTCTGCAGTACCAGGGGTCGGTTGGTTGGCAGCGGCATACAGATGCTGATGTGGGGGGCCAGTGCAGCAAATCCAACATTAATAAAGATACATGGAGCTTTGCATGTCTTACCTCATTGATCCTCGCAACCTTGCAGAGCAGTAGGGAACGGTGGTAAAGGGACAGGCCAGAGGCTGCGGAAGGGAGTCTGTGTCAGAGGTAGATCTAAATTGGAGGAGTTCCTGGCTCCCTGCGCTGGCCCCCTTCTCCCCTCCCCAGTGCCCATGTTACTGCTGCTGGCTTTGATTTTTGTCTCTGGGTTCTCAGCGTCTGCATCCTTGGCTTTTTCTCTCCTCCTGCTCTCAGCTCCCCACCCATCGCAGTGTGCCTGGCCCAGGAGCGTCTGGCAGGGGTGGATCACACGCACACCAGCTCTGTGGAGTTCGACGTGATCGCACTCAGCGACTCCATGGGCTGGGAGGTTCTGCCGGTGAAGCGAGCCCTGCGCCAGCTCCAGTGGAGCACGCAGCTGCAGAAAGGTGCTGAGACTGCTTCTCCGGGGTCTAGGGCAGAGCTGGGAAGGGAGCCCCAGAGAGAGCTATGGTGGAAGGATAAAAGCCCCCCTCCTCCTGCAATCCACATGAGCTCTAAAAGTGCCACGGGTGTCTATGGGATTGGTCCTCTTGGGCATTCAGGGCAAAGCCCAGAGCCGGTGGGGGAAGCTGTTCGGTTTTCTGGCCCTGCTCAGAGCCCTGCGTTCAGTGATTCTCTTGTGTCCCCAAGGTGGGATTGTCCCAGTGACCCCCCCTCACTGTGCGTGTGTCATCTAGTGATCCCGAGCCAGTTCCCAGAAAGAGCCCCTCCCCCTCCTTGTTGCCAGGTTGCCATGGCACTGGGAAGAGCGGTGTCCTGGTGGAATTCGGCGACCTGTCCTTTCACTTGCGCTCCTATGGAGACCTCACAGACCAGGAAATGGACTCTGTGTGCAACTTCTTGCACCACCGGGTGACGGCGCGGGAAACAACCACTCTCTGCCAGCTCCAAGCCTGCTTCAGGGCCTTCCAGAGGTGAGCATGGGCAGCCGTGGGGAACCCAGCCCCGCTCTGCACACCCCGGATGGTCAGTTCCACCTGAAGCCTCTACAAAGAGGTTTCACGTCCTGCCTCCACCCTCCCTTCCCCGCTGAGGGATGCCCCGGGTATTACTGCAATATGTGCTGGTGGTAAGACTATGGAAGCAGAGAGGGGCTCGTCACACTTGGGAGCAATGAGTTAGACAGCAGCGGTACAGGGCAAAACGCAGACGTCCTGCGGTGTCTGTCAGCAGGTCCGACTGTGTGTGGGGCAGTGAGGAGGCTGTTACTTCTTGACTGGGGTGGGGAGCAGAGACCGACGGTCCGTGAGGTTGGCTGGGGAAGTCCACGGAGAGCTTTTGAAAACAAGGGGCATGATTTTGATCCAGATCCTGAGATGACTAGGGCCAGTGGAGCTGCTCCCACAGGAGCAAAGAACTCGCCCCCTCCACTGGTCTGCCTTCTCTGACATACACACACACAAAGCAGTGTGGCCATTCCAACTCCCCCAAGCCCTACCAGACAAACTGCTCCCTGCACGCATGCTCCTCTCCTGGGGAGAGGATGAGCGAACAAACCACACAGGGCGCACACAAATCACAGCACTCTGGGGCGTGATTGGCAGATACTCCGGGAACCAGGGCAAGAGAAGAACCTGCACGGAACAGACTAGAACTCCAGGGTATGGACAGAATGTGGTTATCCTGCTCTACACACACCGCCTTGCTTCTCCCCTACCGTTGGGATCCGATCCCTTCTTGCTCTTCCTCTTTCCCTGTGGCTTATCCCACTCTCTTCTCCAGTTATCCTGCACCCTAAGATCTAGTGGTGCCCGTTCTATCACTAACACCTCTTTTCCTGAGCAGTGTGGCCTGCCAAGCCAGCGCCCTGTACTCGGAGCGTGTGGACGAGGAGAGGAGCTCCCGGCTGAAGGCCTTGTTGATGGACTATTTTGAGAAGAAACCTGCGCTGGACGAGACCGAGCTAATGCGCAGGGAAGACGAGGAGGCAGAAGATCTCAATAACATTAAAGTCAGTAAACCCCTTTGTTTACTTCCTTTTGTTGGTATCTAGTTTTGAGCCCATCTGAGCCTCTCCAGGCTGGGATTTCTGAAACCCCTGTAACCATGGCATGTAGACACTAGTTTTAGTGTCAGCTGTTGCATTGGAAAGGCTGTCTGTATAACATATGGTTGTACCAGGGTGGGATGGGATGGACTGCATGTATGTGTATGCACACACTCTGAGTGCATCAAAACCCACAGCAGTGCTGGTTCCTCCTGGATTAAAGGATATTGAGCTTTGAAAAGGGGGTGAGTGGTGTGTGTGTGTGTGTGTGTGTGTGTGTGTGTGTGTGGGAGAGGGAGAGGGAGAGAGAGAATGAATCTAGGAAACACTTATCTCATTCTAGCTTTAAAACTGTTGGCGCTGCCATTTTCGTGAACATTCTGTGACTGGATTTGAGACATTTCTCTATTACTGAAGTATGGAAGCACTTTGCTGTGTGTGTGTGTGTGTGTGTGTGTGTGTGTGTGTGTGTTTTTCCTGCATTGCACTTTGCTTTTAGACGTTTAAAGGGATGCTATCAAATTATTCTGCACCTTTACATTTAGGACTTGTTAGCAACACGTGAGGGCCAGTCCTGGTTCCATTGACGTCATTGGCACTTCACAATTAGTACTTTGCACTTTTCATCTTCAAAGTGTCCCAAATACGAATTTAAAAGGGTATCTTGGTAAGGGTTTTACTCGATCATATGGGAGTAGAAACGTTTCCATAACTTTTTTCCTTTTTTTTTTTCGTTTAAAAAGTCTCCCTGCACTCCCTGTTTAAACACTCTCCCTGCAGCATTCTTGTGCTAGTGCCAAACAACCAGTAAGTGAAAGTGACCAGACACAAAAGTGAAACTGATCACTTTTTGGTTTCACTCTTGAAACTGAAGAGAGCAAAAGTGATCAGCCATGATGCTGAAAAGTAAATTTGAGGATTTTCCCCCCTGATTCCATAATCGGAGGGTCTGTTAGATCAGTGGTTCTCAACCAGGGATTCATGTACCCCTGGGGGTACACAGGCCCTCCAGGGGTCCATCAACTCATCTAGAGATTTGCCTAGTTTTACAACAGGCTACATAAAAAGCACTAGCGAATTCAGTGTAAACTAAAATGTCACACAGACAATGACTTGATTATACTGCTTTATACACTGACACGTAGTACAGTATTTATATTCCAATTGATGTATTTTATGTGGTAAAAATAAGAAAGTCAGCAATTTTTCAGTGTCCCAATGTGCTGTGACACTTTCATATTTTTATGTCTGATTTTGTAAGCAAGTGGTTTTTAAGTGAGGTGAACCTTGGGGGTACGCAAGAGAAATCCGACCCCTGAAAGGGGGCCAGTACTCTGCAAAGGTTGAGAGCCAGTGTGTTCGATGGACAACAATGTCTAATCCAGGTTTCTGTATTGCACTCTCTTTTGGAATACGGCTTTTATCGTGTGTCCCTGTTCTGTAACCAAAAGAAAACTATCTAAGGCCATGTCTACACGACCACTTATGTTGGCAAAACGTAAGTCGCTCAGGGGTGTGAAAAAACCAGCCCCCTGAGCAACATAAGTTTCGCCGGCATAAGTGGTCGTGTGCACAAGTGCTATGTCGGCGGGAGAGCTTCTCTCACCAACCTAGCAACTGCCGCTCATTGGGGTGGTTTAATAATGTGGCCGGGGGAGCTCTCTCCCGTCGGCATAGAGCAGCTACACGAGAGATCTCACAGCGACACAGCTGAATTGGTACAGCAGTGCCGCTGTCAGCTCGCTAGGGTAGACATGGCCTAAATCCAAGCACCGGAAGAGACCACAACTCACTGATTTGGTCCAGTTAATTTTATCCCTTGGTGTGAAGTGGGTTGTGAGTGCTTAATAGCACTGTTTTTGGATTTGTCCGATCAAGAAATTGTCTCTCCCAACACTATGAGGCTGTAGAGAGAAGGAACTTTCCGGGGAGACCAAGAGGGAACGTGGTTTATTTTCCCCCAAAAGCCTAACTAATTTCAAATGTTTTCTCTCTAGCTGCGGGAGTGGGAAGGGCAGATCCGCTCGGACATCCGGAATTTCCTGTCCATCCGCCAGGATGAGAAGTTCTCTGGCAGAGCTATTGCCAGGATATTTCACGGCATTGGTAAGGAAAGCCGAGTGCAGGACTGGAATCCGATCTGCCTTTTGCTGCTTATGTAATATGACTTGCCATAATGCTAGGCATCTTCTGCCTGATCTCTGTCACCGCTGCACAGATCTCATCTTAAGCCTCCTTAAAATGTCTTTGTAACCATGGCTATGGTGAAAGGTGCTGGCTTGGAGCCTGAAGGGGACCTGCTCAGTTATGGTGAAATGGTATGCAACCCCTCGGTCCTAGGGAGGGGAGTGTAACCCCCACTGTTGAGCTGCAGGGGACCTCTGACACTCAGGATGGACTTCCCCAGCCAGGGGGAGTGTGTACCTGTCACGGTTACAGGGTGAGCTGTGCTTTGAGGACAGGTTTCGCTACCTTCCCCTCTTTCTGGGAGGAATCACAGTCTTGCCTCTCTCTGACGGGGCATCTGGGCTGCAGTCCCCTGGCACCACCGATGTTAACCCACCAGGCCCAGCTTGTTTGGCACCTGCAAGCCCTTTTCCTTCGGGGGCCTTTGGCAGCAGCTGCTTAGAGAGACAAAACCAGCTTGTCTCAAGCATAGCCTCATGCATGCACTCCAAAGGGCCAGAACATGCAGAGCAAAGGGTAAGAACGGTAACGGCCTGTGAGCTTGTTTCCCCTGACCTTGATCTTCATCTTTCCTCGCCAGCATGGGAAGTTCCCGTCTTCTCTGAGTGGGGAGCCAGCCTGCTTGCTGCAGCTCCTGTCTCCTTGCATCCCTGTCAGCGCTCACCGGCAGCCCCCAGCAACTCACTCCACTCCCCTTCCTTCCTTCCCTAGACCCAGCAGCCTTCAGCTTCTCATATCCCTTCGCTCCTGAGTTCAGGCCTGGGAAGAATAAACTCTACCAGCCTGCTCGGAGCCAGGCCAGGGTATTCCCCAATTAATAGCATCCCCGCTGTTTCTTGGAGGACCCTTAGTGATCTCTGGGACTGGACCTTACCTTCATCATTGTTTGGTTTCCTCTTGGTTCCCCCCTAACAGCCTCTGATTTAACTCCTTGCTGCCCAGCAGGATAATATCAAACAGGTGAACTGAGGGGCATATGATGATGATAAAAAATAGGAGACATAACTCCCTCCTCCTGCACAGGACCCCATGTTGCTCGCTTGGCTTTGTCTCCCTCTAGTAGCCATACCACATACCGGTTTAGGAATCTGCTACTGCTTTTGAACTAAGACACTGGCTTTTAGCTCAGTAGAGGCCCATGCTTTTAGATGCAGATGACCTGGGTTCAGCCCCCTTAGCTGACCTGTCCAGGGACGTTGTCATTGTGGGAACAAGGTTACAGTCTCCTAGAGCTCTGTGGGCCTGTCTGACACAGGTGTAATTCCACTGAACTCCAGAAGGTGACCCTGGTGTAATGGAGCAGGCCTAGGCCTAAGCCATGTATACTCAGCTGCTGTTAATGTCTCGGTCGCTTGTGTGACAGCTTTGGCCACTATTCTGCTCACTGAGCGAGAGGCGGGTGATGGGCTCAGGAGCTGAGTGGGGCTTTTTCTGTCTCTGAACAGGGAGCCCATGTTACCCCGCTCAGGTCTACGGACGAGACCGCAGGTTCTGGAGGAAATACATCCACTTTGACTTCAATAGAATCACGCGCCTGGCCACGGAGGAGATTATCCGATGCAAATGAGTCTGCGAGGGTAGGGGTGTGATCCACACAACGTCTGACACTGACCAGCAGGGAAATGGGACGGCACAACCGCCACCAGAGCAAAGCCAGGGAGCCCGGCGGGCCATGGCTCCGAATGCCGCAGCTCCTGTGTTCCGTTCACCTCACTGCAGATCCCAGGAGCTCCCACGAGGGACCTTTATCTAATGGCTGTGTCGTGCTTCTAGTCCCAGTGCTGGGAACCAGGGCACCCACGTGCATTGGGGACTCCTCTGCAGATCCCACCAGGCGAGGTCCCTGCTTTTCAGAAGTGGCGAGGATACGCCGTGGGCTGTGCCCGAAGGAGGCTGGGCGAGAGAACGGTTAGAGCCTGAGGTTGGCTGGGAGGAAGAGGCTTTGGGCGATTAGCCAGTTGACTGTATATAAATGTCCCTTTTAAGGTTCAGTCCCCTAGACCTGCCCCAAGCAAACGCACCTCTCTGGCTCAGGGAGGCGAGTCACCAGCCCTGTGTGCTGGGGCTTGTCTTGTCTTCCCACTTTTCAGGGCTAACTCTACTATGGTGGTCTTCTCATTTTGCAAAATTGTACAACAGCTGAACACCTTTCCTGCCCCAGCCCTGCCTCTCACCCCCAGTACAGGAGGAGGATGGACTGGGTACAGCCGGACTTTTCTCAGACGTGGGTTGTGAATAGACACATTCAGTTTGCCCGGGATATTCAATAACCATCTTGGGAGGTGGCAACGTTTGGCCAGTTCAGGGGGGGGGTGGGATGCTGTCCATACATTTACATGGTGCAGAGGAGGTGGAATGCCCCTCCCAACGTGCCATTGTGTGTGTAAAAAGTAACAGACATTCGTGTCTGTATTTACGTCCGAGCTTTGACTGTTGTGGTGGTTCCCCTCGCTAACGATTGTCTGTTGCTCAGTGTCTGTTCCAATGCCTTTGGAATGTCTTCAGTGCTGTTCTATTTCCACTGACCATCTGGAATCTTTGTTTCCCCTCTTCCATCTGGGACCATGTTTGGGTTTTATATTCACACTAATAAACAGTGACTTTTTAAAGTGCCTGTGACTTCACCTCTCAGTCCTTCCCTTCCTGCTGTGTGAGCAGAGTTGCAAGACTCCGCCTGTCTCCCTGGGAGCTGCTGGGGGTGGTGGGGCGCACTGCAGGGTGGGGGATTTGGGCATGTGGAGTGATCTCTTCAAAGGCACTTGGGAGAGGGAGGAGCCCTAATTCTGTAGGTGCCTTTGCATATCCTACCCTTTGGTTTTTAGCTACATAAACTAAACCCAAAAGCCAACCTTCACAGCTGGCCTTGTTTTCAAGTAGGACAGATTGGGTTATGCTACTCTGCACCTTGGTATAAGGGGAGGTCAGGGGGATGCTTGGGAGAAGCTCCCCAATCCAGACGCGGTACCAGCACAGTCCTGCAATCCCAGCTGGCAGTTCTCGGGCCCCTGTTATACAGGAGGTCAGGTGCTTGTCTGGTCCCCACTAGCCTGGCAATCTATAAAACTCCTCTCTGCTTTTTATTTATTTATTTATTTAAAATCCACTAAGTTTGCAGCCTGTCTGGTAGCTTAAGTACGTGTGTAGAACTGCTTTCAGAACTGGTCCCCCAATGCACCTTTCGTATCTCCCAGCTGACCCCGCTCTGTGTATTGAGCATGCTCTGTACAGGGCCAGGCTTAACGCATGCTAATGGCTGTAACTGGATTTTCATGCCACTGAAAGCCTGCAGGCCTCTTGCAAACAAGCACAGGCTGGATGTTGGGAGGGCAAGCTTCCCTGCTTGGGAGGGCCTCCACTTCTGGAGGTGAGAGGGACCTCACCAGGGGTCATTCAGCCCTTAGCTCCTCTGCTGACACCCCCTCCACCCCCCCCCACAAAGGCACACCTCCAGCACTTCTCTGCAGCTACAACAAAGGTGCAGAGGCAGCTGTGCTCGGAGAGATGGGCAAGTCCGTGTTTGACCGGCAGGGCACAGAATGTCCTCGCAACGGCCTGGAGAGTGGGGCCGGGGAAGGGTCAGTGATGGAAAGCAGTCTCCATTCGGAGGGGAGGCCTATGTGAAATACACCCATGCTGTGTGTTTAGGCCTGGGGGGGGATGGGCACTGGGCAGCAGGCCGGGGCACCACAGGTGGTACGTATTTGCTGCCCTCCCCCACCCTTGACCTTTGCTAAAATGGGTAAGGCCTATGGAACTAGCTGGTGTCTCTCCAGGGGTGAGGTGCTGCAGTGTGGGGCTGGTGGACTGGCACGCCGTAGCAGGGGCTGGTGCCAGCGTCGGTGTGGGTGTGGGGGGGGGTGATGTGGCTGGTTAGCACTATAGGCTGCGCTGCTGATGAAGGTGAGACAGGGCCCAGGCTGGTCGTGAGCTCTGAGCTGTTGGGGGCTGTGGCACTGGGGGTTGGGGAGGGGATCTGGGGGTGGAGGGGGTGCAGGAGCGATGGGGGGGCAGTAGGGGCTCTGGGGGGCAGGCGCCATGGGCCCTGTGGGGGGCAGTGCAGGGGTGGGGCCGCTCTAGAAGGAGGGGCAGGGCAGCATGGGGATGGGGGGTTCAGGTCGTGCCCCCCCAGGGACAGGATGTGGCCTGGGCACATGCTGGAGTGGAGCAGAGCTGGGGGCCCAGGACCGCTCTGCCAGGCAGCCTCTGGGCCCCGCCCCCTCGGAAGGGGCCTATGGGGGAGGGTCAGAGGCAGCCAGTCCAGCATGGCAACCATAGAGAAGAGCGAGAGGCATGCTAGAAGGGCCCTCCGCCACCCGACCCCCACGAGCAGCAGCCCAGACGGGACCCTCTGCGCAGCCGCGGACCAGCCAATAGCGCGCAGTCGCTCCTTAGATAGTGGGCGTGGCTGGGTGGCAGCGGGAAAGGCGGCCCCTCTAGCCGGCACTTCCGCGTTCTCTGTGGCTGTGGAGGACCCAGGAGCTGCTGCAGACTCCAGAGTCTCCCCCCCCCCCCCCCCCCCGGAGCCGCCAGCCCCTCGCAGCCCCGCCCCGGAGCGGCAGCGGGGGGGTGAGCCCCGCCCACTGGGGGGTGTCTGGGCTCGAGAGTCGGCCGTCTTGGCTGTCACAGTAGGTGGTCCTGTCGCCATGGTGACTGTTGCCATGGCATCAAGCCCTAGCGGGGGCATTGGGGGGCGTTGCCGTGGCAGCGCTGGGGTGTGGCTGCCTGTCACCATGGCCTCAGGCCCGGGGCGTTGCCATGGCAGCGCTGGGGTGTGGCTGCCTGTCACCATGGCCTCAGGCCCGGGGTGTTGCCGTGGCAGCGCTGGGGTGTGGCTGTCCCTGTGGCAGCAGTGGCTACATGGTGTCTCTGTTACCATGGCATCAGGTGACAGGTACCGTGGTACCCGTTGCCGTTGCATCAGGTGACGCCAGGGCCTGGGCCAGTGCAGCCAAGCTGGTGTCCCCTCTCCTGCTCCTCGTACATGCGCCTCGAATTCCCAAGCTGAGGCCGAGGCCCAGGCCTTAACCCCTGCTGTGCTTGGCCTCTCCCCTCGCCGAGCCCGATGTAACGTCTCTCGGTTTGTGTTCCCCACAGCCCAGCGGATCTCCCCCAGATCTTGTCCTGCGTGAGCCCCTCGGCCTGGGGCTGAAGGATGAACTCGAAGTATGTGCTGCTGGGGGGCCTGTACTTCGTCCAAGGGATGCCATATGGGCTACAGTCCAGCCTGCTGCCCATCTATCTCCGCAGCGTGGGCCTCTCCTTCACCAAGATCAGCTTCACCAAAATGCTCTACCTGCCCTGGGTCCTCAAGATGCTGTGGGCTCCTTTAGTGGATCAGTACCACACCAAGCAGGCCTGGCTGATGTTCAGCATGTCTGGACTAGTGCTGGCCTGCCTAGCATGTGCCACTATGTCGCCAGAGACCAACTTCCTGCCCGTCGCTGTCCTGCTGCTGCTCATGAACTTCTTTGCTTCTGTCCAGGACATCGCGGTGGACGGAGTAGCCGTTCAGCTCCTGGGGCAGGAGGAGATCGGGTACGGCAATACCATCCAAGTGGTGGCTTACAAACTGGGTTCCGTGCTGGCGGGAGGAGGCCTCCTGACCTTGATGCACCTGTTGGGCTGGGGGGTTCTCTTCTTGCTTCTGGCCACCATTTATCTTCTGGCCATACTGTACGTGTGGAGCGCTCCGGAACTGCAGCTCACGCTGGGACGGACTTCCCAGGATGGCCAGCCCCGGGCAAGAACCTTTAACCCTTGGAGAATTCTCCAGGAGCTCTTCCATGTGCCGGGCACCCTTTGGACTGCTGGCTTTGTCCTCCTCTACAAGCTTGGTGAGTGCCTGCCCAGTGGGATGGGGGTGGGGGGTTCCCCTAAGGAAAGGAGTGTTTAGAGTGGAGCACTCAGCAGGGCTGCAAGTGGAAAGGAGCTATTGGATGTAACAGCTGTAAATGTAGACAGGGTCGCCCGCCGGAGCCATTCAAGCTCCCTGTTGTGCTGTTGGACACCCCTGCATGCAGGGAAGAGTCTGATAGAGCATGGACTCGACTGTGGTTCACCTGATGGTGTCCTTTTCCCTTGCAGGTGAGCAGGGTGCCACCACCATGTTCCCACTCTTCCTGCTGGACCATGGATTCTCCACCCAGCAACTTGGCTTCTGGAACGGGGTGGTAGCCATGGTCTTCTCCATCGCAGGTTCCTCGCTGGGTGGCCAGCTGATGTCCAAGCAGAGGTTAAGTGTAGAACAGGGCTCTGACGCCTCCCTTCTTGTATGGGGCGAAAGGGACTGGTTTGTAGGTGGGGTGGGAGAGGCGTGTGTGGTAGGAGAGGGCAGTGAGGTGCCTGGTGCTGTTTTGATTGCTCTTGGGCCCAGCTGTGTGTCTGATTCATGATCCTTCCTCTCAGTCAAATGGGGAGGAACCAAACACAACCCTTGTTCTTCCTCTTCTTGCAGTGTCCTGCTGCACTCACTTCCTTAACCATTTCTGCATTGGGCTTGTGTCTTCTTTCCAGGCGGCCGCTGTCTCTGCTGAAGGCTCTGTTACTGCTCCGCTTCTGCAGCCTGAACTTGCAGACCTTTTTGGTCTTCATCTACGATGATGGAGTGTCTCTCTTCAAAGGTGAGCACCACCCAGCTGAGCAGAAGAGGGCTCCTGGTTGATATGGGGTGAAGGGAAAGAGGACAGAGAGGCAGTGCAGGGCTGGTCAGAAATTTTCCCTCAGAACTGTGTTTTGAGGGAAAACTGGGTTTTCAACTATACAATAATTTGGGCAACGGGTTTCTGATTTCCATGGAAAATTTTGATTTAGTCAAACTAAACCCACCAGAACATTTCAGTTTGGATCTGCTGCCGGGCTTCATGGCTGAACTATATCCTCCATGATGCAGCACGTCCGGGGACTCTCATGATACACCCTGTCCTCCCTCCAAGAGGGAAGACCATGGTGCATCTTGGGAGATGTAGTTCGAAATGGAAGCCCAGCCTATAGAGGAGAATGGAAGTGTGAGGCATCCGAACTACATCTCCCAGGTTGCATTTTGACAGCATTTCCAAATGGAAATATTTTAGTTTGGGGCCAAAATATTTTACCAGAAAATCTAAATTTCATAGAAAAGTTCAATGAAAACAATTTAGTTTTTTCACAGAAGTTTTCATGTTGGGGGGACCCCTGTTTTCTGCCCAGCTCTTTCTGAGAGGTCCAGTGACTTGCGCATGGCCCCAGCGAGTGTCAGCGTCAGAACTGGGAGCAGAATTCTGGAGAAGCTGCTCCCAGTCCTGTGCTTGGGCCATGCCTCTCTCCAACCCTGAACTGATCACCGCATTACTCCCGTTGCCATGTCCTGCTGTATGTGTAGGGGCTGCGATCCTGAGTATCTGTGTCCAGCACTTCATTGGAGGGCTGATCACAACCCTGGCTTTCAGCACCATGATGCAATGCACGCAGAGGGCGGATGGCAGCATACAGGTACCCTGCAACCAGCACCTCTGGAAATGCGGCTCAAGAGGGACTAGAATCAATGGGCACTTCAGCCATCTGCATCCCTGTCTGCAAACTGGGGCTGTTAATGTAGTATCCACCAGTGTCAGCGGGCTGCTGAGACGGTTCACTCCTCCGTATTAGTGAAGAGCCCTGAGATCCGAGTCTCTGTCTGGCACCTCCCAGACGTGACTGCGCCCCGAGGGAGGCATTATCTGCACTGGGCAGATGGGGAACACAGGCACAGAAAAGGGAGCTGAGTTGCCCAAAGTCACAGGCCACCCTGCAGCCTTGGAGATGAGGCTTGGCTCCAAGCTGCTGACGGGAATGACAGTCGGGTGCTTTCTGGAGCTCCTGGCCCTTTCCTGCAGCCCTCGGCTGGGCAGGGTTTAGGCACTATCTGGGCTGCCTGGGTCTCTCTGTTTGACAGCTTATGTGGGTCTCTCTCTGTGTTTGCCACCCTTCATGCTGGTGCGTGTCTGCCCTTTGCAGGCCACTCATTACAGTTTCCTGGCCACGCTGGAAGTGCTGGGCAAGCTGGCATTCAGCACCTTTGTTGGGAGCATCGTGGACTGGCTGGGCTTTGTATCCAGTTTCTGCTGCTTCCTCTTCCTCTCCTTCACCTCTGTGCTCTATGTCCTGAATGTGCCTCCTGGCGGGAGCTGAAGGAGACATGCCTGGCCTCTCCAGGGATTCACTGTGGATGGGCCGTGGGCCAGGCTTAAGGGATGGACGGCTGAGAATCTCCCTGGCTGGACTTGCAGAGGCCTCGAGCAGGCGTATTAATTTGCACTCCTGGTGGACATTGGAGGAGCCCAAAAATGCCTGTGAAAATGAAACATCACAGGGCCAAATCTTAAGACACTAGGCGCCTTCTGCTGGAGCCCTCAGGAATTGCAGGGGGCTCAGCATTTTCCTCTGGGTGTCTCCGCAGCTGTAACCAACATCTAAGTAAGATCTTCTCCTCTCCCACCCCCGGTATGGCCTACACTCCTAGCTTTCACCAGAGCTGCCTTAGGGAGCCAGGTCGCGTCTGCGCCGAGCCAGGGGTCCTGCGCTCACACTCCAGCCTCTTGGATCTGAAATTAAAAGGTTTGTTTACTGAATGTGTCTCCTTCTCCTGCCCTGCACCACACTCATGTCCCCTTGCTGAGAGAGTCGGAGGCCAGGCTGGGCCCTGGGAAGGGAGGAGCAGGGCTGTCGGTGAGCAGGGCCAAGCCGCGTCCCAGCTCCGGGGTTTGATGTTCTTGTGAAGGGTTATTCTGGTGCAAGCTGCCCCCAGCCACATCGCAGAGTGTTCAGCTGGCTGCTGCCTGGGTCTGTGCGTAGCAGAGTCCTGAGCCAGCAGGCAGGTCAGTCTCC
Source organism: Malaclemys terrapin pileata (assembly GCF_027887155.1). NCBI lineage: Eukaryota > Metazoa > Chordata > Testudines > Emydidae > Malaclemys > Malaclemys terrapin. Next base: position 3,292,320 of record NC_071506.1, on the reverse strand, counting down.
CAGCCCCGCAGGCTCGGGGCTGTCTCAGGCTTCAGAGGAGAGGCACGTGACCAAGTGTGTCCAGGAAACGCCTGACGTGTTGCTGGGGGAGTTTTCTCCCCTATTAGAATAGTTACGGTATCCTAATTAGAGTAAGGGTTAAAAAAAAGAAAACAACCTGGCTCTGCTGCAGACTGACGAGGAGCAGACGACGTGGCACTGTATATTTTGACTCCCCGCGATGTTTGTTCGTGCACAGTTATGTTTGCACGGTGCTGCTGGGTGACCTTCCAGAATATGAAGAATGGCTAAACTTAAACCATGAAATACAAAGCTAAGGTCCCTGCCCCCCTGCAATGCAACTGTAACCCGGCTCTCTCTGAGCGATGCCCCACCATGCCAATAGCACACAAACTAGTGCTGGTTCTAAAAGGGCCGGCTGACTCCACTGTTTCTAGTGTCCGTCATTTCTGTCAGACCCCTCTTCAAGGAACAACAGCGGTTTGAGAGGGGTCAGTTCCTGGCCTTTGTGAGTCCTTAGCCTCGAGCGCCTCTCCTGATGGCATAATACAGTTGCCTTTGCTGCCTCTGATCACACTTAGTGCCATTGTTCAGGAAATGGGGGAGTAGCATGAGTCCTGATCATATTACCCTAAAGCTGCTGCTTCCGGGAGCCTTTCATCCTCCTCCTATTTCATTACTACTCTTTCCCTTGAACGTAGTTGTAAAGTGGAATCGGATCGTAGAGCACTTTGAAATAGCTGCTGTCAGGGCAAAACTTCTAGAAAGAGCCTGTGAGAATACAGCTCATGTGCACCACCCCCATTCTCAGAAAGCTGGCAAGGGTGGGAGGTGAGCTCACAGTACATGGGCTAGAGAGAGAGACACTCGAGCCTGGTGGTGAGAGCACTCACCTGGGTGGTGGAAGCAGAGGTGGATTAAGATTTATTGGGGCCCTGGGCACAAAGAACATTGGAACCCCCCAACCCTCCCCCACCACCACGGGACATCGCCCCCTGCTCTTCCACTTCCCCCAAGGCCCCGCCACCTGGCCAGAAGCCGGGGCTGTGGTAAGAGCTGCCCAGGGAGCCCTGGACCCCCCATCTGCCTGGGGCAGTGCACCCTGGTGGGCAGGGACACTGACCAGGGGCACCCTGGTCCCCTGCCCAGGGCACGTGGAGGGCCATGAGCTCCCCACAGCTGCCTGGGCTCCCTGGGTGGCTTTTACCACAGCCTAGGACAGTGGTCCCCAAAGTGTGGGGTGCACGCAGTGGGGGACACAGGAACAGTTGGGGTGTGTGTGCAGTAGGGTCTGGGTCAGCCATTACGGGGGGTGAGGAGGCAGCACCACCCTGCCCTGCTCTGCCCCCAGCCCTGGCTCTGCTCCTGGCCATACCCCGCTGTACCTCCAGCCCCGCTCCCGGCCATGGCCCCACTCCCAGCCCTCGACCGTGACCCCCATCTTCTACTCCCAACTCTGGCACCGGCTCCCGGGGGAGTGGGGGGGCGCACAACTGAAAAAGTAACAATACATCCTGTTTCAGCCCCAGACATCCCAACTTTTGTGTCAAAACTGGGCATTTGTCCTAGTTGCTGGTCAACTGATCACCAGGTGGCAAGAGCAAACGGTACAAATGCCCAATTTTGCCAAAAGGGGCTCGGGGTTGGAGTGAGCAGCAGGGCTTGGGCCAGCTCTGCGTGGGGGAGAAGGGGATTTGGGCAAGTGGCTGGCGCTGGCTCCCCGTGGGGATGGAGGAGGAATGGGAGAGGGGACTCACCAGCGGGAATATACTCTCACTCTACACAGGCTCCATCCGTCTTCTGGCCTGGCCGGGATAGGGCCTCAGGGGAAAGAGAGGAGCAGGGTGTGGGCCAGAGTGCCAGCGCTCCTGTGGGGCCCCTGGGCACAGGCCCCGTTGGCCCACGTGGTAATCCGCCACTGGGTGGAAGACGTAATTTCATGTCCTTACTCCAATGACCATTTATCCACAGTGGAACAGCTTCAACAGGAGAGACTGAGGATACCCCATCTCAGAATATCCCAAACCTCAGGAGCTAGGGGCTTCTGCAATGTGGGAGACCCAAGTGCAAATCCCTTCTCCACATCAGGCAGAGAGGGGAATTGAACCTGGATCTCCCACATCTGAGGTGTGTGCCCTAACCACTGGCCTAAAATTTATAAGACAGCTGCTGGGGGCCATCTGCTCCTCCATTCATTTTGTAAATGGTGCCTGAGTCCCAACTTCTCCCCCTGCCCCCCAAAAAAACCTATTTGGTGAATTTGCCTCAAATTTCTGACTACTTCTGGCTCACCGCAACATGCATGTTTCAAGGAATTTACTTTAGCTGAAAAAATAAATCGCCCACCTCTGAATCTCAGGTCAGAGCTGGAGCCAAAAGCAGTTTAGCACCATCTGGGATGTTTTCTGGACTCTGAGATGGGAACAAACCCATAAAGCGTCACTGAACAGTGAACAAACCTGAAACCACAAGAGACATTTCACTACTAGACTGTGAAAGACAGCGACTCGTATCCCAGCTGGCCACATCCCCTCTCCATGTAAACCCTACGGCCAGGAGCTCCTGAGGGGAAGAGCTCTCTAGTCCCTCTGTTGCTGAAAAGTGTTGTCGCAGAGCTTCATTTGTAGAGGCAACTTACCCACAATTCTTGTAGTGGCTCTTGGGTGGTCACCATAACTAGCTAGGAACTTGGATTTTGGGGGGGTAGTGAGCCCCCCCCAAAGAGGCTCCCAAGGGGGAATGAACTCATTTACAAGCAGCTAGGAGTCTGCTGAAAAGTCCCATGTGCTCTTGTCTTCCTGTCTCACCTGGGAGACCTTCTCACGGGCACATGGGAAGGGAGTTAGATGGACGGCTGCCAAAATTACTGGAGGGCAGGGCAGGCATTTTACTCTTTATTTGTGTATCTATCCTGTGACTGTTATTTCACGTTGGACTGTTCTCCTTCCCATGGTAAAGAGTTCTTTGTTTGCACAAAGTCTCAGGCAGCTTGTCAGTGGTGAAGTTCTGTATATTCAGGGCACTGACGGAGGCTGTTTCATTTCCCCAGAATTCTGGGTGGGACCTTGAGTGGGTTTAGTTGTTTGCCAAGAGGGACACTACATGTATTCACCCACTGATCGCTGTGTTAGCCGCCTGGCAGAAGGGGTACAGACAATTGGAGTCGAACTTGTATTCAAATTAGTGAGATCGTTTTTATTCCATCAGCCAGAGATACAGCCAGTTCTGGAGCTCCTGGATGATGGGATCGTGCATCAGCATCGATGTGGCTTCTCTCCAGTCCACGCTGGATGCTGAACTCATAGCTAGCCAATGCAGCCATCCATGTCCGCCCCATATCATCTAGCTCGGCACTTGTCAACACAGAAAGTAATGGGTTGTTATGTGTCCACACCTGGAACTGAGCTCCATACAGATACATGCCTCTCAGCCCATCAGTTCCCAAAAGCCTGCAAGGGATCAGGACGTTTCTGTTCAGGAGGCCTTGTTACTCCTGAAGGAATTCTGCACCAAAAAATTAAAATTACGCACATGATATTTTAAAAATCTGCAAAATTCTGCAAATTTTATTTGTCAATAAATAAATGTGGCTGCAGCATGGCCGTGGGGAGCACAGGCCACTGGCTGCATTGAGGTGGGAGATCACCCTGCAGCCCCCACCTCTCCCGGTAGAGGGACACGGCAGTGAGGGTGCACCCCACCCTGACACAGTGCAAGGGTGGGGCTTGTCCCAGAAACATGCCGGGGCCCTGCCTCTCTGCACCAGGTGCGCCAGGTGTGGGTGGGCAGGCTCAGCCCAGCAGGATCCAACTGTGAAGGGGCTCAGTGTGGGGGATCCAGGTGTGGGGGAGAGGGTTCTGTGCAGGGCAATCTGGGTGCGGGCGGCTCAGTGGGGGATCTGGATGCACAGGGGCTTGTGGGGGGTTCCAGGTGCAGGGGCAATGGGGTTCAGCAGGGAGGGTCTGGGTGCTGGGGGAGTGGGGCTTGATGGTGTGGAGGGTCCAGGTCTGGGGGGCTTGTCAGGGTGAGGGTTCGATGGGCCTGGTTAATGGGGGAGCCCCAGCTGCTGCCGAGGGGATGCCGCATGCCGGGCTCCCGCTTTGCCCCGTGATTCCTCTTTCCCCTTTTCTTCTCCATTCCCTTCCACCCCACATTCCTGTCCCCCTGCCCTATTCCACCCCCTTCCTTCCCAGCGGTCTCTTCCCCCCGCCTCCTTTCCCCCACACCCTCTTACCCACCCCCAGTGCAGGCACTCACTGTTGCACAGGAAACAGGAAGGCTCCCAGCACACAGAAGCAGGGCCGGCTCCAGGCACCAGCCAACCAAGCACGTGCTTGGGGCAGCTCCTGGTAAGGGGCGACCAATCTTGGTGTGGCGGGGGGCAGCTCGGCAGGGTCCGGTGGCGCGGTGCTCCGCGGGGAGGGGTTCGGCAGCGCAGCGCTCCGCAGGGGGTGTTTGATGGCGCTCCGCGGGAGGGCGGGGGTGTTCGGCAGCGCGGTGCTCGAGGATGTTTGGCAGCGCTGCGCTCCGCTCCGCGGGGGTTTTGGCGGCGCTTTGCACGGGGGGGGGCTTCAGCAGTGTGGCGCTCCACGGGGGGCAGGGGTGTTCGGCAGCACGGCGCTCGGTAGGGGTTTCGGTGGCACGGCGCTCTGCGGGGGGTGTTTGGTGGAGTTTCGCGCGGGGGGGTTCAGCAGCGCGGCGCTGGGCGGGGGGTGTTCGGTGGCGCGGCGCTCGGCGGGGGGGTGTTAGGGCGGGGTGGTGCTTTTTTTGGCTGCTTGGGGTGGCAAAAAAGTGCCGGCCCTGCACAGAAGGGGAGCCCGACTGGCACTAGGACCCAGGAGACAGCATTCAGCTGCAGAGTCAGTGGAGCCCTCCTTCAGCTGGGCAGCTCTGCACTTGCAGAAATGCGGGGGGGGGGGAGCAGTGGCAAATAACCCCGTGTCCCCCCCCGTGCCTCGCCTCTGTTGTGGGGGGCAATCCCCCCGCAAAACTGCCCCCATGGTCACCCGCCACCCCCGTGCGGCTTCCCTGCCGTTTTCTGCAGGAAAGCAAAGGAATTGGGGTGCGGGGGGGACGTGTTTTCTGCGGGTGCGCAGTCACGCAGAATCCCCCCAGGAGGCCTTGTGGACTTTTGAAGATTTGTCTTGTATTTCCGTTTCTCGTTGCTGGACTGGTATCCGCTGCCGAGGTCATTCCCTGGGCGTGTAATAGCAGCGTCATTCTTCACAAATCTGAGGTAGTAGCCACTAAATCCTAGCAAGGGCTTGAGCTCTCGGTCACTTCGCAGGCAGGGCCGTGTAGCAAGAGCCTCTGCTTGATCAGGGGCTGTACTTACACCCTCCTGTGAGATTATGTCCCAACTACATGATGGACGTTCTGCGGAACTGCTGTATCTCAGCTGATGGCTTTAGCCCATGGGCTCCAAGCTGGTCTAACGCTTCCAGGAGGCTTTCTTCATGCTCCTTCAGACGTCTCCCACAGAGAATCAGGTCACCATATAAACCATATAGATCAGGGTGGCCAACCGTGGCTTCAGAAGATAATATACAGCTCCTGCTAGGAGCTGACTCGTGGGGAAAAATGGTGGGTGCTCAGCACCCACCGGCAGCCCTATCAGCCCCCCCCATGCCCCAGCATCTCCTGCCCACCGGCAGCCCCCCCCCCAATCAGCGCCTCCTCCTCCCTCCCCTGTGCCTCCTGCCTGCTCCGATCAGCTGTTTCGCGGCATTCAGGAGGCTCTGGGAGGGAAGGGTGGAGGTGTGAGGACATGGCATACAGCCCCCCTCCCTCCTCCAGTGCTTCCGCCTGCCGCGATCAGCTCTTTCATGCTGTTGAGGAGGCTCTGGGGGGAGGGAGAGGAGCGAGGATGTGGTGCGCAGCCTTACCCCTCCCTCTCCCAGCGCCATCTCCTCCTCCCTCCCTGTGCCTCCTGCCCGCCACGATCAGCTGTTTTGTGACGCGCATGAGGCTTGGGGGTGGGGGTGGGGGAGGAGCGAGGACATGGCTTCCTCAGGGGAAGGGGCGGGAAGAGGCAGGGGGGAGGTGGGGATGGGGACTTGCGGAAAGGGGTGGAGTGGGGGCAGGACCTGAGACAGAGCCAGGGGTCCAGCACCCCTGGCCAGCACCAGTGTCTCCTTGAATAAAGCACACGGTGACTAGCTGGTGTCGAAATTTTTAATTACAATTTTTTTTTACACTATCTAACAATGGACGGCAAGTGCAAACGGAAAAGAAAATACACCGATGAAAATCGAGGCTTCCAACAGGAGTGGGAGAATAAGTACTTTTTCGTTGAACATAATGGTAAGGCCATGTGTCTTCTTTGCCAGACGTGTCTCTCTCAGTTCAAATCTTCAAACTTGCAGCGTCATTTCGCTTCTAGCCATGCACAGATGGATCAAGAATTCCCACAAGGTTCTGAACTCCGCACTTTAAAACTGAAAACTTGGAAAAAACAAACGGATGTAGAAGCCCAGTTCTTCACCAGATTTGCCAACCGATCACAGGCTGTAACATTAGCCTCCTATTATGTGGCCTGGCACGTAGCCCGTGCGAAAAAACCCTACTCTGAAGGAGAGCCTATTAAAACGTGCCTCACTGATGTGATTTCAATCCTGTCACCACAGAACAAGAATCTACAGAAGAAAATTTCTGGCCTGCAGCTTTCACCCCACACAATAGAACGCAGAATCTCTGACCCGGAACAGTGACATCAAATCGCATGTGCACTCGCAAACTTCAGCAGTGTGAGTATTTGAGCATCGCTTTGGATGAGTCGTGCCATGCACAGGATAAACCTTATTAGTGGTATTTGTCTGCACTGTGTCTGACGACTGTGATGTAAGGGAAGAACTCCTCAATATCGTGTCACTAAAGGACAGAACTCATGTATGAGATCTAAAGAAGGCGTTGATGTTGGTAGTTGTGAAAAGCCACTTGTCTTTACGGAAGCTCACTGCCATTGCAATGGATGGGGCTCCGGCCATGTGGGGATCTGCGAATGGATTAGTAGGGCTTTGTAAGTCTGACGAGAGCTTTCCCAAATTTTGGACATTTCACTGTATTATTCTCAGGAGCAACCGGTATCTAAAAATCTCAAATTTGATCATGAGACCTGTCTTACACATTGTGAAATTCATTCTCTCAAATGCAGTCAGTCACAGACAATTTCAAAATCTAATTGAAGAACTGGATGAAGACGACTCCCCTGCCGATTTGCCATTTCACTGTGCAGATTGAAGGCTCTCGAGAGGTAAAGTTATTTCCCATTTTTTCGAGCTCCTGGAACCAGTAAAATTGTTTATGGGGGAAAAGCACAGAATACACCCCGAGTTTACAGATCCTGGGTGGGTTCTAGACTTGGCATTTCTTGCAGACATGTTGCTGCATTTGGATAAACTAAATGTGGACTTACAAGGAAAATTCCGGTTGCTGTCTGATCTAGTGCAAAGCGTATTTGTGTTCATGAACAAACTGCCGTTGTTTCACAGACAAATGCTTGAGGGACAGCTGACACACTTTCCCTCAATGTCACAACTTCAAAGCAGATCAAAAGAAGATGCAGCAGAACCTCTAAAACGGAGCACAACTAGGTATGCGAGTGTGATTAAAGATCATAAGGACAGTTTTGAGTAAAGATTTGCAGTGGAAAAGACCTCAAATCAGATTTCTGATTGACCCTTTTAGTGCTGAAGTTGATTGTCTGAAGCCCCCTATAGTCACTGACGAAGCAACATCCCAGATGGAAATAATAGAACTTTTGGAAGATTTAGCTGTTACCACTCAAGAAAGAGATCTTGGAGTCATTGTGGATAGTTCTCTGAAATCAGAACAGGAGTACTTGTGGCACCAGCAGCAGTCAAAAAAGCGAACAAAATGTTGGGAATCATCAAGAAAGGGATAGATAATAAGACAGAAAATATCATATTGTCTCTATATAAATCCATGGTACACGCACACCTTGAATACTGCGTGCAGATGTGGTTGCCCCATCTCAAAAAAGATATATTGGAATTGGAAAAGGTTCAGAAACGGGCAACAAAAATGATTAGGGGTATAGAATGGATTCCGTATGAGGAGAGATTAATAAGACTGGGACTTTTCAGCTTGGAAAAGAGGCATCTAAGGGGGGATACGATAGAGGTCTATAAAATCATGAGTGATATAGAGAAAGTAAACAAGGAAGTGTTATTTACTTCTTCTCATAATACAAGAACAAGGGGCCACCAAATGAAATTGATAGGTAGCAGGTTTAAAACAAACAGAAGAAAGTATTTTTTCATGCAATGCACTGTCAACCTCTGGAACTCCTTGCCAGAGGGTGTTGTGAAGGCCAATGCTATAATGGGGTTCAAAAGGGAGTTAGATAGATTCATGGAAGATAGGTCATTCGATGGTTATTAGCCAGGGTGGGCAGGGAAGGTGTCCCTAGCCACTGTTTGCCAGAAGCTGGGAGTGGGTGACAGGGAATGGATCACTTGACGATAACCTGTCTGTTCATTCCCTCTGGGGCACCTGGCATTGGCCACTTCAGAGGACAGGATACTGGGCTAGATGGACCTTTGGTCTGACCCGGTATGACTTTTCTTATGTTTTCTTATGTTTGGTACTTGGAAATCTGTACCAAAGTGTAAATACCCAAACATCAGAGGTGCAGCCCTAAAATTAATCTCGATGTTTGCCTTGACCTATCTTTGTGAGTCTGTTTTCTCGACACTCAAACATGTGAAATCCAAGCACCAATCTGTTTTGACAGACAGCCACTTAAGAGAACTGCTGCGTGTGAGCACAACTGAACACAAACCAAACTTCAAGGGAATTGTTGAAAGCAAAGATTGTCAGAAGTCCCACTAAGTAAAAGATTAAGTTGTTATTATTGTTAACTACATTATAAAGGTATAATAAATATACATTATACATTATCAACTTACATATCCATTTATTTTGTGAATGGTGCCTCAGTGCTCACTTTGGGGTGTGTCAGGACTGAGATCCCCACTTTGAACTTTAGGGTACAAATGTAGGGGCCTGCATAAAAAACTTCTAAGCTTAATTACCAGCTTAGCTCTGGTTCGGCTGCCACCATTTTCAATGGATTCCCTCCCTGGGAAACCTTGAAAAACCTTCACCAAATCCCTGGTGAAAACAAATCCAACCCCTTGGATTTAAAACAAGGGGAAATTAACCATTCCCCTCCTTCCTCCCACCAACTCCTGGTGAATCAAGATCCAAAACCCCTTTGGATCTAAAACAAGGAAAAAATCAATCAGGTTCTTAAAAAGAAGGTTTTTAATTAAAGAAAAAGGTAAAAATCATCTCTGTAAAATCAGTATGGAAAATAACTTTACAGGGAAATCAAACTTAAAGAGCTCAGAGGACTCCCCTCTAGTCTCAGGTTCAAAGTACAGCAAACAAAGAGAAACACTCTAGTAAAAGGTACATTTACAAGTTGAGAAAAACAAAGGAAAACTAACACGCCTTGCCTGGCTATTTACTTACAAGTTTGAAATAGGAGAGGCTTGTTTAGAAAGATGTGGAGAACCTGGATTGATGTCTGGTCCCTCTCAGTCCCCGAGAACGAACACACTCCCAAACAAAGAACACAAACAAAAGCCTTCCCCCCCCCAAGATTTGAAAGTATCTTGTCCCCTTATTGGTCCTTTAGGTCAGATGCCAGCCAGGTTACCTGAGCTTCTTAACCCTTTACAGGGAAAAGGATTTTGGAGTCTCTGGCCAGGAGGGATTTATAGTACTGTACACAGGACAGCTATTACCCTTCCCTTTATAGTTATGACACGCCCCCCAAATCACAGATAGTGTTGGATGTTCGGTTCCACACTGGCTGTGATTTCTTCCTGGAGTTCTAGGAGAAAACAGAGTTAATAAGACACATGTACCTTTAGACATACTACTGATTATATAAAAACTAACAATATGTTTTATTCCAAAAACAATTGTTAACCAGTTAACTCTGGGAAACTTTTCCGGGAGAGTGCATCAGCCACTTTGTTAGAAGCTCCCGAAATGTGTTGTATTTTAAAATCAAAATTTTGGAGAGCTAAACTCCACCGAAGAAGTTTTTTGTTATTTTCCTTGGCGGTATGAAGCCACTGTAGCGCAGCATGGTCTGTTTGTAGTTGGAAACGCCGTCCCCAAACATATGGGCGTAGCTTTTCCAGCGCATACACAATGGCATAGCATTCCTTTTTGCTGATTGACCAATGGCTTTCCCTTTCAGACAGTTTCTTACTGAGAAATACGACAGGATGGAATTCTTGATCCGGTCCTTCCTGCATTAAAACTGCTCCCACGCCTTGCTCGGACGCATCTGTGGTTACTTGGAACGGTTTGTCAAAGTTTGGGGCCCTTAGCACAGGGTCAGACATGAGTGTTGCCTTAAGCTGGTTAAAGGCCTTTTGACACTCATTAGTCCACTGAACTGCATTTGGCTGTTTCTTTCTGGTTAGGTCTGTCAGCGGGGCGGCGATTTGGCTGTAGTGGGGTACAAATCGCCTATAATATCCAGCCAAGCCTAAGAAGGATTGGACCTGTTTCTTAGACTTTGGAACCGGCCACTTTTGGATAGCATCCACTTTGGCCTGTATGGGATTTATAGTTCCTTGACCCACCTGGTGCCCCAGGTAAGTTACTCTGTTTTGGCCTATTTGACACTTTTTAGCCTTAACAGTTAGTCCTGCCTGCTGGATGCGCTCGAAAACTTTTTTCAGGTGCTCCATGTGCTCTGCCCATGAATCAGAAAAAATGGCCACATCATCGAGGTAGGCAACTGCAGATTCTCCCAATCCCGCTAGGAGACCATCTACAAGTCTTTGGAAGGTGGCGGGTGCATTTCGCAACCCGAAAGGGAGTACATTGAATTCATACACCCCTGCCTGGGTGACGAAGGCTGACCTTTCCTTAGCGGGTTCATCTAGTGGTACTTGCCAGTACCCCTTGGTTAAGTCTAAAGTAGAGATGAATTGGGCATGTCCCAATTTCTCCAATAGCTCATCTGTGCGTGGCATTGGATAGTTGTCAGGACGAGTTACAGCATTTAGCTTACGGTAGTCCACGCAAAAGCGTATTTCCCCATCTGGTTTGGGAACTAGAACCACTGGAGATGCCCATGCACTCTTAGAGGGGCGGATTATACCCATCTGTAGCATGTCCTGGATCTCCCTTTGTATAGCAGTTTTGGCATGAGGTGACTCCCGGTAGGGTGGGGTTCTAATAGGGTGAGCATTACCTGTGTCAATGGAGTGGTATGCCCGTTCGGTCCATCCTGGAGTGGCTGAGAAAATTGGTGCAAAGCTTGTGCACAGCTCCTTGATCTGCTGTCGCTGCAGACGTTCAAGGGTTATGGAGAGGTTCACCTCTTCCACGCCACCATCCTTTTTTCCTTCGTAGTAGACACCTTCAGGCCACTCCGCGTCATCTGTTTCCTGGGCTGTAAACTGGCAAACGTTTAATTCTCTGGAATAAAAGGGCTTAAGAGAATTAACATGGTATACCTTAGGCTTTATGTTGGAGGTGGGGGAGGCTATGAGATAGTTAACAGCTCCTAGGCGCTCCTGGACCGTGAATGGTCCTTCCCACGACGCTTCCATTTTATGGGCCTGGATTGCCTTTAAGACCATGACTTGGTCTCCTACTTTGAAGGACCGTTCTCTGGAATGTTTATCATACCAGGCCTTTTGCTCTTTCTGAGCATCCTTTAGGTTTTCTTTAGCAAGGGCCAAAGAATGTCGGAGGGTGTTTGGTAGGTTGCTTACAAAGTCTAGAATGTTTGTTCCTGGAGAAGGCGTAAACCCCTCCCATTGTTGCTTCACCAACTGTAATGGTCCCTTAACCTCACGGCCATACACAAGTTCAAATGGTGAAAACCCTAAACTGGGATGTGGTACAGCCCTGTAGGCAAAAAGCAACTGCTGCAACACTAGGTCCCAATCATTGGAGTGTTCATTTACAAATTTACGTATCATGGCCCCCAAAGTTCCATTAAACCTCTCCACCAGGCCATTGGTTTCATGGTGGTAAGGGGTGGCAACCAAGTGATTCACCCCATGAGCTTCCCACAGGTTTTCCATGGTTCCTGCCAGGAAGTTAGTTCCCGAATCTGTAAGGATGTCGGAGGGCCAACCTACCCTGGCAAAAATGTCTGTTAATGCCTGGCACACACTTTTAGCCCTGGTGTTGCTTAAGGGTACTGCTTCTGGCCATCGGGTAGCAAAATCCATGAAAGTCAGTACGTACTGCTTTCCTCTGGGTGTCTTCTTTGGGAAAGGACCCAGAATATCCACAGCTACGCGCTGAAATGGGACCTCAATTATGGGTAGTGGCTGGAGAGGGGCTTTAACCTGGTCTTGGGGCTTTCCCACTCGTTGGCACACCTCACAAGACCGGACATAATTAGCAACGTCCTTGCCCATTCCCTCCCAGTGGAAGGACTTCCCCAACCGGTCCTTGGTTCTGTTCACCCCAGAATGGCCACTGGGATGATCATGGGCTAAGCTCAAGAGCTTTACCCGATACTTAGTGGGAACTACCAACTGTCTTTGAGGATGCCAGTCTTCCTGGTGCCCACCAGAAAGAGTCTCCTTGTATAAAAGTCCTTGTTCTACAACAAACCGGGATCGGTTAGAAGAGCTGAGAGGCGGTGGGGTGCTCCGCGCCGCCACCCAAGCTTTCTGAAGGCTGTCATCTGCTTCCTGCTCGGCCTGGAACTGTTCCCTTGATGCTGGAGACATCAGTTCCTCCTTGGACTGTGGACTGGGGCTTGGTCCCTCTGGAAGCGATGCAGGTGCTGGGGCTGTTTCCATTGACTGTGAACCGCTGTCCGCTGGTGCACTATGTGGTAACTCAGGCTCTGGCTGAGCCTCTTGGGTAGGGTTATCTGCTGCTTCTGCCAGTTCAGGCTCGCTGGTGCCCTCTGGCGTTGGAGTTGTAGACGGGTTTGCAAGGGCTGGACTCAGGGCTGGCAATGGTTCTGGTGCTGGTTGCGTTGCCAGTTCCGGTTCTGGGACTGGCTTTGGCTGGGTCTTTGGGATTGGATCCACTACGGCTGTTGCAGTCGTTGGCAGAGGATCCAGTTCCACCACCTTTGTCTGGGTCTCCGGTAACACAGACGGGGCCCTGGTGGACGGCTCAGGAACAGGGATGGGGGTGAAAGCTTGCTTAGCCTGGCTGCGGGTGACTATTCCCACCCTCTTGGCTACCTTCACATGGTTGGCCAAATCTTCCCCCAGCAGCATGGGAATGGGATAATTGTCATAGACTGCAAAAGTCCACATTCCTGACCAGCCCTTGTACTGGACATGCAACGTGGCTGTAGGCAAGGTTACAGATTGTGACACGAAGGGTTGAATTGTCACTGTAGCCTCTGGGTTGATGAGTTTGGGGTCCACTAGGGATTGGTGGATAGTTGACACTTGAGCCCCAGTGTCCCTCCAAGCGGTAACCTTCCTTCCGCCCACTCTCAAGGTTTCCCTTCGCTCCGAGGGTATGAGAGAGGCATCTGGGTTTGGGGATCTTTGGTGTGATTGGGGTGTAATGAACTGTAATCGGTTGGGGTTCTTGGGGCAGTGAGCCTTTATATGTCCCAGTCCATTACATTTAAAACATCGCCCTGCTAAGGTATCACCGGGACGATGTTGGTTGGTGGAGACTGGTGTGGTGGGGTGAGAAGGCGTCTGGGGTTTCCCTTGGGATGTGGGTGGGGCCTTGGGTTGTCCCCGGTGGTAAGGTTTTGTTTCGGCTTGCCCCTTCTGATATTCGCTCCAACTGCTACTAGTTTTTTTCTTTTCTGCCACCTCCACCCATTGGGCTCCAATCTCCCCCGCCTCAGTTACAGTTTTGGGCTTCCTATCTAGGATGTACCTTTCTATTTCCTCAGGAACACCCTCTAAAAACTGCTCCATTTTTACTAGGGAAAGCAGATCTTCCAGAGATTTAACATTTGCTCCTGATACCCAGGCATCACAATTTTTGTCAATGTGGTAGGCATGACGGGTAAATGACACATCCGGTTTCCACTTTAGGGCTCTGAACCGCCGACGGGCATGCTCGGGTGTTAGCCCCATTCTGAGTCTGGCCTTGTTTTTAAAAAGTTCATAACTGTTCATGTGTTCCTTAGGCATTTCAGCCGCCACCTCTGCTAAGGGTCCACTGAGCTGCGGCCTCAGCTCTACCATGTACTGGTCTGCAGTGATGCTGTATCCAAGGCAGGCCCTTTCAAAATTTTCTAAGAAGGCCTCAGTATCATCGCCTGCCTTGTAGATGGGGAATTTTCTGGGATGGGAAGTGGTACCTGGAGGGGGGTTGTTAGCATTGGCTGGTGCATCCTGCTTAGCCTTTGCTACTTCCAGTTCATGCTTCCTTTCTTTTTCTCTCTCCTCCATCTCTTTCTCTTTCAGCTCCATAGTTCTCTTGTGAGCCTCCTCTTTGGCTTTTTCCAGCTCCATCTCTCTTTCATGGGCCTCCTTTTTGGCTTTTTCTTCTCTTTCTCTCTGCTCTGTCTCGAGTTTTGTTAATTGAAGCAGTCTCTGATGTTTTCTTTCATTTTCTTCTGCTTCTAGTTTGGCCAGTTCTATTTTGTTAGCTACTTCTTTGGTAGTCATTTTCCTGTTTTCTTGTGCTGGGTAACCCCCTTTGCAGTTGACAAACTGGGAAGCTCTCAGCTCTGGCTGCTGCAGAGTTAACAGTAACTTTCTAACTAGCTACTCCAGAGGATGTAAAAAGAAAAAAAAAAACAATTCAGCTTGTAAATACCTTTTACCAGTCATTTGCTAATTGAACCCTTCTCTTAACAAAGGACCTGTAAAAAAAACTTAACACCTCTGCCTTCAGGCAAGGAGAGATAAGATATGCATCTATCTACTTCCAGCTCGGCTTTCCAAGCAGCTAGAAGGAAAAAAAAAATCACTGGCTTTTGGGTTTAAAATGATCCCACCGCTATTCACCATGTCAGGACTGAGATCCCCACTTTGAACTTTAGGGTACAAATGTAGGGGCCTGCATAAAAAACTTCTAAGCTTAATTACCAGCTTAGCTCTGGTTCGGCTGCCACCATTTTCAATGGATTCCCTCCCTGGGAAACCTTGAAAAACCTTCACCAAATCCCTGGTGAAAACAAATCCAACCCCTTGGATTTAAAACAAGGGGAAATTAACCATTCCCCTCCTTCCTCCCACCAACTCCTGGTGAATCAAGATCCAAAACCCCTTTGGATCTAAAACAAGGAAAAAATCAATCAGGTTCTTAAAAAGAAGGTTTTTAATTAAAGAAAAAGGTAAAAATCATCTCTGTAAAATCAGTATGGAAATCAACCTTACAGGGTAATCAAACTTAAAGAGCTCAGAGGACTCCCCTCTAGTCTCAGGTTCAAAGTACAGCAAACAAAGAGAAACACTCTAGTAAAAGGTACATTTACAAGTTGAGAAAAACAAAGGAAAACTAACACGCCTTGCCTGGCTATTTACTTACAAGTTTGAAATAGGAGAGGCTTGTTTAGAAAGATGTGGAGAACCTGGATTGATGTCTGGTCCCTCTCAGTCCCCGAGAACGAACACACTCCCAAACAAAGAACACAAACAAAAGCCTTCCCCCCCCCAAGATTTGAAAGTATCTTGTCCCCTTATTGGTCCTTTAGGTCAGATGCCAGCCAGGTTACCTGAGCTTCTTAACCCTTTACAGGGAAAAGGATTTTGGAGTCTCTGGCCAGGAGGGATTTATAGTACTGTACACAGGACAGCTATTACCCTTCCCTTTATAGTTATGACAGGGTGCTTTGCTAAATTTCTTTGGCAAATTTGTGAATAGTTTTGGGTTTGCCGCAACATGCATGTGTGATAATGCAGCTCTGGCGGGACCCAACTGAGAGTGCCAATTCAGGACAAATTGCTAAAAACAGGACAGTTACAGCCCTAGGCTGGGGTTTTTCCGCCTCTAAGGCAAACCAAACCAGCCAGACTAAGAGGGCTTCGGTCTCACTCCACTGGCTAACCGCAAGTCTCACAAGCAATTCCCTAAGACACTCCAGTTTCCCAATATCACCACCATTGCCACTCGTTATGGGGACAAATAGTTATGAAAACCAATACCCCAAGAAAAGAAAAAGGTTCTCCTGATCCCATAGGACCAAGCCCCAGACCCAGGTCAATATACAAATCAGGTCTTACCCACAAATCACGCTGTTCCCAATCCTTTAGAATCTAAAATCTAAAGGTTTATTCATAAAAGGAAAAAGATAGAGATGAGAGTTAGAATTGGTTAAATGGAATCAATTACATACAGTAATGGCAAAGTTCTTGGTTCAGGCTTGCAGCAGAGATAGAATAAACTGCAGGTTCAAATCAAGTCTCTGGAACATCCCCAGCTGGGATGGGTCCTCAGTCCTTGGTGTAGAGCTTCTGTTTGTAGCGAAGTCCCTCCAAAGGTAAGAAGCAGGATTGAAGACAAAATGGAGATGAGGCATCAGCCTTATATAGTCTTTTCCAGGTGTAAGAACATCTTTTTGTTCTCACTGTGGAAAATTACAGCAAAATGGAGTCTGGAGTCACATGGGCCGGTTCCTGCATACTTTGCTGAGTCTCAAGGCATATTTGCCTTCTCTCAATGGGTTCATTGTATAGCTGATGGTCCTTAATGGGCCATCAAGCAGGCTAGGGAGAGCTAACACCAGCTTGTCTGGGATGTCACCCAGAAGCATAGCATAAGTTTGCCATACAGACAGTATAGAGCCAATATTCATAACTTCAACTACAAAACTGATACACACATACAGACAGCATAATCATAACCAGCAAACCATAACCTTGTCTTAGACACCCCATTTGACCCCCTTTATACAAGATTTGGTGCCACTACAGGACCTTGGTTGCAACAATGATCTATATGGTCCCAGATTATATCAATAACGTCACAGCATGTTTCAGGGAATTTACTATTTGCTGCATAAATGAATCGCCCACCTCTAACTAGGGTGACCTGCCCCCCCATGTGTCCCGATATTATGTTCATGTAATCTGGTCACCCTCCCTCTAACTCTCAGGGCAGAGCTGGTGCCACAAGTGGTTTAGCACCATCTGGGATGTTATAAGGTGTTTTCTGGATTCTCAAGTTCTGGGAACAAAACCAGAAGAGACATTTCACTACTAGACTGAAAAGACAGCTACTCATATCCCAACTGGCCACATCCCCTCTCCATGTAAACCCTCCATGTAAGCTTCTGAGGGGGAAGAGCTCTCTAGTCCCTCTATTGCTGAAAAATGCTCCCACAAAGCTTCATTTGCATAGGAAACCTACCCATAATTCCTCTGGAGATTTTGCTCTGAGAGATAACAAAGAGTGAGGACTTTGCCGCAATAGCTGTTGCGGGGACTTTGTAGGAAGAAAGAACACAGAGCACAGCCGCTGCAGAGGAGCGGGTGGATTCTGGTGAGGCCCTCCCTACCCAGCCAGCATCTTAATAAAGCTGAATCACTAAGCTGGGTTAGATGGTGGCGCCTCTGGACAAGCAGCTGCCTTGGGACTGGAGACAGGGCTGCAACCAGACATTTGGATGACTGCAACTCCCTGATGCCAACCATGAGCAGGGCTTGGTGGATGAGTGAGGTGGTGTGGCCAAGGGGCTCTCACCTGGGAGACCTTCTCACCGGCACATGGGAAGGGAGGTAGATGGACGACTGCCAAAATGACTGGAGCTAGATAGGGCAGGGCAGGCATTTTGTTCTTTATTTGCATTTTTCTCCTGTGACTGTTATTTCAAGTTGGACTGTTCTCCTTTCCCTGACAAAGAGTTCTTTGTTTGCACAAAGTCTCAGGCAGCTTGTAAGTGGCGAAGTTCTGTATGTTCAGGGCTGTTTCATTTCCCCAGCATTCTGGGTGGGAGCTTGAATGAGTTTAGTTGTTTGCCAAGAGGGACACTACATGTATTCACCCACTGATCGCTGTGTGAGCCGCCTGGCAGAAGGGGTGCAGGGACTGGAGTCGAACTTGTATTCAAATTAACGAGATCGTTCTTATTCCATCAGCCAGAGTTATACCCAGCCCTAGAGGGGGAGAATGCTTTGTGTCTCTCTGAGCTTCTCTCTCAGATGATCCTTCCACTCCTCCAACAACAGTGAATCTCCAAAGTCAAACCTTAATGGTCTATCGGTGAGGCCCGGGCTTCACACGGGAGTTGTAGAATGGTCTCCCGCTAAGATAGCTCTGCTATCATCTGACATAGTTTCACCACAGAAGTGTGAGTTATCCCATTAATGACTGGTGGAACCATCTTGTGATGTTATGAGTGTGATATAATATCTCATTGGAAGGTGACAGGGCCAGAAAGAGTTAATTACCTCACAGACTGACCTGACCCAGGGACGAACTTTAAAGACTGGTTAGGAAGATCTGTAAATGAATAGAGCTTTGAAATTCAAGTCTGCAGTGTTAGAGGTAGAAGGGGAGGTGTTTGCTCAGGTCTTATGATGTAAGCAAACAAGTGTTGTCTATTAGTATAGCTTTGATTCAAAGATCAAAAAAGGAGTATCAGTATTTAGGAAGACACTTGAGTGAAATAGTATTATTGTCTCTATGTCTCTTTGAAGGTTGTGGTACCTGGATCTGAACTGTTTAATGGATAAATTACCCTGTGCTAATTGCCAGGATGTTTGGGAGAAGGAAAGTTGAGCTTATTGTTTTCTCAGGCCAAAAGGCTGCAGGAAATGTATAAAAACCCTGGGACACGATCCTGCTTCATCTCAGATCTGCTTTGGGTTACAAGAGCGGGAAACCTTAACCCACAAGGATTGAGATCCCCAGTCACTGACTGGAGCCACCCTGAATATGGACATTGGACTATAACCTCTGGACTGTTTCTAAAAGGACTTTTGGCAACTACAAGCTCATCTCTGCTATGTATCTGAACTTCAAGAATTGAATTCTAGTCTGTCTGTATATTGATCTTTTAACCAACACTCTCTCTCTTTTCTTTTCTTTTTAAATAAATTTTAGTTAGTTAATAAGAATTGACTATAAGCGTGTATTTTGGGGAAGATCTAAGTTATCATTTGACCTGGGTCTGGGGCTTGGTCCTTTGGGATCAGGAAAACCTTTTCTTTTATATGATGAGATAAGATTTTCAGAATTTATCATCATCACATTTGACATGTGTGTCAGGACGGAGGCCTGAGGCTGGACACTTTAAGGGAACTGCGTTGGTTGGACTAAGTAACCAGTGAGGTACTACAGGAGCTGTTTTATGCTGGCTGGTAAATCTAAGTATCGGAATATCCACCAGCGTTTGGGGTTTGTCTGCCCCGGTCTGTTTGCAGCTCAACCTAATGGAGTGACCTCAGCTGGCTCCCACGGGCAGCACCGTCACACCTTTCCTTTGTTTCTTGCAAGCAAAGCTATGACTGTGCTGCAGATCAACACTCCTTCCAGTGGTTGCTCCATCATCATTGCTGACTTTTGACTGTCTTCCAGGCAAATGCTTAGAATGAGCAGTTGTTTCTCGGTCCTAGCACTTCACATTTTAAAATGCATGTAGGCAGAAGAAGAGATCTGTTCGGGAAGCTCAGTTCTGTAATTACATCCAGCCGTGACCCCTCTAACGGGGCTGGACAGGGTAGTTTTCTGAATTTACTTCAGGTCTGGATTTCAGGGGATGTTGGGTTGCAAAATGGTGTTACCCCCAAAGTGCAAGCAAAGGCTGTTTCATCCCAATACGCCTTCTCCCAAGCCATTAGACACTGGATAAGGGCAATCAAGTAAACTCTAGCCAACCCAAGGGCTACATTCAGTATTCTCAGGTGTCTGGGGGATCAAGCAGGTTTAGTTATTCGTCAAGGGGATGTGTTTAGTTTTTCCAGGTTTCCGGGGTCTCAACTGGATTTAGTTTGGCAAGATATACAAGACATTAGGTATATTTGAACCCAGCCCTTCTTTTACTGCTAGTCACAAGGTAGAAGGTTACATACAAGGGGTGGGGGGACAGCTGTATTCAAATTAGGCAAACTTGACTCTTCATTAGAAGCACAGGTCACATCCTCATTGCTCCATGTCAGCTTGTAAACTAATAACCAGACGCCGAACCGCCCATCGGGAGCTGAATAAAAGCAGCTGGACTTCGCTTCCCAAGCGCAGTCGCCCACAGACCGTGGCAATAGCGGAGAACAAGGCTGTAGCTGTTGAACCACCTGGAAGCGAACTGAAGTTTCTGCCTATCTCACAAAATCCGTGACTGAGCTGCCCAGGTGAGCTGGAGAGTCCCTCTTCACCTTTTCCCCAGCTGGTCAGTAGCTTTTGTACCTGACTTCCCTTCAGGGCCGCCCAGAGAATTCCGGGGGCCTGGGGTCTTTGGTGGCGGGGGGCCACCGCCTCCAAAGACCCGGCACTTCAGTGGTGGGTCCCGGGGCAGAAGGACCCCCCACTGCGGGTCTTCGGGGCACTTCAGCGGTGGGTCCCGGAGCAGAGGGACCCCCCACTGCCGAATTGCTGCCGAAGACCCGGAGTGGAAGAAGCTCTGGGGCCCCAGGCCCTGCGAGAGTTTTCCGGGGCCTCTGGAGCGAGTGAAGGACCCCGCTCCAGGGGCCCCGAAAAACTCTCGTGAGGGCCCCTGCAGGGCCCGGGGCCTGGGGCAAATTGCCCCACTTGCCCCCCACTCCTGGGCGGCCCTGCTTCCTTTTCAGCCAAGCGAGGACATGATCCTCCTAATGTCAACCCTTCCCAGAGGATGTGCACCGAGCTAGCAATTCGGTGAGGGTGCAATTCACCCCAGTGCCAGGAGCCAGCAACAGAACCGGGCTGCAGCTGAGTCCCCAAACGAGGGTGACAGTGGCACTGCAATGGTGATTGGGCGTCTGCCCAAGGGTTCGTAGCAGGGCCTTTTTGAATAGTTTGTAGTTTCCTTTTTTTGCCTCTTTCAGTTGGCGGTACAATGCCACGGATTTGGGGTCCAGTAAGGGGGTAAGGACCCGGAGTCTGTCCGCGGGATCCACCCGGTGCAGCTCGCAGGCCGTTTCAAAGGCCTTCAGGAAGTTATTCATGTCCTCCCCCTCCTTGTATGGGGCCATGATGCACTTATTAAAGCTCCATGCAGTCCTGGGTCCCCCCTCACTCACCGCAGCCGGGGGTTCGCTGCCCTTTAATTTTGCCAGTTTCAGGTCATGCTGACGCTGTTTCTTATTTTTCTGTCTTTGTCTTTCATTCTCCTTCCGTTCCTGCTGACGCTCTCTTTCTTTACGCTGATGCTGTTTCTTTTTTTTCTTTCGTTTACGCTGATGCTGTTTTTTTTTTTCCTTCCGTTTATGCTGTTTTTGTTGTTCACGATCCTTTAGCTTTTTTAGTTTTAGCTCTTTTTCCCATTCCAGCCAATTCCGCTCCCCGGATGCCGAACGTTGCCGGGAGGATTCTCTGCTGGCCGGCGAGCTTCGCCGGGGGGACCCCCCTGCTGGCCGGGGGGGCCACGGCGCCTTCGGTATTTGCTGGGCTCCTCCCCACCCTTCCCCTAGGCATAGGAAGGAGGGGTCTCGGGACGCCCTCAGCAGCCGGCTGACCACTCCCAGCTGGGACAGACACTGGTGCCTGCGCTGCATTTGCCAGGCTGCTTCCCTGAGACACAGGGATCAGTTTATTTGCGCGATTTTCTGCCTCCAGCTGGGCAATGAGCTGTTTTTTGGTGAGCCTTCCAATGCGCAGCCGCCTCTGCTTGCACAGCTTCACCAGGTTGCTCTTAAGCCGCTTGGCATACATCTTCCTGCTGGCCACTTACCGGCCTGTGTGCTCACAGCTCCCCACAGTTCCCAGGGGGCCCCCTAGTGTGCCAGCCCTTCTCGAGGTCACCACCTCTCTGCCAGGGTCGAGCTGCAGACTCCTCCGCCCCTGGGACCACTCGCTGCGATCCCCTCGGGGGACCCTGTTACTGCAAAAGTCCTTCTCGCTGGTTACACACTCCCAGGGGTAATAACCGTCTCTCTCTTACTTTTCAGCGCGCCTGGTCCCCGTCAATCCCCCTTCGTTTTACTGCTCCCCAGTCACTTACTGCAGGAAGCGCCGTCCACGGGGTGCAGTAGATCCCACCGCTGCCACCAGTTGTTGCGGAGTATTGGGGGACTCAGGGCCCTGCACCCCCGGCTTCCTGCGATTCACCATGACTCTCAGCCAGCCAGTAAAGCAGAAGGTTTATTTGGATGACAGGAATACAGTCCAAGACAGGTCTTGCAGGCACAGACAACAGGGCCCCCCTCAGTTAGGTCCAGCTTGGGGTCCCAGGGCATGCCAGCCCACCCCCCTTTGGGGGGTCAGAGCCATCTCTGCCTCCCAGCCATCTCTCCAGCCTCCTTCTAGCCTGCTTCCAGCACTCTCCTTTTGCGACCCCTCCCACAGCCTTTGTTCAGTTTCCCGGGCTAAGGAGTCACCTCACCTTCAACCCCTTCCTGGGTTCTCATGTTACACACTTAGGTATGCGCCCTCGGGCGCCCTCGGGCAGATCCCATCCTGCAATGCAGACTATCCCAGAACACTCCCCTGTCAGCATTCACAGACCACCGTGAGAACAGGCCCAGTTCGTCACACCAAACGAGGGTGACAGTGGCACTGCAATGGTGATTGGGCGTCTGCCCAAGGGAATTTCTCTCTGTGATGTCGATGCTCAAGGAACAGGCAGGATTTTCTGACAGTTAACCCCCGTTGTCTAGGAAGGATCGAGAGTCAACTCTCACATCTTTGGCCAGTGCTCAAGCCAGTCAGAAGACAAGGCAAGAAGCTGGCTGTGCGACCGCTTTCCTCCAGCTGGGTGTTGCCCGAGCTAACCCTTCCATGGTCCCGTTTCAACTCCATTTCATCAAGCCTCGGGCAGTATACCCACTTGTGCCCTGTCCGGTTACAGATACTACAGCTTAGGTTTTTGGGATCCCTTGGAGATGGTCTATCCACATCGACCATAACCCCCTGGGATGGATTTATTTGAATCCCAATTCATGTTGCCCCTCATGTGCCCCCCCTTGGAACCCCAACCTGGGCCAATCACCCTTTGTTTTGTTCTCACCACCGGACACACTGTCCACAGATTCATCTGCCAACTGGCCTGTGCTATGAAGAGCCTTGGGCTCCCTGTCCACTAGCCACAGTTTAAGCTCATGGGGACATACCCCATAGCGCCAATCCTACCAGGTCATGTAGTGACTCCTGCACCTTGTGAGCAGCAATGCCAGCTGTTTTGTGCATCCAGGTCAGTTTCCCCACATGGGTGTAGGAGGAGAATGCAGGGGTTGGGGTGAAGGGGCAGTGCAGGGGTTAGGGGCACAGGAGGGGGCAGGGGTTGGGGTGCAGGAGGAGGCAGGAGTTGGAGTTAAGGGGGCACAGTTCAGGGGTTAGGGGGTGCAGGAGGGCAGTGGAGGGGTTGGAATGAAGGGGGCACACACAGTGCAAGGGTTAGGGGCGCAGGAGGGGGCAGGGCTTGGAGTGAAGGGGCCATGAACAGTGCACGGGTTAGGGGCATAGGAGGGAGGTGCAGGGCTTGGGGTAAAAGAGGCACAGTTCAGGGGTGAGTAGCACAGGAGGGGGCAGAGGTTGGGGTGAAGGGGGCACACATAGTTCAGGGATTAGGGGCACAGGAGGGGGCAGGGGTTGGGGGAAGGGGGCACACACAGTGCAGGGTTAGGGGCACAGGAGGGGCAGGGTTGGGGTGAAGGGGGCACATACAGTGCAGGGTTGGGGCACAGGAGGGGGTTGGGGTGAAGGTGGCACACAGACAGCAGGGGTTAGGGGCACAGGAGGGGCAGGCTTTGGGGTGAAGGGGGCAAACACAGTGCAGGGGTTAGGGGCACAGGAGGGGGCAGGGGTTGGGGTGAAGGTGGCACACACAGAGCAGGGGTTAGGGGCACAGGAGGGGGCAGGGGTTGGGGTGAAGTTGGCACACACAGAGCAGGGGTTAGGGGCACAGGAGGGGGCAGGGGTTGGGGTGAAGGTGGCACACACAGAGCAGGGGTTAGGGGCACAGGAGGGGGCAGGGGTTGGGGTGAAGGGGCACACACAGTGCAGGGTTGAGGCACAGGAGGAGGCAGGGGTTGGGGTGAAGGGGGCACACACAGTGCAGGGGTCAGGGGCGCAGGGGGGCAGAGGTTGGGAGTGGAAGGGGTGTAGGTATTAGGGGCCCAGGAGGTGGAGCAGGCATTAGTAGCGAAGGGGACAAAGTACAGGGGTTAGGGGGGAATAGAGGGTGGGGAGCCTGGGGAGCCCCTGGGAAGACAGGGGCAATGGGGGGGCACCATGCCCACGGGGGTCAGGGGCACCAAAATGCAAGTTCGCCCAGGGTGCCATTTTCCCTAAGGTCGGCCCTGACACCTTTACCCCATTTGTGGAGATGTTCTCCCAGCAGGGTGGTGGCTTCCATAAACGTCAAACGTTGGGTCTTCTGCACACCCTAAAACCTTTCCCTCGAAGCCTGACTTGTCAATTCAGACTTAAGCAGTAGAGCCTTTTTGAACTGTCTGTACCCCCCCCCCTCCCAACTCCACCCATCTGGCTGTATGTCTCTGTCGCTTTGGGATCCCGTAAGGGGGTGAGACAGCAGAGCCGGTCCACAGGGTCAACATGGTTCAAATCACAAGCCTCCCCCAAGGCAGGGAGATATTTATATCAACCCCACTTAAACTGGGGCAGCAATTTGGTATCTAGGCTCCCTGTGGAATTGGCTTCCCATGGTCTCTCCGCACTTACTCCTGGATGGGACCTCTTGTTCTCCTCTTCTCCGTATCCAGTTCATGCTGTCCCTGCGTGTCCTGGTTTTTCTGCTGTTCCACCTGGTGCTCTCGCAGCTCCTCCTCATGTGTTCACTGTTTGTATCGATCGGCTCTCTCCCTTTCGGGGCCTCCTAGTCTCTGTTCTTCCAGCTTCCAGCTCCGACTCTCACTGCCCCAACTCTGGGGTGGGAAATTGGGCTGTGAGGGAGCCATGCTACTGCTACGGCTGCTGCCTCTGTCATCCCCGGACTCTGTGGGGAACTTGCCTTCTCCAGCCGTGCAATCAGCTGCACCTGGTTGAATTTCTCAACACTTCTCTTCTCTCCCTGCACAGCTCTGTGATGCTCTCCACAGGGAGGCAGGTACCTGCAATTTTCTTGTTTGTTTCCTTTGACTAGCCTTGTTTGTACTGCTGCAAGTCACTCACTGCACAATACTCCTGGTGCATTCAGTGTCCCACCCCTGCCACCAGCTGTCAGGGACCCACAGGATCTGTGCTTTGTCCCAGCTTCTAAATGTCCCTGGTGTGCCAGACCCCAAGGGGTCCCACTCTTCCTTAAGGTTAGGCCCAGGGCCGTCCTTAGCTATTAAGGGGGCCTATGCAGCTCCCCCATGGTGTGTGTGTGTGGGGGGGCCCAGGCCTTCACGGGGGGGGGGGGGGGCTGGCTTGGGGGGTAAGGGTGAACCGTGCACCAGCATTCACCGGCTGGGTGGCTGGGGCCGGGTCGCTGCACTTCCCAGCGCCGGTGAGTGCAGGCCTGGCCATGTTGCAGTCCTCAGGGGAGTGGGGGTGGGGCTGGGGCGGAGGAGGGACGGGGGTCATGAGAAAGAGGCATACAGGGGCTGGAGCAGCACACAGCTGTGCAGGGCACCCAAATTTCCTGGTGCCCTACGCAGCTGCGTGCTTTGCGTATGGGTAGGGATGGCCCTGGATAGGCCATGCACTTTAGTGCCTCAGAAACTGAGCCTCTGGGCTCCAGCACTTCTGTTTCCCACTGTGAGCTCTGCCCAGCGAGTCCAACTGAGATAGACTCCGGGTCAGAGACTTTTGCCCTCTCCAGGGATCAGTGCAACTCAGCAAGTACTTGCAGTGACACCAGGCAGCATTTCAGCACAGAGCAGGCTTTACTAGTCAACTGGAGAATAGCATGGGGAAGTCCTTACGTTAGCAGAGAGAAGCAAAGGTGAACACATAGTCCTTGCTGGCCAAGTCAGGGCTCCCTTGAGCCATGCTGCTAAAGGAACCATCCTGGGATCCTCTCTCTGTCTCAGTTCCTTTGTGTCTCAGTCCCAGGTGAGGGCTCCTGATTCTCCCAAGACCAGGTCTGATCCTAGCCGCCTGCCACCTCCTGGTGCATTGTACTCTTCCTGCAGACTCAGGCTGAGTTCGGAAGTTCCACCTGCTGGAGGGCCCTGTGGATAGGTGCCAACTGTTCAGTCCTTGGGGGTCTCCATTGTCTTTCCAGATCCTCCATTGATCTGGGTGGGTTTCAGCCAGTCCCTCAACGACCCATTCACACCACCCCGGCCAGCTAGTGACCCAGCACCTCACATCTCCTGCTCTGCCCCAAGAGCAGCTTTTTAACCCTTTTGTGCCCACTGGGTAACAGTCCCTAGTCGAGTCAGTCACTGCCCCTCATCTCATTCCTAGAAATATTACAGACAATTCCCTCTTCGTCACTTCACGTACGACACTTGTTATTTACAAAAAAAAAACAAGGAAATTCCAGTCGGAAACTACCTTAGAGTTGCAGTTGGGAGAGCGTATCAGTAATGCAGGGTAAACCACATTACAGGGACGATGCTATTATCCGGAATCAAGCATCATAAACTCAGGAAATTCACAATTACGATTAAACTTAAAAGAAATCCAGATATGTTAAGGTCACCCACACAACTTTAACTTTGCCCTGTCATAACTTCCATACAGTTAAAACTCACTGCAATCTTGTGCGTGGGTTACATTTGAATAGTCTAGTATATGATTATTATACCTTTTTCCTGTTATTCTTTATTACAGAAATGTTCTTTGTCAGCAGACATCTTAATTCTTCCCTGCCGCGGCACCATGCAAACCCCACACCCTTATGATTAAGGCATTTTAGTGGGGAGGAACTCAGATAACATTAAACTGATTGGTTAAAGACACATTAGATTTTTTTTTCCTCCCGGGACAACTACCGGGTAGAGTTAAGGTTGTTTGGGTGCCTTAACTGTGTATTTTCACACCTCAACATGTTTGTATCTTTTTTATATTTAACCCTAGCTGTGAATTTCTTTGATTTTTAAGGTTTGTTTTTTGGATCATTACAACAGCTCTGTAATGTACTTTACCTAAATGACCGATATGTGCTCTCAACCTTAACTTGGGTACCCGTGATTCTACTAACAGGTGAATTTCCAGAGAAACTAGAAATAATTTGATAAAATTTCTCAATTCTAACTTTTAATGATTTTTGGCTGAGCTGTAACTGACCAAGCCATAATTAGATTGGCATACAAAGCCTGACTGATGGATGCATAAGGACCTATATTAAAGGATCTAGCCACCCTGGGACAGGTTCACTGGATAAAGCCACCTTTTGTCCCCAAAAGACCAGTGGAAACTAATCAGAAGACATTGTCATAAACACAGTAGGATGGTCTAGTGGGCAGAGGAGGGGAATAGACCAATGAACCATGGTTCTAGTCACAAGTCAGCCCCTTACTTGCTACAAGTTGCTAGCTCCCCGTGCCTCAGTTTCCCTCTCTAAAATGAGGACCATCCGGCGTGTGTGAGCTGCTCATCTGAAACTTGCTATGGATGTACTTTATTCTGATTAAAACATTCATGTGTTCTCCTATGCTGACAGTGCAAGGATGGAGTTTCTCTGGCGTCTGTTGATGATGATCGGGATCCTTGCAGGGACTGGGGTGTCTCAGGGCTGCACCCCACCACCAGGGGGTAAGAAGCTGGCACAATGTTCTTTTATTTTATACCCCATTCCCTTCTGCCCCAACCTTTGCCTTGTAAGACAGCAGAAACCCTGGGCTCCAGCTGGCAGGGACAGACGGGGGAGGCTCCATCTGAACATCATGCCCCATCCCTGCCTTGGGGAGCAGCTCCAGCTGGATATGGGACGAGAGGAGCTGAAAGCGGTTCTCTCTGGGCTGAGACCCCAGCACCGACCTGCTGTCACTCCCATCCCCTGGGGACATTACTCCCACTATGAACCTGGCTCTCATGCAGTGGCTGGTTTGTGTGTCACTGCCGGGAAGCGGCTCTGGCTCCATGTGGGACAAAGGGCATCTACAGCCCCCCCAGCGATGGGCATGTCCCACCTCCCCTCTTCTCGCCCTCTGATTCCAGCTCAGAACTTGGCGCTGGGGCGCCCGGCCACTCAGTCCTCCACGTACGTCGATAACGACGGGACTGCAAAAGCCGTGGCTGGAAAGGCCGTGGATGGAAAACGCGATGGGAAGTGGGTACAAGACTCCTGCAGCCACACCCAGCTCGACACAGAGCCGTGGTGGACCGTGGACTTGGGCAGTCGTCAGTCTGTCTCCGCGGTGATCGTGAAGAACAGGGAAGACGAATGCTGTGGGGAGAGAATCAGGGGGGCCCAGATCCGCGTGGGAGACTCCCTGGCCGACCATGGCAAGCAGAACCCCATGTGAGTTGCTTCTCCATTCTCTGGAGTGAGACGACTCCTCCCAGCTCAGACACGGGGGTGGGGTCTCATTGCCAGCTGAGGCCAGGGCGTGGTCTCTTAACCCAGGGGTGCAAGTAACTTAAAGGACTTACCCATACTCCAGAGTCCTTAGGAGGGGGGCGTGGTCTCTACCAGAAGAGGCGGGGCCTTTAAATTCCTGGGAGCTTTAAATCAGGATTTAAAGGGCCTGGGCCTGGGGCTGTGGTAGCAGCAGCTGGGAGCCCCGGGCCCTTTAAATCGTCCCCGGCGCCCTGCTGCCGGAGCCCAGAGGTAGCGATGGCGGGGCTCCAGTGCTATTTTAAGAGCCGGGGCGGTAGGGGCTGCCGCAGCCCCGGATCCTTTAAATTGCCGCCGGAGCCCCGCCGCCGCTACCCCAGGGCTCTGGGGAGGATTTAAAGGGCCCCGGGCGGTAGCTGCGGCAGGAGCCCCGGGCCCTTTAAATAGCCGCCCGAGTCCCGCCACCGGTTCCCCAGGGCTCCGGCAGCAGGGTTCTGGCGGTAATTTAAAGGGCCCGGGGCTCCAGCCGCTGCTGGGAGCCCCAGGCCCTTTAAATTGCCACCAGGAGAAGCCGATCCACCCCGGTATGGTGCACTGGCTCTTGCTGATACGCCGTACCGGGGCATACCAGCTTACTGTCACCTCTGTCTTAACCTGGGAGCTCCCTGAGGCTGCGGGTGCTGTGCCAGTGGTGGTCTGAGTTCCTGGATGGACGGGAACCGCATGTCACTGAGCACAGCGACCCCTGCAGGGCAATCCAGGGTAGAGTCAATCTCTCTCCAGGCCCCTGCATGTTCTCTCTGTCCTTATAGCTGCTCCTCGTGTAGAATCATCTTATCCAAGGCAACAGGAACTGATTTTCCTAGGATCCATCGATTTCTAAGGCCTGAAGGGACCTGCAGTATCACATCGGCCAGAACACCTCACGCAGTGATTCTGCACTGAGCCCACAATTTCTCTGTGAGCTGCAGTGTATCTTTTAGGGCTTGTCTACACTGGCACGTTTTGTGGGTGAAACCAATGTCGACAAGGAAAAATCGACAAAAACAAAGTTGCCAAAGTGTGTCTACATTTGCTCCCTCTGTCAACAGATCATATCCACATTCGGGGCACCATTGTCGACAGCGAGAGCAATGGACTGTGGGTATATATCCCATAGTGCCTGGCGACACCATCTGTCGCTAGGTGTTGTGGGAATGCAGAAACAGAGCGCGGCGCATCCTGGGACATGCAAAATGTACCGTCATGCACCGCTTTGTGTCCCAGCCCTCCAACGGTTTCTGGCTTCCTTTCGCGCCGTTTTTCCAACTGTCATTGTTTTGTAGTGCGCACCAGCATCTGCAGTGAGAGAAGATGGATCCCGCACTTCTCTCCTATGCGCTCTTAGCTGTCGTGAGGACATCGCGCATGGCAGCACAGTTACTCGCAGCGTTACTGACAGAGGATGAATTGCAGGCACCCGAGTGGGATACAGACAGCAGCCACTTCGCGGTGCTTTGTGCATTCACAGAGCAGCTGCATATGGTGGCCCGTCGCTTTTGGGCTAGGGAAACAAGCCCTGATGGCTGGAATGGCATTGTCATGCAGCTGTGGGATGAAGACCAGTGAGTACAGAACATTAGGATGTGTAAAGCAACGTTCCTGGAGCTACGTGCTGAGCTGTCCCCTGACCTGCGGTGCAAGGACACCAGATTGAGAGCTGCCCTTTCGGTAGAGAAGCGTGTTGCAATCGCTGTATGGAAGCTGGCGAATCCAGACTGGTACCGATCAGTCGCAAAACAATTTGGAGTAGGAAAGTCCACTGTTGGAGCTGTATTACTCCAAGTGTGCAGGGCAATAAATCGCATCTTACTGTGGAGGACCGTCACTCTGGGAAATGTGCATGAAATAGTGGACGGCTTTGCAGAAATGGGTTTCCCTAACTGTGGCGGGGCGATTGATGGCACACACATTCCAATTTTAGCGCCAGACCACCTTGCCTCAGAGTACATCAATAGGAAGGGGTACTTCCCCATGGTGTTGCAGGCGCTTGTGGATCACTGAGAGCGTTTCACGGAGCTCAGTGCAGGCTGGTCTCGAAAGGTGCATGATGCACAGAAAGCTGCAGGCGGGGACTTTCTTTCCAGACCACAAGATCACAGTGGGGGATGTGGAAATGCCCATAGTAATCGTGGGAGACCTGGCTTACCCCTTACAGCCCTGGCCAGGGCCGGCTCCAGGCACCAGCCGACCAAGCACGTGCTTGGGGCAGCACCTTGGGCCGGGGCGGCGCTCAGGTTTTTATTAATTTATTTATTGGGCGGGGGCTGGCATGGCGCGGTGCTGGAGAGGCGGGGGCTGGCGCTCGGAGGAGGGGCAGGGGTTGGCGCGGCGCGGCGCTGGGGGGGCGGGGGCTGGCGCTTGGAGGAGGGGCGGGGGCTTATGCGTCGTGGTGCTGGGGTCTCTCAGTCCCTCTCTGTGGGAAGGACCCGCCGCCGAATTGCCACCGAAGAATGAAGCGGCGGCGGTAGAGCTGCCACCGAAGTGCCGCCGATCGCGGCTTTATCTTTTTTTTCCCCACTTTGCCGCTTGGGGTGGCAAAACAGCTGAAGCCGGCCCTGTCCACGAGCACCCCAATCACGGTGAGTGTCGGGAGTGGGGGGGAGGCGTTTGTGCGTACGGACAAAATGGTCACGGCTTGCAGGGCAGCTTTGCAAGGAACGCATTCTAAAATTATCCCACATTTTTTCACGTTGTCACTGCTGGCTGACATCTCACTGCTGCGGGTAACCAGGGAAACCAGGGCACAACTACTGCATGCTTGCGGCTTTCACCCCGGTCTATATGCAGCTCACTATATGCCGCTTTGGTCCCAGCTCCAGCGGTTGCTAAATGGCAGGGGACAGTTTCCTACAATGAGGGAACTAACAAGGCTACAATCCCTTGGAATCGGCGGCAGAGGATTAACAAGTAACTCTTGGAAACTTTCCAGAGCCTCTCTCAGGAGGATTCCCTGCAGGTCTCGATGTCCGTCAACACCCTGCTTGGCCATGCAGATTAGCTACACAGGGCCATGTCCAGCTCACAGAGAACACTACCTGCCTCCCACTTTTCGATTCCCTACACAAGCCACAGCAACTTACCCAGCGTCTCATCTGTTTCCTGCTCCCCGTTGAGCACTTCTGGAGTGGAGAAAAGTTCCTGGTGGCCTGTCCCACTGGGCGACCCCGCTGGGAGCACCACATCCTCTTCTTCATCTAGAATTTCAGCCTCTGGGTTACCCCCTCTTTCTGCTGCCTCCGAAGTATCCATGGGGCTATCGGTGATGGAGGTGGGGTCACCACCGAGGATAGCATTCAGCTCCTTATAGAAGCGGCAGGTCTTAGATGCAGCACCAGAGCAATGGTTCGCCTCCCATGCCTTGTGGTTCACCTGCCTCAGCTCCTTTATCTTCTGCTGCGTGTCCCGATCAGAGCCCTTTTCACACAAGCCTCAAGAAATTTGCCCATATGTGTCCTGATTCCTACGGGTCACCCGCAGCTGTGACTGAACAGACTCCGCTCCCCATATACTGATCAGATCCAACAGCTCCACGGTGGTCCAAACGGGAGCGCGTTTGGTGCGATAGCCAGCCACGCTCACCTGGGAAGCCAGCAAGGAGGAAATGAGATTTAAAATTCCCGGGGCTTGCAAGGGGGAGGGGCGGGTTGGTTGCAGGACAGCAGAGTTCAAACCGCTGACCAGAGCGGCAGTATGGGAATTGTGGGACACTTTCTGGAGGCCAATAAAAAAAAAATGTGTGGTGTCTACACTGGCTGTTTGTTGACAATAAAGGGAGGGGAAAAGACAAAAGTATCTTGCAGGGGTGGAAGTTTTTTGTCGCCAAAACTGGGCGTTTTTTTTTGTTTTTTAAAGTCACATTGCAGTGTGTACGCTATCGCTGTTTTGTTACCAAAAGGTAGTTTTTGGTGACAAAACTTGCCAGTGTAGACGAGCCCTTAGACTGACGTCCGGTCTTGACATCAAGACTCCAAGGGAAGAAGAATCCACCATGTTCCTCGGTTATCTGCCCCCTCGGTTAATGACGCTGACTGATGAAATGTGAACCTTATTTCTAGTCGGAGTTGGGTTGTGACGGGAACAGGGACACCCCCCGTCTCTTACAGTCTGTCATTCACTCCGTGCTTTGGCCTCTGCAGGCTCAGAGTTAGAGGGTCGTCAGTCCTGCTGCCAATTCGCCTGTGCCCCCTAATCTCAGCCTCTTGCTCTTTGCTCTTTGCAGCTGCGGGACCATCACCGACACCGCACCAGGATCCCTCAGAACCATCTGCTGCAACGGGCTGGAGGGCCGCTACGTCACCGTCACCATCCCAGGCAGGGCGGAGTATCTCACCCTGTGTGAGGTCGAGGTCTACGGCACCCAGCCGGGGGATGAGTGCTAGGAAACGCGAGTGACACAGTCCATGGTGCGGGGAAGCACCTCACCCTGCACTGGGGGCGGGAGGGGGGAGGTTGGTGCAGAAATGAGCCACTGTCCCCTAATAAACTCCACTGGTCCCTTCCTGCGTCTCTCCTGTCGTTTGTCTCCATCCTGCGCCGTTCTGGCCATGTCCCCCTCCCCTTCCCTGCCCCTTCAGGCAACATGGTTCTGATCCCACACGAGCCAGAGGGGCCTCGGCTCCAAACCCCAGATGGGATTTGGGTTAATCCAGTTCTTCTGCTGCTGCTTCCAGCCCTTCCCTCCTCTGAACGCCCACTGCCCATTCCCCAGCCTGCTCCCCCCTCTGAGTACAACCCGCTCTCTGGCTCCCCTGCCCCTTCTCCCAACCTGGGGCTGAGGCACCTGTTCTCCCTTCCCCCTTCAACCCAACGCTCCTTCACAGCCCTCCTCCGAACTCCAGCTGCCCTGCTGTCACTGCTAGCCCTGGGCCATCAGCAGAGCGGGGCTGGCTTTGGCCTGTCCATCCACGAACTCTGCAGCTGCTTGGGCCCTTCTGGGACGCCTCTGACCCTGAGGAGCCCCAGGAGGGTGGAAGAGCAGAGCTGACAGCTGATATGGGGCCAGATTCCAGGCGGGTGCAATTGGGCACAACTCCACTGGTGGCACTGGGATTGCAGCCACTTATGCCAGGGCTGAATTTCACTCCTATATTGTGCACAGTGATCGTGAGCCAGGCAGCGGTAACAGAGCGGTGCCCAGCCCTGAGCCTGGGCCACGAGGTGACTATTAATGTGTGGAGGAGTACGGCCAAGTTCCCGTAGTAGCAGTTTGATGTACGTCTGCTGTCATCATCCTGGCATCCCCCCACAGCTCGGCCGAGGCCCCTCAGTCCTGCCCCCAGCCTCCTGCTATCCCACAGAGCCGTGTTTGCTGAGCAGACCCAGACATTCGGGGCACTTTGTACTGTGACTCTGCTGTGGGCAAATGGCCAAAGGGGACATTGACTTTCTATAGACTCATAGGCTTTAAGGTCAGAAGGGACCAGCATGAGCATCTAGTCTGACCTTCTGCACATCGCAGGCCACAGAACCTCACCCCCCCACTCCTGGAACAAACCCCTAACCTCTGGCTGAGCTACTGACGTCCTCACATCACACAGAGAATCCATTTACACTAGTTACACCTACAAGTGACCCGTGTCCCATGCTGCAGAAGAAGGTGAGAAATCCTCAGCGTCTCTGCCAATCTGACACGGGGGGAAATTCCTTCCCCACCCCCAATACAGTGATCAGTTAGACCCTGAGCATGTGGGCAAGACCCACCAGCCAGACACCTGGGAAAGAATTCTCTGTAGTAACTCAGAGCCCTCCCTGGCTAGCGTCCCATCACCGGCCATTGCAGATATTTGCTGCTGGCCGTCGCAGATCAGTTACGTGCCATTGCAGGCAGTCCCATCATACCACCCCCTCCATAAACTTACCAAGCTCAGTGTTGAAGCCAGTGACTTTACAGATTCATTAAAAATCCTTGCTATTGGGCCTGCAATTTCGTGTGCCAGGTACTTTAATATTCTTGGATGGAGATTATGCGGGTCCCCAATTTAGTCCCATTAAACTGTTTGAGTTTTAATTTCACCTCAGATGTGGAATTACTTCCCTCTCCCTCAGCTCCTCCATTACTCCTGACTCCCCAAAGCCTTTGCACTGCTTCCGAGGGGTGCGGGACATATATTTCTGTATTGTAGTTTAAATGAATTATTACTCAAAGTTCTGTATTAATATGCATAGTAAGGAATCTATTTGTCAAAAAATATTTCCTGTATCTTTTTTTGTTGTCTGTATTGTTACAGACATAGTTGCTAACAGATATTTTGAAATAAATTACCAAAATAATTGAAACCGTCATGATAATATTGTGTCATTTGGACCAATAAAATATGCAGAATTATGCAGAATTTTAAAATAATGTGCACAGAATTTTTAATATTTTGGTGCAGAATTCCCCCAGGAGTACCTGTAATGAAACACAAATTGTTTTCTTGCACCCAGTTTACCAAGCAGTCTAGAACACTCTGAATCAGTGACCTGTCCTCTTCATTATTTACCTCTCCCCCAATTTTTGTCATCTGCAAACTTCAGTCATGATCTTATGTTTTCTTCCTGGTCACTGATAAAAATGCTAAATAGCATTGGGCCAAGAACCAATGTTGAGGAACCCTGCTGGAAACAGAGCCACTCAATAACAATTCCCCACTTACAGTTACATTTTTTAGACTAATCAGCTGCTCCACTATCTTG
Organism: Malaclemys terrapin pileata; assembly: GCF_027887155.1. Lineage (NCBI taxonomy): Eukaryota > Metazoa > Chordata > Testudines > Emydidae > Malaclemys > Malaclemys terrapin. Next base: position 3,257,186 of record NC_071506.1, on the reverse strand, counting down.
CCCAGGATCGATGACAGGCCTATAATTACGCTGGTCATCCTGGTTACCATTTTAAAAAACTGGCTCAACTTTAGCTTTCTTCCAGTCTTCTGGAACTTCCCCAGTGCTCCAAGTCTTATGAAAATCAACACTAGCAATGCAGCGAGCTCCTCGGCCAGCTCTTTTAAAACTCTTGGGGGCAAGTTATCTGGATCTGCTGATTTAAAATGTCTGACTTTATTAGCTTCTGTTTAACATCCTCCAGAGATACTAGTGGAACAGAAAGAGTGTTATCGTCACCGTGTGAGAAGAGTGTATCATTTGTTTTTTCCCCCAAAATACAGACCAGGAATATTTATTGAAAACTTCTGCCTCTTCTTCATTATTATTTATAATTCTCCCATTTTCATCTAGTAATGGACCAATACCATTGTGAAGATTATTTTTGTTCCCAATACGGTATATATTCAAAACCCCTTATTGTCTTTAACACTGGTGGCCTTAGATTTCTCCTTGTATCCATAGGCTTCCATTAGCAATTTTCTACAATTCCTAACTTCTGATTTATATTCATTACTATCATTTCCCCTTTCTTCCATTTGTTCTATTTTTTTTTAATATATTATTATTTTTTTACAGCTGCCTTCACTTCCTCTCTAAACCAGGTTGGTTATTTAACCAGCATGGCCCTCTTCCTCCACTGTGGAATTGTGGCTTTTTGGACCCACAGTAGTAAGGTGTCCTTAAATGATTCCCAATTATTCAGATTTTTCTGATTAAATTTTCCCTCCCAGTTGATTCCATTCATAGTTGTTTTCAGCTTTGTGAAATTGGCCCTCGTGAAGAAGCACCAAGTATGTATATTACTGGTCTGGACTCTATTCTGTTTGCACATTTTAAATGTGATCAAGTCATGATCACTTGTACCTAAGTTACCACTGACTTTTAGTTCTGTGATCAGTTCCCTTCTGTTAGGACAATGCTAACCCTAACTACTGGCCTTAAAGTTTATAAGACAGGTGCCAGGGCTGTCAGCTCCTCCATTCATTTTGTGAATGGTGCCTAAGTACCAACTTCTTCCCCCCCGCAAAAAAAAACCCTATTTGGCATGTTTCAGTGAATTTCCTATTAGTGGAATAAATTAATTGCCCACCTCCAATTCTCAGAGCTGGAGCCAAAAGCAGTTTAGCACCATCTGGGATGTTCTAAGGTGTTTTCTGGACTCTGAGTTGGGAACAAACCCATAAAGCATCACTGAACAGTGAACAAACCTGAAACCACAAGAGACATTTCACTACTAGACTATGAAAGACAGCGACTCGTATCCCAGATGGCCACATCCCCTCTCCATGTAAACCCTACGGCCAGGAGCTCCTGAGGGGAAGAACTCTCTAGTCCCTCTGTTGCTGAAAAGTGGTGTCACAGAGATTCATTTGTAGAGGCAACTTACCCACAATTCTTCTAGTGGCTCTTGAGTGGTCACCATAACTATCTAGGAACTTGGATTTTGGGGTAGTGAGCCCCCCTCCCTGAGAGAGGCTCACAACGGGGGATGAACTGTTTACAAGGAGCTAGGAGTCTGCTGAAAAGTCCTATGTGCTCTTGTCTTCCCGTCTCTGGAGATTTTGCTGTGAGAGATAACAAAGAGTGAGGACTTTGTGTCAAGAAAGAACACAGAGGACAGCTGCTGCAGAGAAGTGGGTGGACTCTGGTGAGGCCCTTGCTACCCAGCCAGCATCTTAATAAAACTGAATCTTTAATAAAGCCGAATCACTAATCTGGGTTAGGTGGTGGCACCTCTGGACAAGCAGCTGCCTTGGGACTGGAGACAGAGCTGCAAACAGACATTTGGATGACTGCAACTCCCTGATGCGAACCATGAGCAGGGGTTGGTGGATAAGCGAGGTGGTGTGGCCAAGAGGGTATCACCTGGGAGACCTTCTCACGGGCACATGGGAAGGGAGTTAGATGTACGACTGCCAAAGGAGAGCAGGGCAGGCATTTTATTCTTTATTTGTGTATCTATCCTGTGACTGTTATTTCACGTTGGACTGTTCTCCTTCCCCTGATAAAGAGTTCCTTGTTTGCATCAATGACAATTAGCCAGGATGGACAGGGATGGTGTCCCTAGTCTCTGTTTGCCAGAAGCTGGGAATGGGTGACAGGGGATGGATCACTTGACGATAACCTGTCTGTTCATTCCCTCTGGGGCCCCTGGCACTGGCCACTGTTGGTAGACAGGATACTGGGTTAGATGGACCTTATGTTCTCTGCCGAGCACTGAGCATACTGCCAGAGCTAGCAGTCATTGATCCAACAAAAACATCATGTGCAACTGCTGCGGCTCCTGCCCAGTGACCTACTATCTGCAGTACCTCCAGAGGAGAAGAAAAGCCAAGTCATGCAAATGCTCTTTCTGCTGCCAATGGCAGCGAGTCTGGGGAGGACAATAGCAGGGCAGGGTGTGTCTTGGAATTAGACTGGGGGCTTCAGCAGTACCGGACCCCACACACATAACCCTGCTGCCAGTCTTAGTTGCCAAAACCTGAGCGAGGTAAGGAAAGCCCAGCTCCTGCTGCTCTCCCCAAGGGATTATGCCCTCTGATCACTTGCCAACCGCTCCAACAAAGCTAGAGAGCAGAGAGTCAGGCCCGCAAACAATTTCAGATCTCTTTGAAGAAGGGGAGGCTCAGACAATGCTCCTCTATAGGATAATTTAGAATTACCTGAGGAAGGCTTTCCAGGTTCACTGGAACCTTTGTCACTAGGACAGGACAAAGAGGGTGTCAATAGCTGAGTGGCTCTGAAGGACGCCATCACAAGCACTAGGCCAGAGAGCAATTGAACAAATACAGGCCCTGTCTACACTAAATGCATGTGACAGGGTCTTCCAACTGGTTAGCACTTCACTTACGATGAGCCAGGGGTCAGCAGTGAAGGAGCGGCACATATAGTCCACTGGTTTATGGTGGCTCTAGTAGGAATCCTAAGACATCATAAAAAGGTGTGTGTGTGTGGGAGGGAATTAGGTGAATGTGACTTGCCGGGATGACATTCTTAGCAGGCAGGAGGAAGTGAGTCCTGTAGCCAGAAGTTCCAGAGGGGAACGAGCTCTCTACTCCCTCTGTTGGTGAAAAGGGAAAAGTGCTGCCATATGGAGCTTCATTTGCATAGGCTACATACCCACAGTTCCACTAGTAACACTTGGGAAGTCACTGTAACTGCATTGAACTCGGATTTTGGGGGCTAGTGGGCTCTCAGAAATGCTTAGGGAGGGAGGGGAAAAGCTTATTTCCAAATAGGCAAGCTTTTGCTCAGGGCCTTTGTCTCTCTTCCCTGGAGACTCTGGGGCAAGAAACAACACAGACTGAAGACTTCCTGGGAAGAGATGATGCAATACACATGATAGGAGTAGGGAAGGGGGTGGACTTACCCTTGCTTAGAATCTTGAAGATGAGGTTAGACATCTTTCAAAAAGATTTGCTTCAATCCAACTTTTGGGTGAGATTCTATGGCCTGTGTGAGGGTGGGTAAGAACGGCCATACTGGGTCAGACCAAAGGTCCATCTATCCCAGTATCCTGTCTGCCAACAGTGGCCAATGCCAGGTGCCCCAGAGCGAGTGAACCTAACAGGTAATGATCAAGTGATCTCTCTCCTGCCATCCATCACAACCCTCTGACAAACAGAGGCTAGGGACACCAGTCCTTACCCATCCTGGCTAATAACCATTAATGGATTTAACCTCCATGAATTTATCCAGTTCTTTTTTAAACGCTGTTATAGTCCTAGCCTTCACAACCTCCTCAGGCAAGGAAAGGCCATTACATTTCACCCAAATACTGGGAATGATTTTGTTCAACATCTTTATAATTGATCTGGAAGATGGGATTAATTGCACCCTCAGCAAGTTCGCAGATGACACTAAACTGGGGGGAGAGGTAGATAAGCTGGAGGGTAGGGATAGGGTCCAGAGTGACCTAGACAAATTGGAGGATTGGGCCAAAAGAAATCTGACGAGGTTCAGGAAGGACAAGTGCCAAGTCCTGCACTTAGGACGGAAGAATCCCATGCACTGCTACAGGGTGGGGACCAACTGGCTAAGCGGCAGTTCTACAGAAAGGGACCAGGAGATTACAGTGGATGAGAAGCTGGATATGAGTCAGCAGTGTGCCCTTGTTGCCAAGAAGGCCAACAGCACATTGGTCTGTATTAGTAGGATCATTGCCAGTAGATCGAGGGAAATGATTATTCTGGTGAGGCCACACCTGGAGTATTGCATTGAGTTTTGATCCCTACACTACAGAAGGGATGTGGACAAATTGGAGAGAGTCCAGCGGAAGGCAAGAAAAATTATTAGGGGTCTGGAGCACATGACTTACGAGGAGAGGCTGAGGGAACTGGGCTTGTTTAGTCTGCAGAAGAGAAGAATGAGGGGATATTTGATAGCAGACTTCAACTACCTGAAGGCGGGTTCCAAAGAGGATGGATCTAGACTGTTCTCAGTGGTGGCAGATGACAGAACAAGGAGCAAGGGTCTCAAGTTGCAATGTGCGACGTCTAGGTTGGATATTAGGAAACATTATTTCACTCGGTGTGTGGTGAATGGGATACAATCATTCCTGGGTACAAAATATATTGGAAGGACAGAACAGGTCGTGCGGGGGGTGGGGGGGATGTTACACTATATATGAAAGAAAATGTAGACTCAAATGAAGTAAAAATCTTAAGTGAATCCACATGTTCCATAGAATCTCTATGGATAGAAATTTCATGCTCTAATAAGAATACAACATTAGGGATCTATTATCGACCACCTGACCAGGACAGTGATAGTGATGATGAAATTCTAAGGGAAATTAGAGAGGCTATCATAATTAAGAACCCAATAATAGTGGGGGATTTCAATTATCCCCATATTGACTGGGAACATGTCACCTCAGGACGAAATGCAGAGATAAAATTTCTCGATACTTTAAATGACTGCTTCTTGGAGCAGCTGGTACGGGAACCCACAAGGGGAGAGGCAACTCTAGATTTAGTCCTGAGTTGAGTGCAGGAGCTGGTCCAAGAGGTAACTATAACACGACCGCTTGGAAATAGTGACCATAATACAATAGCGTTCAACATCCCTGTGGTGGGAAGAACATCTCAACAGCCCAACACTGTGGCATTTAATTTCAAAAGGGGGAACTATGCAAAAATGAGGGGGTTAGTTAAACAGAAATTAAAAAGTACAGTGACCAAAATGAAATCCCTGCAAGCTGCATGGACACTTTTTAAAGACACCATAATAGAGACCCAACTTCAATGTATACCCCAAATTAAGAAACACAGTAAAAGAACTAAAAAAGAGCCACCGTGGCTTAACAACCATGTAAAAGAAGCAGTGAGAGATAAAAAGACTTCCTTTAAAAAGTGGAAGTCAAATCCTAGTGAGGCAAATAGAAAGGAGCATAAACACTGCCAAATTAAGTGCAAGAATGTAATAAGAAAAGCCGAAGAGGAGTTTGAAGAACGGCTAGCCAAAAACTCCAAAGGTAATAACAAAATGTTTTTGAAGTACATCAGAAGCAGGAAGCCTGCTAAACAACCAGTGGGGCCCCTTGATGATCGAGATACAAAAGGAGCGCTTAAAGACGATAAAGTCATTGCGGAGAAACTAAATGGATTCTTTGCTTCAGTCTTCACGGCTGAGGATGTTAGGGAGATTCCCAAACCTGAGTCAGCTTTTGTAGGTGGCAAATCTGAGGAACTATCACGGATTGAAGTGTCACGAGAGGAGGTTTTGGAATTAATTGATAAACTTAACATTAACAAGTCACCGGGACCAGATGGCATTCACCCAAGAGTTCTGAAAGACTCAAATGTGAAATTGCGAAACTGTAAACTATGGTTTGTAACCTGTCCTTTAAATCGGCTTCTGTACCCAAAGACTGGAAGATAGCTAATGTAACATTGTAGTGGGGTGGACTGTCCCACTCCCTGAGAGGGTGGGCTGCAGCAGGCCAGTGCACCTGCACAGACAGGGAGCCAATTAGAGAAGGGCTTATTGGGAGCCAATCAGGGTCCAGATTGGAGGCAGCCAATCAAGGCCAGGCTCAGCCCAATAAAAAGGCTGCTCAGGGAAAGAGCAGTCAGTCTGTCCCAGGCCTTCAACAGGGGAAGGTCTGTCTCCAGAGCTGGGAGACTAGCACTTGGACAGCACAATACTGGCCAGGCTCGGGGAGCAGAAGGGAGCTCTAGCCCATAGCCTGCCAGGCTGCAGGCCCTGAAGGAAAGGGCCTAACGGGTGCAAGGGGCCGTAGGGGAAATGGCCCAGGGAAATGGACAGACAGAGGGGAGAGAAGGAGGACAGCGAGGCTGCCTCCAGAGGGTCCCTGGGCTGGGTCCCAGAATAGAGGGCGGGCCTGGCTCCCCCTCTTTCCCCCTTGCAGTACACCCAGCCATCGGCCATTGGGAGCGGCCATCATGGACTACTCCAGATCCCTGACAAGAGGGATTAGAGTTTGGGGAGTGTGGTTGTACATGGTGGCTGGGGCGTAGAGAGACTGCTGATCAACCCCCCCTGGAAGGGGGTGTGGATGGACAAAGTGGCACTGCCGGAGGGCAGTGGTCGGGAAGAGGATGCCGCGAGTTGGGAGCAACACGGGTCCAGACGCCAACTGAGGGCGAGACGACGGACGGGACACCACCAGGAGGGGGCGCTCCACTGGACAGAGATAATTCCCAGAGACAACCAGCAGGAGGTGCCAGGTGGTGAGTCCCGACACCGTTACAAACGTCAATATTTAAAAAGGGCCCTAGAGGTGATCCCGGCAATTACAGACCTGTAAGTCTAACGTTGGTACCAGGCAAATTAGTTGAAACAATAGTAAAGAATAAAATTGTCAGACACATAGAAGAACATAAATTGTTGGGCAAAAGTCAACATGGTTTCTCTAAAGGGAAATCGTGTTGTACTAATCTATTAGAGTTCTTTGAAGGGATCAACAAACATGTGGACAAGGGGGATCCAGTGGACATAGTGTACTTAGATTTCCAGAAAGCCTTTGACAAGGTCCCTCACCAAAGGCTCGTACGTAAATTAAGTTGTCATGGGATAAAAGGGAAGGTCTTTTCATGGATTGAGAACTGGTTAAAAGACCGGGAACAAAGGGTAGGAATTAATGGTAAATTTTCAGAATGGAGAGGGGTAACTAGTGGTGTCCCCCAAGAGTCAGTCCTAGGACTGATCCTATTCAACTTATTCATAAATGATCCGGAGAAAGGGGTAAACAGTGAGGTGGCAAAGTTTGCAGATGAAAATTTTATTAGAGAATATTTAAAGAAATAAACGATACAGAAAATTTGAAGCGTTAGTCATTGGTCATTGGGGGTAACATGCAGAGTAAGGGGGTATGTTGGTGTTTTGGGGCTGGGCAGCACACATAGTATATACACACTGCAATGTCCCCAATGAGGGGTGGGTAACCGGTGGGCGGGGTCAGGAGACAGTCGATAAACGGTGAGGGTCCACCACCCATACAGGAGGCAGGGACAGTCATGGGTATAAGCAAGCGGGCTGGATAATGGGGATGGGGTGACCCTCACGTGGCGGGATTCAGCTAGGTTTGGTGGGTTTAGGGCTCAGGGGATAGGGTCCAGCAGGGGGTGTGTGTGGGTGCACGAGGTCTCCCCGGCTCACTCTTGGTATTGGCGGTGGCCGGTGATGTGCTCGGTGTAAATGTCCCGGGACCAACGGATAGCGTCCGAGACCATTAGGCGTCTCATGAGCCGCGCGTAATGACGGCCCACCCCACAGGTCCTCAGCACGCGTTCGTTACACGGGTCCCAGGCACCCAGGGCCCCAACGAGCAGAGCGTCGACGTGCACCTTGTAGCCCTTAGTCCGCAGGGTGTCAGCCAGGGGGGCGTATTTTTCGAGCTTGCGGGCTCGGGCTTCGCGGAAGGCCGGGGTCCTGTTCTCGAACGGAATCGCTACGTCGACCAAGATGATCTTTTTCCCCACCTCGTCCGTGACGACGATGTCCGGGCGCAGCGGGCTGTCAGTGCCAGGGACGGCGCGGTTGACGGTGATCTCTCCCAGACGCGGGTTGATGGCCTTCACTAGACGGTCCTGGACGGCGTTGTGGCGTAGCTGCCAGGCTCTGGCGTGGGGCTTGCAGCAGCACAGGACGTGGGGCAGGGTTTCGTTGACGTACCCGCACTTCCTGCAGCGTTTGTCCCGGTTCCCGTGGCGGATGGCACCGTTGAGCGGGACGCAATTCAGCCGGGCGCGGTGGATGAACCGCCAGTTGGCGAACCGGGTGAAGCTGCCTGTGGGGAGGAAGTGGTTGCTGGAGTCCCACTTGCTGGTTACTTCGAAGACTTTACCCTGGTCCGGCTTTTTCTTCAGGGCGTCCACGTAGAGCGCGTGGACGGCGGCCTTCAGGGATCTCTCCAGCACGCCTCTGGCTCCCGGGGTGACGACGATGTTGTCCTCCGTTCCGATCCGCGGTATCAGGACTCCCAGCTCCTGCCGTTCCTCGTTCCATTCCCAGCGGCAGCCCAGGCGCTTTCCCAGCCGGCGCGTGGCATTGCGGGCGCGGGTCCACAGCGAGGCGAAGTCTCCCCTGTCCCGGGCGAAGTCGCCGTCCAGGGAGCCGCTCAAGAAGGTGGCCACATCTCGGTCGGAGGGAGGTCTGCCGATTCGTTTCTCGGTGGCGGCGTGCAGGGCGGTCGTTGCAACGTTCTTTACTGTGGCGTCCGGGCAAGTCAGGAGGCGGAAGGCGTGTGTGAGGACCGCGATGTCGCAGAGGTCTCCCATACGGGGGACGCCGGCACCACCGTGCCTGTGCTTGATGTATACGAGTTCGTTGCTGGCTCTCCGGGGCAGGGACATCCAGTTTTTGACCAGTTTCCGGATGGCGCTGTCCGCCTTGTTGAGGGGCACCTTTGCCACGGTGGATCCCCTCAGGACGAAGGCGATGCGGGGGATCAGGAAGGTGTTGAGAGCGTTGATCTTCTGCCACGGCGCCAGCAGGGATGTGTCGATTTTGGCGGCGTCTTGCAGGATCTCCCCGATGGTGTCCTCGGGGGTCTGCCGGACGCGGAAGCCTGTCGGCGTGCCGAGGTGCTGGTACGCCTGCCCCTCCGCCAGGGGAACGACGGACTCGCCCTGGATGAGGAACTCCGTCATCAGTACCGAGTCCCTCTTGCTCCCGTCGACGTGGAGGGACGCACACTTCTTGGCATTGAAGCGGAGTCCCGCCCAGTCCGCGGCTCTCCCGATGGTGTCAAGCATGCCCTGGAGCCTCTCGGGGTCGTCCGCGATCAGGACCAGGTCATCCGCGTAGGCCAAGATGCTCACCCTCTCGCCATGTAGGTCGAAGCCGTCGGCGCCGTCAGAGATCGCCCGCAGGAGCGGCTCCATGGCGAGGTTAAAGACGATGGGGCTGAGGGGGCAACCCTGCTTCACGCCGCTGTGGATCGGTATCTCTGCGGTCTCCCCTTCTACCGATCGGATGGTGGTGCTGCAGCCCTCATATAGCTCCCGGATCAGGTGGAGGAAGGTCTCTGGCATCCCAAACTCCTGTAGAGTGTCGAAGATGTGATGGTGGGGGATGGACCCGAAGGCGTTGGCCAGGTCGAGCCACGCTATCGAGCACTGCCTCCGCGTTCTCCTGGTCGTCTGGATGACGGTCTGGAGAAGGAAGTTGTGCTCGTAGCACCCCTCCGACGGCATGAAGCCCTTCTGGGCAGCGCTGATGGCTCCCCCGGTCGTCGCCCACTCCGTGATCCTGGCTGCCAGGCAGCTGGCGTACAGTTTGTACATGGTGGAGCAGAGGGAGATGGGTCTCCAGTTGCTGGGGTCGTCCCGCTCGCCCTTCTTGGGAATCAGGACGGTCATGGCCTTCTTCCAGGAGGTGGGGGATCGGCCGAAGCGCTTGCACAAGTTAAAGATGTTGGAGAGCAGGAGGCAGCCGGGGTCCCGCTTCTTGAGGAGGCTGTAGGGGATGCTGTCTTTTCCGGGTGCAGTATTCTTGGTTCTGGAGAGCCTGGCCGTCACCTCTTTAGGGGTGAAGTCGGCCTCCAGGCCGTCCGCGTCGGGAATGCGGGGCAGGGGGCGGAGGCACTCCGGGCGCTGCGCGTCGTTCCTGGGCACGCCGCCGAACACTCCGAGGAAGTAGTTGTAGAGGCGCTCGGGCGGGATCGTGCAGTACGACGGGGGCCCGTCGAGGATCTCTCTCACGGCCTTGAGGCGGTTCGTACGGTACATCTTCTGGATCCTTGACGCGGCTGCCGGGTCGAAACGGCGGCCGGTGTTCCTCCTTCCAGCTCCCCTGGTGTTGTTGTCACGGTGTGGGGCGGGCCGTCTCGGGGCAGGCCGGGTGGTCTCCTGGTTCGGTGTCCTCTTGAAGGCAATCTCCGCGGACAGCTCGCGGGTGAGCCTGTCAACGAGCAGGTCAAATTCCGCGAAGGAGGCTGCCGCTTGGAGCTCCTCGATCCAGGCGGCCTGCCAAGGCGTGGCTGGCCTAGGCTCCGGCCGCCGGTCCTCGGGCTCCTCGGTCGGCGTGGGCAGCGAGTTTGTCGTGTGGTCGATGGGTTGTCCCACTTGTGGGTCGGGGGACTCCGCGGTTGGGTCCCGGGGCGTAGTCGCTGGTGGGGTAGGATCGCCACTGGTTGTTGGCGGAATCTGGACAGGGTCAAGGGGGGCGGGGGTGATGCCAGGTCTTCCGTGTGCGGCTGCTGTCTGGGGGGTTGTCGCGGAAGCGTGCCTGGGGCCTCTGGCAGCAGTAGTTTGCAGAGTGGGCTGGGGGGTGGACCCCGTTCCCTCGGTAGGCGGGGTTCGAGGTGCAGGTTGAGGGGTCGCATTGGCTCTTCCTGCGGTTGGCGCCCGTAGGGTGGCCTGGCGACCGGCGTCGGTTCCGCGGGGGGCAGGGGTTCGGGCGGCCACGCGTGGCGGGGCGCTGACCCTTCTTGGGATGGGGTTGCGCTGGTTGGGCGTCGGGAGTGCACTAAGACGCCTCAGCTCAGAGAGCTTACGGGCCACCTGGGTGGATGTGAAAGGTGTCCAGCTGGCAGGGGCTCGGTGAACGTTGCCTGCTGTGGGAGGTGCCGTCTCGGTGGTGGGGCCCTGGTCCAACGGCTCGGGGGTTGGAGTGGGTTTTAAGGTGGCGGTTGGCGGGGGTGCCCCGTTTCCACGCGGCGCGGGAGCAGCGGGCCGGGGCACAGGAGGGCGAGAGGCCGGGACCAGAGTTGTCGCTGAACGGGCTCTCTTGCAGCTGGCCTGGTGTGCCTTGCATCTCTTCTGAGTTTCAAAGGGCAGGCTGCAGAGGGCGCAGCTGAAGGTGGTGGATTTGCCATGGCACCTTTTCAAGTGCCTGGTGACTCCTCCGAGGAGGCGGAAACGCCGGGGCGGCGAGCAGATGGGGCAGGTGAGCGCATCAGCGGCAAGGGGGTATGTGAGGTAGATGGTGTCATCGTCACCCCCCTGCGGAGCGGGGGTCTCAGTGGTAGTAGAGGTTTCTCCAGCAAGGGTGTCCCGCTGGGGGTCGGGCGGGGACTGCTGGGGGCCAGGGGGTGTGACTGGTGCCCGCCGGGGGACAGGGGAGCCGTCTCGTGGCGGCTGGAGCAGCTGGGGAGCAGGGGGCGTGTCTGGGTACCGCAGGAGAACCGGGGAGGCATCTCGTGGTGGCTGGGGCGTGTGGCAGAGTTCCCTTGACAGCCGGGGGACGTGGGGTGGGGTGTTCAGCAGTTGCGACTGCTGTGGGGCGGTGTGGGGGTCTCCCGTTGGCTGGAGCAGCAGGAGCGTGGAGGATGTCCCCGGCGGTTGGGGTGGCAGGGGAGTGGTTGGGGGGTCCCCCGGTCGCTGGAGCAGCTGGTGGACAGCGGGGGAGTCGCTCTGCAGCTGGAGTGCCAGGTGATGGGGGGGCAGGTCTCCCAGGTTCCGCGGCAGTCGGCGGGCAGCGGGTCGGGGTCCTGTCCGCCGGGGCGCATCAGTGGGCTCCTCGGTCACTGCGAGCGGTGGCGGCTGGGGCGCAGGGTGGGAGGCCCCCTGCGGCTCGGGCGGTGGTGGCTGGGGCAGGTGGTGGGGATCCCCTGGCTGCATAGGCGGCAGCTGCGCGGGGCAGGAGACCCCCGGGGGCTCAGACAGCGGCGGCCGGGGCGGGTGGTGGGGATCCCCTGGCTGCATAGGCGGCAGCAGCGCGGAGCAGGAGATCCCCGGTGGCCAAGGCAGCGGTGACTGGGCCACGTGGCGGGGCTCCCCGAGCTGCCCGAGTAGTTGCAGCTGGGGAGCGGAGCAGGAGTCCCCTGGCGGTGGGACCAGCGGCGGCTGCGGGGTTCCGCGGGGCTCCCCGGGCTGCCCAGGCAGCGGCAGCCGGGGAGCGGGGCAGGAGTCTCCGGGCGGCAGCCGGGGCACGTGGCGGGAGTCCCCGAGCGGCGGCGGCGGGGGTGCGCCGCGGGTCTCCCCGGGCTGCTCCGGTAGTGGCAGCCGGGGAACGGGGCAGGAGTTCCCGGGCGGCGGAGGCGCGCCGCGGGGCTCCCCGGGCCGTGTAGGCAGCGGGCCGGAGTCCCCGGGCGGCGGCGGCGGAGGCGCGCCGCGGGACTCCCCGGGCTGCTCAAGCAGCGGCAGCCGGTGAGCGGGGCAGGAGTCCCCGGGCGGCGGCGGCGGAGGCGCGCCGCGGGGCTCCCCGAGCTGCTCCGGCAGCGGGAGCCGGGGAGCGGGGCAGGAGTCCCCGAGCGGCGGCGGCGGAGGCGCGCCGCGGGGCTCCCCGGACTGCTCCGGCAGCGGCAGCCGGGGATCGGGGCAGGGGTCCCCGTGCGTCGGCGGCGGAGGCGCGCCGCGGGGCTCCCCGGGCTGCTCCGGTAGTGGCAGCCGGGGAACGGGGCAGGAGTCCCCGGGCGGCGGAGGCGCGCCGCGGGGCTCCCCGGGCTGCCCAGGCAGAGGTGGCCAGGGCGTGGGGCAGGAGTCCCCCACCGGTGGCTGGGGTAGGGGCAGCTGGAGCACGTGGCCCGGCTCCCCAAGGTGGACACGCGGCAGGGGCTGGGGCTCGAGGCAGGGATCCCCCGGCAGCCGGAGCAGCAGCGGCTGGGGCGCGTGGCGGGGGTCCCCGGGCTGCGCCAGGGGGGGCGGCCAGGGCGTGGGGCATGGGTCCCCCGGTGGCAGGGGCAGCCGCTTTGGGGAGGGGGGGCAACCCCCCGGCGGCATGGGTGGTGGGGGAGCCGCGGGAGAGTCCCCTGGAGGGAGTAGGTGCTGGGGCTCAGTGGAAAGGATACCTGGCCCCAGGGGTAGCAGATGGCCAGCGGGGCTCCTCTCCGGTAGCTGGGACGCGTGGGGACGGACTCCTGGCGGCAGCAGCAGCTGGGCGGCAGTGGATGTCTGGGGTAGCAGGGGCGTGGGGAGGCAGTCTCTCCGCGGCTGCGGCTCTTCCCGCGGCAGGAGCGAGGTGGAGCAGACTCCCGGTGGTTGCAGCTGCTGGCGGTCGGCTGCAGGTTCGTCCAGCGGCTGGAGCACTGCAGGGCGGCCTCCCGGCGGCTGGGGACCGGGGTCTACCTTCCTCCTCTCGGTGGTGTTCCTGCAGGCTGGTCTTCGGATGGAAGAGCTTTCTGCAGCAGCATCTTGGGGGCGATTCTCCTTGTCTTCGCACTTCCCTCTGGATCTGCTGGTTTGCCATGGCTCTGAGACACCGAGAGACTTCTTTCGGGTAGTGAGCTGAGAAGATCTCCGGGGAGGACCAGGCGTAACAGCCGGGAGCCTGTGTCGAGCAACAGGCTGTGCTAGGACAGTGGTCAGAGCTTTAGGTTGCGTGTTAGAGGTTGCAGGATGCATCCCAGAGCACCATGAGCTCGTCAGGATAGCTGATACAGTGTATCAGTAGTGATTCAGATTAAACTGATATAGATCTAGGTAGTAGCTTATCAGATGCAATTAATAAAGATTAAACTGATAAGAACAGATACTACACTTGATCTTAGCTCATAGAGCCGAGAAGATACTAAACTGCTCAAGATAGTTAAGACCAAAGCAGACTGTGAAAAACTTCAACAAGATCTCACAAAACTAAGTGATTGGGCAACAAAATGGCAAATGAAATTTAATGTGGATAAATGTAAAGTAATGCACATTGGAAAAAATAACCCCAACTATACATACAATATGATGGGGGCTAATTTAGCTACAACAAATCAGGAAAAAGATCTTGGAGTCATTGTGGATAGTTCTCTGAAAACGTCCACGCAGTGTGCAGAGGCGGCCAAAAAAGCAAACAGGATGTTAGGAATCATTAAAAAGGGAACAGAGAATAAGACGGAGAATATCTTATTGCCCTTATATAAATCGATGGTACGCCCACATCTTGAATACTGTGTACAGATGTGGTCTCCTCATCTCAAAAAAGATATACTGGCATTAGAAAAGGTTCAGAGAAGGGCAACTAAAATGATTAGGGGTTTGGAACGGGTCCCATATGAGGAGAGATGAAAGAGGCTAGGACTCTTCAGTTTGGAAAAGAGGAGACTAAGAGGGGATATGATAGAGGTATATAAAATCACGAGTGAGGTGGAGAAAGTGGATAAGGAAAAGTTATTTACTTATTCCCATAATACAAGAACTAGGGGTCACCAAATGAAATTAATTGGCAGCAGGTTTAAAACAAATACAAGGAAGTTCTTCTTCACACAGTGCAGTCAACTTGTGGAACTCCTTGCCCAGGGCCAGCCCAAGCAAAAAAAAAAAAAAAAAAAGCTGGAATGCCCACCCTTGAAAGGTGCCACCCCAAGCACATGCGTGGAACGCTGGTGCCTAGAGCTGGCCCTGGCTATGAGTCAAGTTCCCAGCATGCCTCTTTCTCCATCCCATAATGCCAGCCGTATCCCATAATTTTTGCACCTTTTAAAAAAAAATCCAAGCAACCCATGTGGCTCTTTTCAGTGTCTGCCATCTCTGTCAGCAGCATGGAGCCTGCAGAACTCTGCACTGTTCTCATGAATCTTGCAAATACAGAACACGCAGTTCTCCTATATTAGCAGACCCACAGGAATTACTGCCACAACAGGGGACATGACCATTTCTTCAAGGACAATTTGCTGACCGACATAGCGAGAACAATTCAAGTCTGTTGGTGGAGTTCATGGAGAAGCTGCAGACAGGGGAGCGCTGCTTCTGGGCCCACAAAAGCAGCACTGACTGGTGGGATCGCATCGTAATGAAGCTTTGGGACGACGAGCAGTGGCTGCAGAACTTTTCAATGCGAAAGGCCACATTCCTGGATCTGTGGTCTGAGTGTACCCCAGCCCTGCAGCGCGTGGACACCAGAAGGAGAGTTGCATTGACAGCAGAGAATTGAGTGGTGAGAGCACTCTGGAAACAACGGATTGGAACCAGCCAGTGGGAAATAGTTTTGGAGTTGAAAAATCCACAGCGGGGGCCGTTGTTATGCAAGTGTGCAGTGCCACGAATCGTCTCCTGCTATGCAGGACTGTGGCTCTCGGCTATGTATAGGACAAAGCAGATAGATTTGCAGCAGTGGGGTTCCCGAATGGTTGTGGGGCAGTAGATGGCACGTATATCCCTAGTTTGGCACCACCCCAGGGTCTCCCCCTCCTAGGCAGGTCTCTCTCCAGGTAAACAATTACAGCACGCATGTATACCTTTATTACAGGCAATAATAAGCAACACTACACAGACAGGAGCAAGCAACAGCTGCATTTTGTTTATACAGAGGTCAGCCTGATAACTTATTTTTCTCACTTATTTTGACTCTAGTCCACATTCTATCTTATCTACAAGGGTCGCAACAACTTCTCACCCAGTTCTTTCCCACTCGCCTCACACATCCTCGCTTCTACAAGTCTCGTGTTATTAGGGTTCCAGTTAGCCTGACTCTTGCTAACAGATACTGTTTGCATTGAAATCCCCTTCCAATCCCTGTCAGTTCTTTCTCTACTTCCACATCCTCCTAGTACAACAAATATTCTCAAACCTCTATTTGCTTTAAGCCTCGGATTTCAGATTCTACATCAGATGTTTCAACCATAGGGGTTTTGATTGGGTGTAATGACAATGCATGATTAGCATGGACATGAAAGGTGTTACTATTATCACGTCCTTTACAACAACAATAACATAATCCTGAACTAAATAATAACAACACAAGCAATAACACTCCCATGGCAATAATATGATAGGGTTGTTGAACAATTTTAGTCACAAAGCACAATCCATCATACTTAGTACATAAAGCAGACACTCTATAAGCTGTATGAAAGGCATTCTTTTCAACTTGATATATATTTTGAAGCATGTGAATTTGCCCTTGTATTTCAGAGAGTCTCTGAACCTCTGGTAACAGTGAAAGCAACTTCTGAAATCGATCAGGCACTAAACTAGTCCAATTCAAGGGGATCTGGAACTTAAGGGCTACTTACAAAGTTCTATCTGCAGGCCAGGAAATAATATGATTGCCTGCAGCAGTAGTGAGATTAAAATGTATATCTCGCAAGGTGGTGGCTTCAACATGCACGCAGCACGCATCATTTGCTTGAAAAAGTAGGTGTCCTGTGAGGGTAATTCCTTGTCCCCTACCCTCCCAGCAAACATTGTCATGAACAGTGACAGTTTACGGATACACTGAAGCTGTGGGGGTTCTAACAGACAAAATGTCCATTGACTCTCTAACCCCATCCAAATGTTGGGTGCTATTCTAGGGGCACTGACTATAAATCTGTTGGGCATACCAGGTGGTCTAATCTCCCAGATGTCACGGTGAATCATCCAGTCCCACATGCATCCTCCCCATGGACCCGGCAGGTTCAGTGTGTGGGAGCCCACACCCCTCCTACCGGCCCATACGCTTGGGAGGAGCACTGTGAGTATATACAACTCCATCCTGAAAATCTCCAAGTATGTCTCCATGGCCACAGGTCAGATGGTACTCCTGAAGTGTCTGAAAGGGCAGTGGGCCAAGCCTGGTGCTCAAGATCATTCCGAATGGCCATCATCTGGTCATTCAGGAAATCCTGAATTTCTGAACATGCTAGATCCCACTGCAATGCCTTCCCAGCCTCAGTGATATTCAATACCATCTCTGTCAGCAACTTCTGGGTCATAGAACTACGGGCAGAGATAACATGTAACTCACCAACTCCAGCCTGTACCTGGGTTAGCTGTGCCCCAGAAATAAGGCCAGCGGCCTTCTCTAGTTGCCCCAATTTCTCATCATGTTCTTGGCTCTTAAAAATATTCCAAATGGCTGCTGCACTATTGGCCCCATCCCAAGGGATCCGGTCAAGTCCCTCTTCTTCTAGAGGAAATAACCCAGGCCCTCTGTTGTGCTAATCTAATGGCAGCTCCTCTGAGCAATTTGGGTATGTAGAGGTGATCTGGAAACTGGATAAGGGTAATGAAAATTTGACAGTCCTTAGTGTAGTGTTAATCACAGTCCATTGGTATCCTAATACATCTCTCTTTGGTGTAGTACTGTACCACATCTGTTATTTAACTATTCTCAGGTACTTTCAAGAGGCATTAACATTAATAGCATAGGAGGGGGTGTATTGCAATAAGGTACAGGTTACAATATTAATTACTGGAATAATTTCAATACAGGTACAATTTCCAGTGGCAGAACAAACTCTTTGGGTATTCGTTTAATTATTTACTAATTGGGCGACCAAATAACAATAAGGGCCTCTTTCATCTAACACATTGCAAACTCCAGGAACAGCCATCAGATCTACTTCACTATGGAACCCATCAATTGCAATTACAGATTCTTGGAGTTCATTTGTAGTGATATCATATATTTCTATTTCCACTGATCCATTTGTTTTCCACTCAATTATTCGCTTATATGGGATATCCTGAACTTTAAAAATATTTTTTCTTTTTCCAAACAGTCTTTAAATAAATCACTAAAGTGTGAAGGCCTTGGCCATTGGTTTTATCAAATATATGGCATTGTCTGTATTTGGATGTGTTACAGGGGTAATAGTGTAATGGAGGAGACTGCAGGGGCAGTGGCAACAAGGTGCCTTTGGTACTTGTAGGGTTACCATACGTCCGTTTTTTCCCGGACATGTCCGGCTTTTCGGCAGAGTCAGGGAAGGATCAGAGCAGCTGGAGCCCGGGAGGGGAAGTGCCCGGCTGGGGGCACAGGGTCCGGAGGCATAGGGGCTGCCTGAAGCCCGAGCGCTACCAGCTTCACGGCTTGCCAGGCAGCCTCCAGTCCCTGCGCCCCCGGCTGGGCGCTTCCCCTCCCGGGCTCCAGCTGTGCTGGGGAAGCGCCGGCCGGGGGCGCAGGGTCTGGGGGCTGTCCGGCAAACCGTGAAGCCGGTAGCACTTGGGCAGCCCTTTTCGCGTGGCTGGGAGGGAGGAGGGGGAGTTAGGGCGGGGACTTCGGGGAATGGGCGGGGAATGGGCGGAGTTGGGCGGGGAGGGGGCGGAGTTGGGGTGGAGTTGGGGCGGGGCTGGAGGTGGGAAAGGGGTGGGGCCGGGGCCCCGTGGAGTGTCCTCTTTTTTTATTTTTTAAATATGGTAACCCTAGTACTTGTCATTTAAAATCCAATTAAGGAGGGCAATACATGCTGAAGGACTTATCCAAAACACAGGGCGCAGTCTGTAGAATAAACCCCAACGTCTAATCAATACCACATTCCCAAGCATGGGTCCCACAAGTTTCTTCCTGCCAGTTGTGACGTAATTGATATAATCTGGGACCATATAGATCATTGTTGCAACCAAGGTCCTGTAGTGGCACCTAGATCTTGTATAAAGGGGGTCAAATGGGGTGTCTAAGACAAGGTTATGGTTTACTGGTTATAATTATGCTGTCTATATGTGTGTATCAATTTTGTAGTTGAAGTTATAAATATTGCCTATATACTGTCTGTATTTCAAACTTATGCTATGCTGCTGGGTGACATCCCAGACAAATTGGTGTTAGCTCTGCCTAGCCTGCTTGATGGCCCATTAAGGACCATCAGCTATACAATGGACCCATTGAGAGAAGGCAGATACACCTTGTGACTCAGCAAAGTATGCAGGGACTGGCCCATGTGACTCCAGACTCCATTTTGCTGTAATTTTCCACAGTAAGAACAAAGGTGTTCTTACACCTGGAAAAGACTATATAAGGCGGATGCCTCATCTCCATCTGGTCTTCAATCCTGCTTCATACCTCTGGAGGAACTTTGCTACAAACTGAAGCTTTGAACAAAGGACTGATGACCCATCCCAGCGGGGGATGTATTCCAGAGACTTGATTTGAACCTGCAGTTTATTCCATCATTGCTACAAGCCTGAACCAAGAACTTTGCCATTACTGTATGTAATTGATTCCATTTAACCAATTCTATCTCTCATCTCTATCTTTTTCCTTTTATGAATAAACCTTTAGATTTTAGATTCTAAAGGATTGGCAACAGCGTGATTTGTGGGTAAGATCCGATTTGTATATTGACCTGGGTCTGGGGCTTGGTCCTTTATTACAGAGCTTTGGAGCAACAAACCAGGACGAGCACACCCACTTTTGAGGAGTCCACTCGGTACAACCTCTGGTGTCCAATAGCTTTCCTCCCTCCCCAGCCCTCTGGCTAGAAATCTGAGATAGCCAGAAGTATCCCATGTGCAATATGGGGAGGGGTTAACCTTTCATGTCCTTGCTTCCAAAGACTGTTGGTATGCAACTTTAACAACATTTTTTTTCAATTAAAAGATCTGGCCAATGAAATTTCTTTTTCCTTACTTAATCAAATGTATTAGACTTTAGTATATCACATTTTCCTGATTTATCCAAACGCTTTGTATTTCAAGTTGAATAAAACAAGTATCTGCATTTTGATTTAATCCTTCTGTTTGATTTTAAACTAGACTAGCCTATGAAAATATTAAACACAACAATTCTGGCCACGAGACAAACACTACAAGACAGGACATAGAACACAGAACATAATTCCTATTGTGCCAGTAAATGCATGGTACGTTGAATGCTGTTCAGCTCACATCAGTTTTCTCTGATCATCTGAAAGATAAAAGATCAGAGGTCTACCCCTTCTGGGCAGTCAGTCATTGCTTAAAATATACAAATACTCTTGTTGATTTTAGGTAAAACAGAGGAATTACCCCATATTTTCTTGTATTTGTTTCATAGGCAGCCTAGGTTTCAGTGGCTTCTACCTTATCAGTCAGATAATTTGCATTAATACAGATGCTTTCTGGCTTGCTTCTGGATCCAAAGCTATCCACAGCTTAAAGATTCTTACTTAAAAAGGGACACAATTAACTTTATCAGAATTTTGATGGCTTTTTACTTCTAACTCCGGCTTTCAAACACACAGTGATCTGAAAGAAAAACACTACTTATTGTAACCCCTTAGAGCCTAATAGGGTTTTAATTACATAGCACTGTATACATTTCTTTAGCTAATTCTACTAAATTGTTCATAGCCAAATGATTGCAATCAAATAACTTCTTTGCCTGGATTTATTTACAAACATTTCAAAGACAGCAAGAACTTTCCTCCTTAGCAGTTTTACAAAGTTCAACTGCTGTTCCCTCCAGCAACTACAGAGTTAACTTCTCACTCTTTCCTTAAATCACTTGCTTGTCTCCCAACGGCCACTTTTATCAACTCAAATCACCATTTCAAGTATTGTCCTGGGGATTTGAAATCCCCATGCTTATACTTACTTACTCCTTCCTTCCACTATGCCCTCAAACTTTCCAACCTATTTTCCAATCTCTCTATCTGTTGCCTGCCCACTTGGGCCTGATCTTGCTTTTCTCGCTGAACCGTCCCTTCCATGGGCTTGTTCCACTATCAATTTAGCTAGAAGGGTGGGCTTCTCAACTAGCCCCCACCCTTCCTGGTCTCTTCCCTTAAACATTCTTACTCGCAAGGCTACCCGAGTCCTCCCTCGTGAGGCTTGCCACTTGGGCAAAACGCACGGCCCATTGGCGTTTAACTATTCAATTTTCTCTTGTGGCAAACACACTGCTGTTACAGCATATGCAAACACAAATGGTTAAATTCTGACAAGTCCCTGAAGGACCGGTACTTGTTTATCCAGTGCTTCCTTTCTGCCTGGAAGTCCTGTCTGTTGAGGAAAGGAACGGGTTAATTTGGAATTCAGCTTGGCCCCAAGATAAAGAGACAGTTGTCTCTTTATCTTGGGGCCAAGCTGAATGCCAAATTAACCTGTTCCTTTCCTCAACAGACAAATTGCTCCCACTGTGTGTCAGAGGCTTTTGGTGATGTAAGGGTTCCTCTGAGGTATGTAAGTTTATCTAAATCGAAGGTGCCTTCTAGTGGGCATTGTTTAGATGGATTTTCACGCGTGTAAAGATTCCAATTGTCTAAATATCTGCAGGTTTTAGGACCATAACGTACGTACATGTAATATGCTGGGGTACCCTTAGGGGGTGAGGGAGAATCCTTGGACTGCTCCCCCACCCATTTTCCAATCTCACACAGGGAAAACACCCTATTCACTAGCGGCTGATAAACTAAGGATCTCACCCTATAGGGCACTCACACAGAAGAGGCACACAGAGAGGAAAGGGGAGGGAAGATGGGTTCACACACTCCTAGACCCAGGTAGCTTCCTCGCCAGACGATGCCAGGCTGAGTCAGCCCACCGTGGGTCGGATCTTCTACAGATCCTCTAGGTGGAGTTACCGGGCTAGCTTTAGAATATTTCTGGTCACGAGCTATTGCTTCGCAGAATTCTCTGGGCGTCTTCCGGCAACTCTCATTCACACTGTGTACACATACACACACCCTAAGGCCTCTGTTTCTAAATACCACGATGCATCTGTACCTTATGTCTGGACTCAATACACTTTCCCTTATGAGGCGGTAACAACCCCTCTTGAGGCGGTAAAAACCCCTCAGCACAGGTGCATACCAAATGCATTTCCCTTATGCATTAACCTTATTGGGGGTGGCAAAACTAAGTCCCCAGCACCACATAAACTAACCTTATTGGGGGCGGCAAAACAGTTCCCCAGCACCGCTCTGCATCTGATCTTGCTCCACAGTCAATAAGTTCAGATGGCGTAAGCCCAACAGGGACAGACGGCCCCATGGACAGTCCTCCTCCGACATCCCAATAGAGATTTCAAAAGGTCTCATACCTCTCTTGTGGCGCCATGGGGTTCGAAGGAGAACGATCCGCAGCAGCTGCCGTCGTCTCAGTAGGCGTTGCCATCCCGGACGAGCCCCCAAATTGTCAGAGAAAAACATAATTCTCACTTTCTGGTTGGGTGCAGCAAAGTCAGATACTTTATTCTCAAGCAATTGCGTGGAGGGAGAGAGTGCACTAGGACACAGGGTTTCCCCCTCCTAGGCAGGTCTCTCACCAGGTAAACAATTACAGCACGCATTTATACCTTTATTACAGGCAATAATAAGCAACACTACACAGACAGGAGCAAGCAACAGCTGCATTTTGTTTATACAGAGGTCAGCCTGATAACTTATTTTTCTCACTTATTTTGACTCTAGTCCACATTCTATCTTATCTACAAGGGTCGCAACAACTTCTCACCCAGTTCTTTCCCACTCGCCTCACACATCCTCGCTTCTACAAGTCTCGCGTTATTAAGGTTCCAGTTAGCCTGACTCTTGCTAACAGATACTGTTTGCATTGAAATCCCCTTCCAATCCCTGTCAGTTCTTTCTCTACTTCCACAATGTTAATCGGAGTTGATTTATAGGATTATAAAAGTATAAGACTGATCAGTATTTAGAGGAACTATGTAGTAGACACGAGTAAGACAAACTGAAATGCAAGAAACTGTGCGCTGAGGCCTGCAAGACTTTAGCTTAGCTATTTTAGGCCTTGGAGACAAGAAATGATGGCGCAAGTCAATGACCGAGAAATAACCCGAAAGATTATGGGACAGAGCTACCAACTGGTACTATTGTGAAAGTATAGCTGGGAAGATTACATTTAAATTATAAAATGCTGTAACGACAAATATTGTCTCTAACACCTGCCTTAACCACAAGATAAAGGTGGCATGTCAATATTAACAAGAACCTACCCAGCCTATAGAATTCAGGGTCCCT
The DNA here is from genome assembly GCF_027887155.1 of Malaclemys terrapin pileata. Classification (NCBI taxonomy): domain Eukaryota; kingdom Metazoa; phylum Chordata; order Testudines; family Emydidae; genus Malaclemys; species Malaclemys terrapin. The sequence continues at coordinate 3,234,151 of NC_071506.1, read as the reverse complement.
TGTGTTTCCAGGGGACAAAGGCCAATAAGAAAGAGAGGGTTGACAGTTTCATGTACATGTGCAGAATGTACGTATAGATAGACTCACTGTATAAGAAAGGGTGCCCAGAAGAGGACAATTGAGTTTCCTCTGGGAAACTCCAGCAGGAACCACTCCCGTATTGATGATCAATCCATAAGAGGGCCAACAGACTCCAGTACCATCTAGGGGGATGTGAGTAGTTCTGTAGGTATAACTGGCACAATGTACTTATCTTTAGGAATTGCATATGCTGTGACATTTATAACTTTGTTGACAACTTTAATAAAACTACTAAAAGATAGATGCTTTTGTCACGGTCTGTGTTATTTGCCTATGCTTTCATGTGTTCCTATGAACTCTAGATCCAGAACAAACAGAGATAACCCTGCTGAACTTGAGACTGTAGCCACCTGAGCTGAACCCACTGAAGTATGATTAATATTAAATAGAATAAAAGGCTACAGCAGGGACCTGCTTTCAGCTTTCTGAACAGTCCTGTGTTCTTAAAGTGTGAGCATCAAGCACCTTCCCTGACCAGCCCACAGTGATACTGGTGACGCGTCCCTGGTAATCCGCCAACACTTCCATAACGCCTTCTTCTGCAGCGTGGGGTGTGGATCACCCGGGCAGGTATCACCGAACCAGTTCCCTGCCATTGCAGCTGCCTTGGGTATTGGTGGCACCTCTGTCTCTCCTGTTCTCTGAGGCACACCTCAGTTTCATGTCCTCAGGACTAAAATGCTTTATCTTCTCTGAAGTCATTGGACTCAAGACAGGGGTATCTGGGCGAAACGTAATGGCCTTTGCTGTACAGGAGATCGGATTAGATGCTCTAATGGCCCCTTCTGGCCTTATACACCATGAAACCTAACAGCTGAGTGGACCCTATGAGGCCCCCCTCTCCAGTGACTTAGGCCATGTCTACACTGCAAGCCATGGTCAATACAAGTCATGCCAACGTACAGCCGATTACGTTTGTACAGCACTTGGGCACGTGCACACTTGGCAGCTTGTATGGGCGCTGCACAGGCTCACTAGGAGTGCTTGTGTCGATGCAAAGTGCGCTGTACCATGGATCGGTATCCCAGTGTGTCACGCGCTGCCATCTGGCATGGTGCCTTTTGGGAAAAGTTCACAATGTGTTGTGGGATAGAAATGACTCACCCAGGGAGCTATGGGCAGGGCCGGCTCCAGGTTTTTTGCCACCCCAAGGAAGGAGAAGAAAGAGAAAAAAAAAAAGGGCTGGACTGCCACCCATTGAAAGGTGCTGCTTCAAGCACATGCTTTGAATGCTGGTGCCTAGAGCAGGCCCTGGCTATAATATATGGAGATATATCAATCTCATAGAGCTGGAAGGGCCTTTGAGAGGCCATCAAGTCCAGCCCCCTGCCTTCCCTAGCAGGGCCAAGTACTGATTTTGCCCCAGATTCCTAAGCGGCCCCTCCTAAGGAATGAGCTCATAGCCCTAGGTTGAGCAGGCCAATGCTCAAACCACTGAGCTATCCTAGCATGCCTCTTTCTCTAGCCCATAATGCCAGCTGTAGCCCATAATTTTTGCACCTTTTAAAAAAAAATCCAAGAAACCCATGGGGCTCTGGGTTAGGGTTAGGGTCGCTGGCAGTGTTTACTCACTAGCTTGGTCTCAGTGAGGAAAAATATCCCAATGTGTCTGATGTGTCCTACCTGATATCTGCGAGGCAAAGGGGGGAAAGCTGCCAGCAGGGGGAGGTGGATAGACTGGTTTCTGGCTTTGACCAGCCAGACACAATGGCTATTACAAGAGCCAGGTGTGGAGCTCTGCCGTTGAGGGAGGCTTTGAAAGAGACTTTAATGGTCAGTCTCAGTAGAGTTCTGTGCTGGAGTGTTCTCTGGGCCTGGAGCTTTGGTGCTGCTAAGAATTGTGTAGCGCTTGCAGCTCATGTCTCAATACGACCGGGTATTTTCCTGACGTGACGCTATCAATTATATGGTGCTTAGTGTGTATTTACATGGACTGTTTGCTTTGGCTACTGCTGTGCATTGGGCAATATTTGTCGTGTGCTAATAAAGATAATTTATTTCTCCATAAACACAGCTTTACTCAGTGGGGGGGAAAGAGTGCAGAAAAGTAATGTGCAACCCCCCCCCCCCCCCAGCCAATGTTATACAGATTTTTAACATAAATTAATGGGGTGAAAAATTAAAATTAGAAAGGAAGTAAACACTTAGGTCCTTTTGAGTGCACAAATGTACTGTGTTGTGACTCCATATACGCTGACCTGTGAGAGCCACGTTTTGCATATGTGGAGCTGTGGCTGGTTTTCCTTGCTGTCCCCTGTGCATTTCCCTCTCCTTGCCCTGCTGGGAGTCCTGGGCCTCTTTCCTGTCCTCTTGCTTTCTCCAGGCTGTTGATCCTATTGGCCCTCCAAGCCCTTCGTTCATGGTCTAATGCAGCGCTGGGTCCCAGGACCCCACAGAGCCCCTCATCAGGGTCAGGCATTCTGAGGGTGCCAAGGGGGTGCCAATCCGTAGCAGCTGCTGCTGTCTCAGCGGGCGTTGCCATCCCGGACGAGCCCCCAAATTGTCAGAGAATAACAGAGTTCTCACTCTTTTGTTTGGGTACAGCAAATCAGATACTTTATTTTCTTTAACAGCTGTGTAAAGGAAGAGAGTGCACTAGGACACAGGGTCTCCCCGACCTAGGCAGGTCTCTTCTCAGGTAAACAATCACAGCCAGCATTTATACCTTTTGATACAGACAATAAAAAGCAACCACAGCATTTTGTTTATACATAGGTCATTCTGATATCTTGTTTTTCTCAGTAATGTAGACTCTCAGTCTGCATTCCATATTGTTCACACATTATCTACACAAGGTCGAAACAACTTCTCACGCAGTTCTTTCCCACTCGCCTCACACATCCTCGCTTCTACAAATCTCGCGTTATTAGGGTTACAGTTAGCCTGACTCTTGCTAACAAACTGTCATGCATTGCAATCCCCTTCCTGTCAGTTCTTTCTCTGCTTCCACAACCCCCCCCCCTTTTGTACTACTAGTACAACAAACATTCTCAAATCTCTATTTGCATTAAGTCTTGGAATTCAGATTCTACTTCAGATCCTTCAACCCTTAGGGGTTTTGATGAGGATGGACATGAAAGGTGTTACTATTATCACGTCCTTTACAACAACAATAACATAATCCTAAACTAATTAATAGCAACACAAGCAATAACATTCCCATAGCAATAATATGATAGGGTTGTTGTACAGGTTTAGTCATAAAGCACAATCCATCATACTTAGTACATAAAGCAGACACTCTATAAGCTGTATGAAAGGCATTCTTTTCAACTTGATATATATTTTGAAGCATGTGAATTTGCCCTTGTATTTCAGAGATTCTCTGAACCTCTGGTAACAGTGAAAGCAAATTCTGAAATCGATCAGGCACTAAACTAGTCCAATTAAAGGGTATCTGGAACTTAAGGGCTACTTACAAAATTCTATCTGCAGGCTAGGAAATAATATGATTGCCTGCAGTGGTAATAAGATTAAAATGTATGTCTTGCAATGTGTTGGCTTTAACATACACACAGCTATCATTAGCTTGAAAAAGTAAGTGTCCTGTCAGGGTAGTTCCTTGTCCCCTACCCTCCCAGCAAACGTAGTCATGAACAGTAACAACTTCTCCTGGCTTCAGTTTATGTATACACTGAAGCTGTGGGGTTCTAATGGCCAAAATGTCCATTGACTCCCTAACCCCATTCAAATGTCAGGTGTAATGCCAGGAGCATTGACTAAAAATCAATTGGGCATACCAGTTAGTCTAATTTCCCAGATGTCTTGGTGAATTACCCAATCCCACATGCATCCTCCCCATGGACCCGGCAGGATTCGGTATGTGGAAGCTCACACCCCCTAACCGGTCCATGTGCTTGGAAGAAGCATTGTGAATGTCCACACTTCCACCCAGAAAGTCTCCAAGTATGTCTCCATGGCCACAGGTCAGATGGTACTCCTGATGTGTCTGTAAGGGCAGTGGGCCAAGCCTGATGCTCTAGATCATTCCGAATGGCCATTAGCTGGTCATTCAGGAAATCCTGAATTTCTGAACATGCTAGATCCCACTGCAATGCCTTCCCAGCCTCAGTGATATTCAATACCGTCTCTGTCAGCAACTTCTGGGTCATAGAACTACGGGCAGAGATAACATGTAACTCACCAACTCCAGCCTGTACCTGGGTTAGCTGTGCCCCAGAAATAAGGCTAGTGGCCTTCTCTAGTTGCCCCAATTTCTCATCATGTTCTTGGCTCTTAAAAATATTCCAAACGGCTGCTGCACTATTGGCCCCATCCCAAAGGGATCCGGTCAAGTCCCTCTTCTTTCTAGAGGAAATAACCCAGGCCCTCTGTTGTGCTAATCTAATGGCAGCCCCCTTTGAACGATTTGGGTATGTAGAGGTGATCTGGAAACTGGATAAGGGCAATGAAAATTTAACAGTCCCTAGTGTAGTGTTAATCACAGTCCATTGATATCCTAATACATCTCTCTTTGGTGTAGTACTATACCACATCTGTTGGTTGAACACCTTTATGTACTTCTGGGAGGCATTAATATTATTGGCATAAGAGGGGGTGTATTGCAATAAGGTACAGATAACATTATTAGTCACTGGAATAATTTCTATGCAGGTAAAATTTCCAGTGGCAAAACAAACTCTTTGGGTAGTCGTTTAATTGTTCACTAATTGGGTTACCAAATAACAATAAGGGCCTCTCTCATTTAACACAGTGCAAATTCCAGGAACAGCCATCATATCTACTTCTCTATAGAACCATCAATTGCAATTACAAATTCTTGGGGTTCACTGGTAGTGATATCTGTGACAGTGTACCCCATAAGGCTTTATGGGGAGGGGGTGCTTATAAATGTATGGATGACATAGCTGGAATACGTTTTGTGCTGCCTGTGCCTTGTAACATATCTCCGTAAGGGTTATGGTCTACTAGATCTATTCATCCTATTTGTACATATAGATCATTTTCTACTCGAGGTTAAGAATATGGGCTGTATGCTGGCTTGGTTTCTAAGTAAGCTTTGGGAGGCATTTGGTCAGCTTCTTTAGGAAGGAATTTGCCAGGTTAAGTACCTGATCAGGAGACACTTAGGGAACAATGCATCTTGGAATGCTCCAATCCACATGAGAAGTCTTCCTGGAGACATGCAAGATGCCATGTGGACAATGGCGTCGGCCTGCAAAGACTGAGTCATGCAGGGGCATGTGACTTGCCCAGGTGACTCCAAAACTCCATCTTGGAGCTGGGCTTTGCATAGGAGGGAGGAGGGGGGTCTCCACCCACAAGAGAGAGTCTACTTAAACCTGTGGGAGACCCCTCCATTTTGTCTTCAGCTGGCTAAAGAAGGAGCCTCTCCACCCCCCCCCCCCCAGGATACTTGAAGGAGACTGAAACAAAGGACAGTAACTACAGGGGGTGTGAGTGATTGCTGGACCCAGGCTATAAGGAGATTAGCCTGTAAAAGGGAGCACTCTGGAACTGGTGAGGAAATTATCTGTATTCAGTTTGATTAGGCATAGATCTGCGCATTTTATTTTATTTTGCTTGGTGACTTACTTTGTTCTGTCTGTTACTACTTTGAACCACTTAAATCCTACTGTCTGTATTTAATAAAATCACTTTCTATTTAGTAATTTACTCAGAGTATGTATTAATACCTGGGGGAGCAAACAGCTGTGCATATCTCTCTATCAGTGTTATAGAGGGCGAACAATTTATGAGTTTGCCCTGCATAAGCTTTATGCAGGGTAAAACGGATTTATCTGGGTTTAGACCCCATTGGGAGTTGGGCATCTGAGTGCTAAAGACAAGCACACTACTGTGAGTTGTTTTCAGGTAAACTTGCAGCTTTGGGACAAGTGATTCAGACCCTGGATCTGTGTCTGGAGCCAAACAGGAGTGTCTGGCTCAGCAAGACAGGGTGCTGGAGTCCTGAGCTGGCAGGGAAAACAGAAGCAGGGGTAGTCTTTGCACATCGGGTGGCAGCTCCCAAGGGGGTTTCTGTGATCCAACCCGTCACAGTAATTCCAGGAACAGCCATCATATCTACTTCTCTATAGAACCATCAATTGCAATTACAAATTCTTGGGGTTCACTGGTAGTGATATCATATACTTTTATCTCCACCGATCCATACTTTTCCATTCAATTGTTTGCTTATATGGGATATCCTGAACCTTAAAATAATTTTTTCAAACAATATTTAAATAAATCACTAAAGTGTGAAGGCCTTTGCCATTGGTTTCATTGGAATAGACAGTATTGTTTGTATCTGGGTAAGTTACAGGGGTAACAGTGTAATGGAGGAGATGGCAGGGGCAGTGGCAACAAGGTGCCTTTGGTACTTGTCACTTAAAATCCAATTAGGGAGGGCAATACATGTTGAAGGACTTATCCAAAACACAGGGCGCAGCCTGTAGAATAAACCCCAACATCCAATCAATACCACATTCCCAAGCATGGGTCCCACAAGTTTCTTCTTCCCAGAGTATAATTCTTTGTTTCTTCACCAGTGTCAGTTCTTAATGTCTTTTGTAGTCAGGAATCCCTGGACTTTGTGGTTTCAATGGAGCAAGTGTTCCTTCTTCTCTTTTCCTGAAACAGTGTGGTTCAGCATCATACAGGGGAGAGGTTACCAGCACATCACCCTGTAATGGTTTTGCTTCTTCTGGAAAAATCCAAAGGCACAGTAGGTCTGTGAGTGGACAAGGGAGAGTTTACTAGCACTTCACCTTGTCCTTTTTCCCTGCTGTCCAGAAGGCACAGCAGCGCTAGCAGGAGAAATAGGCTGACCATCATCCGAAGAATCATCTCCAGGTGGAGAGGTCTTTTTGCAGTGTGAAGCATGGGTCCAGGTAGGTAGCCCTTGGCTCTTCACAGCGGTGTTGGTGGTTAACAGGACTTGGAAAGGGCCTTTCCAGTGGGGAGCCAAACCAGTCTTTCGTTGGTGGATCTTTACATAGATCCAGTTTCCTGGTTCCAAGGAGTGGCAGGGCTGCTAGGGTCTTTGGGTAGCGCTTCTTTACCTGTGAGAAAAGAAACCTAACACATTTCATTAATGCCTGGCAGTGTTTTGCAGATCTCATAGCTGCTTGGGCACATTCAGGCCCCCCCTTTTCTTGGCTGTCAGCCAAGTCTTAGCTGTGGGCAGTGTCCTTGGATGGGGCCAGCATCTTATCTTTGGACTGAGCTTGCTAGCTATTTTTTTTCCAGTTCATTCGTTCTGTTCTTTTCCCTTCTCCCCTTCTTGGGTTCTTTTAATCTACGAAGGAAATTTCCACTCTTCACTCGTACACTTTTCCCAACAATGAACACATACACATTGCCATTATACAGTACATTAGTCTTATTACTCAATGTATGTCATGTACACCCTTCCAGTAAAATAACTTATATACAGAGCCATGGAGCAACAAACCAGGACGAGCACACCCACTTTTGAGGAGTCCACTCGGTACAACCTCAGGTGTCCAATAGCTTTCCTCCCTCCCCAGCCCTCTGGCTAGAAATCTGAGATAGCCAGAAGGATCCCATGTGCAATATGGGGAGTGGGTTAATTTTCCATGTCCTTGCTTCCAAAGACTGTTGGTATGCAAATTTAATAACAATTTTTTCAATTAAAAGATCTGGCCAATGAAATTTCTTTTTCTTACTTAATCAAATGTATTAGACTTTAGTATATCACATTTTCCTGATTTATCCAAACACTTTGTATTCCAAGTTGAATAAAACAAGTATCTGCTTTTTTATTGATTCAACCCTTCTATTTAATTTTGAACTAGACTGTCTTATGAAAATATTAAACCCAACAATTCTGGCCACAAGACAAACACCACAAGACCGGACATAGAACACAAAAATAATTCCTATTGTACCAGTAAACGCATGGTACATTGAATGCTGTTCAGCTGGCATCCGTTTTCTCTGATGATTTGAAAGACAAAAGACCAGAGGTCTACCCCTTCTGGGCAGTCAGTCATTGCTTAAAATATTTCCTTTATATACAAATACTCTTGTTAATTTCAGGCAAAACAGAGGAATTACCCCATATTTCCTTGTATTTGTTTCATAGGCAGCCCAGGTTTTAGTGGCTTCTACCTTATCAGTTAGATAATTGCATTAATACAGACGCTTTCTGGCTTGCTTCTGGATCCAAAGCTATCCACAACTTAAAGAGTCTTACTTAAAAAGGACACAATTCACTTTCCCAGACTTTTGATTGCCTTTTACTTCTAACTTCTGCTTTCAAACACCCAGTGATCTGAAAGAGACAACACAACCTATATTGGTAGGTTTGCATTTCTTTTACCTCTGCTTCAATATACACTGCACATGTTCTGGGGAAAATGCACATCCTCTCCACAATTCAATTTCTATACAAGGTGTAACTGTTTCTTTTGTACTTACAAAATCTCCATGCACCCACAGTAAAGTGATAGCTCGACCACACAGAGCCAGGGGCACTGTCCTTCTCTCTCTTTACCAGATCTTTTATCTGCTATTTTGTTACCCAAAAACAAATTCAAATCTTTTATTCTCCTGGCTTTGACTACCCTGCTGCAGCCACAACCTTTGATCTTTATTTAAAACATTTTAAATCTTGTAAAGCATTAAGTCACCTTAAGGATTAAATGCTAAATACCATGTTAAACAACACTAATTTCCTGTGTCTGGCAAAAGTATTCTCGGTTTTACAACTTTAAACAATACCAGTTCATGTCAAACTTATAAAATACAGATTGTACACAGCAGGAGTGTTCTTCAGCAAATTCGACTAACTTATTCATAGTCAAATAATTCCACTTAAATAACCTCTTGCCTGGATTACTTGCAGACATTCCTACCAAGTTTCACTGCTTGATTCCCTATAGCAACTACAGAGTTAACTTCTCACTCTCTTTTCTTAAATCACTTGCTTGTCTCCCAAAGACACCCAATCAATACAGATTTTACCATTCCAATTCTCTAAATACCTGCAGGTTTTTGGACCATAATGTACGTACGTGAAATAAGCTGGGGTACCCTTAGGGCGTGAGAGGGAATGCTTAAACTGTCCCCCACCCATTTTCCAATCACACACACAGGGGAGATGCCCTGTCCGTGCTAGCGGCACATAAACTAAGGATCTCTCCCTACAGGGGACTCACACAGGAGAGACTAATGAGGATGGCCACGACCCTCCTACACCTCCCTTCGGCAAAGAGCGCCGGCTAGTCTCAGAGTGATGGCACCGCTCACTCTCTTTGCATCCAGCAAGATGATCAGACTGTCAGTGGCTCACACAGAGAGGAAAGGGGAGGGAAGATGGGTTCACACACTCCTAGACCCAGGTAGTTTCCTCGCCGGACGATGCCAGGCCGAGTCAGCCTACCGTGGGTCGGATTTTCTACAGATCCTCTAGTTACCAGGCTTGCATTAGAATAGTTCTGGTCACGAGCTATTGCTTCGCAGAATACTCTGGGCATCTTCTGGTAACTCTCAATTCACACTGGTGTACACACACACTCCAAGGCCTCTGTTTCCAAATACCACGATGCATCTATACCTTATGTCCGGACTCAATACACTATGAGGCGGTAACAACCCCTCTGCACCGGTGCGTACCTAATGCAGCTCCCTTATGGATATGGGGGTGGCCAAACTAACAGTTCCCCAGGACCGCATACAGCTACCTTATTGAGGGTGGCAAACTAAGTCCTCAGTACCACTTTAACTAACCTTGTTGGGGGCAGCAAAACCGTTACCCAGCACCGCTCTGCATCTGATCTTGCTGTACAGTCAATAAGTTCAGATGGCATAAGCCCAACAGGGACAGACGGCCCCACAGACAGTCCTCCTCCGACATCCCAATAGAGATTTCAAAAGGTCTCATACCTCTATTGTGGCGCCATGGGGTTCGAAGGGGAACAATCCGTAGCAGCTGCCACTGTCTCAGCGGGCGTTGCCATCCCGGACGAGCCCGCAAATTGTCGGAGAGTAACAGAGTTCTCACTCTTTTCTTTCGGTACAGCAAATCAGATACTTTATTTTCTTTAACAGCTGTGTAAAGGAAGAGAGTGCACTAGGACACAGGGTCTCCCCCTCCTAGGCAGGTCTCTTCTCAGGTAAACAATCACAGCACGCATTTATAGCTTTTGATACAGACAATAACAAGCAACCGCAGCATTTTGTTTATACATAGGTCATTCTGATATCTTGTTTTTCTCACTAATGTAGACTCTCAGTCTGCATTCCATATTGTTCACACATTATCTACACAAGGTCGAAACAACTTCTCACACAGTTCTTTCCCACTCACCTCACACAATCCTCCCTTCTACAAATCTCGCGTTATTAGGGTTACAGTTAGCCTGACTCTTGCTAACAAACTGTCATGCATTGCAATCCCCTTCCTGTCAGTTCTTTCTCTGCTTCCACACCAGCTACGGTGAGTATGGCCCAGAAAGGGTGAGCAGGGGATGTAACGATGCTGGCTTTGGTGGGACCCAACTGAGAGGACCAATTCAGGACAAATTGCTTAAAGCAGGGCAGTTACAGCGTAAGGCTGGGGTTTCTATGCCCACCAAGGCAAACCAAACCAGCCAAACAGAGAAGACTTTGTTCCCCCGCCTCCCCCCCCACTGGCTAACCACAAGTCACACAAGCAATTCCCTTAGACACTCCAGTTTTCCAGTATCACCACCAGTGCCACTCGTTAGGGGGACGAATGGTTATGAAAACCAATACCCCAGTAAAAGAAAAAAGGTTCTCCTGATCCCAAAGGACCAAGCCCCAGACCGAGGTCAATATACAAATCAGATCTTACCCACAAATTACGCTGTTGCCAATCCTTTAGAATCTAAAATCTAAAGGTTTATTCATAAAAGAAAAAATATATAGATGAGAGTTAGAATTGGTTAAATGGAATCAATTACATACAGTAATGGCAAAGTTCTTGGTTCAGGCTTGTAGCAGTGATGGAATAAACTGCAGGTTCAAATCAAGTCTCTGGAACATCCGCAGCTGGGATGGTGTGACGAACTGGGCCTGTTCTCACTGTGGTCTGTGAATGCTGACAGGGGAGTGTGCTGGGATAGTCTGCATTGGAGGATGGGATCTGCCCGAGGGCGCCCGAGGGCGCATACCTGAGTGTGTAACATGAGAACCCAGGAAGGGGTTGAAGGCGAGGCGACTCCTTAGCCCGGGAAACTGAACAAAGGCTGTGGGAGGGGTGGCTGAAGGCAGTGTGCTGGAAGCAGGCAGGGAGAGAGGACTGGGGGGCAGAGATGGCTCTGACCTCCCAAGGGGGGCTGGGCTGGGATGCCCGGGGACCCCAAGATGGACCTAACTGAGGGGGTCCCTGTTGTCTGTGCCTGCAAGACCTGTCTTGGACTGTATTCCTGTCATCCAAATAAACCTTCTGCTTTACTGGCTGGCTGAGAGTCACAGTGAATCGCAGGAAGCCGGGGGTGCAGGGCCCTGAGTTCCCCAATACTCCGTGACAGATGGGTCATTCAGTCCTTTGTTCAGAGCTTCCCTTTATAGCAAAGTCCCTCCAGAGGCAAGAAGCAGGATGGAGAAGCTGCAGCAGCCTTTTATAGTCTCTTGCCATGTGGCTTTCTTTCTTTGTCCCACAGACAAGCTATCCAACATATGGCATGGAAAAAAACCTCAGAGTTCTGTCCATAGGCATGTCCCTGCATACCTTGCTGAGTCACAAGGTGTATCTGCCTTCTCTCAATGGGTCAGTTGTATGGCTGATGGTCCTTAATGGGCCATCAAGCAGGATAGGCAGAGCTGACACCAGATTGTTTCATCCAGATGTTTCATCCAGAAACATAGCACAAGTTTGAAATACAGAGAGTATAGAGCCAATACTTATAACTTTAAATACAAAAATGATACATATATAAAGATAGCATAATCATAACCAGCAAATCATAATCTTTCCATAGACACCTTACATGACAACCTTTGTACAATGTTTGCTGCAAATATATAACAATAGTTGCAACAACGATCTATACGGTCACAGGTTATGTCAGTAACGTCACAGGCGGGCACGATTTTTCTGATGCATGAAGCTATCGCATTTTGGTCCCTATTCCGTGGGTACAAGTCTAGGGCAATGGCAATGGATATGGGCACTGTCTTCCACAAATGGTGGTGATTTTAGCTGATCTCCCACTCCTCCTGAGGGTCACAAAGGCACAGAGAACAGGGCTGTTAATGGTCACTTGGGCCCATATGCCTCTAACCTTTACTGCCATGGTGCCAGGTGAACTTGTCGCCGAGTAGCATCGGAGAGCAGCCTAGCGGGGAGGAAGAAACAAAGCAGCTCTCTCTAAAAACCTTCGGGAGAGGATGTCAGAGAATCTCGATGACAGCTCCATCTTCATCAAGCTCTCTCAGGAGGATACAGGACACATCCGTATGTACGTAAACAAAGTGCTCCATATCCCCCCCACCCCAGACCACTTAACCCAATAGGGGAAAGGAAAGATACCAACTCTACCTCCGTTGGTTGTACCACGACCTCTTCTCATCCACGTGTAGCCCAAGGTCCAGTGTGCTTCAGAAGCAGCAATGGGAACTGCAAATTATGGACCATTCTACAAGAACCCTTATCTGGTGTCCGTCTGCTCTGGTTCTTAGACACTAATTGCTGGTGCCTCCACCTGACTGTTTAAGGGAGTCAGGAACCCTCCCGTGTCTCCCTGTGTGATTTCGACTGCCCACAACCAGGTATTTCCCCTATGACTAGCCTGATACCTTGGCTGTGCATTCTTCTGGGACCTCCGTAGTGCATGAACCAACAATCAAGGTACCATTTATTTACCAGGGGAAATAGATCGGAAGAGAGGAAGGGAAGGGGAAGAGAGGTTTGAAGTGGGCACATCAGTAACAAAATACAACCAGCAAGTAACACAACCCCCGGGGTGGATTTCCCTGGATTCACGAGTCCAGTTTACCCCCACTGGTGGGCTCCATAATACGGAGGAATCCATGTACCTCGATGAGGCCCTGCAAGCCTGAAGCTGCTTGAGTGCAGTGGGGTGATGAGGGCACCTCTCTGCAGCTGCAATAGGGGTTACTCACAGTGGGAAAAGTCCCCATAGCATAGGGGGCCTCCTCCGTGTTTCCAAGAGCAGCTGCCCTCTCCCAGAGCAATTCAGCATTTTGCTCTTCCAGGGCAAAATAGGCAACATCCCAGGCTGGGAGAGACAATGAGAGCTCTGCCTAGCGAGTCCAACTGAGATAGACTCCTAGTCAGAGACTTTTGCCCTCTCCAGGCATCAGTGCAACTCAGCAAGTTCTTTTTTATATTTAACCCTAGCTGTGAATTTCCTAAATGACCAATATGTGCTCTCAACCTTAACTAGGGTACCTGTGGTTCCACTAACAGGTGAATTTCCAGAGAAACTAGAAATAGTTTGATAAAGTTTCTCAACTCTAACCTTCGAATGATCTTTGGCTGAGCTGTCACTGATGATCCCATAATTAGATTGGCATACAAAGCCTGATTGGCAGATGGGTAAGTACCTGTTTTAAAGGATCTACCCACCCCAAGACAGGTTCTCTGGATAAGCCACGTTTTGTCCCCAAAAGGCAGTGGAAGCTAATCAGAAGAAATTGTCATAAACACAGTAGAATGGTCTAGTGGGCCGAGGAGCGGAATAGACTTCAAGGGACCCTGATTCTATTGACAGGTCTGCCCCTTACCTGCTTCAGGATCTTAGGTTGCTGGCTCTCTGTGCCTCAGTTTACCTCTCTGTAAAATGAGGACATAAGAACATAACCTAAGAACATAAGAACGGCTGTACCGGGTCAGACCAAAGGTCCATCTAGCCCAGTATCCTGTCTACCAACAGTGGCCAATGCCAGGTGCACCAGAGGGAGTGGACCTAACAGGCAATGATCAAGTGATCTCTCTCCTGCCATCCATCTCCATCCTCTGACAAACAGGCTAGGGACACCATTCCTTACCCGTCCTGGCTAATCGCCATTAATGGACTTAACCTCCATGAATTTATCCAGTTCTCTTTTAAACGCTGTTATAGTCCTAGGCTTTGCAACCTCCTCAGGCAAGGAGTTCCACAAGTTGACTGTGCGCTGCGTGAAGAAGAACTTCCTTGTATTTGTTTTAAAACTGCTGCCTATTAATTTAATTTGGTGACCCCTAGTTCTTGTATTATGGGAATAAGTAAATAACTTTTCCTTATCCACTTTCTCCACATCACTCATGATTTTATATACCTCTATCATATCCCTCCTTAGTCTCCTCTTTTCCAAACTGAAGAGTCCTAGCCTCTTTAATCTCTCCTCATATGGGACCCGTTCCAAACCCCTAATCATTTTAGTTGCCCTTTTCTGAGCCTTTTCTAGTGCCAGTATATCTTTTTTTAGATGAGCAGGCCACATCTGTACGCAGTATTCGAGATGTGGGTGTACCATCGATTTATATAAGGGCAATAATATATTCTCAGTCTTATTCTCTATCCCCTTTTTAATGATCCCTAACATCCTGTTTGCTTTTTTGACCGCCCCTGCACACTGCATGAACATCTTCAGAGAACTATCCACGATGACTCCAAGATCTTTTTCCTGACTTGTTGTAGCTAAATTAGCCCCCATCATATTGTGTGTATAGTTGGGGTTATTTTTCCCAAGGTGCATTACTTTACATTTATCCACATTAAATTTCATTTGCCATTTTGTTGCCCAATCACTTAGTTTTGTGAGATCTTGTTGAAGTTTTTCACAGTCTGCTTTGGTCTTAACTATCTTGAGCAGTTTAGTATCATCTGCAAACTTTGCCACCTCACTTTTTACCCCTTTCTCCAGATCATTTATGAATAAGTTGAATAGGATTGGTCCTAGGACTGACCCTTGGGGAACACCACTAGTTACCCCTCTCCATTCTGAGAATTTACCATTAATTCCTACCCTTTGTTCCCTGTCTTTTAACCAGTTCTCAATCCATGAAAGGACCTTCCCTTTTATCCCATGACAGCTTAATTTACATAAGAGCCTTTGGTGAGGGACCTTGTCAAAGGCTTTCTGGAAATCTAAGTACACTATGTCCACTGGATCCCCCTTGTCCACATGTTTGTTGACCCCTTCAAAGAACTCTAATAGATTAGTAAGACATGATTTCCCTTTACAGAAACCATATTGACTGTTGCTCAACAGTTTATGTTTTTCTATGTGTCTGACAATTTTATTCTTAACTATTGTTTCGACAATTTGCCCGGTACCGACGTTAGACTTACCGGTCTGTAACTGCCGGGATCACCTCTAGAGCCCTTTTTAAATATTGGCGTTACATTAGCTAACTTCCAGTCATTGGGTACAGAAGCCAATTTAAAGGACAGGTTACAAACCTTAGTTAACAGTTCCGCCACTTCACATTTGAGTTCTTTCAGAACTCTTGGGTGAATGCCATCTGGTCCCGGTGACTTGTTAATGTTAAGTTTATCAATTAATTCCAAAACCTCCTCTAGTGACACTTCAATCTGTGACAGTTCCTCAGATTTGTCACCTACAAAAGCCGGCTCAGGTTTGGGAATCTCCCTAACATCCTCAGCCGTGAAGACTGAAGCAAAGAATTCGTTTAGTTTCTCCGCAATGACTTTATCGTCTTTAAGTGCTCCTTTTGTATCTCGATCATCAAGGGGCCCCACTGGTTGTTTAGCAGGCTTCCTGCTTCTGATGTACTTCAAAAACATTTTGTTATTACCTTTGGAGTTTTTGGCTAGCCGTTCTTCAAACTCCTCTTCGGCTTTTCTTATTACATTCTTGCACTTAATTTGGCAGTGTTTATGCTCCTTTCTATTTGCCTCACTAGGATTTGACTTCCACTTTTTAAAGGAAGTCTTTTTATCTCTCACTGCTTCTTTTACATGGTTGTTAAGCCACGGTGGCTCTTTTTTAGTTCTTTTACTGTGTTTCTTAATTTGGGGTATACACTGAAGTTGGGTCTCTATTATGGTGTCTTTAAAAAGTGCCCATGCAGCTTGCAGGGATTTCACTTTAGTCACTGTACTTTTTAACTTCTGTTTAACTAACCCCCTCATTTTTGCATAGTTCCCCCTTTTGAAATTAAATGCCACAGTGTTGGGCTGTTGAGATGTTCTTCCCACCACAGGGATGTCGAACGCTATTGTATTATGGTCACTATTGCCAAGCGGTCGTGTTATAGTTACCTCTTGGACCAGCTCCTGTGCTCCACTCAGGACTAAATCTAGAGTTGCCTCTCCCCTTGTGGGTTCCCGTACCAGCTGCTCCATGAAGCAGTCATTTAAAGTATCGAGAAATTTTATCTCTGCATTTTGTCCTGAAGTGACATGTTCCCAGTCAATATGGGGATAATTGAAATCCCCCACTATTATTGGGTTCTTAATTATGATAGCCTCTCTAATTTCCCTTAGCATTTCATCATCACTATCACTGTCCTGGTCAGGTGGTCTATAATAGATCCCTAATGTTATATTCTTATTAGAGCATGAAATTTCTATCCATAGAGATTCTATGGAACATGTGGATTCACTTAAGATTTTTACTTCATTTGATTCTACATTTTCTTTCACATATAGTGCCACATCCCTCCACCCCTCACCCCCCGCACGACTTGTTCTGTCCTTCCGATATATTTTGTACCCCGGAATGATCATGTCCCATTGTTTCAGAGTAGCAGCCGTGTTAGTCTGTATCCGCAAAAAGAACAGGAATACTTGTGGCACCTTAGAGACTAACAAATTTATTAGAGCATAAGCTTTCGTGGACTACAGCCCACTTCTTCGGATGCATATAGAATGGAACATATATTGAGGAGATATATATACACACATACAGAGAGCATGAACAGGTGGGAGTTGTCTTACCAACTCTAAGGGTACGTCTTCACTTACCGGAGGGTCCGGCGGCAGGCAATCGATGTTCTGGGATCGATCCCGGAAGTGCTCGCCGTCGACGCCGGTACTCCAGCTCGGCGAGAGGAGTACACGGCATCGACGGGGGAGCCTCCCTGCCACGTCTGAACCCGCGGTAAGTTCGGACTAAGGTACTTCGAATTCAGCTACATTATTAACGTAGCTGAATTTGCGTACCTTAGTCCGAAGTGGGGGGTTAGTGGGGACCAGGCCTAAGAGGCCAATTAAGTAAGAGAAAAAAACTTTTGAAGTGATCATCAAGATAGCCCAGTACAGACAGTTTGATAAGAAGTGTGAGAATACTTACAAGGGGAGATAGATTCAATGTTTGTAATGGCTCAGCCATTCCCAGTCCTTATTCAAACCGGAGTTGATTGTGTCTAGTTTGCATATCAATTCCAGCTCAGCAGTCTCTCGTTGGAGTCTGTTTTTGAAGTTTTTCTGTTGTAAGATAGCCACCCGCAGGTCTGTCACTGAATGACCAGACAGGTTAAAGTGTTCTCCCACTGGTTTTTAAGTATTATGATTCCCGATGTCAGATTTGTGTCCATTAATTCTTTTGCGGAGAGACTGTCCGGTTTGGCCAATGTACATGGCAGAGGGGCATTGCTGGCACATGATGGCATATATCACATTGGTAGATGTGCAGGTGAACGAGCCCCTGATGGTATGGCTGATGTGATTAGGTCCTATGATGATGTCACTTGAATAGATATGTGGACAGAGTAGTCCACCAGGTTTCTGTGATGCCTATTATATCAATATCCTCCTTTATCACAAGGCACTCTAGTTCACCCATCTTATTATTTAGACTTCTAGAACCATCCGGCATGTATGAACTGCTCATCTGAAACTTGCTATGGCTATAGTTCATTCTGAATAAAACATTCATGTGATCTTCTATGTTGACAGCGCAAGGATGGAGTTTCTCTGGCATCTACTAATGGCGATTGGGATCCTTGCAGGGACTGGGGTGTCTCAGCAATGCAACCCCGCACCAGGGGGTAAGGAGCTGGCACAATGTGAATGGAAACTTGTTCCCTTTTTTGTTATACCCCATTCCCTTCTGCTTCAGCCTCTGCCTAGTGAGACAGCAGAAACCCTGGGAGACTCTTCCCTTCCCACCACTGACCTGGGCAGGGGCTCCAGCGGGCAGGGGCAGACAGGGGGGGCTCCATCTGAACATCCTGCCCCATCCCTGCTTTGGGGAGCAGCTCCAGCTGGGTATGGGATGTGGGGAGGCTGAGAGGGGCTCAGCCAGGGCTGAGACCCCAGTACAGACCTGCTATCACTCCTGTCTCCGGGGGCCATGGCTCCCACTGTGAACCTGGCTTTCATGCAGTGCCTGGTTTGTGTGTCACTGCCGGGAAGTGGCTCTGGCTCCTTGTGGGATACCGGGTGTCTAGAGCCCCCCTAGCAGAGGCGGCGGAAGCTTCCTAACAGGTGGGGGGGGCACCAGCCCCTGAACTGAGACCCCCACCTCATGCCACCCCTTCCCCCAAGTCTCTGTTCCTGCACAGCCTCTTCCCCCCAAGGCTCTGCCCTCTCCCCGTTACTTGTCCTTACAGCCAGTAAAAAATGGGAGGGCCATGTTCCCCTGCTCCCCCTTGTTCCGGCGCCCCTGTACCCTAGCGAGGGGCATGTCCCACTTCTCCTCTTCCTGCCCTTTGATTTCAGGTTATAACTTGGCGCGGGAGCAGCCGGTCTCTCAATCCTCCACACACAAGGAATACGGGCTTGAAAAAGCCGGGCCTGGAAAGGCCGTGGATGGAAAATGGAATGGGATTTTGGACCATGGCTCCTGCAGCCACACCCAGGATGAGAGAGATCCGTGGTGGAACGTGGACTTGGGCAGTCGGTATTCTGTCTCCATGGTGATCGTGAAGAACAGGGAGGACTGCTGTGGAGAGAGACTCAAGGGGGCCCAGATCCGTGTGGGAGACTCCCTGGCCGACCAGGGCAAGCAGAACCCCATGTGAGTTGCTTCCCCATCCCCGGGAGTGAGACGACTCCTCCCAGCTCAGACACAGGGGTATCGTTGCCAGCCATGGCCAGGGTGAGGTCTCTTCCCCTCGGAGCTGCCTGGGGCTGGGGGCGCGGTGCTGGTGGTGCTCTCAGCTCCTGGATGAAAGGGAACCGCACGTCACTGAGCATAGCGACCCCTGCAGGGCAATCCAGGGTAGAGCTAATCTCTCTCCAGGCCTCTGCATGTTCTCTCTGTCCTTATAGCTGCTCTGTGCCTAGAATCACCTCATCCAAGGCAACAGGAACGGATGTTCCTGGAACCCATAGATTTCTAAGACATGAAGGGACATTTCCGATCACTTAGTCTGACCTCCAGTATCACACTGGTCAGAAAACTGCACAGAGTGATTCTATGCTGAGCCCATAATTTCAGCGTGAGCTGCAGTGTATCTATTAGACAGACGTCTAGCCTTGATTTAAAGACTCCAAGGGAAGGAGAATCCATCATGTCCTCGGTTATCTGCTCACTCGGTTAATGACCTTGACTGATGAAATGTGAACCTTATTTCTAGTCGGAGTTGGGTTGTGACCGGAACAGGGACACACCCCGTCTCCTACAGTCTGTCATTCACTCCGTGCTTTGGCCTCTGCAGGCTCAGAGTTAGAGGGTCGTCAGTCCTGCTGCTAACTCACCTGTGCTCCCTAATCTCAGCCTCTCGCTCTTGTCTTCTGCTCTTTGCAGCTGCGGGACCATCACCGACACCACACCAGGATCCCTCAGCACCATCTGCTGCAATGGGATGAAGGGCCGTTACGTCACCATCACCGTCACCATCCCGGGCAGGGTGGAGTATCTCACCCTGTGTGAGGTCGAGGTCTACAGCACCCAGGTGGCGGATGAGTGCTACTAAGTGGAAGTGACACAGTCCATGGTGCGGGGAAGCACCTCACCTTGTGCTGGGGGCGGGAGGGGGCCGGTTGGTGCAGAAATGAGCCACTGTCACCTAATAAACTCCACTGGTCCCTTCCTGCGTCTCTCCTGTCGTTTGTCTCCATCTTGCGGTGTTCTGGCCATGTCTCCCCTCCCCTTCCCTGGCAACGTGGTTCTGATCCCACACGAGCCAGAGGGGCCTCGGCTCCAAACCCAAAAACGGGATTTGGGTTAATCCAGTTCTGCTGCTGCTGCTTCCAGCCCTTCCCTCCTCCCAACGCCCACTGCCCATTCCCCAGCCTGCTTCCCCCTCTGAGTACAACCCGCTCTCTGGCTCCCCGTCCCTTCTCCCAACCTGGGGCTGAGGCACCTGTTCTCCATTCCCCCTTCAACCCAACGCTCCTTCACAGCCCTCCCCCGAACTCCAGCTGCCCTGCTGTCCCTGCTAGCCCTGGGCCATCAGCAGAGCGGGGCTGGCTTTGGCCTGTCCATCCACGAACCCTGCAGCTGCTTGGGCCCTTCTGGGACGCCTCTGACCCTGAGGAGCCCCAGGAGGGTGGAAGAGCAGAGCTGACAGCTGATATGGGGCCAGATTCCAGGCGGGTGCAATTGGGCACAACTCCACTGGTGGCACTGGGATTGCAGTCGCTTATGCCAGGGCTGAATTTCACGCCTATATTGTGCACAGTGATTGTGAGCCAGGCAGCGGCAACAAAGCGGTGCCCAGCCCCGAGCCTGGGCCATGGAGTGACTATTAATGTGTGGAGGAGTACGGCCAAGTTCCCGTAGTAACAGTTTGATGTACGTCTGCTGTCATCATCCTGGCGTCCCCCCACAGCTCGGCCGAGGCCCCTCAGTCCTGCCCCCAGCCTCTGGCTATCCCACAGAGCCGTGTTTGCTGAGCAGACCCAGACATTCGTGGCACGTCATATTGTGACTCTGCTGTGGGCAAATGGCCAAAGGACACATTGACTTTCTATAGTCTCATAGGCTTTAAGTTCAGAAGGGACCAGATTGGTCATCTAGTCCAGTAGTCCCCAACGCGGTGCCCACGGGCACCATGGCACCCGCCGGGGCATCTATGTCTGCCCACCTACTGGCTGCCGGACAAGCAGCCGCCGAAATGCGGCCGAGAAGCAGCGTCATTGTAAAGGAGCCCAGACTCACCCCTGTGGCACCTCCTGCTGGTCGTCCAGGGAATTAGCTCTCCAGCCTCTGGAGCGCCCTCTGCAGGCCGGTGATCCACCTGTCCTCTCCTTCTCGGCTCCCGTGTCCCTCCCAGGACCCCGGTGCCCTTTGCTCTGGGTGCTGCCCCCTGGCAGTACCCGCACGCTAGGTCTCCCCTCCCAGGGGAACCCCCACCCACTATCCCCACCTTGCCTCAGCACTAGGCCACTGCCAGTCACCAATTAGCCCCTGCTCCCTGGGGCAGACTGCACGCTAGACCACTCATCACTGGCAAGGGGGGTTTGGACCTGCTGCCTTGGCCTAGCCCTGGGCTGCCCCTCTGCAACCCCCAGTACCCCTTGGCCTTCCCCTAGGCCGCAGCCTGGGGCTATCCAGGCTGGAGCTCCCTAGCTCCTCAGCCTGTCCCCAGCCCTCCTCCACTCAGGTACTCTGTCTTAGCTCCCTGCAGCCAGGCCCTTCTCTCTCTGAATGCAGAGAGAGAGACTGTCTGAGCTCCTGGCTCCCCAGCCTTTATAGGGCCAGCTGAGTCTGGGGCGTGGCCCCAGCTGCAGCCTCTTCCCCTGACCAGCTCAGCCTACAAGCTGCTTTCTCCAGCCACAGCCCCCTCTGGACTGGAGCGGGGTCCACCCCCCTACAGTCGTCAAGAGGCGTCGCCACCGAAATGCCGCTGATTTTCGGCAGTATTTCGGCGGCGAGCCTTCTTGGTGTTGCCACTTCTCGGCGGCATTTCGGCGGCTGTTTGTCCGGCGGCCACAGTCCACGGCGGCTAGCCATCCAGCGCCCGCCACACAGCAAAGATTGGGGACCACTGATCTAGTCGGACCATCTGCATATCGCAGGCCACAGAACCTCACCCACCCACTCCTGGAACAAACCCCTAACCCCTGGCTGAGTTACTGACGTCCTCACATCACATGTTACAGAGAATCTACCGTTTACACTAGTTACACCTACAAGTGACCTGTGCCCCATGTTGCAGAAAAAGGTGAAAAATCCTCAGGGTAATTAATAAAGATGTGAAATATGATTGGTCCTAAGACCGATCTCCGAAGAACTCCAGTTGTTGTCTCCCTCCAGCCTGACAGATCACCTATCAATATGACCCATGCTAGTCTCCCCTTTATCCACCTTTCAATTCTCAAATTAATCCCCATCTTCTCCAATGTAACTAATAATTTCCAATGTGGAACTGTATCAAATACCTTATGGAAATCCAGGTAGATTAGATCTACTGCATTTCCTTTGTCTAAAAAATCAATTATCTTCTCAAAGAAAGAGATCAGGTTGGTCTGGCATGATCTATCTTTTGTAAAAACATGTTGTATTTACCATTTACTTCTATGTCCTTAACTACTTTCTGTTTCAAAATTTGTTCCAAGACCTTGCATACTATTGAGGTCAAACTAACAGGCCTGTAGTTTCCTGGATAATTTTTCTTCCCTTTCTTAAAACTAGGCACCATATTAGCAGTTCTCCAGTCGTAGGATAAAACCACTGAGTTTGTAGATTCATTAAAAATCCTTGCTATTGGGCTTGCAATTTCATGTGCCAGGTCCTTTAATATTCTTGGATGGAGATTATGCAGGTCCCCAATTTAGTCCCATTAAACTGTTTGAGTTTTAATTCCACCTCAGATGTGGTAATTTCGACTTCCGTATCCTTATTCCCTTTAGCCACCCGGCCCCTACCTGGGAGCTCTTCATTACCTTTATTAAAAACTCAGGCGCAGTATTTGTTTAGGAGTTGTGCCATGCCTAGATTATCTTTCATCTCCACCGATATCTGCAGAGGCTTCTGCTGCTTGATCTTGTAATGTGATTAACTCCATTTATTCACTGGGCCAAAACACATCCACACACTCTTCAGGAATATCGCTGCAGGAACTGGGAGTGGAAGTCTGTGATGGTTTATAAGACAATCCTCAGTGTCTCCACTGGGGGCAGCAGTATCACCCTGGAGGAGGGGAAGGGAAGGCAACTGGAGATAAGATTGTTGTATCAGCCAGGCAAAGTACTAACAAACTTCAACAGGACTTTATTTTTACAGTGGAAACCTCTTTACCAAGCTGCTTCTGCACCCTCTGTAACTCTCACTCCACCTCCTCAACTCCTCCCCCCTCCTTCCTGTTTCCTGTCCTTTCAGACTCCCACCAGCCAGTGCTCCCACTTCTAAGAATTACAAGCAGCATCTAAACACCACATTCGCTCCTCTCTTAAGAAACTTTCCCAATTAAAATGAACTTTGTTGTTCTAACCACAGGAACAAATATGAAATAAGACACTATACTGTTGGCAGAAATATTACACTGAAAACACTGTAGAAGCTACATAACATAGTCTCTAGTCCAGGCAGGTGGTCGTCTGGATCTGACAGGCCGTCTCTCAAGCCCCGGTTCCAGTGCAATGTCTTGTTGTGTTGGTTCTACAGTGAAGTCATCCAATGCAGACTGGGTGTTGGCATAATCTCCTTTTGGTGCATAGGCAGGTGCAAGATAAGAAGCAGTCCATACCCGCCCATCAGAAAGTCGATAGGTGTGAGGTCCCTTCTTCTCTATGATTTTAAGAGGAGCTGTGAATTTATAGTCCCCTTTGCGTAAGAGTCCAGGTTTTCGTATTCTAATGAAGGAACCACACTCAAACTTTGGTTCCTTGGCACCCTACCGCTTGTCTGTGAAAGCCTTCTACTGTGCTTGGTTCTGTTCAACTTTTTTTCTCACATCATCCTCGTTTGGGGCATCAGATCGTGCCTTTAACAATCCAGCAATGTTCAGTTTAGTATTCAGCTGTTTCCCATGCAGTAACTCTGCGGGTGATTGTTAGAGCATAGGTCAACTATTTGCCTATTTTCCCAGCCGCTCCCCACATGCACGAAGCTGCCTTCCGCCTATACGTATACAAAACAATCAATCAAGGAAGTCCAACAGATGTATCCTGTTTACCCCTAGAAAGGAATTTAAAAATTCCATAGGTTAGCAGAATATATGCACGCTAAGTTGTTTGTTACTGTGTATAAAAAAGCTTGCTCTGCGCTTGTAAGTTGTGTTCCTCCCTCTGGCAATAGTCGAGGGGGACACCCGCTCAACTGACTGATCAATAAAGAACTTGAAGCCATCTTCTAGACTCCCGTGCCTCCTTGGGGTAATTGGGCAGCTCCAGGGGGAAACGAGCCCATTTGGCTAACATGATCTTTGCGTTGTGTCATGTCGTGTAGCTCAGTATGCTTGCAAGAAATCAGTAGTGAAGGGTATCCACAATTGCCCTTCCAGTTTAGCTGTTTGCAAACTCTCTTTCAAACTTCTGTTAAACCGTTCGATTTCCCCATTGGCTTGAGGGTAATATAGCGATGACCTTCTGTGTAAAATGTTCCTCTCGGCTAGAAAAGTTTCAAACCCCAGGGAAGTAAATTGACACCATTATCTGAAACCAGTTCTTTGGGGTTACCTTCCCGGCTAAAAACTGAAGAGAGGAATTTAATTACTGTAGCAGAAGAGATTTGTGATGTAAACGCTACCTCAGGCCATTTACTGAAATAGTCTATTAAAGTGATGGAATAGCGACAGCCAATTGGAGCAGTATCAAAGGGTCCTACAATGTCAATCGCCACTTTTTCCCATGCAGATTCAGGAAAAGGAACAGGCTGTAATGGAGGGGTACATGTCACTGCTGTCTTATCATGCCTTTGGCAAGTGACACAGGATTTTATGAGTGCTTCAGTTTGAGAGTCCATCCCTGGCCATAATTTCTGTTGTACAGGCATCACATTATTCCGCATTTTAACTTTATGCAAAAACCCATAAGCACAGCTGAGTTTCTCCTCAACCTGGTGTTGGGTCCCAGCTGAAACTGGTGTGTGTACCACAAGAGTGCTTTGCTGAGGAGGATCAATTCATCCATTAACTACCCTGAGATTTAAAGTAGCCAATAAATCTCTGCCAAGGATAGGAGTGCCTTTGTGGACAATGTAGAACTCCGCAGTTACACAGCGATCACCAAAAGTAACTATTGCTGGCAGGCAGCCATGTACTGGAATATGGTTTTTCAAATAGCACACCAACTGAAGTTTGGGTTCAGTAAGAGGCACATCTTTAAAGTAATGCAAATAGATGGAATCAGGTAGTATAAATACTTCTGAGCCAGTGTCCAACATTAGCTGAATAGAGTGGGATTTGCCTGAGGGTATGGTGGAAATGTTTACAGTGCACTTTATCTGTTCTGGAATATGTGCAGTAGTGGTTTTGTCTACACTCAGCACAGTAACATCTGGTATTGTAACTGTCTGCACCTGTTGATTGAACTGGCTACTGCGACCTACTTTAGCAAAATGCCCAATCTTTTTGCAATGATTGCACTGAGCTACTTTTGCTGGCCATCCTGTGTAGCTTGCAAGGTGTTGTGGGGCTCCACAGCGAAAGCATGCTTTTACTCTATTTTGCATTTGCTGATTTCGTGGCTTTTCATTAGTTTTCCTCTTGCAATTGTTTGTCTGCAGCAATAGTGAACTTTTCTGCAAAGGAGTCACAGCCTGGACTGAACTTCCTGTATCTCTGCTCATGATTTTGGCTTGAGCTGTAGCTGACTCACTCTGAGTAGCAATGGTTATTGCTTTTTCTAGTGTCAGTTGTGGTTCTAGAAGTAAGCGTTCTCTTACACGAAGCACGGTTGTTTTCTCAATGAGCTGGTCTCTAATCATCTCATCTGCCATATTCCCAAAGCCACAAGTTACAATCAGACTCCTCAGGGAAGCCATATACTGCATTATAGTCTCCCCTGGTTTCTGCTCACGCTGGTGAAATCTGTAGCGATTAGCTACTACATTCACTTTTGGCACAAAAAAATTCTTTAATGCAGTGAGTGCAGTCTCATATTTATCATCTGCAAGGGGAAAAGTGTAAAATATACGCTGCCCTTCTGGTCCAAGGCAGTGGATTAGCAGAGCACTCTTTCTTACTTCAGAAATCTCCGTAGCACTGATTGCAAGCAGATAAGTCTCAAACATATGGATCCAGACAGTAAAAGCAAGTGGAGGCTCACCTGGGCTTTGCAGAAAGGGTGCAGGTGGGTTCAGAGGCAGAAGATCCCACCCTCATCTCCAAAATGTTGTATCAGTCAGGCAAGGTACTAACAAACTTCAACAGGACTTTATTTTTACACTGCAAACCTCTTTACCAAGCTGCTGCTGCACCCTCTGTAACTCTCACTTAGCCTCCTCAACTCCTCCCCCCTCCTTCCTGTTTCCTGTCCTTTCAGACTCCCACCAGCCAGTGCTCCCAGTTCTAATCATTACAAGCAGCATCTAAACACCACATTGATGCTGGGCTGATCCCTCACTCCTGCCTGGGCTGGGGGTTCTTCCCTGAGCGAGCCTCTGAAGAGAAGGGTTGAGAGTCTCAGCACTGGGCCACTGAGCCCTCAGCTGGCAGAGCCCTGGGACTCTACTGTAGGGGGCACCGCTGCCCTGGCCCTAGATGCAGATGGGCCGGCGGGTCCCTGCCAGTGTTCCTCCATCTCTAATGGCCCTGGTGCAGGGATACAGGAGGGCTGGGCTCTGCAGGAGTTTGTGGAACAGGCCCTGAGTGGCCTGATTCATGGGGGAAGCCTGAATCTGACCCTGAAAAAGGATCATGTTCTGGGTGTGATGAGGGGTCTTTACCCTTTCCTGGCGGTAGGCACCAGGCAAGGGGTGAGGCCAGCCTAAGCTCATTCATAACCCATCACCAAAGCCTACCCCATCATCCAACCTTCAAACCATCACTGACCCTGACCCCATCATCCAACCCCACCTTCTCACCCATTCCCACGCCTCCATCACCAAACACCACCCCATCACTGAATCCGACCCCATGACCTTTCACCCAAACCATCACCCGTCACTTAACCGAACCTAGTCATTCAATCCCACCCCATCACCCACGCACGGAGGTTATCCTCATGGCAGGGCATGAAGGGAGACAGCACAGGTGCAAGCTGAGTGGACACTGTTACCAAAGTTCTCCAATCAGCAGCACAAGGACGCAAATGCATCTACAATGGAGCACCCATAAGGACGGACACACATCGCAAAGAACCTTCATTACTGCACAAGGTGAGTAACTTCCTCTTTTTGCATCCCAGGATCGCATTCACTCTTTTGGCCATGGCATAACACCAGGAACTCATATTCAGGTGCCCCAAATCTTTTTCAGAGTCGCTGCTTCCCAGGCTAGAGTCCCCCATCCTGTAAGGATGGCCTATATTCTTTGTTCCCAGATGTATACATTTACCTGTATACTCCTGGGGGAATTCTGCACCACTCACATGCACAGAATTCATGTACTGCACAGATTTTTTTTTCATAGCAGAAAATACATTCTGCCCCAAAGTGCTACAGTTATGCCTTTCGCCCACCATGGTGCCAGAACTGAAAGTAGCCACTCCCGGGCACGAGCAGCCCCAGCTGAGAATAGGGAAGAGAAGACATTACATTCCTTACAGTGCTCTGCCCTTGGGACCACATCAGGGGGCATGAGATATGGGGGATGGACAGCATGGGTCCTATGGGGCTGCTGGGGAGTCACAGATGGGGGTTCAGAAGGGCTAGTGGGGGGACAGACTGGAGTGGAGGTGCAGGGACACATGGGGACAGGGGGAGAGGTGGCTGAGTGGGGGTGCAGGGACACATGGGGTGAGGGGCAGCTGTCCCTGACTGAATGAGAAAGGCTAGGGATCAGCCAGGGTCTGAATGGGGGAGGCTCTCTAACAATCCCTCCCCACCCGCCCAAAAATGTTCCATACTTTTCCCACACACACCCAACAACCCTCCAAGTTCACACCCAGGCTCTTTTCTAGCCATTACTTCTCTCTCTCTCAGCTCCTCCGTTACTCCTGACTCCCCAAAGCCTTTGCACTGCTTCTGAGGGGTGTGGGAAATACATTTCTATATTGTAGTTTAAATGAATTATTACTCAAAGTTCTGTATTAATATGCCTAATAAGGAATCTCTTTGTCAAAAATATTTCCTGAATTTTTACAGACATAATTGCTGACAGATATTTTGAAATAAATTACCAAAATAATTGAAACTGGCATTGTGTTATTTTGACAAATAAAATATGAAGAATTTTGCAAAATTTTAAAATAATATGCACAGATATTTTAATATTTTGGTGCAGAATTCCCCCATGTTAGGTACAAGAACCAGAATGGGTAAGGCAGCAGGGAGCCCCTAACAATCAATGAGCTCTCAGTTCTTTACTGTGAGACCAGCATCTGTCATCTGATTGGCCATCACCCTCTACCATGTAATTTCCCTCCCCCTTCCTATGATGGATAATGATACGAGTGAAGACAGACCTATGTAAACCAAACCAAAGGTGTTTGTTTGGGGAGATGTATACAAAGTGGGGACAAGGGAAGCGAGGAGACATGAACTGAAACTTATTCTTCTACAGGTACAGTAACCTCGTGAACGCGGGGCGTGAAGCCAGGACCTAAATCAATACCAGAGGGGGTACAAGGTCAGTGTGACATACATGGATCACGCTTCCGTCGGTCGCTCAGGACCTCCATCCTTTAGCTTGTATCGAGCCTCGAGAGAGGAACACTGGGGCGATCCCTCGTTGGTCTGTTCTTCCTCGATGACACCAAGGCAGGTTTCTGCGATGACAGCGGGCGTCTGAAGGCGGATGATAACGGCTGTGACTGTGATGGGTAACTAGACAGCCTGTTGGAGCAAGACGCGCACCAGCCTCTGGGATGGGCCGCAGCCCCTAACTGAGCTCACTGCCGGCCTTCTAAAGATTCTAAGGCGGGAAACCCCGTAGAATCCTCGTGTAAAACCGGTTCGAGCTGGTTCTTGTTTACCGCTGTACCACTGCTGACCGTTGAAAAGGGCGGGAAGCATTCTAGCTAACCCTCAGGTCACATGACCAATACTCCATTTTAGATTATAGCATGGATGCCACCCAAATACAATAAACAATGACAATACAAACACAGACTTTAGGATTTTGCCCCTAACACCTGTACTGAAACACAAATTATTTGCTAGCACCCAGTTTGCCAAGCAGTCTAGAACGCTCTGTATCAGTGACCTGTCCTCTTCATTATTTACCTCTCCCCCAGTTTTTGTCATCTGGAAACTTCATCAGTCATGATCTTATGTTTTCTTCCTGGTCACTGATAAAAATGCTAAATAGCATTGGGCCAAGACCCAATCTTGAGGAACCCTGCTGGAAACAGAGCCACTCCATAACAATTCCCCATTTACAGTTTTTTGAGACCAATCAGCTGCTCCATTATCTTGCCCAGGATCGATGACAGGCCTATAATTACGCTGGTCATCCTGGTTGCCATTTTAAAAAACTGGCTCAACTTTAGCTTTCTTCCAGTCTTCTGGAACTTTCCCAGTGCTCCAAGTCTTATGAAAATCAACACTAGCAATCCAGCAAGCTCCTTGGCCAGCTCTTTTAAAACTCTTGGGGGCAAGTTATCTGGATCTGCTGATTTAAAAATGTCTGATTTTATTAGCTTCTGTTTAACATCCTCCAGAAATACTAGTGGAACAGAAAGAATGTTATCATCACTGTGTGACAAGAGTGTATCATTTGTTCCCCCCCAAAAAAAAATACAGAACCATTCACTTTTACTTCTGTGATCAGTTCCCCTCTGTTAGGACAATTCTAACCCTAACTACTGACCTAAAGTTTATAAGACAGGTGCCAGGGCTGTCAGCTCCTCCATTCATTTTGTGAATGGTGCCTCAGTACCAACTTCTCCCGCCCCCCCCCCCCCCAAAAAAAAAAAAAAACTATTTGGTGAATTCATGTCAAATTTGTGACTAGTTCTGGCTCACCGCAACATGCATGTTTCAGTGAATTTCCTATTAGCAGAATAAATTAATCGCCCACCTCCAATTCTCAGGTCAGAGCTGGAGCCAAAAGCAGTTTAGCACCATCTGGGATGTTCTAAGGTGTTTTCTGGACTCTGAGTTGGGAACAAACCCATAAAGCGTCACTGAACAGTGAACAAACCTGAAACCACAAGAGACATTTCACTACTAGACTGTGAAAGACAGCGACTCGTATCCCAACTGGCCACCTCCCCTCTCCATGTAAACCCTACGGCCAGGAGCTCCTGAGGGGAAGAGCTCTCTAGTCCCTCTGTTGCTGAAAAGTGGTGTCACAGAGCTTCATTTGTATAGGCAACTTACCCACAATTCTTCTAGTGGCTCTTGAGTGGTCACCATAACTATCTAGGAACTTGGATTTTGGGGGGGTAGTGAGCCCCCCCTCCCCCCAAGAGGCTCCCAAGGGGGAATGAGCTCATTTACAAGTAGCTAGGAGTCTGATGAAAAGTCCCATATGCTCTTGTCTTCCCGTCTCTGGAGATTTTGCTGTGAGAGATAACAAGGAGTGAGGACTTTGCTGCAATAGCTGTTGCGGGGACTTTGTGGCAAGAAAGAACACAGAGCACAGCCGCTGCAGGAGAAGCGGGTGGACTCTAATGAGGCCCTCCCTACCCAGCCAGCGTCTTAATAAAGCTGAATCTTTAATAAAGCTGAATCACTAAGCTGGGTTAGGTGGTGGCGCCTCTGGACAAGCAGCTGCCTTGGGACTGGAGACAGGGCTGCAAACAGACATTTGGATGACTGCAACTCCCTGATGCCAACCATGAGCAGGGCTTGGTGGATGAGTGAGGTGGTGTGGCCAAGGGGCTCTCACCTGGGAGACCTTCTCACGGGCACATGGGAAGGGAGTTAAATGGACGGCTGCCAAAATTACTGGAGGGCAGGGCAGGCATTTTACTCTTTATTTGTGTATCTATCCTGTGACTGTTATTTCAAGTTGGACTGTTCTCCTTCCCATGGCAAAGAGTTCCTTGTTTGCACAAAGTCTCAGGCAGGTTGTCGGTGGTGAAGTTCTGTATGTTCAGGGCACTGACGGAGGCTGTTTCATTTCCACAGAATTTTGGGTGGGACCTTGAGTGGGTTTAGTTGTTTGCCAAGAGGGACACTACATGTATTCACCCACTGATCGCTGTGTTAGCCGCCTGGCAGAAGGGGTACAGGGATTGGAGTCGAACTTGTATTCAAATTAGGGAGTTCGTTCTTATTCCATCAGCCAGAGATACAGCCAGTTCTGGAGCTCCTGGATGACGGGATCGTGCATCAGCATCGATGTGGCTTCTCTCCAGTCCACGCTGGATGCTGAACTCATAGCTAGCCAATGCAGCCATCCATGTCCGCCCCGTATCATCTAGCTCGGCACTTGTCAATACAGGAGCTAGTGGGTCGGTGTCTGTCCACACCTGGAACTGAGCTCCATACAGATACATGCCTCTCAGCCCATCAGTTCCCAAAAGCCTGCAAGGGATCAGGACGTTTCTGTTCCATAGTTTGTGGACTTTTTAGGTTTTGTCTTGTATTTCCTTTTCTCTTTGCTGGACTGGTATCCGCTGCTGAGGTCATTCCCTGGGCGTGTAATAGCAGCGTCATTCTTCACGAATCTGAGGTAGTAGCCACTAAATCCTAGCAAGGGCTTGAGCTCTCGGTCACTTCGCAGGCAGGGCCGTGTAGCAAGAGCGTCTGCTTGATCAGGGGCTGTACTTACACCCTCCTGTGAGACTATGTCCCAGCTACATGATGGACGTTCTGCAGAACTGCTGTATCTCAGCTGACGGCTTTAGCCCATGGGCTCCTAGCTGGTCTAACGCTTCCAGGAGACTTTCTTCATGCTCCTTCAGACGTCTCCCACAGAGAATCAGGTCACCAGATAGACCAATACCTGCAACAAGTTCATGTGTCCCACAACTTTCTCCTTTAGATGCTGAAATGTGCCAGGCGCGCCAGCTGTGCCCAGTGGCGGATTAGCCAATGGGCCTGCGAGGCCTATACCCCCTAGGGGCCTTGGCCAACTGGGGGACCATGGAAAAATAGGCACCCCGCCCCCCGTAGAAATCCGCCGTGGGGCAGCAGAAGCCCAGAGGCCTGACAGAAATGCCAGGCGGGTGGGGCTCAGGAAGCCCCAGTGCCTGGACCCTCGCTTAGGCTCTGGATCTGGCAAAGGTCTTGCTCCCTGCTGTGGCGGGGGAACAGAGCTTCTCCGGTCTCGGGGCTCCATGCGGGAGGGAGTGGGGGGAGAAAGCCGCAAATGGGTTGTGGGGCTGCAGTGACATGTACGCAGTCAGCACGGGGTTAGTTGAAATCCCCCATTAGTACCGACTTTTCTATTTTTCTAGCCTCTCTAATCTCCAGAAGCGTTTTGCAATCCCCATCCTGGTCAGGTGATCGGTAGGATATTCCTACTGATCTGTTCTTGTTATTCAAGCAGGGAATTTCTATCCAGAAAGAGTCTAGGGCACAGCTTGAGTCATTTAAGATTTTTACTATCTTTAACACTCTGCTTTTTCACATATAGTGCCACTCCCCCCCCCAGCACGGCCCACTCTGTCATTCCGATATATTTGGTACCCTGGTAAGACCATGTGCCATTGGTTATCCTCATTCCGCCAAGTTTCTGGGATGCTTGTCATAGGAATATCCTCATTTAACACCAGTTACCCAAGTTCACCCGTCCCTCACCTTGGTCTCCCCTGCTGTGGGATCAGCACCAGCCCGGTCAGCTGGCACCAGACCAGCGTCCAATCCAGAGGGCTGGTTTCACTGCAGATGTGGCAGGAGATGGGCCATGAGTGGAAACTCCTCCTTTAAACGCAGCAGGAAATGCTCAGCCTGGGGATGAGGTTAGGGCTCCAGTTGACACCCTGGCACCCTGCAAAAGCCACCTGTGAGACAGGGCTTTGGAGAGGGCCGAGGGTTTGCTGCCCACATTGATGTGAGGGTGGAAAGGAGTCTGGCTGGAGGTGGCTGGCTGGCAGGAGTTTGCCCTGGTGCCGGCTTCTCTTGCAGTACAAATGGCAGGTAAGAGCGGCTGAAACCTGGCTTCATAGAATATCAGGGTTGGAAGGGACCTCAGGAGGTATCTAGCTTGTCTGGGTGTCTTTTGTATAATTACTTCAATGGAAACAAAGAAACAAACTCTGGCCAAGACATTTAACTTCCCTGTGCCTCAGTTTCCCTGTCTATGAAATGGGGATGACGATCTCACGCAGGTGGGTTGGGAGGGAATGTTTTCAAGTGCTGGCAATAGCCATGCCCAAAAAGCTGCAGAAGGCAAAGTGTTATGTGTCCCTTTGGCCTTAAAGGATACCAACTCTGCCTCTGTTGGTTGTACCACGACCTCTTCTCATCCACGTGTAGCACAAGGTCCAGTGTGCTTCGGAAGCAGCAATGGGAACAGCAAATTATGGACTAGAAACTGCTGACCATTGGGAGAACTTCCTCATTCCTGCCAGGAAGTGCCCCCCTCCAGGGGCGCCAGACAGGGGAGGGCAGGGTGCCATGCCTGCCTTACCTGCCTTAAGGGCGAGCGATGGGGGAAAGAGCCTCGGGGAAAGAGGCGGAGTGGGGGTAGGGCCTTGGGGGGAAGAGGCAGAGTGGGGGCAGGGCCTCGGGGAAAGAGGCGGAGTGGGGGCAGGGCCTCGGGGAAAGAGGCGGAGTGGGGGTAGGGCCTTGGGGGGAAGAGGCGGAGTGGGGGCAGGGCCTCGGGGAAA
Organism: Malaclemys terrapin pileata; assembly: GCF_027887155.1. Lineage (NCBI taxonomy): Eukaryota > Metazoa > Chordata > Testudines > Emydidae > Malaclemys > Malaclemys terrapin. The sequence goes on along the minus strand of NC_071506.1, from coordinate 3,200,489 downwards.
GAGGCGGAGTGGGGGCAGGGCCTTGGGGGGAAGAGGCGGAGTGGGGGCAGGGCCTCGGGGAAAGAGGCGGAGTGGGGGTAGGGCCTTGGGGAAAGAGGCGGAGTGGGGGTAGGACCTTGGGGGAAAGAGGCGGAGTGGGGGCAGGGCCTCGGGGAAAGAGGCGGAGTGGGGGTAGGGCCTTGGGGGGAAGAGGCAGAGTGGGGGCAGGGCCTCGGGGAAAGAGGCGGAGTGGGGGCAGGGCCTCGGGGAAAGAGGCGGAGTGGGGGTAGGGCCTTGGGGAAAGAGGCGGAGTGGTGGCAGGGCCTCGGGGAAAGAGGCGGAGTGGGGGTAGGGCCTTGGGGGAAAGAGGCAGAGTGGGGGCAGGGCCTCGGGAAAGAGGCAGAGTGGGGGCAGGGCCTTGGGGGGAAGAGGCAGAGTGGGGGCAGGGCCTTGGGGGGAAGAGGCGGAGTGGGGGCAGGGCCTCGGGGAAAGAGGCGGAGTGGGGGCAGGGCCTCAGGGAAAGAGGCGGAGTGGGGGCAAGGCCTCGGGGAAAGAGGCGGAGTGGGGGCAGGGCCTCGGGGAAAGAGGCGGAGTGGGGGTAGGGCCTTGGGGAAAGAGGCGGAGTGGGGGTAGGGCCTTGGGGAAAGAGGCGGAGTGGTGGCAGGGCCTCGGGGAAAGAGGCGGAGTGGGGGTAGGGCCTTGGGGGAAAGAGGCAGAGTGGGGGCAGGGCCTCGGGAAAGAGGCAGAGTGGGGGCAGGGCCTTGGGGGGAAGAGGCAGAGTGGGGGCAGGGCCTTGGGGGGAAGAGGCGGAGTGGGGGCAGGGCCTCGGGGAAAGAGGCGGAGTGGGGGCAGGGCCTCGGGGAAAGAGGCGGAGTGGGGGCAGGGCCTCGGGGAAAGAGGCGGAGTGGGGGTAGGGCCTTGGGGGAAAGAGGCGGAGTGGGGGCAGGGCCTCGGGGAAAGAGGCGGAGTGGGGGTAGGGCCTTGGGAGAAAGAGGCGGAGTGGGGGCAGGGCCTCGGGGAAAGAGGCGGAGTGGGGCCAGGGCCTTGGGGGGAAGAGGCGGAGTGGGGGCAGGGCCTCGGGGAAAGAGGCGGAGTGGGGGCAGGGCCTTGGGGGGAAGAGGCGGAGTGGGGGCAGGGCCTCGGGGAAAGAGGCGGAGTGGGGGCAGGGCCTCGGGGAAAGAGGCGGAGTGGGGGCAGGGCCTTGGGGGGAAGAGGCGGAGTGGGGGCAGGGCCTCGGGGAAAGAGGCGGAGTGGGGGTAGGGCCTTGGGAGAAAGAGGCGGAGTGGGGGCAGGGCCTCGGGGAAAGAGGCGGAGTGGGGCCAGGGCCTTGGGGGGAAGAGGCGGAGTGGGGGCAGGGCCTCGGGGAAAGAGGCGGAGTGGGGGCAGGGCCTTGGGGGAAAGAGGCAGAGTGGGGGCAGGGCCTTGGGGAAAGAGGCGGAGTGGGGGCAGGGCCTCGGGGAAAGAGGCGGAGTGGGGGCAGGGCCTTGGGGGAAAGAGGCAGAGTGGGGGCAGGGCCTCGGGAAAGAGGCGGAGTGGGGGCAGGGCCTTGGGGAAAGAGGCGGAGTGGGGGTAGGACCTTGGGGGGAAGAGGCGGAGTGGGGGCAGGGCCTCGGGGAAAGAGGCGGAGTGGGGGTAGGGCCTTGGGGATAGAGGCGGAGTGGGGGTAGGGCCTTGGGGGGAAGAGGCAGAGCAGAGGGCAGGGTTATGGTTTGGGCACCAGTGGCCCCCCCACTTCTAGGGACTTCCGGCACTCCTGCCTCTGCCCTCCCAGCAGGAAGTTTCGGCACTGAGTGAAGCTGGGAGCACGAGGCAAGCAAGCAGACAGGGGGCAGCGCGACTGCAATCCTGCTCTGTTTCCTTACAGACTAAAACCTTCTGGCTGGTGGCTTGTCGGGTGGGTCTGGGCTGAGGGGAACACGCACTGACACACAATGCAGAGCATGTTGAGAAGCCTCAGGCCCAGTTGGCGAAAGTTGGGTAAAAAGCCACAAAGCAGCCTTCCCCTGTCTTGAACAACCCCATCCTGGGACCGTGAACAGGACGGGGGTTACCCAAGTAAAACCATGAAAAGTCGATACCTCTGTGTAGTTAACCTGAGAATGGGCTAGGTGCCATCTTTGCATATAGACATTGTAAGGAAAAATGCATGTGCACACCCGAGTTCCCTTCCCCTTCATCAGGCTCATCCGAGTTCCTCTGGAGGGACTGGCTATATCGTGGGGGAGACTCAAACAGGACCTGGCTTGTGGCCTGTCCGGAGTCCCCCACTGCCTCTCCTCCTCCTGCTGTTCATGGCAGGCGTCTGTCTGTGGCTCCTGTGAGGTCTCTAAGCCAAGTATACCGTGCAGTTCCTTCTGGAAGTGACAAAGCACCAGATCTCTTGTTGCACTCCCTGGCCTTGTGGTATCCCAGGCGAAGTTCCTTCGTTTTCATGTGGCACTGCTGCTGATCCCTGTCGTACCCCTTTGCCTGTATCCTCATGCAGCTAACCGTCATTCAACAGGAACCCTTATCTGGTGTCCATCTGCTCTGGCCGCAAAGGGTTTCAGTGGCCTGGGTTCTTAGACACTAACTGCTGGTGCCTCCACCTGACTGTTTAAGCGAGTCAGGAACCCTCCCGTGCCTCCGTGTGTGGTTTCAACTGCCCACAACCAGCTATTTACCCCTATGACTAGCCTGATACCTTGGCTGTGCATTCTTCTGGCACCTCCGTAGTGCGTGAACCAACAAGGCAGGGGAAGAAAGTCAGGGGATCGCCTGCGCTCCCCCTCAGGCTGGGGGAGTCAGTCAGAGGGTCACCCGTGCTCCCCTCGGGTTGGGGGAGTCAGTCAGGAGATCGCCTGTGCTCCCTTCAGGCTGGGGGAGAGAGTCAGGGGTTGCCCGTGCTCCCTCAGGAAGGGGTGCGTCTAGTACTTGTCTTTGTGTGTGGAGCCACCATGGTCAGTTGGGCAGTTAAACACAAGGGTGAGCTGCTAGGTGTGCTGGCCAAGTTGGGGAACCAGGAAAAGTCATTTCAAAATTAAATGGGGGTGTTTAAAGGGGACAGACGGGGGTGTAGCTTCTGGTCTGTGTGATCCTTGGGCAGCAGAGCTTAAAACTGTGACCAGAGTGGTCACTATCGCAGAGAATGGGACATTGTGGGACAGCGGCTGGAGGACTGTTAGAGTCAACCCAGGCCATGCAGTGTCTACACTCGCACTGCGTCGATATCAGTAGGTTCACCATGGCGCTGTGCTATTTGAAGAAGTGGTTTTACTGCAATTCTTATAACAGGTCTTACATTGGCTGGAGAAAAATGTGAGGGTAGACACTCGCATGATTGTAAGTCACCTTCCAGCGACCTAACTTTGTAGTGTAGACCAGGCCTCAGTCAAGCTGAAGCACTAAACTGGGTGAAGTGTCAGGGGGGAGCCGTGTTAGCCGGTATCCACAGAAAATCCAGTTTTGTAACCTGGGTTAGATGGTGGCACCTCTGTGCAAGTAGGTTCCTGAGCACCAGGGACAGAGTTGCAAAGAGAGACTTGGACGTTGCCACTCTCTGATCCCAGGAGTGGGGCTTGGTGGATGAGAGAGGTGGTGCAGCCAGGGGACCTGATGGACATTCTCACTGGCAGATGGGAAGGGAGTTAGATGGACGGTTGCCAGAGTTACTGGAAAGGCATGGGGATTTTGCTATTTATTTGCATATATATTCTGTTGCAGTCTTTCTTTCCAAAGATATTCATAGCTTCATATAGTTTAAAGCCAGAAGGGACCATTAGATCATCTAATCTGACCTCCTGTATATCACCCAAACACCCTATGTTGAGCCTCATTACTTGAGATTTTAGTCCTCAGGAAACTACACTGTTGAGGGCCACGGGCAGGGAACAGGAGAGACCGAGGTGCCTCCGATGCCTGAGGCCCCTGGAATGGTAGGGGATTGACTAGGGGAGACATGGTCAGATGCTTCCAGCAGATGATCCATGCCCCATGATGCCTAAGAAGGCAAAAAACACTTAAGTCCCTTCCAATCTGACCTAGAGGAAAATGTCTGACTCGTCCCTTCCCCCTGAAAAAGATGTCCTTTTTGCACACTCCTCACCTGTTTGTAACTGGAGAAGGGCTGCCAGTTAATGGTACCTGGGAAGGGTGTGTTTAGTTTTCTCAGGTTGCTGGAGGATCAAGCAGAGGTCGTTGTTTGTCATGGGGGTGTGTTTAGTTTTCTCAGGTTTCTGGGGTCTCAACTGGATTTAGTTTGGCAAGATATACTAGATATTTGATGTATTTGGACCCAGCCCTTATTGTACTGTTAACCACAAGGTAGAAGGTTACATACCGGGCGGGGACAGCTTGTATTCAAATTAGGCAAACTTGATTCTTCATTAGAAGCACAGGTCACATCCTCATTAGTCCATGTCAACTTCTAAAGTACTAACCAGTCGTCGTACCACCTATCAGGTCCTGAATAAAAGCAGCTGGACTTCGCTTCCCAAGCGCAGTCGCCCACAGACCGTGGCAATAGCGGAGAACAAGGCTGTAGCTGTTGAACCACCTGGAAGCGAACTGAAGTTTCTGCCTATCTCACAAAATCAGTGACTGAGCTGCCCAGGTGAGCTGGAGAGTCCCTCTTCACCTTTTCCCCAGCTGGTCAGTAGCTTTTGTACCTGCCGTCCCTTTCAGCCAAGCGAGGACATGATCCTCCTAATGTCAACCCTTCCCAGAGGACGTGCACCGAGCTAGCAATTCGGTGAGGGTGCAATTCACCCCAGTGCCATGAGCCAGCAACAGAACCGGGCTCCAGCTGAGTCCTCAAACGAGGGTGGCAGTGGCACTGCAATGGTGATTGGGCGTCTGCCCAAGGGAATTTCTCTCTAAGTAGGGTGACCAGACCTCCCGTTTTTAAAGGAACAGTCCCATATTTAAGCCCTCCTGCAGGTATCCTGACTTTTTCTTTAAAAATGGGCATATTGTCCCATATTTCTGTCTCCCCCCCCCCCCAGTACTGGCAGGTCCTGCTGCTGGTCAGATGCCTGCTTGCCAGCTGCCCGCCCACCAGCGGTGAGTGCAGGAGGGTCCAGTGGTTGACAACTGGGGTGGGTGTGCAAGGAAGGCTAGTGGCAGGGCGAAGATGCAGCGCATGGGGCGCGCCACTCCTCTGCTGGTCCATCGGCACAGCTCCCACTGCGTGCCAGCTCTCGGCCAGCAGGGCCCCAACCACCGTTCCGTTTCTGGCCAGCACTGGCTGCGCGTTGCGAGCTGCAGAGGCTGGTGTGTGTGGGCAGGTGCCAGGCGGTGGCCAGCTATATGTCTCCTCTGCTGCCCACCCGCCGGCCCTTTACGTGCTCCCCCTCTCGCCCTCCTCTTCCTGCCTTGCCCCTTCGCCCCTGCAGCCCCGCTGCTCCTCCATACCGCCCCCCCGTGGGGCACGTCTCACTCCCGCGCTGTGCAGAGAACCAGCAGCCTGGCTGGCAGGCTCCTTGCTTCCCCCTCTGCCTCTGGCTGGGCCGGTGTCCCGGGAAAGCCCAAGAACCTCTGCCCCAGGGCGCTGGCTAGGAGAAACCGAGCCCTGCGTGTGCCAAAGCCCCACATCCAGCACCGGCACGGGGAAACCTCTCTGCCCCTCAGCTAAGCTGTGGAGTGGCCCGGGGGAGTGGGGGGAGCTATTTCTGGCCTGTTCACACCCTGAACCTGCAGGCTCCATAGCAGCCCCCAGGGTAGGGGCTTAGCACCATCTTCACCCCCCACAGCCCCTCCCTTGTTCTTGCCCAGGGAAAGCGGGTCTGCTCCGTCCCCTAGGCACCCTCCCCTGCTGAGCCACCTCTCTGGCCAGGTTCCCTGAATCCCCTGCAGTCAGGTTCCCTGGGCCCTGGTGCACAATGCGCCCTTAGGGCTTAGCCCCTTCCTGCCCGCGCTGGAGGCAGCTGGATTATGTCGGCGGCCTGGTTACATCAGTGGCCAGCAGCCGTCTGGAGGTATTTGCTGCCTTTTGCCAACCCAGGCAGGAAGGGACAAGCTGCTTCCAGCCTCAGGGGAGTAGGGGTGGGGAAGAGATGAACTCGGCAAAGACACGGGCCAGGCCCCCCGTGGTGGCTGGAAGCAGCTCCCGTCCCTTCCCTCCCGCACAGGGCCGAAGGCTGTTGCTGGCCACATTCTGATGTGAACCCTGGCAAAAATCTGGGGACAGGGTCATGTGACCCTGTGTGCCGTTTCCACACACACACACACACACGTTGCCTCAGGAAGACACTGCGCCAGGTACCAGGAGAGGCAGGTCCGTCCTGGGGGGGGCAGAGAGCATGGAGGGCAGAGAGCGCCGGGCAGGGAGTGTTGGGTTGGTCAGTCACCCGCCCCCCCATTTTGTGAGAGGTGTGTGGGTGTGTCATCTGTCCGTGTGTGTGTATGTGGGGGTTGGGGGGGTGTCACCCCTCCCTGTGTAAACCCTAAAGCCTTAAAGATCAGAAGGTAAATAGAAAGAATCCAACTACGCAGTATTTCTTTTAACAGGGACTCAGTCAACTTGATGTTAATTTGAATGTTTGCACTGCATGGTTCTGATCGATGGCTGTTGAACTCGCTTGAATATGAGTAATTTTACCAGGTGTCCCATAGTCAGCAGAGGGAAATATGGTCTCCTATCCCTAAGTGACATAGATGCACAAGGTTTTCTGGCAGGATTTTTTGACAGGTTAACCCCTGTTGTCTAGGAAGGATCGTGACTTCCAACTCTCACATCTTTGGCCAGTGCTCAAGCCAGTCAGAAGACAAGGCAAGAAGCTGGCTGTGTGACCACTTTCCTCCAGCTGGGTTTTCACCACGCTAACCCTTCAAGGGTCTGGTTTAAACCCCATTTCATCAAGCCTCGGGCAGTATACCCACTTGTGCCCTGTCCGGTTACAGATACTACAGCTTAGGTTTTTGACAAAAACAACAAGGAGTCTGGTGGCACCTTAAAGACTAACAGATTTATTTGGGCATAAGCTTTCGTGAGTAAAAACCTCACTTCTTCGGATGCATCCGAAGAAGTGAGGTTTTTACTCACGAAAGCTTATGCCCAAATAAATCTGTTAGTCTTTAAGGTGCCACCAGACTCCTTGTTGTTTTTGTAGATACAGACTAACACGGCTACCCCCTGATACTTAGGTTTTTGGGAATCCTTAAGGGTGGTCTACCCGCATCCACTCCTGGTTTGGATTTATTTGAATCCCACTTTGTGGTGACCCCCAGTATGATCCCCCCCTTGGAACCCTAACCTGGGCCTTTGTTTTGTTCTCACCACAAGACGCACTGTCCACAAATTCATCTGCCAACTGGCCTGTGCTGTGATCCTTAGGCTCCCTGTCCACTAACCACTTTTTAAGCTCATGGGGACATATTCCATAGCTCCAATCCTACCAGGTCATATAGTGACACCTGCACCTTTACCCCATTTGTGGAGATGTTCTCCCAGCAGGGTGGTGGCTTCCATACACGTCAAACGTTGGGTCTTCTGCACACCCCAAAATCTTTACCAGGGAGTCTGAGCTGTCAATTCAGACTTACGCAGTAGAGCCTTTCTGAACTGTTAGTACTCTCCTGTATCAACTCCACCCATCTGGCTGTACGTCTCTGTCGCTTTGGGATCCAGTAAGGGGGTGAGACAGTGGAGCCGGTCCACAGGGTCAACATGGTTCAAATCACAAGCCTCCCCCAAGGCCGTGAGGTATTTATTTCACCCCCATATAAACGGGGGCAGCAATTTGGTATCTAGGCTCCCTGTGGAATTGGCTTCCCATGGTCTCTCCGCACTTACTCCTCGATGGGACCTCTTGTTCTCCTCTTCTCCGTATCCAGTTCATGCTGTCCCTGCGTGTCCTGGTTTTTCTGCTGTTCCACCAGGTGCTCTCGCTGCTCCTCCTCATGCATTCACTGTTTCTCTCCATCAGCTCTCTCCCTTTCGGGCCTTCTAGTCTCTGTTCCTCCACAGGGCCGGCTCCAGGGTTTTGGCCGCCCCAAGCAGCCAAAAAAAAAAAAGCTGCGATCGCGATCTGCAGCGGCAATTCAGCTGAAGGTCCTTCACTCCGAGTGGGAGTGAGGGACCGAGAGTCAAATTGCCGCCGAATAGCTGGACCTGCCGCCCCTCTCCGGAGTGGCCGCCCCAAGCACCTGCTTGCCAAGCTCGTGCCTGGAGCCGGCCCTGTTCTTCCAGCTTCCTCGTTTCCAACTCTCACTGCCCCAACTCTGGGGTGGGAAATTGGGCTGTGAGGGAGCCATGCTACTGCTACGGCTGCTGCCTCTGTCATCCCCGGACTCTGTGGGGAACTTGCCTTCTCCAGCCGTGCAATCAGCTGCACCTGGTTGAATTTCCCAACACTTATCTTCTCTCCCTGCACAGCTCTGTGATGCTCTCCACAGGGAGGCAGGTACTTGCAATTTTCTTGCTTGTTTCCTTTGACTAGCCTTGTTTGTACTGCTGCAAGTCACTCACTGCACAATACTCCTGGTGCATTCAGTGTCCCACCCCTGTCATTAGCTGTCAGGGACCCACAGGATCTGTGCTTTGCCCCAGCTTCTAAATGTCCCTGGTGTGCCAGACCCCAAGGGGTCCCACTCTTCCTTAAACATAGGCCATGCGCCTCAGTGCCTCTGAGACTGAGCCTCTGGGCTCTAGCACTTCTGTTTCCCACTGTGAGCTCTGCCCAGCGAGTCCAACTGAGATAGACTCCGGGTCAGAGACTTTTGCCCTCTCCAGGGATCAGTGCAACTCAGCAAGTACTTGCAGTGACACCAGGCAGCATTTCAGCACAGAGCAGGCTTTATTAGTCAACTGGAGGATAGCATGGGGAAGTCCTTACGTTAGCAGAGAGAAGCAAAGGCAAACACATAGTCCTTGCTGGCCAAGTCAGGGCTCCCTTGAGCCATGCTGCTAAAGGAACCATCCTGGGATCCTCTCTCTGTCTCAGTTCCTTTGTGTCTCAGTCCCAGGTGAGGGCTCCTGATTCTCCCAAGACCAGGTCTGATCCTAGCCGCCTGCCACCTGCTGGTGCATTGTACTCTTCCTGTAGACTCAGGCTGAGTTCGGAAGTTCCACCTGCTGGAGGGCCCTGTGGATAGGTGCCAACTGTCCAGTCCTTGGGGGTCTCCATTGTCTTTCCAGATCCTCCATTGATCTGGGTGGGTTTCAGCCAGTCCCTCAACGACCCATTCACCCCACCCCGGCCAGCTAGTGACCCAGCACCTCACGTCTCCTGCTCTGCCCCAAGAGCAGCTTTTTAACCCTTTTGTGCCCACTGGGTAACAGTCCCTAGTCGAGTCAGTCACTGCCCCTCATCTCATTCCTAGAAATATTACAGACAATTCCCTCTTCGTCACTTCATGTACGACACTTTTTATTTAAAAAAAAAAACAAGGAAATTCCAGTCGGAAACTACCTTAGAGTTGCAGTTGAGAGAGCATATCAGTAATATGGGGTAAAACACGTTACAGGGACAATGCTATTATCTGGAAACCAAGTGTCGTAAACTCAGGAAATTCACAGTTATGGTTAAACTGAAAAGAAATCCAAATATGTTAAGGTCACATTAGGGTACCTGTCATAAACATAGAGAGAAGGGTAGCATACAATCCCTCCTTGGCAGCTGTACTGAATCACTTTACCTGTAAGGAGTTAAGAAGTTCAAATAACCTAGTTGGTACCTGACCAGAAGGACCAATGAGGAAAGAAGATACTTTCAAATCTGGGGGGGAGGATTTGTTTGTGGCTCTCTCTTTGTTGTTTCCTCTCCGGACGGAAGGAGAGACCAAGCAGGTACAACATCTCCTGAAAATAGATCTAAAACCACAGAAATGGTAAGTAGGCAAGGAAATGCATTAGATTATCTTTTGTTTTAGCTTGTGAATTTTCCTATGCTACAGAGGTAGTTTTATTCCTGTTTTTGTAACTGTGAAGCTAAGCCAGAGGGGAATCCTCTGTGTTTTAAATCTTTTGTTTACCCTGTAAAGTTACCTTCCATCCTGATTTTGCAGGTGTGATTCTTTTACTTTTTCTTTATAAATAAAGTTCTTCTTTTAAGAACCTGATTGATTTTCCAGTGTCCTAAAGACAAAGGGTCTGTTCTGTGCTCACATTGCTAACCAATTGGTTGGTATATTATTCTCATGCCTCTCCAGGAAAGGGGGTGAAGGAGTTTATGGGGATATTTTGGGGGGATAGGGATTCCGAGTGACCCTTCCCTGAATTTTTGTGTCAATCACTTGGTGGTGGCAGCAATACTGTCCAAGGACAAGGAAAGGAATTTGTGCATTGGGGAAGTTTTAACCTAAGCTGGTAAAATATAAGCTTAGGTGATCTTTCATGAGGGTCCCCACATCTGTACCCCAGAGTTCAGAGTGGGGGGGGGACCCTGACGTGGTAAAAGTGGGGTCATTTTGAACCAAAAGTACAGACCTCAGGATTTTAAAAGGGCACTTTTTTTTTTAAGCTGAGAGCAGCTGGAGTTTGTTTGTTTTTTCTTTGCCTGAAGGCAGAGTAGTTAATCTACAGCAAGAAAATTCACAAGATTTGAAAGTATCTTCTTTCCTCATTGATCCTTCTGGTCAGGTGCCAACTAGGTTATTTGAGCTTCTTAACCCCTTACAGGTAAAGCGATTCAGTACAGCTGCCAAGGAGGGATTGTATGCTACCCTTCTCTCTATGTTTATGACAGTACCCAAACAACCTTAACTCTGGCTGCCACAAACTCTTCCAACTTCCCATACAGTTAAAATTCACTGCAGTCTTGTGCCAGGGCTACATTTGAATAGTCTAGTATATGATTAATTATAGCTTTTTCCCATTATTCTTATTGCAAAAACATTCTTTGTCAGCATAATTCTGCCCTACCATGGTGCCATGCAAACCCATACCTTTATGATTAAGACATTTTAGTGGGTGGGAGCCCAGATAACATTAAACTGATCGTTAAAAACATATTAAATTTTTTTTTCTTATTTTTTCCTCACGGACAACTACAAGCTAGAGTTAAGATTATTTGGGCACCTTAACTGTGCATTTTCATACCTTAACATGTGTGGATCTTTTTTATATTTAACCCTGGCTGTGAATTTCCTGTGTTTTTAAGGTTTGTTTTTTGGATCATCATAACAACTCTGTAATGTACTTTACCTAAATGACCGATATGTGCTCTCAACCTTAACTAAAGTACCTGTGATTCTACTAACAGGTGAATTTCCAGATATACTAGAAATAATTTGATAAAGTTTCTCAATTCTAACTTTTGAATGATCTTTGGCTGAGCTGTCACTGACCATCCCATAATTTGATTGGAATACAAAGCCTGATTGCCAGATGGATAAGGACCTGTATTAAAGGTGTGACGGGATCCCTGGAGTGTAGCCTGCGACTGTGGGACCACTGTGCCCCCTGAACTCTCTCCAGCCTGGGCTGTCTCTCACAAGGCCTTGCTAGTGACCAGCAGCAAACCCTCCAGATACTGTTATCACTCAGCACAACCACATGTAGGGACCCCACACCTAGATTGCATGAATGCTCCCAGAGCCATTCATGATTCACACAGAGAAAGGCACCAGCCAAATACCCCCAGCTCTGTACCTCAGGAATATACTATCTTGCACTGCTCAAGATGGGCAGTGCAGATTTATTAATTGGTTCACCACTTCATCAGTGGAGAGTGGACATACACCAGCCTTTGCAAAAGCTGACCAGATTTACCACACACTTCAGGCAAACTCACTGGTGAAGATAAACAGTAAAACAAATTTATTGACTACAAAAGATAGATTTTAAGTGATAGGCAAAAAGTCAGAGTTAGTTACCAAAAGAAATAAAATATAAGCACGCAGTCTAAACCCTCAACCCTATTAGACTGGGCAGCAACTAGATTAAGCAGTTTTTCTCACCCCACTGGTTATTGCAGTCCTTAATATACAGATTTGTCCCTTAAATCTGGGCCAGTCTCCTCTGTTGGAGTCTTCAGTCTTCTTCTCATGTCGTTGTTGTTTGCAGCATGGGTGGGGGCAGGAGAAAGGCCCCACATGGGCCCCCTGTGTTCGGTTTTATACCCTCAGTCCATGTGCTTGGAAAACACAAGTCCAGGCATGTCTGGGTGCATTGCTGAGTCTCCAGGCAAGGTTGAGCAATTCCCCTGGTGTGGCCTCATGCAGGTGAGTCATTGCATTGTAGCTCCCTTGCTGGACAATGGTTGTTGATGGGTTGATTGATACTCTGCCTGGGTGTTGGCTACTTTCCTTGCTGTTGCCTCTGGGGAGCTAATATCTGGCTGATTCCCCAACTTACAGCATGTTTTAGTGACCACCATACAACACAATTCTCATAACTTCACATGCATTAAAGATATACATATATGGATAGAGAAATGACTTTCAGCAGATCATAACATTTCCCCTGATACCTTACAAGGTATGCTTTATATGTAAGCTCATAATTATATAAAAATGAGGCATATGGGGGTTCCAGGATGCTCCCCCAAGGTATAGCATGTCACAAAAGGATCTAGTCACCCTGAGACAGGTTCACTGATTCAGGATGGTCTAGTGGACAGAAGAAGGGAATAGACTTCAGTGGACCATGGTTCTATTGACAGGTCTTCTCCTTACCTGCTTCAGGATCTTAGACAAGTTGCTGGTTCCCTGTGCCTCAGTTTCCCTCTCTCTAAAATGAGGACCATTGGCTGTGTGAGGTGCTCATCTGAAACTTGCTATGGCCGTAGTTTATTTTTTTTAATAGAACATTCACGTGATCTCCTATGCTGACAGTGCAAGGATGGAGTTTCTCTGGCGTCTGTTGATGATGATCGGGATCCTTGCAAGGACTGGGATGTCTCAGGGCTGCACCCCACCACCAGGGGGTAAGGAGCTGGCACAACTTGAATGGAAACTTCTTCTCTTTTATTTTATACTTAGGGCCCTACCAAATTCACAGTCCATTTTGGTCAGTTTCAAGGTCATAGGATTTCATGATTTCAGATATTTTCATCTGAAATGTCATGGTGTTGTAATTGCAGGGGTCCTGACGCAAATGGGATTTGTGGAGGGGTCTCAAGGTTATTGTAGGGCAGGTTGTAGTATTACTACCCTTACTTCTGTGCTGCTGCTGGTGGCAGCGCTATCAGAGCTGGGTGGCTGAAGAGCGTCAGCTGCTGACCGGGAGCCCAGCTCTGAAGGTAGAACTGCTGCAAGGAGCAGCGCAGAAGTAAGGATGCCATGGTATGATATTGCCACCCATACTTCTGTGCTGCTGCCTTCAGAGCTGGGACCTTGGTCAGCAGCCACCACCCTCTGGCTGCCCAGCTCGGAAGGCAGTGCAGAAGTAAGGGTGGCAATACTGCGACCCCCCTAAAATAACCTTGCAACCCCCCTCAACTCCCTTTTGGGTCAGGCCCCCAATTTGAGAAAAGCTGGTATCCCCCATGAAATCTGTATAGTATAGGGTAAAACCACACAAAAGACCAGATTTCACCATCCGTGATGCGTTTTGCATGGCCGTGAATTTGGTAGGGCCCTTTTTATACCCCATTCCCTTCTGCCCCAACCTCTGCCTAGTGAGACAGCAGAAACCCTGGGAGACTCTTCCCTTCCCATCGCTGGCCTGGGCAGGGGTCCAGCTGGCAGGGGCAGACGGGGGAGGCTCCATCTGAACATCCTGCCCCATCCCTGCCTTGGGGAGCAGCTCCAGCTGAGTATGGGACGTGTGGGGGTGAAAGCGTATCTGTCTGGGCTGACACCCCAGCACAGACCTGCTGTCACCCCTGTCCCCGGGGGCCATGGCTCCCACTATGAACCTGGCTCTCATGCAGTGGGTTGTTTGTGTCACTGCTGGGAAGCAGCTCTGGCTCCGTGTGGGACAAAGGGTGTCTAGGGCCCCCCAGTGATGGGCACGTCCCACCTCCCCTCTTGTCGCCCTCTGATTCCAGCTCAGAACTTGGCGCTGGGGCGCCCGGCCACTCAGTCCTCCACGTACGTCGATAACGACAGGACTGGAAATGCCGTGGCTGGAAAGGCCGTGGATGGAAAACGCGATGGGAAGTGGGTACAAGGCTCCTGCAGCCACACCCAGCTCGACACAGAGCCGTGGTGGATCGTGGACTTGGGCAGTCGTCAGTCTGTCTCCGCGGTGATCGTGAAGAACAGGGAGGACGAATGCTGTGGGGACAGACTCAGGGGGGCCCAGATTCGTGTGGGAGACTCGGTGATCGACCATGGCAAGCACAACCCCATGTGAGTGAAACAACTCCTCCCAGATCAGACACAGGAGTCTCATTGCCAGGCAGGGCCAGGGCGTGGTCTCCTCCCTTCAGAGCTGCCTGGGGCTGGGAGCGCTGTGACGGTGGTGGTCTCCGATCCTGGTTGAAATGTCACTGGGCAGCAATCCCTGCAGGGCTAACCAGGGTAGAGCCAATCTCTCCAGGCCTCTGTATGTTCTCTTTCCTCCCTCACAGCTGCTCCTCACCTAGAATCCTCACATCCACGGCAACAGGAACTGATTTTTCCAGCACCCATACATTTCGAGAGGCCAGACAGGGCCTTTCCATTCATCTAGTCTGACCTCCTGAGTCGTTCAGGCCAGAAAACCTCATGCAGTGATTCCGCACTGAGCCCACAATTTCTCTGTGAGCTGCCGTGTATCTGTTACACAGACATCCAGTCGTGATTTAAAGACTCCAGGGGAAGGAGAATCCACCGTGTCCCCCCATAATCTGCTCCAGTGGTAAATGGCCCTCGCTGATAAAAACATGAACCTTGTGTTTAGTCTGAATTGGGTTGTGATGGGGACGAGGACAGGCAGGGTCTCTCACAGTGTTCCATTCACACCATACAGATACCCAGAGATGTAGGGCAGGAAGGGATCTCCAGAGTATGTCTAATGCATTCCCCATGCTGAGGCAGGGCCAAATATACCTAGACCATCCCTGGCAGGTCTTAATCTAATCTCTTCCTAAAGCCCTCCAGTGATGGGGATCCCACAACCTCCCTTGGTACCTACTCCAATATTGAACTATCCTTATCGCCAGAAAGTTTTTCCTAATATCCAACCTAATCTTTCTTGTGCCAAACTAGGGAAATTAATTCTTGTCTTACTCTCAGTGGACGTGGAGAACAATTGATCACTGTTCTCTTTGTAACAGCCTCTTCTGATGATTACACATCCCTTGAGCGCCACTTACCAGCTGGGTGTGGAACTGCGGTTGTGTCCATGCCTCAGTTTCCCCTCGTGGGCTTTCAGAGAGTTATTGAGTCTTTGATGTAGTGAACAGTGCCCCATCAGGGGTCTAATTTATTTAGCCAAAGGCCAAAACATGGTACACAAGTCAGCGTTCATGCCCACACATGCTAGATGGGGGATTGGGGGAGTAAATCTTTGTCTGTCTGCCCTACCTGACTCCATCCAGCTCCTCTATCCAGGCTCCTTACTTGTAAGGCCCCCTCTCTGGAGTCAGACCTCCTGCCATCACCTTGGAAGAGTTCCCTCTCTGGATTCAGGCCCTGCAGAGGTTAAACCGCTGCAGTTCTTCTCCACAGTGGCATGTAGTTCCTCTGTGATATGGACCACCTGCCATTGTCTGGAAAGGTCCTTTCTCTGGGACCAGCTCTCAGTAGGGGCTTAGCACTTGTAGCTCTCCCCTTTTGACATCTCTTCCATCCAGGACAACTTTCCTAGGTTCCCTTTCCTGGGGAGCTCCATAACCAGCTCCCCTGTTGGTTGCAATCCTCAGGAGATTCCTCTGTGATCTGTGTGTCCTGACTGAGCCCTCATAACCCTTTGTTAGGCCCAGGATTTCCTTAGCTAATTGGCAGACGCCCAGCCACCTCGGGAATTAACTGCTCACAGGGGGATCTGGGTTGGCGCCTTCTCCTTAGCAGAGCCTGTCACGGGGAGGCTGGGTGCCTGATCTCCTCAGGGGCCTGCTACCCTGGGACACAACCTGTGACCTGTCTGAAGACTGTTATCACGTCTCCCATCAGCCTTCTCTTCTCTAGACTAAACACACCCAGTTCTTTCAGCCTTTCCTCAGAGGTCAGATTGTGTAAACCTCTCATCATTTTTGTTGCTGGCCACTTGACTCTCTCCAATTTTTTCCACATCTTTCTTAAAGTGCAGTGCCCAAAATTGGATCTAATATTCTGGCTGAGGCCTCGCCAGTCCTGAGTAGAGCAGGACAATTGCCTCCCATGCATAGCCATAGTTTCACTTCGATATTTGGGGGAGGAGGGGCAGCTCCAGTCAGGCCGATGGGGCCATGGGGGAGGGGCAAATTCCATGCCTGCCTGAGGCTTGCAGTTTGAGGCATAGGGCAATGCCGCCTCTGTCTCCCCCCCAAACTATGCCCATCCTCCCATGTCTTGCATACAACACTTTTGTTAACACATCCCAGAATAACATTTGCTTTTTTTGCAATAACATCACACTCTTCAGTGATATTCAGTTTAAGATCCATGATAATCCAGATCCTATTAGCAGTACTACAGCTAGCCAGCTATTCCCCCTTTTGTGGTTATGCATTTGATTTTTCCCTCCAAAGTGCAGTACCTTGCAATTGTCTTTATTGAATTTCATCTTGATTTCAGACCAATTCTCCAATTTGTCAAGGTCATTTTGAATTCTAATCCTTTCCCCCAAAGTGATTGCAATCCCTCCCAGCTTGGTGTCACCCATAAATGTTATAGATTTACTCTCCATTCCATCATCCAAGCCATTAATGAAAATATTGAACTGTACCCAACACAGGACAGCCCTCTCTGGGACACTCCTAGATACGGCCTCTGAATTTGATAATGAACCGTTGATAAATACTCTTTAAGTATGGGTTTTCAACCAATTGTGCAGTCACCTTATAGTAATTTCATCCATACCACATTTCCCTAGTTTACATAAGAGAATGTCATGTGGGACTGTGTCAAAAGCCTCCTTAAAGTCAAGATATATCACATCTGCCATTTCCTCCATCTACTAGGCACTATCAAAGAAGGAAATGAGGTTGTTTGGCATGTTTTGGTCTTGACAAATTCATGTTGGCTATAGCATATCACGTTATTATCCCCTAGGTTTGAACAAACGGAGAGTTCAATAATTTGTTCCAGTATCGTTTCAGGTATTGAAGTTGGGCTGATTAGTCTAGAATTCCCCATATCCTCTTTGTTCCCCTTTTTAGAGATAGGTTCTAGGTTTGCCCTTCTCCAGCCCTCTGCAACTGTACTCGTCCTCCAGAAATTCTAGAACAAACCGTTAATGGTTCTGAGAAAGTTTCAGCTAGTTCCTTAAGTACCCGAGGGTGAATTTCATCAGGCCCTGTCGACTGAAATACATCTATAGTGGTTTGTCCTCTTGGTTTCTGCTCTGATTTTAGCTGCGGGACCATCACCGACACCAGACTGGGATCCGTCAGCACCATCTGCTGCAACGGGCTGGAGGGCCGCTACGTCACCATCGTCATCCCGGGCAGGGCGGAGTATCTCACCCTGTGTGAGGTCGAGGTCCTAGATCGGGGCTGTGCCCCACCACCAGGGGGTAAGGAGCTGGCACAACGTGAATAGAAACTTGTTCTCTTTTATGTTCTACCCCATTCCCTTCTGCTCCAACCTCTGCCTAGTGAGATAGCAGAAACCCTGGGAGACTCTTCCCTTCCCACCACTGACCTGGGCAGGGGCTCCAGCTGGCAGGGGCAGACAGGGGAGGCTCCATCTGAACATCATGCCCCATCCCTGCCTTGGGGAGCAGCTCCAGCTGGATATGGGACGTGTGGGGGTGAGAGTGGTTCTGTCTAGACTGAAATCCCCATCACAGACCTGCTGTCACTCCCATCCCCTGGGGCCATGGCTCCCACTATGAACCTGGCTCTCATGCAGTGGCTCGTTTGTGTCACTGCCGGGAAGCGGCTCTGGTTCCGTGTGGGACAAAGGGTGTCTAGGGCCCCCCAGTGATGGGCACGTCCCACCTCCCCTCTTCTCGCCCTCTGATTCCAGCTCAGAACTTGGCGCTGGGGCGCCCGGCCACGCAGTCCTCCACGCTCCCATCTGGCGTGGCTGAGAAAGCCGTGGATGGAAAACGCGATGGGAAGTGGGTACAAGGTTCCTGCAGCCACACCCAGCTCGACACAGAGCCGTGGTGGAACGTGGACTTGGGCAGTCCTCAGTCTGTCTCCGCGGTGATCGTGAAGAACAGGGAAGACGAATGCTGTGGGGAGAGAATCAGGGGAGCCCAGATCCACGTGGGAGACTCGCTGATTGACCAGGGCAAGCACAACCCCATGTGAGTTGCTTCCCCATCCTATGGAGTGAAACCACTCATCCCAGCTCAGAAGCAGCGGTATCATTGCCAGCCAGCGCCCGGGCCAGCGCGAGGTCTCTTCCCCTCGGAGCTGCCTAGGGCTCGGAGCGCAGTGCTGCTGGTCCTCTCAGCTCCTGGTTGAATGGAGCTGCCTGTCACTGAGCACAGCAACCCCTGCAGGGCAATCCTGGGTAGAGCCGATCCCTCCAGACCCCTGTGTGTTCTTCCTGTGTCCTTACAGCTGCTCCTCCCATAGAATCATCACATTCAAGGCAAGAGGATCTGATTTTCCCAAGGGCCATAGACTTCTGAGTCCAGGCACGACCTTTCCCATCATCTAGTTCAGTGGTTCTCAACCTGGGGGCTGCTTGTGACCCAGTCAGCTCAGAGCTGCGGCCCATGTGACAGTAGCAGGGCGGGGCAGGAGGGGCCCGTGCCCTGGGTGCAGAGCCAGCAGGGGGATGCAGAAATGGGGCAGTGAGGATCAGGCTAAGCAGCAGCTCCCCCCACCCCCAGCAGCATTGGCAGGAGGCCAGGATGCTTAGCACCCCTCCCAAGCACAGGGTTGCGGGTCCACTGGTCCCAGCTGGAGCGGGCTCCCTGGCAGTAGGACTGTAACTGCAGGAGGGCAGGGCGGGCTGCACGGCTGAGCTACGTGCAGCTGAGGGAGGAGACCAGCAGGCACAGGGAGGGGGGCTGTGACGGTGCTGCCCATGGGAGCCAGCTGAGGTCATTCCATTCAGCACGGCAGGGGAGGGTGCCGAGCCCAGCCGTGGGCCCGCAATCCCTGACCAGCCGGAGCCCCGGGGGAGGGCGGCAAGCCCGCCGCGGCTCCGCTCTCCCCAGCGGCCAGAGCGCCGGGAGGAGGGCGGAGAGCGGAGAGCCCGGCCGGGGCTCTCCGCTCTCCCCGGCGGCCAGAGTGCCGGGAGCAAGGCGGCGAGCCCGCTGTGGCTCTCCGCTCTCTCTGACTGGCCTGAGCGCTGGGGGGAGGGCGGCGAGCCCTGTCGCAGCCCTGCTCTCGGGCCAGAGCGCCCCGCCGCGCCGCCCCCGTCCAGGCGCCGCCCCAAGCACATGCTTGGTGGGCTGGTGCCTGGAGCCGGCCCTGACTCCATTAGGGTGAACTGCAAACAAAACGGGGCAGACAAACCCCAAACGCTGGTGGATATTCCAATCCTTAGATTTACCAACCAGCACAAAACAGCTTCTATAGTACCTCACTGGTTACTTAGAGTCCAACCAATGCAGTTCCCTTAAAGTGCCCAGCCTCAGGCCTCCGTCCAGACACACGCGTCAGATATGATGCTGATTACTGAAAATCTGATCTCATCATGTAAAAGAAAAGGTTCTTCCAACCCCAAAGGATCAGCCACATACCAGGTCCAATTATAACTTAGATCTTACTCAAAATACACGCTTAGAGCCAATTCTTATTAACTAAACTAAACTTTATTAAAAAAAGAAAAGAAAGAGAGAGAGTGTTGGTTAAAAGATCAATATACAGACAGACTTGAATTCAATTCTTGAGGTTCAGACACAGCAGCGATGAGCTTGCAGTTGCCAAAAGTCCTATTTGAAATAGTCCAGAGGTTATAGTCCAATGTCCATATTCAGGGTGACTCCAGTCAGTGACTGGGGATCTCAATCCTTGTGGCTTAAGGTTTACCCCTCTTGAAACCCAAAGCAGATCTGAGATGAAGTAGGATCATGTCCCAAGGTTCTTATATATTTCCAGCAGCCTTTTGGCCTGAGAAAACAATAGGCTCAACTTTCCTTCTTCTAAACATTATGGCAATTAGCACAGGGTAATTGATCCATTAAACAGTTCAGATCCAGGTTACCACAACCTTCAAAGAGACATAGAGACAATAATACTATTTCACTCAAGTGTCTTCCTAAATACTGATACTCCTTTTTTGATCTTTGAATCAAAGCTATACTAGTAGACAAGACTTGTTTGCTTACATCACAGGCCCTAAGCAAACACCTCCCCTTTTACCTCTAACAATGCAGACTTGCATTTCAAAGCTCTATTTATTTACAGATCTTCCTAACCAGTCACTAAAGTTGGGCCATGGTTCAGGTCAGTCTGTGAGGTAATTAACTCTTTCTGGCCCTGTCACCTTCCAATGAAATATTATTTTACACTCATAACGTGTGTATGTTATGAGTGTACATCACAGACTTGAATTCACAGGGCACTAGGGCCACATGGGGAGGGAGTACAAGGGTCTGGGGTGAGGGGAGACATGCAGAGAGCTAGGGTTGTGGGGAAGGGGGTGCAGCCGGTGCATGGGGCACAGACTCTAGGTGGGGGGGACTGGTGACTGGATGCAGTCCCTGGATGTGGGGCTAGGTACTGGGACAGTCACTTGATGAGGGTTTGAGTGCTGGGAGGTGCTGGGGGCAGTCCCTAGGTGGGGCACTGGATGCTGGTGGGGGCAGTCCTTTGCGGGGGAGGCATTCTGCCCTGGACTGGACATCATGTCTGTGCAGGGCAGGCACATGTGGGGGACAGTCCCTGACTGGGGGCTGTGTGCATGGGGCAGACAGACTCCACAGCCACACTCTCCGTGCACCCAGCCGTGCCGCCAGCAGCAGTGTGGAAGGGAGGGTCGCAGTACACCATGCCACCCTTACAGTAAATTAATTCATTTTAACAGTTAATGTTTTGACTTATTTTGCTAATTTAAAACGCTCTTGGTAGACATTTGCCAGTCTTGAAATGAAAGGTGCTATATCGATTTGAATCAGATTGCTGTCATATAACAAATACTAAACCTTATTTCTTTCGTAGATGTACAGGTAGCACCTATATTGGGTGGATGCGACCCACATAACACATAGAGAGCTGCATATACAGCCCACAATGGTAAATAGGTTGAGAACCACTGATCTATCACAAGTTTCAGAGTAACAGCCGTGTTAGTCTGTATCCGCAAAAAGAAGAACAGGAGTACTTGTGGCACCTTAGAGACTAACAAATTTATTAGAGCATAAGCTTTCGTGGGCTACAACCCACTTCTTCGGATGCATATAGAATGGAACATATAATGAGGAGATATATATACACACATACAGAGAGCATAAACAGGTGGGAGTTGTCTTACTAACTCTGAGAGGCCAATTAATTAAGAGAAAAAAAAAAAACTTTTGAAGTGATAATCAAGCTAGCCGAGTACAGACAGTGTGATAAGAAGTGTGAGAGTACTTACAAGGGGAGATAGTCAACATTTGTAATGGCTCAGCCATTCCCAGTCCTTATTCAAACCGGAGTTGATTGTGTCTAGTTTGCATATCAATTCTAGCTCTGCAGTCTCTCTTTGGAGTCTGTTTTTGAAGTTTTTCTGTTGTAATATAGCCACCCGCAGGTCTGTCACTGAATGACCAGACAGGTTAAAGTGTTCTCCCACTGGTTTTTGAGTATTTTGATTCCTGATGTCAGATTTGTGTCCATTAATTCTTTTGCGTAGAGACTGTCCGGTTTGGCCAATGTACATGGCAGAGGGGCATTGCTGGCACATGATGGCATAGATCACATTGGTAGATGTGCAGATTGCTTCCGTCGACGTGCAAAGGCTGAAATTGTGGAAAAGCAACATCACTTGCCACATAACCTCAGCCATGCTGAACACAACGCCATCTACAGCCTCAGAAACAACCCTGACATCATAATCAAAAAGGCTGACAAAGGAGGTGCTGTCGTCATCATGAATAAATTGGAATATGACCAGGAGGCTGCTAGACAGCTCTCTAACACCACATTCTACAGGCCATTATCCTCTGATCCCACTGAGGATTACCTAAAGAAACTACACCATCTGCTAAAAAAACTCCCTGACAAAGCACAGGAACAAATCCGTACAGACACATGCCTAGAACCCCGACCAGGGGTATTCTATTTGCTACCCAAGATCCATAAACCTGGATATCCTGGACGCCCCATCATCTCAGGCATTGGCACCCTAACATCAGGCTTGTCTGGTTATGTAGACTCTGTCCTAAGACCCTACGCTACCAGCACTCCCAGCTATCTTCGAGACACCACTGACTTCCTGAGGAAACTACAATCCATCGGTGATCTTCCAGAAAACACCATCCTGGCCACTATGGACGTAGAAGCCCTCTACACCAATATTCCACACAAAGATGGACTACAAGCTATCAGGAACAGTATCCCTGATAATGTCACAGCTAACCTGGTGGCTGAACTTTGTGATTTTGTCCTCACCCACAACTATTTCACATTTGGGGACAATATATACCTTCAAGTCAGCGGCACTGCTATGGGTACCCGCATGGCCCCACAATATGCCAACATTTTTATGGCTGACTTAGAACAACGCTTCCTTAGCTCTCGTCCCCTAACGCCCCTACTCTACTTGCGCTACATTGATGACATCTTCATCATCTGGACCCATGGAAAAGAAGCCCTTGAGGAATTTCACCATGATTTCAATAATTTCCATCCCACCATCAACCTCAGCCTAGATCAATCCACACAAGCGGTCCATTTCCTGGACACTACTGTGCTAATAAGCGATGGTCACATCAATACCACCCTATACCGGAAACCTACTGACCGCTACACTTACCTACATGCCTCCAGCTTCCATCCAGGACACACCACACGATCCATTGTCTACAGCCAAGCTCTAAGATATAACCGCATTTGCTCCAATCCCTCGGATAGAGACAAGCACCTACAAGATCTCTATCAAGCATTCTTAAAACTACAATACCCACCTGCTGAAGTGAAAAAACAGATTGACAGAGCCAGACGAGTACCCAGAAGTCACCTCCTACAAGACAGGCCCAACAAAGAAAATAACAGAACACCACTAGCTGTCACCTTCAGCCCCCAACTAAAACCTCTCCAGCGCATCATCAGAGATCTACAACCTATCCTGAAAGATGATCCTTTACTCTCACAGATCTTGGGAGACAGACCTGTCCTCGCTTACAGACAACCCCCCAACCTAAAGCAAATACTCACCAGCAACCACACATCACTGAACAAAACCACTAACCCAGGAACCTATCCTTGTAACAAACCCCGATGCCAACTCTGTCCCCATATCTATTCAAGTGACATCATCATAGGACCTAATCACATCAGCCATACCATCAGGGGCTCGTTCACCTGCACATCTACCAATGTGATCTATGCCATCATGTGCCAGCAATGCCCCTCTGCCATGTACATTGGCCAAACCGGACAGTCTCTACGCAAAAGAATTAATGGACACAAATCTGACATCAGGAATCAAAATACTCAAAAACCAGTGGGAGAACACTTTAACCTGTCTGGTCATTCAGTGACAGACCTGCGGGTGGCTATATTACAACAGAAAAACTTCAAAAACAGACTCCAAAGAGAGACTGCAGAGCTAGAATTGATATGCAAACTAGACACAATCAACTCCGGTTTGAATAAGGACTGGGAATGGCTGAGCCATTACAAATGTTGACTCTATCTCCCCTTGTAAGTACTCTCACACTTCTTATCACACTGTCTGTACTCGGCTAGCTTGATTATCACTTCAAAAGTTTTTTTTTTTTTTCTCTTAATTAATTGGCCTCTCAGAGTTAGTAAGACAACTCCCACCTGTTTATGCTCTCTGTATGTGTGTATATATATCTCCTCATTATATGTTCCATTCTATATGCATCCGAAGAAGTGGGTTGTAGCCCACGAAAGCTTATGCTCTAATAAATTTGTTAGTCTCTAAGGTGCCACAAGTACTCCTGTTCTTCTTTTTGATCTATCACACAGGCCAGAAAACCTCCTGCAGTGATTCTGACTGAGCCCATCATTTCTGTGTCATCTGCTCCAGCAGACAGCTCCCCTGTGAATTGCAATCCTCAGGGGCTTCCTCTGCGATCTGTGTGTCCTGACTGAGCCCTCAGAACCCTTTGTTAGGCCCAGGATTTCCTTAGCTAATTGACGGACGCCCAGCACCTGGGGAATTAACTGCTCACAGGGGGATCTGGTTTGGCTTTCTCCTTAGGGAAGCCTGTCACGGGGAGGCTGGGTGCCTGACCTCCTCAGGGGCCTGCTACCCTGGGACACAACCTGTGACCTGTCTGAAGACTGTTATCATGTCCCCCATCAGCTCTCTCTTCTGTAGACTAAACACGCCCAGTTCTTTCAACCTTTCCTCAGAGGTCGGGTTGTCTCAACCTTTCATCATTTATGTTGCTCCCCTCTGAAGTCTTTCCAATTTTTCCACATCTTTCTTAAAGTGTGATGTCAAAAACGGGACATTGTTCTCCAGCTAAGGTTTCAGCAATGCCGAGTAAAGTGGGCCAATTACCTTCCACGTCTTAAAACATCCCAGAGTGGCATTTGCCTTTTTCACAACAGCATCACACTGTTGACTCAGATTCAATTTGTGATCCACTATAACCCAAGATCCTTTTCCGCAGTGCTACTGCCTCACCAGTCACACCCCATTTTGTAGTTGGGCATTTGATTTTTCATTTCAGACCAGTTCTCCAAATTGTCAGTTGTTTTGAATTCTAATCACTTCCCCCAAAGAGGTCTCAACCGTGCTGAGCCTGGCGTCACCCACAAATTTTATAAGTGTACTTTCCACTCCATCATCCAAGTCATTAATTAGACGGATGATGGATTCTCCCATTCCTTCAACAGATGAATTTTCAGCTAGTGCTGACTTGATGTAAAAGGGCTCGGCCGAGACTCGTCCCTTTGCGGGGCTGTGGGGTATCCCACCGCCTCCAACAGTTCCCTATGGGCCCAGGCCCTGGATCCGGGTGGGGCAGCAAACAAACAGTCAGGCGCTCCGGCCCTTAGGCAGGGGCTGAGCATCTGGTGCGAGGGGAAGTCTGCCACCCGTGAGTGGGGTGACGGGGGGACGCAGGCCCACCCACTCCACTGCGTCCCAGCCCGGGGCCCTAGCAGCAGCAGAAGACTCGCTGCTGTCAGTGGGGATCCTGACCGCAACGCACTGACATTGGTTCTGGCAGTGCTGCGGCCAGACCAGGGTCGGCTACTCCCGGGCTGCTTCCGGACTCCCCCTCGTACAGTAGCTGGATTAGGGCGGTGTCCTCGGGGAGTTCCAGGACCATCGGTTTCTCCGGGTAACTGGCGAGGGGTAGGCTTGGCTGCTCCGAGAGGCTGCTCTGAGAGGCAGGCCCAGATGGCCCGGCCAGTCCTCGGGTCAGCCGCGGCCTGCCGGCGTTCCCCAACCCGGAGCTAGGCCACAGGCATCTGGCCTCTCCAGCAGCTGACGTTCAAGTGAGCTCTGCAGTTGGGCTTTTCTACTTCCTGTCCTGCGCCGTGACCTCTGGGGGGCGGGCACAGGATCCATTGGCTCCGCCCACGTTGGTGCTAGGGGAGGCTCGTCCCTTCGCGGGGCTGTGGGGTATCCCACCGCCTCGCTACACTTGAGTTCTGAGTTTATTTGTTTCTATGGCTTCTCACATGGGTAGTGAGTCTAATCCTGGATTTACAAGTCATTAATGAAAAAATTGAATAGTACCAGACCCGGGATGGACCCGTGGGGAACTCCACAAGATACGTCCTCCTAGGTTGACAGTGAACTAATGATAACTACTCTTTGAGTATGTTTTTGTGACGTTATTGATATAATCTGGGACCATATAGATCATTGTTGCAACCAAGGTCCTGTGGTGGCACCCAAATCTGGTATAAAGGGGGTCAAATGGGGTGTCTAGGACAAGGTTATGGTTTACTGGTTATGATTATGCTGTCTATATGTGTGTATCAGTTTTGTAGTTGAAGTTATGAATATTGGCTCTATACTGTCTGTATGGCAAACTTATGCTATGCTTCTGGGTGACATCCCAGACAAGCTGAGATTAGCTCTGCATAGCCTGCTTGATGGCCCATTAAGGACCATCAGCTATACAATGGACCCATTGAGAGAAGGCAGATACGCCTTGTAACTCAGCAAAGTATGCAGGGACTGGCCCATGTGACTCCAGACTCCATCTTGCTGTAATTTTCCACAGTAAGAACAAAGGTGTTCTTACACCTGGAAAAGACTATATAAGGCTGATGCCTCATCTCCATCTGGTCTTCAATCCTGCTTCATACCTCTGGAGGAACTTTGCTACAAGCTGAAGCTTTGAACAAAGGACTGAGGACCCATCCCAGCGGGGGATGTATTCCAGAGACTTGATTTGAACCTGCAGTTTATTCCATCGCTGCTGCAAGCCTGAACCAAGAACTTTGCCATTACTGTATGTAATTGATTCCATTTAACCAATCCTAACTCTCATCTCTACCTTTTTCCTTTTACGAATAAACCTTTAGATTTTAGATTCTAAAGGATTGGCAACAGCGTGATTTGTGGATAAGATCTGATTTGTATATTGACCTGGGTCTGGGGCTTGGTCCTTTGGGATCGGGAGAACCTTTTTCTTTTACTGGGGTATTGGTATTCATAACCATTTGTCCCCATAACGAGTGGCACTGGTGGTAATACTGGGAAACTGGGGTGTCTAAGGAGATTGCTTGTGAGACTTGCGGTTAGCCAGGGGGTGAGACCGAAGTCCTCCTAGTCTGGCTGGTTTGGTTTGCCTTAGAGGTGGAAAAAACCCCAGCCTTGGGCTGTAACTGCCCTGTTTGAGCAATTTGTCCTGAGTTGGCACTCTCAGTTGGGTTCCACCAGAACCGCATTGTCACAGTGGCGTAGTCGTGCTTGGATCCACAGAACCAGGTCAATTAAGCTTTGGGTCAGAACCCCACGCTGTCCAAATTTGAGTTTTGGGATTGAGAGTTTTGTTGGTTAAAGAACTGCTGCAATGGCTGAGCAAAGAGCATATGAGGGACTTGGCAAAAAAGCCCTGGAAAATTTGTGTTCAGAAAAGAGGATAAGCTTTAGAAAGAAAGCTACAAATCAAGAACTGAGAAACCTGTTAATAGCCAGTGATCAGGGGGCAAGAGCACAGCCCTTACCTGAGGCTGCAGAAGAGGCAGAAAAAATTAGAATGCAAAGGGTGACAAGTAAACTGCAATTTGAGCATGAACAGAAGCTAGCAGATCTTCGATTGCTGGAGAAGCAAAAAATAGCAGAATTAGAAAGAGAGAGAGAGAAGGAGGCTGCTGAGAGAGAGAAGGAGGCTGCTGAGAGAGAGAAGGAGGCTGCTGAGAGAGAGAAAGAAGCCGATCAAAGAAAGAAGGAGGCTGATGAGAGAGAAGAGAGAGCTCGTAAGGGACGTCTAGAGCTGCTCGCTGCTGAACAGGAGACGGCCAGACTTCAGCTCCAAGTACTGGAAGAGCGGAGAAAGTCATCCCCACCTGGTACTCCACCTCCCCCCCGCCATGAGAAAAACTGGGAAAGGATGTGTCCCATTTACAATGATACTGAGGATATAGAGGAGTTTTTGTCTACCTTTGAACGCCTCTGCAATCTGTACCAGATCCCCGAGGGTCAGCGAATGCCTGTCCTGCTGACCAGACTGACTGGAAAAGCCAGGGAGGTATTCAATGACTTGGGGGAACAAGAAGCCTTGGATTATGGGCAGTTTAAAGATTCTGTGTTAAGGCGATTCAAGGTTACTCCTGAATCTTACAGAGTTAAGTTTAGAGAGTTTAAAATGTCTAAGGATTGTACTTTTGTAGAATGTGCTCATAAGCTGATGGGTTTTGTTAAAAAGTGGGTTATGGGAGCCAAGGCGCATGGGAGTTTTGAAAAACTGCTGGATTTAATAACTTTGGAACAGTTCTTAGACATTGTGCCTGACAACGTGAGAGCAGCTGTGTGTGACAGGGACCCTGAGTCAGTCCTACGGGCAGCAGAGATTGCGGATGCCCATACCCAAAACAGGGCTCGAGAAGGGTGTAAAACCCCGGGGAAAAGTAATCACCATTCTCCCCAGTTCAAGAGGAGGGAAGGATTTAAAAATAAACCTGACTCTTCTAAAGGAGTTCAAGGGGGCCTGGAGGGTAGGAACTCACATCCCAGGACGGAACAGGTTACATGCTATCACTGTGGTATCCTGGGCCACATGAGACCAGACTGCCCGACACTGAAGGGCAGCCCAAAACCAGCAACCCCAAATGCCACGGCCAATGCTAACTCTGTTGTTGTAAACTCACAGGCAAGCCACACAGAGCCCCGCATTGGTGCCGTGTGCGCAAATGCTGTTTCTGTGGTCTCTGAAGAATTTGACCTTAAAACTCACATTAAAGCTAAATATGGGGGAAATAATGCAGAGTTTATTAGCAGTGCAGAAGTGAACGGAGTAAGGTGTATGGCATGGAGGGACACCGCAGCAGATATTACTCTGGTTAAAGCAAGTCTTGTCAGGAAGGAAGATTATTTGCCAGGTGAAGATGTAACTGTTGTAGCCTTATCTAAGTATTTTGTCAGGGTGCCTTTGGCTAAAATCCACCTGAAATGGAAGGGTTTGGAGGGCACCATGGTTGTGGGAGTAAAAGACATAATCCCTAAGGATATCATGATTGGAAATGATATTAAAGCTATGGTCAGTCAAGTTAATACAAACCAAGCACAAGAGAGGATTGATCCTAAGGTTGTGCCTATGGAGGGTTTCTCCAAAAGCTTGTCCTTGGAAAGTAGCTGTGTGGCTGTGAATGAAGTTTCTGAATGTCCATCTAATGTCTCAGAAGTAAATCTGGAATTAGATCAAGCGAAGGGAGAGGAGAACAAGGAGATTTTGGATGAGTCTAGGCAGTCTTGTGAACTGATGGCTTTATCTAGTCAGCAGTTTGGGGAGGCAAGGAGAGTGGAAGATGAGTGTCCCTATACCTTATCTGTTTCCTGTGCGAAGAATAGCGACAGTGAAGGAAATGTGCCTGTGTCTGTCAGGGGTATTAACTTGCCTATGGAGGAAGCTACCCCAGTCTCCAAGCAGTTGTCGGTGAACAGCCCGGTTTGCTGGGAC
Source organism: Malaclemys terrapin pileata (assembly GCF_027887155.1). Taxonomy (NCBI): domain Eukaryota; kingdom Metazoa; phylum Chordata; order Testudines; family Emydidae; genus Malaclemys; species Malaclemys terrapin. Next base: position 3,171,352 of record NC_071506.1, on the reverse strand, counting down.
AAGGGAAATGAAATCCCAAACCGTACGTCTAGTAAAGAAAAATGCGTCTCCAACTCTTTTTTGTCTGTGGAGCAGACAGAAGGTGCCTTTCGGCCTGTGATGGTTGAGAGTAATTTAGCTGTCTCAGAGTTGGTTCTGGATTCAACTAAAGCCCAGGAAGGGAATGGTCCTAAGTTTGCATCTGCTGGGGAGAATGGCACCATAACTAGGTTGCATCCAGTTAGTGTCTTAGCAAAATCCCAGAGACCAGAAAATTCTGGTGCTTGTATTTTGCCTGTTGCTCATGTGTGGGTGGAGAAGGGTGTAACAACTCTGTCTGATCAGGGTGATACCCTAGCCAGGGCACAAGGAGAGCGAAAAGGTAGTTTGGTTGTGGTACCTACGGACAGTTTAACAACTTGTAGCAAAAAGGAAAAAATTCCTAAGCTTGTGTGTGGCAAAGAGAAGGGAAGTATTTCTAACCTTTTATCTAGGAAGTCTATGGGTTTGCCTGAAAGGGGATTGTGTAGAGATCTGCCTGATGGGCCAAAGGTGATCCTGAATGCAAGTAAAACCCAGACAGAGCCTGTTGTTGCTCAGGAAAGTGTTCCTTTAGAGCAAGCCCTAGGTGAAGAGGGTAAGGGCAGAATTTCTGTGAGGGGTGATTTGCTGCTTAAAAAAGCTCCTGGAGAAAGGAATCCTCATGGTACTCGGTGCAAGCAGTTCCCTGCAACTGAAGGGTGTGAGAGTGATTTAATCAAGGAAGTTTCAGTTCCTAGCAGCCAGAAATTGTCTGTTGTGAATGGATCCACTGACTGTCCTTTTAAAAGATCCAGTGTGGGTAGCTTTGAGAAGGTCTCAGAGGAAGTAAAAGTTGTTAAGGAATTGAGGCAGCCCTATAACCAAGTGGCTGTGCGGGGCCAACTTGTTGGGGAGACAATGGTGTTGGAACAGAAATGTCTCCTTTCTGATTCTTTAAACGAGCAGTTTGTGCTTCAGGGTTTGAGGACAGATTTGGTTACTGATGTGTCAGAGCAGAGCAGTTTTATGGCTAAATGCTGGAGGATGCAGGGGAGAGCAAGCAAACTCTCACCCGCAGACTCTTTGGATTTGTGTGGTATCTCTTTAAGGCAGAGTCCAGCCTTGGAAATTATAGCAGTTAAGGATATGAAAACTGGTGGACTGGCTCTGGTCTGGGGTAGTGCAAATTACTTGCCTGGCTGGGAAAGGGAGGACTTGCTAATAGCTGTTAGCACAGAGGGCCCACCCCATCAGCCAGTGAATTCTGTTAAGCAAGAAAAATCAGGGTTTGATCCTGCAGGACAAGGAGGAAAGAGAAAACTGAATTTTGCAAAGGAAAGCCACAGGTTAACCCTAAAATGCCCAAACTCCAATGGTATTAAGCCAAAGGGGTGGCATGACAACCATGATTGCAGATGGACACTTGCAATGAACTTGTTGTTATTGCTTAAGTTTGTAATGAATGTGTTGCTATTGCCACAGACTGTAAAAATGTACAATGTGTCTAATCTTTGGGAGAATCCCTTGAACATGTTAAAAGGAATACATGAAAACACACATTATGTTAAAAGGCCTTGTTACACTGGGGTTTCACAGGTAATGCCTGTAAACAATATTGGAACTTTTCACAGGGGAAAAGACATTCCAGACCTAATGTGCGGTATGAAAAGGAAGACTGAGGCACACTACCATATTGCTTTCATAGCTAAATGCCAAGATTCCTGTACTATGAAGAACATTAATATCTGCATTTATTCGATGTTAATGGGGTTCCAAACATTTGCCCGAGCTTGTATGGATAAAGTAGCTGTTTTCTTTAGCTCTTGGCAAGATCACATGACACATACAGGAACCATGCTGCCAGAGCAGATCCAATCCACTATTGTTCTAACTAAGTGTTACCTTGAGTTTGTAAAGAGGTTCAATCATGTGGTTGAACATGATTTTGATAAACCATTTCTATTATACACTGGTACGGCTTCTAACCCAATATTAGCTGTAGTGAGACAGAACCCAGGATGGGGAGCTCTTGTGATGCAGTCAGTGATGTTTGTGTCATCCCTTCCTGCATCAATTTTGCGTTGGGGGTGTGACGTTATTGATATAATCTGGGACCATATAGATCATTGTTGCAACCAAGGTCCTGTGGTGGCACCCAAATCTGGTATAAAGGGGGTCAAATGGGGTGTCTAGGACAAGGTTATGGTTTACTGGTTATGATTATGCTGTCTATATGTGTGTATCAGTTTTGTAGTTGAAGTTATGAATATTGGCTCTATACTGTCTGTATGGCAAACTTATGCTATGCTTCTGGGTGACATCCCAGACAAGCTGAGATTAGCTCTGCATAGCCTGCTTGATGGCCCATTAAGGACCATCAGCTATACAATGGACCCATTGAGAGAAGGCAGATACGCCTTGTAACTCAGCAAAGTATGCAGGGACTGGCCCATGTGACTCCAGACTCCATCTTGCTGTAATTTTCCACAGTAAGAACAAAGGTGTTCTTACACCTGGAAAAGACTATATAAGGCTGATGCCTCATCTCCATCTGGTCTTCAATCCTGCTTCATACCTCTGGAGGAACTTTGCTACAAGCTGAAGCTTTGAACAAAGGACTGAGGACCCATCCCAGCGGGGGATGTATTCCAGAGACTTGATTTGAACCTGCAGTTTATTCCATCGCTGCTGCAAGCCTGAACCAAGAACTTTGCCATTACTGTATGTAATTGATTCCATTTAACCAATCCTAACTCTCATCTCTACCTTTTTCCTTTTACGAATAAACCTTTAGATTTTAGATTCTAAAGGATTGGCAACAGCGTGATTTGTGGATAAGATCTGATTTGTATATTGACCTGGGTCTGGGGCTTGGTCCTTTGGGATCGGGAGAACCTTTTTCTTTTACTGGGGTATTGGTATTCATAACCATTTGTCCCCATAACGAGTGGCACTGGTGGTAATACTGGGAAACTGGGGTGTCTAAGGAGATTGCTTGTGAGACTTGCGGTTAGCCAGGGGGTGAGACCGAAGTCCTCCTAGTCTGGCTGGTTTGGTTTGCCTTAGAGGTGGAAAAAACCCCAGCCTTGGGCTGTAACTGCCCTGTTTGAGCAATTTGTCCTGAGTTGGCACTCTCAGTTGGGTTCCACCAGAACCGCATTGTCACAGTTTTCTCAACCAGTTGTGTATCCACCTTATGCTAATTTCATCTAGATCATATTTCCCTAGTTTGCTTATGAGAGTGTCATGTGGGACTGTGTCACAAGCCTCACTAAAGTGAAGATATATCACATATATCGCTTCCACCTCATCCATAAGGTCAGTTAGCCTGTCAAAGAAGGAAATTAGATTGGTTTGGCATGATTTGTTCTTCACAAATCCACGTTGGCTACATAAGAACGGCCATACTGGGTCAGACCAATGGTCCATCTAGCCCAGTATCCTGTCTTCCAACAGTGGCCAATGCCAGGTGCTTCAAAGGGAATGAACAGAACTGGGAAATTATTGAGTGATCCATCCCTTGTTCGCCAGTCCCAGCATTTGGCGGTCACAGGTTTGGGGTCACCCAGAGCATGAGGTTGAATCCCTGACCATCTTGGCTAATAGCCATTGATGGATCTATCCTCCATGAACTTAACTAATTCTTTTTTGAACCCAGTTATAATTTAACTAGGCTATTGCATATCACCTTATTAGCCTCTAAGGTGCTTACAAATTGATTGTTTGATCATTTGTTCCAGTATCTTTCCAGGTATCAAAGTTGGACTGATTGGTCTAGAATCCCCATGTCCTCTTTGTTCCCCCTTTCCATTCTCCTGGGATCTCAACCATCTTCCATGAGTTCTCAACAAACTCGTTAATGGACCTGAGAAAGCTTCAGCTAGCTCCTTAAGAACTTTAGGGTGTATTTCATCAGGCCCTGTTGATTTGAATACATCTATCTTCCTTTGTCTTCTTGGCTTTTGCTCTTTTTTAGCTGTGGGACCATCACTGATACCAGACCGGGATCGGTCAGCACCATCTGCTGCAACGGGCTGGAGGGCCGCTACGTCACCATCGTCATCCCGGGCAGGGCGGAGTATCTCACCCTGTGTGAGGTTGAGGTCATAGCTCAGGGCTGCACCCCACCACCAGGGGGTAAGGAGCTGGCACAACGTGAATGAAACTTGTTTCCTTTTATGTTCTACCCCGTTAAATAAATGAAGATATCCCATCTCCTAGAACTGGAAGGGACCCTGAAAGGTCATTGAGTCCAGCCCCCTGCCTTCACTAGCAGGACCAATTTTGATTTTGCCCCAGATCCCTAAGTGGCCCCCTCAAGAATTCAACTCACAATGCTGGGTTTAACAGGCCAATGCTCAAACCACTGAACTATCCCTCCCCCCTCCCTTCTGCCCCATCCTCTACCTAGTGAGACAGCAGAAACCCTGGGACACTCTTCCCTTCCCACCACTGACCTGGGCAGGGGCTCCAGCTGGCAGGGGCAGACGGGGAGGCTCCATCTGAGCATCTTGCCCCATTCCTGCCTTGAGGAGCAGCTCCAGATGGATATTGGACGAGAGGGGCTGAAAGCGGTTCTGTCTGGGCTGAGACCCCAGCAGCGACCTGCTGTCACTCCTGTCTCCGGTGGCCATGGCTCCCACTATGAACCTGGCTCTCATGCAGTGGCTGGTTTGTGTGTCACTTCTGGGAAGCAGCTCTGGCTCCGTGTGGGACAAAGGGCATCTACAGCCCCCCAGTGATGGGCACGTCCCACCTCCCCTCTTGTCACCCTCTGATTCCAGCTCAGAACTTGGCGCTGGGGCGCCCAGCCACTCAGTCCTCCACGTTCGAGAATAAAGAGACAGGAAAAGCCGTGGCTGAAAAGGCCGTGGATGGAAAACGCGATGGGAAGTGGGTACAAGGTTCCTGCAGCCACACCCAGTTCGACACAGAGCCGTGGTGGACCGTGGACTTGGGCAGTCGTCAGTCTGTCTCCGCGGTGATCGTGAAGAACAGGGAGGACGAATGCTGTGGGGAGAGAATCAGGGGAGCCCAGATCCACGTGGGAGACTCCTTGGCCGACAATGGCAAGCAGAACCCCATGTGAGTTGCCTCCCCATCCTCTGGAGTGAGATAACTCCTCCCAGCTCAGACACAGGGGTCATATTGTTATTCATCCTAAATTCTGAAGGAATCTTGAAGCCACTGGCAATGATATTTGCAAATTCATGGATGACAGGAGAGGTTCTGGAAGACTGGGGAAGGGCTAGCATAGTGCCCATCTTTAAAAAGGAGGAAAAGAAGGAGCTGGGGAACTATAGACCAGTCAGCCTGACCTCAGTACCTGGGTAGCCACTTGAACAATTGTATAAAACATTCAATTTGCAAATACCTGGAGGCTGAAGGGGCGATCACTAGCAGCCAGCATGGATTTACTAACAACAAATCATGCCAAACCAGCCTGATTTCCTTCTTTGACAAGGTAACTGGTTTGGTGGATAGAGGAATGCGGTGGATACAATTTACCTGGACTTCAGCAAGCCTTTTGACACAGTCCCACATGACATTCTCCTAGGTAAGCTGGAGAAATGCAGACTTGGTGGAACTACCATTAAGTGGATACATAATTGGTTAAGTTTCAGTGTAGCAGCCATGTTAGTCTGTATCCTCAAAAAGAACAGGAGTACTTGTGGCACCTTAGAGACTAACAAATTTATTAGAGCATAGGCTTTTGTGGGCTACAGCCCACTTCTTCGGATGCATATAGAGTGGAACATATATTGAGGAGATATATATACACACATACAGAGAGCATAAACAGGTGGGAGTTGTCTTACCAACTCTGAGAGGCAAATTAAGTAAGAGAAAAAAAACTTTTGAAGTGATAATCAAGATAGCCCAGTATAGACAGTTTGATAAGAAGTGTGAGAGTACTTACAAGGGGAGATAGAGTCAATGTTTGTAATGGCTCAGCCATTCCCAGTCCTTATTATAATAATTACAAACATTGAATCTATCTCCCCTTGTAAGTATTCTCACACTTCTTATCAAACTGTCTATACTGGGCTATCTTGATTATCACTTCAAAAGTTTTTTTTCTCTTACTTAATTGGCAACTCCCACCTGTTCATGCTCTCTGTATGTGTGTATATATATCTCCTCAATATATGTTTCACTCTATATGCATCCGAAGAAGTGGGCTGTAGTCCACGAAAGCTTATGCTCTAATAAATTTGTTAGTCTCTAAGGTGCCATAAATACTCCTGTTATAATTGGTTAAACAACCACAAACAAAGAGTAACTATTAATGGGATGATGTCAGCCTGGAGGGAGATCTCAAGTGCGGTTCCACAGGGATCTGGTCTGGATCCAGTGTTATTTAACACTAGTTGCCAATACTTTGTAGGATGGAATTAAAATTCAAAGAGATCTTGATAAATTGGAGAACTGGGATATAGACAAGAAAATGAAATTCAACAGAGACAAATGTAAGGTGCTACCCTTAGGGAAGAAAAACCAAATGCACAAATAGAGACTGGGGGATAACTGGCTTGGCAGCAGCACCGCTAAGAAGGATCTGGGAGTTGTAGTAGATCACAGCCTCAACATGAGTGAGCAATGAGATGCTGTTGCATAAAAAGCAAATGCAATTCTGGGATGCATGAACAGAGGCACAGCAGGCAAGTCACGGGAGGCGAGTACTGCTCTACTCTGCGCTGGTGAGGCCTCAGCTGGAGAACTGTGTCCCATTTTGGCCACCGCCGTATAGAAAGGATGTAGAGAAACTGGAAAGGATCCAGAGGCAAGCGACAAAGATGATCAAAGGGCTGGAACACAAGCCAGATGAGCAAAGCCTGAAGGAACTGGGTATGTTTAGTTTGGAAGAGAGGAGATTAAGGGGGCACTTGATAATGGTCTTCAAATACTTGAAAGGCTGCCATAAAAAAAATGGAGAAAAGATGTTCTCTCCTGCCCCAGAGGGCAGGACAAGAGGTGATGGGTTTAAACCACAGCACAGCAGATTTAGATTAAATCTCAGGAAAAACTTCCTCACGGTAAGAACAGTAGGACAGCAGAACAGACACCTAGGTAGGTCATGGAAGCTCCTTCACTGGAGGTTTTCAAAAGGAGGCTCACTAGCCATCTGTCTTGGATGGTTTAGACACAACAAATCCTGCATCTTGACAGGGGTTAGACTAGATGTCCCTTGTGGTCCCTTCAAAGCCTATGGTTTGATTCTATGGCTGCCAGCCAGGTTAAGGCTGTAGTCCCCTCCCCCTGGAGTTCCCTGGGGCTGGGAGCGCTGTGCTGGCGGTGCTCTCAGCCCATGGATGGACGGGAACTGCATGTCACTGAGCACAGCGACCCCTGCAGGGCAATCCAGGGTAAAGCCGATCTCTCCTGCCCCTGTGTGTTCTCTCTCTCTGCCTCCACAGCTCCTGCCCAGGTAGGATCATCTCATGCAAGAAACAGGAACTGATTTTTCTGACATCCATGGAGTTCTGAGGCCAGACGAAACCTTTCCAATCATCTAGTCTGACCTCCTCTATCACACAGGCCAGAGAAACTAACACGGTGATTCTGCACTGATCCCATAATTTCAGTGTGATGTGTAGTGTATCTTTTAGACAGATGTCTAGTCTTGATTTAAAGACTCCAAGGGAAGGAGAATCCATTGTGTGCTTCATTAATATTCTCCAGCGGTTAATAGCCCTCACTGATAAATGTGTGTACCTTATATCTATTCTAAACTCAGTTGTGATGGGGACTCGGGCAGGCATGTTTCTGACAGTGTTCCATTTGCTCCACCGAGACACAGAAATGTAGGGTGGGAAACAATCTCAAAGGTCATCTACTCGATCCCCCCACTCTCGCCAGTTTCTCCACATCTATCTTAAAGTGCAGTGCCCAGGACTGGACGCAGTTCTCCAGCTGAGGCCTCACCAGCACTAAATAAAGTGGAACAGTTACTTCCCCTATCTTACATACAACACTCCTAATCGATCCCAGAATGACATTTGCCTTTTTTGCAACAACATCACACTGTCAATTCGTATTCATACCTAGGCCATCCTTGGCAGGGGCTTGGTCAACCTGTTCTTCAAAACCTCCAGTGATGGGATGCCACAATCTCCCTTGGTAACTTATACCAGTACTTAACTATCCTTCTGGTTCAAAAGCTTTTCTCAATGTCTAACCTAAATCTCATTTTCTCCAAGTCCATATACAGGCGATTAGTTCTTGTCCTGCCCTTGATGGACATGGATAACAATTGATTACAGTCCTCTTTGTAACAACCTAACATTGACTTTTGGAACACCCCTGCTGGCCCAGAGCAGAATAGTGGTGGTGTCCCTGCCTCAGTTTCCCCATATGGGATTTCAGTGAGATCAGTGAGGCTTTGATGCAGTGAACAGTGCCCCTTCAGGGGTCTAATTGATTTAACCCAAGGTCAAAAAGAAGTACACAAGCAAGCTTTTATCCCCACACATCCTAGATCAAGGAGGAGGGGAATAAATGGTTTGCCCCACTTGACTCCATCCGTCTCCTCTGTCCAGGTTCCTTACTAGGAAGGCCCTGTCATCCTGGGGCCTCCCTACGGAGTCGGGCCTCCTGCCATCACCCGGGGAAATGTTCCCACTCTGGACTCAGGTCCCCTGCAGAAGTCAAACCACTGCAGCTCTTTTGCACAGCAGTTTGTAGTTCCGCTGCGATCTGGAGCGCCTGCCATTGTCTGGAAAGGTCCTTTCTCTGGGACCAGCTCCCCCTCCGGACTTGGCTTCCTCTGTGATCTGTGTGTCCTGACTGAGCCCTCATAACCCTTTGTTAGGCCCAGGATTTCCTTAGCTAATTGACGGACGCCCAGCCACCTCGGGAATTAACTGCTCACAGGGGGATCTGGGTTGGCTCCTTCTCCTTAGCGGAGCCTGTCACGGGAAGGCTGGGTGCCTGACCTCTTCACGATCCTGCTACCCTGTGACCTGCTTAAAGACTCTCATGTCCCCCATCAGCCATCTCTTCTCTAGACTAAACACACCCCGTTCTTTCACCCTCCTGAGAGGTCAGGTTGTCTAAACAAGGGTTTCTCAACCCAGGGATTGGAACCCAAAATTGGGTCACCAGAATGTTTCAAAGGGTCATGTGGCAGCTCCCGTGGCTCCTGTCCCATGGGGCTGGCTGGGCTCGCCCCCCTGCTCCAGGCACTGCAACCTCTGGGGTCCTTCCTAAGAGCAGGACTTGGCACTCGTCTTTATTGAATTTCATCTTGTGGATTTCAGACCAGTTCTCCAATTTGTCAAGGTCATTTTGAATTCTAATCCTTTTCCCAAACGCGTTTGCAACCTCTCCCAGCTCAGTGTCCCCTGTACATTTTATAAGTGTATTCTCCACTCTATCATCCAAGTCATTAATAAAAATATTTAGCAGTACCCAAAACCAGACAGACCTTTACTGGACCACCACCCCCAGATACGTCCCCTCAAAACGACAGGGAACCATTGATAACTACTCTTTGAGTATGGGTTTTTCAACAAATTGTGCAGCCACCTTATAGTAATGTCATCTAGACAGTATTTCCTGAGTTTGCTTATAAGACTATCATATCTGACTGCATCAAAAGCCTCATTAATCTCCAGATATACCACATCTATCACTTCCCCTTCATCTACTGGACTGCTGACAAAGAAGGAAATTAGATTGTTTGGTATTTGCTCTTGACAAATCCATGTTGGTTATTACTTATCTGCTTATTATCCTCTAGGTTTGAACAAATTGATTGTTTGATCATTTGTTCCAGTATCGTTCCAGGTATCGAAGTCGGGCTGATTGATCTAGAATTCCCCACACCCTCTTTGTTCCCGTTTTTAAAGATAGCTACTACGTTTGCCCTTCTCCAGTCTTCTGGGACCTCAGGCATCCTCCATGAGTTCCCAAACAATTGTTAATGTTTCTGAGATTGCTTCAGCTATTCTTTAGTATTCTAGAGTGAATTACATAAGGCCCTACCAACTTTAATAGATCTATCTTGCTGTGGTCTCCAGTGCTGTGTGCTCAGAGTAACAAGCTCACCAACCCTGCTTCTGATTCCCCTGTGCTCCCTAATCACAGCCTCTCACTCTGGTCTTCTGTTCTCTGCAGCTGCGGGACCATCACCGATACCAGACCGGGATCCGTCAGCACCATCTGTTGCTACGGGCTGGAGGGCCGCTACGTCACCATCGTCATCCCGGGCAGGGCGGAGTATCTCACCCTGTGTGAGGTCGAGGTCCTAGCTCAGGGTTGTGCCCCACCACCAGGGGGTAAGGAGCTGGCACAACATGAATGGAAACTAGTTCCCTTTTATGTTCTACCCCATTCCCTTCTGCTCCAACCTCTGCCTAGTGAGACAGCAGAAACCCTGGGAGACTCTTCCCTTCCCACCACTGACCTGGGCGGGGCTCCAGCGGGCAGGGGCAGACGGGGGGGCTCCATCTGAACATCCTGCCCCATCCCTGCCTTGGGGAGCAGCTCCAGCTGGGTATGGCTGAGGCCCCAGCACTGACCTGCTGTCACTCCCGTCCCCGGGGACCACGGCTCCCACTATGAACCTGGCTCTCATGTAGTGACTGGTTTGTGTGTCACTGCCGGGAAGCGGCTCTGGCTCCATGTGGGACAAAGGGCATCTACAGCCCCCCCAGCGATGGGCATGTCCCACCTCCCCTCTTCTCACCCTCTGATTCCAGCTCGGAACTTGGCGCTGGGGCGCCCGGCCACTCAGTCCTCCACGTACGTCGATAACGACGGGACTGGAAATGCCGTGGCTGGAAAGGCCGTGGATGGAAAACGCGATGGGAAGTGGGTACAAGGTTCCTGCAGCCACACCCAGTTCGACACAGAGCCGTGGTGGACCGTGGACTTGGGCAGTCGTCAGTCTGTTTCCGCGGTGATCGTGAAGAACAGGGAAGATGAATGCTGTGGGGAGAGAATCAGGGGAGCCCAGATCCACGTGGGAGACTCCCTGGCCGACCATGGCAAGCAGAACCCCATGTGAGTTGCTTCTCCATTCTCTGGAGTGAGATGACTCCTGCCAGCTCAGACACAGGGGTATCATTGCCCGCTGGGACCAGGGCTTGGTCTCTTCCCCTCCGAGCCCCCTGTGCTCTCAGCTCCTGGATGAAAGGGAACCACATGTCACAGAGCACAGCAACCCCTGCAGGGCAATCCAGGGTAGAGCCGATCTCTCTCCAGGACCCTGCGTCTTCTCTCTCTGCCCTCACAGCTGCTCCTCGCATAGAATCATCTCATGCAAGGCAACAGGAACTGATTTTTCTGGGAGCCATAGATTTCTAATACCAAGAGTCACCTTTCCGATCATCTAGTCTGACTTCCTGTATCACACGGGCCAGAAAATCTCTCACAGTGATTCTGCACTGAGCCCACAATTTCCCTGTGAGCTGCCATGTATCTATTAGACAGACGTCCGATTTTGATTTAAAGACTCCAAGGAAAGGAGACTCCACTGTGTCCCCCAGCAATATGCTCCAGTGGTAAATGGCCCTCGCTGATAAAAACATGAACCTTATGTCTAGTCTGAATTGGGTTGTGATGGGGACGAGGACAGGCAGGGTCTCTCACAGTGTTCCATTCACACCATACAGATACCCAGAGATGTAGGGCAGGAAGGGATCTCCAGAGTATGTCTAGTGCATTCCCCATGCTGAGACAGGGCCAAATATACCTAGACCATCCCTGGCAGGTATTAATCTAACCTCTTCCTAAAGCCCTCCAGTGATGGGGATCCCACAACCTCCCTTGGTGACCTATTCCAATACTAAACTATCCTTATCGCCAGAAAGATTTTCCTAATATCCAACCTAAATCTTCCTTGTTCCAAACTAAGCCGATTATTTTTTGTCCTACACCGGGTGGACAATTGATCACCGTTCTCTTTGTAACAACTTGTTCTGGTGGGTACACATGTGTGGTGCACCACTTGCTGGCCCAGTACAGAACTGTTGTTGTGTCCCTGCCTCAGTTTCCCACTGTGGGCTTTCCATGAGTTCAATGAGGCTGTTAAATGGAGTACAGTGCCCTTTCAGGGGCTGATTTATTTAACCAAAGGCCAAATCATAGTACACAAGCCAGCCTTCACCCCAGCATCCTAGCTTGGGGTGTGGGAAGGTGAGTTAATCTTAGTGTGTCTGCCCCACCAGAGTCCATCTATCTTCTCCATCAGGCTCCTTACCAGTAAGGCCCACTTGACTCACAATCCCCCTTTGGAGTCAGGCCTCCTGCCCAAAGCTGGGAACGGTTCCCACTCTGGGCTCAAGGCCCCTGCAGAGGTCAAAGCACTGCAGTTCGTCTCCAGAGCACCATGTGGTTACTCTGTGATCTGGAGCATCTGCCATTGTCTGGGAACAGGGTTTTTCGCTGGGACCAGCTCCCTGCTAGGTGCTTGGCACTCGTAGCTCTCCCTTTTTGGAACCTCTTCCCTCCAGGCCACTTTTCCTAGGTCCCCTTTCCTGGGGAGCTCCCTAATCAGCCCCCCTGAGAGAGAATTGCAATTCTCAGCAGCTTCCTCTGTGATCTGTGTGTCCTGACTGAGCCCTCGCAGACCTTTATTAGTGCCAGGTGTTCTTTAGCTAATTGCCTGATGCGCAGCCACCTCGGGAATTAACTGCTCACAGGCAGATCTGGGTTGGCTCCTTCTCCTTAGCAGAGCCTGTCACGGGGAGGCTGGGTGCCTGACCTCCTCAGGGGCCTGCTACCCTGGGACACAACCTGTGACCTGTCTGAAGACTGTTATCACGTCCCCCATCGGCCTTCTCTTCTCTAGACTAAACTCATCCAGTTCTTTCAGCCTTTCCTCAGAGGACAGGGTATCATTTTGGTTGCTGCCCATTAGAGTCTCTCCAATTTTTCTACGTCTTTCTTAAAGTGCCGTGCTGAAAGCTGGAGACAGTGCCCAGCTGAGGCGTCCTCAGCGCTGAGTAAAGTGGGCCACTTACCGCCCATGTCTGACATACCACACTTCTGTGAATACATCCCAGAGTGACACCTGCCCTTTCCACAACAGCGTCGCACTATGGACTCAGACTCAGTTTGTGATCCACTATAACCCAAGATCCTTTTCCGCAGTGCTACTGCCTCACCAGTCTCTCCCCATTTTGTAGTTGGGCATTTTCTTTCCTAGGTGCAGTACCTGCACTTGTGTTTATTGAATTTCATCTTCTAGATTCAGGCCAATTCGCCACATTATTAAGATCATTTTGAATTCTAATCCTTTCCCCCAATGTTCCTTCAACCCCTCCCAGCTTGTTATCACCCATAAATTTTACAATGACTCCTCACTTAACGTTGTAGTTATCACCTGGATCATCTGGATTGATCGGTCTTCAGCTGTCATTAAGACTGCGCCGATCACAACACATCCGCCATTCTTCTCGAATTCTTGCCTTTCTTCTCCATGTTCGTCCGAAACGTTTAACAATGTCATCTTCCCATCTTCTTGGAGGCCAACCAGGTGGTCTTTTCTGTTCTCACGGGTACCACTCAGTAATGATTGCGGTCCACCTATTGTCCGTGAACTGTGCTATGTGGCCCGCCCATCGTATCCTATTATATCTGCTTTCCATGACAATATCTTTCACACCCACTGCGTTCTCTAATAATTTCATTTGGGATATGATCCAGAAGGGAAATTCCCAACATCGCTCGTTCCATTGCCCTTTCAGCTACAGACAGCCGCTGTTCTCTCTTCGTCAGTGCCCACGTTTCACTGCTACACAGCATGGCTGGCAGCACTGTTGAATTGAAGATATTTGTACGTGTGGTCTTGTCAATTTTTCCTTTGAGGACATCCTTGATAGAATTAAACACACACCACCCTGCCCGAATCCTTTGCGAGAGTTCTCTGTTTATGTCTTGGAGCATATTAACTTCTTGGCCCAAATATACATACTGTTCCACTTCTTCAATTTCTTCTCCTGTTACCGTTATTCGGGCTTTTCTTAAGACGTCTGATCGCATGTATTTCGTATTGCAATGGTTCATTTTCAGACCGACCTGACTGCTTGTCTTGTCGAGTCGTCGTAGCATGCTCTGCAGTTGGTTGGTGCTTTCGGCAATTGGTATGATGTCGTCTGCAAATCTGAGATGAGATCATTGTTCTCCATTTATATTAACACCACTCCTCCAATTGATCTTGTTCATAACCATTTCAAGGCAGGCGATAAATAGTTTTGGTGAAATCGTATCTCCTTGCTTTTCGCCTTTCTCGATTGGGATGCGGAGGGGAGTTTCGAGGAGAGTAATGTCTGTTGTAGTTATGTTCCTGAAAAATGCTACTTTAAGCAAAATGATGTGAAGCGAATCCAATTTCCCCATAAGAATTAATGTAAATAAGGGGGGTTAGGTTCCAGGGAATTTTTTTTCACCAGACAAAAGACTATTTTTTTATATATATATACACACACACACACACACACACACACATACACACAGTATAAGTTTTAAACAAACAATTGAATACTGTACACAGCAATGATGATTGTGAAGCTGGGTTGAGGTGGAGGAGTCAGAGGATGGGATATTTCCCAGGGAATGCCTTACTGCTAAACGATGAGCTAGCACTCGGCTGAGCCCTCAAGGGTTAACACACTGTTGTTAATGTAGCCTCACGCTCTACAAGGCAGCATGAATGGAGGGAGGGGAGACAGCATGGCAGAGAGAGACACACACACCCCTTTAAGTACACTGACCCCACTCCAAGTATATTGCCTTTTTAAGTAGATCAGCAAGTTGAGACAGCAGCCGCTGCCAGCAAACTCCCTCCATCCTGAGTCCTGTCATGTGTCGCCCCTCCCCCCCCCCGCTCTGTGGAGATGGGGTACAGGAGCAGGGGGCAGGAGCGGGGGGAGGGAGACACCCTGACATTAGCACCCCTCTTTCCCCCCCCCCCGGCTCTGCACAGCAAGCAGGAGGCTCCCAGGAGCAGCTCCCAGGGAGAGGGCAGAAGCAGCACAGGGCAGTGTGGGGACGGACAGCTGAACTGCCTGGCAACTAGGCGGCTGCCGCACAGGGAACTTAGGGGAGCAGGGAGCTGATAGGGGGCTGTCAGTCCACCCTGGTTCCAAGCCCCCACCAGCTAGCTGCAACGGGCTGCTCTTCCTGCAAGCAGTAGACAAAGCGGGCGGCTGCCAAACGACATTATAAGGGAGCATTGTGCAACTTTAAACGAGCATGTTCCCTAATTGATCAGTGACGTAACAACGTTAACCAGGATGACTTTAAGTGAGGAGCTATGGTATAAGTGTTCTCTATGCTCCATCGTCCCAGTCATTAATGAAAACATTGAACAGTACCCAATACAGCACAGACCCCTACAGGACCCCCCTAGATACGTCCCCTCAATTTGACCATAATACTATTGCTAACTACTCTCTGCGTACGGTTTTTCAACCAGTTCTGCAACCATCTGATAGTCATTTCATCTAGACAATATTTCCCTACTTTGCTTATGCGAATGTCATGTGGGACTGTGTCAAAAGCCTGACTAAAATCAAGACCTATCACATCTCCCGCTTCCCCCCATCCATTAGGCTGGTTTGTCTGTCAAAGCAGGAAATTAGATTGGTTTGGCATGATTTGTTCCTCACAAATCCATGATAGCTATCATTAAGGCTACAATTTAGTCAGGGAGGTCACAGCAGTTACGGATTCCGGGGCTTGGCGGGGGCTGCAGTTGGGGCCGCACACTCCTGTCCAGGGGCTGTGTGCCCCCCATGACTGTGCCCCCTGCTGTGGCCTCTGGAGTTGGGGCTGTGCCTCCAGCCATGGCGGGAGGCTCAGCCCAACAGTCCCCCATTCCCATGGGACTCCATTCCTCCCCCCACCTAGCCCTGCCCCCACTTATTTAAAGTAAAGTAATGGACAAGTCACCGGCGTCTGAATTTTTGTTTATTCCCCATGACCTGCTCCTGACTTGTACTAAAAATAACCATGAAAAAATCTTAGCCTTAGCTATAAGGTGCTTACAGATGGATTGTTTGAGTTCCAGTATCTTCCGAGGTATCTGAAGTTGGGCTGATTGGTCTAGAATTTGCCACGTCCTCTTTGTTCCCCTTTTTAAAGATATGTACTACATTTGCCCTTCTCCAGTCCTCTGGGACCTCACCTGTCCTCCATGAGTTCTCAAACAAACCGTTAATGGTTCTGAGATTGCTTCAGCTAGATCCTTAGGTACTCTACAGTGAATTTCATCAGGCCGTGTTGACTTGAATACATCTATCTTAGTTGGTCTTCTTGGTTTCTGCTCTGATTTTAGCTGCGGGACCATCACCGACACCAGACCAGGATCCGTCAGCACCATCTGCTGCTATGGGCTGGAGGGCCGCTACGTCACCATCGTCATCCCGGGCAGGGCGGAGTATCTCACCCTGTGTGAGGTCGAGGTCATAGCTCACGGCTGTGCCCCACCGCCAGGGGGTAAGGAGCTGGCACAACATGAATGAAAACTTGTTCTTTTATGTTATACCCCATTCCCTTCTGCCTCAGGTTCTGTCTAGTGAGACAGCAGAAACCCTGGGAGACTCTTCCCTTCCTACCACTGACCTGGGCAGGGGCTCCAGCTGGCAGGGGCAGATGGAGGAGGCTCCATCTGAACATCTTGCCCCATCCCTGCCTTGGGGAGCAGCTCCAGCTGGGTATGGGACATGGGGGGGCTACGAGAGAATATGACCAGACTGAGACCCCATCACTGACCTGCTGTCACTCCTGTCCCCGGGGGCCATGGCTCCCACTATGACCCTGGGTCTCATGCAGTGGCTGGTTTGTGTCACTGCTGGGAAGCAGCTCTGGCTCCACGTGGGATTCTTCTTCAAGTGCTTGTACATGTCCATTCCAACTTAGGGTGCGAGTGCCCTGAGCACAGTTCTCGGAGATTTTTCCCCTAGTGGTATCTGTCAGCTTGGCTCTGGTGCCCCCTGGTGCCGCGTGCACATAGCACCGGTATAAGGGGCCCCGCTGAGCCCCCGCTCGCCTGTGGAGGCTGTTGGAGCTCCCCACCTTTGCCTTTGCAAAGTATTTTAGTGGTTTTCCTAGTTAAACATTCGGTAAATAGTTTTTATTAGTTAGTGTAGTTGTACTAGTTGTAAATAGGATAGAATAGTAGTTAGGACTGCTCTCCGTGTCTGCAGAGGGAGTCCGTGTCACCCCAGTACTGGGGCATGCCTCGGTCGCCGGGGTTTAAGCAATGCTCTTCCTTGTGACTCGGCACCGAGTACATCTGCATTGGTGCAGAGCACACCGCCAGCCCCTAAGAGCTCGTGGCACCGCTCTCCCTTGCCGGGGCCCAGGAAGATACACAGAGGACATCAGGAGAAGACCAATTCCCTGGCACCGAAGACAGGCAAATGGCCAGATAGGGACAGAGCAAGTACTGTGCCTGGCTGTTGTCCCTCGCCAGCGCCATGGCAGCCTCTGGCGCTGCAAATACCCAGGGGTGAGGTGCTACACCCCGCCCGGCAACAGGGGATGACTTTGCGGTACCATTGACCCCGGAGGCTTATGCTGCCGCTAAAGACTTGTTGATTCTGCCGGTACCGAGCTCCCCTAAGGCATCTGAAGCGGCACCGAACCTACCACTTTCAGGCCAATCTCAAGAATGGCCTCTAAGGGAAAGCCTCCATTTTTTACCTCACCAGAGATGCCCCATGGCACTAGTCCCCGGCACAACGAGGATTGGCACTGCCGTGGTCGCCTTGGTCATCCAGCTCTTCCTCATCTTCAGGGTCTGATTCGGGGTCTGACACTTCGAGGCACCGTCGCCAATCCCCCCACCCATCTCTGACTTTGGTAGCCCGGACAGCCACGATACCTCAAAGCGCCTGGCCCGCGGGGCCCAGAACTGATCCAATGGCCTTTTTTGAACACATGGGGGTTTCCCCTGGGCCAAGGGACCAGCTCGAGGCACTCCTATTCGGTGCCGTCGGAGACTTGGGAAGCACCAAGAGACTCCTGAGCCGAACTCCGGGGTCGACACCAGAGTCGGCCCCAGTACAGGACCTGGTATTGAATCCGTCACACTCCAGGTACCAAGGCGGGCACCAGTACCAGTAGTGGCCAGCAGGTGCAAGCTGGCCAGGAGGAGATTCCCCTGGAGGCTGGGACAGCACATGCCTCCTTCTCCTCATCACCAGAAGACGAGTTAATGCTTAAGGGGTCTTCTCCTCCCCAGGATGACCTGAGAGCCCACCAAGACTTACTTAACCGGGTCGCCTCTCATTTGGGTCTTCAGGCGGAGGTGGTCAGGGAGATGTCTGTGGTTTCCTGGACATTTTGACGGATGCAGACCCTGCCAGGGTCGCTCTCCCCTTGCACAGCTTCATTACAGGGCCAATAAAGACCCTTTGGCAAAACCCAGCATCCATCCAAACTTAAACCCCTCTGCCTGTAATCTATTTCTAGTAGATGCTTGGGTTTGTTCAAATTTATCCACTAGAGTAGCAAGTTCATCAACATCACTTTTTATCCCATAAACACTGTTTTACATCATCACTACATATACTCAGGAAACGTTCCTGAGCCACCAGATCACACATTTCTTAAAGCTTTTCCCTTTACCCACTTATCCATCAAATCTCTCATCTGGTTTACATGCCACATTACTCATTCCAGCACCCCTCTTAAGGCTTCTATACGTTTCAGGTGTCATCTGAAACTGTTTTAAAACCATTTCCTTGAATTTACCATACTCTGAAACATCTCTAATTGGCATCTTATTGAATATATCCAGAGTTCTCCCAGACAAATTTGCAACCAAAGTGGGCATCTTTTGGTCTTCAGGAATCTCCTGGAGCACACACCGCCTCTCAAAGGCGATGAAATATTCAGCAATGTCCCCTGTCTCACTGTATGCAGGACACAACCATTCTCATTTGTGGATTTTTGGAGAGGTGGGACTCCGTGGTGTGTGGGGTTCCACCTCTCTGTCAAGTCCAGTTCATGCTTCCCTCTCTTTTTCCCTCTCTTCCATGGCTAGCTTCCAGGCCTCCATTTCTTTGGCTTGCAGTTCCAGGGCAGCTTTTTGCCTGGCCTCTTCTGCCTCCATGGCCCTCTGGTTTGCAGATTTGCGTAAGCTTGGCCTCTTCTGCTTCAATCTGCAATTGCTGTCATTCCCTATGTCGTTTGTGTTCCTTCTCGTTCTCTTCCACCTGCAGTCTGCACAGCTCCAGCTTCTTACTGGTTTCACTTTCACTCATTTTCCTGCTTTTCTGTCCCTGCTTCCCTTGCCCAAAATAAGCAAACAGAAAATAACAAACTGGCAACCTCTTTGACTGATCTCGCCCGCCTGATCCACCAGCCTGGGCTCCCTGTACACTGTGACTGGCCCTCAAGCCCTCTCCGGCAAACATACATGTAGGACACACCCAATTGCAGTTACACACCGATGCTGTGATCAGCTCTGCATGGGAAGGCTTCAGCTAAGGAACTTTCCAGCTGCTCAGGCACACACACCCCTTTGGAGTGTAAACACAAAATTATATGTCATGCACTCCACAGGGAACTGTACCACGTACGCTCATGAAATTCGCCCCCCTCCCTCAATGTGGAGAGGAATCTACAACAGCTTTCTGCCCCCGGTTATGACTCACACACCCACAGGTTTTAGATAAAGCAAAAATAAGTTTATTAACTACAAAAGATAGATTTTAAGTGATTATAAGGGAGAGCAAACAGATCAAAGCAGATTACCTAGCGAATAAGCAAAAACGCAAACTAAACTTAATATACTAAAGCGATTGGATATGAATAGCAAATCCTCACCCTAAATGATACCAGCAGGCTGCATGTTCTTAAGGGGCAAACTGCGCAGACCTACAGCTTGGAATCCCCAGGTGTTCCATTCACAGGCTAAAAATCACTCTGGCCTGGGTCCAGCACTTCCCCCAGTTCAGTCTTTGTTCCTCAGCTGTTTCCAGGAGTCTCTTTGGGTGGGGAGTCAGTGAAGAACCATGATGATGTCACTCCCCTGCCTTATGTAGCTTTTGCATATGGCGGGAACCCTTTGTTTCAGAGCTTGGTTCCCATGCCAGCCAGTGGAAAAACACTGATATCCCAAGATGGAGACCAGCACCAGGTGACCTGATCACATGTCCCTGTAGTGTCACAGCAGCCATGAGTCAGAGGCTGTTTGTAGCATCCCCAGGAAGGCTTTCTCCCCACCCCTCATGGGCAATAAGCTTCTTCTAAGGCCTATTGTTCTCCCTAATGGTTCATTAACTTGAATGGGCCCTTCCCAGACAGCCATCTAAACTGGGAGCCTTTTGTCTAGTGGGCGTTCCCCATGTGTAAACACCTTTGTAATACAGATACATAGTCAATATTCCTAACTTCTATAACGATACATGCATACAAATAGGATAAGCATATTCAGTAAATCATAACCTTTCCAGTGATATCTGACATGACCCGACTTGCATAAAATGCATTATGATTATGTTATAATCATATCATAATAATATTTCTATGAAGAATATGGGGTGCAGTGTCACACATCCCTCCCATGGCCAAGAGACCTGAGAGAAAGTACTTTGTGCCGGCCAAGGGATGGGAGTTTCTATTTTCTCACCCTTCGCGCCTAGGGGTCTCATTGTGGTGGCTGCTAAGGAGAAAGACTGTCAAGGCAATAAAGGATCGACTCCAAAGCCAAACGAGTCGAAAAAGATGGACCTTCTGGGAAGGAAGACCTATGCTACGGGAGGACTCCAGCTGAGCAGAGCAACCCAGCAGGCATTGCTGACTCTCTATGACTTACAACATATGGGAAGGGATGACAAAGTTTAACGACAAACCATCTGGAGTTCTTACGTCTGGTAGATGAGGACAAGACACATGCCAGAGCTTCCTTACAGTCATCCCTTGACGCCGCAGACTCAGTGGCCAGATCTATGGCCACGGCAGTCCCTATGCACAGGAGCTCATGGCTGCAAGCATCACGGTTCCCGCAAGACGTCCAGCAAGCAATGCAAGACCTGCCGTTCGAGGGGCCCTCGCTTTTTTCTGAACAAATTGATGCCAGGCTCCTCGGACACTAAAGCAATTCTGAAGTCCCTGGGTTTGCAGTCCCAGTTTCAGCCCAGTAGACCATATAGGCCACAGCAATTTGGTCACTTTTATCCTCACCAGAGATATGACCAGAGCAGATGAAGGAATAGAAGCTCTTGGCACAGGCCACATCCACCTTCCTCCTTCTCAGTGGGGGGGGAAGGGGGGGGCCTAAAGCACTTGTTTTGATGGGTTTGTTGAGGACAGCATTCCAATTCTACTTTCCCAGGATTCAGATACCCCTATTTTTTCCAACTGTCTTTCCCATTTCCTCAAGGCCTGGAAATGGGTCACTTCCAACATCTGGATCATAAACACAGTGGAGGTTGGCTGCACCCTCCAATTCACCTCCACCCCACCCTCCCACCCCGCTTCCCCATCTCTTTTCAGGCACCCTTCTCACAAGCTTCTGCTGGAGTAAAAAGTTCAATCCCTCCTCAGGATGGGAGCTGTGGAAGAGGTTCCACCACATCTAGGGAAGAGCATTCTACTCCCGTTATTTTCAGATACCCAAGGCCAAGGGAGGTCGTACGCCTATTCTAGACCTGCGTCATCTCAACTGGTTTTTCAAGAGGTTGAGGTCTGCATGGTCTCTTTGGGATTGATTATCCTGTCTTTGGATTCAGGGGATTGGTATGCCACCCTTGACTTAAAGGACACATACTTCCATATTCAATTTTTAATGGCCACAGAAAATTTTCGAGATTCGTGGTAAACAAGGGGCACTACCAATTTGCGCCCCTGCCATTCGGCCTTTCAGCAGTACTGAGAGTCTTCACCAAATGTGTGTCAGTGGTAGCAGCCCTTCTAAGGAGAAGAGGAGTCCACGTATTCCCATACCTCGACAACAGGCTAATCAAGGGCAGGTCTCGTGAGCAAGTGAAATTGGACATTGCCCTCATCCAAACAACCTTCCAGTCAGTGGGCCTTCTTATCAACATACAGAAGTCAACACTAGTCCCTACTCAGAGAATAGAGTTCACTGGGGCAGTCTTCGACTCCCAGCTGGTGAAGGCCCTTCTCCCAGAGGATCACTTCCGGGTTATTTCAGAGCTAGTTCGTTATGTGCAGGCCCATCCTATCATGATGGTCAGAACATGCTTGAACCTTCTCAGCCCCATGGCATTGTGCATGTCTGTGGTTCGTCACGCGAGGCTGAGACTCAGACCTCTCCAGGCCTGGCTGCCCATGACGTACGGTCCCTCTAGACACCCCTTGGACAGAGTGGTTATGGTGCTGACACACATCCTCAGCTCCCTATCATGGTGGGTAGACGGTTGGGTAGTCTGCGAAGAGATTCCCTTCACAAAACCTCAACCGCCTGCGCACTTGGTCTCTGATGCATCAGCGCTGGGTTGGGGAGCCCACCTGGGGGTGCTCAAGACTCAGGGGTGCTGGTCCGTAGAGGAGCTGGCACTCCGCATCAATGTCAGAGAGCTCAGGGCAGTCTCTCACATGCTAAGCATTCTTGCCTCGTATTGCGTAGACAGCAGCTCAGTCCTCACGGACAATACATCAGCCATGTACTACATCAACAGACAGGGTGACGCTCGTTCTTTCCCTCTGTGTCGGGAAGCAGTTCGCCTATGCGAGTTCTACATCGCATGTTCGGTCACAATCGAAGCTTCATTTCTACCAGGGGTGCAGAATCAGCTTGTGGACCGCCTCAGCAGGTCCTCCTCCGTTCACCGCGGATGGTCCCTGTGTCCGGATGTCGCACGGAGCATCTTCCGCGTGTGAGGCTTTCTCTATTTGCCACGCATTCCAACTGAAAAAACCAGCAGTTCTGCTCCCTGAGGGGCCACAGTCCGGGTTCGATAACAGACGTGTTTCTGCTGAATTGGCTGCATCACCTGCTCTACGCCTTTCCGCCCGTTCCGCTGGTTCACAAGCTGCTAACAAAGATCAAACAGGACCGGGCTCGGGTCACTCTGATAGCTCCAGCGTGGCCCAGACAGCATCGGTACACCTCACGCGTTCGCCTCTCTCGCAAGACCCCGATCGAGCTTCCACTGTACCCAGATCTGATCTCACAGGACCACAGTCAGTTGCTCCACTCAAATCTCAGCTCTCTCCATCTAATGGCCTGGTATCTTCATGGCTGAGTCCCAATGAGCAGGCTTGTTCAGAGCAGGTCCGAAAAGTTCTCCTGGGCAGTAGGAAGGCTTCCACGAGGACGGCTCACTGTGCAAAGCTGGAAACGTTTTTCTCTCTGGTTGTCTGGTCGTGAGGTCCCACCAATGCATTCTTTGGTCCAGCTTATCCTGAACTACCTCCTATCTTTGAAGGAACAGGGCCTAGCCCTTTCCTCCATAAAGGTCCACGTGGCAGCCATTTCAGCATTCCGCCCGAAGGTCGACAATAGGTCGGTGTTCTCACATGAAATGGTAACTCGCTTCCTCAAAGGTCTGGCGAGGGCATTCCCTCAAGTGAGTGAACCACTCCCTCCATGGGATTTGAACCTCGGCCCCTCAAAACTGACGGGGCTGCCGTTGGAAGCCATGGAGACATGCTCACTCCTACATCTCTCATGGAAGACAAGACAGCCTTTCTGGTGGCGATTACTTTTCAGAACTTTGGGCCCTTATGGTGGAACCATCCTATACAGATTTCTTTAAGGACAAGGTACAGCTTTGGCCGCACCCTAAATTCCGTCCAAAGGTTGTGTCCCAATTCCATTATAGCCAGCCGGTCTTTCTGCCAGTCTTCTACCCTAAACCTCAAGCCACTAGGGAGGAGCAGAGCTGGCTCTCCTTGGACATCAGGCAGGCTCTGGCATTTTATATTGAAAGGACCAGACCATGTGCAGACATGTGCAACACATCACCAAGAACAACAGTTAGGAGAGGTAAGTAACCATTTTTTTCTACCCTGAGCCCATAATTTTAGTGTGAGCTGCAGTGTATCTTTTAGACAGACGTCCAGTCTTGATCTAAAGACTGCAAGAGAAGGAGAATCGATTGTGTCCCTCAGTAATCTGCTCCAGCAGTTAATGACCCTGACTGATGAAATGTGAACCTTATTTGTAGTCGGAGTTGGGTTGTGACGGGAACAGGGACACACCCCGTCTCTTACAGTCTGTCATTCACTCCGTGCTTTGGCCTCCGCAGGCTCAGAGTTAAAGGGTCGTCCGTCCTGCTGCCAACTCGCCTGTGCCCCCTAATCTCAGCCTCTCGCTCTTGTCTTCTGCTCTTTGCAGCTGCGGGACCATCACTGACACCGCACCAGGATCCCTCAGCTGAAGGGCCACTAGGTCAGACTCACCATCCCGGGCAGGGCGGAGTATCTCACCCTGTGTGAGGTCGAGGTCTACGGCACCCAGTTGGGAGATACGTGCTAGAAAGCGGGAGTGACACAGTCCATGGAGAGAGGAAGCACCTCTCCCTGTGCTGGGGGCAAGGGAAGAGGGGGTTGATGTGGAATAAGCCGCTGTCCCCTAATAAACTCTACTGGTCCCTTGCTGCATCTCTCCTGTCGTTTGTCTCCATCACCCATATCTCCCCTCCCCTTCCCTGCCCCTGCAGGCCACGTGGTTCTGATCCCACACGAGCCAGAGGGGCCTCGGCTCCAAACCCCAGATGGCTTTTAATCCAGCAGTTCTGCTGCTGCTTCCAGCCCTTCCCTCCTCCCAACGCCCACTGCCCATTTCCCAGCCTGCTCCCCCCTCTGAGTACAACCCGCTCTCTGGCTCCCCTGCCCCTTCTCCCAACCTGGGAGTCCATTCCTCTATCAGTTCAACCACGGGTGCCAACTTTCCATTGTGCTTGACCCCTGGCTCCGCCCCAGGCCATGGCCCCACTCCACCCCTTCCCTCGAGGCCACACCCCTGCCCTGCCCATGCCCCACCTCTTCCCACCCCTGCGCCACCCCCGCCCTGCCTCTTCCTGCCCCGTTCCGCCCCTCCCCCGAGCACACCGCGTTCTCACTCCTCCCTCTCCCCCCCCCAGCCTCCTGCATGCCGCAAAACAGCTGTTTGTGGTGGGTGGGAGGCGTGGGGAGGGAGGGGGAAGCGCTGACCAGCGGGGTCTGCCAGCGAGCAGGAGGCGCTAGTGGGAGGGGGAGGTGCTGATAGGGGGCTGTTGGGGGCTGCTCAGCACCCATCATTTTTTCCCCATAGGTGCTCCAGCCCTGGAGCACCCCCAGAGTTGGCACCTATGAACCCAACGCTCCTTCACAGCCCTCCCCCGAACTCCAGCTGCCCTGCTGTCACTGCTAGCCCTGGGCCATCAGCAGAGCGGGGCTGGCTTTGGCCTGTCCATCCACAAACTCTGCAGGTGCTTGGGCCCTTCTGGGACACCTCTGACCCTGAGGAGCCCCAGGAGGGTGGAAGAGCAGAGCTGACAGCTGATATGGGGCCAGATTCCAGGCGGGTGCAATTGGGCACAACTCCACTGGTGGCACTGGGATTGCAGCCGTTCTGAATTTCACCCCTATATTGTGCACAGTGATCGTGAGCCAGGCAGCGGCAACAGAGTGGTGCCCAGCCCTGAGCCTGGGCCACGGGGTGACTATTAATGTGTGGAGGAGTACGGCCAAGTTCCCGTAGTAACAGTTTGATGTAAGTCTGCTGTCATCATCCTGGTGTCCCCCCCACAGCTCGGCCGAGCCCTCAGTCCTATCCCCAGCCTCCTGCTATCCCACAGAGCCGTGTTTGCTGAGCAGACATAGACATTCGGGGCACTTTGTACTGTGACTCTGCTGTGGGCAAATGGCCAAAGGGGACATTGACTTTCTATAGACTCATAGGCTTTAAGGTCAGAAGGGACCAGCATGAGCATCTAGTCTGACCTTCTGCACATCGCAGGCCACAGAACCTCACCCCCCCACTCCTGGAACAAACCCCTAACCTCTGGCTGAGTTACTGACGTCCTCACATCATGATCTGAAGACTACACCTTACAGAAAATCCACCATTTGCACTCGTTTAAACCTGCAAGTGACCCGTGGCTCAGAGGAAGGGGAAAAATCCAATCTGACTCAGGGGGAAATTCCTTCCCGACCCCAAATATTGCCAGTTAGACCCTGAGCATGTAGGCAAGACCCACCAGCCAGACACCTGGGGAAGAATCTCTGTAGCAATTCAGAGCCCTAGCATCCCATCAGCAGTCATTGGAGTTATTTGCTGCTAGCAGTCACAGATCGGCTACACGCCATTGTAGGCAGCCCCGTCATACCATCCCCTCCACAAACTCAACAAGCTCAGTCTTGAAGCCAGTTAGGATTTTTACCCCCACTGCTCCCCTTGGAAGGTGGCTCCAGAACTTCACTCCTCTGATGGTTAGAAACCTTCACCTAATTTCAAGCCTAAACTTGTTGCTGGCCAGTTTATATCCCTTTGGTCTTGTGTTCACATTGGTGCTTAAAGTAAATTACTCCTCTCCCTCCCTGGTATTTATCCCTCTGATGTATTTACAGAGAGCAATCAGATCTCCCCTCGGCCTTCTTTTGGTTAGGCAAAACAAGCCAAGCTCTGAGTCTCCTCTCATAAGGTAGGTTTGCCATTCCTCGGATCATCCTAGTAGCCCTTCTCTGCACCTGTTCCAGTTTGAATTCATCTTTCTTAAATGTGGGAGACCAGAGCTGCACACAGTGTTCCAGGTGAGGTCTCACTAGTGTCTTGTATAAGACACTAACACTTCCCTGTCTCCACTGGAAACACCTCGCCTGCTACATCCTAGGACTGCATTAGCCTTTTTCATGGTCGCCTCACATTGGCGGCTCATAATCATCTTGTGATCAACCAACACACCCAGGTCTTTCTCCTTCTCGGTCACTTCCAACTGATAAGCTTATAGCAAAAATTCTTGTTAGTCCCTAAGTGCCTGACCTTGCACTTTGCACTATTAAATTTCATCCTATTGCTATTATTCCAGGTTTCAAAGTCATTCAGACTTCTTGTATGATATTGCGATCCCCCTCCGTGCTGACAATACCTCCCAACTTTGTGTCATCTGCAAATTTTATTAGCAAACTCCCACTTTTTGTGACAAGGACATTAAAATATGTGAAATATGATTGGTCCCAAGACCGATCCCTGAAGAACTCCCGTTGTAGTCTCCCTCCAGCCTGACAGATCACCTGTCAGTATGGCCGGTTGTAGTCTCCCCTTTATCCACCTTTCAGTTCTCAAATTAATCCCCATCTTCTTTAATGTAACTAATAATTTCCCATGTGGAACTGTATCAAATGCCTTATGGAAATCCAGGTAGATTAGATCTACTGCATTTCCTTTGTCTAAAAAAATCAGTTATCTTCTCAAAGAAGGAGATCAGGTTGGTCTGGCATGATCTACCTTTTGTAAAAACGTGTTGTATTTAATCCCAATTACCATTTACCTCTATGTCCTTAACTACTTTCTCTTTCAAAATTTGTTCCAAGACCTTGCATACTATTGAGGTCAAACTAACAGGCCTGTAGTTTCCTGGATAATTTTTCTTCCCTCTCTTAAAACTAGGTACTATATTAGCAATTCTCCAGTCGTAGGATAGAAACACTGAGTTTACAGTAACAGAGGGTCCTGTGGCACCTTTAAGACTAACAGAAGTATTGGGAGCATAAGCTTTCGTGGGTAAGAACCTCACTTCTTCAGATGCAAGTAATGGAAATCTCCAGAGGCAGGTATAAATCAGTATGGAGATAACGAGGTTAGTTCAATCAGGGAGGGTGAGGTGCTCTGCTAGCAGTTGAGGTGTGAACGCCAAGGGAGAAGAAACTGCTTCTGTAGTTGGATAGCCATTCATAGTCTTTGTTTAATCCTGATCTGATGGTGTCAAATTTGCAAATGAACTGGAGCTCAGCAGTTTCTCTTTGGAGTCTGGTCCTGAAGTTTTTTTGCTGTAAGATGGCTACCTTTACATCTGCTATTGTGTGGCCAGGGAGGTTGAAGTGTTCTCCAGGTTTTTGTATATTGCCATTCCTGATATCTGACTTGTGTCCATTTATCCTCTTGCGTAGTGACTGTCCAGTTTGGCCAATGTACATAGCAGAGGGGCATTGCTAGCATATGATGGCATATATAACATTGGTGGAAGTGCAGGTGAATGAGCCGGTGATGTAGCTGATATGGTTAGATCCTGTGATGGTGTTGCTGGTGTAGATATGTGGGCAGAGTTGGCATCGAGGTTTGTTGCATGGATTGGTTCTTAAGTTAGAGTTGTTATGGTGCGATGTGTGGTTGCTGGTGAGAATATGCTTAAGGTTGGCGGGTTGTCTGTGGGCGAGGACTGGCCGCCTCCCAAGGTCTGTGAAAGCGAGGGATCATTGTCCAGGATGGGTTGTAGATCACTGATGATGCGTTGGAGAGGTTTAAGCTGAGGACTGTAGGTGATGGCCAGTGGAGTTCTGTTGGTTTCTTTTTTGGGCCTGTCTTGTAGCAGGAGGCTTCTGGGTACACGTCTGGCTCTGTTGATTTGTTTCTTTATTACTGAGTTTACAGATTCCTTCTGTAAGCAGAGTTAGGATGAACTCTACCCTGACATCTGGTGGTGAATTATGGCGAGTGTGGAAAAGAACTTCAGGGGCTGATCTCGTTTGCATAGGCACACCCACCCGCCTGGCATGAAACAACAGCAACTGATAGTGGTTACTTTGGATGGGGTGGGATCCCCAGTTTCTCTGTTATTGGGGCAGGAGGAATAAAGTGTTGTTACCCTGATTATGTGAATCAAGGACAATGAAACTGTTTTATGACAGAGGGTCTCACCATCACCTAAGTAGCACTTGCTAGACAAGGGACATGGGTTCCACACCCCAGTGAATTGAGAGAAGTAGAGGACAGGTATTTGTACTTGATGGTATGGGCTGTCTTCAAACACTAATTGTGCCATCTCCTCTCTCTACTGTTGAATGTCAGAGCTAGCTTTGATTCTATTAGGAATCTAGTTACAGGCTGCTGAGCTGAATTCACTTTGGGCCAATAGTGCACCAGCACTGGGCTGCCCCTACTATGAGCTGAAATCACAAAAGAGCTAAAGTTACTAAGAGCTGAGATCACTGAGTGCTGTGTTAACTAGAGGGGGAGCTTGAAGCTATATTGCTAAGCAGTTTGTGGGGATGGCTGGAAGAGTAGCAAGTGGCGCAGAGCCTTGTGGGGATGGTTGGAGCGGCCCAAGGAATGGCGAGCGGAGCTGTTTGAGGGGATGGCTGGAGTGGCTCACAGGTCGGTGAGCAGAGCGGAGCCATTTGCGGGGACAGCTGGAGCGGCTCACAGGTCGGGGAGCGGAGCAGCTCGTAGAGCAGAGCAGTTGGTGGGACAGCAGGAAGTGGACTGGCTTGTGGTGAAGGCTGCAGCGGAACCCCACGGAGAGATGGCCAGTCGGCCTCGGATCACGTAAGGTGCCCCTTAACACCCTGTGTGCCCCCCTTTTACTCTGGGGCTGCACTGACCAGGGACAGAGACTTTGGGGGTTGTTGGACTTTTGGGACTTTGGGTGGTTGCTGGACCCAAGAGACTTTGGGGGTGTTGGACTTTGGGGACTCTGGGTGATTTTTGGGTTGCTGGATTCAAGAACCAAAGGGAAAGGACACAGCCCAATTTGCTGGGGTGGGTCTTCTGCTCATGGTTTGTGTTAGGAATCCTGTTTGTGGTGTTTTTTCCAATTTAATGCTGATGTCATTTACCTCATGTTATTAAACATTTTCTGCTACACTCAGACTCCGTGCTTGCGAGAGGGGAAGTATTGCCTCTTAGAGGCGCCCGGGGGTGGTATGTAATTGTCCCAGGTCACTGGGTGGGGGCTCGAGACGGTTTTGCATTGCGTTATTGAAACGGAACCCCTAGATACAGAACCCGGCCCTTGTTGCCAACTTAGATGAGCAGAAGGGTTACATTTAAAAATCCTTGCTATTGGGCCTGCAATTTCATGTGCCAGGTCCTTTAATATTCTTGGATGGAGATTATCCAGGCTCCCAATTTAGTCCCATTAAACTGTTTGAGTTTTAATTCCACCTCAGATGTGGTAATTTTGACTTCCGTATCCTTATTCCCTTTAGCCACCCGGCCCCTACCTGGGAGCTCTTCATTACCGTTATTAAAAACTCAGGCGCAGTATTTGTTTAGGAGTTGTGCCATGCCTAGATTATCTTTCATCTCCACCCTATATCTGCAGAGGCCTCTGTTGGTTGATCTTGTAATGTGATTAATTCCATTTATTCATTGGGCATCGCCCACCCACTCTTCAGGAATATCGCTGCTGGAACTGGGAGTGGAACTCTGCAATGGTTTGTAAAACAATCCTCAGCGTCTCCACTCGGGGCAGCAGCGTCATCCTGGGAGGGGAAGGGAAGGTCACTGGGAAGAAGGTGCTGGGCTGATCCCTCGCTCCTGCCTAGGCTGGGGGTTCTTCCCTGAGCAACCCTCTGAAGAGAAGGGTTGAGAGCCTCAGCGCTGGGCCACTGAACCCTCAGCTGGCAGAGCCCTGGGACTCTACTGTAGGGGGCACTGCTGCCCTGGCCCTAGATGCAGATGGGCCGGCGGGTCCCTGCCAGTGCTCCTCCATCTCTAATGGCCCTGGTGCAGGGATACAGGAGGGCTCAGCTCTGCAGGAGTCTGCGGCCCAGGGCCTGATTCATGGGGAAAGCCTGATTATGAAAAGGATCATGTTATGGGTGTGATGAGGGGTCTTTACCCTTTCCTGGCTGTAGGCACCAGGCAAGGGGTGAGGCCAGCCTGAGCTCATTCATAACCCATCACCAAACCCCACCCCATCACCCAACCCCCAAACCGTCACTGATCCTGACCCGTCACCCAATGCCTGCCACCCATCACCCAACCCCTGACCCATCTCTGACACTGACCCCATCACCCAACACTGCCTTGTCACCCATCACCCAGCTCATCGCGGACCCTGACCCAATCTCCCTACCCCACTTTCTCACCCATCCCCACGCATCCATCACCAAACACCACCCATCTCTGACCCTGACCCCATCACCCAACCCCACCTTCTCACCCATCCCCACGCATCCATCACCAAACAACACCCATCTCTGACCCTGACCCCATCACCCAACCCCACCTTCTCACCCATCCCCACGCATCCATCACCAAACAACACCCATCTCTGACCCTGACCCCATCACCCAACCCCACCTTCTCACCCATCCCCACGCATCCATCACCAAACACCACCCATCTCTGACCCTGACCCCATCACCCAACCCCACCTTCTCACCCATCCCCACGCATCCATCACCAAACAACACCCATCTCTGACCCTGACCCCATCACCCAACTCCACCTTCTCACCCATCCCCACGCATCCATCACCAAAAGCCACCCATCACTGAACCTGACCCCATCACCCAATCGAACCTTCTCACCCATCCCCACACCTCCATCACCAAACAACACCCATCTCTGACCCTGACCCCATCACCCAACCCCACCTTCTCACCCATCCCCACACCTCCATCACCAAACGCCACCCATCACTGAACCTGACCCCATCACCTGTCACTGAACCCCACCCTGTCACCCTAATCAAACCCCACCCGTCCTCTGTCACCTGCCCCAACCCTGTCTCCTGTCACTGAAATGAAACTCCTCGTCCTGCAGTACCTGACGTGGTGGGTGCCCCGGCGCTGCCCGAAGGTGCTCCCTGGGGCCAGTACGATCCCCGTCGCCTCCAGCAGCTTCTGACAGAAGAAGAAATCAGGCTCCAGACCGAGGGCCTAGGAGGAAAAAAGGGCATCAGGAGGGGCGCTCCCCACGCTCTTGGCCGGGCTGGGCCTGCCTGCTCCCCACGCACCACTGGGCTGCTCCATGCCCGGCTCTCACCTGGGCCTCCTGCACAGCCCTGGCTGGGATCTGGATCCTGGGGAAGGAGTACATGGTGCCCTGCACGGGGTTACAGCGGATCCCGGGCACCTGGCTGAAGATCTCCTGGGTCAGCTGCGCTTTGTGGGCCAGGTCGCTCAGCACTGCCTGCTTCTCCTGGGAGCCACCGAAAGAGAGAACCATAGTGCTGAGTGCAGGAGGTAGGTGTTCTCCTCTGGGAATAGAACCCAGGAGTCCTGCTCCTTGCTCTAACCACTAGACTCCTCTCCCGCTTAGAGAGAGGAGTAGAACCCGGACCCTGACTGTCAGACGCTGCTCTAACCACTAGCCTGCAGCCTCGAGCTGTGCCCGCCCCCAGCTGCTCTTTCACCGACACCTGCCGAGGCCGAGCATTGTCTGATGAGCTCAGCTCAGCAGCAGAGGAGACTGTTTCCTCCTGAGCTGGGCACCACTCTGGCGTCCCTCGAGCCACCCTGACTCTGCCACACCCCAGCTGTTGGCTGTTCCCAGCGCCAACCCTCAGCACCATGCCCTCTTCCTTCTTCACCTGCCGTGCCCTGGAGCCACCTGTGCCCTCCCCCCTTACCTGTGCTCTGGACCTACCCGTGGCATGTTCTGCCTAGCGTCTCTGCCTCTCCCCCTGCACCCTGGTGCTGCATCCCCAGTCCCAGACCAGCCTGCCCGCCTTTCCCTGCGCCCTGCAGCTGTGTCCCTCCCCACTCCCCCAGCCCTCCCACCCTGCCATGCGGCATGCAGCACCCACTGCCATGAAGGTCCGGCAGGAGGGCTCCCCGGGCAGTGGCGGTTCCATCAGGGCATCCAGCAGGACCTGGCCCAGGATCAGGGGATAGATGGACATTCCCCAGGAGCAGAAGCGTTTCATGATTGCTGGGTCGATGTTCACAAGCTCAAAGAAGCCGGCCCGGAAACCGCCCCTGCCAGAGCAGAGAAGAGGTAAGCTCCAGGGGCCATGCCCAGCCCTGCACCCCACTCACCGAGTGTCAGAGCCCTGGGGCACAGCTGGGCGGCTCCTGGATAGAGGGGGCTGGACTGGCCAGGGCCCTTCTACCTCTATTCGGCATTGGTGAGGCCTCATCTGGAGTACTGTGTCCAGTTTTGGGCCCCACACTACAAGAAGGATGTGGAAAAATTGGAAAGACTCCAGCGGAGGGCAACAAAAATGATTAGGGGGCTGGAGCACATGACTTATGAGGAGAGACTGAGGGAACTGGGATTGTTTAGTCTGCAGAAGAGAAGAATGAGGGGGGATTTGATAGCAGCCTTCAACTACCTGAAAGGGGGGTTCCACAGAGGATGGATCTGGAATGTTCTCAGTGGTGGCAGATGACAGAACAAGGAGCAATGGTCTCATGTTGCAGTCGGGGAGGTTTAGGTTGGATATTAGGAAAAACTTTTTCACCAGGAGGGTGGTGAAGCACTGGATTGGGTTACCTAGGGAGGTGGTGGAATCTCCTTCCTTAGAGGTTTTTAAGGTCAGGTTTGACAAAGCCCTGGCTGGGATGATTTAGTTGGGGATTGGTCTTGCTTTGGGCAGGGAGTGGGACTAGATGACCTCCTGAAGTCCCTTCCAGCCCTGATATTCTATGATTCTATGATTCCTCTTTATCTGTTAGGACAAGGTCTAATAATTCCCCCTGTTGGCTGCAACACTTTTTGAGTTAGGAAATTGTCATCTATAACGTTTAGAAATTCCGATAATCTTTTAGTACTGGCAGCATGAGATCTCCAGCATATGTCACTCAGATTGAAGTCCCCCATGATCACCCACCTTTTTCCCCCTACATTATAGATGGATGGGTAAGGAGCAGGTCATCCTGTTCCCTAGTGTGATTTGATGTCATGTAGCAGACACCAGCTAGTATCCCATCTGTTAGGCCATTGATCCATAATCATTCAAGATCATTTTCTTCTGAGTTAACCATGACTCACAAACAGATCGTGCCATTTTTGACATGCAGTACCACTCCCCCTTCCTGTTGGCCCACTTGTACTTTCCTAAATAGGTTATAAATATCCACTTTCACACTCCAGGCATGGGAATCAGCCCAGCAGGTTTCAGGAATACCAACTCGATCGCATTTACATTCATCAGTGAGCAAGTCCAGTTCCTCTTGTCTCTCACCCAGGCTCCTAGCATTGGTGTAGAGGCAATTCCAGAATTTCTTCTCTTCGTGTCCTTTGGCTCCTTGATTCATTTTGGTCTCCACATCGCGATTTTGTGCTGAGCGCTCCGAGCTTCCCTAGTTTTACCCCCTCCCCCATTTTGCTATTAGTTTAACCCCTTCCTGACCACTCCAGCCAGCCTGTTCCTGAGGAGGTTGGTCTCCCTTCTACTGAACGGGGTGGCCATCCAACCTATACAGCCCCCTCTCCCCATGGAAGGTGGACCAGTGCTCCACAAAACCAAACCCTCCACCCTACACCACTTACCTAGCCAGCGATTCACGGCCAGAATCTTCTGCCTTCAGTCTTCCTTTGCTTGTGGGACAGGAAGGATCTCAGAGATGGCTTGGACATTCTTCTTCTTCAGCATGCCTCTGAGTGTCCTGAGGTCATCTACTTTCCGTGAGCTACCATTAGTGCCGATGTGAACCATCACCAGTGGATCCTTGCCCATTGCCTTCAGAAGCTGAGCCAGTCTTGGCTTCGGGAAGGCAGCACACCATCCTGTTGTCTGCTTGTCCCTTGCAGAACGTTCTTTCGATTCTTCTGAGTATTGAATCCCCAACAAGGATCATCTGTCTTCCTTGGATGGTTGGAGAACTCTTCATGATTAAGCTTGATTTTCTTACAGGTTGGACCAAGCTGCCATCCACATGTGTCCCAGACACCTCTCCGTTCCCCTAGACCTGCTGGGTCTGGAGAGTTTCCACACTGAGGCCCTGATATCCATTTGAAATGTCTGGCTGTGTGGAATTCCTCCTGCTTCTCTTCTCTCTGGGGCCACAGTCTGTCTAGCCTCATCTGTCTCCAGCCGTGTAGAATGCTGCCATGACCTCCTGCCTCTGGTGGTTACCAAGACCCAAGCCTCCTCTCTCACTCCCTCTCCTACCAATTCCTTTGTGGTCAGCTCCAATCTCCCTTGAACCTGGGGTATTGGTGTTCCCCGAACCTGGTTGTCTAGGAACTCCTCAGCTTCTCAGGTTCTTAGTAGTGTCTCAACTTGCCCCTCCAGTCCAAGAATCTTTTCTTCCAGCACAGCCACCAAGGTGCACCTCATGCACAGAAAATCCCTCCTGGAGAGAGAACGTGGCACGTCCAAGGCAGGGGTTCCATCCCTTCCCTCGCTGGCCATCTCCATTTCACACATCATGCTGAACCAGGAAGGAAAGCCTCCCATGCTCCCTTTAACATGCCCTGTCCGCTGCCTCTGTGGCTCCCGAGTCTGCCCAGCAAGTGACTTTTTATACCAAGTCTTCCCGGCTCAGCTCCGCCCACCCCACCAGAGAGCGATTTATATCAAACAGCTGGGCTGATCACAGCTCCAAGGATTGGGAGCTCCACAGGCAGTTGCTTTGAGCTGTCACTGTTCAAGCCTCTGTACCTACGGTATCTGCAACTCCCCACCCCATGTAGCTGAGTGTTATTGGGACCCCCCAGGGCTGGCACCTACACGAATCATAGAAGATCAGGGTTGGAAGGGACCTCAGGAGGTCATCTAGTCCAACCCCCTGCTCAAAGCAGGACCAATCCCCAACTAGATCAAGATCAAATGCCCAGCGTGGGGCTTGAACCCATGACCCTGAGATTACGGTGTTTGCCTCTGAGTCGCGGTACACCTGGCACCCTAGGGGTCTGGGGCACGCCAGCACTGACAGCCAGAACAATTACAACTGCATCACGGGCTCTGCCCCAGATGGCACTTGTCCCTGACTGGTTTTGCAATCTGTGTCCCTGAGCTGACCATGAGCCTACTCCCTCACTGGCGTCACCAACCTGCCCTCCAAGCTGGCATCGCAGTCCATATGCCAAAGAAAGGCCAATGATTTTGTATGTACTGGGGCAGGAACTGCCCATACCCTTGTAATCCTGGGGGTGGCACCAGGGTGAAGGGGCACATGAACCCCATAATCTCAGAGAGGGGTCAGGAAGGACCCACCATCTGGAGCATCCACAGGGGGAGAAGGGGCATTTCCAGGCCTGGCAGCCGGGGGTGCACTCACTCTGCGGCGAAGCCCTTGGAGACGGAGTAGAAGGAGATTAGCTGCACCGCGCTGGAGACTGCGGGGCCCAGCTCACACAGAACCCGCTTAAAGGAGAGGAAGGGGGCGTCCGGGGTGAACACACAGTCCTGGTGAACCTGCCGGGACAGAGAGGAGGATCAGGCTGACGCCTGAGGGGAGGGGGAAGGAGCCCAGCGTGCTGCCCACCAAGGATGGTGTCAGGTCTGAGGCCTTTGTCTGCAGCCATGTTAGGAGAGCAGCAGCCGTGAGCCAAGAAGCAGAAAGTCACATTCCCGCATTCCATCTAAACCATATTAAAACAATGGCCTACCATAGTGTGAGCAAACTGGAGAGAGTCCAGCGGAGGGCAACGAAAATGATTAGGGGGCTGGAGCACATGACTTATGAGGAGAGGCTGAGGGAACTGGGATTGTTTAGTCTGCAGAAGAGAAGAGTGAGGGGGGATTTGATAGCTGCTTCCAACTACCTGAAGGGGGGTTCCAAAGAGGATGGAGCTCGGCTGTTCTCAGGGATGGCAGATGACAGAACAAGGAGCAATGGTCTCAAGTTGCAGTGCGGGAGGTTTAGGTTGGATATTAGGAAACACTATTTCACTAGGAGGGTGGTGAAGCACTGGAATGGGTTACCTAGGGAGGTGGTGGAATCTCCTTCCTTAGAGGTTTTTAAGGTCAAGCTTGACAAAGCCCTGGCTGAGATGATTTAATTGGTGTTGGTCCTGCTTTGAGCAGGGGGTGGGACTAGATACCTCCTGAGGTCCCTTACAACCATGATATTCTATGATGCTGTTCAGAAAGTGCCCCTCCTAACAGTACCCACCACCACCAGATAAGCGAGGAATCTCTTAAGTCAATGTTAAAAGAAAACTTTGTTTGACAGCATTCTGTCTGGCAAGGACTCACTCCTCAACAGCTGTGGGTGTGAAATCTATACGTCTTTATTTTTTTGGTTTTATGGGCCCCACTTCTCTAGTGTTTATCTGTATGGTCTCTGTCTGGTTCTTTGATTGCTCTTGTCTGTTGTATAACTAATTTTGCAAGGTGTAAATCAACTAATATGGTGGTATGATTGGTTAAAGAGCTGTTTTGTAATGGGCTACGATTGGTCAAAGAATTATTTTGTAATATTTTAGTTACATGATTGGTTAAGGTGTACCTAAGCAGGACTCTGGTTTCACTATATAAACTGGGGTCCAAAGGGAAGTTCTTTAGAACCAACTCCAGGACACAACCCCAAGCCAATCACACCGGGCAGAAACTGGAGTCCCTGAATGACCTGATCCAGACTGGCCAGCAGCAAAAGTTCATCTGTCTCATTGGGAGTGGTGAGCACTGTGTGCGTAACGTGTGCATTCTATTTTTGTGATTGTTAATAACTAGAGGTTAAGGCTATTACTGTGTAAGGCTCTTTCACTGGGAGAAGATCCTGAAAACCCACAGAAGAGAACGCCCTGAGCCCTAGGCAGGGCCGTCCCTAGCGGGGTGCAGGGTCCAGGACAGAAGTGACGGATTCGTCTCTTCCGGGACCTACCGCATCAGCCAATCGCACCGGCCTGTGGGGCCACGCAAAGCACAGCGCCCGGAGCGGTTGCCCTGATTTGCCCTACCCAAGGGACGGCTCTGGCCCTAGGAGCTGGGTACGGGTCTGAGTGGGTATGGGTGGCCTTGAGCCCTAGGAGCTGGGTACGGGTAGGTGCCTTTTGCCCGGAGCCCTAGGAGCTGGGTACGGGTGGGTGCCCTGGAGTGTGCGGGTAGCAATGGAGAGGGGTCAGGGTGCTTCTGGGGATGGAGGGCAGGGCAGGGTGCTGAACACCAGCTCCTCTTGTTGGACCCCCCCACATGCAGCCAGTGGCTAAGGGCTGCTCTCCCAGCTCCCCAGGGTACCGGATCCCGGGGGCGGCCGGGCACCCACCTCATCCGCCAGCAGGAGCAGCCTCTCCTGGGCAGCCAACTGAAGAACATCCTGCATGTGTCTCCTGCTCAGCACGTGGCCTGCGGGCACAAGCAGAGTGGGTGAGGGGCCTCCAGGTCCCTTTGATCCTGGCCTCGTCCCACAGTGACCCGGGAGGAGGCCGAGATCCAGGAGCCCCCTGGCAGAGGGTGGGGTCGCCCGGTCTGCCAAGGCCGAAACTGAGTCAGGTGTGGAGCCATCCTGCCAGCCTGGCCTGGCTGCTCCCGTCCCGATCATTCCAGCCAACGCTACCTGCTGAGAACCCCTTCTGCCCCTCAGCTGCCAGCTGGGACCCTGCCGCCCAGTTCTCCCTGCCGCCCAGTTCCCACTGCTGCCCAGTTCCCACTGCCGCCCAGTTCCCCCTGCCGCCCAGTTCCCTCTGCCGCCCAGTTCCCCCTGCCGCCCAGTTCCCTCTGCCGCCCAGTTCCCCCTGCCGCCCAGTTCCCACTGCCGCCCAGTTCTCCCTGCCGCCCAGTTCCCCCTGCCGCCCAGTTCTCCCTGCCGCCCAGTTCCCCCTGCCGCCCAGTTCCCACTGCCGCCCAGTTCCCTCTGCCGCCCAGTTCCCCCTGCCGCCCAGTTCCCACTGCCGCCCAGTTCTCCCTGCCGCCCAGTTCCCACTGCCGCCCAGTTCCCACTGCCGCCCAGTTCTCCCTGCCGCCCAGTTCCCCCTGCCGCCCAGTTCCCACTGCCAGCCGGGGCTGCTGCCACCCGCTTCCCCTGCCAGCCAGAGCCCCTGCCCCCGGGTCCTCCTGCCAGCCAGCAGGGTGTGTTGCTGGTGCTGGGTGCTGAGTCTCCCTCCCCTGCCCCACAAAGCTTTTACAACCATTTCTTGCCCCTCTGTCTTCTGGCTGATACGTCACCTGGGCAAGGCAGGCCGGGGAACGGGGTCTCCTCTGCGCCAAGGGCCTGTGTCTGAGGCAGAAGCTGTGTCCTGTTCTCCTAGCTCTGTCCTGCCCCAGAGAGCGTCTGTGCATTGACTGCCCTGGGCACGTCCCCGGCTGTGATCTCCTGCCCCGTGCTCCTGGCCCTGACCCCACTGGGCTCTCCTCCTGGGCGGGGCAGTGCTGGGTGAGCCAGGGCCCTGGCGTCTGGGTGCCACGGTGCAGCAGTTACGGGAAGAGCCCAGCAGATCCCCACGGGCGCGTTCCCTGCGGGGCCCACGGCAGGGTCAGCCGCCGGCTCCCCAGCATCTCGGGGCACGCTGGAGGAGAGCTGATGAGGACGGGGTTGGGCAGGGGGCGCTCGCTCCGACTCACCCGTCGGGTATCCAGGGTTGATGACGCAGAGCACTTTGGGGGTGCAGTGTCCCCTGGCTTGGCCGAGCACCCGCCTGATCTCCCCAACGTCCAGGGCCCAGCCGCCCTCCTCGTCCAGGTGGTACTGCACCCCGATAGCACCGGCCAGTGCTACGGCGTCCGCAAAGAGAGGGTGCCCGGGCACTGGCAGCAGCACGCCCGCCCTCCTGGGGTCCTGCTCATTGACCACCAGGGAGAGGAAGTCCTGGAGGAGGAAGAGAGAGCACAGGCTGCTCCGGGCTCACGCAACACCGCTGGGGCGAGGGAGGACAAGGGCTGGCAGGCTAAGGGTTAATGACACAGGGGCTGGGGAGGCTGCCCGGCCGGTGGGGCTGGCTGGTCCAAGTCCCCGCTCCCCCAGGCTGGATCTGGTTCATGCTGGACTCACCACTATGGCCGTGGTGATGCCCCCGCACATGACGATGTTCCTGGGGTCACAGCGGATGCCCCCGTCTCTCCTCTCTAGGTAGCGGGCCACCCTCTGGGGGACAGCGGTGGTGACGTACTCCATGTTATACGCCCCTTGGGAGAAGGACCCAGCCCAGCGTCAGGGACAGACTCTGCCGCTTAACTGCAAAGAGCAAGGACCCTCCCTCTCCTTCTGCCCCCAGAACCAGGGGCAGTCAGCCAGTCAGTCCTGGCAGAGCGCCCCACTCTGTGCCACGCAGCCCCCACCACCGCCACAGGCAAAATTCACTGGATCAGCCATGGAGAAGGCCCCCCAGTCAATGGGCCAGTGGGGAACGCAGATGGGGCCCAGTCCACTGCCTCCCCCACCCCACAGCTGGCACCAATGGCCCTTCTCTCTGAAGGTTTCAGCAGCGACTCCAGGGAGACCCAGCTCCCAGGGCGAGGTCTATCCCGACGGAGGCTGCGGTGCTCAGGTACCGGCGCTGGAGCTGTGCAGCTCCTGCAGGATGCGGCTGGCTCGCTGCTTGGCGTCCCGTGGCATGGAGTCAGCATGCAGCAGCTCTGGGTAAGCGCAGATGGCAGCCACCTGTAACGGCGTAGCCCAGAGACAGTCAGCGCACGGGGTGGAACGGAGCGAAGGTGATTGACAGCCCAGCGCCCCAATAGCCAAACACCCCTTTCCCTGCATTCAGCCCCCAGCCCTCCCAAGCAGCTGCCCCCTGCAATCAGGGGCGGATCAGCCAGCAAGGGAGGGTGGGACATTCAACCCTTAGACCGGACCCAGCTCCCTGCTACCCCCCCACGAAAGGTGCCCCATTCCCTCCCCTCCCCCATGGTGAGGTTATCCGGGCACCCCCAGCTGGGGGCTAGGAAGCCCCTGCCATGGCAGAGTATTGCGTGGGGAGGGCTGGGAACGGTCTGTCGGATCTGTAGGACTGAAGCAGGGCAGGGCTGCACGCGACGGGATTTGCTCCCCAGTGGCTAAGGGCTGAAATGGTCCTGGGCCAAGCTCCTGGGTGAGGGGGTCACGTGAGGTAAGCGTCTGGGCTGGTACCAATGGGTCATTCGGGCCTGGCTAGGACCAGCTCCCTCCAGCGCCGGTCCGGGAAACCAATGGGAGCCTGGGCCAGGAGGGAGGCGATTCCCCCACCTGGCTGCAGGACCGCAGAGCCAGGGCCGTGAGCTGGGAACAAGAGCTGCAGCAGCTCCCCCAGGGACGGACAGACAGAGACGGTGCCGAACCGAGTGACAGCAGCTTGGCGAGGTGGAGCCCTTCACCGGCTCGCTGCTGACCTAAGGACTTGCCCCATGGCTGATACATCCTGCTCTGTTCGGGGGGTCGCTGCAAACCCTGGCTGGCATGCATCAGTCCCTGGCCCCCCACGGGGCAGCAAGCCGCAGCGCCTGGCCTGTTGTAGGGCGGCAGGGGATGCCCGAGCTGCGGCCAGCTCCAGGACAGCTGATCTTACGCCCTCCATGCTCTGAGGACAGCACAGCAGGGGAGCGTGCCTGCCGAGGGGCTCCGTGCACGGCTGGATGGGGGTGACCTTTGGGTAGCATCCCGCTAGGCGTAGGGCAGCGGCCGTCCGGATTGGCCCCATGGCTTTGCCCCAGTCGAGATCACTAGCCATCCCAACTCCTGCCCAGCGCACCTGCAGCGCAGCGCCGGCTGAAAAGCCACACAGCCCCTCGCCCTGTGGCGCGTGAGCGCCGCCCAGTGGCCAGAGTAGGGCGTCCAAGGGAGGGTTTGCTCAGGCTATGGCAGGGGCGGGGAAACTTTTAGGCCTGAGGGCCGCATCAGGTTTCCAAAATTGTATGGAGGGCCGGTTAGGGGAGGCTGTGCCTCCCCAAACAGCCAGGCGTGGCCGGGCCCCCGCTCCCTATCCGACCCCCCCGCGTCTCACACCCTGACAGCCCCCCCCCGGGACTCCTGTCCCATCTAACCCCCCTGT
This sequence comes from Malaclemys terrapin pileata, assembly GCF_027887155.1. Lineage (NCBI taxonomy): Eukaryota > Metazoa > Chordata > Testudines > Emydidae > Malaclemys > Malaclemys terrapin. Next base: position 3,129,699 of record NC_071506.1, on the reverse strand, counting down.
CCCCTGTCCCCTGACCACCCCGCCCCTTCCAACTCCTCCTCTCCTTCCTGACTTCCCCATCCAACCACCTCTTCTCCCTGACCCCATCCAACCCCCCCTCCTTCCTGACTGCCCCCCGGGACCCCTGCCCCATCCAACCGCCCCTTCTCCCTGACCCCATCCAACCCCCCCTCCTTCCTGACTGCCCCCCGGGACCCCTGCCCCATCCAACCGCCCCTTCTCCCTGACCCCATCCAACCCCCCCTCCTTCCTAACTGCCCCCCGGGACCCCTGCCCCATCCAACCGCCCCTTCTCCCTGTCCCCTGACTGCCCCGACCCCTATCCACACCCCCGCCCCCTGACCACCACCCCGAACTCCCCTGCCCTCTATCCAACCCTCCCGCTCCCTGCCCCCTTACTGCGCTGCCTGGAGCACCGGTGGCTGGTGGCACTACAGCCGCGCCGCCCAGAGCACCAGGATAGGCAGCTGCACCACCCGGCTGGAGCCAGCCCCGCCACCGTGCAGCACAGAGCACCGGCTCCTGCCCCAGGAGCTCACAGCCCTTCTGCCCAGAGCATTGCGCCGGCGGTGGGGCAAGCTGAGGCTGCGGGGGAGGGACCGGGGGCGAGCGGCGAGCCTCTCAGGGCAGGAGCTCGGGGGCTGGGCAGGAGGGTACTGGGGGCCGGTTGTGGCCCACCGGACGTAGTTTGCCCACCTCTGGGCTATGAGGATGCCTCTAGTACTGGCCCTTGACCGCTCAAACCCAGTCCCTGAACCGCTGCCCGAGTGGGGTTGCTGTCGGCTATACAATGAACGAGGACCCAATTAGCCACTAAGGGGTAAACCCCGATGGCCGTGGAGACAGCCAGGGGGCTCTCCTGGCCTCTCCGATCTCGCAGACAGGAACAGGCACAAGCTGTGGCATTGGGGTCAGGCAGAGGATCGGGGGGTCGGGCCCAGGGCTGGGAGTCATGAGATCTGGGCTTAGTCTCCTGCCCCCGTCCTTCCACCATGTGACTCACGTGGCTCTGAGCTCACTCCCCCTTCCTGCCAGGGCTAGTGCACTGGTGTGTGTGTGGGTGTGTGGGGGGGGTTGGCACAAGGCCACCACTCAAGCCCAAGTCTGAGGGCAGACTTACACGGGGCTGGGTCTCCGCACGGGGATGACTTTCCCCCCAGGGCTTGTCCCATGCGTTGTGATCCTCACATGGAAGCTGGCAGAGGAAGGCCAGGGGCGTAGAGAGGGGGACGTGTGTGCTGTGGGGTGCTCGTGGGGGGACTCAAAAAGACACTCAATGACATGGGTGGTAGCTCACACAGGTAGGGGTAGCTCATGCTCAGGGTGACCCTGAGCTCTGCAGCTGGGTGACTGTGGGCCTCAGTTTCCCCTCTTGCCCTTTGCATGTCTTGCTGTTTCAGCGGGTCTCCCCAGGGCAGGAGCTGCTGGTCGCTGGGTTTGTGCAGCTCCCCGGGGCCCAGGTCCGAGGGCTGCTGGGGTCGCCGCATGGAACCGGGGGCAGGGATGGGCGGGAGGCTGCTGTCTGCATTGCAGCTGGGCGGGGGGAACCCAGCAGGGGCTTTCCCGCCGGCTGCTCCCTCCCACACGGAGTGCAGCAGGAAGGGACGTGGGGGGCATCCCAGAGGGTCCTGCTGGTCTCTGCTCTCCCCAGGGGCTGCAGGGGGGATCCTTGCTCCTCACCTGGCGTAGGAAGGTGATGGGTCTTTGGCCTGCAGCGTGGGGGTCCCCCGAGTGGCACCAGATAACCTCCCGGAAGGGCTTCTCCTCTCCCTGGGGCAGAGAGCAAAATGCCCCCACCAAGGGGGGGCTCTGAGCCATCCTTAACAGAGCTGGCCCCTCCCCCCCTTCCCCGGGCACGGGCTCCCCAGCACAGGCTGCCTTTGTCCTTCTCCCTGTGGGCAGCTCTGGCACAGGTTGGCTGGCCCACATTCACCCTCGCCCTGCGGCCCCTTTCTGCCAGCCAGGCTGGAGCACCCCCACCACGGGGGGATGTGAGGAGGTGTGACTGGCTCGGGCCAGGGAGCCGTGAGCCCTGCAGGGCCGGCTCAGTGACAGGGCAGGGAGCCGGGGCCTGGCCCCGTGAGCCCCGCAGGGCCGGCCCAGTGACAGGGCAGGGAGCCAGGGCCTGGCCCCATGAGCCCTGCAGGGCCGGCCCAGTGACAGGGCAGGGAGCTGGGGGCCGGCCCCATGAGCCCTGCAGGGCCGGCTCAGTGACAGGGCAGGGAGCCGGGGCCTGGCCCCGTGAGCCCCGCAGGGCCGACTCAGTGACAGGGCAGGGGGCTGGGGCCTGGCCCCGTGAGCCCTGCAGGGCCGGCTCAGTGACAGGGCAGGGAGCCGGGGCCTGGCCCCGTGAGCCCCGCAGGGCCGGCTCAGTGACAGGGCAGGGGGCTGGGGCCTGGCCCCGTGAGCCCTGCAGGGCCGGCTCAGTGACAGGGCAGGGGGCTGGGGACTGGCCCCGTGAGCCCTGCAGGGCCGGCTCAGTGACAGGGCAGGGAGCCGGGGCCTGGCCCCGTGAGCCCCGCAGGGCCGGCTCAGTGACAGGGCAGGGGGCTGGGGCCTGGCCCCGTGAGCCCTGCAGGGCCGGCTCAGTGACAGGGCAGGGGGCTGGGGACTGGCCCCGTGAGCCCTGCAGGGCCGGCTCCGTGACAGGGCAGGGAGCCGGGGCCTGGCCCTGTGAACCCTGCAGGGCCGGCCCAGTGACAGGGCAGGGAGCCAGGGGCCGGCCCCGTGAGCCCTGCAGGGCCGGCTCAGTGACAGGGCAGGGAGCCAGGCTCTGGCCCCATGAGCCCTGCAAGGCCGACCCAGTGACAGAGCAGGGAGCCGGGGCCTGGCCCCGTGAGCCCCGCAGGGCCGGCCCAGGGACAGAGCAGGGAGCCGGGGCTGGCCCCTTGAGCCCTGCAGGGCCGGTTCAGTGACAGGGCAGGGAGCCAGGGACTGGCCCCGTGAGCCCCGCAGGGCCGGCCCAGGGACAGAGCAGGGAGCCGGGGCCTGGCCCCGTGAGCCCCACAGGGCCGGCCCAGGGACAGGGCAGGGAGCCGGGGCTGGCCCCGTGAGCCCTGCAGGGCCGGCCCAGGGACAGGGCAGGGAGCCGGGGCCTGGCCCCGTGAGCCCCCCAGGGCCGGCCCAGGGACAGGGCAGGGAGCCGGGGCTGGCCCCGTGAGCCCCGCAGGGCCGGCCCAGAGACAGAGCAGGGACCAGGGGCCTGGCCCCGTGAGCCCTGCAGGGCCGGCCCAGGGACAGAGCAGGGACCAGGGGCTAGCCCTGCCCAGGTGTGACTGACAGAACCGGTTGCCAAAGCCCATCAGGGCAGGGCTGGGCTGCGGGACGCTCGATGCCCGGGGGCAGTGGCGCTGGCAGTTCCACAGGCCGCCCTCTGGCTGGCCCTGCAGGCAGCAAACAGGCAGTCCAGGAGGCCGGTGCTGGAGCCACTGTTCAGCAGAGACCCGCCCTGCCAGCGCCCGCAGCCAGGACCCAGGACACTGCCCCATGCTCTGAGCCCCGGCAGCCCCAGGAATACCCCGAACGCTTTCCCAGAATCCCCCTCACCTGCGCCAGCTGTCGCTGGATTTCCGAGGCCCTCTCCAGCAGGGGCCCCAGCGTGGGGAGCCTGGCGCCTTTGACACACGGATTCACAGAGTCCAGAGTCAGGACCTTCCTCCCAGCCGCCATCCCACCGCTGGGCTCCGGCACACAGAGGGGCTGGGAATGCCTGAGCTGTGACTGGGGGGAAGGTGCCTGGGTCCCTGCAGGGCTGACGAAAGCCCCGCCTCGGGGGGCGGCCCAGGGCTCGAAGGTCCAATTCCCCTTCCCTGACCAGAGTCCAAAGGTGGCCCTTTGGGTTACTCGTTAATGAGCCAGAGAGATGCCCTCAGCTCCGGCACTGCTGGGTTTGCCATCAGCGCTGCCCAGGGCAGGGAATTCTGAGCCCCTCAGACGGCCGCTTGTGTCTCCGCACGTTGCCGAAAGGCAGCCGGGGGTGGCAGCCCAAGAGGGCTGGCTGGAGCTCCGAGTCTGCGGCCCCTGGGGCTCGGAACCGCGCCTGCCTCCCCCAGAGCACTGCACAGGGCAGGGGCCCCAGGCTCGGCGCTCCAGCTGCCCCCTGCAACTGGCCTGAGCATCCTTCCTGGCCAAGGCCCCCGCAGCATCCCTGATGCTTGTTTCGACCAAGGGGAAGATGCTGCCCCCTGGGGGACACTCGGGGCGTTACAGCTCTAGGGGGGGCTGAGTCCTTGCCCCCGGGCTCTGCTCTGCGCAGAGGGCTTTGCAATGCCCTCCCGTGGGTCTTCCCCCTCAGCAAGGGCCAGGCCAGCGCCTGCCTGCCCCGTGGCTGTGACCAGCCCTCCCCTGGGACTGCGTGTCCCAGGCATCCCCCTGCACTAGCGAATGGTGCATGGCCCTTCGCCAGTGCTGGTGGGGCCAGGCCAGGCTTGGCCAGTGCGGCTCTGACCTGGCTCGGCTCCGCTGGGGCCCACGGGCAGCGGAGGCGCCGTATGTGATTTGGCTAATGCCTGGGATCAGGTGTGTGATCGTGGCTCCCTCTAGTGGCCGGCCCCAGCACAGCCGGCTAGTCACTCAGCCAAGGGCTGGCGCTGCAGCCGCCAGTGGTTTGGTGCTGCGTGTCATGGGTTCAATCCCCGCTAGTGCCCTGCTGCGTCTGGCCAAGGGGCACATTCCTGCCGAAGGGACCACACCTGCTCCTTGGACACCAGATGCCTCTGCCCCGGCCAGGCTCCTGCCAGCACAAAGCTTGGTGGCCCTGGTGTCTGGAAGGAGTTAGCGTGCCCATCTGGGGCAGGCATTCACACCCAGGGGAGCCAGCTTGCCATAGACCTTGGCCTCTGCTGGGCATTGGTGCCAGCTGTGCCCGTTTTGTGCCAGGTGAATTCCTCTCCTGGCCGGGGAGCACCTGGACTGTGATCGCCCCCCCCTCCCCCCTTGTCCCTGGGCTCGCTCTGTGATGCCTTAGCCCTGCAGAGAGAGGTGGGTCAGCCAGACAGGCCTGCAGGTCGCCAGCGGCCCCACTTGGAGGCTTTACTCCCCTGAGCAGGGCTGGGTGGCCACTGGCATGGGATCAGAGCGCAGACACTCACCCTGTTCCCAGGCCAGGCCCGTACTGTCTCAGTGCCCATGTGGGCACAGCCATGCCCCCTCTCTGCACAGGCTAACCCGGGCCAGACAGCAGGGAGTGAGTGGAGCAGCCTGCCAGGCTGAGAGAGCCGAGGGAATCGGCGTGTGGGGAGAGGTGGATCCCCAGGGCCCCGGACAGGTGGCTGCCTGTGTGCTCTCCTCTGCCCAGCGTTGGTGTCACGGGGCTGTGTGTGGGCAGGGCACAGGGCTCTGGCGAAGGGCCCCTGCAGTCACCATCTGCAGGGCGGAAGGTGCCAGCCTGGGGGCATCCTGTGGGCGCTCTGCCCTGGCCCCGGTGCCCAGAACTGCCTAGCGGGGGTGAAGGGGGCTGCGGGGTTACCGGGTCACTGCGGGTAACGAGTGCTGAGGGCCAATAACCGAGTCCCTAATCCTAGCACCATGTGAGAGACCGTAACGCCACATCTGCCCTGGCCGAGCTGCCAGGGGGCTCCCAGCCTGCGCCCCCTGCAGCGCCCCCTGCTGGGAGAGCCTGGGGCTGGAGTCTCCAGGAGCTCCTCCCCCCACCAGAGCTCCTGCCCTGCTCCCCACAGCGCCCCCTGCTGGGAGAGGCTGTGACTGGCGTATCCAGGAGCTCCTCCCCCCACCAGAGCTCCTGCCCCACTCCCCACAGCGCCCTCTGCTGGGAGAGCCTGGGGCTGGAGTCTCCAGGAGCTCCTCCCCCACCAGAGCTCTGCCCCACTCCCCACAGCGCCCCCTGCTGGGAGAGGCTGTGACTGGAGTCTCCAGGAGCTCCTCCCCCCACCAGAGCTCTGCCCTGCTCCCCACAGCGCCCCCTGCTGGGAGAGGCTGGGGCTGGAGGACCACAGGCTTCCGGACAGAATTTAGCCCCCTCGGGTCACTAATCCCAGCCCAGTGGTCCCTGCAGGCAGCTGCCACCTGCACTTACCCAGAGCTGCGCGCCAGGCCCTCCCTGGCCGAGGATGCCAAGCAGGGAGCCAGGCAGAGTCTGTGGGAGCTGGCTGTGTCCAGCATCGGTAGGGCACCCACGGGGCCAGGTCCTGGGGCAGCCTCCTGCGTGGGGGGTGCTGCCCTGGTGTCTGTGCAGTCGATGGCTGCTGGCATCTCCTTCTGCCCGCAGCTCCAGTGCCCTGGCATGAGCCATGCTGCTGCTGCACTGTGCCCATTAGCCCAGCTCTGCCCCGTGCAGCACTGACGCACCCGTCCCTGGTGCCCCACTGCCCCCTCCCCGGCAGCCTGCTCCCGGCCAGGACCCATGTGCATGGAGTTCAAAGGGCCGGTGCCCTTGGGTGCCCAGCTCAGGGCCCTCCCTGCCCTAGGAACTCAGCATAGGCACTGCCCCAGCCCTGCCCCAGCCCTGCCCCACCCTGCCATCTGCGTGTCAGCTTCATACCCAGGAGACACACGACTGAATAGACAGGGACAGCCCCCTCCTGGGGCTCACTGAGAGAAGGAGTCAGTGGGGCTACCCCAGGGAGAGCAGGTTACCTGGGGAGTCAGAGGGATTTCTTGGGGTGTCTGGGGTTACTCCCCATGAGATTGGGGTTCCCAGGGGAGGGGGGCCATGGGGTTAGCTGGGTAGGGAGGCTTGGAGACATTACATTGGGGGGACTTGGAGGGGTTACCCGGGGAGGGGGCCAATGGGATGCCTGGAGAGGGGCTCACGGGGGCACCTTTGGCCAGCTCTGCCCCAGGGCTCTTGTTCCATGGCAGATGCCAACTCAGGAGGCTGGTGAAACCCCAGCACCCTGATGGCCCTGGGTTATGTTGGGGGGTCTTGTACATGATTCACCCCCCGCCTGCCCCCATTCCCAGCCTCTCCTGGGACCCAGGGCCAGACCTGCTAGCTCTAAATCAGCTGCAGTAATGGGAATGCCCAGCAACCAGTGCGTGCATTGGGGGGGGGCTCCAGCAGTGCCCCTCCCTCCATGCCCAGCTCTACCCCCCACCATCGAGTTCCTGGGCAGGGCTGCACTGGAGGGGTGTGCCAGACTGGGCCCCAGGAAAGAGGGTCCCTATTGGGATGCCCCTCTCAGCTTGATTAGGGTCTCACTTGAACCCCTCACCTGCCTCTCAGTTAACAGTGAAAATACTGGGATGAGCTGGCTGGTGTGTATGTGACCCCTATGCCTTCTGGTAGAGAGACTCAGAATTGTTCTACTGTGTGCCCTATGCCCCACACTGCTAGCAGTTAATGGGGAGTTCCCTACAGGCGGATTGGGAGATGTATGGCTCACCTAGTTCCTGGGGCTGGATAGGCCCTGTTTGGAACCTGTCGGGGTGGGCGAGCTCAGCTATTGAGGTGGTGTAACCGCTGAGATAGGGGACTTCCACGTTCCTGGGGGCTGGGAGATCAGAGCCAAGCTGTCTACCTGTCTGACCTCTCTGACGTTTAATTCCTTGCCCAGTTTGTCCTCTCCCTGGTGGTCAATGAGCAGGACCCCAGGAGGGCGGGCGTGCTGCTGCTGGTGCCCGGGCACCCGCTCTATGCGGACGCCATAGTGCTGGCCAGTGCCGTCGGGGTGCAGTTCCACCTGGACGAGGAGGCGCCTGGGCCCTGGATATTGGGGAGATCAAGGCGGGTACTTGGCCAAGCCAGGGGTCACTGCACCCCCCCCCCCCCAAAGCACTGTGCGTCATCAACCCTGGGTGCCCAACGGGTGAGTCAGAGACAAGAGCCCCTCTGGGGCTGGCCCGGTCAGTCCCGGGGGCGAGCACCTGGCCAGTCTCAGCCTGTCCTTCTAGTCACTCTTCGGCCTGCGTGACACACGCTGCCTGGGAACTCTGGCTACAAGTGCCTGGGACTGTCCTGGCAGAGGCAGCCTCATCTGGTGGGTCAGGGCACGTCAGTGGGGGTCTGGACACCTGGGTTCATTGCCCAGCTCTGCCACTGACTCGCCGTGTAATGTGTGACCAAGCCCCTTTCCCTCCCTGTGCCTCAATTTCCTCTCCCTGTGCCTCAGTTTCCCCTCCTGTGAGGAGGATCCTGCCCAGGGATCCTGCCCTGCCCTGGGACGGTCCCTGAGATGGTAGAAGGAAAGGCCCTGTGTGTTGCTAGCGTCCTGATGAGCCACCAGGGTGTGGCCATGTCACCCTCTACTGGCTAGTTCCAGCAACAACAGCAGCCTGCTAGGCACTGCCGGGTCGGGGGGTCAGGTTTGGAGGTTCAGGTGCTTTGGGGGTCAGGTTGCCGCCCACATGGCCCCGGCTCGTGCCGTGCTCCTCGTGGCAGGTTGGGTCCAGGGCAGGCAGTGTATGGACGGCACCATCCGACTGGCTGCTGAAGAGAACCTACTTCTGCTGGCTGGGGAGATACGGCTGCTCCTTCCCCAACGGTGCCCGCTGCTTCCAGTGCTTCGAGCCACTGCCAGGCGCACGGCCTGGCCGGCTTCCGGGCTGGGGACATGGGCCAAGGCCGCGGCTTCAGTTTCAGGCGACTCCTCTGTGATGTTATTGATATAATCTGGGACCATATAGATCATTGTTGCAACCAAGGTCCTGTAGTGGCACCAAATCTGGTATAAAGGGGGTCAAATGGGGTGTCTAAGACAAGGTTATGGTTTACTAGTTATGATTATGTTGTCTATATGTGTGTATCAGTTTTGTAGTTGAAGTTATGAATATTGGCTCTATACTGTCTGTATGGCAAACTTATGCTCTGCTTCTAGAAAAAAGAAGAACAGGAGTACTTGTGGCACCTTAGAGACTAACAAATTTATTAGAGCATAAGCTTTCGTGGACTACAGCCCACTTCTTCGGATGCTCTGCTTCTGGGGGACATCCCAGACAAACTGGTGTCAGCTCTGTCTAGCCTGTTTGATGGCCCATTAAGGACCATCAGCTATACAATGGACCCATTGAGAGAAGGCAAATACGCCTTGTAACTCAGCAAAGTATGCAGGGACTGGCCCATGTGACTCCAGACTCCATTTTGCTGTAATTTTCCACAGTAAGAACAAAGAGGTGATCTTACACCTGGAGAAGACTATATAAGGCTAATGCCTCATCTCCATTTTGTCTTCATTCCTGCTTCTTACCTCTGGAGGAACTTTGCTACAAACTGAAGCTCTGAACAAAGGACTGAATGACCCATCCCAGCGGGAGATGTTCCAGAGACTTGATTTGAACCTGCAGTTTATTCTATCTCTGCTGCAAGCCTGAACCAAGAACGTTGCCATTACTGTATGTAATTGATTCCATTTAACCAATTCTAACTCTCATCTCTATCTTTTTCCTTTTATGAATAAACCTTTAGATTTTAGATTCTGAAGGATTGGCAACAGCGTGATTTGTGGGTAAGATCTGATTTGTATATTGACCTGGGTCTGGGGCTTGGTCCTTTGGGATCAGGAGAACCTTTTTCTTTTACTGGGGTATTGGTTTTCATAACCATTGGTCCCCATAACGAGTGGTACTGGTGGTAATACTGGGAAACTGGAGTGTCTAAGGAGATTGCTTGTGAGACTTGCGGTTAGCCAGTGGGGTGAGACCGAAGTCCTCCTAGTTTGGCTGGTTTGGTTTGCCTTAGAGGTGGAAAAAAACGCAACCTTGGGCTGTAACTGCCTTGAGCAATTTGTCCTGAGTTGGCGCTCTCAGTTGGGTCCCGCCAGAACCAGCATCGTCACATCCTGGTACCCCACTGTCACGGCTCCACAGGATCACTGCGACACCCCCCCTTGTAAACAGTCCCTTGGAGGACCCCCCCCCCCATAGCGGGGCAGACCCCCCCCCTCCCCCACTCTGCTTCAGGGCAGGCCACACAGCCTCCTCGCTTCCTAGACTGCCCAGCTGGGCTCCAGCCCACCTGCCTGCCCGGGGAGCTCTGCCCTCGACGCCTGGCAGAGACTTGGCCCCCGCGTCAGGGCTCAGCGCCCCCAGCCAGGATCTGCCCTGACACCAACTGCGGTGGGTTTGTCAGTCTCCTGGCTGCGGCCCGGGTGGCCCTGTGGGCAGCAGAGACACCGACTGCGGTGGGTTTGTCAGTCTCCTGGCTGCGGCCCGGGTGGCCCTGTGGGCAGCAGAGAGCTCTGCCCCACCAGCATCGGGCAGCGCCAAGTGCCAGCCAAGCTGCAATGACTCCCCGGCAGGCACCGTCTGGGGCGGACCCCCCCCCCCCCAGCAAGGCAGTAGCAGGCTGTTAGTGGCCCCAGGCGGCAGACAGGCCCGGCGTGCTGAGGCAGTGTTACTCCAGCATGCCAGCGCAGGGGGCACAGGGTGGCACGGGCCGCGTGGCCCCGTCACGTTTCCGAGCCCAGGCGTACGGGGGCCATTCCGCTGCTCAACACAGAGGATGTTTCCCCTGCCCCCAGCTGCGGCCACCTCCCCACAGGGGCACCAGGGGGCTGGGCTCGCTCTCCATGGGACGCTGAGTCCCGCCCACTCCCTTCAGCCCGGCCCTGCGGCTCCAGGGCCCAGCGATGCTGGGCACAAAACTGGGGTGGAAGGTGGCGAGCTCCCCAGCGTCGCCGTGCCCACTCCGGCCAGCCCCATACCCAGACACAGCAGCCCCTAGGGCCTGGCAAGGGCTGGGGCAGCATGTGGGGCAGGCTCCTGCTTAGTAGGGCTGTCGCTCTTTATCCTTCAGTCACGAGCCGGCTGCGGAGACCCACTATGGGGCAGCAAGACTGGGGCAGAGCCCCACCCCCGCCATCTGCCTGACGGTGCCCGGCGGGGGCCAGGGCAGCAGCAGCGTGGCCAGCAGGTGGTGCTCGCTCCCGCGGTGCCCCACACTGGCAGGGACTGGGGTGGCCGTGTGTCCCAGTGTGCCCCCCTCGAGAGCAATGCCCCCCCACACACACACACACACACAGCGCAGCGACCCTTGTTCAGTCATTAACTGTTTATTGCTGCTCTGGGGGGTCCAAGCCAGGCCCCCGTGAAGCCCCATCTCCAGCTGGCCGTCGCCCAGCCTCATGCGCCCGCCCCCGGCCACGTCTCTGCCCAGGACCCAGGCGCAGGGGGGCCCTGCGGACGAGCTGGAGGGGGGGGCAGAACAAAACCCCACAGGCTCAATCAGAGACCCTCCTGGGCTGGGCATGTCCCTCCATGGGCTGCAGCTGTCCATGCCACTAGCGGGCAGCTCTCCACCTCGGCAGGCACCGTGTGCCCAGCCTGGGTCTCTGGGGGGCTCTGTCTGACCCGCTGTAGCCCCGGGGAAGAGGGTGGCACAGGGAGCCCTGCTGGCCTGGCCTATGGGGCAGACAGAGCCACTGCGGCTGCCCCCTTGCGGGGCACGGGGGTCAGCAGAGGAGGAGGGGGAACAAGGCACTTCAGGACAGATGGCTCAAGGCACCATGTGGGTGGCGAGGAGCTGGTGGGCACCTGGAGCGTGGCATCAGTGGTGGGGCAGGGGCTATGCTGGCCCAGACAGGGCTGGTGATACAGCCTGGGCAGGGTCTGGCAGACAGAGCATGGTGCCCCGTGCCCTGGCCCGCGGGACGTGCGTGAGAGGGACCGTGGGTGGCCCAGAGGGTGCTGCTGGAGCCCACCCGCAGGTCCCACTGACTGGTGATGCCAGGGCCTGCCCAGATGCCAGGGCACCTCATCCAGCGGTGCCCAGCAGGCTGCACGGGGCTAGTGGAGTACAGTCAGCTGGGCCACGAGGGGCAGGGGCTGCGAGCTCGCTGGCACACAGCTTCCCGGTGCTGGTGCATTCCGTGCCCAAGCTGCCCCACCCCCAAAGGCCGGGGGGGGGTGGAGTGTCGGGGACATGGCACAGCCCCAGAGCGCCTGGCACCCCTCAGGAGCACTCGGCGAGCGGGGCAGCTGGGCTGGCACAGGTGGATCCCAGTGTGGGGGCCTGGACAGCTGCCAGTCAGAGACGCGGCCCCGGCCCCCGGCGGGCGCTGGGCAGGCGGGCAGGGCAGAGCTGGCAGCTGCCCCGGGCAGCACATTAGGAATATTCCTGGGTGAACTTGGCATAGAACTGGCTGAGTTTCTTCAGCAGGGTCTGGAGCTTCTCCACGTGCGGCAGGATGGTCATTCTGCGGGCAGAGAGATCCCTCAGCCCGGGCGCCTGCCCGCCCCCGCCTGCCAGCGCCCGCCCCCTCCCGGGAGCCACACACCCTGCACAGCCCCCGCCCCGCCCCCTCCCGGGAGCCACACACCCTGCACAGCCCCCGCCCCGCCCCCTCCCGGGAGCCACAAACCCTGCACAGCCCCCGCCCCGCCCCCTCCCGGGAGCCACACACCCTCCACAGCCCCCGCCCCGCCCCCTCCCGGGAGCCAAACACCCTGCACAGCCCCCACCCCCTCCCGGGAGCCACACACCCTCCACAGCCCCCGCCCCGCCCCCTCCCGGGAGCCACACACCCTGCACATCCCCCGCCCCGCCCCCTCCCGGGAGCCACACACCCTGCACAGCCCCCGCCCCGCCCCCTCCCGGGAGCCACACACCCTCCACAGCCCCCGCCCCGCCCCCTCCCGGGAGCCACACACCCTGCACAGCCCCCGCCCCGCCCCCTCCCGGGAGCCACACACCCTCCACAGCCCCCGCCCCGCCCCCTCCCGGGAGCCACACACCCTGCACAGCCCCCACCCCCTCCCGGGAGCCACACACCCTGCACAGCCCCCGCCCCGCCCCCTCCCGGGAGCCACACACCCTCCACAGCCCCCGCCCCGCCCCCTCCCGGGAGCCACACACCCTCCACAGCCCCCGCCCCGCCCCCTCCCGGGAGCCACACACCCTGCACAGCCCCCGCCCCGCCCCCTCCCGGGAGCCACACACCCTGCACAGCCCCCGCCCCGCCCCCTCCCGGGAGCCACACACCCTCCACAGCCCCCGCCCCGTCCCCTCCCGGGAGCCACACACCCTGCACAGCCCCCACCCCCTCCTGGGAGCCACACACCCTGCACAGCCCCGCCCCGCCCCCTCCCGGGAGCCACACACCCTGCATAGCCCCCGCCCCGCCCCCTCCCGGCAGCCACACACCCTGCACAGCCCCCGCCCCGCCCCCTCCCGGGAGCCACACACCCTGCACAGCCCCCGCCCCGCCCCCCTCCCGGGAGCCACACACCCTGCACAGCTGGGCACAAGCGGGCACAAAAGAATGGGAGTCCCGAGGGGGCAGGGCTGTGGGTCGGGATTGAGGGGCAGGGGGCGCTGGGGGTGTGAGGAGCTGTGGGAGCTGGGCAGAGGGGGTGGGTGTCAGGATTCGGGGGGTGGGGGGACAGACGGCCGGGACTCTCCCAGCTCTGCATTGCCAGCCCTTCCCAGGGGCCCCAGGTGTGGAGCGTGTTCAGGGGGCCCTTACCTGAAGTGATAGGTGCCCTCTCGCTGCCCAAAGCCGCTCCCTGGCACCACGCAGATGCCCGTCTCCTCCAGCAGCTGGAGGCAGAAGAACATGTCTGGGGCAAAGCCCCGAGCCTGGAGAGGAGCAAGGGCTGGGCTTAGGGGAGATGGGATGGGAGGAGAGATGCCTGCTCCGTGCCAGCTCTCCCCGGACCCGCTCCCCCACTCACATCCCCGAGGCTGCTCTGTGCCCGGCTCTCCCCGGACCCGCTCCCCCACCCACATCCCCGAGGCTGCTCCGTGCCAGCTCTCCCCGGACCTGCTCCCCCACTCACATCCCCGAGGCTGCTCCGTGCCCAGCTCTCCCCGGACCCGCTCCCCCACCCACATCCCCGAGGCTGCTCCGTGCCCGGCTCTCCCCGGACCTGCTCCCCCACTCACATCCCCGAGGCTGCTCCGTGCCCAGCTCTCCCCGGACCCGCTCCCCCACCCACATCCCCGAGGCTGCTCCGTGCCCAGCTCTCCCCGGACCCGCTCCCCCACTCACATCCCCGAGGCTGCTCCGTGCCAGCTCTCCCCGGACCCGCTCCCCTTCCCACATCCCCGAGGCTGCTCCGTGCCAGCTCTCCCCGGACCCGCTCCCCCACCCACATCCCTGAGGCTGCTCCGTGCCCGGCTCTCCCCGGACCCGCTCCCCTTCCCACATCCCCGAGGCTGCTCTGTGCCCGGTTCTCCCCAGACCCACTCCCCTACCCACATCCCCGAGGCTGCTCCGTGCCAGCTCTCCCCGGACCCGCTTCCCTACCCACATCCCCGAGACTGCTCTGTGCCAGCTCTCCCCGGACCCGCTCCCCCACCCACATCCCCGAGGCTGCTCCGTGCCAGCTCTCCCCGGACCCGCTCCCCTTCCCACATCCCTGAGGCTGTTCCGTGCCAGCTCTCCCCGGACCCGGTCCCGCACCCACATCCCCGAGGCTGCTCCGTGCCCAGCTCTCCCCGGACCTGCTCCCCCAGCCCCCAGGCTGCTCCGTGCCCGGCTCTCCCCTGGCCCTGCTCCCCCAGCCCCCAGGCTGCTCCGTGCCCGGCTCTCACCTGGGCCTCCTGCACAGCCCTGGCTGGGATCTGGATCCTGGGGTAGGAGTACATGGCGCCCTGGACGGGGTTACAGTGGATCCCGGGCACCTGGCTGAAGATCTCCTGGGTCAGCTGCGCTTTCTGGGCCAGGTTACTTAGCACCACCTGCTTCTCCTGGGAGCCGAGAGAGAGACCCACAGTGCTGAGTGGCAGGGGCTGCCGTGGGGGAGAAGAGGGGGCTGCAGGCAAGGGGAAGTGGGGACAGGCACTTGGGAATAGCAGGGCCTGGGAGGTCAGGGGGGAGGCCCATGGGGTGGTGGAGGAGGTGGGCATGGGGCCTTCCCTGGAGAGGGGAAAGGGGCCGGTGCAGGGGGCAGCTGGTGGATCTGGGGTAAGATGCCCATGGAGCGGGTGGGGAGGTGCCCCTCAGGGAGGGGCTGGGTCTGGTGGGGGGGATCGGGGTCGTGGCTGCGAGCCCCCCACACTTACCCGGATGAAGCTCTGGTACGAGGGCTCGCCAGGCTTTGGTGGGTTCATGACGACGTCCAGCAGCACCTGGCCGGGCACGGGTGGGCACAGACGCACCGACACCAGCTTGGAGAGTTGCTGCTGCACGGCCGGATCCAGGTTCACCACCTCCATGTACCCGCCCCGGAACCCACACCTGGGGGCGAGAGGGTAAGACTGGAGCTTGGCTCCCCCTCCCTCTGGGACCTCTCGGGGACAGGGCTTGGCTCCCCCTCCCTCTGGGTCCTCTCGGGGACAGGGCTTGGCTCCCCCTCCCTCTGGGACCCCTGGGGGGCGGGGCCTGGCTCCCCCTCCCTCTGGGACCCCTGGGGGGCAGGGCTTGGCTCCCCCTCCCTCTGGACCCCTAGGCATTGGGGCCAGGCTCCCCCTCCCTCTGGGACCCCTGGGGGTGGGGCCTGGCTCCCCCACTCCCTCTGGGACCTCTCGGGGGCAGGGCTTGGCTACCCCTCCCTCTGGGACCCCTGGGGGGGGGGGCAGGGCCTGGCTCCCCCCTCCCTCTTAGACCCCTGGGGGGCAGGGCCTGGCTCCACCCTCCCTCTGAGACCCCTGGGGGGCAGGGCCTGGCTCCCCCTCCCTCTGGGACCCCTGGGGGGCGGGGCCTGGCTCCCCCCTACTTAGGGGGATCACTGGTTTGCTCCCCCTATAGGCACCCCATGAGTCCTTACCTCGCCCCTCGATGCCCTGGGACCTGTGTCTCTCCTGCTCAGTGGGGGCGCCCCCTGTGGGGCGAGGTCTCTGGGACCCCGGGGTGCCAGGCTGGGGGTGGGCACGGGACTACGGGCCCACTCTTCACTGCCAGTGGGGTTCCCCAGCCCGTGGAGGGCACAGCCACCAGGGGGCGCCACAGGGGGCTTTCCATGCCCCGTGCTCTGCCCCATGCCCCGGACGCTGGGCAGGCGGCCTCGGCGCGGGGGGCAGAGCGGGGGCAGGCGGGGGGCACTCACTCTCCCATGAAGCCCTTGGAGATGGAGTGGAAGGATACCAGCTCCACCACGCTTGAGTACTTGGGGCCCAGCTCGAAAAGGACCTTCTTGAAGGAGTGGAACTCGGAGCCCTCGGCGTAGACGTTGTCCTGATAGACCTGTGGGAGGGAGAGGGGTCAGGGCGCCCGCCAGGCCCACCGCTGGGCCCACAGCAGGTCTTGGGGTGCCAACCCTCCGGGATTCTCCTGGAGCCTCCAAGAGTCGAAGATGAATCTAACTAAGCTGCTGTTGTGTGATGATGAAACCTCCAGGAATACGGCCAAGCCCACGGGCCACGCCAGGGCCAACACCCACCCGCCCATGGGACCCTCCAGCCTCTGGGCCTGGGCAGCGCCGGAGCTCTGCCAGCCCCTCTGGTGGGGGGCGCCAGGCTGGCTCCCCAGAAGAGACGCTCAGGCCCCCCAGAGACAGCCACACCCCAGGACAGGGAGCCCGGCCGTGGGGCAGCAGGGGCTGGGAGCCAGCTCTCGCCCTCACCTCATCAGCCATCAGGAAGAGCTGCTCCTCCCACGCAAACTTGATGACATCCTCGATGCATTTCCGGCTCTGGACCTGGCCTGTGGGCACAGGACAAGCCCATCAGGGGGACATGGAGGGCCCCGCGCCAGCCAGCACCTCCTGCCCTCCCACGCCATCCTCACCCACCCTGGCACTGGGGGACAGGTCCCCACAGAGCCCCGCGCCAGCCAGCACCTCCTGCCCTCCCACACCATCCTCACCCACCCTGGCACTGGGGGACAGGTCCCCACAGAGCCCCACAGCAGCCTGGACCTCCTGCCTTCACATGCCACCCTCACCCACCCTAGCACTGGGGCCAGCTCCTCAGGGCCCCACAGCAACCTGGACCTCCTGCCCCCCAGGCCGCCCTCACCCACCCTGGCACTGGGGGACAGGTCCCCACAGAGCCCCACAGCAGCCTGGACCTCCTGCCCTCACATGCCACCCTCACCCACCCTAGCACTGGGGCCAGCTCCTCAGGGCCCCACAGCAGCCTGGACCTCCTGCTCCCCAGGCCGCCCTCACCCACCCCCTGGCACTGGGGGACAGCTCTGTACAGGGACCTATGCCAGCCCAGACCTCCTGCCCCCCGGCACTGGGGGCATAGGCCAGGAGGTGGGCACAGCACTGCCTGGATGGCACCATTCCCTTCCTCACCCCTCACAAGTCGTGGTGCCAGTGCCCCAGACACCCAGTCGCCTTGCCCCTTTCCTCTGCCCACCCACAGATCTCAAAGCCCTGCACAAGCATTAATTCCTGGCACGGGCCCCTGGCAGGTGGCACAGGGTCACCCCCGTCTTACAGCCGTGAACTGAGGCCCAGGGGCAGGGGAGGACGAGACGGGCCCAGGGTCATACAGAGTCTGGCAATGCTGGGATAGAAGAACCCAGGAGTCCTGGCTCCCCCCAGCACAGCCTGCCTCTGCCTGACCCTGGCTGGGGGGCTCGGCTGCTACCCGGACCTGGCCACCCTGCGCTGACCTCTCAGTACCCAGTAGGGTGACCAGACAGCAAGTGTGAAAAATCAGGACAGGGATGAGGGGGTAATAGGAGCCTATATAAGACAAAGCCCCAAATATCGGGACTGTCCCTATAAAAATGGGACATCTGGTCACCCTAGTACCCAGCCCCACGGCTGGTGAGGGGGAAGCTGGAGCTCGTTAGAAGAGCCAGTTAACGAGTTAAGGGCTGGTGACAGGTGCTGGCTGGGCAGCTCTGGAGATCTCCCGGGCCCCATTCCCTGCCCCCTTGAGCCAGGCAGTCCCTGCCCTGGGGCTGGATAGGAGCCGGCGTCCCCTGGAGGAGAAAGGCCCTGTCCCATTCCCCGCCCCCGCGGTACCGGTGGGGTTCCCAGGGTTGATGATGCAGAGCACGCGGGGCTGGCAGTGCCCCCGAGCCTGGTGCAGCGCCCGCCGCAGCTCCCCGACGTCCAGCGCCCAGCAGTGCTCCTCATCCAGGTAGTAGTTGACCTGCACGGCGTTCAGCTCGGCGATGCCAGCCGAGTAGAGCGGGTACTGGGGGATGGGGATCATCACGCCCGTCCGCGACCGGCCCTCCCCCGACACCAGCAGCTTCAGCATGGTCTGGGGAGAGAGGGAGGGATGGGCAGGGGCAGCGCGGGGTGGGCAGGGACCAGGGCCCTCCGGGACTGCAGCGCAGGGGGCAGAGGGGCACAAGGGTGTGGCAATGGGTCTGGGTCAGGGCTCCCCCCAAGGAGCAGCAGGGCCCTGGGGGCTGCAACCAAAGGGCCATTGATGCTCTGGGCAGTGCCCACTGGACCACACACCCCTGGAGCAGACACCCCTGCCCCGGGGACAGGGGTGCAGGGCAGGGTCTGGCGCCTGCCCCTCATTGCCCCTCGCAGAGGTTACCTGGAGGCAGCCTCCCCATCCCCCCTTGCCCCCCTCTGTCAGCCCCCCCATCCCAGCCTGTGAGTTCCCAGCAGGCCCGTGGCTGCCAGTCTGCCAGGGCTGTGCCAAGCATGGCACAAAGGGCCCTTTGTGAGGCTGCCCAAGCGCCCAGGCAACGCTGGCCGGAGAGCTGGGTCCCAGCCCACTGGGCACTGCACTGAGGGTAGAGCCAATAGGGGGCCCAGGGCGGGGGGGATGGAGCTCGGGGGGAAGGGTCCTGCGAGCTCCAGGGGCATCAGCAACCAGGCAGCAGAGCACGAGGCCAACTCTTCCCCGGGCCCGGGGGCACCGAGAGCTCCGGAACGGGAGAGAGTAAAGATCCCAGTGGGAGCAGAGTCCTCCCCCAGCTCTGCTGGTGCCCCTCACTCCCGACCCACGGCCCCCTGCTCTCCCAGCCCTGGGCTCCCCCCAGCTCTGCCAATGCCCCTCAGTCCTGACCCGCAGCCCCTGCTACTCCAGCCCCGGGCTCCCCCCACCACAGCTCTGCTGGTGCCTCTCACTCCCAACCCACAGTCCTGGGCCCCACCCCCCAGCCCAGCTCTATTGATGCCCCCCAGTCCCAGCCTGCAGCCCCCCACGTGTGCCCGTTGCTGGGGGGGAGACAGGACACCCTACCATGACAGCATCACTGGCACCCGTAGACAGGTAGATGTTGTCCGGGTTGGCGGGGATGCCCCCGTCCCGCCGCTCGATGTACCGGGCCACGTCCTGGCGGATGATCTCGATGCCGTGGCTGGCCGTGTAGGCACCTGTGGGGGAGAGACCGAGCTAGGGGCTGGGGTAGCAGCCGCTGGGGGTTGCTGGTGAGCAGAGGAGGCTCCAGGGGCTACTGCCGTCAGGGCCTGGCTGGGGGGCTGCATCGGGAGGTTAGTGCTCCCGGTTGGAGAGATGCTGTTGGCCATGCAGGGAACAGGGACAGCTTCTCCTGTACACCCCGTCCACCCTGGAGGGGCCCCTCTGGGGGACAGGGGATTTGGGGTATCAGCCAGAGCCCCCCCAAACTCATCTCCCCCAGAAGCCACCAAGTAGATTACACAGATTTTAACACATTCCAGGGTCCTGCTCTTCTGTATGTGGCGCCCTCGAGGGCAACAGCAAGGCTACCAGGCCGTGCCAGCCCTGGCCTGTGGGCACTGTGCGCCCAGAGTGGCCAGGCCCGGGCCCTTAGCCAAGCAGACATCCCATGTGGCTCTAGACACTCCCCTGCAGGTGTCCTATGGGTCATGTGGGACTCTGCTGTGACTGGGTGGGGGCCTGGCAGAGCCCTGGGCCTGGGGGGTGGGCAGCGCCCCGAGCCTGGGGCAGGTGAGCAGCATATTGGGGGGGCAGGCTGCATGCTGGGCTGGGAGGAGGGTGCCAGCACATTGAGCTGTGGGGGGCAGGCAGCACACTGGGCTGGGGGGGCAGCGGGTTCCCGGGGTGGGCAGCAGGCTGGGTTTCTGGGCTGGGGGGGCAGCAGGCTGGGTTCCCGGGGGGGGGCAGCAGGCTGGGTTCCCAGGGGGGGCGGCAGGCTGGGTTTCTGGGGTGGGGGGCCAGCAGGCTGGGTTCCCGGGGGGGCGGCAGGCTGGGTTTCTGGGCTGGGGGGGCAGCAGGCTGGGTTCCCGGGGGGGGGGCAGCAGGCCGGGTTCCCGAGGGGGCGGCAGGCTGGGTTCCCGGGGGGGGGGGGGGCAGGCTGGGTTTCTGGGGTGGGGGGGCAGCAGGCTGGGTTCCCGGGGGGGGGGCAGCAGGCTGGGTTCCCGGAGGGGCGGCAGGCTGGGTTTCTGGGGTGGGGGGGCAGCAGGCCGGGTTCCCAGGGGGGCAGCAGGCTGGGTTCCCGCGGGGCGGCGGCAGGCTGGGTTCCCGGGAGGGGCGGCAGGCTGGGTTTCTGGGGTGGGGGGGCAGCAGGCTGGGTTCCCGGCGGGGGGCAGCAGGCTGGGTTCCCAGGGGGGCAGCAGGCTGGGTTCCCGGGAGGGGCGGCAGGCTGGGTTTCTGGGGTGGGGGGGCAGCAGGCTGGGTTCCCGGGGGGGGCAGCAGGCTGGGTTCCCGGGGGGTACTCACCGACGCTCTGCCCTCCGCATGCTGCCAGCAGTCTGCGTGCTCGCTGCTTGGCGTCGTCGGGGAAGAGGGGTTCGCTCAGCAGCTCAGGGTACAGGCACAGGGCGCTGACCTGCGGGGCACAAAGCCTCGAGACAGCTCCACACTCCACCCCACAGCCACGCAGCTGCCGCCCGGCTCCCGCTCCGGTGTCCCCAGCCCCAGGAGCCCTCCCTGCCTAGCCTGGCTGATAGGGGACTCGGGGACCAGCAGGGTCCCCCCGCTCTGTGTGATGGGGCTGCAGGGAAGAGCCGTTTCAGCGTCTAGCCCGTGCCCGGAGTTACCAAGCTCCTGCAACAGTGAGTTCCACAGGCTCCTGAGCCCTTTCCCCCCCCACTGTCTGTGCCCTGTGCCCCCTTGCTCTGGTCTAATGGCCCAGCAACCTGGCCAGTGGTTAGAGCCGGGGGGCTGGGGGCCACAACTCCTGGCTTCTATTGCTGGCTCCGCAACTGGAGCGATGAGCAAGCTCAGACACCTCCCCTCCCTCCCTGCGCCTCACCGTCCCCCGCACAAAGGCAGAGGGTTACTAGCCACACTGGCTGGGTTTTATAGCCCGTCCCCTCCCCCCCTCGGCACAGCTCTTCCCAGCTCCCTGCCCACCCCACACCCCCACAGAGCTGCAGGGGCCCAGCCCATGGCCTGTCCCCCAGACTCAGATCAGAGGGGGGGGCGCCCCTTCCCCCCCACATTTCCCGCTCCCAGTGGTTGGCAGGGCCCTGCTGTACCTGGCGCAGGAAGGTGATGGGGCGCTGGCCCATGGCGTGGGCATCGCCAATGTTGGCTTTAATCACCTCTGTGAAAGGCTTCTTCACACCCTGCAGGAGGAGAGAGGGAGGAGGGAGAACGGAGCCAACCCCGGGAAAGCTGCCGCTGCCAGGGCGCTACCTCCCCCAGCTACGATACCCAGCCCGCATCCAGAGGGGAGAGCGCCCCCTGCAAATCCCCCTGCCCTGCAGCACAGCGCCCCCTAGCGCCCCCCTGGGGCCTGCATCCAGAGGGGAGCGCCCCCTGCAGATCCCCCTGCCCTACAGCACAGCGCCCCCTAGCGCCCCCCTGGGGCCTGCATCCAGAGGGGAGCGCCCCCTGCAGATCCCCCTGCCCTACAGCACAGCGCCCCCTAGCGCCCCCCTGGGGCCTGCATCCAGAGGGGAGAACGCCCCCTGCAAATCCCCCTGCCCTGCAGCACAGCGCCCCCTAGCGCCCCCCTGGGGCCTGCATCCAGAGGGGAGAGCGCCCCCTGCAGATCCCCCCGCCCTGCAGCACAGCGCCCCTTGGGGCCTGCATCCAGAGGGGAGAGCGCCCCCTGCAGATCCCCCCGCCCTGCAGCACAGCGCCCCTTGGGGCCTGCATCCAGAGGGGAGAGCGCCCCCTGCAGATCCCCCCGCCCTGCAGCACAGCGTCCCCTAGCGCCACCCTGGGGCCTGCATCCAGAGGGGAGAGCGCCCCCTGCAGATCCCCCTGCCCTGCAGCACAGCGTCCCCTAGCGCCACCCTGGGGCCTGCATCCAGAGGGGAGAGCGCCCCCTGCAGATCCCCCTGCCCTGCAGCACAGCGCCCCCTAGCGCCACCCTGGGGCCTGTATCCAGAGGGGAGAGCGCCCCCTGAAGATCCCCCCGCCCTGCAGCACAGCGCCCCCTAGCGCCATCCTGGGGCCTGCATCCAGAGGGGAGAGCGCCCCCTGCAGATCCCCCCGCCCTGCAGCACAGTGTCCCCTAGCGCCCCCCTGGGGCCTGTATCCAGAGGGGAGAGCGCCCCCTGCAGATCCCCCCGCCCTGCAGCACAGCGCCCCCTAGCGCCATCCTGGGGCCTGCATCCAGAGGGGAGAGCGCCCCCTGCAGATCCCCCCGCCCTGCAGCACAGCGCCCCCTAGCGCCATCCTGGGGCCTGCATCCAGAGGGGAGAGCGCCCCCTGCAGATCCCCCCGCCCTGCAGCACAGCGCCCCCTAGCGCCATCCTGGGGCCTGCATCCAGAGGGGAGAGCGCCCCCTGCAGATCCCCCTGCTCTGCAGCACAGCGCCCCCTAGCGCCACCCTGGGGCCTTGGTGTCCCCAAGTGGGCTGTGGTTGCAGGGGGCGAGCACGTCCCGTTGATTCCCAGCAACACAGTGGGGGGCTTGGATTGAGGCTCCAGGCCGGCAGATTTCTGCCGCACCTGCCCTGCCACCCTCGAGATGCCACGCAGCCGACGCGCCCACCCCACAGAGCCAGGCCGGAGCAGAGCTGCTGGGAGCTGCCCTCCACCTGCTGGGTCCCCTGCCAGCCTGGCTCCTGCCCCCTCCGACAGGGGGCAGTTCCGCCCAGCCAGCACTCCTGCCCCCGCGCCCCACCGCGCCCCCGGCGGGCAGAGCCGGGGCATCCCAGGCCTGGCTGCTTGCCCAGCCTGTAACACTCACGCAGGCAGGGAGGTCAGTGCCCTGAGGATGACGCATCTCGGAAGCGAGAACTCCTGCGTCACCCCCGAGCCCAGGACTCTGCCCTCTGCTCCAGGATCAGCTGGGGATGGTGCACCCACCCCGCCCCCGGGGACTTTGTCCCACGCCACACATCTGCTCTGACCTGTGCGGGTGAACCCACAGTGCCAGGCATTGCACAAGGGATACGCACAGTCAGCCCGGCACGGGAACGTGCCTGCGCTGCCCAGGCTGGCCATCAGGGACCGAGAGCCAGGGCAGCGCCCGGCCCTGGCAGGGCACACGAGCTGCAAGGAGCCGAGTGGCTCTGGGCTTGGCCCGCCTGTCCCAAGCCCATACCCCACGCCCCAAGGATTCTTGCCCATTCCCATGATCCCAAGCAGGGCAGACCTTTCTCAGCCCCGTCCATGCCACCCTCTGCCCTGTGCTGCCCATCCCAGGGCCCAGGAGTTCCCAGGGTCAGGGCGAGAGGGAGAGCGGGCCCCACCATGTCCCAGGTGCTGGGATGGGACAGGCTGTCCTCCCCACCCCCCTCTGGGGCCCCCAGGGGGCTGAGCCCAGAGCCCGGGCAGGGACAAGGGCCCCCGTTTGTGTGTGCAGAGCAATGGCATGGACCTGGGGACGTGGGCTACGTGGTGGGAACGTGACACGTGCCGAGCCAGCTGGACGCTGTCCAGGCCAGGCATGGGGGCCGTGCATGGGACCAGGCCATCCCTTGTGGTGGTTGGTCGGAGGCTGGCAGCGAGACAGGCTCCTTTGGGCCAAAGCCGCCGGCAAGGTGGCACCATGCCATGCAGCACAGCCCACAGGCCTGGGAAAGCAGAACCTGCTGGTGCCGGAGGAACCCTCCCAGCCAGTGGCATACCCAGCCTGCTGCCACTGCTAATACGGAGGGCACAACCTCTACCCCGGGCACTTCATAGCATGCAGCAGTCACTGGGCAGGGGAGAGCCACAGCCTGTTGGGAGAGGAGGCCTGGCTGGTGAGACCACACACACACCCCACTGCCCTCTCCTGCATGGACTCAGCACTGCCCAGCTCTGTGTCATAGGCCCCGTACTGCTCACAGTTTAAGGAGATTCTCCTCTAGCTCAAGGGGCAGGGCCTGGGTTTTTGGAGCAAGAGGATTCAAATCCCAACCCGGCTGTCGACACGTTATTGCAGGTGCCCATGCATGCAGCCCCGGGGTTTCCTGGTGCCCACAGATTGACTCTGTGTGTAGGTTGGTTTGTCTGCAGCTACAGGTCTCAGCGCCCAGTGCCCCTGCACCCCCTACGCCTGCCTGTGCTGTCGGCCACTCCCGGCCCTGGACAGCGGCTTGTGTTAGGCCAGGCCAGCGGGACAGTCGCTGCTCCAGGGTGCAGGCTGTCCTGTGCCAGGGTGAACGAGGCTGTCAAAGCCCCGGCCCTGCCAGACCGGACAGTGCCAGGATCGGGCAGGAAGGGCCCAGAGCTTGCTGCTGTCAGTAGCTGACACACTGGCAGGGCAGGAGAGACGTCCCCAGCTGTGAGTGAACGGCCGTCCCTGGCGAGGGGGCATGGAGCCTGCCTGGGCTGTGACTCGCCCGCGCATTAACCCCACATCGCCACCACTAGCACGTGTACCAGGACAGTGAGACGCAGCCCAGCCCTAGCGGGCATGGACGGCACCTCGCTGAGCCCCCTGCCTGCCCAGAGCTACCCCCGGAGCGGCAGCCCTGGATCACCTCCCTCTGGGAGCCTCCTGCCTCCCCCTGGGGCCTGGCGTGGGGACAGAGGAAGGAGAGGGGAAGAGTGAGATGGGGATCGGAGCCAGGTTATGTCAGGACAGGGAGACACTGCGCCCAGGTGCGCAGAGTACACGCCCAGGTGCAAGCGTAACCCTGGTGACTGGCCCCGCCCCTGCTTCACCTTCCAGCTGGTGGGGTGGCCTGACCAGGCAGAAACAGACACGGCGCCGGATGAGGCCCCGGCCAGCATGGCAAGCCCTGGGGTCCGGCGGGATCTGTCAGTGTGGCAGGCAATGGGGTCCTGCTCCATCCCCTCAGAAGAGGAGGCCCCAGCCCCAGAGCTGTGTGGCCAGTGTCTCCCTTGCCCATCAGCTCCCCGGTGCCTGGACGATCACCCGGCCACAGAAATGGCAGGGGGCGAGCCCCCGGGCAGGAGAGGGAGCTTGGTAGCCCGCTGCCATGGCCCGTCAGCAGCCTCGCTCAGCGAGCCAGTGAGACCCCCAGTGTCCCAGTGCGGTGCCAGGGGGCGCTGTGCTGTGGGGAACCAGACTCGGGGCTTAGTAAGGGCTGGGGGCGCTCTCCTCTGAGCCTATACAGACTCTAATGCCCCACTGCAGGGCTAGGGGCCCTGTGCCACCGGAGGTGCCACCTTTGAACCCTGTGCTCCTTCCCGGTCCCATTGCACCTTTCCTAAGAGCTGGGCTAGCAAAACTGACCCCAGGGAGTCACAGGCCACTCCTGTGGAGTTTGTCTTCCCTTCCTGGCCGGCTGCCCGGCCTCACTGTGCGCTGCACCTTTCCACCCCAGAAGTGGCTGCATTTCAGGAGTGCTGGCGGGATCCCGGGAAATCCACTCCAGAGTCTGCACAGGGCACTAAGTGCAGTTCCACACACCCCCACCGCCGGGCTGGTCCCAGGCAACTTCCAGGTGTTTGCTCAAGACTTTGTGCTCCCAGCGCACAGTGAAGAAATCGGCAGCCGGGCGCCCTCCTGCCCTCAGCCTGTTTCACACGGTGCCAGGGACCGGGGACTGACAGCTGTCAGAGGAGCCGGGCGCTGTGCTCGCACAAGAATGCAAGGCGCATTCCCAAGAGACGCTTCCCATGGGCTTCCAGAGGAGCTGGGGGGGGCTCACTCAGGATCAGACCCAGGGAGGGGGCGCAGGGGGCAGGGCAATCGTATACTGGGGGGGAAGGGTGCCCAGGCACTGGGGGCACAGGGGACAGGGTGCCCAGGAACTGGGGGCACCGGGAGGCCAGCGGGCACTGCTGAGAGAACCTGCCCATGTTGATGCCCGCCTAGCCCGCGGGAGGGGGGGTGTCTAACTCTTATTAACGAGACTGTGTTTATTCCGGCAGCGCCCGATGGCCCCCAGAGCGGGCGGCCGCGCGGTGCCAGGCGCTGTACAAACAGCACCGCGGTCGAGGGACTGGCGATCCAACCCGCCGGGACAGCCGGGGCGGGGAGGGGGTGAGGGCCCAGCAGAGCGATCCAGGGGGCGGCTCTGCCCCTTACCTGCCGCAGCTCCTCCTCCAGCTCCACCGCGCGGGTCAGGATGGGGCCCCGCACCGCGTACTCCACCCGCTTCACCCAGGGGTTCATGGAGTCCAGGCTCAGCACCTTGTCCCGCAGCCCGTTCTCCGCCATCCTGGCCAGACCCGCCCGGGCTCTGCAAGGCGAGACGGGGCGGCAGCTGAGAGCCGGGGGCGGCCGCGGGGCGCCGGGGCGCACGGGGCGCGGGGCGCCGGGGGGTGCCCGGCTGAGCGCAGCCTGCAGCGCCTTCATGCCGCGGGAGCAGCCCGGGAGGAGCGGGGGGCTGGCGGGGGGTCGGCCCCGGAGCTGGGGCGCGGGGGGGGAGCCGCGGATCCGGGCTGGGGGCGGCGGGTGCCCAGGGAGAGAGGGGAGGAAACTGCCCAGGGGAGGTGTCTGGGCTCCGGCTCTTCCCTCCCCCCGCAGCCTCCAGGGACTTGGTCCTTGTCTTGCTCCCTCCTTCCCTCCCCGCACGCCACCCCCGGAGCCGGGCGTGACCCCCCGCGGGAGGCGAGCACCTACCCCGCGGCTAGAGACGGCGCGCCGGGGTCCCAGGCGCAGAGAGCAGCGAACCGCTCCGCAGCTCTTTAATACGGGGCAGAAGGGGCAGAAAGGCGGGCGGGGGGAGGAGACAGAGACACGGGCCTGGGAGGGAGAAGAAGAGAGTGAAAGGGACGCGGGAGGCCCTGGGAGCCTGCTAGGACTGGAGCCGGTTGGCACAATGGCAGAAAGCGCCCCCCCCCTCCGCCCCCCGCAGTGTTTTTCACCAGGCTCCGGGAGGGAAATTGGACTGTTTGTCCCCCACCCCCGCCCCCCCCGCTCCTGCGCGCCTGGGCCGGGGGGTGCGGGGGCTCGGCAGGGCTAGGCTGGAAGGCTGATGATGGGCGCTGGACAGCGCAGTGCCCTGGGCCGGGGCGTCCCCAACAGAGCCAAAGGCCCCTGTATCTTGTAGGTGGCTGTCGTAGTGGTCACGGTGCCGCCACTCAGAACGGGGACCAGGCTCCCCGCCACCAGGCTCCTGCAACTGGAGCTAAAGGAGACTCGCCACTAGCCACAGGTGGTACAGGGCCTAGGACACACAGTCGAGCAGTTCTGATTCCACCCAGTAGGGGGCAGTGAAGCACACTGTAGACACATACACGCTAGAGGCCTTTCTCTAGGCCTGCGGGCTGTGACGCTGGTATGCGCCCGGTAACAGCTGTGGGGCTGCCCAGAGGGGCCGAGGAAAAGGGCTCCTCTCACCAGAGCCTGTCAGGAGGTATCAGACAGTCAGGGCCCTGCTGGGGGGAGAGCAGGGGCGCTGAGCCATGGTGCTGCCCCACCCACCCGGCAGAGCCCCAGTAATTGTGTCCACCAGGTCAGCACTGAAAGGAGCAAAACGCCCTCTGCACACGAGGCAGCGAACCCGGGGAACAGGTCCGCTGGACGCGCCAGCCAACAGCGCCCTAGGGCCACTCACTGCAGGGAGTCGGGGGCGCTCTCCCCTCCGAGCCAGCGCTGACCCCAGCATGCCCTGCTGCGGGCAGTGGGCTGGGAGGCTCAGTAGGGGGCGCTCTCGTCTCTGAGTCACTGCTGATCGCAGTTCCCTGGTGTGGCAGTAGGGGGGGCTGTGCTGGAGGGGCAGATGTGGCAGTGTGTCACCCCTCTGGGCAGTTCCTGGATGGGTCAACAGCCCCCCCTCTCACCCCCGCTCCCCACGGCCGGGGCTGGGAAGAGGGTGAGGCCAGGTTCCCTGTTCTCCTCACCCCCTTTCAACGCCGAGAACCTTGGGGCAAAGTGACCCCAAAATGGGACCTGCCTCCTTGGCCAACCCAGGCTTAATGCCCAGCAGTGGGGAGAGAAAGCCAGGACCCTTCTGACGCTAGGCCTGGATCACTTGATGTAAAGGAGACTCTCCCTTAGCTGCAGCAGTATAGAGCTTATGAGACACAAGCTGATCTGCCGAGGTTCTTATGTGGGCCGCCTCACTGCAGCCAGGAGCAGGGGTGACACATACCCACGACCCAGCCTCTGGGAACCACCTGCGAAGGGTGGATGGTTCATGGCCCCACCCTGCCCCCAAACCATGGAGAGGGGAAGGGACTCGCCCACGGTCACACAGTGAGTCAGTGGCCTAGCTGGGAACAGAAGCCAGCATGTTCTGCTGCCCTAACAACACCGCCCCACGGCCACCTACAGCAGGCCTGCACCACACGCGGCCCGCGGGCCCACTGTACGGCCCGCGAGCAAGCGGTGGGGTGCGGTTTCCGGGTTCACCCCCTGCCCGGGGGGCCTGACCTCACAGCCCCGCGTGCCGCGCTCTGACTGCCCTGACAGTCAGAAGCGTGGCTGCCGGGTTCGCCCCCTGCCGGGGCAAGGGGGCCCGACCTCCCCCACCCCTGGGCAGGGGGCGAACCCGGCAGCCGCGCTTCTGACTGTCAGGGCGGTCGCGTCTCCCGCTCCTCCTGCCTGGCGTCCAGCGTCACTTCCGGGGCTGCTGAGGCGGGAAGCGCTGGGCACGAGGCAGAGCCGGTAAGTCCGAGTGACGGGGGAGGCACCCGGCCTGGGCTCGAGCCGCAGCTCATGGGGGCTGGGGTCAGGGGGATGTCCAGCTCAGAGGGGCTGGGCTCGGAGCTGGGGGTCAGGGCTGCTGGGGGATGGGGTCGGGGGGTGCTTAGCTCAGAGGGGCTGGGCTTGGAGCTAGGGGTCAGGGCTGGGGTCAGGGGGTGTCAGGCTCAGAGGGGCTGGTGGTCAGGGGGGTGTCCGGCTCAGAGGGGCTGGACTCGGAGCTGGGGGTCAGGGCTGCTGGGGGATGGGGTCGGGGGGTGCTTAGCTCAGAGGGGCTGGGCTTGGAGCTAGGGGTCAGGGCTGGGGGGGGCTGGGGTCAGGGGGTGTCAGGCTCAGAGGGGCTGGCGGTCAGGGGGGTGTCCGGCTCAGAGGGGCTGGACTCGGAGCTGGGGGTCAGGGCTGCTGGGGGATGGGGTCGGGGGGTGCTTAGCTCAGAGGGGCTGGGCTTGGAGCTAGGGGTCAGGGCTGGGGGGGGCTGGGGTCAGGGGGTGTCAGGCTCAGAGGGGCTGGCGGTCAGGGGGGTGTCCGGCTCAGAGGGGCTGGACTCGGAGCTGGGGGTCAGGGCTGCTGGGGGATGGGGTCGGGGGGTGCTTAGCTCAGAGGGGCTGGGCTCGGAGCTAGGGGTCAGGGCTGGGGGGGAGGGGGTTCGGCGGGGCTGAGTGGCGCTGGGGGGGGGGACGGGGTTCGGCAGGGCTGGGTGGCGCTGGGGGGGGCCTGTTTCAGCACGGCCGGGGGGTTCGGCCCTCAGCTATTTTCTTTGGAGTAATATGGCCCTCGCCGCTTTACGAGTTGTGCAGGCCTGACCTACAGGAACCCACTGCAAGTCACCACTCACCTGCCTGAGCCTGAGGCCAGCTGGGCTGTCTCCCAAGTACCGGACTTTAACGAGGTCACCAACTGTGGAACCCTGAGCTTGGGTCCCGTCAGGTTAAACAATTCACATGGACTGATCTGGGGAGGCAGCTGGACACCTGGGTTCGATCCCTGACTTGCTGTGTGAGCTTGGTTGAGTCACATAAAATCACTTTGTGCCTCAGTTTCTCCTTTGGTAAAATGGGGATAGTATCCGTGACCTCCCAGGACCTGCTGCCATCCTGCACAGAGCACTTCAGATTATCCTGTCCCGAAAGCATTGGCTCCTGCCACTTGGTGTAGAGGAGACTCTCCATTGTCTGTTGGCAGTATAGTGCATATGGCACACAGTTGAACAGTGTGGGAAAGCGCTTTGAGACCCATCACAGAAGGTGAGAGAGCGATTGTTACTGAGTGTTTAGGATGGGTGATGGTTTCCAGCTCACCCACGCGACCCATTAACGAGGCAGGAGCTTTCCAATCAATGGATGGAGTTTTTAAAGCATTTCAGGAATTAATCAATAGTCGTGGGAGGGGAAAAGCCCAGAACAGGGACCCACTGATAACTCCTGAACCACCCAGTCATTGACCCTCGCTGAGCCTGGGCAACCAACTGGGAGCTTCCAAACCCAGCCAGAGGCCCCAGGCCCAGCCTGCGCTGACTGACCTAGGCAACGGGTGCTCAGCTGTGCTCAAGTCCCCCGTCCTCCCTTGAGGTGACCACAGGGCCAGCTAGAGAACATCAACTGCACAGAGCCACCCTGCATCCTGCGATCCACTCGGGGGAGGCCGCTCCTCCCCAGAATAGGGCGACGGGAGCAGGGATGCTGACAGTGTGGCAGAATGGCCTTCGCTGCCCCTCAAACACGGCACCACCTCCTGGTGGAGTGAAGGGGGCGCCTTGGGAGAGGGCCGGCCCGAGGGGACGGGGTGCTCGCCCCTGGCCGGCAGAGCAGTGTGGAGCCGGACCAGCCAGGGCCACAGGGAGTTGGGTGAGGGGGCAGCTGTGCCCAGCAGGGAAGCGAGTAATTGGTTTCACATTTGCCCTGGCCCGGGGGCAGGGGCAGGTATGACCCAAGGACGTGGTGCTGATGGGGGACTTTCAGAAGGGGGCAGAGGCTGGGGCGGAGGAGCCAGAGTTGAGCTGGAAACGATCCGAACCGGCTCTTCAGGACCTGGGGTTAGCGTGAGAAAAGGGGCCCCCCACCCTCACCCCACCGCCGCAGGGACCTGCTGAGCGGGGGCGGGAGCAGGGCTCCCCCCCTTCCCCCCCCCGCCCCCCCCCGCTCAGCCAGCAGCAAACGGGGCTGGGGATTTTCCAGCCCTCAAGAGCTCTGGGGTTCACTTTGGGACAATGGTTCTGGCTGATTCTTTGCCCAATCCAAACGGGCTGGGCCCGGTGAAAGCTTGCCTGGGCCAGTCAGCCAGCCAGCCTGGGTGGGGACTGCGAGGCCCGATTGCTCTGATCTGAGGCCAGGCCCCCGGGCGCCATGGGGCTGGAAGCTGGTGTCAGGGAGCAGCTGAGCCAGTCTCTCCCCAGTTCTGGCACTCGTTGGGGTGACCATCACCCCAGTGTGCTCTCTTTGCAGGCTGTGTACGGGGCTCCCTTCCCCCACCATTGAAATGCAACCATTTCTGGGGTGGAGCGTGGCAGCCGTTCAGCAGAAATATGGCACAGCAGATTGGGACAGATTGCCCCTGCACGGCACAAGGGGGCGCTGTGCTGAGGGGAACAGGGCAGGTGACTCAGTAGGGGGCGTTCTCCCCTCTGCCCTGGGAGGGGAGGACACAGCCTGATGCTGAAAGAGACACATGCCTGGTCCCTCCAGCACAAGCAGAACTACTCCCCTCCAGGAATCTCAACGCACTTGACACCTCACAGTCCCCTTGGGAGAGCAGGATGGGCCCCATTTGCCAATGGGGAAACTGAGGCACGGAGTGGGGCCATGACTTGCCCAAGGTCACCCAGTGAGCCAATGGCAGAGCCAGGAATAGTCCCTGGGCATCCTGGCTGCCAGTCCTCCGCTCTGATCAGTCCAAAGGCTATTCCTGCAGCTTGTACGTGGCCGGGTCCCTGAACGCCAAGCTCTCTGTGCAGGAGAGTGTCTCCTCCACTGCAGCGCCTCCTGTCTGGAGCAGCCACCCTGTAACGCCCTCACCTGCTGCCCCCTCTGCTCCTCCAGCCCTGGGCTCAGTTCCGTGCCCCTCCTGAACTCTGGCTCCTTTCGGTGCAAGTACCTTCCCCTCTGTGCCGCTCTCCATTCCCTTTCCATCTCCCTTCTCCCGCCGGTCCCCCAGCTCGCAGCTCTTAAACCCAGCACAGGGGTGTCTCTGGGTCTTGCCGGGAGGTTGGTGAGGGAAAGAGCGCCAGTGGGCAGAGCCAACAGGGGTAAGACAGAGCTAAGCGCTGTACAGCCTCCCCATTAGCATTGGCGAGATGGTCTCTGCAGCATGGGTGGCGAGGGGACCGGGCCCCAGCCCAGGGAGCCAGGCGGGGAAGGACACTTGGGCCGAGGAGCACAGTCACACTGCCAGGATCCCAACATGATTAATACACTGATTTACAAACACTGACCTGTCACGTTATTGACTTGAGCTGGGACCGTATAGAACATGGTTGCAACCAAGGTCCTGTAGTGGCACCAAATCTTGTATAAAGGGGGTCAAATGAGGTGTCTAAGACAAGGTTATGGCTTGCTGGTTATGGTTATGCTGTCTATATGTAAACAACAAGGAGTCTGGTGGCACCTTAAAGATTAACAGATTTATTTGGGCATAAGCTTTCGTGGGTAAAAACCTCACTTCTTCAGATGCATTTTGTAGTTGAAGTTATGAATATTGGCTCTATACTGTCTGTATGGCAAACTTATGCTATGCTTCTGGGTGACATCCCAGACAAGTTGGTGTTAGCTCTGCCTAGCCTGCTTGATGGCCCATTAAGGACCATCAGCTACACAATTGACCCATTAAGAGAAGGCAGATACACCTTGTAACTCAGCAAAGTATGCAGGGACTTGCCCATGTGACTCCAGACTCCATTTTGCTCTAATTTTCCACAGTAAGGACAGAGGTGTTCTTACACCTAGAAAAGACTATATAAGGCTGATGCCTCATATCCATCTTGTCTTCAATCCTGCTTCTTACCACTGGAGGGACTTTGCTACAAGCTGAAGCTTTGAACAAAGGACTGAGGACCCATCCCAGCTGGGGATGTTCCAGAGACTTGATTTGAACCTGCAGTTTATTCTATCACCGCTACAAGTCTGAACCAAGAACTTTGCCATTACTGTATGTAATTGATTCCATTTAACCAATTCTAACTCTCATCTCTTTTTCCTTTTATGAATAAACCTTTAGATTTTAGATTCTAAAGGATTGGCAACAGCGTGATTTGTGGGTAAGATCTGATTTGTATATTGACCTGGGTCTGGGGCTTGGTCCTTTGGGATCAGGAGAACCTTTTTCTTTTCTTGGGGTATTGGTTTTCATAACCATTGGTCCCCATAACAAGTGGCGCTGGTGGTGATACTGGGAAACTGGAGTGTCTAAGGGAATTGTTTGTGTGACTTGTGGTTAGCCAGTGGGTGAGACCAAAGTCCTCTCTGTCTGGCTGGTTTGGTTTGCCTGGAAAAACCACAGCCTAGGGCTATAACTGCCCTGTTTGAGCAATGTGTCCTGAATTAGCACTAGTTGGGTCCCACCAGAACCATCATCGTTACAGGACCCTTGAGGGATTCCTGCAGCCACTGCTGGGGTGGAGCGCAGCAGCCGTGCCAGCGAACAGTAACAGCACAGAGCGCTTTAGGAGAGGAAGTGAAGAAGCTGAAATTAAGGGGGATGCAGTGGAATCACGGCTACTGGGATTTGGCCAGAACACGGTGGTAATTCCTGGACGCTGCAAACATACCCTGGGATCCTTAATGGCCACCAAGCGGGCAGGACCTCAGTTGTACGTTTCATTCAAAAAATGGCACCTCCTGCAGCACAGCGCCCCTAGTGCGGGGCTGGGCCATTGAGGCCAACATTGCCTGCCAGGGGAGAGTGCCCCCTAGCGAGTCTCCCGGCAGCACAGCGCCCCCTGTTGCTTGCTGGGATATTAGGGTCAGCACTGACTGTGAGAGGAGAACGCCCTCTACTGAGCCCTACCCCGCTCTCTGCAGCACCGCGCCCCCTCACGCCGCACTGAGGCATTGGGGCCAGCCCTGATTCTCCTGCTGTCCCGCTCGGCTGAGCCC
Organism: Malaclemys terrapin pileata; assembly: GCF_027887155.1. Classification (NCBI taxonomy): domain Eukaryota; kingdom Metazoa; phylum Chordata; order Testudines; family Emydidae; genus Malaclemys; species Malaclemys terrapin. Next base: position 3,096,018 of record NC_071506.1, on the reverse strand, counting down.
GCAGCTGGTCTTTGTTCGGGTGTCTCTTGATATCGGCTCCACCTGCACAGGTGTCCAGCGAAGTCGCTGGTTTGAGCCCAGCCAGGGCAGGAGGCCTGAGCGCCATTCCCAGCGTGTGTCTCTTGGGTGGCCTTGGGGGGCAGCTCTCCCAGGGGCCGGCGCGTGTCCTTGGGGACCAGCCCAGGCTCCTGTGCGGCGACGCGGTGCTAATGACCCCGGAGAAGCCCTTGAACTCCAGCCAGGTGCACAGGAGCCGCAGAGCCGGTTTAGGCCACACTGGCAGAAGGTGGCTCGTCCAGTTACAAGCCCCGGCTCCGTGGAGTCTATAGGGCAAGTCCCTCCCTAGACCCGGGTAAGTTCCCCTGCCCCAGCTGCTCAGGGTGACGCAGAGTCTGGCTGAGTTTGCACCGTTTGCATCCAGGGCACTGCCACCTGCCAGGGCTTGGCCCAGAATCCCCGTCCACCCCGCGTGGGTCCATCAGACCTGGCTGCCCGGGCTGGGCCATGGCACCGGCCCTCAGTGCGGAAGAGGCTCAAGGTAACATCCCAGAACGGGAGAGGATTCCAGAAATAGGGCAGGGCAGGGGTGTGCCCGATCCAGGTGCCCCTTGGCCTCACTTCCTCTCCAAGCGGGAAGATTCAGGGAGAGGGAGGTTTCCCCTTCTCCCCCCCCCCCCGGTTCCAGCACTGGGCGGGTTAAAGGAGGAGTGGCACCCGCAGGTCCCTGCTCACACACACACCCGGACCTGACTGATTATCAGTCCCTGCCAGCTGAGCCCGGCGGAGGATGTGCCGGCTTCGTGGGACCTGATAGGCTGCGCGGAGGCTGCTGGGCCCCTCCTGCCTCGGGCCTCCTGCCAGGACTGCAGGTCCCAGCCTCAGCCTCTCAGCTGTTGAGGCTCCCGGTCCCTTTCCAGACTGGCTCCGTCAGCACCAGCCTGGAGCACCCACAGATCGAGCAGTCGCTCCCGCTCCACCCCCCAACTGATGCAATCACCAGTAATGACACTGCCCAGGTGCCATGACGTGGGGAGAGCCCAGCGAGGACGGAGGACTAGCGCAGGGTACACGGGACAGGGGCGGGGCCCGGCACCACGGCTGGAAACACAGCAAGGACCGAGAACTAGCGCAGGGGAGACGGGACACGGGGCAGCCGCGAGGTTCTGTCCTGCCAGGCCTTGCCCTGGACCAGGGGACGGGACCAGGGCAGGAGGAGCCAGGGGGTACATCGAAAGCAGTGGGATGACACTGCGTGTTGGAACAGGGGTGGGGGGCACAGCCCCGTGGGTGCAACGTTGGGGAGGGGGAGACACAGAGGGATGAAGGAGAAGGGCCACCTGGCCTGGATGGTCCCCCGGCGTGGGTGATCTCCAGGCGAACAAGGGGCTGTGACCCACCAGCCAGCGCCCCCTGCTGCCCTGTCCTGGTAGCTGCCCCAGCACGGGTAGCCCTGGAGGGAGCGTGCTGGGCTGGGCTACGGGATCAGTGGGGTAAAGCAAAGGTCCATGGGGCCAGGCTGCAGGGGGCACTGCTGGGCATCAGCCACCCAATGGACCCACAGGCTGGTGCCCTGCCCTCTCTGAGCAGGGTCCAGGCAGCGCTGGGAGCATTGGCGCCAGCACTCACCTCGCTGGGGGGCACTCTCCTCGGTTCTCGGGGGCTCCCTCCCGCCAGCACACGCTCCCCAAAGCCTGTGGCAGAGCTGCGGGCGGGCGGCTGGGCGGGCGTCGCCTCGCTTTGCGTGGAGCGGGAGCAGCTGTGTGGCCTTTCTGGGAGCAGCTGCCTGGCGGGGGCTGGAGAGGAGCCGGGGCCAGAAGTGACCCCGGGGGCCAGTGGGCTGGGGCAGGCGTCCGTCGAACCCAGATAACGCTCGGGATCCAGCCTGCACCCTCCCGCGCGACGCCCTTCGGCTGGTGGAGAGGAGATGCACACACCGCGCTCCCTCAGCGACGTGAGGTGGGGCGAGTTTGCCCAGCTGAGAGGGTGAATGCCCGGGGCTTGCCCTCTGGGGGGGAGCCCCACAGGGGGCTCCGGCGGTGCCCAGGGGCTGGGGTGTGGATCCCCGCTCTAGCACCCAAGGACAGGCAGCCTCGTGCCGCTGGATTCCCGTCATTCTGAGCGTGGCGTGTTTTGCGGGGCTGGGGGCCTGAGCTGAGACACCTTACAGGGGCCGACATTCAAGAGTGCCCAGCACCTGCCCTCTGAGACCCAGTCTCTACCTCAGTTTCCCCCGTCTAATGGCGGATAGGCCTGCCTCCCCCAGGAGGGCTGAACGGGTTCCTAGGCTTGCTCCCACGCAGCCACGGTGTCCCCTCGCCTGGGGGGCTGGTGGCTGCAAGCCTGTCCCTGAAGCTGGCTGTGGGGGCCACTAGGATCCAGCGCTGGGGAGGGGCCACCCCCACTGTTGGGACCTTGTCCAGTGCCCTCGGGGCGGGCGCAGCTCTGGGGCAGCAGGGAACTCATCACCAATTGCCAGCCATACCTGGAGGGAGGGGGGCACTCAGGCTCCAAGGCCCAGCCTGTGCCCGGCCTTTCTGCCAGTCACCACGCCCACCCCAGGGGGTCTGTGCTGGGACCCACCCACACCAGGACCACCTGGCGGGCGGTTGGGGCTCTTAGAGCCTGGAGCTGCCCGGTGACCATCAGCCCTGGTAGACGAGCCCCTCCTGGGCACCCCTTGGCCTGCCCCGCTGCTGCCCTCCCCTCCCTGCCCCCCGGCAGGGGATCAGTTGCCAGCCACATGCCGTGAGGAGTCAGGCCGTGGGGTGCCGACAGCTGGTGCGGTCAGTGGGGCACTCAGCAGGGCTGGGGGGAGCGGCCTGGGGCCCTGCTCAGATATCAGCAGGCGACGTGGGGAGATTCAGCTCCTCCCCCTCTGCTCTTCCTATCCCCAGACACCATTCTATTGACCTACCTACCCTCCCCCTGACGCCCCCTGCCAGCCATCCCCCACCTACCTACCTCTCCCTGCCAGCCCAGCACTGGGTGCCTCTGGCCAGCCCCCAGGTCCCTCCCCACCCAGATACCCTTGGCCTTCACTCTAAGGTGGGCAATGGAGGTGCAATGCCCCCCCACCCCTCCAGCCATCTGGGCACGTGGGTGCAGCTGGGCACCGCTGGCCTTTGGGCTGGAGTGCCAGGTCTGCTTTAAACTATGTCCGCCAGGGAGCTGGGGGGCTGCGTGGCAGTGAGGGGGTTAATGGTGGGGCAAGGGGTGCAGCTGATCAGAGCCCCCAGATGTCCGGAGGGGCTGTATCACCGGGTGCGAGAGCTCCCACAGGCCTGGAGGAGATGCCCTCTGCCCTGAGATGGGGGGGGTTGTGTGCCCGGGGCTGGGGGACACCCCGCACAGAAAATCAGGGGCAATCCCCGTGGGATGCAAAGTTTGGGGGTGACAAAGGAGGGTATCAGCTCCCCCACCCACAACCTCCATGCCCCGGCCCGAGGGGCTCTGGCAATAGCTGGGCTCAGGGTGCCGCTTCCCGCGCTCTCACCATTCCCGCAGCAAAGCCCAGGGACGGGCATCGGGCCAGGACAGCACCCCCTGGACGGGGGGGTGGATACGGAGACTGGGCCCATCCCCCAAGAACTGGGGACACAGAGAGGGCCCATCCCCCGATCATGGGCGGGTTGATACCGCGGGGTGGGTGCAGCGTGATGCTACTTTCGCTCTCTCTTGGCAGCGGGCGGGGGAGGAGGGACACCCCCCCTGGTTAATGACAAACTGCCCCCCTCCTCCTCCCCAGTGCAGAATCCCGGAATCCCGCCCCACCCCCATGCTCCCTGGGGGACAAGGTGCCTCGGCGCCAGTGGAGTTTGACCCGGCCAAGGGGCAGACCCGCTCAGGCAGGAGATAAGCCCCGTCAGCGCCGGGCACCACATCGCTCCGCCCCCGCCGTCCTCTGCCCCCGGGTGATGGTACGGATGGGCCTCCGATCGCCACCCCCGAACTCGCCGACCCAGGCAGGCCCTGCCAGCCCCACATCCCCCTCCGATACCCACCCGTGCAGGGCAGGATGCACCCCGGGGGCCTGTGGCAGATGTGGCAGGACGGGCACACGGATGCCAGCCTGCCCTGTGCCGGGTATCAGCAGGTGACTGCTGTAGGCCCCGATGCAGACAGGCAGAGCGACCCAGGGTCCCGTGCCAAAGGCAGGCCACAAGGAAGGTTTTAGTGTCTCCCCCGGGGCAGGTCTAACCCCCTCCCAGCCCCACAGATCCCCCCAGAGCCAGCACGTCACAGGAGCTCAAGGCCTTGGACCAGGCTGGCCCCACTCCAGTGCACTGCAGGGCAGCCGGGGGAGCAGCAGCCCAGCGTTTGCCCTTCTCTGCCCCGTAGGGAAGTGGGGGCATGGACCCGAAACTGGCTTGGCTCCTGCCCCACCCGAGGGCCCGAAGGAGACGGCCCAGGCAGCTGGTGCGGAAGAGGAGCGGGGGTCGGAGGGCTGCAGGAGCAAGCAGGCTGCTGTCCACACACACATCTGGGGAAAGCGAAGGGCAGTGGAGGCGGGTGCTGGGATCAGAACGGGGAGTTTGGGGGGGGTGCAGGGCATGGGGATTAGAGGGAGGTTTCCTGGGTGGGGGGCAGGATTAGAGAGGGGTTCGGGGGGGGCTCAGGGTGCTATAGCAGAAGGTAAAAGCTGGCCCGGGGCACATACCAAGGCACAGAGCCAAAGGGCAGCACCAACCCCATCCCTCCCGCTCTGCACACAGCTTCTGGGGGAGGGGGATCCCAGCAAACCCAAACCTGCCCCCACACCCGGAGCGAGGCCCTGGAGTCAGACCCCCACCCCCATTGGGCACAGGGGGCACCCAGCCTCTTCTCCTGCGAGCCCCACGTGGGGCCCAGGCAGCACCACATTCACGGGCTTTGGGGGGACACTGGCCTCAGCAGGGCTAATGCTGGCTGAGCCGCAGGCCCCGCTGACCTGCAGGGGCAGATGTAGGGTGAAGGACTGCCCTGGCTCTCTCTCGTTCCCAGCCGGCTCCTAAGGGCCACTCCAGGGCAGAGGCCTAAGTCCCAGTTCAAAAGTGGCCACTGATCTGGGCTAGAGTGGCCAGGTGTCGGGTTTCTGGCTAGAACGCCCGGTCACGAAGGGGTCAGCACCACTGACGAGGCCGTTAAAAGTCCAGTCAGCAGCGCAGCGGGGCTAAGGCAGGCTCCCTGCGTGCCCTGGCCCGGCGCAGCTCCCCGGAAGCAGCCATGTCTGGCCCCTAGGCACAGGGGTGATCAGGGAAGCTCCATGTGCTCCTCCCACCCCCAGTGCCCCAGGTCAGAGCCCCCTCCCACACCCTAACCCCCTCCCACACCCCAATCTCCACCTGCACCCCAACCTCCAGTCACAACCCCCTCCTGCACCCTAACTCCCTCCCAGACCCCAAACCCCCACCCGCACCCCAACCCTCGTCAGAACCCCCTCCCACACCTGGCTGCCTTTCCCCATTTCCAGCCCCGGCCGGGTTCACAGGCGAGGATGGGGGCTGGGGAACAAGATGGACAAAGGGGAAGAGAGACGCTCCAATGAATTCAGACTCTCCTGTGATCACCCCCCACCCCAGCAACTGCTCTAGGGTCCTAGAGCCATGGCCCCAGGCCAGCAATGGGGCAGCCCCACTCCCAGTGCTAGCAGGTGGGAGTGGGGTGATAGTCGATCACTGCCTGTGCAGCCCCTGAGGACCCCTCCCGCCGTCAGGCCGACCCACGGGGAGTGGAGAGCCGTAGGGACGAACAATGGAGCAGGACACTGCAGAAATGGCTCAGAAGGGGAGCCGGCTGCCAGTTCCCCGTGGCGTGGAGAGCTCAGAAGGGGCTGGGAGCCAGCAGCGCTGCCCTCCCATGGCCCCTGCCTCTCTGGTAGAAATGGGGCAGCAGCGAGACGGGGCTCAGGGAAGGACGGTTGGCTCCTCGGGCTCAGCGCATCTTGGGCTAGAGCGTCTCATTCCATACTTTACTGGCGACACTTCAGCCTCAAACGTCCATTCCCGCCGACTCCCACATTCCGGTGGAAACTGAGGCACAGAGAGGGGAAGTGACAGGGCCACGGGCAAAGAGTGAGGTTGTGGTAGAGCAATGACGGTTACTTACCTGTAACCAAAGATCTGAGACGGCCGCTGCACATCCACACTCACGGGATGCGCCGACAGGTGCTGCCTGAGTGGGCAGGTCTCCAGGGAGCAGTTGCTCTTGGAGCGCTCACCCGCCTCCCACGCCCCTCAAAGGTCCCAGGGCAAGGGCATAAAATGGGCATGGAGCGGCAGCCACCTCAGTTCCCTCCCCTGTGACCCCCAACCCCTTTGGTGAGTAAGACTCTGTGGTAGAGGGAAAAGGTGAGCGGACAGGCCGTCTCCAAGAACCCGGTGACAGGTAAGTAACCTTCATTTCTCCTTCGAGTGTCCTCTGCCCTTTCCCGCTGACGGGCTAGATTAACAAGCAGCACTCGGGTCCAGGCTGATGGGCCCATGGGGTCCTAATGAAATAAGGCCTGCAGGACGGCCCTGCCCAATCTCCCCTCAGATCTAGGTTACCGATGGAGTGCGCAGTGTTTAGAAAAAGCCCCAGGGGTTGTCCTGGATCTGGTCTAACTCGCCTAGGAAGGGCCGACCCTTTCAACCCATAACCGACTTTAAAACATAGTCTGACCCACTGGGACAGCGTTTGTACAGAAACCGCTCTTCCCTTGTTCTCTCTTTTATAAGCAATAAACAAGTTTTGGGACGGTCTGAATTGTTCAGTCCTGTCTAAATGAAAGGCTAAAATGCCTCTAACGTCCCGAGCATGTAACAGTCTCTCCAGCCTGAGAACGGGGCTTGGGGGGGAAACCAGTAAAAAGGTGAACTGGTTTATAGGAAAATCGATCACTTCAGTTAAAAACTTTGTGAGTGTGTACAGAGAATTACCTTGTTTTTACGAAAAACAGTAAACTGCGGATCAGCCATTAATGTATGTACACCCGGCGGAGGTGAGGGCTCTTAAAACACTGTCTTAATAGACAAATGAAATAAATGACAGCTTCCTACAGACCCAAATTGGGATTGGGAGGTGTCCATCGATTGTGAGAGCCCTATGTTGAAATCCCAAGCTGGCAAAGTGGGTTCTAGTGGAGGGTATACATTATTTAGGCTCTTTAAGAACCTTTTAACTAAACTACATCATTAATAAAATTAATTCATACACACACACACCCCCACTGTGCTGATACGGCTGAGATGTCCCCTCCTGAAGATAGCAAAAGATCGGTTTCTTTTCGGTACAATAAATATTGTAAAATGGAACGAAGTGGTGCTGCATAGGGCTCTATACCATACATGGGAACCCACCTTAAAAATCCTTTCCATTTGTGACTATGACACTTCCAGGTAGACACTTTCCTAGAATGCAACAGCACATTTTGCACCTCGAATGAACCACTTTTTTCTAACGTTCCCAGTGTAATTAAACTGAGTGTAGATCTGAGTAAGAAACCAGCCCCTGTCGTTGCTACAAGTCCAGGGCCAGCGGCAGAGGCTCCATTAGCCCTCTGGACAGGTGAGTTAAGTCCAGATACCATCACGTGGGCCATGCTGGTGCTATTAAAGTGACCCTGGCCTGGCTTCTCTTGTTTATCACTTTCTGAATGAGGGGAAGCCCTGACCTCAGTGCATTCAAAAGACATCGGATATCCATCCCCTTGCACTGCCTGCTCTCGAGCAAATATTCGGACACTTCTGGTGCTGCTGGCCACGCGGGGTGTGTTGTCAGACTGCCCCCTAAACTGAAGAGGTGTTTTACTGTTTCGTCCTTCAACAACCACTTGTGCATCTGCCCTGCTGACCAACTCAGAGAGTTTTCTCCCTGCTAGCTGGATTGCGACGGACGAACCTTGTGACTGATACACCAGCTCCATGTGTAACCGGAGGGAACGAGTCCCCCCCTTGCTTGTTCTGAGAGCAGGACGCCATCGGATTGTCCCTCACTCCCCTGCCTTTGACTTCATAGCCAAGCCCGTTGCTCTGCCACCTAATCACGGAGCCGAACGATCCCCGAGCTCCACCCAAAACTGCTCCCTGGCGTGGTTCAAGGGAACGGAGGCAGCTGGCGTGCGACCCACCTTTTACACTAGGGGCGGGCAAACTTTTTGGGCAGAGGGCCACATCTGGGTGGGGAAATAGTATGCAGGGCCGGGGCAGGGTGTTGGCGTGTGGGGTGCGGGAGGGGGTGCAGTGTGCAGGAAAGGGCTCAGGGCAGGGGGTTGGGGTGCACAGGGGTGCAGGGTGCAGCAGGGAGCTCAGGGCAGGGGGTTGGGGTGCAGGAGGGGTGCAGGTAGGGGGCTTAGGGCAGGGAATTGGGAGGCAGGGGGCAGGAGGGGTTCGGGCTCCAAGGTGGCAGCGGTGCGCACTGGGGCCAGGGCAGGCTCCCTGCCTGCCTGCCCTGTCCCCACCACACTCCCAGAAGCGCTGCGGGCCCTGGGGACAGGGCCGGCTCCAGGCACCAGCGAAGGAAGCAGGTGCTTGGGGCGGCCCACGGGAAGGGGCGGCACGTCCGGCTCTTCGGCAGCGGGTCCCTCAGTCGCTCTCTTCCTCTTTGACCTGCCGCGGAAGTGCTGCCAACGAGGAACAGAGGGAGCGAAGGACCCGCCGCCGAATTGCCACCGAAGAATGAAGCGGCGCGATTGAGCTGCCGCCGAAGTGCTGCCGATCGGCTTTATCTTTTTTTTTCCCCACTTCGCCGCTTGGGGCGGCAAAAAAGCTGGAGCCGGCCCTGCCCGGGGGAGGGGGCGGAGGGCTCCATGTGCGCTGCCCTTGCTGTGCCTGCAGGAACCTCCCATTGGCCGCGGTTCCCCGTTCCCGGCCAATGGGAGCTGCGGGGGGCAGCGCCTGGAGGCAAGGGCAATGCACAGAGCCCTCTGCCCCCCTGCCCGGGGACCGCAGGGACGTGGTGCCGGCTGCTTCTGAGAGCGGCGTGGGGCCCGCCGCCCACCCGTTTTACACCCTCACCCTGGCACGTGTGACGGAAGAAAGGGCGAGGGAGGCGCGGGAGCGTTCAGCCAGACACCGCTAGCTCATGTTCTACCACTCAGGCGGCACCGGGCGGAGCCTCCCATGAGCGGGAATCTGCAGAGAACACACCAAGGAGAACCCAGAGGTCCTGGCTCCATGCCCTGCTGTAACCACTAGACCCTTCTTCCCTCCTAATGACCATTCCCATGAGACCATCTTGTTAGCAGAACACTCCTGCCCCAGCCCCAGCCAGACGCAGTGAATGGGAACATCTGGAACCTGGGCCTCGTGCCTCCCAGGTTGACAGGGGGCGTTTTCAGGCTATTCCAGAAGGCTGAGTGTTAGAAATCCCAGTACTCCAGGGTGCCACGGGTTAACAGGGGCCAATGACAGCACCGCTAGGGTGAGCCCCACTTTGCAGCCCAATTGCTCAGGTGTGGGGGTCCTGGCGCCCCACCTCCCGTGCAGAGACCCACACTGTGCGGGGGGGAGAACACACAGCACTTGATCCTTGCGTTGCTCGTGTCCGGGGGGGAGATGACAGGGACGGACAGCCCAGCTGTCCCGAACTCATTTCTTTCGGGGGTGGAGGCAGTTAGTCCTGGCGGGGCGAGGGGAACACGCACAGGGGCTGTTAGCTGTCCAATGCTGGTTTATTGTGGAAAGGAAATAGAGACAACAGGAGCTACAAATCCAAACCTGGTGAGAGCAAGAAAGATTGTGTCAAAGTATAAAATCAGTGCCTCCGAACCCACGGGCCGGCAGCCTGCGGCTCGATGGGGCTGGAACCAACGCTACAGAACTCCGTGAACTGGACTGTGATCCAAAGGAGAGTGCTCCGTACAAGACATGTGCGGCGCCGCTGTACAAACGCACCACGAAGAGTCCAGTCCCAGCAGCCGCCCTCGCTGGCGAGCACAGAGCTCCCTGCAGTTGTATCTCCCAGGGAAAGGCAGGAGGCTCTCAGAGCAGAACCACCGTGGAAGGAAAGATTCACTGGCCCCGTGGTTAACACAAGTTCAGCCTAGAGCTGCACTCTTGAAGCTGGAGGGTCAGAGCTTAAGGGGGTTCCCCAGAGCATTCACAGGTGGGGTTGAAGGTCACCTGCTTTCCCCCAGCCAGTGGGCAGCATTGCATCTAGCTGGGCTCTGCTGCTCCGGCACCTGTGCAAGGGCTGATCTTCGGCTGGTGAGATGGGGCTGGCTGATGCTTCTCGGGCCCTGAGGGGGGGGAAAAAGGGAAGAGAGGCCTAGCGCGTGGGTTTGAACAGCCACGGCTAGATGCACCGCGGCAGAGAGAAATAAGCGAGAGGGTGACAATCCCATCCAGGGGATGAGCTATTGCAAACCATGAGAGCCACCCACCAGAGGGACGCCCCCTGCAGCCGGCTGGATCCCAGGGGGCAGCGTGTTCCTTATTGCGGCTGAAAGGCGAGAATGTTTCTAGCTGAAGCTCTTCCACTTCCACTCCACCTGCCTCCTGAAGTTCTAATTGTAGAGCCCAGCGCCTCAGCAACCCCACGGCAGGCTGAGAGGATGGAGCCTGAGGCCCTAGGGGCAGCAGAAGTCTGCCACAGCCCCCCCCAGTCATTAATAGAGAGGGACAGGCCTCCAAGCTCCAGCATGCCATCCTCCGCAGTAGGCCAAAGGGGCTTTTGCTGAGCTCACATGGGAGTTGGCACACTGGGACCGGGCCCCTGAGGGCACCCCTCTATGGGCGTGAAGTTGGGGTAGCCCTCGGCCGCCTGAGAAGCTGCCAATGCTGCCCTTGGGTGGAGGTGCAGGGCTCAACACAAGGCTCCTTGGAGCCTCATGCAGCAGCAGGACAAAAAAAACCCATGTCCCACCTGCGCAGGGAGGGGACATGCGGGGGGCTGGCGTCTCTGCAGAGAACAGGAGATGAGAAGGGTGCCATCAGCACGCCCTGTTTGAGCCCCGCATGAGCAATGGGGAGCAGCGGGATGCTGTCCAGGGCCCAGGCACGGGGCGGCTAGAGACCATTACAGATTAATCAGCCCCCCACCACTGCCCCCGGCAGATGGACTGAGGGGCCAGAAACCAGCTCCCCCATCCCGCTCGCAGGCTGTTTCATGGGGAGAGCTGTCAGCACAGCAGGTGCATAGACCCATCAATGGGCTGTGCTGGGTCCTGGGGTAAGGTGCTTTGCTGAAGTGATTTTATTGCTGAGGGCAGGAGGTCACAAGGGGCTGGGCACACAGCCTACACCAGGTGCCCTCTGGGGGCGGAGGGCACAGGGCACCGTGGCATGGTGCCCTCTGGGGGCGCACACGGCACCATGGCGTGGTGCCCTCTGGTGGGGGAGGGCATACGGCACCATGGCGTGGCGCACCATATGGGGCACAGGAGTTCAGATTAATGTAGTTGAACCCACAGTGCCACGTGGACACATCCTGGTTTACAACGAGCTTCTATCCATGCGGTTTGGGGCGGACCCACACTCAGACTGGCACCGAAGTGGTGAACTCAGCGTCCGTCAGCACCTTTGGCTGGTTCAGTGCAAGGCTGTGTGGGGCCGCACTGAATTCAGGGTTCGGTTAACCCTGCTGGAGGAAAAGATAGGAATGACGGCCGATGGCCTTGCTCCAGCGCACGGCCGGGCTCAGTCCAGCGCTTCCTTTAGTGAATCCAAGCCAGCGAGTGGGATATAAGCCAGTTGTAAACCACCATGAATGGGCGTGCCTGGGGACCTACACAGCTTTCCATCTTGTTTGAAACGCACGTTAGTTAAACCAGGACAGCTTCTGTGCAGCCCAGCCTAGGAGGGGACTGCTGGGCTACAAGAGAACCGTTCTCACCTCATTGCCGCCATTTGCCTTAGTGTCAGGCAAGCATGGGGACGTCCCCTTGCCCCCCAGTGCTGTATGCATGGTATGCCGTGCTCTGAGGCCTCCCATAGGCTTTTCACTCCTTCCTAGGAACCACACACAGACCCCAGACAAACAGCCGCCCTGGGAGGGACCCTCCAGCTGACCCAGCGCAGCCCAGCATGTCTTGCGCAACATTCAACGCCACCATGTCCAACGGAGATGCAGCCCTCTGCGACTACACGTCCCAGCATGCAACGCTCTATGGGTTGACCCAAGCAAGGACTGGAAAATTGCATGCTGGGAGCTGTAGATGCTCCAGGACACATCTCTGTACTGACAATGAAGGTCATTGCATTCTGCTTCCATTTGTGCAGCCCTCTGGCTCCCAGCCTGCTGCCCATGCAGCCCTCGATGGGGCACTTGGAGCCCGGCCTCTTTGACTGGTGTCTGGGTCTTGAACATGGAGTCGTCCCTGGAAGATAAACCAGCTCCCAGAACCCGTCCTGCTGCAGCGTTCCAGAGGCAGCCCCATGGGACATTAGCGCCATCCATCAATGCCAGGGAGGGGACGTGCCCCACAAACATCTTCTCTTGCCAGCGCCTCACATCAGCCTACAGCATCGCTTCTTCTCAGCAGGGGTCTCCTCGGCCGGGGCCGTCAGCTTCAGAAGAGGTGGATCGCCACTGGCTGCCGTGTAGTACACGGAGTTCTGCTCCGAGTCCGAGCGGGGGTGACCGCTGCCGCGCAGGGTCTCAGCGAGGCCAGGCGAGAGGGGGCCCTCGCCCTCGGTAGGAGGGTAGTCCTCTGGGTGGTGTCGCTGGAGCTTGGCAGCTGCCCGCTGGCGTTTGAGGTCCGCTAGCGTGTGGTGGGACTTCTCCTTGCACAGGTCGGCCGACAGCTCCTCTTGGGTGGCCAGCTGGTAGGAGACGCTGCGGTCCAGCCGCTTGGAGTAGAGGTGTTTGGGGGGGCCGGCGGCAGAAGAGCCCGCAGTTCCATTTCTCTGGGTCAGCCCCGGATTCTGATGCTTGTCTCCCACCAAGGCCCCTGGACCTGCCACTTCTGCCTCAGCGCCCTGCTGGGGAGAGGAACAGTACTCAGTACCCAGTACTCAGCCCTGGGGCTGGACACCTGGAGCCATGCAGGAATCCAGGGGGGTTCCCATTAGCACATTGACGCTGCTGGGGACTCACGGGGAGCTGAGAAGGAAGCGCTAATGGCTGCCAGGGGAGCAGGACCCGGGACGCGCCCTGGTGGTTTAGGCCAGCAATACTCGGTTCCAACCACATGGCGCACCCAAGAGCCTTGTGCGGGGCTCTCGGAGCCGGCTGCTGCCAGGTGGAGGCAGGAGCCCTGAGCGTCCCATTCAGGGGTGGGGGTGGCAGCGAGGGGGGAACCCACCTCTCCTCTCCCTGGCGCTGAGAAGAGGGACAGGAGACAGACACGCTCAGCGCCAGGCGGGACCTCGCACCGCGGTGTGCCGAGGGGCTGCAGGGAATGTGGGGGTGCCACGGCTGTCCCCTACTCACGGGGAGGTGCTGCTGGAGCTCAGCGTCCGTTTGCTTGTCCTCGTCCTCAAGCTCGGCCTCGTTCTCCCGGTGCGCCACCTGCTGCCAGACGATGGCCTCTTTCTCGTGCTCCTTGCGGTAGAGGTTGGTGCGCTCCGTCACGCTGACCCGCCGCACCACCTTCCTGGGGACAGCGGAAAGCAGGATCAGCATGGCTGGGAAACGGGAGTGCTTCCCGCCAGGAGCGAGCCAGTGCCGGGGCAGGTAAACGCCAGGGACTGACCTCGCCACAGCTGCTGTTCGGTTGGGGGCAAACACCTGCGGGACATTCATTTCCAGCTGGTGCTGAAAAGCAGGACGGACGGCGCCCAGACACGTCCTGCCACTGGCCTGATCACGTCTCTTTCCGTGGTTACGGAGAAGGTGATGGGCACAGATTTAGAAGGTGTGGTTTTGCTGGAGACCCCTCAGCTGGCAGGGGAGGGTGGTGCCTAGGTGACCCATGAACAGCAGCCCCAATGGCAGCAGAGCGCCACCCTGTGTTCAGTTTGGGCACAAAGCTGGGGGGTGGGGGGGGCGACATCAGAGCCTAGCTGAGGCTAAGGTGCTCGGACAACGGGACTCCTCAGCTGAGTTCCCCAGATCTGCCTGGCCCCTGGGAAGGAGGGTCCTGCTCTGGGGTGGCCTCTGCCCCCTGGGAGGGAGGCCAGCTATCCGTAGCGGTCCCCCCCGGCCTTACCCTCGGCTGCCAGCACTGGAGGTGCGTCGCTGCAGCAGCGACTTGTGCTTGTCATGAGACTTCATGATGGCATCATGCTTGTGCTTCAGCTCCAGCAGCTTGGCCCGGACCTCCTCGTCACCACACACGTCTGCGAGGGACACACGGGGGTGAACAGCCACCTGGCTCCAGAGCAGTGCCAGCCCCAGGCATGCACTCTGCGGCCCTCCTTCCCACCAGCTCTGCAATCCCGCCACAGCAAGGATCACCCACTCCCTGCCCACTGGGATCTCCTCTGCCACCACCCCCTTCTCAGGCATTCCCGTCTCTCCAGCTCCCCTGCTACCTCCACTCCCCACCCCAGCCTCGTCTGGTCTCTCACCTGCCCCCAATCCTCTTCACGCCCCACCTCTTCTCCCCAGCCCAAGAGCATAACCATGCCGACAAAGGGAACCAAATCAGAACTAAGCCCCATCCTTCCAGCATACCCCATGCCCAGTCAGCCTCAAACTCCCTGTTGTATCCCCCTTTCCCCACCGCCTGCCTCCTACACCCTGTGCTTGGATTCGCCTGTTCCGGCTACCAGGCTAGGAAGTGTCGGATGATCGCTCATACGCTGGCTGCACGTAACGGGTCATTTGCATTGTTTGTGGACCGTAATCCCATGCTTGGTACTCCGGCTCCCTGGCACTGGAGGTCAGGCGAGAGGGCAGGTGGGCTCTGTGCTGCTGAGTCCCCGGAGAATGGAGGTCCCAGCAGGACTGGGAAAAGATGGGCATTTTCACTCTGCCCCGCGGGTTTGGAGAAGCAGGCGTGGAGGTGGTGGCAGGGAAGGGCCTGTGCTGATCCCTGAATGGAAAGCGCGGCTTTGCCGTCAAAAATCATACGAGGTGGGGAGAGGAGGGGAACTAGGGCCTTTGAGGGGTTTAAGGACGAGGTGGGACTGGCAGTCGGGGTGACTGCAGGGTCCTCGGAACGCACTGCTGGGTTGGGGAGGAGCCTGCCACACGAAACACGACAAGGCACGTCGGAGGATTTGCAGAGACTGAAAGCCCGGACTTCCCCCATCACCTCCCCGCCCCATCCATCTCCACCAGCCTCTGCCTCTCCCTTCCCCTTTTCATCTTGGCCCCTTCCAGCCTCCTCCATTCCCTGCTCTCCTAATGGCTTGACTCACCCAAGGGCGTCTCGTCCAGCACAGACTTCCCATTGAGATCAGCTCCATGGGCCACCAGCAGCTCCACCAGATGGATCTGACGGCAACAAGGGAAGTTGCCTTTAGCGAAGCAGGAAGAATCTAACGCACAAACCTGCTCCACACCCAAGCTGAGGGGAAAATGCCCCTCTGACCCCATCGCCCCCCAGCTGGGAACCGCGCATGCTAGAAGCGGAGGCGCTGCAGCCTCTGCAGATTAGCACCCTCCTGCGTCCTGGGCCTGTCGGCTTCCATTGCCATAACGACCTGGGGGGAGTTCACAAGTGGTCCCCGCATGCCCTGTGCCTGGCAGGAGGGAGATTCCTAGCAGCCCCCGCTCACCCTCTCCCCCATCCACAGCACGTTCCGATTCCTGACTGCTGACACTGCAGTGCTGCGGCTGGAGGCGGCCACCCATACTGTAGAGCAGGCTTTCACCTGAGCTCCCTCCAGCCCACTGAGGCCCCAGGGCCCTTCGGGAGGAGTTGGGGTGGCCCTGTGTCCAGCACCCCGCTCTCAGTAGCCATCGCTTCCATGTGCCTGGCCCCCCCACATTACTAAGGAAAGCACTCTGGCAGGCCAGACAGCAAGTGAACGCAGCCCATGACCAGTGCTGAGGGTGTCGTGCCACTAGGGGGCGCTGTACTCCACCACTGGGAAGATGTTCCAGGGCCGGAAATTCCCAATAGGAGCACCCTCAGCCCGTGGCTAGATGTGCATTCTCACCTGCCTACAAGCACTCACCTGCCCCCAGCAGGCGGCGGCATGGAGAGGCTCCCACCCATCGTTGTCCTTCGCGCTCATGCTGGCCTTGTGTTCCAGCAGCAGCTCGGCAGCTTCCAGGTAGCCGTTTGCTGAGGCAATGTGGAGCTGCAAAGCAGAAGTCGCCGGCACTAGAACCCTGGGCCGGGCCCTAACGCCAGGGCTGCGCTCTCCCGCAAAGCTTGGCTGGGATGGCTAAACCGGCAAACCCGCTCAGAGCAGATGCCATGGACACCTGCAAAGAGGCCGTTTGCTGGGACAGCTCATACCAATCCCGAGTGAAATAAACGATCCGAGTGCCTTGGCCAGGATCGCTGGAGCGACACTAGGGTGTATGCCAGTAGAGCAGTGTTACAGAAAGTAAAGTAACCCCCCTGGCCCCACCACGGGTGTTAGTCTACGCTCAAAGTTTCTAGTGTGAACTTGGGCTCAGATGCAGACCAGTCAGCTCCATTAGGGCCTGTCCCATTTGCTCAGCGGTCTCCAGAGCCAGAAGGGTACGGCTGGGATCACCAGGCCAAGGAATGGCGACATCCAATGACAAGGTAGAGGAGACACAGCTAGCGAGCGGCTGGCCATTATTCCCAGGCCACACCCAAGCAGGTCTGCAGCAGGAGCCAAGGGGCTGTGCAAGGAGGGGGTTCCGCTGTGAACTGGGTCCTACAGAGGCAGCCCATGCCGGGCATGGAGTATCAGGGCAGACAGAGCTGGACTGCGCGTTCACTGCATAGCCAGCGCAGGGAATGGGGTCACAGCACCCAGTGCTGCTGAGGAGAGGGACTGCTGCATTTTGTACTAGCTGGAGCTTTCTCAGGGCAGGCAGCTGCTTCTGGCAATGCAGGGTTTCACGGATCTGCCCGGGAGGTCGCAGACATGGGAATCACTGTGACAAGGCCGGAGCCTGACGGGAGAAGGGAAGATGTTCTGGCCAGACCCAGGTGGAAGTGGGAGGTTCTTGCTGCCATGGCTATCTTGACTTCCAACAGCTCTGAGGGATCCCGAGGGACCCCACGGCCGAGGCCCGAGTCTGAGCACTCAGATATATGAGCACATGGACTGGGACTCTGCAGGTAGTGGCCCCAGATGGCTCTCGGTGGGCTCGGACCGAGCAATTTCAGCGCATGTTCGTTCACTGCACTGCCGTTAGGTGGGATGGGAGAACCCAGTGCTCAGCAATGGCAACGCAGCATTGTCTGCGGACAGGAGATGGTTCTCCACCAGAGCCACGAGCGCTGTCTGAGTCTGCTGTCCTAGGCCCCGGGACAGCAGCAGCTGCTGGGGGATGTGGAGATTGGGCTTTGCTAGCTTTCAGTTTGGCTTGCTTAGAGGCACAGGTGATGGCCCTGACCGCTGGCAGTGCTTCCATGGCTACTTGCGTGAACAGGCAGAGTCCTTGGAAGGAAACGCTAGTGGTCCCGGCCCTGCTCTGGGTCGCCTACGCGGCGTCCCACATGGAGAGGAGCTCGAGAACAATGAGTCAGTTCTCGTCTCTCCCCAGCCATGGCCGGATTGAGTATGTTCACCACTGCTTCATCCCCCAAGAGATGGGGCTTGTGCTGCCTCCCTAAGACCAGCCCCCCACCAGCCCCCAGTTCCCCTGCAGCCCTGGTCTCCTGCGCCTCACTTCTCGGGCAGAGCTCTCCCTAGCTGTCGGCATTATTAACTGGGAACTTACCAGAGTGGCACTATGGTCAAGTGGAGTGTTCAGATCGGCACCTGTCTGAAGCAGCTTTCGGATATCTTCCACCATGCTGTGCTCCGTGGCGGCTCGGGCCTCCTCAATCTTCTCCTGAGTTATTCCTACCCAGAGAGTAAGTGCCATGAGGGCAGCCATGGCAGATGGTGACTGGGGGCTGGCCTGTACCCCAGCAGCAAGGCTGGAAGGCGTTTGCTTATTGGACTCCATGCCAAGGACCATGTCAGTTTCTTACAATTGGCACTAGTCTAGGCAGGAAGACGCACACACATCCCTTGCCCAGGAGCAGCCATCTGTCCTTGGTGCCCTCTTCTCCTCTGCACCTTACCCGAGTGACCTACTCCACTTCCAGGGCTTTGCTTCCATCTCGCTGCTGACAAAATCCACCCTTTCCCCCGAGTCTCTCCCCTCTGCTGAGTCTCCCAGCTGTACCTGTCTCTCCGACAACTGTTCCTGGACCTCCCACCATCAATCTCCCCCAGGTCCTTCAACATCCACCTTCCACATCAGGGGCCAGCTCCTCCCTCCTCCCTTCAGGGCTCGGGCCAACATTCCCCTGCTCCCTCATCTCCCTCCACTAGCCTGCTTGCCCAGTTTGACTTTCTTTCACCCTTAGCCATTGCCTATGCTACCCTTGCTCTGTGGGACGCCCTTCCTGTCCCTGTATGCCAGACAACCTGACCTCTGCTCCTTCAAACCCCTCCTCCGAATCCATTTCTTCCACCAGCTCCGCCCTTGCCCCTCACTCCCGCATCAGCTTGATGGATTTTGTATATAAACAAATGGATGTGTTTGGTGCAGATAACTCTCCTCGCCTCAAAGTATGCGAGCTTCCCCTCACGCCCACTCCCTTGCCAGCTAGCATTTCTCCCTGCGTCTTCGCGGGGTTTATTGAACCTAGACCTCTTCATAGGGAAGATCACGTCTGTCTGTCTGTCTGTTGAGTGCCATGCGCACCCATGGCACTGTATAAATAACAACAGGAGCAAGAACTCAATGGTCTCTCTGCAAGAGGCTCATTGCCCACCAGCAAATCTCAGTGGTTAAGAGGAAGGAGGCTGCTAAGAGGGTTCCCTACAGCCCTTTCCCAGCGCAGCTTGGAGCCATCAAACAGGGGAGGAGTCAAAATTTGGATCTTAAGAAGTGATGCTCCTTCATTCTAGGATGTGTCTCTGTCGGGAGAGCGCTAGAAACAGAAGCTGCGCAAGGAGAGAACCCAATGCAGATCTCACTGGAAGGTAAATGGGGCATTCTGGGTTGGACACTGTTGCCAAGGTGCTTGCTGCACCATGGAGGGGGCTTGCAATGCCTGAGCAGAATAGGAGAGCCGAGAGGGGTACGCACCCAGCGGTGAGTGAATAACCATGAAACATCCACAGCGACAACAGGGAAAGGGGAGGAGACACCAGCCTGGGACTGGGGAGACTCACCCTGATCTGCCATGGCCGTCTCAATGTAGTCCAATGTCACATCGTCCTCGCAGAGGTCATACGGCATGTTCCCGTCTGTGTTAACTGCCAGGAGATTGGCACCACTGGGCAGGGGAAGGAGAAGAAATGAACAGTGAGGAAACAAGGCAGGTGGCTACCTCTCTGCTGTGCCCACAGTAATGCCACGCACAGCACCCGTGTGCCGCTGGGCAGCTAGTGTAACAGATACAATGAGCTATTTTCATTAAAGAGCCACCAACGGCTTCTGGAAAACATTCTCCATGGGCACGATTCTGCCTGTCTTGTAGATTGGGTTTCTTGTCCCGCCTCCTCTATCAGCAAGGGACGGCTACATGAAACAGGATCCCCGCTCCTCAAGGGCCCGGCTGCTGCTTCTTCAGGGCCCTGCCCTCCTCTCCGGCACCACCCCATGTGATGGGACTGCTGGACTCCCCTGGGGAAGGAGCAGCTCTATTCCCGTTTCCACACTGATTAGGGTGACCAGACAGCAAATGTGAAAAATCGGGACAGGGGGTGGGAGTAATAGGAGCCTATATAAGAAAAAGACCCAAAAATCAGGACTGTCCCTATAAAATCGGGGCATCTGGTCACCCTAACACTGATGTCCCTGGGAGAAGGATGAGGAGGGGGCTGTGGAAATGAGTCTGCTCCCGAGAAGGTTTTCAAAGAGGCTTTGGGGGCGGGGGGGGTGCACAGAAATCCAGCCAGTGGGAGGTGCAGGTCTGGTGTCTGATGAGATGCTAAAGAAGCCCATGTTACCCCTGTTCTTTCAGGAGCCTGCCCGTCCCCATTTACCTCCCCCCGTTTTTCCCACCCAGGCTAACTCCTCCTGGCTACGCTTTGTGCTCCCCAGGCAGCCCCAGATTTATGCACCCACTGTTCTCCTAACCCTACTTCCAGCTTTAAAACACAGACTCGGCTGAGGTGCTGCCTAGCGACCAGGACGCCATGAGGACTGCAGGCCAGGGCAGGCAGCCTCGAGGTGCTGGGGGATCAGCAGGCAGGTCCATGCTCGTCCGCAGTTGGCATTCGAATCCCAGCCCCTCCTGGGCAGGGAGTGATGCGGGAAGGCCTTTCATAACTGGGTCATGCTGTGCAGCAAGAGGAGCAGCAGAGCATTTACTGATGCAAACTGCCTCGTCCGGCCGCAGCCGGGCCAAGGCCTCGCTGACAGGAGATTCCTGCAGACTGAGGCAGATTGGGTTACTTGGTCAACGATACACCCCCATTAAACATTTACAGCCCGACAAGCCGGGTTCCAAACACCTACAGTGGAGTCTGACAACGTGACTTCAATTTGAGGGGAGGGGAAAGAAGCAGGCTGAAAAAGGGGAGGCGAGCCCCCGAGGGTTAATACTCCGGCTTGCCACCTCTGAGAACCTGGCTTGGGTCACAGCAAAGGGAGAGGCCTGGGCTAGGTACAGGACCTCTAGGGGGCATTCAGTGGAGCTCAGTGACTGCATAAGGAAGTATGAGGACTGGACAGCAGGGGGTGCTCCAGAGTCAGGACCGGGGTGGGGGGGGGAGGGGCGAGTAGAACTGCGGTGGGTGGACAGGTATGCAGTAGTGTTGTAGCCGTGTTGGCCGAGGTGGGGGAGGTAATATCTTTGATTGGACCAACTTCTCCTGGGGAGAGAGATGCTTTCAAGCTGCCCAGAGCTCTCCTTCAGGTCAAGAGGGAGAGACTGGGCCAGAAGCAGTCAGAGCCTCTCCGGATGCAGGAATCATGCCAGGCTGGGCTCATTTTGTCAGACTCCCCTGTGCCAGGTTCACTTCCCTTGACTCAAAGCTTGGTCGGGGGGCACAATCCCAGTGCCAAGGAGGATCTAAGCAGTTCTGGGTGCCCTCACACCAAGGTACCTTTCCTTCCCAAGGCTGCAGGGTTACTGCCCCAATCAAGTCCCAGGACCCTCTGAACGCCAGAACAGTCTCCTTCTGGGAGTCCATCACTCTGTTATGGGGCACCTGGTAGCTGGCTTCAGGAGTCCTAACTCTCCCGCTCCTTCCCCACCTCAGGCTGGTCTGTTTGCAGACCCTTTCCCCTGGGAAAGGCCACACCCCCGATCACACCCCCCCTGCATGGCATGCACAGGAACCCACGTACTGTTTAATCAGCAGCTCCACCAGGTGCAGGTGCCCGCAGGTGGCAGCGGCGTGCAGCGGCGTCCAGAGCTCACTGTCGCAGGCATTGACATCCGCGCCGGCCTCCAGCAGCAGCGCGACCACGTCCCCGAAGTCGTCGATGCAGCACTAACACGAGAGAAAGCAGAACACAGGCGGTTACTGCGGCTGGGGCCCGGGAGTTCACACCACTGACAGGCCTAGAGGAACAGGCCCTGTTGTTGCAGGAAAGGTCCAGCCAAGACAGAGCAAGCTGCTGCCCCCGCACTGCAGACCTCCATCAATTACCCTTAAACCTGCCCCAGAGGGAGCCCCTCTGGAGGGGGTGGGAGTTCGGGCTCCATGGCTCAGCCAGTCCTTGGCTACTTCGTGAGAATGGCTTTTGTGAGGTGGATCTCAGCCACTAGGACCAGGACTGAAAGCCCAACTCACTTGGCTAGAGCACAGGACAGGCAGCCAGGACTCCTGGCTTCTAGTCTCAGCCTGGCTACGGACTTGCTGGGTAACTACCGGTATGGGCAAGTCCCTTCCTCCTCTGTGCAATGAGCTAACTCTAGTGACCAGACTCACAAAGGACTTGTGAGGATAAATTCATTGATGTCTGTAAAGAGCTTTGAGATCTCTGGAGTGAAGGCCACAGCATTTCCTGCAGAGCACTAGAGAGCAGACAGGTAGAAATGGTTCTGGGCCACTACCCAGGTGCTGATTTTTAACCCCTGCAAACCATCTGTGTTTGTCCCTGGGCCTGATGGAGGTGGGGGCCCAATAGGTCTCTGTCTCTGATGTCCATGAACCAGCAACCTGCAGAGCGCAGTTTCCTTTGGAAGGGGTCTTGGTTCAGATTTCTAAGCAGCCCTTTAAGATGGGACTTGCTTACCGCCAGCGAACCAAGGCAAGGCAACAGCATCCTATGCTGACCGCCAGGAGAGGATGCCGGCCCGCCCGCCCGTTACTAAGGGAGGGAACCTGCATGTCAGGAAGGGGCAGTACACAGTGTTGTTGTGGTGTGTTGGTCCCAGATGTTGGTCCAGAGTAGGGGCAGGGAACTTCTACCCACCAACTCTCTGTCCCCACTGACAGCTCAGCCCCTAGGGGGCTCCTGGTCACTGAAAACACCCACCAGAAGGGGTCTTGGGAAAGGAGATGGAAGCAAGCCAGACCCGTTAGATGGATGTGAAGGGGACACTGCTCTGAGAGGTTCTTAGAGCAGATGGGTGGATTCATACTGCGAATTCCTGCCTTTGATGATGGACTGACAGGCTCCTAAGGGAGCAGAGGCCAACAATACACCTAACCCCTCTTCAGGACCATCTGCAGCCCATGTCACCGCTCGGAGTTCCTAGCATCGGCAAACAGAAAGTCCTGGCCTGCAGGAGGGTGGAGAGAGGGAGAAGGCATTATGTTCTCCCAAGGGTTCAGTGCATGCTGGGGATTGGTGGCTTGGCATCAGGACATTCTCCAGATCACAGAGGGTGAGGGAGTGGTGTCAGAGAAAGGAAAGAAGCGGGGGATAGGGAACAGAGCGGAAGAGCGGGCCCTGGAGGGAACCTGGAAGAGCTGGGATCACTGTGGGCCTGATCCTCTTCCCACTGAAGTAGTGGCAAAAGCTCCTTTGCGCCAAGTCAGGGGGTTGGAGCCACTTGAAATGGGAGGTTTGGTCTTTTTGGACCCTAGGAGGCCAAATTCCAAGGGCTTAAGAACCTTGGTGCTGAAGCCCATCAAGCAGATGAGCAGGGAGTGATCTGAAAACCAAAGCACCAGCCACCGCAGAATCTCTTGACTGGAATTCGCAGGAGCCCAAACCCACTGCACAGATAAAGGGGATGGGGCTCCGTTGCTGTGCACGTGTGGTGTTAACTGCAGTCTCTGCACACAGCATAGTGCTCCACACCAGGCGAGACGCCCAGGCACCGACCGGCACAACGCGACTCACCGCACGGAACGGGCAGGCTTCACTGCTGAACTAGTCACATGGGCGTTAATATTAACGCCCCAGTCAGACACCAACGTTTGAGACAGAAAGAAATGAGACCCCAGTCAGACCTAGGGGCATGTCTACACTAGCGAGCTCACAGCGGCACAGCTGTAGGAGTGCTCACGTAGCCGCTCTGTGCGATGGGGCGACACAATAAGACCACCGCCACAAGCGGCTGTAGCTATGATGGGGAGAAGCTCTCCCGCTGACAGCGCGGTCCACACCGGCGTGTCTGTTGGTGTAACGTGTCGCTCAGGAGGATTTTTTTTACACCACTGAGCGACACAAGTGATACCGACAAAAGTGGTAGTGTAGACAACCACTGCGACTGGCTATTATTCACCAGGTGTTTACACTGCAAAGCCCCTGTCGCCTTGTATCCCGCACATGAGGGGGAAAGCAAAGGAAAAGCCCAGGGGAGAAAGAGCTAGTGTGAAATACACTCATTTGCTATTATCATGCACAGCTGAGGCAGCAGACATTGCATGGGGATTAGCAGTGTAATGTGGGTGTTCGACTCTATGACATTCACTCAGCGATTCCAAGGCCAGAAGGGACCATTGTGATCATCCTGTCTGATCTCCTGTGTAACACAGGCCGGAGACCTGCCCCCAAGTCATTCCTAGAGCAGAGCTGTTAGGAAAACAGCCCGTCTGGATTTTAAAATGTTCAGTGATGGAGAATCCACCATGCCCCTTGGTAACCTCTTCCAATAGTGAATTACTCTCGCTGTTAAAAATCGACACCTTATTTCCCATCTGAATTTATCTCGCTTCAACTTCCAGCCACTGGATCGTGTTAGACCTTCCTCTGCTAGACTGAAGAGCTCATTATAAAATACTTGTTCCCCACGTAGGTACTTATAGACTGATCAAGTCACCCCTTCACCTTCTCGGTGATCAATAGACCAAGCTCTTTCATTCCATTGCCAGAAAGCAGGTCTTGAAATCCTTGAATCATTCGCATGGCTCTTCTCTGAGCCCCCTCCAACCCATCACCACCCTTCGGGGCTGGGACTGGGAGGAGAGAACACTGCTTCACTCAGCCCTCATCAGGTTGCCCCTCGCCTGGAGTCACCAAGGTGGATTGGATGATCTTGTATCTTGCTTGCAGAGCCATTAACAGGTCCTGATGTCAGTCTATCAAGAGTCATGATGCAACAACACTGGCTGGAGGGTGTCAGAACATCATGATACACAAGCCTTCTAAACGCATTTTAAAAAGTGGCAACCCTGCCAAGAGATGGTTGCTGGGGGTATTTAATTACATTGCTACTAGATTGCTGGGCCATTTACAATCCTCTAATTCCTTTGGGGGGGGGTGCTTTCCCTAATCCAGGTGTCTGCTGTTTTCATTTGGGTATGTCAATACCCATGCTTGTCTCAGCACAGAGATTGCTGGCTCAGGGTTTGTAAACACTGGTCACTCAGCCTCTCTCTGCTGCCAGGAGTATCATGCAGCGTTCACAAGGATTTTAGCAGCTAATCAAAGCAAACACACTCAGGCCACATCAGACTATCCACACCTAGGAACTGCCATGCCAAATGAGACAAGTGAATCACTGAGTCTGGGACAGTGGCCAACACCAGCTGCTGCAGAGGAAGACGAAAATTTGCAGTGGACAATTACACAATAACCTGCCCATCCCGGAAGTTTCTTCCTTACCCCAGTGGCTGGCTCTTGCCCTGAGGAAGGGGAGTTTATAGCCCTGCAATGGTTTTCATCCTATCTAATCTAATTGTGGATGTTCTCACTGCTCATTTAACTGTCCGACCCTAATGCAAACCCTTTGCCTCAATGCTAGCTAGTGGTAGTACATACCGAGTAAAAACAGCACCTGTTTTAAATGTGTCACTTTACATTTTGATTACCTGTCCCTTGTTCTTGTATTATGAGAAGCAGCACTTCTGTTTTCCTGCTGCCTTTCTCGACAGCATGTGGTATTTTGTATACCTGTTTTACCCTCTCTTATTCACCCCTTCCTACAGAACTCTTTCCAGGTCTCTATTTCTGTCATCTGTATCTGAACCTCCTCTCTATTTCTCGGGATAGAGACCTTCTCGGGATAGAGACCTGCACTGACCGTAGGGAGGGCCAGTGAGCGTGTCCTACCCGTGATTTATAGAACAGCACCAGCGTATTCTCAGCATTGTTCTCCATCCCTTTCCTTACACATCCTAACGGCTTGTTTGCTTTTTTGACAGCTGTTGCACACTGAGGAACGGTTTTTATTGGCCCCTCCACAGTGATGCCTGCCTCTTTTCCCAGCGTAGTTACAGACCCTCGGCTCAAGCTGGAGCATTTCAAAGCAGAGCCTCCACCAGCTCCTTCTACTTATTACAAGTGAGGGTGGCTGCGGCTAGCTCCGGCTCACTGAAATGCTGCCACTGGACTCCGAGTTCAGTTGCCAGTGGAAGCCTCGACCAGGCGAGTCTGTGGAAGAGTTTCACTAAACCTGAGCGTAACGAAAAAGTGCACAAGCCAGCCACGGGCAAGGACGGGGAAAGGCGAGAAGTCAGATGATGAGAGGGGGCCGGAGTCTGTTTCCTCAGAGCAGAGGTCTGAATAGAGAAGGAATGGAGAGAATTCCCAGAAGAGAAGCAAGGAGACTCCGCTGTGTCTCAGCCCATTAACTGCTCTGAGCCAGCCATCAGCCCCTCGGAAGTGCCTGCTGTGGTCACAGTTATTGCTCATTAGCTCTCTCTTTGTTGCCCCAAGGACACTCTAGGTGTGAATGCCCCGTTGCATTTTACTGCTTGGTTATGTACTTAGCTCTATAGTTACAAGCATGATACTATGGGGGGGGGCGGGGTGAGTCAAGGCTGCTAGGTGAGCCCTCAGTGACTGGACTGGAACGGTAATGATTTTTGTGGCTATAGGAGGTACCAATGATTATGGTTTGTGGCAGATATACCATATACATGATTAGCAATTATGAGTTTCAGTTGCTTTGGTTCATTCCATGTTAATTCGTAATGGATCTAAACCAGCTATTCACCAGATCATCTGTAACCTTTAGACACAAGTTTGCTGGGGAAGGACCAGCTTGTGGCTAAAGCACAGAACTAGGAGTCAGGACTCCTGGGTTCTATTCCCAACTCTATCACGAATATGCAGTGAATAAAGTCACTTCACCTCAGTGTCAAAGTTGTAAAATGCATTTGTTTTGGCAGACAGGTATAGATAAAAGCACCGATCGTGGGCTTGGGACTATAAAGGAATTCCTGGCTCCGAACAGTAGAACTTCCCTGGATCACAGCGGGGTCATGAAGATATGAGAGAGAGAGAGAGAGAGAGAGAGAGAAATCACTTTGAGAAACCCTGGATGGTGCTGGAGAAGAGCCAGACATTTTATCATCATCACTGAGAGAGACTGTAAATGCTCTGAAGTGCAGGAACCATTGTGAGTGATAAACTCAGGCCCTAATTTCTACGATATGTTCGTTGGGAAAGAAAAATCTACCTTCTTTTCAAGCTGCTCTCATGTCTGTGGTTGCTAAAGCACCACCTTCTGGCTTCCAGTTGACACTCGGTCCCTCTCTCACTAGTGTTTCCAACCCAAGACGTGAGAAAACTCTGGCCCACCGTCTGCCTTTTCTTCCAAGTCTCGAAAGCCCAGATCTAGGCCATCAGAAGCAGTTATAGCTGCAGTGAGCGATGTCGTCGCCTGTGGCACCAGCATCTCTTATTTCAAGGATCCAAGGGGTTGGGGTATTGGGGGATAAGAAAATAGGAATGATCCCTCTGGAACCACCAGGTGGTGCCTCCAGAGTCACGACTAGAACCTGCAGCTTCAACTCAGTTTAAAGCCGTCCTGACCAAGAAAAATACTGATCCTGTTTCTCGGCCCTTCCCTCCTGCAAAGCTGGTGTCTGATAGTTGGTGCAGCTACTCCACACAGTAAGGGATTGGGGAGCAGTGTCCCGGACTCAGGTGAGGAGGGACACATTTAGCTAGAAGGTGGAGACAGAGGAAGAAGGGGGGTCAGGACAGATTTCTGCCTCAGTTACTAGCACAGGACTGGCTAGGCACTGCCTTGGTGATGTCACAGCCTCCCAACCCAATGCGGCTGGAGGAAGTGAAGGTAAGTTAGGAGCCCGGAGAGTACCTGGGGGATGCAAGACGAGTACTGAACAGGAGAAGTGCGGGGATTGGACACTGAAAAGTGAGCGTGGCAGAAGAACGGACTGCGGGGAAGGCTCGGTAGCTGAAAAGGGCTCTTGCCGACGGGGAACTGGGAAGGCTGCTTACCTGGTGCAATGCAGTGAGGCCATCTTCATTGTACAAATTGGGGCTGATGCCACGCTGAAGGAACTGGCGAACTGTAAAAACAAAGAGCTTTTAGACAGGGGTCTCCACACACTCACTTGAAGCTACAAGGGTCACTGGGGCAGGGGGATGCAGAGGGATTGCTGGTAGGTGCAATCAAGGCAGAGAGAGGACACAGCCAAACATTTTCAGAGGCACAAATGGAAGTCAGGTGCCTAGCTCTCCTTGACTTTCAGTGGGAGTTATGTGCCTAGCTGCCATATGCATTTGAAAATCCCCCTTCAGTCCTGAAGAGCACAGGGGCAAGAACCTCCCCTTGTAACAGAAACGTGTCTTGCACTGCACACACAGCTCTTATGTCTGCTTCAGGGCAACCTAGAAACAGAACTCACCCCTAAAAGACCGGGTGGTCCCCTGCATGCCAGCAGGTGCCCTGGACTGAAAGAGAATTGAGTTCTGATGGCCTGACCTCAAGAAAGAGAGAGCAGAGACTGAAGAGCTGCAGAGAAAGAAATCGAGGGTGATTAGGGGTCACAGGGAGGGATTTAAATGTAATGAGAGAATGCAAAGAGGAGTGTTACTTGGGTTAGAAAGAAGAAAGGAAAGAGGGGGCCTTGATTGAGGTATTCAGCTTTTGCAAGGACATCATCAAATTGGCCAGTCCCTCTTCCTTCTCACCGCCGTCTACTAGCAAGAGAACAGAGACACCTCAATATTAAAGGACAGGACGTTGAAAAGGAAACAAAAGGAATGAAAGAAAATGGAAAGGCTTCGATTTTTATCAGTAAATGTTGATTTCACTGAACACACACAAGCCGTCAAATATTTCCAACGATAATAACTGAAATTTACAGAGAGGCAAATTAAGAAAAACGCTACTTGAGAACCTGCTGGGGTTTGGTAGAAGGCTATTTAATTTGTATATTTTGACATGTGATGTTGGACAATTTGAGTTTGAACAGTTATAAAGCTTTAACTTTTTGAATCTCAATCTCTGTTATTGTTGAGTCTGAACTTTTGATGAGCTTAAACTTAACCCAGACTTGATGTCTCTGTCTGAACTTTTAATCAAAGCTCTGACCTGCGAACTACTCATTACACCCCCCTCCCCTTAAGTAGTCATCTCCCCTTTTCTCTTTCTGAATTTACATTTTAACCTGTTTTATCCTGTAGAATCTTGATTGATTATACATGACCATTATGATCTGTTAATCACTTTGTTTACTTCTGTGTATAAATATTGATGCTCACCCCTAATAAACTTGCCACACTTACTCTGAAGCTTTTCAAGCTAAGGATAGTGTGAGCCCGTTGATCAACGAATTGGTGTCTGGTCTCTGACAGATTGTGAGCCCCATACCAACTCCGCACGAACTCAGGTGCTGGAGAGGTGAGTGAGGACTTGCTTTTTACCTAACAATTTGGGGGCTCGTCCGGGATTTCCTTCTGGTGCGGTGCCTCTGTCCAGTGGTCAGACCACTCATATACGAATTGGCAGGCGCCACGGGAGATTTCTCCCAGCCAATTCAATATTGAGGGGTCGTGTACTGGACAGCAGGGTAAACGCCAGTTGGAGGGCTCCTGTCAGACACCATGGGTCAAGGGACTAACGTGCCTCTTGAGAGTCCGTTGGGGATTGTAAATAAGTTATGGAACGAAGGGAAACTCCCAGTACAGACAGGAATGTCTAGGAGGAAGTTGTACACACTGTGTGTAAGGAATTGGACTGGGAATACCGCGGTATTGGCCGACCCGGAGATGAGGTGGCCTTCGTATGGCTCTTTCGAACAGGCTGCCTTAAGAGGAGTAAGGAGCCAGATCGAAAAAGACCATCCGGGACAGTTACGTTACTGGTTTTGTTGGGACACAGCAGCAGAGCTGTGGAAATCTTTAAAAATTATGGCAGTCAGGTATTCTCCCGAGAGTGAACCCCCTCCATGTTATTTCGATGAAGGGTGTAAACCACGGCGTGTTTTGACTCGTCAGTTGGTCCCCACTGCACCTGCCCCTATTCCTCCGCAGGGGGACTCTCTCCAGGGCGCAGAGGGGAATCTGCAGGACTCCAGATCGGAATCTCTGCAGAGGGATAAGGGGGAAATGGAAGGGCACACCTCGGGAGGAGTAATTACTAGGCAAAAGATCAAGCAGATGCAGCAGGTTGCATACCCCTCCCCTGGGGACGCCCAGAGGGTCCGGTCGCATCCGCAGATACTTACACCAGGGACGAATACACCCCTGCACCACCAGCTCAGCCCGTTCCCCAGGCCTGGATCAACTACTGGCAACAGCAGCAGCTGCAGCAAACTCAGCCTCCTCAATGACGGTACCCCGGGGGCGAAGGCAAACAATGTGATGGTCTTATTTCCTTAATGTCTTTAGCCGGCTCCTTCCTCACTTTCTCCCCTCCCAGCAAAGAGCCTCGTCTAACCCTTTCAGTCCAGGGACTGCCTGTCTCCTTCCTCAATGATACTGGAGCTACTTTCTCTCTTTTAAATCATGCCCCCTCTCCCTGGCTATCCTCTGAGGTTAAAACTGCAACTGGGGTGGAGGGCAACCCACAGTCTCTGGGACTCACTTTGCCTCTAAATGTTATTTATGCTGATAAATGTTTTTCTCACCATTTTCTTTTTTCCCCAGCTTGTCTGATCCCTTTGATGGGCCGGGATTTACGCTGTAAGCTTGAGGCTACTTTAACCTGCACTCCTGAAGGGGTAGGATTATTGATGACAGTGTTAGGAGATTCGGCCCCAACTAAGAGTAATTGGGAAACGCCCCCCTCTCTCCCCTGACCTCACTGACTTGCCTTTAACCCTCTGGGGAATTTCTGACACTGATGTTGGCCTGCTCCTTTCGGCAGAGCCAGTAAGGATTCAAGTGAAGCCCTCCTTAACCCCCCCGTCAGTCCCTCAATACCCCCTGTCGCTGGAAGCCCGGGAGGGCATCCGCCCCATTATCGAGGGATTCATTGCACAAAAGCTAGTCCACCCTCAGCGCACTCCCTGTAACACCCCTATACTGCCTGTCAAAAAGCCTCCTAAAAAGGACGGAAACCCTATTCGTTGGCGCTTTGTACAGGATCTACGGGTTGTTAATCAGTATGTGGTCCCTCTTCATGCAGTAGTTCCTGATCCAGCTACTATCATCAGCCAAATCCCCTGGGATGCTAAGTGGTTCACTGTTATTGACTTAAAATCAGCCTTTTTCAGCATTCCTGTGCACCCAGACTCTCAGTATCTCTTTGGTTTCACCTGGGAGGGACAAAGTTATGTCTGGCAACGACTTCCTCAAGGCTACAGAGACAGCCCCATGATTTTCAGCCAATGCTTCCACCACTACTTGGAAGGCTTCACCAGTCCGCAGGGATCCACGTTAGTCCTATACGTAGATGACATCCTATTAGGTAACCGTGAAGAAGCTGCCCTCCGCATCGATGGTAAGGCACTTTTATTATACCTACACACCAGAGGCCACAAGATAGACCCTAACAAGATTCAGTGGGTCTCACAGAAGGTCCGATATCTGGGCTTCCTGTTAACCCCAGAGGGGAGACAAAGGGACCCAGTCCGCATAAAGACTATCCAAAACTGCCCTCTGCCAAACACCAAGAAACAACTTCAAGGTTTCTTAGAATTAATTGGCTTCTGTCACCCCTGGTTGCCGTCCTGCGGGGAGTTAAGCAAACCGCTCCACCGACTCACTGCTAACCTTGCTCCTGACCCTTTGCAGTGGTCCCCGGACACAATCCAAGCCTTTCAGTTACTCAAGGACAGTGTGGCCTCCTCCATGTCTCTCCGCCCCCCCCCAATTACAGCAACCCTTTCACCTTTTTGTCCACGAGAGGGGCGGAATTGCTAGTGGCGTCCTTACCCAGCTGAGCGGGCCCCACCATTTCCCGCTTGCTTTTTACTCTCAGCAGATCGACCCTGTCGCTCAGGGAACCCCATCCTGCACCCGGACTCTGGCAGCAGCTGCCCTGCTGATCACAAAGGCAAAGAGCCTGACCCTGGGTCATTTTACCACGGTTTGGACCTCTCATGCCTTGTCAGCCCTTCTGCGTAGGGGCACAACCCAAGTCTTTTCGGCCCATCGTCAGCAACAGCTAGAGGCCGAACTCTTAAAAGACACTAACCTAATTTTTGAAAGGTGTGGGCCCCTTAATCCAGCTACCTTGCTTCCTGACCTGCCAGTCCTCCAGGATCAGCACAACTGTTTGGAAGTAGTTTATAGCATCTTACAAATAAGGGACCTGGCTTATGCCGGATGGCTGAGCCTGCCTCCCTCGCTCCACATACCCCGTGGCAGTTCACTGGCACCATGATAAGGGGGGTCACTACGGCACGCACGCCCTTGTGGACACCATCGCTCGCTTTTGGTATGCTCCAGGCATTCAACCCTACTGCCTGTCAATAGTGAAAGCATGCAGCACATGTCAGCGTAATGGACCTGCTCCGCCTCTTAACAAAATTAAGGGTGGAAGACCTCCGCCTGCTGCTCCATTTCAACATCTTCAAATTGACTTTGCAGATATGTCAAAGGCTTTTGGGAAAAAGCACCTCCTTGTTTTGGTTTGCCCTCTGACTTCCTGGGTCGAAGCTTTTCCTACTGCTAATTGTACTGCTGCCACAGTGGCGAAGATTCTCCTTAGAGACATTGTACCCCGTTTTGGCATCCCTCTCGTGCTTGACTCAGATCGCGGACCTCACTTTACTGGTCATGTCCTTGGCCGTTTAGAACAAGGACTGGGCATTTCACACTCCTTTCATACACCCTACCACCCTCAGTCTAGCGGGAAAGTTGAGCGTATAAATAGGGAGCTTAAGTTTACATTGGCTAAATACTGTCAGGAAACAGGGTTAAAGTGGCCTCAGGTACTTCCCTTGGTCCTGTTTCACCTTCGTACTCACCCAACCCGTGTATTGGGATTATCCCC
The DNA here is from genome assembly GCF_027887155.1 of Malaclemys terrapin pileata. Classification (NCBI taxonomy): domain Eukaryota; kingdom Metazoa; phylum Chordata; order Testudines; family Emydidae; genus Malaclemys; species Malaclemys terrapin. Next base: position 3,063,593 of record NC_071506.1, on the reverse strand, counting down.
CTTTGAACTGCTCTATGGACACCCCTCTTTCAAAGGCGGGGCGCTACCACGTGCTGATGTTTCACTATTGGGAGGGGATCATATGACCGCGTGCCAGTTTCTCTCCCTACAGGCTCGCCTCCGTACCCTTTGGAAAGCCTCGCAGTTTTCCCAGACCGTGCCGCTGGAAGAACAGATCCACCCGTTCCAACCAGGGGACTTCGTCTGGGCCAAAAAGTTCGTTCGTGGCGACACCCTCCAGCCGAGGTTTACTGGACCCCACCAGGTTCTTTTAACAACCCAGACTGCAGTGTTCCTGGAAGGACGCAAATCCTGGATCCACCACTCCCACGTCAAGCCAGCCGTAGTGGACCACAGTGACGGACCAGCAGCTCTTGCCACCACTGAGGACACTGCCTCCGACCAGTGGACCAGCTTACCTCTTTCAGACATCAGACTTAAATTGACTCGGCAAAAATGAGAGGACCTTTTATTCTGACAACTGTATGTTTTTTATTATGCCTTTTTAGTTTATTTTCTACTTATGAAGATAATGCTTTTATTAGATATTCCCATGAGGTTAAAACTCGTATTTTAGGAAATAGAAGTAATTGCTGGGTATGTACTCAATTTCCAGTAAATGCAGAACAGGGACTACTAGAATCTTTAACCAATGAAACTGCGACCCTATTTGAGAATCAGGCCGGGGAAATGTCCCAGCTGCGCCAGTTAGCTTTGCAAAACCACATGGCTTTAGACATAATGTTAGCAGCCCAGGGAGGAACTTGTGCCCTCATAAATGAAGAATGCTGTGTTTTTGTAAATGACACCTACTCTGACACTTTTCAATGTACCAAACATCTAAGGGAAATGGCTAAGAACTACTCCTCTGGCCAGCCACCTTATAATTGGTGGGGAGCCTTATGAAATTGGCTGCCTGGATTTGGGTGGGTTAAAAAAAAAAACTCTTGGTGGGTATTGTTGGGGCCATAGTAATCCTTATAATACTGTGTTGCTGTATTCAGTGTGTCCCCTCCCTCAGAGACTCATGTGGGTCAGTTTATTCTTTTCCTACTTCAGCCAAGGGCCTTACTCTCTTCGAGTTGGCCCAGGCTGAAATTGCCAAGCGGCCCTTGGCTCCTTAAAATGGGGTGTAGCTTTTGGTAAATAGTTATCCCAAAGCTACAAATGGAGGAATGTTGAGTCTGAACTTTTGATGAGCTTAAACTTAACCCAGACTTGATGTCTCTGTCTGAACTTTTAATCAAAGCTCTGACCTGCGAACTACTCATTACACCCCCCTCCCCTTAAGTAGTCATCTCCCCTTTTCTCTTTCTGAATTTACATTTTAACCTGTTTTATCCTGTAGAATCTTGATTGATTATACATGACCATTATGATCTGTTAATCACTTTGTTTACTTCTGTGTATAAATATTGATGCTCACCCCTAATAAACTTGCCACACTTACTCTGAAGCTTTTCAAGCTAAGGATAGTGTGAGCCCGTTGATCAACGAATTGGTGTCTGGTCTCTGACAGATTGTGAGCCCCATACCAACTCCGCACGAACTCAGGTGCTGGAGAGGTGAGTGAGGACTTGCTTTTTACCTAACATTATCATGAAATAATTGTCTGAGCTCTCCATAAACGTCCCACAAATTTAAATCAATACAAATAAAAAATGCTTAAAACCCATCATTTTGTGCAACAGTGAAAATTTAAATGGATAAAAATAGAAAAATGCTTAAAAGTAAATATCAATACGATCTGGCAAAATTATCAACATTAAGACTGGAACTCTGCCCTATGCAGTGTGATGTTAACCTGTGGAGTTCACTGCCACAGGCATTTCGATCCAGATACTGTGGCTGGATTTTAAAATGGGCTGTAGATTGTATCTGCTCCTTCTCGAGTGAAGGGTGATTTAAGGGGAAGCTTCGTATGCTGGGACCCGCACACTCACAAGCCACATCACTGTGCAGAAGACCCAGGGCAGCCAGATATGGGAGTATTTCCATAAGCCTTGTTCGACAGCCTTTTATAGGACCAGGAGTTGGAGATCTAAAATGTCGATCCCTGGAGTACTACAGGGTGTTGTTGTCTTGGCCCCAGGAGATTAGAGAAACAATGGGTGAGGTTGTCTCTCTCACCAAGCGAAGTTGGTCCAATAAAACATATCACCCGTCCTCTCCCTTGTCTCTCTCATCACTGGGGTGTTAGGGACATGGCAGGTTTTCTTTGCACAGATCGTGCTAGACCCTCTACTGCTGCCTCTTTTGTCTAGCCAGGAATGTTGGAGCACTGGGAGATACAATCTGTGCTACAACTAATAACAGAGTCGCAGGAGCTGATAGTAAATGGTTAAAGCTACAGTACGGGCAGGACCTCGGCTGTGTGCCTGTAATTGAGTTAAGATGCTGGACTGCCCAAGGCTTTCACCAGTTACAGGGACACAGGTAAGCGCCAATCTACAGTACAGTTTTTGACCATTTTTAGCTGAGTCAGGGGACAGCCATGTTGTAAGTAGACCCCCCGCCCTGGTTATGGTTTTAAGATAGACTATGCCTTAGTCACCAAACTGAGTGGGGTGGAGATAGGGTGAGGTCAGGTTTTCAAAGTAAAGGTCAGTGATGGGCAGAGGAAGGTAAAACCAACAGTTAAAGACAAGATCTATTTCCCAAGGAGACTGAATTACCACCAATCTCAGACCCAGAGTGGGCAAAAAGGGAAAATACAGTGTGTCAAAGAGCCCAAGTTAGCCTTACTTAACTGATTAGGCTCCAGCCCCCCCAGCAGAGAAGGAAATCAGCACGTCTGTTGCTCTGCAGTTCACCTTTGGAAGCATTTCACACTAGCCTCGACAAAACACTAGATGTCATCAGAGTAAGGAAGAGTCTTGCACTGGTCCCTGCAGCAAGGATCAGATGATCCAAAAATCTTTTCCCATCTCTTAATGTTTATCATTCTAAATCCTCAGGTAAAGCGGTAAAACAAACCCAAGGAGATTATAAGGCTGTGGTCACAGTTAAGCGAAAGCCAGATTAACTGAGAGGGCTCTGAGATCTCTCACTGACTGCCCCGCATTATGAATACATCCGCTTTTGCTCATGTGACAGAATCCACCGTGGGTGGCATGGAGATGAGCCTTGGTCAAGGACTGTGAAGCAGGTAATCCTCTCACCTTATCAGAGCCCCTCCACTTGAGAGCTGCCTCAGCAAACTAGAGAACGACGGACTCCAGACGGAATTTCTTTGCATTGCTTATTTTGGAAACACCACTAGTTCCTGGAGAGTGTGAAAGAACTGGTTCAACTGGTCAGTGCCCAAGAGGAAGTCTGCATCTGTGCAGGCTGCTTCTCCCCCCACAGCCAGCAGGAGATGCTATCCTTGGACTAAGACGAAGAGAAACCAATAACAATGTGTATCAAAGGGTTCAGACAAGGTTCTTCTCTATCTTGCCCACAAGCAATCTGTACCCAGGAGTCCACAGCTAGGTGTGCCCTCTGCTAGCAGTAGCACAGCATAGGAGGTTTTCATGGCCTTTGTTTTACATTCTTCTTCAAGAGTCAGACGAATGATGATTTGGAAAGAAGTCCCCAGCCCTGTCCTCCTCTTCTCTGCCTTCAGCCTCCCCGAGCTCCAGCTCTTCAGATCTCCCAGGATGCTTCTGCCCACCCTCCTGAGACACAAAGAAATGGGATTCCTGCCCCTCAGGCTCAAAGCAATGCCACTGGGCTTAGATCTCATTTAAAAAGCAAACCAAAGCAGATCTAGGTCCAGGCGCTGGAAGACCTGGGTTCAATTCCCACTTCAGCCACAGACTTCCTGAGTGACATTAAGCAAGTCCCTTATGCCACCCTGTGCCTCAGCTTCCTGTCCTCAAAACAGGGATAGCAGTCCCTGGCCTCCCAGAGGGGCTGTGAAGATCAAATCCATTAGTGATCGGGAGGCGCTCGGACACTAGGGTGTCGGGGGCCAGATAAAGCCCCTAAACAGAATAGAGTTCTGCTTGTTTTCAAGCTCTTGGTGGCCTTCCCCCAGCACATCCTGCATCCTGCCTCATTCTATGTTCTCCTCTCCTCATTCATGTATCATCTCTGCCCTGTCACATGATACGCCTCTAATCAGACAAGAGCCTTTTCCACTGCAGCTCCTAGTGCCTGGAACTCTCTGCCTCATCATCTGTCCAATTCCTTAAAAGGTCAAACTATTTTTATACAAATATGCAAATATCTAGACATTTCCAGAGGTGCTTTAAGCAAAGCTAAGGAATACAATAAAAAAAAACATCTCTTTTTCTCCCTTGCCCAGATCTCTTCATCTCTCTCTGCCACTCAACTCTGCAGAGGGTGTGGAGATCATGCACTGATGCCATCCAAAATAAAAGTTATTGTATCATGTGATTTCTTTCCCTGGGAAACAAACGGCTCAAAAGCAACTACTGGTTTTATTAGGGAGGTTCCTTCACCAAATTTTCCAGCTGGGTTAAAAAAGGCACAAGATCAAGTGGATTATCAAGGTCACACGCTGAGTCAATGGCTCGGCCAGAATTACCAAAGAACCAAGGAGCCATTTGGATCTAAGGTCTTTATTCAACCCATTGGGCCTACCTGCTCCTAGGAGTGGTTACAATAGGTACGTCAGCCTGCATACAGCGTGGAGCAGAACCAGCCCTGTCAGTCACTGGCAAGCAGGGCAATGCCCTGCCCTCTGACATTCCCTCCAGTTGAGAGAGCTTCCAAAGCCAGGAGAATTCAATTCGACTGTCCTGAACGACAGACGGTGTTAAACAGACCTTCAGGAAAAAGCACAACGATTTCTCTTATTGCAGAGAATGGAGAATTCCCCCTATGAGACAAACCTGGATCTTTGTTTGTCGGTTTCTCTCTCTACTTTGATTGATCCATTTGTCCCAGGGTGGGCCTGATTTGTGGACCTTATTACTCACAGAAAGGAAGTTTTCAGGTCAGTACAGATGAATTGTCCTATCCTTCCTTGTGCTAAGGTCCACAGATCCCTTACCCTGGGATCTTCACAGCAGTTTGCCTCCAGGGTTGAAAGCAGGATCATCCTTTAAATATGAACATCCCAAAGCAAGTATATTACATGTCCTCCATATTCCCCGGGGCATTAAGGTGTGGAGAAGATTTCTGCTCCCCACTCCAATCCCTCCAAAAAAGGCATCGGATAAAGACTGGATGACCCATATATAGCATTATGGTGAATGCATGTTTTGATGACCACCTAACTGATCTCAATACAGGAGACAAGACTTCTCTACCCAAAGACTGTCAGTGCTCCTAAGGACTGTATTTTGATGCTTAACAGAAGAAAGAAATATGTCTGAAATTACTCTGGGAATCAGTGCCTTGACAGTTCAGAACTACGCGTCTGAATTAGAAGCACAATACTGGGTCTCATCAAAGAAAGCTCCCAAGTTCAAAAACTTCTTATTGGAGACAGTAGCTGTCAGGAGGTCTACTCGAATAATAAACCAAGACAACTCCTGCAGGGGTTTAACCTGGGTAATGCTATAAGGAACGGTCGTGCTTTATGGTCCTGTGAGTCATTACCCTCATGGAATATTTAATGTCAGGATTCATACAAAACTTCCTTTTCTTGAACATTATACTCCTGAGACTTGACTTTTGGGCTTGGCACTCCTATACCCACACGGAAGCCCTCCTGGAGGAACTCATGGCTAAGCTTCATTTGAGTTACATGCTAGTTACGCTATGCACTTTGCGCAGCCAGCAGAATAAGTTCTACTTGTCAACTTCTGTGAGGGTCCATGAGCGTTTTAAATCACTTCATCCAAGTACCCACTTTGAATCTGTCTCCTCCTGGATGGAGAACTGGTTTTGGTAATAGCAAACAATGAGCTAGAAACAGCCGAAGGCCCACAGACCAGAGAGCCATAACTTCTTCAACAGCATCACTGCTGTTCTCTGCTTTTGATCATTTGCACAATCCTGGGGAGCAGTGGAAAAGGCGTAGAGCAGATACTTTACCCAGCTTTGCAAGAGGTCATTCACCAGCTCCCCTCCCAGGTCCTGACACACGGATTGGCCACAGGCACTTTGCTGTTTCCATTTGCCAACAGGTCAATTACCAGCCCCTCAATTTGACTTCGAATGACTGGATGCTTCAGGGGGCAAGTTCCACTCTGCTTCTTCTAACTTCTGCCATTTCAGTCTTGGTTTTCGCCTCCCTCTTGAGGGGCGATGCAGAGATAGGAAGCTTACTCCACTTAGATCAGGAATCGTTATTTCTCTCTGGGGTAGGGTGGATCACATTCTTCTCAGCTTATTCATGAAAACCCCATCAGATGGGTTGATTGTCACAATCAGAACAAGAATGTAACCCTTGATACTCCAGAAACTGTATCACTGCGTTTCAGCTTTCTCTTTGTACAGCGCCATGATCAGAAAAAATTGTCTAGGAAAATAAAGTACATTTCTTTCTTCCTCAAAACCAGTATTAATACTACCATGATTCTGAAAGAGACCCTGGGAGCACTTGTCAGATCAAATAGTGTTTATCCATGTTGGGGGAGAAGGGGAATTTGCTATCCAGTGGCAGAATGGAACAATTATCTGAGGGATGGTAACATGGGAACGCAAAGATAAATCTCCCACTGGAACTCTACCGCCTCTGCAGTGTCCCGTTTGCGCCCATAATCCGGGGTCTAACTCCAGAAAGGGCTGGTTCAGGGTCATGCAGACAGCTCTGAGGTAACGGAGGGCAGCTGTGGACCTCGCCCCAGCATCCTGCACTTGTTCTAGCTCCCATTTGCAGCATGGTATTTTCTCCTGTCATACTTCAGGGACTGCTTCAACTTGCCATGTGACCCAGGTTCCTTGCTATAGCATCTGTCAGGAGCCAGGATAGTCAGTCAGCTTTTCCGATGACTCGCAACAGCCTCAGCTTTGCAAAAAGTTTCCCACTGTATGAATAAGAGCTGGGAAGTGATTTGCCCAAAGCCCCACGTGCCCTTGTCATACTGATTTCTATCCTACTATGCCGTGGGACTGGCAGGTCGAGAGGGACCCCCCCTCCCTTGCAGTGCTGCTCACTCACGTTGGCATTGCTTGCCAGAGCAGGCAGAGGCACTTACGCTCTCAGATAACACTTCTTACTTATTTTTTTGGTGGTGGGGGGGGGGGAGGCATTGGTCTGAGACGACCTGCAAGCTTCCAGGCCCCCGGGGATCTAGGGCTGAGGTAACACTTGCCTGTGCCTGTGAAGGGCCTATATGGTGAGGCGGTCACTTTTTCAGGTAAAAATCTCCCCTAGGGAGAAACGCTGAGTGTCCTTGACCAGCTGGGACAAGAGCCATCGTTACCTTTGTTAGCGACACCAGGCTGAATTTGACTGGCTGCAACCTGAAGAACCTTCCAGCCTTATAACATGGAGGCCAGGGGGCTAGAAAGAAAAATGGTGAGTGCCTGCTTATTCTTCCAGGCCTGGTCTGTTGTCCCCCTTCTCATTCCATGGCCAGCTACAGAGAGGAGGAGATGGAGGTAGCAGTAGTGATGCATGTCAAGCTACGATGATCAACATGGTATAAGAACCCATATAAAACAGAACCTGCAACAGAAGCCAGGAACAATAGCCTGGTCATTAGGGTATGGTGACCTGCAGCAGCAGCTGGAGAGGACAGCCCAATACTTCCCATTATTTAGAGGTGGCAGGAACCCCCCAGCCCCCTATTACGTCTTCTAAAGTAGGAGTTCTCAACCTTTTTCTTTCTGAGCCCGCCCCCCGCACAGTTATAAAAACTCCTCGGCCCACCTATCTCACAGTCACTGGTTTTCTGTACATAAAAGCCAGGGCCGACGTTAGGGGGTAGCAAGCAGGGTAATTGCCTGGGGCCCCACCCCACAGGGGGCCCCACAAAGCTACATTGCTCAGGCTTTAGCTTCAGCCACGGGTGGCAGGGCTCAGGGCCCTGGGCTTCAGCCCCTTGCGGTGGGGCTTTGGCTTTCTGCCCTGAGCGCCGGCGAGTCTAACGCTGGCCCTGCTTGGCGGCCCCCATGAAACCTGCTCAGGGGGCCCCGGTTGAGAACCACTGTTCTAAAGGAGCATGAGGAGCGGGATAGACAGCTACCCCTTGTCTACAGCAGCTGCAGACCTCCGTAGTTTCCCAATACACTGCCTGTAAGAGTCGATCCTTATATATTATCCAATATTATTGTTGGATCCCCTAATTCTGATCCAGACAGCTGGCCTCTCTCCCATAAGGAGGAAGAATTCCCTTTTGTGTGTTCACATGCACATATCCAAAGAAACCAGCAGGTCTGGAGCCTGGTTTTTTCCGTATGGCTCTGCCACGTAGCACTCTCTGTAGGTGAGCAGGGGAACCGGTGGTGATATATTTCCCCTTTGGGAGTCTGCTTCAGAGGTGGGGAGAAAGACTGGGCACAGCCATTTCCCCAAAAATATTTCAAGTGACTAGTGACCTCTCTGCCTGCAAAGAGGCGGGGCTTAGTGTCTCCCTTCCTGCACAGGAACACTTCTGGCTTTCTCCAGGAAGGTTCTGGCCTGAGACTCAGGGACGGGCTCCCCTAAAGCTCTACCCCTCTCTACAGCATAGGATCCACATGGGCCAGATGGGCCTGTGTTTCCCCAGGAGATCTCAGCCTGGAATATGGGGGGCGGCGCTGTTATACAAAGGGAGGGAGCTGGGCCTGAAGGCCCCTTACCGCACTCTCTGGCATTGGCAGAATTAGTGCTGTGTTCAGTGCCCTCCATCCACGACCCGCGGGGAAGCACAGAGGAAGGAGGCAGCGAAGCGCTGCAGTCAGATGCCTGGCTGCTGGAGTGGGATGCAGGACCTCCAGCACAATTCTCCATCTGGTGCACTGCCCTTCTGGCTTCGCTCCCCGCGCAAAGAGGGGGCGGCTGAGGTTATCCTGCCCAGACTGGGCTGTGAGGGAAACGGCACTCTGCCCAGAGTGTCGGCTGAGCTCCCCAGTAAGACATGGACTAAGTTGGGGGAAGCAGGCGACACAGACCCATCCTTTGGCCTCTGGCTTTTCTTGGTCTAGAGCTCCCACCCAGAAATCTGCAAGGGCACCAGCTACAGCTAGTGCCTCAGGAGGGGAAACAGAGCTGAGGGGACAATCTCCCCAAAAGGCGAATGCAGCGGGGACTGGTGGAGAAGTAGACAGACACTAAGCCACACTTGGTCAAAATCTCAAGTTTGGCATTTCCTGCTGAAAGCCTGGCAGCAGGGAAGGGTGGGGGAGCCACCGGGGAGGCAGGTAGCCCTGTGGGAACTTGAGGGGGCGGGGCGCTGCCAGTGACTGACAGGGCTGGTCCTGCCACCAAGCTGCAAGCATGAAGAAAGCAAATCTCTCATCCACTGGCAGGGTTTACCAAGTACACACAGAGCATTCATGCTGGCTTTGAGGTGGGTTGGGCACTGCCCACTCAGCACCGTGCTGCCCACTGCCCCCTAGTCACAGTGATCCCCAGACTCATTACCAAGATCGCAGAAACAGTGATTGTGAATCTGCCACATCACCTGATTTCTGTTTAAGGTTCGACAGTGTTGCCTTCAGCGCTGATGGGCATAGGCAAAGCAGCTCCGTTAAGTCCGCCCTTCTGGTCACAACGTAACCGGTTTGCAGTCCCAAACTGGGCTGCGTGCTAAGGGGTGTGCAGCTGAGTGGCCGAGCACAATCTGCAGAGGTTAATGCATTCGGGGCACCTCCAGGCAGTCAGTCTCTGGCCTTTGCACCATTTCCCCAAAATGCCCAAGACTGACTCAATCTCTTTGCTCTCTTCTGGTGACTGCCTGCCCTGGCCCCCCGAGCGCATTCATGGCCATCAAAGGCAGGCCAGCATCGCGTCTCAACCTGAGCTAGAAATGACCGAGCTCTGTATTTGCCCAGATTTCTGGCACATCTGAATAAAGAGGAGTTCTTGATATAATTGTTTGCATTTGCACAGCTCCTTTCATTCAAGGATATTTCATTGTTTTACAAATACCCATTTCAGGCTCAGGGGCCCACGCGGCTCTGTAGGTAAGGACATCCACTTTACGGATGGATGAACTGAAGAACAGAGAGGTCAGTGACATGCCCAAGGTGAGAGAGAGAGAGAGAATGACCATTGGCAGCTCCAATGATAGAAATGCCCCAAATCTCATGTTCTATCCACTAAACAACACTCCTTCCCTTGATCTTCCTCATCGGCTGTAAACAGGGACCCTGCAATAGATGTAAGTGGACTGCCAATTGCACCGCCTGCCATCTTGTGCCCTGTAGCAGTCAGCAAGAGGTCTCTATACTGAAACAGAAGCATAATCAGTCCTGTAAACCTGAAGTCTCAGGGACGCCTCATGTTGGCTGTTGCAGGATCTACTTCTAACTCGATGATTCAGATATATGCTTTCATGCTCTGCTGTATATGAACGCTCTTCCTCTTTTAACCTGTTCTTTCACCCCAGAGGCCAGAAGCAGGCACCTCTGGTGTTGCCTCCTAGCATTACCTGACATGTTTCTGGTGCTGAGAGTCAACCAAGTTGTTTGGAATACCAAAGAAATTCCAGAAGTCTTGAAGAATGTTGAACTTATGACACTGTTCAAAAGGGCCAGGGGGGATGAGTCAGGTAACTATAGGCCAGCGAGCCAGACATCAATCTTTGGCAAAATAATAGTAAAGCTGATACGTGATTCAACTGATAAAGAATTAAAAGACTGGAATGTAATAAGTACCAGGCAACAAGGTTTCATGGAAAGTAGGTCTTGTCAAACCTGATTTCCTTCTTTGATGAGATTACAAGTTTGTTTGCTAAAGGTAACTGCATAGGTATAGGTTTCAGAGTAGCAGCCGTGTCCTGTTCTTTTTGCATAGGTATAATATACTTAGACTTAAGTTAGGAATTTGGCGTAGTACCACCCAACATTCTGATTACAATTTAGCACTTTACACTGCAAACCGAGTACACATCAAATGGATTAATAACTGGCCGACAGATCTCAAGAAGTAGTTGTCAATGGGGAACCAAACGGAGGTGTTTCTAGGGGCGTTTCACAGGGTTCGGTACTAGGCCCAACCTAGTCAACGTTTTCATCAGCGATCTAGAAGTCAGTGTAAATTCACTGATGACAAAATCCCCCAAATGTAGCTAAAGCTGTTTCATGGATGGTTGTTCTTAAATCTTCCCAAAATTCCTCTGCCTGCTCTGGCAATGACTCCCCATGCATGCTAAGCTCAAAAGCCTTCACAAACTCCTGGCATTTCCTCTGGTTTTCGGTGTTAAGAGCATTGATTTTGAGCTTGCTCCTAAGTTTTGCTCTATGTAGTTTCTTGGCTGCAATCTTCACTTTGCTAATAATCAAGGAGTGGTCAGTGTCACAATCAGCACCATGGAAAGGCAGGCAAGTGTTCTTTACTAAGGGTAGGTCTTTCCTCCTGACGATAACAAGGAGGTCTTTCCTCCTGATGATAACTGATGATGCCAGTGGGGTAGGTTGTGGATGTCGCCATGACACTTTGTGGTGCTCTTTTCCTGTAAAATAGGAATTGGAAATGCACATTTGGTTTTGGGCGCAGAATTCAATAAGTCGTTGGCCTTTCTCATTCGTCTTGCCATTGCCAAAATGTCCTAGGCAGTCTGGCCATGAGTTGTCTGCACTGACTCTTGCATCAAAGTCACCAAGAAGGAAAAGTTGCTCAGTTGATGGTATTCTTTTGACAATTTGATGCAAAGAGTCGTAAAACGTATCCTTTTCTTCGGGGCTAGATTTGAGTGTTGGTGCATAGGCACTAATGATGGTCACAGAGCCGATGGTCGTCTGAAGTTTAAGTGAGATGATACGCTCTGACTTCCCAATGGGTGTTTCTAGGAGCTTTACCCACTTGTTTCTCACAGCGAAGCCGACACTGTGCAGACGATTTTCTTCGCTGCTTTCACCTTGCCAAAAGAAGGTGTCATTGGTCTCTTGGACAGAACCAGCATCTGCAAGTCTTGTTTCCTGAAGTGCTGCAATGTCAGCACTGCGTTTATACAGCTCATGGTCTATCAAAGCTGACTTCTGTATGCTGCTTGTGTATTGTAGGTCGTCATCATCTGTCAATCCCGGACACATGGTCCTGACATTCCAGCTGCCAAGCCAGAAAGTTCTTGGTTTCTTATTTTTGCCAGGTGCAAGGTTTCCGTCTGCCATTCAACTTTTGGTCTAGTGCCATGCACCCTGTGAGGCGAGCAGACTGTGGCGGGTCAGCAACTAACTGTCCGGGGGCTGCCCGACTTTGTGGCGGGTGGTGGCTGACCAACGGAACGCAGTGATTCCTCCCACCATTGAAGGTGACCCATGGCGCCCTCTGCTACACCAATCAAGTGAGAGCTTATAACCCGTAACTGCCACCTTCCGTGTTGTGTCGTCTCCATGTGATGTGGCTGCAATAGCCTGGACAGTTTATATGGAGGTGCTGCTTTACCCACGTGTCAGTGTCCCCCTCTTGACGTCAATGGTTTGGACTAAAGGAAGGATGGGAGTCGATACATTTGGAACCAGCTATGCTGCGGGAGTTGCCAGAGCAGAGGAGATCTTCCATCTGCCTGCCTTTCGGGGCTCCACTCCTAGATTGGTTATCAGCCACAGCTGATGTTAAGGTGTCAAGAAACTCTCTCTGCATCCCGTCGTGAGGTGATATGGGATTTATAGCACCTCCTTGTCACCATCATTCCTCTGTGCATTCAGGTTCACACAAAGTCCTATTTCTTCTCCTTTAGTGTTTCTAAAATCCTCTCTGCAGGGCACAACCTTCCTCATCTTGTGCCCCCAGCAACCTCCCTCCTTAAGGCTACCACGCTGTACCACTACTCATCTCTACAATGGTGCTAGTTACTCCCATTTCAGGCCTAATTAATCAAACCCAAAGAAAACACAACTGCGACATGACTGACCAGCACTCTTTGTAAATACAAGAGGACGCCAGCTAGCCATGCCCCAAGTATCTGAACCACCTTAAGCCGCCAGCACCTCCTTTTCCAAGTACTCCCATTATCCAGATGGCTGGGGAGTTGCTCAAGCTGTTTGAATAATCGGGATGCTAAAGCCGTTTCCTCTTTCCTTGCTATTTTCTGCTATCTACCCCCACCCTTTATTACTGCTTCATCACGTGGGGTGTTTTGTTTGCTTGATTCTCTGTCTGTAGAGCAAAAGATCCCAGGGTAGGACCCTTGTCTTCTTACTGGTCTGCAAAATACCAAACACATCAGTGCGGGTAGATAAATATTAACTAATCTTGATATGGCAGTTGTGTGTCACCACATAGCCAGGCACTACAGATTTCATTCTTTAACCTGACCTCGGTGCTATCCTCATTATTGATTCCTATTATACACCTCTACCTCGATATAACGCTGTCCTCGGGAGCCAAAAAATCTTACCGCCTTATAGGTGACACCGAGTTATATTGAACTTGCTTTGATCCACCGGAGTGCGCAGCCCCGCCCGCCCGGAGCACTGCTTTACCGCGTTATATCCGAATTCGTGTTCTATCGGGTCGCGTTATATCGAGGTAGCGGTGTATAAGATTTATTTCCACTTACAGCTCTCTGATTGATACTCCACTGTAAGAAAAAAGAATGGTTCCTTTACCAGGCATGCGAGTTCCATTTAACAAGGATACAGGGAGACGTTTCCTGAGGACACCTCCATTTCCAATCCCTCCCCTCTCTTTCTGAATGGGAAGGGCTGGCAGGGAGGGCCCAGGCAAAACTGCACTGACTTGAATAACCTATTTCCTTGGCTGGCTTTCCTCTATTATAGAACCTGCTTAATTCCATACAAGGGAGGAATGCGGGGGTTTCAGTAGGCATCAGGACTAGCATTATTGTCTCCCTAGGTGGAAGCCTCCAAGCGACAAGAATGAATATGCTAGTGAGTGAACTCCCCTCTCAGCCCCAAGGTGACTCCTCCATGTCAGGTAGGAGGCACACTGTATTGCCAATGTGGAAGAGGTTTGCCCTGCTGCAACCGCTGGTATAGGGCAGTCTGGTCTCCATGGCTGTTGATCTGCCATTAAGGGTGGAAACATCTGGCACAGACGTTAAAGCAACTTGCCTAAAGCCATGCAGCACGTCAACAGCAGAGCTGAAAAGAACCCAGAAGTGCTGGCTCAATGCAGAGCTAACTGCCCTGTCCCTCCAGAGGCTGCGGGGGAGAATTTCTTTAAGGACAGGTAGGAGTGTCACAGCACTAATCAATCTCGGGGCACAGTCTGATGAGAGCTGAGCCTTGGCTGCCAGGGGGGCGGGGTGGGTGTTGGGAGAGGAATCCCAGGAGAATGAGATCTCTCATTCCCTAAAAGAGAACACGTCTTCTTTGTGAAGCTACCGCAGGGAGGGCCTGAGGGAATTTCCATGCAATGAGGTACAGGTCTGTCATACTTCAGTACCAACCACTGAGGGTTGAACCTGCAGCACTCCTCAGAACAGAAAGGGCCGACATTCAGCGATCATTGTATCAAGGAGGAAGCTAACGCCTGCCAGAAACTTACACAACGCAACAAAAGGAACCAAGAGAAAAGAAGCAAAGAATCCTGCCTGTGAAAACAGTAAACACCCATTCCCAGTGTTTGTGTGCTGAGGGGAACCAGTAAACACTGATTTCAGAGTGGCCTCCCGCGGAGCTATTCTTTCAGGTTGAAATACGTTAAGGGCTTTGCGGTGTCAGGGAGACAGACAGCAGGTCAGACCTGGTGGAAATTGGGGATTTATAAAAAGGAGACCAAGTGAGTCGGGGGGGAAAGGAAACGAAGAACCCAGCAAGAGTCCTGTCTGAAATAAGCCAGTAGATACCGTATTGATATCTGCAGCCACAGTACTGTCTAAGGCTGTAATCTTATTACACGCACAAGATATGCAGGGTCAGGCCAAGTCAGCACATGTACAGGAGATCTTCAAGAGGAAAGGACTCTGGTAATTCAGTAGCTAGCACTCCTCCCTCCCCTCGCTCAGCCTAGCGCTAGGGGGCACTGGCTGGAGGAGACATACCAGGGCCCAATGCTTGTGGTTCAAGAGCCCAGGGCCCTGTCAGAGAATATGTAAGTTGTGCTGTCCCTGGTGTCCTGGCCAAATTCCACAACTTCAATGAGAAAAAAAAAATGGGGCTTGTGCCCTTTTTATGACGGACAAAGCAGCACTGGTAGGTTTCTTCCCCGGAAGAGGCCACAAGGAGGGAGGGGCTGGGAATGGAGAAGAACCTGGTACAGTAGTTGGAGAATTACTGAAGTGATGCGCTCAAAGGAGCAGGAGAGGGAAATGTGAACGGGGGAGGGGGAAAGGACTTTTGGTCAGACTGTTTACAACACCACGATGAGTCAACAGCACTTGGGAGGAAGGAAGCTTTTGCCAGGGGTTCAACATTCCCATGTCTTCAAGCAAGGTGTGCGAGCTCACCGGGTGCATCCCTGGAGGCCAACAAGTCCTCCACAAAACCAGGGGAGCAGAGTTGATATTTCTGGGTTTAAAAACTGAAGATTTTTTTTAAAGAAGCACAAGGTTAATTACCCGCCTTTGCCAGATCTCCCGTCGTTTCTCTTGGATAAATTATTCTTCCATGTTTTTAGTCTGCAGACTGTAGTGTAGTGGTCCTGTGTGCTGTTAAGCAGTGGCATTTGGTCCACACGGAGATGGCTGCATTTCAGTGCTGGCCGAAGTAATCCTTGTATTAGCGTTTGTAGTACTTTATCAGGGGGTAGCCGTGTTAGTCTGTATCTACAAAAACAACAAGGAGTCTGGTGGCACCTTAAAGACTAACAGATTTATTTGGGCATAAAGAAGTGAGGTTTTTACCCACGAAAGCTTATGCCCAAATAAATCTGTTAGTCTTTAAGGTGCCACCAGACTCCTTGTTGTTTTTGTAGTACTTTAGGATCTATATAAATGCAAAGTACTTTTCTTTTTTTAAAGCTGGTCTTCCATACTAAGAGATTGGTTCCAGCCCTTGGGAATTTTGAGGCACTTCACCTCCATTTCTGTAATGAAGGCAAGAGAATTCTGCAGACTCCCTATCCTGGAGATCTGCACCATTTCAAGGTTAACTATTCCAGCGTGACTAGCACTGCTTGGCCCTGATGCAGTTCAGTGTGTCCACTGTCAACTGGCATGGCACACCCACACACAGCACTCCCCCCCCACCCCAACCACTGCTGAGCCGATGCACTCAAGAACCCAGCCTTCATTTCCGGCACAGCCGCTCAGAACAGAGGCCTAGCAGCAGGTGTATGGCTGGCAGCAGAATAATGGGCACACTTTGTTTCTATTATAAATTTATACCCAGTAATAAATTAAGTTACTATTCTAAAGTAATATGATCTTCTCTTTTGTTTCCAGTGCTTTGGTTGGTACTTTGTGCTCCTGAGGCTTATGTCCAATTCCTGCTTACAGCTGGCGCCATCCTGGCGGAGGAGCCACACACATGGCTGGAAGGGAGCTTGTGACATCACCACTGGCAGCACCCTCAGCCTCCCACAGCTGCTCCCCCATTCCATCCCAGATCTATGGCTGTGGGCTTCCTGGCCCCCAAAGGCAGGAAGTCTGAACATGAATAACTTGTGATCTTTAGGAGAAACCACTGTGGGAAATTGCCTCGCTCTAGTCATGATTTTGCACTGGGTATATTTTACAGAACTGTTTAGCAAAATAAAAAGTTTAAAGGAGATTAAACATTTCTTTGCTTCTACAAAAAATAAGGGCCATGGACCATGTGTACCCTAATGGCCTCTGCATTCTCCCTGTCCTAATCTGTATCACCTGACTGGAGCTCCTGCTGGGAAGTGTCAATACAATAGCTGCTTCCATGAAATAGCAATAAGGATTACTGAGAACTGGCCCGAGCCTTCATTTTAAATATGTTGCAAAACAGGCTGATTGACTGTAAGAGTTTTGCTGTAACCCCACATCTCATCACCACCAAACACAGATTTTACATTTAACTTCAGTTAGTATGCATATTTCATGCAAGTTTCATATTTGATATTTTTTTCTTAGAATTCTTTAGATAGAGTTAGATGGAGCTATTGTGCAAAGTTAAAACATTTTTAAAAACAGAAGAGCTTAAAACAGAGTGAACAAAGCAGAGAAACACGCGGCGGGGGGGAAGGGGGGGAGAAGAGGTCTTTTCCAGAAAGCAAGAGCTGCAGAGAAGAATGTCTTTGCACCACCAGTGGCCCAAATGTGTTGAGGAAGTTGGTGCTAGATGAGCAGAAGGAGTGAGGGAAGAGAATCATAAATAAATGAGTCTCCCTTGTGTTACCAACCAGAGATCATTGAGACAACTATTATCAATTCTCATTTTATTTTGACCATCATTGGTACTAGAGCAGCGCCAGCACCCCCAACCAAAATCAGGGCTCCACGGTTCTATGCACTGTGCAGATACGTAATAATAACGGCTACGATTTTGTCATGAATATGTTTAGTAAAAGTCATGGACAGGTCACGGGCAATAAAGAAAAATTCACTAGCCGTGACCCGTCCACCACTTTTACTAAAAATATCTGTGACAAAATGGGGATCAGCGGATCCCCACACCACCGGCAGCAGGACAGCTGAGCAGCGGCTGGGAGCTGCGGGGCCGCCACCACCTGCAGCAGCTAGAGGCTACAGGGAAACCCAGCCGCCTGCAGTTCCAGGGAATCCTCCGCCGCCCACGGGGGCCGAGAGCTCAGGGGTTCCCCGCTGCCCGCGGAGGCCGGGAGCTTGGGGTTCCCCCGCTGCCCGCAGCTCCACAGGCCCCTGCCACCTGTGGGGGTAACCCGCGCCACCCATGGGAGCTGCGGGGTTCCCCCGCCACCCACAGCACCAGGGCCCCCACCACCCGTGGCAGCTGTGATCTTCAGGGGTTCCCCCACTGCCTCTGGCAGCCCCCACAGCTCCTGGCCCCAGCGGGCGGTGGAGGACCCTGCAGCTCCCAATCACCGCAGGCTGAAGTCACGGAGGTCACTGGAAGTCACGGATTCCGTAATAAGTGTAATAACTTAGTAATAAGTGACAGTCCCCACCCCAAAGAACTTACGAGCTAAATAGGCAAGACAGAAAAGGATAGGAGGGGGTGGAAAAAGTCAAAGTGACTTCCCCCAGACGGCACAGCAAGTCAGTCACGACAACAGAACGCAGGTTTCCTGAGTTCCAATCTAGCGCCTTATACACTAGCCCATGATGCCTCTTTATGCTGCTTGTTTACTTCCAGCATGTCACCCATTTTGGACAATGAAATTTTACTAGCCAGTTTCCCTTTCAGGGTTTGCATGCCCTAGGACACGGATGTAATGTTTGGATTGCAAATGCTGCAGGGATACATTTGACAAGAGCCTTTGCCTTGGTGTTTTTTGCAGTTTTTTAATTAAAGGGATCGTGGTAGCATGGCTACTAGTCTCGGCTTTTGTAAAAGCTCATTTTTACCAAAACCTAAACTTGGGGGACAAATCTGATCTGACAGCACGGCATGAAAAACCAGGGAGGATCATGTCGAACTGGATTATGGAATTACTGTCACCCATTAGATTCTTCAATTCCGATCACAACCTATTTTAGAGTCTTTCATTTCCAAAATTGGTACTGATCAGACCATATGGATGGACACAAAAATGCCAGATACAGGGCACATTTATTTTATACTGTATATATTCTTAAATATTTACAGTGCAAGAATATGTACAGTATGCTCCAATACTGTTACTGCACTTTTGTTTTAAATATTGTTTTAGTTTTCTACATATATAGCTTTAGTTTCTATGCTATTTTGAAGAGGTCATTACCTGTAAAGAAAGGATCGGACGTCACTCAACAGATGGAAGAGGGACCATTATGATGCCATGAAAGATTTAGACTGGAGTTCGCAAGGAGGCCAGAGGGAGTTGGGTGCCAAACTTTCCGACTATGTCTACATTAGAAAGGGTTTGCTGGCCTAGCAAATCCTCCGACAGCAGAGACACAGCTTATACCAGAAAGAGTTCTTTTGCCAGCATAGCTTATACCAGTTCCCCAGGGAAAATAAGGTATACTGGGGAAAGGGCTTTTTCAACAGCATAAATACTTCTACACTAGGGCTAACCTACCTAGCTATGCGAGCAAGCAAAACTTTTAAGTGGAGATGACCAGGTCTCACTGACTTTCAAGAACTTAAAATCTAAGCCAGATGCTCTCAAAGTGCCAAGTTACATAGCCATGGAGTTGTGGAGTCGCTAGGGCCCTGGATGAGGTAGACGGGGCAGGTGACACCTCTCGGAGTTATTGTTCCAGACTCTGCAGCCACAGGCAGATGACACTACGTCAAGTTAACACTTGGGTCCATAACCCTCAGGAGTGGACAATTTTTTTTAAATGGCTCGTCAGAGTCTGGAGCACAGTTCTACTGCACAAGGCTGAATTCCACAACAAATTCAGTGACTATGGAATTGCAGATTACACAGGGCCCTGCACAGAGCTACCGGGACTACTAAATAAGTATGAACCCTTGTGAAGTGTGAACATATACCATGGTTAGCGATGACCACATCTCCTATTTATTAGTTGTATTAGGTAGCCTGGGTCCCGGCCCCAAATGTTGACAATCTAGAGACAAAACGCAACTGGTGGGTGAAACAAGTTAGCAAGGAGGCAGGATGAAGTTACAATTACACAAACTTGTGCACAAGCTGTAAGTATTTTGTGTGCGTAGTTCTGACTAGCAGCAGTAGTCGCAGCTCAGCTGTCTAGAACTGCTTACAAGCTCATTCCAAAGCAAGCGTGCAGAGAGGGCCTTCGGCCATTAGAAACCCATACAAATACGCAGTAAGTAAGGCAGCACACGTCTGTCTCCAGCATTCTCCCCCTCTCTTCCACAAATCAGCTTCAGGTTGTGTTTCGAATTTCTTCCTTCAGACCCTTTTGTTTCCGCCTCTTCTCCACCTGATCCCTGGACCTACGTTTCTAGCTCCCCTTTTGATCTCACTTTCCACATTTTAGGGTGACAAAGAAAGAAGGTTGATGTGCTTCCAAGGTCTTTCCTATTTTCTCCTTTTACCCTATCCAGGTCCCACAAGCGAGTCCCCTCCCTCAGAGTGGATGGATGGATGGATGGATTTAGCTACTGTTGCTGTTCTGTCAGAGACAGAGGAAGTCCTAGACAGGTCATAAGAGGTACGTATCCTTCCCATAGGGGCAGAGTGTTTTAACAGGCCTTGCCAGCACAGGAAGTGAAGGACCTAGCTCAGTCCACAAAATCTGCCACTAGACTCTTCTGCTTGGGTGCCCTGTGCCCAATCTCCCTCAGCTCTTCACTCCCCCTTCTGTTCGTCACCACTTATTTCCCATCTCCTCTCTGTCCCAAGTATAAACCCCACAAAGGAATTTTCCTTTAAAGGATTTTATATCCAGGACAACATAAGAAATTACTGGGAGTATTAACAGCCACCAAGGCTGTAACAACACACACAGTCACCAGGCTAGGATGCTCTGAGAGATACCTTCATTCCAGTCCTTCCCAAAAACATGCTTCCTCAGGGTCCACAAAAAGTGAGATTATAATCACCAGATCAAACCCTACACATCTTGCCCATCACTCCAACAACCTCCTCAAATGCCCGTAAGAGCAAATGAGCTTTACAGATTGTTCACAAACCCAGGCTATATGGGTCCCACGCAGGGGCCAGGTCCAGAGTGAAGTCCCTTCTGGGGAACATCTTGCCAGCAGTCCCGCTCCCATCTAAACTGGTTATATCATGCAGGGAGAGAGATTGCCGTTCAGGTCACTGCCTCCCAAACCACTTAGGGCGTTCACAGCTTAACACCGCACTTTGATCTCCACTCCGAGGCTTACCGGCACCTAGGACTGAGCCCAGGGAACAGTATAATAAGCAAAGCACCACATTCTACAATAGTTTCAGATTCTCAACAACATCATGCAATGCCATTACAGCAATCTAATCGAGGTGACAAGTGCTTGGATAACTGAAGCAAAGGCCATATTAGAAAGGACAAGGTGCACGCTTGTAGCGAAGCAGAGATGGAAAGTTTGCACAGCGATCGCTGCATCGGCAACCAATTTAGCGGGACTAGTGAAGACCTGCTAAATCGACTGCAGATCGCTCTCCCGTCGACTCCTGTACTCCACCAGATTGAGAGGAGTCGACCGGAGAGTGTCTTCCATCAACATCACGTAGCGTGGACCCCGCGGTAAGTAGATCTAACCTACATCGATTTGAGTTATGCTATTCACGTAACTCAAATTGCGTAGCTTAGGGCACGTCTATACTACCCGCCGGATCAGTGGGTAGTGTTCGATGCATCGGGGATTGATTTATTGCGTCTCGTCTAGACACGATAAATTGATCCCCGAATCGATGCCTGTACTCCACCTCGGCAGGAGGAGTAAGCGGAGTCGACAGGGGAGCCGCTGCGGTGGACTTGCCGCCGTGAGGACAGCCAGGTAAGTCAAACTAAGATACAAATAGCGTAGCTGAAGTTGCATATCTTAGCTCGAACCCCTCGCTAGTGTAGCCCAGGCCTGAGACCGAATTTCCCCTGTAGTGTAGAAAAGGCCTAAGAGTAACATAGGACCTCACACCATCTCGGCTGACGCCCTGGCCTCACTGATAATGGGAATTTTGTCACTGACTTCAGCAAAGCCAGGATTTCACTCCCAGATTGCAAAATTCTGAACATCAGCCCAACAAAATGCTGGTCTCACACTCCGTCAAACAGGGGCACCAACATAATCTGGACTGAGCTTCAGCAAAGTTCCAACTCATATAGATACTGGACCAGGTCAGTGGTGATGAAACAGAGCTAGATGCCAGCATATTGACTACACCCCTCCCTACCTTCCCAAGGGCCTGATATAGCTGTTGAACAGGAGGGGATAAAATAGGCCCTTAAGATAACCTCCAGAGAGGGCTCTTAGGGGCAGAGGACCAATTACCAAACACTATCCTACGGCAACCGCAGACTGAGGAGGGCATACGGAGCCTTTCGTCTCAAACAGGGCTCAGGTCAGTAATGGGCAAGAGCTGTTGCCCTGTCGGATGGCAATTTAGTGGCCTGTGTAAAATGACTTGGTGGATCTGAGCCCAGTCCCGGGGGCAGAGAGGCGAAGGGCTGAGCAGGCCACAGAGATAGGGTTGCCAATTTTGGTTGGAGGTATTCCTGGAGGTTTCATCACATGACATAATCTTTAATTTAAAATTAATCTTTAATTCCTGGGGACTCCAGGACAACCCTGGATGGTTGGCAACTCTACACAGAGACCAAGCCACTAGAGGTCAGCCCTCCAGCTGGCAGGGCGATGTAGGGAAGCTACACCTATTATATGGACAGAGAGCGTCTGCCTCCAGGCCGGCTGAGCCAGCAGTTTTCCTCCGTGTGAAGTTTATGCAAAAAGCCACAAAGCCCCTTTTCTGTTCTTTCACTAGAGCCTGTAACCGAGTCCTGAAGAGATTCAGCTGGTTAACATCATTTCTATTTTTAGCCAGTCTGCCTTTTCATTTGAGGACCATACTGTGTCATTATCTAGTCAGGCCAGAGGGAGGGGTAGAGCCAGACAGTGCATCCCCTCTTTCACTTGGAAACTGTGCTGGGAGAGGAGGGAAAAAATATGTGGTTGTAAATTGCTTAATCCAAATGGAGAGTAAGAGCATTAAGAGGGAATCCATTTGTCCACTTGTCAATAGCAAGTAGAAAAGAGTTCCTGACAAGCACGGTGAGGTGGCTAAACCATCCATTCCATGTTTCTAGCCCTTGTAGTTGTGAAGGGAACCTCCCAAATTTGACCTGATGCAGTGTTGTCTTTCTGAGTCTGCAAACAGCTCCAGGGCCTCTGGTGCTGCTCAGATCTTTCCCAAGCACAGAGGGAATTAAGACATGAGATGGAATCCTGTGGGCAGCAGTGAAAGTGACAAGACTCACAGCACATTCACTCTGCTTAGTTGCTTGAGTAACCAAGGAACAGCAGTAAAAGCAGGAGCTGAGGAGGACCCTTCTGCCAATCCCAGAAATAAAGGAGGCTGGGAGAGGAATATGGGAGGTAGCGAAGAGGCAATATCCAGCAAACCACCTCCAGCCAAGAGGGGAAGGGTAAGCTCCTTCACCCTTTCAAAAGCCAGAAACGGGCAAGGGGAATGCTTCTAATGAACAGAAGCCTGCTAGCCAGAGGCTGATACAAGACACAGAGGAGGGTCCCAGGAACTGCTCCCTTCATCCTTCTCAGCAGCTGGGGTGACAGGCTTCTTAGCAGGGCATTGCCTCAGGACATGATGGGTTGGGACACTCCTTTCACAGCTGTTGCTAAATGAAGGCTGTATGTTTCTAGTCATGTGATTCACTAATCTCATCTGTACAGCTGAATAATTTACATAGCCACTAAGGGAAAGGACCTGTCACCTGTGACTAGTGCAAATTGCACCCAGGATTAATCCTCCGGCTACAGGTGTCTAGTAATCCTTCCATTAGGCAGGCAGTTTGTACATTTTTGTATTCACTGGGGATGATAAAATACATACTGTAGTTAATTATAGGTCACTGTTAAGTCAATTCTCCTTTTAACACCGTTCACTCATCTTCAGCTGACAACGTAATGTCCAGCAGAGAACAAAACAGCAATGTCATCATTGTAGTTTGCAAAGGTTTGCTCTTCATTTTCTCATGTCATTTCGCTAATGCTGACTAGACTCTCACTGCTGTATGGAGCTCAAGGAGCTGCCCATTATTTAATGGCTCCGTTAACCACGAGCACCATCAAGATTTTGTTAGAACTCTAGTCAAAAAGTTCTCAGGACACTAAAATTAACAAGAACTGTGGGATTCTACGGAAATTAGTTTAAAAAAAGGCAAATCAACGTATGTGATTTACAGAATAGAATTCGCATGTGTCTGTGGTAGCAGCTCCTTGACCCATTTTCTCTTTCTAAACCCTCAACCTGCCGGGCTTCTCTCTCACCAGGCCCATGTTAAATATTGGTAAGACTTGCAACACTACCTGCCCTTTAGCCATGATCACCCAACTGCAAGAGACAGAGATGAGCTTTGCCTCATTAAATCCAGCTGCTTCCTGGCACCAAACCTCCTTGCTAGGTCAAACTCTGTAGCTACTTGTGCCCTTTGCACCATTCTGTATATGGAAGAGATACTAGAGGGAAAATCCTGCTTCTGCAGAAGTGGGTGGAGCAGATATGACTTAATAAATCAGAAGTTAGAGACTGAAGAGACCTATGACCTCTTCCCCGTCCCCCCCACCCTTTGCCAACTTCTCCCAGTCACGTCTCTCCTTTAGTGCATCAAGCCTATACATTGAATGTCGAAAAAAATCACAGGCAAATTTCACCTTGTGGCCTGTGACACGCATTCTTCACAGTACCAGGAAACAAAGCCAGCTCTCCTCTGGACCTGACTTTTCCCTTGGAGGCTGTGCACCACCGACTGACGCCCACCAAGGATTTCAGCTCTGGTTTGCAGGCTGCAGTACACCGTACGAGAAAAGGGAGCCTCAGGGGACCAACAACTTGGGGCAAGAATTTGGGGCAACGAAGTGCAGCCCCCTCAGAAGTAATGTCAGGCAGCTACGCATTTGGTACAGTGACTCCTGCTAAGAATGGAGACGGTACTCCTCTGCCATTCCTTTCTAGCGCCTCCTGCTAGCCAGAGCTGGCACTGGAGTAGCTGTGCAGGTGTTTCGTTGTTCTGGATTTGCCACCATTTTAAAACAAAATGTTAAGGGAGCCTGAGGTGAACCCAGAAGAGCTAGAAATGCTGGAGGGGTGAGAGGGACCTGTGACATCGAGTGCTTTCTGGTGTAGCCACTTTTCCCCCAATGCCATTCAGACAGGCCAAAGGCACCCAGACCCATTCCTCACAGGCCCCTCTGCTCTCACTGAGCTCGATGGCAGCCGAGGGCACGCAGTGAGTCATAGGACAGTGCCCAGGCAGCAGTGATTTCAAACAAGGGATTAGTGTAAACAGAACAACGTGTTCTGTAGGTACACTGAAAGCAGACTGCTGTCACAGAACCATCGCCTCTCAGCACGCGCCCCGTCTTTTCTTTATCGTTTGTGTTATATAAATAAAGTCTGATGGTGTCCAAATGCCACCTTTCCAGAGGGGCAAGAGGTTTGCACTTCCTGGGTTGTTTGCCTCCCTTCCCCCCCACAAAGAATTACCTTATCCCACAAAGTGGGGAAGGGTGAATGTGGCCCCACAGCCAATCGTGGGAGCCCTGCCCAGAGCCGGTCATGTTATCAAGGCAATAAGCATACAGGGATGGGCAGCATTATCTACATGCTCTATGGAATGGGGAAATGGGATTCCCCTGCAAGAAGAGAAGGTGACCCAGTACCAGAGCCCGAACTCGTCAGGGCCCTACGCTATGTAAATAGTCTTCACCCTGCGATAAAATCACTCAGCTCTTCCTCCAGTGGAAAGAAGCCCACATCAAAAGATCACCCCACAATGGGACCTTCTTGCTTAGGAGCGAGTTGATCTTTACAGCCCCTAGGTCTGAGCACAAGCAGTGACGCAGCTGCTTACCACATACGACCTACGGAGTCCAACCCCAGAGGCCTTCAGATTCCATTGCGGCTGGTCCCGTCATTTCTGACCAACAATTTCTGCTTGAAGATATTTTTAAAAATTAAGCCTCCCAAGTCTTATGGGGGAACCCACAATCCCCCGCCACCATCCTGCACCCCTCACACACAGTGCCTATGCCCCCCCCCATCTCTTACACTCAGTCTGGGAGGACCTGGCCCTTCCTACCTTCCTCCACATCATTGCGAGATGCTGCCTCCAGCAGCTTGATGCTCTCCGGAAACAGCACTCGCTTCTCCCTGCTGCTGTTTTTCTTCCTCTTTTCTGCTCTGGCCTTCTTGCCATGAGCCTCCTTTTCAAACTGTGCCCATTTCTTCAGCTGCTGCGTCCGGCGCTTCTGTGCGTGCTTCAGCCGCTCCTGGGTGCTCATCCTGGCCACCACTGGCATCTCCGCCAGCAGCTCCAGGTGCTCCGCCATGGCTGCTGCAGGGAAGGGAACACAGGCTGCTCCTCGTCGAGGTCTCGATTCCAGGCACAGGAGCCCCACGGCACTGGGAAGAAAGCCCAGGCGTGTATAGAAGAGAGGCGTGAGGATCCCTGCCTCCAGAGGGCATCACCTGCACCACTTCAAACGGTCTGTCGCCAGGCCACAGCCTCAGAGAACATGAATGGTGCAAACTTGTCTTATACCTGGATCCTGGTTGCTTTCTGGGGCTCTGCCACCCCCCCTGGAGATCGAGGGTTCTGCTCCATAACCACCCCTCTTCTCTGGGTTTCTCCCTGAGTGGTTTGATGGTCTTCCCAAGCCTCAAACACCCAGGGTCTTTCCCATGAGTTGGGAGTCAGCAATCTTTCCAGAAAAACACTCACCATGCAAACCAGCTAACAAGTAACGTGCACTGTACCACTGGTGAGAGAGGCTCCCGCTCCTACCCCCTCAGCCCCGCAAACGGCCACGCAGGGACCAAGAGCAGCAGCAACAGAAGCTTCGTTCATTGGGCTTAGAATCTTTGCAGCCTCTTTCCACCTACACCCGGTTTCATAGGAGGCCCAAAGATACCCGTACAACACTCTCTCGGCTCTGCCTGCGTGGTTTCAAAGGTAAAGGTAGACAATTAAATTAAGAGCCCCGGAGATATAGCCATCCAGACAGCCACCTCAAAGGTCTGAGCTAGCCCAATCAGTTCGGTGTCCACACTGCTCTTTGGGAGCAGACAGAAGGCTTAGGAGGTTAAGTCAGGAAATCTGTGTCTCTCCCCCAGAGCAGCACTGCTGCTCAGTCCTGTATTAAGTCAGTGGGGTGCCACCCCAGCAATTCATAGTACAGAGGAAGGCTGGACGGCTTCTCAGGCACACTCACGGTGGGAATTATTACAGAGTTATTTTGTCTGTCACCAAGTCCATGCTCGGAGGCTAATTACCTGGATAACGTCCTCCCTTTTGCCTCCTGTGTTCATGAAGCAAGGGCTGTGGGGGGCAAACAAGGGGAAAATGTACTGATGACTTAGCTGCAACTGTCCTCATTCCAAGCAGCAACCTCTAAACTGGGCTCTCCCAGTACCGGGAACCAACAGGTTATTCCAGAATTATGGAAGAATGGCTGCTATGTCCTCCCCACCGAGATCATTCAAAGCTGCCCAACGGAAGAGAGAAACACCAGTGAACAGTTAGTGCCCATTACCACCATAACCAGCAGCCCCCGAAGGTCCGAGATCAAATATCAAGCAGAAGAAATGGGAGGAAAAGGCGTATCCACAGCACTGTACAATCCTGTCACAGCCGTTGCAGGGAGAAATCCCTTCTGCATTCGTTTCTTCCATGTGGTCTCCAGTCTTTGCCACTTACGTTCTTCCAGGTGCTCGGTGAACTCTGAGAACATGGATCCTCATTGTCAGAGGGACAATCCCTCACTCCACATCCCCTGGTGCTCGGCAAGTTAACGGGCTTCCCTTGGAGCCACTTGAAAGCCCTCCAAGAGGAAGCGGTTGGTTTGCACTTCCCCTCCCCGGGGTGGACACAAAGGAGAGCGGCACAGAAGCGGGATCTCTAAGCCTCGGATTGCATCCTGGCAGCCCGTGCAAGTGCTCAGGCGGCCTTGCTGGACTCGCTGGCAACTCCTCCCTCCCTGCAGTCAGTCACAGTGACACTTGAAAGCTGGGCTGAGCTTCCTGCTATCCTCAGGCAAGCGCCCGGAGAGTGGAGCTTCAGGAGTCCTGCAAAGAAAAGAACGAGGGGGGTTAGGGCATTGCTGAGGGGAGAGAGCCTGCCCCTCCCGACAAGACCCTGACCCCTCTCTGCACCCCACCCGATGCTGGTTTTGCCCTCCGTTAATCCAGGATTAACCTACAATCAAAGTTTAAGCAAATTACCCAGAGCTTTGCCAGTAGCAATTGAAAGCGTCTTTCTCCCTCCCTGAAGCTGCCTGCACTGGCCAACCCTCCAGAGCACACCTTCCTGCCAGCAGCATTCCGACAGACCTGCCAAGGCTTGGAAGCTCGCAGCCTCCCCTGCAATCCAGGGTGCTGCTCGGGTAGGCTGGCATTCAGAGCACCAAGAGGAAGAAAAGAAAAGCTTCCTCTAGGAACAGAGTTGCACTGAGTTAGCCGATTACAAAGGCGTCTGACCCCCAAAGGGTGAGCCACAGAGACACGGCCGCTCCATCTCCCAAGCACATGATTTCATTGTCTCAGACTTTATTTGAAGAATGTTCTGCAGTTCAAAGCAGTAACCGTAGCCACCCCACCAGGAAAGCTCCCATGTAACAGCCTAGCATGGAAACAAACCCTTTCCTTCTCCTTGAAGGGTCACTAGTCCCTGCCAACGAGGGACAGATTATTTACTTACCTGAGGACATGAAGTTTCCAGACTTGGCCGAGGCCTCTTATTATTGAATCAGAGAAGGGAAGAAACTTACTAGGTCTAAAGTGTACCTCTGGGCCAGTGCAGGACTGCTCCCCGGCTCTCTTAGCACTCCCAGTCTAGCTGGGAACAGCAACACACACTTTGCCCTTTGGAGAGCCCAAAACACTGCTAGCCCCTTGGGGGAGGGACTGCCTCTTTGTTCTCTATTTGTACAGCCCCTAGCACAATGGGGGCCTGATCCATGACTGGGGCTCCTTGATGCCATCGTAATACACATAATAATGCAAGGTGGGTCAGAATTATTATCCCCATTTTACCAATGAGTAAACTGAGGCACAGAGGTGTCTAAGGTCACAGCCAGTCTGTAACAGACCTGGGAAAGGTACCCAGGTGTCCCAACTTCTAGTCTTCTACTACAACCACAAGGTCACCTTTTCTCCCATCCCATCACTTCCCGTGAAAGAATACTCTGCACAACTGAAATCACACAGTGGGGTGGTCCCTAATATTCACTAGCCTTTTTCCAGGCAAGAGACCCAAAAACATATACTGGTAGCTGCATAAAGCAGCACCTCTGTTACAACACTAACACACAAAAACTTCACAGCAGCAGACAACCAGAATACTGTAGCCCAGGCCTGCACAACATGCGGCCCGGGAGCCACATGCGGCCCGCGTGGTCTCACTGTGCAGCCCGCAGGGGGGGGTGAGTAGGCAAGCGGGCGGGCAGTGGCGGGGAGTGAGTCGGCGAGCCGGGGGAGGGGGGATGAGGAGGCGAGCGGCGAATCAGTGGCTGACCTGTTCTACTGCTCTGGTCTGGCTCCCATCCCCTCTCCCAGGACAAGCCGAGCGGCGGGGCGCTCAGGGGAGGCGGCGGTGGTGGAGCAGAGGTGAGCTGGAGCGGGAAGTGGTTCCTCTACCCCCCCGTTACTTCCTGTGCCCCCCCCCACCCTAGCTCACCTCTGCTCTGCCTGCTCCCCTGAACACGCCGCC
The DNA here is from genome assembly GCF_027887155.1 of Malaclemys terrapin pileata. Taxonomy (NCBI): domain Eukaryota; kingdom Metazoa; phylum Chordata; order Testudines; family Emydidae; genus Malaclemys; species Malaclemys terrapin. The sequence goes on along the minus strand of NC_071506.1, from coordinate 3,034,236 downwards.
GCTCCGCTTCTTCCCCCCCCCCTCCCAGGCTTGCCGCGCGCAAAACCGCTATTTCGCGCAGCAAGGCTGGGAGGGAGGAGAAGCCGAGCGGCAGGCACTCGCGGGAGGCGACGGTGGTGGAGCGGAGGTGAGCTGGAGCGGGTAGCAGTTCCTCTACCCCCCCCGTTACTTCCTGCGCCCCCCCGACCCTAGCTCACCTCCGCTCTGCCTGCTCCCCTGAACGCGCCGCTGCTCCGCCCTCCCTCGCCTGAGAGGAAGCGGGGAGAAGCGGAGCGGCGGCACTCCCGGGGGAGCAGGCAGAGTGGAGGTGAGTTAGAGCGGGAGGTCACGAGAGGCCCGCAGGAAGCAATGGTGGGGGGGAAATGCGGCACACCGGGGGAGGAGGCGGGGCTGGGGATTTGGGGAAGGGGTTCAGAAGGGGTGGAGCTGGGGTGGGGCCGGGGGCAGAGGGGCACAAAAAAAAGGGGGGGCGGCCAAAATTTTTTTTGCTTGGGGCGGCAAAAATCCTAGAGCCGGCCCTGCCATCTCCCAGGGTTGCAGCTGTCTGGAGGTGCTGCCTTCCATGCCTGCCTCATTCACGCCTCATTCATTCAACAGGGCAATTGATTACAAAGTGTGGGTGAAGATCCTATTCTACTTCTAGCAAAAAGCCATTTTTCTTTTACCTTACTTATACTACCTTAGGGGCCCGCTATAACAAATTACTGAGGTTCAATACTGCTGTTTCGGTGGGTTGGCACTGGGGAAGGAGGATTTGTTTCCGCGGAGCAGGTGGCGCTGGGGGGGGGGTTCGGCAGCGCTGGGGGGTTGTTTCCATGGGGGGGTGGCACAGTGGGGGGGGTGTTGTGTTTTGGGGGGGCTGGGTGGCGCTGGGGGGAGTTGGCAGCTCTCGGGGGGGTTCGGCCCTCAGCTGTTTTCTTTGGAGTAAAGTGGCGAAGGCCATATTACGAGTTGTGCGGGCCTGCTGTAGCCACTGGGATTTGTTTCAGAGCAGTTTCAGCTTGCTTCTTGAAGTGATCAGCCTGATACGTGTGTCTGGTCAAAATGTGTGTCTGCACAGTATGACTAGTGGAAAAATGGGGCTCCCATCACAAGGAGGAACTAAATCAGAACAGCTCAGGAGAAATGCCATATATAGCACGACAAACAAGAATTCCTGTGACACCCATAATCTCCCTCCAAAAGCCAAAATCACTAAGGAAAAACAAACAGGAATGTGCTTAGTTTGTCCTTAAGGCTCACATTCACTGGGGAGTGGGGGAGAAGGATGAAGAATTTCACCACAATTCTGAACTTCATTAAACATTTTTAGGTTTAGCTTAAACCTTTGGCACCAAGAGCAGATATATGTTGACAAGGAAAATGCACCAGGCAGATGCAAATTAAAGAGACAAAACCTTAATTTCGCATTAAGACTCATATCTTACCACCACCATAAGTGTAGTGACAAAATGTGCCAGAATCTAATCTCAATTCCACTGATGTAAATCCAAAATCATTTCACAGACATCAGGAGAGTTACTCTACATTTACTCTGGTTTCAGGGTAGCAGCCGTGTTAGTCTGTATCCTCAAAAAAAACAGTACTTGTGGCACCTTAGAGACTAACAAATTTATTAGAGCATAAGCTTTCGTGGGCTACAGCCCACTTCTTCGGATGCATATTTACTCTGGTGGAACTCCTGAAATCAGAACCCGATCCAGTGATCTCATAGTTCATAAAGTAGCTTTTCTTCAGAAGCATCTCAAAGATTTTTACCCTATATATAGAAGTTATTTTGTCCAACACTGAAATACAGCCACCTCTGAGATGAAATGCAGCAGCTGTTTAACAGCAGCCGAATGATACACAACAGTTTAGGAGTGGAGCGTCCATTAAACCCACAGTGGAGGAAGCCGGGGGGAGGCAGAATGTAACTTCCAAATGGGAAGGTGCCCAGGATTGCAAGCAAGGAGGAGTTGTCCGTGTCTGAAAGGAGGCACAGGACTCCCAACAGTATGCTGGGGTGTTGGTTCAATCCTGACTCAGAAGAATGTTGAATCACCAACACCATTTCCTGCAGCGCCTAGATGTCTTTTCGAACCAGTGACCTAAACAGGCTTAGTTTAGGAGCAGGGATGCTGGACTGGGGCGGGAGGGTAGGGAGCATGGCCCCGGGCAGAGAGGAGTAAGCAGGGGATGAGGTCTTGGGGGGGAAGAGGTGGAACAGGAGCGGGGCCTCAGGGAAAGAGACGGTGTGAGGGCAGGGGCATGGTGAGAAGGGGTGGTGTGGGGGCACGTGCCTCATGGAGACTATGGAGAGTTCCATGAAAACCTGCTCTCCAGTCAAAGGGCAAATACACAGGATTACTGGATTATTTTGTATATTTAAGAGATCTGATCCCCATTGGTTCAGTTGTTTAATAAGATTAACTGCCACGGGACAATTTTTTAAACTGGGGACTCAGAGTGTGGATTGGTCATGGCAAACTATGATTTTGCATATATTTAAAGCAGTGGCACCCTCAGCTCACAGCATTCCTGCATGCATGTACTGTTTTCACCCTCACACACCCTGTTTTGCTGTCTCCTATTGTTCTATGAATGTAGATCGTAAACTCCTCTGGGCAGGGATACCACCTTGTGATTTCCTTGTTTTGTAAAGCATCACTCACATCTGTGGTGTCAGTCATAAATAATAGTAAGGCTAAAGTTAGCAAAACCAAGGAATAGCAAACAAGATTTCCCCGGACAGCTCTATTCATGTACCTCAGTCATTTCTTGCAACCCCGCAAAGCTACTGCAGTCCCACACAGCCACAGAGACGTGTCAGAGTACCTCAATCCAGCCGCCCCCCCCTTAATATTCCAGTCCTGGGAGCTCCAGCCCTCTGCCAAAATCCTCCTGACACAGCTGGGTCAAGCCAATTTGGGAAATCCTGCCAAACCTTTCAATGGCCTCCAACCCCAAAGGCCAAGATTCAATGCATCACTTTCTTTCCCCACACCTGACCCAAACTGCTGGCCAGACCTGCTGACTGGGGGCTGCGGAGGAGAGAGCGTTCAGTCAGGGAAAGAGGCCGGTGATGTGTTTTGTGGAAGGCGTTATGGGAATGGTGGAGGGCTGAAAAACAAGGAGTGGGCACTGGGGAGTCTACTGCACGCCCCTGCCAGGAGCAAAGGAGGAGGGCCTGTTTTCCGGCCAGCTCAGCCTCCCTCCTCTAGACACTTTCAGTTGAGGGGTGGGGGGAATCTTTCATTCTACACTGGGACAAACAGTACAAAAACCAACAAAAAAAACCAGATTTTTCACAGGAGGAAAAATTCTGAAAAATTCCAGAGAACAAACGCAGAATTTTTCAGCCTGGCCCCAGCTGCCTCCTGGAGTTGCCTGGGGTCCATCAGAACATTTTTAACCAGCTTTGGTAGGAGATATTTTAATTCCTTAGAGCGCTCGAGTTATTACCACTGACCTCTTAGTCAGCACAAAGCCACTCATTGCCACACCACATGGCACTGGAGCCTGGGCACTTGCATTTCTACCTGGGCTTACGGAGGGGTCAGCGCCTGGACCCAGGAGTCCCCAGAGCGGCAGGTACCCCACTGAGCAGGCAGCAGCGCCAATTACTTGTATCCAGGTCAGACGGCCAGGCCTTGGCTACACTTGCAGATGTACAGCGCTGTGAATTAAACCTGACTTCGTGCAGCTGAGTAGGGAGAGCGCTGCAGTCTGTCCCACTGACAGCTGCCCAGCGCACTGTCGTGGCCACATTTGTGGCAATTGCAGCGCTATTGGGAGCGGTGCATTATGGGCAGCTATCCCACAGAGCACCTCTTCCCATTCTGGCGCCGTGGGTTGTGGGAAGGGGGCGTGGGATTCTGGGTCCTGTCCCAACGCCCCGTGATGCATCGCTTCGCATCCCAGAAATCCCTTTGTTTTCGTTCACCTTTGGCACCATCTTTCAACGGTTTCTGTGCAGCGCGATCTGTCTGCGGGAAATGGAGTCCGAACTGCTGAGGCGTATGCTGACGAGTCTCACCAGCACGTCACGTTTGGCTGTCGAACTATTCCTTAAGATCCAAAGTGACAGTGAGAGTGAGGAGTCCGACGATGCTATCGAGCCGCATAACGCGTACGACACGAAATTGCTTGTGGCATTCACGGACATGCTCAGCACCGTGGAATGCCACTTTTGGGCTCGGGAAACAAGCACCAAGGGGTGGGATCACATCGTCATGGAAGTCTGGGGTGACGAGCAGTGGCTGCAGAACTTTCGGATGAGAAAAGTCACTTTCATGGGACTGTGTGAGGAGCTCACCCCCACCCTGCGGCGCAAGGACACGAGATTGAGAGCTGCCCTGACGGTGGAGAAGTGGGTGGCTATTGCAATCTGGAAGCTGGCAACTCCAGACAGCTACCGGTCGGTCGCAAACCAGTTTGGAGTGGGAAAGTCGACCGTTGGAATCGTGTTGATGCAAGTTTGCAAGGCCATTAATCGCATCCTACTCAGAAGAACCGTGACTCTGGGTAACGTGCAGGACATAGTGGATGGTTTTGCACAAATGGGGTTCCCTAACTGTGGAGGGGCGATAGATGGGACGCACATTCCTATTCTGGCACCACCCCACCTAGGATCCAAGTACGTTAATCGGAAGGGGTATTTCTCTATGGTTCTCCAGGCGCTTGTGGATCACCGTGGGCATTTCATTGACATTAACACAGGCTGGCCCGGAAAGGTGCATGACGCACGCATCTTTCGGAACACTTGGCTGTTCAGGAAGATGCAGGCCGGGACTTTTTTCTCAGAGCGGAAGATCACAGTAGGGGAAGTTGAAATGCCCATTGTGATCCTTGGAGATCCCGCTTACCCGTTAATGCCGTAGCTCATGAAACCCTACACAGGGAGCCGTGACAGCAGCAAGGAACGGTTCAACTACAGGCTGAGCCGGTGCCGAATGACTGTGGAGTGTGCCTTTGGCCGTTTAAAGGCCCGCTGGCGATCTCTGTATGGGAAGCTGGACTTGGCCGAAAACAGCATCCCCGCGGTTATATCCGCGTGCTGTGCCCTCCATAATATTTGTGAAGGGAAGGGTGAAAGCTTCACTCAGGCATGGACCTCTGAGGTTCAACACCTGGAGGCTGAATTTGCACAGCCAGAGAGCAGGGCTATTACAAGGGCCCAGCGCGGGGCTGCAAGGATTAGGGATGCCTTGAGGGAGCAATTTGAGGCTGAAAACCAGCAGTGATATCTGGTGCCCTGCACGGGAGTGAAGTGCAGTAGATCCAATCTTTAGGAATCAGTGTTTGTTAAGCAGACAAGCAGACTTGCAGTGCCTGTTTATTTCCTGGGCTAAGGAGTCTTTTACTTTATGCAATAATAAAGAATGTTTTTGGAGGGAGGGATAGCTCAGTGGTTTGAGCATTGGCCTGCTAAACCCAGGGTTGTGAGTTCAATCCTTGAGGGGGCCACTTGAGGATCTGGGGCAAAATCAGTACTTGGTCCTGCTATTGAAAGCAGGGGGCTGGACTCGATGACCTTTCAAGGTCCCTTCCAGTTCTAGGAGATGGGATATCTCCATTAACTATTATTTATTATTAAAGCCAAAAAATCCATTCATTGAAAAGAAACAAGGGGTTGGAGTGGGGAACGGTACAATCACAGATTCGCGTATGTCCTGTCTGGGGTGCTGTGCAGTGACTGCTGCACTTCAGGACAGCTATACTGCATGGTGATGGGGGTTGAGTGCAGAGGGTAAGGGTCGTGGTTTTCAGGGCTGGATGGTGAAGATACTGGTGTTGGAGGCAGCGGGTGGTGTGAAGAACACGGAAGTTGGGGAAAGTGGGTTGGAGGTGACAGTGGGGCACAACGGAAAGAGTTTTGGGACAAGGGCTGTAGGGGGGGTGGCGTTTGCGTTTGCGGTACTGCTCCTCTTTCTGCTTGGCTACCAGCTCCTGGATAGCATCTGCTTGGCGCTCCAGGATGCTTATGAGCCGATCAGTGCTTTGCTGCCGGTGCGCGGTGCTTTGCCGCCGGTGCGCTGCATTTTCCTGGCGGATCCTGCTTTCTCTCTCCCTCCAGTCCTGTGCTTTCTCATTCTCTTTAATAGATTGCCGCATCACTTCTTGCAGCATGTCTTCTTTGCTTTTTCGCGGTCTCTTCCTGAGTCTTTGCAGTCTCTGAGCAGGCGATAAGAGGGACGGCGGAGGTCTCAAGGTTGATGCAGCTGTATAGGCAAAATGCAACATTTAACAGAGGCAGCATTGTTTATACCGGACAGAGTAATGATTCCCCCCGCACTTAAGGAGCAGAAAACACACAGGGTCTACACAATAGCATAATTTTCCCGTCCGAAACAGAGCACACATATCCCACGGGAGCCTCAAAATGGTGAGTAAGGGGGACTGATTGTTTCAGGGCTGCACTGTCCTCTGGGTTTCTGTGCCTTGAGGAGAGCCAACAGCTTCAGGGGACACCTACACTAAACACTGTCCCAACATTTTCCACAGGAGTTCGTCCTGGACGATATCTCGCTGCTGAGGGTGACCTGGGAAGCCAGGGAGGGTCTTCTACTGCAATGCGGCTTCCGCCCTGGCCCATATGCAGCTTGCCTGTGTGCAGCAATGGTCCCCCCGCCCCTCACGGCACAGACACGTTAGCCTGGCTGGGACAAGGACCACGGTGGCTCTCCCGATAAACCTGCACAAGCGCATTGCACACGTTCTGGATGAGACATTCGAGCAGATTACCGAGGCCGATTACCGCGATGTGATAAACCACATCAATGCACTATTCCGCATCTAGGCATGCATGCCTAACCCTCCTCTCCCAAAGAGTCCGCACCAAAAAAATTCCTTCCCGAAAAAAAAAACCGCTTACCAGGAACCTGCTCTTCTGTTTGTCCTCCATCAAGTACCGGCCGCTGCGACTGGCTACCTTCCTCCTGGCTTGAGAAGAGCTCCTGGCTGCATGGCTCCAGGGATTCCGGGGTGTCTCCATCCGGCCCACCACCATCACTCCCGTTTTCCTCCTTCTCCCCCCCCACACCGGCTCTGAAGTGTCCATGGTGGTGCTCGGAGTGGAGGTGGGGTTAACCCCAAGTATCGCATCCAGCTCTTTGTAGAATCGGCAGGTCGCGGGGGGAGCACCTGAGCGGCCGTTTGCGTCGTGGGCTTTGCGGTAGGCTCTCCACAGCTCCTTCACTTTAATCTTGCACTGCAGGGCATCCCGGCCATGGCCCCTTTCCATCATGTCCTTTGATACCTTCCCGAAGGTATCGTAATTCCTACGGCTGGAGCGCAGCTGGGACTGGACAGCTTCCTCCCCCCAAACACTGATGAGGTCCAGCAACTCGCCATTGCTCCATGCTGGGGCTCGCTTGGCACGTGGAGGCATGGTCACCTGGAAAGATTCGCTGATAGCACTCCACGCCACGCCAGGCTGAGCAAACAGGAAGGGGATTTTTAAAATTCCCGGAGAATGTAAAGGGTGGGTCACATGGTTGGTTACCTGAGGCCAGGGCAGTAGAGTTTGAACTGATGACCAGAGTGGCTAGAACAGGCATTGTGGGACACTGCCGAATAATTCTGGAGGCCCTTCACAGCACATTGGGCGGCCACACTGGCGCCGCAGCGCTAGCGCAATACTCGCTATTCCTCTCAGGCATGTGGAGTACATGCAGTGCTGCAAATGCCTTGCCAGTGTGGACAGGGAGTGAGTTACAGCGCTGGGGGAGCCTTTACAGCGCTGTAACTCGCAAGTGTAGCCAAGGCCTGAGTTGTACCAATCTCCGTCGGGTGGTTTCATGCTGTGGGTTAACATTCGCTAGGGATTAGATTGAGACCAAATTCATTTCACTTGTGGCCAAAGCGTCTTTGGCTACATCTACACTACGGGGGGAGTCGATTTAAGATACGCAAATTCAGCTACGTGAATAGCGTAGCTGAATTCGACATATCGCAGCCGACTTACCCCGCTGTGAGGACGGTGGCAAAATCAACCTCTGCGGCTTCCTGTCGACGGCGCTTACTCCCACCTCCGCTGGTGGAGTAAGAGCGTTGATTCAGGGATCGATTGTCGCGTCCCAATGGGACGCGATAAATCGATCCCCGAGAGATCGATTTCTACCCGCCGATTCAGGCAGGTAGTGTAGACCTAGCCTAAATCTTTAAGACTGTGTATGCAAAGCAAATGCAGCAAGGGCAATATTGCATGAACTGCTGTAGTCCTGCCTTCTTTAATTTCTATTTGCAATTCGGCCACTGACTCACTGCGTAACGTTGGCCACCTAACCTCCCCATCTGTAAGCGGGGAATAATGCCGCTCACCTACCTCTGTAGAGTGGTTTGAGATCTACAGATGAGAAGTGCAGAATAATTGAGCCATATAGATGGCTGCTGAAATGTGCAGACCCAGGAACGCTTTCAGCTAAAGGCTTCATAACTAGGGTTACCATATTTTGAGTGTCCAAAAAGAGGACACTCCACGGGGCCCCGGCCCCGCCCCCAGCCCCGCCCATGCCCCCCCACCCAAACTCCACCCCTTCCCCAAAGTCCCCGCCCCAACTCCACCCCCTCCCCTTCTTCCCGCGAATCAAATGTTCGCGGGAAGCCTGAAGCAGGCAGCAGGTAAGCTAGGGCGGGTGGGGGGAGGAAGCGCGGCCCAGTCTGGCCCCCCCAACTGAGCGGCTCCCTCCGGCGGCCGGCCCCGGCCCCAGCGTCTCCAGCCTGGCTCGGCTCCTGGGGTGCCAGCCCCGGGCCAGCCCCCGGCCGAGCACCCCCGGCCCCCAGCCCAGCACCCCCGGCCCCCAACCCAGCACTGCCGGCCCCAGCCCGGCCCCTGGCCCAGCACCCCCGGGCCGGCCCCCGGCCCAGCACCCCCAGCCCAGCACCCCCGGCCCCGGCCCAGCACCCAGCGGCGTTGGCCCCTCCCTATTTTCCCGGACATGTTCGGCTTTTTGGGATTTCCCCCTGGACGGGGATTTGAGGCCCAAAAAGCCGGACATGTCCGGGAAAATCCGGACGTATGGTAACCCTATCATAACGACAGCAAGAGCCTCAAGCATTCAGCACCAGGCTGAGGGACTGGGGGGGTGGGTGGTAGGAGGGAGGAGAGAGTTTGCAAACTTGCGGGGTTCCACAGACATCAAAAATTTCCCCAAACTTTCACTCGAGGTCAGCTTTTCCTCTTGACACTCCAGACAGCAACATGGCTCTGCCCGTACCCCGACCAGGGAACCACCCCAGGGCCGAACACCTGGTAAATCTGCAGCAGACGAAAAGCAGCAGCAATCGCCAATATCAGTGTTCAATTTCAAGCAGAAGCCAAAGTTTGGTTCTGGTCTGCAGGAGGGGAGGGAACACCACACTTCCAGCAACAAACCAGGTGTCAGCAGCAAGAAAGGAGCGTCTGGTGCACCGAGAGAGTAAAACCAGATTCAAAACCACTCAAGGTGGGATGCCCGTGGAAAACAAGAGATTTGGGAGAAGCAGGAGATAGCCAGCTTAGACTTTTCAGGCTACGTGCCTCACACCTGAGGCTGGCAGGAACCAGACACGCAGCAGAAACAGTGTGCTAAGCTAAGTGAGGGGGAATGCCATGAGATGTCCCACAGGTCTTACGCACGAGTGGTGGTGATGAGTTCCTGCCAGGTCAAAGAAACTCAGCACAATGCAAGGCCTCGGAAGAGGGGAACAGAAATCCTGAGGACCTTTCTGGTTAGGATGCTTTTCCTTCCCATGGTGGAACAAGGCCACAGTGCTAAATACTCCGGCAGAAAACATTTTTATAAGATCTCATAAAACGCTACTAAAGGGTCTGCATTACATGCAAGCCACAGACTAAGGCCATGTCTACACTTACAAGCTTACAGCGACATAGCTGTACTGATACATCCGTGGCAGTGCGGGCGTGCCCGTGTAGCCACGTTATGCCAACGGGAGAGAGCTCTCCTGTCGACATAAAAAACCAGCTCAGTGAGCAGCAGCAACTACATCAGCAGGAGCGTGTCCCCCAACAACATAGTGCTGTGCACACAAGCGCTTATGCTGGCAAAATTGATGTCGCTCGAGGGGAGGCTTTTTTCACACCCCCGAGCAACAAACGTTTTGTCACCATAAGTGCTAGTGTAGACATGGCCTAACACAAACCTGCCCTCTGGACAACTGAATCACCTTTGAGTTATATTTTGTATTAAGTAAGAGTGGTTTTGAGGCAGTATTCCCTCAGAACACTCCAATTCCCACAGCACTGGTGACACTGTCCCTGGACAGCTGATGATGGGCACTTCGCTGCCAGAAAAATAACAACACATTAGGGTTCCACAGGGATCTGCTCGGTGTCCGCTGTTATTTAACAGCTTTATTAATTACCTGGATGTAGAAACAGAGAGCATACCGAACACATTTGCAGATGACACAAAGCTGGTGGGGAGGTTACAAACACTTTGGAGGATGGAGCTAAAATTCAAAGAGATCTTGATAAACTGGAGAACTGGGCTATAGACAACAAAATGAAATTCAACAGAGACAAATGTAAGGCGCTACCCTTAGGGAAGAAAAACCAAATGCACAAATAGAGACTGGGGGATAACTGGCTTGGCAGCAGCACCGCTAAGAAGGATCTGGGAGTTGTGGTGGATCACAGCCTCAACATGAGTGAGCAATGAGATGCTGTTGCAAAAAAAGCAAATGCAATTCTGGGATGTATTAACAGAGGCACAGCAGGCAAGTCACCACTCTACTCGGTGCTGGTTGGGCCTCAGCTGGAGTTCTATGTCCAGTTTTGGTCACCGCCAGATAGAAAGGATGTAGAGACACTAGAAAGGATCCAGAGGCGAGCGACAAAGATGATCAAAGGGATGGAATGCCGGCCAGATGAGCAACAGCTGAAGGAACTGGATATGTTTAGTTTGGAAGAGAGGAGATTAAGGGGGGACATGATAGCAGTCTTCAAATACTTGAAAGGCTGCCATAAAAATGATGGAGAAAAGTTGTTCTTGTCCTGGCTTCTGTGGCAAGAGAGAAGCACTGGGTTCGAACTACAGCACAGCAGATTTAGATGAAATCTCAGGAAAAACTTCCTAACTGTAAGAACATTGGCGAATGGAACAAACTGTCTAGGGAGGTCATGGAAGCGCCTTCACTGGAGGTTTTCAAAAGGAGGCTCACTAGCCATCTGTCTTGGATGGTTTAGACACAACAAATCCTGCATCTTGGCAGGGGTTAGACTAGATGACCCTTGCAGTCCGTTCTAACACTATGGTTCTATGATTCTAAGATATAGAGAAGAGCTGAGTGACTGGTGTTGAAGGGATTGATTTCTAAGGAGAGATTTCTAAGAGCTGAATCTATCTAGCTTGGCTAAGTGAGGACAAAAGTCTAAAAAGTGTATCCCAAGGAGGGATAATTTAGAGCAATGGGAGAAAGTTAAGCTTCGAATTTCTCAGTTTAGGATGGACACCAAGAAGTGTTTCCTGACAGCAACGTGGATAAACATTAATTATTTAAAATAAATAGATAAATCAGAATTATGTTGTTTAAATTTATTTTTTGATTATTTAAATTATAAGGTGTTTTTTTAAAACTTGTTTATAATGAAATCTGAGTTTAATAAAAAATATGTTAAGACCTAAACTTCTTATAATTTAGTTGTAAATGTGGAACATGCTTTGATAAGAGAAGTTTATGTAAACAAAACATTTAAGGTTATTTTGTTTAATAATTTTTTTTTACATGCTGTTGTGTGTTTGATTAAATTCCAGTTACCATTCTAATGCAGCTTGACACAAATCATAAGCAAAAAGTTAATTATCTAGTAAATAAGCACTAGATCATTCACCGTTTTCTAACAGACGAAAGGTAGATACAATTAATAAGAATCTGAAAATACTGAGCTATATAATTGCGTAATAAATGTATGTAGAGTGCAATATACTAAATTAGTGTAAAGGCTCTAATGAATTGCAAATCAATTTGTTTAGTGGCTATATCAACCAATGAGAATGCACTTTCCTTTAGAAAAGAACTGAAGTACAAATGGAAAAATTGATTAAAATTGATTATTTAAATCGAGACTTTCCACTTGGTGATTTAAATTGCCTTGATTTCAATCAATCCACCCTGTCTGACAATGAAGCCTAGAGACTGTAAAATGGAAACCTCAGCTGAAAGTGACCTGGGCATAGACTTCTGGAAACAGTCGTCACCCAGAAAGAGGTATGAACTCCAGGGGACCACTAACCCTTCCCATCTCTTAGTTCTGTGACGTCATGCAAGGTCTCCTTGGGCACTGAGTCCCGAAAGGCTGAGGACCCCACTCCAGCTGGGCAAAAGCAACGAGGCAGCCAGGACAAATGCAGGCAGACAACTAAAGACAAGTGTGACAGACCCAGAGCAGTGGGGTACAGGAGTCTGGTAGAGGGCAAATATCCTGGTCACTGGATGAGTCGTTTTCTGATCCCTGAGTGACCAGAGCAGGGGCTGCACTAGAGTAATCAGGAACCTGCTAGAACCAGTTAAGGCAGGCAGGCTAATTAGGACACCTGGAGCCAATTAAGAAGCTGCTAGAATCAATTAAGGCAGGCTAATCAGGGCACCAGGTTTTAAAAGGAGCTCACTTCAGTTTGTGGGGGCGAGTGTGAGGAGCTGGGAGCAAGGAGCTGAGAGTGAGAGGGTGTGCTGTTGGAGGACTGAGGAGCACAAGCGTTATCAGACACCAGGAGGAAGGTCCTGTGGTAAGACTAAGGAAGGTGTTTGGAGGAGGCCATGGGGAAGTAGCCCAGGGAGTTGTAGCTGTCATGCAGCTGTTACAGGAGGCACTATAGACAGCTGCAGTCCACAGGGCCCTGGGCTGGAACCCGGAGTAGAGGGCGGGCCCGAGTTCCCCCCAAACCTCCCAGTTGACCTGGATTGTGGGTTCTTCCAGAGGGGAAGGTCTCTGGGCTGTTCCCCAACCCACATGGTGAATCTCTGAGGCAAGAAAATCCGCCAATAAGCGCAGGACCCACCAAGATAGAGGAGGAACTTTGTCACACAAGGTTAAGGAGAACTGTGCTGTTCCTTTGAACTTCCCACTGCCTGAAGTATAAAGAACATGCCTGATGAATATTTTACCTCCAAGCAGATGCCCTTCTCTGTCCTGCTCTGAAAGCTCATCTTTTCGTTTAATGCTTTTTTTCTCTGAAAGCTGCAGTGGCACAGGTTGCTTGGGCTTTTTGACTTGTTTTTGAGACAGACCAACAGAAATCCTGCCATCGCGCATTAGGCTTGCCTTGGCGCTTCAGGGAGTCACCTGTCATCACTTTCCAGTCCGGTGGACAAACGAAATGAGGTTAAAGACAGAGAAGCGAGGCAAGAACTCCATTGAGAAATGGCAGCCCAGACACCAGGACCTCCATCCTACCTGGAAACAGAAGGCACTCAACCAAAAACTAGGCCAGAGTGGGGAGGGACTGTTTCATAACATGAAATATTTACATCTAGAGCAAGTGAACACGTGGCACGATGGCTGACTGCCATGCTTGGCTGCATCAGGATGGTTAGCTCTATGGCACGGTTATCGCCACCGTAGCCGGAGAAAGAAGGACTGGGGTATTGAAGATTTATAGACGTAACAGCGCCAGTTTTCAAACGAGTGCCGAGCTCCTGCAGCTCCCGTTAAGTCACTGCTGTGGGGGTGCTCAGCACTTTTGAAAATCAGAACATTCTAGGGAGGTGCCTCGCTTTAAGCACTCGGGGGGAAAACGTGGCCAAAGGCAGCTTCAGGTGGGGGCACTTCAACAAAAGCATTTTTCTACGAAGGGGAACTGCAGGTTGTCACCATTGGTAAAGTCTCAGCCACACACCTCCCAGGCGGGCAGAGGCCTTGCTACAAAAACTCCCCAAATGTGCCCAGCTTAGAACACAAATGACAACTTGTCTGGCACTGGAGAGTGGTCCTAATATGCATGAAATGGAGCAGCCTGCAGCTGCTGTGACCTACAGCCCAGCAGAGTCCTGTGGCAGGAGGTGTTCGCAAGGGCCCCCAGAGCAGTAGGGGTTGGAGCTGAGACCTCACGGAGATGCACAAGTCTGACTGCTGGGAAGCTTTTTAATCAAGATTCAGCCTAAATTTCCTCTCTCACTAATACGTCTAACCCTCCCCTCACCCACTCTGAATAATTGCTCCCCTCAGATACATGGTTAATTTGCTGCTTATCCTCCTACGTCTAACCTTGCAGCCTCTGATCATTTTTGTTGTTCTCTCCTGAACTCCCTCTAATTTATCAGTATCTTTTTGGTAACATGGTTCCCACATGGAATTAAATATTCCAGGTCTGATCAGACCAGAGCTCCTGCGAAAGGGGTGGTTACCTCCATATGCATCCCATACGTCACACTGGACTTTTGGTAAGCTTAGCACACTGTAAGCTCATCTCTCCTTGTTCCCCACTATCACCCTTATAATTCTGTCACTCCCGCAGCGAGTAGAGGAAGCAGAATTTGGTCATACATGTCGTAATTTCCCATGATTTACTGAAATCTAATATCCTCGTACTACAGCGTTCTGTGAAGCCAGTCCTTATTCAGCCGAGTGTAAGAGTACCATTGTGCAACAAGTACATCACACTGCGGGACTGCCTTAGGGCTGACCAGATGGACAATAACAGCCCCCACATCGAGCAATCCTACCAAACCCAACCACCACACTGTAACATAGAGAATGTTACACCCCCAATTGCCTTCCGAACATTCATCTGCACAACATACCTGGGAGGCAGGTATTTTACAGAAGAGGACACACACATGGAGAAATCAAGGGACTTGTCCAAGTTCCCAGAGGCAATATGTTGTGGAGTCAGGAAAAGAACCTAACTGGCTTCAAGGCTGAGCTTGATACGTTTATGGAGGGGATGGTATGAAGGGACTGCCGACAATGGCACGTAACTGATCTGCGACGGCCAGCAGCAAATATCTGCAATGGCTGGTGATGGGACGCTAGCCAGGGAGGGCTCTGAATTACTACAGAGAATTCTTTCCCGGGCGTCTGGCTGGTGGAACTTGCCCACATGCTCAGGGTCTAACTGATCACTGTATTGGGGGTGGGGAAGGAATTTTCACCCAGGTCAGATTGGCAGAGACCCTGGGAGGGTTTCGCCGCCTTCTGCAGCATGGAGCACAGGTTTAAACTAGTGCAGGGGTGGCCGGCCAACCTGTGGTTCCAGAGCCACATGTAGCTCTTCAGAAGTTAATATGCGGCTCCTTGTATAGGCACCAACTGCAGGGCTGGAGCTACAGGTGCCAACTTTCCAATGTGCCTCACTGCTCAACCCCTGGCCCTGCCCCCATTCCACCCCTTCCCGCCCCATCCCCTGAGCCTGCCGTGCCCTCGCTCCTCCCGCTCTCCTCCCCTCCGCCCCCCAGAGCCTCCTGCACGCCACAAAACAGCTGATCAGGCGGTGCAGGGAGGGAGGGGGAGGTGCTGATTAGCAGGGCTGCCGGTGGGTGGGAGGTGCTGGGAGCGGGGTGGGGGAGCTGATGGGGGGCTGCTGACGTATTACTGTGGCTCTTTGGCAATGTACATTGGTAAATTCTGGCTCCTTCTCAGGCTCAGGGTGATGACCCCTGAACTACTGTAACTGGTGGATTCTCTGTAACTTGAAGTCTTTCAATCATGATTTGAGGACGTCAGGAACTCAGCCAGAGGTTCGGGGTCTGTTCCAGGAATGGGTGGGTGAGGTTCCGTGGCCTGCAGTGTGCAGGAGGTCAGACTAGATTGGTGGTTCTCACATTTTTGGATTGATGACCCCTTTCACACAGCAAGCCTCTGAGTGCCACCCCCCCTCCTTATAAATTAAAAACACATTTTTATATATTTAACGCTATTATCAATGCTGGAGGTAAAGTGGGGTTTGGGGGTGGAGGGTGGCAGCTCACAACCCCCAGTTTGAGAACCTCTGGACTAGATGATCATGATGGTCCCTTCTGACCTTACAGTCTATGACCCTAGGAGAACTCATCTCTGACTCCAAGTCCTCTGCCTTTATCCACAAGATCACATTCCTCAAGTGAAGAGCAGCATTAATTGATGGGACACAAACAGAGACAGGCAAGCCAAGCTTTTAAAGTTCAAAGCCAAGGGAGTTCTAATAAATCTTGTCAAAAATTTATCAGAAACTCTCTGGCAAAGAGCTGGAACTTTCAGGGTGAGGAGGAAATTCATAGCTGTAAAATCCTTCTAAAAAAGCTCTGTGGAGTTTAAGACAGAGGTAATCCAGTTACTTAGGTTAACACGACATTTTGCACTGCAATCTATATGCCACCAAAGTGACAGTAAGTATAGTCCAGCCCATAACCCTCACTGGCCAGGGACCTGACTTGTCAGGCACTGAGGAGAACCAGTTTAGTGATTTCTCAGAGAGCTCAAGTACTTACCACAAGCCTCATTGCCATGGCAATATGCACTAGAAAAATTAATAAACAGCCTCCGGAGCAGAACAACATGGAGAGCAACGAAGGGTGAAAATTCAGGGATTATTTTGCTGTTCTCCAGAACTAGGCCAAATGCTACACAGATCCAGTTTTATGAACACAACTGGTTTTAGCATTTTGCAGTCTACTTTGTCGCTCATTAACACATTTCCTGGTGAGCCACCTATTTCAGGGCTATGCTACACCCAGGAGAAGGAAGCTGATCACACATGCTGATATATGCATGTGAATCCCATTAGCATAATACTTAATAGTACTTAGCCCTTACATTGCTCTTGCCATCCTCAAACGAGCTTCCACCAGCTAATTAATAGGAACAGCAAGAGCAGCATGCACAGGACTGGAGGACAGCAGTAGCATTGGGGTTTTGTACCAATTTACCTGGGCAGCCCCCTAGCATGGACACGAGGGGCATACCGCCATACAGGTGTTTCTAGCACTATCGCTTAGTACTGGAATTTACATTTATGCCTGTATAACTGCATCTACAGTAGGAGGTTGAATCGATTTAACTACATCAGTTACTAGAGAGTACAAAAAAGCTGTGTGTAGACAAACCTGCACCAAGGGAAAATCTTGTTCTCCAACATGTGCCATATAAATATGAGGCACTTTGTACTAAGTAAATTCAGGTTGTGTACATCAAGCTGTTGGTCACTGACAATGCACCTGTCCTGGTTCAAAAGATAGAGAAAGGCACAGTCCCCGCCCTGAGAAGGAGGAGCAGTGGGGTAGAGAGACCAAGCCAGCCATGTTTCCATGGATCCCCAACCAGGCAAATAAGGACAGGATAAAAGTATACAAACTAATGAATGGCCTAGAGAACACAGATCAAGAACTCTCTTCTCCCTCCCTGTTTGCTAACACAGGAATAGGACACACTCAATTTAGTTAAAAGGTGGCAAATTCTAACTGACAAAAGGAAATATTTTTATACACAACAGACATGGAACTCATGAAATTATGTCATTGAAGCCGAGAACTTCACAAGGTTCAAAAAAGCCGGGACGTTTATTGGCTAGTATTCAATATTATAACCCTGGATATTCTCGTTAACAAGCATTTTGGAAGGTACATTAAATCTCCTTCAGGACTTAAACTAATCTCTAACTATTAGTGATTTGGATAAGACCTTCACAAGGAGCAGATTAACCCATATCTGCTTCCTCTGGGACTAACCTTCCTCTGTAGCATCTGCTGCTGGCCACTTTAAGAGACAAGATACTGAGCTAGATGGACCAGCAGCCTGATGCAGTCTGGCAATTCCTATGTTCCACAGAGGCATCGGCAATGGAGCAGGAAGGGAACAAGCCTTCAGAGCCACGACTGGCTGGATTGAACTGGGAAAACATGGCTGGGGGGCCTTGCATTCTAATCAGGCAAGGAAAGGACCCTGGGAGGGAGGTTCAAGAAAAGTGTTGCAAAAGGCATTGCAATGACCCCAAAGTGGTGGAATTCAAATAGAATATGATGGGCAGAGTGGAAGTAGCGGACTGTGACTAAACTTGCTAAAGCGAGTTGAGTGAAGCACCTGAACAGAAGAATGGAGCTGGGAAAATTAACAACTAACCAAGTTCTGTGTATATCTTACGTATTGCCTGTCCATTACGTTTTGTATGACATCCTATTAGACTGTAAGCTCCCTGGGGCAAGGACCATGTCATTTACGTGCTTACACAGCACCCAGATCCTAACTGGGGCCATAAACATAAACCTGAAATAATACACGACTAGCCATCACCCTCCCTTCCCCATGTTCTCACTTGCAGAACATTTCTCTGCTCCAGCTGAAGTTTCCCAAGCTGGGCAAAAACCCTCTCCTGCGGTTCCTGAGTTATGGAAAGGTGGGGAGAAGAAATATCGGCCACATTTTCAGTGATATGAATTCTCTTCTTTGCTCACTCGGCGCAAGACCAACTGGGCTCCCTCCGCCCCCACCTGCCAGAACTATCAGGACACAGTGAAATGAGGGAAATAAAGTGACACTTGAAACTCTGGTGGCGCCATTAAAACACTGGTAATGGTGCCCCCACCCCCCTGCCATGCGACCCCTGTCCTCATCGTAGTGCCCCCACCCCCTCCATAGCCCCACTGCCCCATCACAGAGCCTCAGCCCCACTTTGCTCCACCACATCACAGGCTCCACAGCCCCCCAATCACAGGCCCCCCTACCCCCTCCACAGCCCCCCCAATCACAGGCCCCCCCGCCCCCTCCACAGCCCCCCAATCACAGCCCCCCCAATCACAGGCCCCCCTGCCCCCTCCACGCCCCCCCCATCACAGGCCCCCCTGCCCCCTCCACGGCCCCCCCAATCACAGGCCCCCCCGCCCCCTCCACAGCCCCCCCAATCACAGGCCCCCCCGCCCCCTCCACAGCCCCCCCAATCACAGGCCCCCCCGCCCCCTCCACAGCCCCCCCAATCACAGGCCCCCCTACCCCCTCCACAGCCCCCCCAATCACAGGCCCCCCCGCCCCCTCCACAGCCCCCCAATCACAGCCCCCCCCAATCACAGGCCCCCCTGTACCCTCCACGCCCCCCCCATCACAGGCCCCCCTGCCCCCTCCACGGCCCCCCCAATCACAGGCCCCCCCGCCCCCTCCACGGCCCCCCCAATCACAGGCGCCCCCCCTGCCCCCTCCACAGCCCCCCAATCACAGCCCCGCCCCCTGTCACGGGAGCGCTCCCGCTCCCGGCTGCACTCACCCGCCGCCGTGGACAAGAGCGGGGCCGCTCTCCGCCTCTCCCCCGGCAGGGGCGGGTCCCCACAGCGCCTCGCCATAGCAACCAACCACACTTCCGCTCTGGGCGGAGCTCCCGCCGGAAGCGGGCGGCTCGGGGCAGACGCCAGCGGCACCATGTCGCGTGTGGGCGAGATGACGGGGGAGGGGCCAAGGGAGCGCGGTGCAGGCCGCAGGGCGGGGAGGGAGGGGCCGGCCTGGGCCACGCCCCTCCCGTAGGGGTGGGGCCAGGAGGGGCAAAGGGCGGGGCCAGGCCGTGCGCCCCAATTCCCCCCGCCCGCCTCAGGGCCCAGCTGGGGTCCCCATCCCCCCCTCCCGCTGAGGTCCCACCCGCCTCGGGGCCTGGCCATGCGCCCCAATTCCCCCCGCCCGCCCCGCAGCCTGGCTGCAGGCCCCATCTCCCCCCGCCCGCCTCGGGGCCAGGCCGGGATCCCCATCCCCCCCTCCCGCCGAGGTCCCACCCCCCCACCACCTGCCTCGGGGCCCGGCCATGCGCCCCATCTCCCCCCGCTTGCCTCGGGGCCCGGCCGGGGTCCCCATCCCCCCCCACCACCCACCTCAGGGCCTGGCCATGCGCCCCAATTCCCTCCGCCCACCTCGGGGCCCAGCTGGGGTCCCCATCCCACCACCCGCCCACCTCGGGGCCCGGCTGCAGGCCCCAACTCCCCCTGCCTGCCTCGGGGCCCGGCCGGGGTCCCTATCCCCCCCTCCCGCTGAGGTCCCACCCCCCCACCACCTGCCTCGGGGCCCGGCCATGCGCCCCAATTCCCCCCGCCCACCTCGGGGCCCGGCCGGGGTCATCCAACCCTCCCGCCAAGGTCCCCATCCCCCACCACCACCCGCTTCGAGGCCTGGCCATGGGTCCCAATTCCCCCCACCCGCCCCACAGCCTGGCTGCAGGCCCCATCTTCCCCCCCGCCCGCCTCGGGGCCTGGCCGGGGTCCCCATCCCCACCCCACACCCCGCCTGCCTCGGGGCCTGGCCGCGGGCCCCATCTCCCCCTACCTCAGGGCCTGGCTGGCATCCCCATCTCCCCCTGCCCGCCTCGGGGCCTGGCTGCGAGCCCCATCTCCCCCTGCCTCAAGGCCTGGCCGCAGGCCCCATCTCCCCCTGCCTTGGGGCCTGGCCGTGGGCCCCATCTCCCCCTGCCTCAGGGCCTGGCTGGGGGCCCCCCTTCCACACTCTTGAGGCCTAGCCGGGGGCCCCATCCCCTCCACGTTGGGGCCTGGCCGGGAGCCTCGCCTCCTTCACATCTTGTCTCCAGCTGTGTTTCCTGACCCACCCAGTTCAGAGTCCCAACCCACCTGCATCAAGGGTCCCAGGCTGCCCGGCCTTCATCAAGGTGCAGCTGAGTTTTCCAGGCCATCTGGGCCAGGGTCTCTGTAGCCCCCAGCTCAGGCTCTCGCTGCCATTTGAATGCCGCCTGCCTGTGTAGAGTTGGTGCCATTGATGGATGTCACTACCCCCATAGTTACACTCCTCCCAGGGCCCAATCCTGCTCCAAGTGACTCCAATGGGAGCCCTTCGAGTGGAGAGCAGGGCTCACTCCGCAGCAGGAGGCCTGACTGATCTCACCACCATGGACGTTCCCCTCGTGTAAGTGAGGCTGGACCCGGTCTCAGTAAAATTACTCTAGCCGGCATCTGCTTTTTAACGGGATCCACTGGATCCTAGCACGAGGCAGGAGATGTCCCCGTTCCCGACACAGTCTCTCCTTTCCCTGAGCCCAGTCCATGCTCCTTTCAGTGCAATGTTTTCTTCCCACATTTCCACAGCCTTCATTTGTGTCTTCAGTCTGCCTGGAGGGTTGATTTTCCTACCTTCCAAGAGCATCGCTAGCTTTTACTTTGTGTTGCATTGACGGCTGTAGGTTAATTGTTGCTACTTCGGTAAAATAAAAACGAGAAAAATCCTATTCACAAACCATGGTACATTTCCACCCCTCTGCTACCTGGATAAATTCTTTTAAAATGTCATTGACTTTCTTACTCTTCCCATTCACAGAAATGCTCCTCTGCAGAGCCCTAGGGGTGGGTGCTGGCCATAATACATCTTTTGCTTCAGCCAATGGCCCTAGCCTAGCCGGTTCCCCCTGGCTTGCATGCCCTAGCAAAGAGATTCCCCCCAGGGGGTACCCGATGGCAGGGTATGACTGTTGCTCATGCTGGATCCTGACCTATATTCTCCTACGTCCACCCACAGTTGGGGCTACACAGTGCTGCTCCCTGCAGTGTTCATGACCTCACACGGAGTGGGGTAGGGAAACCAGTCACTGGGGGAGGGATGGAAGGAAGAAGAAAGCCCAGACAGCTGCGGAAGGCTCGGGCTAGCCGGCAATGGGGAAGGGTGGCCTAAAGTGGAGGCAGTGGGGTGGGACAGCCAGCCACAGACGTGTTGTGAGCACTGGTAGAAACACAGCAGAGAAGAACAATCAGGAGCAGCACTGGAGCTGGCGAGAGCGAGAGAGCTGGACAGAGAAAGGAGAAGAGGTAGGAGGGGGGAGCAAACCCAGAAATAGACAGCGGAAAGGAGACAAGAAGGGAAAGGGCAGAAAGGGAAAAGCCGGGAGAGTCAGAGGATGGGCCAGGCTGGGAAAGGGCAGCAGCTTGACCAAGGCAGGTCAAGAAGGGTGAGGATAGCTGGTGCCGATGCACTGGATGGTGGGACCATGGCTGTTGGGATAGCTCCAGGGGAAGGTTCAGTCCAAACCAAAAGAGCTGCTGTCATTGATTTCACCCCTTAATTTCCTGCGAGCATTTCTATGAACAGGGCTTTGTAAAACCCATTAGCAAACAAACTCCACAGAGCCCCTGGGACCCACCAGTGTCTTTCAGCACAACTTCCTATGCAGTCAACGTGCCAGAGAGCAGCAGTTCTGCGTTTCGCATATTAGGTGGACGGAAGAATAACATCAATAGTTCTCTGCACTGTATGACTCCAGCCATGGAGGGTCTTCAGATCTGAAACACGCAAGTGAAGAGCCAGGAGGTGTAGCAACCGTTCGTTCTCTTTACAGTCCCAGGAACCTAGCTGCGACGCGGGGGATAGCCGAGTCTCCCAGATGTGTCCCCCCGAGGCAGTTTCCAATTCTAGCTCCGAAAAGGCCTTCCAACCAAGGCTTCCAACCGAGGCTTCCGTCTGCTTATTTTCATCCTGGCTAGTCTTATGCTCAGCTTGGAGAGCACCTCTGGGGGGAGCGAGGGCTGGCTCCAACACCCAGTGCAATCCAGGGGAGTCTTTGCATTGTCTGCAAATGGAGCCTGGGAGCAGGTTCCCGGTGCTGCTCTCTCCTGCACAGCGGTTCTCTCAGCAACTTGCTGCAGTGTCCCCCATCCACTCCAGCCTCGAATGACCCCGCGCCCAAGGATGGGCTCTCCACAGCCTCCCTGCCTGCTCTCTCCCCTGCCCGAATGATCCTCACCAATACATTGTTTCCTGCTTCAGTTTCAGACTTGTTCTCGATGGAGAACTACACCCACACACCCCCTCTGTGTTACACCTGGCCAGGTAGGGGTGTTTCCACGTTGCTGCTCCCTGCTCTTTATCCACAGACTGTTTGCCAGCACCCAGTAACGCTCCCCAGCAGCTCGGGACGCAGAGTGAGGAGTCCCACATCCTGGCTGCAAACCCAGGGAGAGCTAGAACGGGCTCACCTGAGTGGAACGTGGCCTCACCTCTCCTTATTTATTAACACTGACAGCAATTCAAATGTTCAAAGTGTTAAACCAGCAGGAATTCCCTAGTGAACCACCAACGCCAGCCGCACGCTGGGGCACTAGGATCAGCGCAAATTCACTGGGGAGAGCACTTCCTACTGGGCCGCTCCCTGCCGCACAGCACCCCTAAGCACCGTGCTGGGGCATTGGGGTCAGCACTGACTGCAAGGCAGGGCCGGCTCCAGCATTTCTGTCGCCCCAAGCCAAAAAGAAAAAGCCGCGATCGGCGGCGGCAGTTCAGCGGTAGGTCCTTCGCTCCTAGAGGAAGTGAGGGACCTGCCGCCCCCGAATTGCCGCAGGTGCCACCCCTCTCCCTTGGCCGCCCCAAGCACCTGCTTGTTAAGCTGGTGTCTGGAGCCGGCCCTGCTGCAAGGTGAGGGCGCCTCCCCCCCTAAAATCATGCACACTCTCCCCTGCAGTCCAGCACCGGCTCACTCCACCGTGCCAGGACACCGGGCTCAGCACTGACTCAGGAGAGCAGCTGTTAATTCCTTCAGCCCCCTTGGTTTTTCTGGTGGTCTCCCACCCAGCCGCTGAGCCGGCCTGACTCTGCCAAGCCTTCCTGAGCCAAATTCCCCGAGGTGCTGAGGGCTCACAGCTCCCATCGCCTTTAGGCCGAGCAGCTGGCGCTCAGCGGCGTCCCTCAGCACCCAGCATGCTTTGCAGGCGGATTCTCGGAAGGAAGGGGGAACCACGCGAGCATAGGGGCATTCTGCTGACATCACAATGGGGAGGCTTCACAGCCCACGGAGCTGGTGGGCCCCGGAGACATCCCGTAGCGCAGGGTCTCCGGGCCAGCAGGCCTCCGCCTTTCAACAAGCACCGTCAGAGAGATCTGGCCCAGCCCCCAGACATGGCCCAGGCTGGGCCAGCGTGGGGCGCATCCCCTCACGCCTGCAGAAGCGGAGGGCACCATGGAAGAATAGACAGGTCTGGGCTCCTTCCTGCCTGGGAAGATGAAGCCGATGATTGGGAGACCGACCCGGACTGTATAAATGACGCCACCGAGAGAGGCTTTTGGTCGGAGGAAGGCCATGGAGCCGGCTCTGAGTTCTCCATTGCTTCCATCATCTCTGGTAAGGACCGGGGAGAATGCTGGGAAAAGACCCTAGACAATAACCACAGGGGTTCTGCCTGCCCGTGGGGACGTGTGGATGGGCCGAGAGCACCTCTCCCTTCTCCCGGGCACGCCTCTGCCTGCTCCCCTTTCAGCTGCTGCACCTGGGAAACAGCCTGGGGCAGGATGTGGGGCCGAGGGGGAGTGATGTCCATGCAGGTGTGAAGAAGGGAAACTGACCACCAGCCAAACAGACGTGGGTGCTGCCATGTGCCCCAAGGAGACCCATTATCCCCCTCTACTCGCTCTCAGCTCCAGGGGTCACCGGTGTGGGGTACAGTAACAATCTGGGAACAGGCCCTACCACAGTGTGAGGCTGTGACCCAACCCAATGGGAACCTTTGGTCCCATTTCTACCACAAATTCAACCATGTCAGTCAAAGTGTGATGTCCTGGGGGGGTGCAGTGGGAGGGAAGTCACACACACACTCACATACACACACACACACACACACACACTAATGTCCAGTGGGGGGGGAGAGATCATGTTGTACTCTCATGCGCGGACACACACACACAGAGTGTAATGTCCTGGGGGCGGGGCAGAGAGACAGATCACCTTGTCGTGTGAGGAAGGGGGAGAAAGCTCATGTTGTGTACACACACGCACTCGGTCACAGCCCCGGGCGGGCCTCAGTTTCCCCTCCCAGGGAAGGCGCTAGAGGAGGGCGGAGGGCAATCACCCTGCCTTGCTTGTTATGGATTTTACCCTCCTTTCTGGGATTGTTCAGATCTGTCGAACTCCATCCGTGGCTGTGAGCTGAACCAGCGTGGCACGGGGAAGCCAGGCGCACCCCCTGCCCTATCCTATGAGAACAGGGGGCACCGGCGCCCGCCCACTGCTGACAGCCACCTCCGGAGCTCTCGGGAGACCATCCAACGGAGCACTGGGCCAGGCACCGGGGCTCCCCTGCTGCGGCCGGACCCCAGCGTCTACCTGCACTCCTCCGCGGGCACGGGCATCGAGAGGACCTCCGTGTTTGAGTGCAACGCTGCCGAGAAGCTCGACACTTTCTTCTACCAGAAGCTCAAAGCTTGCGAAGAGGCCCCCGTGCCGCCCTGCCCTGCCAGGGGTGACTCCAGTACCTACGAGAACGAGGAGCTCCTGGGTGATGAGCCAGGGCCGGAGGCTGCCAGCAGGAGCCGGGCCCACAGCGGCACAGGCAGAGAGGGGCAGATGGAGCATCAGAGAGAAGGAGCCCAGCAGGGCAGTTTGGCCCCCCAGGACCAGGGTGGAAGGCACAGACGGAGTCACACCAGACAGAGGAACAAGAGGAGGGACAGCGGAGGCCTCCAGCGGCTGCCCAGTTCTGGAGCCGCCCCCGACCCCGACCCCGCAGCCTGCGATCAGAGCCTTGGGCCAAGGGACAGGATGGCAGCAGGGCCGGGGTGGGAAGAGCCTCCCCACGGGACGGGATGCCTGGAGGCAGGCGGGCCGCCCCGAATACTGCCGCACTGTGTGATTGCTCATCTCCAGAGCTGTACAGCCTGCCAGCGGTTTAACCAGAGCCTGCAGGCCTGGCCTGGGGAGGAGGCCACCTACGAGAACAGCTGGGCCCCACGGGAAGAGGAGAGCGCCCCCAGCAGGAGGGCGAGGTCAGCAGCACCCTCGCAGAGACAGCTCCGGCAGAGGCTCTCCGAGGTCCAGAAATGGCTGGAGCAGTCCACAGCCGAGGAGCCTTCGCTTTGTCCGGGGCCAGAGACCCACAGGGCCCCGAGCTGCTTCTATGCCTGTGATAGCTACAGGAACTTGGATCAGAAAGAGGGTGGGACCTGGAGGAGGCTGGAGCGGGACAGGGACCCAGGGAGCCTCAAACAGCCTGCGGAGCCCAGAGCGCCCCGGGGCAGCAGGAGAGGGGAATCGGAAGCAGGAAACCCCCCGCACCGCCAGGTGAGGAGGGGCTGGGGGCAAAGGGATGGGTTGGAGGCTGAACAGCGAGGGAAGGGGGAGATCGAGGCCCCTGCGCAGCGCAATAGTTCTGATCTGCAGTAGCCAGCATGGCAGAACGGAGGGGCTACGTGTGGGGAGCAGCCTCGAGCCCCATTGCCTGGGCCATTGAAAACCAGCCCGGAGACAAAGGCCTGGAGACTCTGGAGGGACCAGCCCAGCCACTGAGGCAGGGACTAGCTGCTTCCATCAGCCTTGCCCGTCTCCAGACGTGCTGGGCTTCCCCCTTGAAGCGAATGCCCCCGGCCATGGCACAGGGGTTTGGCAAGCCAGGCACAGCGCCCCCCACAGGAGAGCAGGGGATTTTCAGGGGTGAGGGGGTGGGAACTGGCACCAGACACCACTGCCCGTCTGTGTCCCAACACTCAGCCAGAGGTGGAACGGGAGCCAGGCTAGCGAGCCGGCTCACTGGCAAGGAACGAGGGTACACGGTCAATCAGGGAGGAGGCAGCCCCTGGCTCCCCTTTTATTACGCAGCAGAGGGCCCTGCTCCCCCGTCACTGGGAACCCACCCTTGACAATGGAGCAAGTTGTGCAGGATTGGGCCCTGTCTAACCCCCGCCCCCCGGCTTGGTAAGAAGGGCTTAGGGGGTGGGAGCCCCACTGCTGGGGATGGGGAGCTCGCGCTGGGAGAGGGAGTGGGCCACGGCGTTTGTCTCCATGCAAGTGTGACCAGCCGCTCTCCGTGGGCTGCTGGCAGTGCCCTGCGGGCCACCGCTTGGGGGCCGACGTCCCAGATGACCTGCTAGGTCTCTCCATCCCGCTCCGATTTCTGGGGTTGGGAAAAGGATTAGTCATTCCTGTGGCTGAGCCGCAGCTTCCCCAGGGGGCACAAGAAGAGCTATCAGGTCTCAGGCTCCAGGGCGGATCACCAGCTGGGGGTCAGGAAGACATGGCCTTCCATGGCAGTGCTGCGGTTAGATGTACCTGGCAAATGTCCAACTTGCACAGAGCTTCTGGCATGGGAGACAGGATCCCAGGGTTGATGGGCTATTGGGCAGTCCTGCTATGGCAGGGGGTAGGATGGACTGTGGTCTGTCCCAGTCCAGGGAGGGCAGATGAGATGGACCGTGGTCTGTCCCGGTCCGGGGGGGCCAGATGAGATGGACCGTGGTCTGTCCCGGTCCGGGGGGGCAGAAGAGATGGACCGTGGTCTGTCCCGGTCCGGGGGGGCAGATGAGATGGACCGTGGTCTGTCCCGGTCCGGGGGGGCAGATGAGATGGACCGTGGTCTGTCCGGTCCAGAGAGGGGCGGGGTTGCGACCCCAGATTAGCTGGACCGCTGGTTGGTTCCTGAATGACAATGAGCCCGTTGCTGGGAACTGGAGTGATTCCCTCGCCCAGCACCTGATGCCCTGGGAGGGGGAGCCCAGCAATGCCCATTCACTGCACTGCGTGACCCCCTCTCTCTGCCTTAGCCTGTGGCAAGGGGCCTTGGCCACGAGGAGCTGAACGCAGCCACCGTCCCGCAGGGCACGTGCTCCTGCCTCTTCTGTGAGCGCCAGAGACGCGGCCCGGGCTCCGAACCAGCCCGGCGGAGGGGAGGCCACGCCAGCGAGTCTCGGCCTGGTGATTGCTCTGCCGCAGGGGTGGCAGCCGCCAAGCTGCAGGCCGAGAGCCGTGTCCAGAGGATAGTGGAGGCCTTCGAGAGACGATCCCGCAGAGAGGCCAAGGCAGCAGCGCAGGAGAAGCTGTTCCAGGCTGCCCGGCAGAGGGAGCTGGACAGAACAGCCAGGGCAGTGCCGGCAAAGGAGCACAGAGGGGCCAGGCTGGCTCGGCAGCCTCAGAGCGGTTCCAGGCCACCCCGATCCCATTCCAGGGAGCGCTGGCGAGAGGCGCCCCGGCCCGAGGCCCTGACTGAGGGGAGGCCTCAGGGCTCCCGGCGGAAGGGAGACGCCACGAAGAAGAAGAGGCCAAGCGTTGTGGAGAAACTCAATGGCCATCACTAGCCCCTCATGATCTGCCTGCAGCTCGGCCGGGGGGAGCTGGCAGCCCCAGGGCCCGCTCAGGAGAGGGGACGGGCAGCACCTATGTGCTGGGAGCCTGGTGTGCCCATCCGAGCTGGGCTGCAGGGCACCAGATAAAAGCAGGGCCCATGACAGCCCAGGTACCCTCTGCCTGAGCAACCGGGGAAGGAGAAGGGGGGAGCTGTGGAACAAGGGGGGCACCAGCCTGGGGGGCCAGGGAGGAGCTCAGAGCTACTGGGGCTGGGAGAGACCCCTGGCCAGGGCTGGTAGCCTGGGACAGGTCCCCCAGGGAGGGTGGGGGCTACGGAGAACACCAGTGTCCGAGTGACATGTCTATCAGCGGGGGACAAGCCAGGCAGGGGGAATCGGGGCCACTGGCTGCTTGAGGAATGCCAGGCTGCGCCAGCCGGGGCAGCGTGCGTGACAGCAGTTGGCTGGCCTGCTCGGGGGGTCATGCCACGGGATGCTTTCCGAGATGGTACAGGAGCCCCCTCCTGTGGGTGGCAGCACCCCTTGGCTCAGCCCAGCTCTCCCCACTGGGGGGAAAGGGCCAGTTCCATGGGGCGAGGAGAGCCTGGGACTGGCCTGAAGGAGCTGGCTGGGCTCACGGTGCCCCAAGGCCAGAGGAAAACAGGGACCAATACATCATTGCACCACTAGAGGTCGCTGTGTGTCTCCTTAGGGAGGCTGACGCGTGGGGGGGAGCCAGGGGTGCCCTGGGCTCTGTCATGCACCCCCATCCCCAGAGCAAGGGCCCTGCAGCCACGGAAACAGGCACCGTCCCCCAACCCCTGGCCACGCCTGTGCACAGACGGACCAACACACACACAGAGTATTGCTCACACCTGTGGTCAAAATCACATCACCTGCGCCTCCCCCACACACACAATGACACGCTTGGCTTCGAGACCCTGTGATTTTCATACTAATCCCAGCTGGGTCTTCACTTGCCTCCTGGTCACTGGGCCTTCGGGGTCACGGTTTCCAGCTTGTCCCCCAACCCGGGGAGAGCTGGGCCCTTCCTTTTATTTGTCAAGTGAAGCTGCGCGTCTCACCCGCTCCCCTGACTCCAGGAGCTGGGGCTTTAAGAAAACACCAGATGTAAGAATTGGCAACAAACTCTCCCACTGACCCCCCCCCCGACACAGCCACACACACCCCACACACAAACACCCCCACACACACACACATACACACAGAGATGAGCCCCACCCCCAGTCCCAGGTTTGCATTCTGCCGGCTTGTCTGAAGACCCAGATACTGCCCCCACCTCCCTCTCCCCCATTGCTCCTTCTGCTGTTTTAATTTTCCCCTTTTTAAAAACCTTCCTCACTTCTCCCCACCCTGCTGGGGGGGGCAGGCTCAGAGCAGCAGTGGGGGCTGGGGGGAACCAGCAGCGTGTGGAGGGTGGGGGGAGCCCAGGGCTGGGACAGCGTCAGGAGCTGCAGGTCGGGATTGAGGGGCAGCGTCAGAGCTGGGGGTGGGGAGCCCAGGGGTGGGTTACCTGGGGGGCTACAGGTCGGGATTGAAGGGTACCCGCAGAGCTGGTTGTGAAGCCTGCACAGACCCTCTCTGCTCTGGGCCTGACTGCGGCTGGTGCTGTTCCACCCCCTACCCCCAGCCCAGGGCATCGAGCCAGGGCCGAGGGAAATCCACATCCCTCCTCCCCAGGGCGATGGGCCGGACGTCAGGCCTGGCGCTGGCCAAGTCAAGCGGCCACATCAACAAGCCTGTCCCAGCCCCTGCCCCATCCCCCCTGATCTCGCACAACAATGGGGCTGGGGAGGCCCTGCTGAGCTCCATCACCAGCCCAACAAAGGGAGCTCCGGCCCGGCCTGGCGGCAGGGAGATGGACGCAGACACCTCTGGGGGGGAGCAGCCCCGGAGGGGAGGTGACAAATCACCAATGCCAGCTCTGGGGTCAAAAGGGCAAGGGGGGAGTAGCCAGAAATGGGGAGCACGGGTCTGCACCCTGTGTGCCGTGCGGGGATGGGAACCAGCGGGCTTGGCTGGGCAGGAATTTGATGACAGTGGATTTAGGCTGGAGGTGAGATCTCTGGGCACTGGGACAGGCACTCGCTGCCCGAGGGCTGGGCTGGGAGCCTGGCGAACCGATTGGCGAGTGCACCAGAGCGGACTCAGGTAGCAGCCGTGTTACTCTGTCTGCCACAGGAGTCCTTGTGGCACCTTAGAGACTGACACATGTATTTATTATTTATTTATTTAGTCTCTAAGGTGCCACAAGGACGCCTGTTCTTTTCCCCAGAGAGGACGTGGCTCGTAGCAGCAGCGGGGGCACGACAGAGGTGGCAGGCAGGGCACATGGAGCAGAGGGGGACGGAGAGCCTGTGCTAGGTCAGAGCGGCTATCCGGCCAGCCAGCGAGTCCCTGCGACCCACCGGGCCCAGGGGAACCGGTGCACGTCCCGGCCACAGCCCAGCGGGTGCAAACCACCCCATCCCACCAGCTGAGGTTCACCCCCAGGGGCACAGGTTTGGGGGGCTCCGGGTTACAATGTGAAAAGCGTGTGTGTTTCCTCGCCCGCCCGGCCCTGCCCTGGCCAGCTCCCCCTGCCATCTCCCAGCCCCCAACCTCGGCTCCTGGGCCAGGCCAGGGCTGTCAGGCCCAGCCCCCACCCACACTCATCCCTTCCGCCTGATTGTAACTTCAGCTCCTCCCTCCTCAGCCCCCCAGCGCATCCCGCCCCATGAGCTCCCCACGGCCAGCCCGGGGTGTCAGCTCCCATCCCAGCCAAATTCCTTAGCAATGGCAAAGCTGGGGGAAGTGGGGGGGGGGATCTGTGCATGTCCCTAGACAGATACCGGGAACATAACACATGCCAGTCCATAAGACTCCTTGTCTGGGACCAAAGGGGCTCCGACGTTCTGATTTACCAGTGCCGATCTCCTCTGGGTGGGGGCGCCCAAAGCCCCCTACGCCCCAGGCTGGATTCATCTCAAACCCACCGCTAGCCCTCTGGGTGGGGACAGATCATTCCAGACAGGCTACGGAGGGGGAGATGACACCCAGGCAGAGCCACGAACAGAACCCAGGTGTCTTGACTCCCCAGTCTCGGGAGAGCGCCATGTGCCTGCAAGGCTGCCGGCCAGCCAGTGTGTCAATCGGTGTCACCGGCACAGTCAGAAGGAGCTGGGTGGTTACAAGCGATGGCCACAGGCCAGTGGAGGGCTCTGCACTGCTGCCGATCAGCAACATTCAAGAATTCTCAGGCCCTGAAACAAACAGCAACGCGAGCAGCCAGGGACCGGAGGGCTGCTGCCAGCAGGGCACAGCCAGCGTGAAACCCTGGAGACGGCCGGGGTGCGAGGAGCGCCCCCGCCCCGCCCGCTTCTCCCCCAGCTGTTAAGAGCCAGCAGCAGGGCACGAACCCGCCAGGAGCCCTGCTCCATGGCCTGCGGGGGCTGAGAGCATCGTACCACTAACGCTCTAGGATCCTGGGATCGGCACCGACTGCCAGGGACAGCGCCCCTTGCCGAGCCCCCGCCCGGCTCCCCGCACCACAGCGCCCCCTGCCGAGCCCCCGCCCTGCACCACAGCACCCCCTGCCGAGCCCCCCGCCCGGCTCCCCGCACCACAGCGCCCCTTGCCGAGCCCCCGCCCCGCACCACAGCACCCCCTGCCGAGCCCCCGCCCGGCTCCCCGCACCACAGCGCCCCCTGCCGAGCCCCCGCCCTGCACCACAGCGCCCCCTACCGAGCCCCCCGCCCGGCTCCCCGCTCCACACCGCCCCTTGCCAAGCCCCCGCCCTGCACCACAGCGCCCCCTGCCGAGCCCCCGCCCGGCTCTCCACACCACAGCGCCCCCTGCCGAGCCCCCGCCCACCTCCCCGCACCACAGCGCCCCCTGCCGAGCCCCCGCCCTGCACCACAGCGCCCCCTACCGAGCCCCCCGCCCGGCTCCCCGCACCACAGCGCCCCTTGCCGAGCCCCCGCCCGGCTCCCCGCTCCACACCGCCCTTTGCCAAGCCCCCCGCCCCGCACCACAGCGCCCCCTGCCGAGCCCCCGCCCCGCTCCCCGCACCACAGCGCCCCTTGCCGAGCCTCCGCCCCGCACCACAGCGCCCCCTACCGAGCCCCCTGCCCGGCTCCCTGCACCGCAGTGCCCCTTGCCAAGCCCCCGCCCCGCACCACAGCGCCCCCTGCCGAGCCCCCGCCCGGCTCCCCGCACCACAGCGCCCCCTGCCGAGCCCCCGTCCGCCTCCCCGCACCACAGCGCCCCCTGCCGAGCCCCCGCCCTGCACCACAGCGCCCCCTACCGAGCCCCCTGCCCGGCTCCCCGCACCACAGCGCCCCCTGCTGAGCCCCCCGCCCCGCACCACAGTGCCCCCTGCCAAGCCCCTGCCCGGCTCCCTGCACCACAGCGCCCCCTGCCGAGCCCCCGCCCGGCTCTCCACACCACAGCGCCCCCTGCCGAGCCCCCGCCCACCTCCCCGCACCACAGCGCCCCCTGCCGAGCCCCCGCCCTGCACCACAGCGCCCCCTACCGAGCCCCCCGCCCGGCTCCCCGCACCACAGCGCCCCTTGCCGAGCCCCCGCCCGGCTCCCCGCTCCACACCGCCCTTTGCCAAGCCCCCCGCCCCGCACCACAGCGCCCCCTGCCGAGCCCCCGCCCCGCTCCCCGCACCACAGCGCCCCTTGCCGAGCCTCCGCCCCGCACCACAGCGCCCCCTACCGAGCCCCCTGCCCGGCTCCCTGCACCGCAGTGCCCCTTGCCAAGCCCCCGCCCCGCACCACAGCGCCCCCTGCCGAGCCCCCGCCCGGCTCCCCGCACCACAGCGCCCCCTGCCGAGCCCCCGCCCGCCTCCCCGCACCACAGCGCCCCCTGCCGAGCCCCCGCCCTGCACCACAGCGCCCCCTACCGAGCCCCCTGCCCGGCTCCCCGCACCACAGCGCCCCCTGCTGAGCCCCCCGCCCCGCACCACAGTGCCCCCTGCCAAGCCCCCCGCCCCATTCCCCGCACCACAGAGCCCCCCGCCCGGCTCTCCGCACCACAGCGCCCCTTGCCGAGCCCCCGCCCCGCTCCTCACACCACAGCGCCCCCTGCCAAGCCCCCGCCCGGCTCCCCACACCACAGCGCCCCCTGCCGAGGCCCCGCCCCGGTCCCCGCACCACAGCGCCCCCTGCCGAGCCCCCGCCCCGCTCCTCGCACCACAGCGCCCCTTGCCGAGCCCCCGCCCGGCTCCCCGCACCACAGCGCCCCCTGCCAAGTCCCCGCCCCACACCACAGCGCCCCCTGCCAAGTCCCCGCCCTGCTCCCCTCACCACAGCGCCCCCTGCCAAGCCCCAGCCCCGCTTCCTGCCACACAGCGCCCCCTTGCGGCACACTGGGGTCAGCACTGACTGCTGGGGAGTGCGCCCCCTCCTGGCACCGCACTGGGTCACTGGGGCCAGCCCTGACTGTGCAGCCGCACTAGGAAAATCCGTGTTGTCTTACCCCCAGGCACCATGGGACGGCACCGTGGGGTGCTTCCTGTACCATGGGACGGCACCGTGGGGTGCTTCCTGTACCATGGGACGGCACCGTCTCTCCACAAGGAAACCTAGACAAGGCCCTTTGTGATTGCCACAGTTGTTAGCAGGGGCAGCTTAGGGTTTGCCCTGACCAGCTAAGCTGCAGGAATGCTAGAAACTGCCTCATCCCCTGTCCTGGAGCTGAGAAGGGAGAGGCCAGCCCCGAACCAACCCTGGCCCCAGAACTCCTGGGTTCCTTTATGTCCTAGGAGGCACATTGCCTTAGGCACCAGGTCAGGGAAGGAGTTGCTTAGCGGACCTCAGAGCAACTGAGCCTCCAGTCAGCACAGCCAGGGCTCTGCGGATACTTCCAAGCCGCAGTGGAAAGCCCGCGGCACCGAGTCTCAGAGGCTGGGGCCACTGACTCGGGCTTGCGGGGATTGGGCTGCAAATTGCAGTGTAGACGTCACCCGAGAGCCCGGCCAGGCTAGAGACCTGCAGCCCGGAGCAGCAGTAGGGTGACCGGATGGCACGTGGGACAATTCAGGATGGGGGGTGGGAACTGGCGCCTATATAAGACAAAGCCCCGAATATCAGGAAGGTCCCTATAAAATGGGGACATCTGGTCGCCCTCGGCAGCAGGCACAATGTCCCCCTCACATCGAGTCTAGCCTCTCCCTTTCCTAGTTATATGGCCCAGCCCCAGGGCAGGACTCCAGGACTGTGCCCGGACTTTGTAAACTCCGGACGGGTAACCCCCCCCCCCCCATCACAGCCAACCCGGGAAAACAAGGCCCAGAGAGGGGAGCGTCCCCTCCAGAGTCCCCAAGGCCACTCCCTGCAGCAGGCTGGTCTCCCAGCCAGGCCGGAGACGCTTGTTGGGCCATTCCTGTGCCAGGTCTGGGGCTGTTGGCGGGCGCCCCACCCTCATGGCCCACAGTCGCTCGCTGTCACCCAGGCGAGTCCCAGAGAGTCGCAGGGTCCAGGCCCAGCAAACTCAGCCGGAAACCCACCCTGAGCATCAACAGCCACTGCACGGCCCGGGGCCTCGCATCTCCATGGCAATCCACCCAACTGGGGGCTTTGCTAGGGGCGCTGGGGGGCAAAGCCTCCCGTGGATTGGAGGCGCGGGGGCTGCCTGGGGCTGGGGACTCGGCTTCGCTGGGAAGTGGGCAAGGCCCCAGCTCTCAGCCATCTGGCTAGACTGGCCCAAGCCCTCTCCAGGCCCAGTGTGGGGCGGGGAGAAGGGGCCCGATCCTGAGATCCAGATCCATGGGCGTCAGGCTTTGGGCCCGGCCGATGTTTCGGACTCAGCTCAGCCATGGGCTACCAGAGCTCCCCAAGGGCCTGTCCCCTGCAGGCTAGTGGGGTCCAGTAGCAGGGCTGCGAGGCTGCACGGGTCTCCCCTCCACCGGCCTTTAAGGTCCTCCCAGGCACCCAGCTTAACAGAAAGTTGCTAATTGCCCGCTGGGCGGCCCTCCCCCCTGGTGCCAGCAGTCTGGCTCCCCAGTCGGGCAGAGATGCGGATCAGCATGATAAAGGCTTGTGCTGGAGCAGGAGAGCCGCTGCCTCCCACCTGAGCCCGCCCCCAGCCCCTCCTGGCCCGGGGCTGCCCTTCACCTTCAGCCGGGCCGGCACCCGGAGCAGCAGCGCCCGGGCCATGTCTCATCCGACGGGGGAGCCAGCCCCGGGGCAGAGCGGCGCAGAGGCGGGGAGCTGCCCGAGCCCCCCGGGGGACGCGCCCCAGGGCTGTGCCCAGGAGCGGGGAGGTCCCGGGGATGGGGCCGGAGCGGGGCCGGGCGAGGAGCCCCAGGACTCGGGCAGGAAGGGGAAGAAGAAGAAGAAGAAGAAATACAATCGGCACCCCAAGCCGCCCTACACCTACCTGGCCATGATCGCCCTGGTGATCCAGGCCTCGCCCGGCAGGAAGCTGAAACTGTCCCAGGTAAGAGCCGGGCAGGGGCCCAGGAGTCTGGGGGCCTTGATTTCCCCTGTGGTGTCGGTCCCACGGGCCGGGGGCCAGAGGGGCTATTGGACCATCTAGTCTCACCTCCTGGATCTCCCAGGCCATGCGCATCTCCCAGGTCCCCTGCTCCGGTCCCCCGTCCCCCCAGGCGCCCCTCGGAGAGCCGGGCAGCCCGGGGGGGGGGGCGCTGGGCTCCCGTTGGTACAGGGCCTGCCTCCCCCCTCCCCCCCAGCCTTGCAGGGCTCTGGGGCAGCCCCAGGATCAATGGTGGGCGAGGGGGATGCCCGGAGACAGGGGCTGGCGACGGCCCCCCGTGGGGGGAGGGTTTGGCTCCATTCAGCCCCGCGCCTACTGTGCATGGTGTAATAAGCCGCGGGTCAGGGGTCGGCCGGGGCAGGAGATTAGGAGCAGCAGGGGGGGGTTCCTGGGAGTTTGCACAGACACGGGAGTGCTGGGGGCGGATTAGCACATTGGGACGCAGAGCTCGCCCGACCCCCACGCCAGGGTCTAAGGGGTCACAAAGGGCTTTAGCGCTGCCTGGGCCAGGCGGCTGCTTAAAGCCCAGAAGCTCAGAGCACTTTACAAGGCCAGTCAGTATCACAGCACTGGGGAAACTGAGGCACGGGGCCAGTCCGAGGTCCCCCAGCCAGTGGGAACAGAACCCAGGTGCCTGGTTCCAAATGCTCTGCTCTAGCCACTAGACCCCTCCCCCCCCCGTGGGCATTTGCCCCCAGCTAGCGGTGCTGGCCCCCCACTAAGCCAGGCTAACAGCTGGCACATACAGCCCCGGGCAAGCTGGGAGGGGGCGGGGCCTGGACGAGTCAGCCAATCAGCTCCACCCAGATCAGTTCTGCATGGGGCAGGACCCAGATTGGACCCACATGCTCAGCTCTGCTGGGACCCCTTCACCGCTTGGTGCCCCAGCTGCCTTGCCCCATGAGCCCCGTAGCACTGTGGGTGCTGCAAGGGTTAATAGTGGGGGCTGGGGGCAGGTGCTATGCGGGAGGAGGTATCAGGACAGCATATGGGGTGGGCGGGGTGGCTCCCAGCTCCCCTGGAATGGCAAGGCAGAGCCGGGGGAGACTCCCTGGAGCCTGGCATGGGCTCTATGGCCTGTTTGGGGGGGCTGCTGCCAGCGAGTGGCCTGGCCCTGGGGTGCTGTTCGGGCCAGTCTCTGCTCTGGCAGCCAGTAGGAGTAATCAGGGAGTCCCCAACAGCCTGCCGTGCTGAGTAATCCCAGCCCCCCGCCCAGGTTCACGGGTGCTGCAGGGCTCTGTGCTTGTGCAGCTCAGGCCCTCTGCCAGGGCGGGAGGGGAGCTGGGCATTACCGGCCCTGCTCCCGCGTAACCTACGCTCCCGGGGCCGAGCCGTGGGTTCCCTGGGAGCAGGTGGGCGAGCTGAGCTCACACAGAGGAAGGGCGGATTGGGGAGGAGGCCGCGGGGACAGGTGTGCACCCAGGGCAGACCTACCCCAGCACCAGCCTTTACCACCTTGTGGGAAAGGGGAGCTCCCTCTCCAAGGCCTGTTCAGTCCTTGGCCCCTGCTGAGGGCTAGTTAGTGCTGGTTGTGGGGGTGGCTGCGCAGCGTGTCCCCTGGCCTGCTAGGAATGGGAATGCGCCCCTCCACATTCGGGTCTCATACACATGCCACCCAATGGCCACAGTGACGATCCAGCAGGAGCCAGACAGAACCAACACGCTGGCTATCCTCGAGGGGATTAAACCCTCCGCTCTGCACCATGCCCTGTCCCCCAGCCTTGCTTCCTGACAGGCTACAGTGACTCCTTAAAGATGCAGGCAGCTGCAATCTGCTCCAGTCCATGACCACCAGGGGCCTGACAGTTCCCTGCCTGGCACCTTGTACCATCAGTCTCACCTGTGCTGGGGGGAGAGGGGGGGGAAATGATGTGTCACCAGCCTGCTTTGCACAGGTCTGAAGGACGACACAAGAAAACTCTGAATTATAACTGGGAATTGTTTAAGAACACTTTGTTAGATGCCCCAAAAAGCCATAATCAAGGAAGATCATATTGGTTAAAACATTGACTTGGTTCAGAGGGGAAGTGAAGGCAGCTATACAAAATTAAAAAATAATGTATAACAAATGGAAGAAAGGGGAAGTTGATAGTAAATCAGAGGTTAGGAATTGTAGAAAATTGATAAGGGAAGCAAAGGAACACAAGGAGAACTCTAAGGCCGGCAGAGTTAAGAACAATAAGGAGTAGTTTTCTAAGTATATTAGGAACAAAAAGAATCCTCACAATAGTATTGGTCCAGTACTAGATGGAAACATAGAATTATTAATCATAATGTAGAAAAGGCAGAAGAGTTCAATAAATATTTGTTCTGTATTTGGGGAAAAAAACCTAGATGATAACACTCCATCCACTCCACTAGTCTCTCAGGAGGATGATAAACAGCAGCTACTAACCTTAGATATTTTTTAATCAGCTGGTCTGGATAACTTACATCCAAGAGTTTTAAAAGAGCTGGCTTGACCATTAATGTTGATTTTCAATAAGTCTTGGTACAATGGGGAGGTTCCAGAAGACTGGAAGAAACCTAATGTTGTGCCACTATTTAGAAAGGGTAAACAGCATGACCCGGGTAATTATAGGCCTTTCATCTGACATCAATCCCAGGCAAAATAATGAAGCAGCTGATATGGGATTTGATTAATAACGAATTAAAGGAGGGTGATATCATTAATGCCAGTCAACATAGGTTTAGGGAAAGAGATCCTGTCAAACTAATTTGATAGCTTTTTCTAATGAGATTACAAATTTGGTTGAAAAAGTTAACGGTGTCGATACGCTATTACTTAGACTTCTGGGCATTTGACTGGGTACCACAGGACATTTTGTTTCAAACACTGGGAAGATATCCGATAAACCTGGCTCACATTACATGGATTAAAAGCTGGTAAACTGATAGATCTGAGAATGTAACTAGAAATGGGGAATCGTCATTGAGAAGATGTGTTTCTAGTGGGGTCCCACAGGGATCGATTTCTTGGCCCTAGGCTATTTAACATTTTTATCAGTGACCTGGAAGAAAACATAAAATCATCATTGACGAGGTTTTCAGATGACACAAAAATTGGGTAGTGGTAAGTAACGGAGAGGCCAGGTCACTGATACAGAGCGATCTAAATTGCTTGGTGAGCTGGGCACAAGCAAACAGTACGTGTTTTTATACAGCTAAATGTTAACGTGTACATCTAGGGACAAAGAACGTCGGCCAGGCTTACAGGATGGAGGACTCTGGGAAGCAGGGACGCTGAAAAAGATTTGAGGTGGGGGTGGATAATCAGCTGAATGTCAGTGCCCAGTGTGACGCTGTGGCCAAAAGAGCGAATGCGATCCTTGCACGCAGAAACAGGGAAATCTCGA
The DNA here is from genome assembly GCF_027887155.1 of Malaclemys terrapin pileata. Taxonomy (NCBI): domain Eukaryota; kingdom Metazoa; phylum Chordata; order Testudines; family Emydidae; genus Malaclemys; species Malaclemys terrapin. The sequence goes on along the minus strand of NC_071506.1, from coordinate 2,995,473 downwards.
GGAGGAGCAGAGAGGTTATTTCACCTCTGCATGTGGCCCTGGGGCGAGCGCTGCTGGGATCCTGGGTCCAGTTCTGGTGCCACAATTCAAGAAGGATGGTGATAGATTGGAGAGGAGATATGAGAATGATTCCACAATTAGAAAACCTGCCTTATAGGGATACAGTCTAGGAGCTCAATCTATTTAGCGTAACAAAGAGAAGGTTAAGGGGTGACGTGATCCCAGCACACATTGAATAACGGGCTGTTTCTAACAGCTCTGCTCCGGGAACGACTTGGGGGCGGGGCTCTGGCCCGTGCTGCACAGGGGCTCAGCCTGGATGGTCACGCTGGTCTCTTCTGGCCTTCGAATCTCAGACTCTGAGCCAGCGGCGTGCCAGACACAGCCCCCGGTGAGTTGTGCACAAGGTTCCAGGAGGGAGGAGACAGGAGCCTCCCCAATTTGTGCCACCGCAATCTGAGGTGCCCACCTGGCTCCCTGTTTGCTGTGTGGCACAAGTGCTGTGTCCCATGCGGATCCCAGTGAGATGGCACCAAGGCCAGCAGCCCTGCAGTCCAGGCTGGGACAGTCTGAGACACGTTGAACGGAGCAGTCTCACTCCGCCCATGGCCAGGGGCTCTCACCGCCTGTCTCTCCGTTTCAGATCATCCAGGAGATCGGCGCCCTCTTCCCCTTCTTCACGGAGGGCTACCAGGGCTGGAAAGACTCCATCCGCCACAACCTGTCCTCCAACCGCTGCTTCTCCAAGGTGAGCGCTGCGGTGAGTGAGGGGGCTGGGGCGGGGCTGGGGGAGAGAACAGCCTCCAGGGGGGCTCTGGAGATATGATGTGTTGGGGGAGCTGGGTCCCAGAGTAGGGGATGGGATGGGGGGCCCGAGGGAGTACGGAGCCAGCTTTGGGGGTAGGTGATGGACTGTCAGGTCCCAGGACAGGGCTGATGGAGCTGGGGAAGGGCTGGGGGAGAGCCCAGGGCTAAGGATGAGGCAGTGGGGGGGAGGGGGCAGGGTCAGCCTGGTGGGGGCGCTAGGCTCTGAGGGAGGGATCGGTCAGGCCTGACACACAGGGAAGCTCTGTCCCGAGCTCCTGGGGTTGGGTTCGGGGCGCCCCACGCTCAGGATTGCTCCGTGGCTCCCCCGCAGGTCAATCCCTGCACTAAGCCCATCTCGCTCTCTCCCTGGCAGCTGCTGAAGGATCCCGCGAAGCCCAAGGCCAAAGGGAATTTCTGGACGGTGGACGTGAGCCGGATCCCCCCGGACGCCCTGAAGCTGCAGAACACGGCCATCTCCCGGCAGGAGGCAGCTTCCTTTGCCAGCGACCTGGCCCCCTTCATCCTGCACGGCTGGCCCTACGGCTGCCAGGGGCCACAGCGCCAGCCGCAGGGCACCAGGGCCTCCTCCACCAATGCCAGCTCTGACAACGAGGAGAGCGGATACCAGCTCGGCGAGGCACCGAGGCCAAGCAGCTCCTTCACCATTGACTCCCTCCTCAGTGACTTCCAGGAGGTGGGTCTGTCCGGGAAGCCCCGGGAGGCCGAGGGCCATCCCCAGCCCATACAGCCCCAGCCCAGCCAGCCAGCGGGAGACTCCCTTCCCATCAGCATGGACCTGTGGGGCCCAGTCCCCATCTTCCGCGTCTCCTCCGGGCCCCCATCGCTGCCCTGGCGACCCCCGTGCACTCTGGCTGTGCCGCGGTCTTTCTCCTCCTCCTCCAGCAGCATCTCCACCCTCAGCTCCTTGTCGTCCGACGAGAGGGACCCCGGCAGCCGGTGGTCGAAGCAGGCGCGAGGCCCCCGCGCCCCGGCCAAGCGCCCCCGGCTACTGGCTGCCCGCGAGAGCAGCGGTTCCAGCTCGGACTCTGACGGCTCTGGCGGCTGCACCCCGGCTCCGTCGCCCACACTGGTCCCCGGGCCGTGCTGGGAGCAGCTCCCCACCTCCTACACCAAGTGCGTGGCCCCCAACGTTGTGGCTCCCCCAAGCGGCCCCCCGTTCTTCACCTTCCCCACTGTGCCAGGCCTGCCTTACTACAGCTACAGACCCCCCAGCTACGTCAGCCCAGTGTACTGGGACCTGAGGCCAGGCCCCTCTGTGGCCCCCAGGCAGCAGGGCCCACAACTTCCTGGCCTCTCCGTGGACCTGGACCACACGGTGCAGGGCATGCCCCCCAACAAGAGCGTCTACGACGTGTGGGTGAGCCATCCAGGGGACATTGTGCACCCAGCGCTGTACAGCCCGGGCCCCGTGCCCGGCAGCATGGCGCTGACCCGCTACGACTTCCTGTGACGGGCCCCAGCAGGGGAGGGCGGGGCAGCCCCATGGCCTCTCAACAGCCCCTGTCTCTTCTGGAGCCTGCGCCAGCTGCATGGATAGACAGGCCCCCGCAGGCCCAACGGCGCTCCTCGAAACCGGGACCAGCAGGCGGAGCTGCGTCTGGGTCTGCAACGGTGCGGACCCTGGAGACTACAAATCCCAGCATGCAATGCTCCATGCAGAACTGAGTGTCCCCGGGGGCGGGGGGCGCCCCTCCTCCCATGTTGCCAGCTGGTAGCAAGCAGGGCATCCTGAGGGGCTGTTCTGCTCTGCAGGAGGAAGACGCGGATGCCATGGACTGGTCCTTACCCAGCGGGGAACCAGCTCCGCTGCCTTTACTTACCTACCTGGACTGATCCCTCTCCGGCTGGGATGGGGGGAGTTCCTGCAGGAGTCTCTCTGCTCCCCTTCTCCTGAGCTGCCTCCTGGCAGGACAGGCTCCATGGTGGGCATTGCTGTGGTGTCCCACGGACAGCTGGTCCCAGGGCGGCGGGGGAGGGGGAACTTTTTGGCCCGAGGGCTACATCAGGGTTGCAAAACTGTATGGAGGGCCGGGTAGGGAAGGCTGTGCCTCCCCAAACAGCCTGGCCCCCGCCCCCTATCTGACCCCTCCCACTTCCCGCCCCCTGACTGCCCCCCTCAGAACCACCGACCCATTCAACCTCCCCTGCTCCTTGTCCCCTAACTGCCCCTGCCCGGGACCTCCCCGCCTCTAATTGCTCCCAGGACCCCACCCCCTATCCAACCCCCCTGCTACCAGTCCCCTGACTGCTCTGACCCCTATCCACACTCTTGCTCCTTGACAGGCCCCGCTCCCCCCAGGACCCCATGCCTATCCAGCCCCCCCGTTGCTCGTCCCCTGACCCCTATCCACACCCCTGCCCTCTGACAGGCCCCCTGGGACCCCACGCCTATCCACCCGCCCCCTGCTCCCTGTCCCCTGACCCCTATCCACACACCCGCCCTCTTAACAGGCCCCCTGGGACCCCACGCCTATCCAACCACCCCCTGCTCCCTGTCCCCTGACCCCTATCCACACCCCCGCCCTCTGACAGGCCCCCTGGGACCGCATGCCTATCCAACCGCCCCCTGCTCCCTGTCCTCTATCCATATCCTCTCCTCCCACAGGCCCCCTGGGTCTCCCACGCTTATCCAACCCCTCCCCCCGACCGCCCCCCAGAACCTCCACCCCATCCAACCACCTCCTGCTCCCTATCCCCTGACTGCCCCCCGGGACTCCCTGGCCCCCTTACCATGCCGCTCAGAGCAGCGTGTCTGGGAGCCACGCCCCCTGGCCGGAGCCAGCCACACCGCCGCACTCCTCGGCAGGAGCACGCAACCCTGCCGCCCAGAGCGCTGCCCGCGTGGTGGCGTAGCTGCAGGGGGACGGGGGACAGCGGGGAAGGGGCCGAGGGCTAGCCTCCCCAGCCAGGAGCTCAAGGGCCGGGCAGGGCGGTCCTGCGGGCCGGATGTGGCCCGTGGGCCATAGTTTGCCCACTTCTGTCCTAGGGTGAACGCACAAGGCCATGCTGCTCCCAGGCTGGGCTGGAGAGACCACGATGCCCAGAGAGGACCGAGTAGAACTCAGGCAGGACCCTCCGCTCCCTTCCACAGCCCGTCTGCACATATGTGCCCACGCTCCGGGGGACAGCGGCTGCTGCAGTCCAGTGGCTCCTGGGGAGGGCCTAATCCAGACACACGGCTTCAGCTGGCTCCAGCTGTGCAGAGCTGGGGGACATGGAAATCTGAACACAGATCTGGATTCCTAGCAGGACAAACCATCCGGCCACGTGACAGCACGAAGGCTGGGCCTGCCTCCGGGGAGTTTCTGTTCGCCCCGAACCGCAGACAGAGCCGCAGCTCTCAGACGGGGGCAGCTTCGTGACTTTCTACAATGCTGGGGTACCCTCCCCCGTGCAGCCCACCAGGCATCTGACATCAGCTTCACCAGGACGCGGGCAACACAGCCACGGGCCGCTCGCAAGGCACAATTACCACCAAGGCGAGACGGGAGCGGTGTGACCATCCCGTGTGACCACCTGTGTAACACCGGCCAGAGTCCTGCCCCCAAGTCATTCCCAGAGCAGAGCTGTTGGGGGATCTTGATTTAAAAATTGCCAGTGATGGAGAATCCCCCAGGACCCTGGGGCAATTGTTCCAGTGGTTAATTACACTCACCATTAAAAATGTTACACCTCATTTTACTTCCAGCCTGAATCTGTCCAGCTTCAACCTCCGGCCACTGGAGCGTGTTAGAGTTGGACCTTCCTCTGCTCGATCAAAGAGCCTGTTATTAAACATTTGTTCCCCACGCAGGTACTCCTAGACTGATCAAGTCACCTCTCCACCTGCTCTTCATTAAGGTAAATAGATGGCGCTCCTGAGTCTATTCCCTATAGGCGGGTTTCTAACCCTTCCGTCATTCTCTTGCCTCTTCTCTGCCCCCTCTCCCATTTATCAACATCCTTCTTGTATCGTGAGCACCGGAACTGGACCCAGGACTCCAGCAGCGCTCGCCCCAGTGCCACATGCAGAGGGAAAATCACCTCTTCTCTTACTCCAGCGTCCAATTTATACCTCCCAGGGTCCCATTAGCCAGCATTGCACTGGGAGCTCACGTTCAGCTGCTTATCCACCCCCACCCCCAAATCTTATTCAGCGTCGCTGCTTCCCAGGAGAGAGCCCCCCACCCTGTACTTATGGCCGGCAGTCTCTGCTCCTAGATTTCTGACTTTATATTTGGCCGTATTGAAACACATATTGTTTGCTTGTACCCAGTTTACCAAGCGATCCAGATCACTTTGTATCAGTGCCTGGTCCTCTTGGTTAGTTCCCACTCTCCCAATTCTGTGTCACCTGCAAAATGTATTGGTGATGATTACACGTTCTCTGCCAGGTCCTTGATAAAAATGGTCAAAAGCGTAAGGCCAAGAACTGATCCCTGTGGGACCCCACTAGAAACACATCCACTCAATGGTGATTCCCCTCTCGAATTACATTTCGAGACCAGTCAGTTCAGACATGTCGTACTGATTTTGATTAAAAACTAGACAAATACAAAATACCATGAGGTACCAAGTCAAACACCTCACAGAACTCTGTTACCTCAACACTGTTACCGTTATCAACCAAACTTGTCATCTCATCTAAAAGACACTGAGTGAGTTTGACAGGATCTACTTTCCATAAGCCCGTGTGGATTGGCATTCATTATATCACCCTCCTTTTTCTTTATTAACTGTGTCCCTGTTACCAAAGCTAATGGAGAGCTCCCTCCGCCAGCAGCAGTTGCAAGTCTCTTATCCCCGCTGTGAGTCCAGTCACTAGAGGACATCATCCCTCACAGCCAACAACGTTACGTACCTTGGGGGGAGTCTCCCCTTGAGTCAGTGTCCAGCATTTTTAAGAACGCTTTTATCTAACTAGGAGGCCGCATTCTGGTCCCAGGTGCCCCAGGGAACGCAGCACTTGTGTCTTGACGCGAATCTGGCCCAGGCTTTTTACTCTTTAATGTTTCTCTGCAGCAATTTGCCTCCTTTCCTCCTCTTTGTTCAAATCCCCCCTTGAAAAGCAGCCCTGGCCGACTGATTCCTACCTGCAGCTTCTCTCTTTCTTTCCGTTTACAAACGGGCTGGTCGGGCAGCACGAGGCCGACTGCAAAGTGACGCACGTTGGCAGGAATAATCTGAGCCCCTCGTTTATCTGTCTCGGGTGCTTCTATGGTCCCCATCACGGTGTGTGAGCACCTCCCGATCTGTAATGTGTTTAGCCTCACAACTCCCCTGGGAGGCAGGGTAGAGTTGTTATCCCCATTTTATGGGTGAGAAACTGAGGCACAGAGAATAAGTCACGTGGGGGCGTGTCCTGTGGTAGAACAGTGACTTGAAGCCAGGTCTCCCAAAGCCTAGGCTGGTGCTCTAACCACTGGGCCATCCACCTTCTCCCAGACATTGCTGCTTTCTGAATAACTGAACCGACTGGGGGGGCACTCCCGCTGTTCGGAGACTGAGGGAACATCGGCTGATGCCCTTCTCTCCATTCAGACTGGGCACATGGGCCAGGGTAACCAGCCATTGGAACAAGCTACCAAGGCTCGTGGGGGATTCGCCATCACAAAACCTGCTCTGGTTCAGTCAGGAATTAATCCCGCGGAAGTGGCTGGTCAGATGAGATGATCACAGTGGTCCCATCTGGCCTTGGAAGCGATGAAGCTAGGGGACATGGCCCAGCTACCTACCGTAATGAAGGGATGAGAGGAGGTACATCAGGCTCTGCTCTTCCCTCCCCTTCTCCTACAGGACCTGGGGGGGAGCAATCAATTTAAAAGGCAAAAAATGCATCACCGATCAGAGGAAATGCTGCTTTACCCCCCACGCGGTTGGCCTGTGGAGCCCACTGCTCTGGGGATCGCTGAGGTGTTTAGCTGGCTTCCACCGAGGGCCAAACACGGGTGGGGGTGAGAACATCCCCCAGGGTGCCAGATGCTGCCCCCCGTGGGGAGGGTATTCCATAACCACCCACTGGGAGGGTCTTGCCCCGTCCCCAGATGAGCTGGCGGTGGCCCCGGCAGGCGGTCTGCTGGATTAGATGGACCATTGGCAGAGCCTGTGAGAACAGCCCTATATGCCTTAGCCACCCGTTGCAAGGATTTGATTGGAGATTTCAGCTGTGGCGGTGGGTGGTGATTGGATGTCTGGGTCACATGGCATGTGGCTGTTCCCGCCATGAAATGAGCGTCGGGTTCCAGGAGTGAGCCCCTGGGTGCGAGTTCGAAAGTCACCTCTGGCATGGCCAGTCCCAAGTCCACAGCGTTCCTGCCAGCCGCGGCGCTCGCTGCACCGGCTGCAGACAGCCAACGGGAGCGCAGGGCGAAAGCAGGTGGAGGAAGTTCTGGGTTTCTGCTTGAGGAAGCGTGGCCAGAGCGTCTGCCCAGGGGCTCTCCCAGCCCTACCGAAAACATGGGGCATGGGCCAGATCTGCAGCTGGAGTCAGTAGAGCTTGGAGCTGCCCCACCAGCCCTGCCCACCTCATTAACCCCTGGTCTCCTGCACATCTCTGAAAGAAACCCAAACCCTTCTCCTCCCCGAGGTCTCCAGGATCCATCTGGGTCTGACCTGTCTGGGCTCGGTTCTGACTCTAAGTTCCTCCACGACGGTATCTTCTTCTGGGTCTAGTCCCACGCGTGGCACCCTGCCTGCATGTCAGTAATAAAGTCCTGCGATGTATTTGTCCCTGGTTAATCAGCTGCAGGTCTGTGCGTAGCCCCGTGTGTGTGTGTGTGTCAGAGATTGGGAGGGCTGTGGGTGTCACAAGGGGGGGGTCACAAATAAGGCCTGAAGTCGCAGACTTACACTGAGCTAGGAGCTGGGTGAGAACAGTGGGACCACTCGAGCAATGAGCTGAAGGGATCGGCAGCTGGCCAGGATGAGCTGCAGCGCTGGGGGAGGCCGTTCGGCTGCATCACGGTAAGTCCAAGAATGTTCCTCACTCTCGCGGGGACGCTCACGCTCCCGGCACAATCCCGAGAGCCCATCCCTATGGGTCTAGGTCAGAGACCACTCCCAGGGGATCCACTGAATTGTCAGAACAACGTGGAACACCCTCAATTAAAACACAAGGCGGTGCGAACCCGAGTCTGGCAGGTACCTGTGTAAGTGCAGAGAGTGTCACTCGGCATAACAAACAGCAACCTGTAATACAAGGCTATAGTTCCCTTTTAAACTGCCATCACTATGTTTCAGAGTTAACGGGAGAGTAGAATTCCAGACTGCCTGCAGCCATCATTGCATCAGTTACAGCTCACAGTTGGAGGGGTTTCTTTGTTAAATACAAACCAAGAGGGTTAGAAACTGACTTCTGTTGCCCCATTGTGCACTGGGCGTGGGTTTGGCAGCAGGTCCCATAGCTGTGGGATAGGCGGGTGCACAAGTCCCACTGCCCAGGTCGGAGCTAGCCTGGAGCTCTGCCATGCAGGAGAAGCGTCCGTCTGGGGATTAAACCCCAACACACCATTCACCCCCCCCCCGGACACAGGGCTCTTCGCACGTCCAAGGCTTCCCCAGGCCTTGGTCAGTGAGCTCCCCTCCCATGTGCTCGTTCACTGAACTAGGGAGGGGAGCAGAGATGGGGGGCTGGTGAGATCCAGCGCAGGGGGGAATCTCAGCTGCTCATCAGGCACAGAGGAGCGCCCTGGACCCCCACCCAAAAGAAGACACTCCCACAGGGTCAGCCATATTTCACGTTTGCCCCCTCCCCTGGCAAACCAAACCCACGCCCCAGAACAGACCTGCCCCAGCCCCGTCTCCCCAGGACACCAGGCAACCCGCGCCGCCTCCAGGCGACATGCGCCATCTGCCCCGCCCCTTGCTGGGCTCGCCTCTGCTCCCCCTCTGCCCGACTAGGTGCACCTGGAGCTCCTCTGCGTCCACCTCCTCTCCTCTTCCAGGAGGCCCCGCCCCAGGGGAGGAGCCAGCCAGGGCCTAGCCCAACCTAGGCCCCTGCCTCTGAACCCCACCAGGCCAGAGGTCTGGCACGAGTGGGTGCAGCCGGGCAGGAGCTGGGGGGAAGGGCAGGAACCCAGAAAACTGGGCCCTTGTGCACTTGGGCTAAAGGGCCACCCAGCGATCCTCATGCCACTTGCTGCATGTCATTGGGGGGGGCGGGCGCATATGTGGCCCTGCAATACTGCCCCCTGGTGGTCATTATGGACCTACCTGTGCATGGCCTCAGCTCGCTGCTGCTGGAATCAGCCCGAAGAAATCTGCAAACTTCATTCCTGCTCTGGCGGGCGCCCTTCTCCCTCCTGCCCTTCCCCATCTCCCCTCCTACCTCGGGACCCCACCAGACCCTTCTCGCTCCCTCCGCCCCGTTTTTCCTCTCAGCCCCCCGTTGCCAGTCCCAGCGCTAGGAAAACGAGCCAACGTTTGCTGCATGGTACAAAACCCCAGCCTAGCTCCAGGCGGGGCAGGGAGCCCTGGCCCAGTCATCTGCAGGGGGCACTGCCCGATATGCCCCCACTTGTACTACCCTCAGCCTAATGTCCCACAAGGCTCTGCTGTGCCCCACCCACACTCCCAGCCCCTCTCCCCACTACTCCAGCCCTCTGCTCTCCCAAAACCCATCTCAGCCCACCCCCATCCCAGCCTGCAGCCCCTGCTGTTCTAGTCCTGATGCCTGTGCCCAGCAGGAGGGTGTTTTTGTGCTGAGACCCCTAAACTCACCTCACTTGTGGAGACTTATCTCATAGAGCTGGAAGGGACGTTGAAAGGTCATCAAGTCCAGCCCCCTGCTTCACTAGCAGGCCCAAGTACTGATTTTGCCCCAGATCCCTAAGTGGCCCCCTCAAGGATTGAACTCACAACCCTGGGTTTAGCAGGCCAATGCTCAAACCACTGAACTATCCCTCCCCTGTGTAGCCGGCAAGACCAAGCTCTGCAGCAGAGGTGGGGGAGGGCTGCAGGCAGGACCAGGGAGCCGGGGTCATGCCAGGAGCAGGGAGTAATGAACAGATGGTGCTAAGGGCCCGTGAACTGTTACAAAGAGGATCAGCAGCAAATGTCCACAACAAAAGGTGAGCGGAGCTTGAGTGGACCTGCCCCAGGGGCTGCCATTCACCCTCCATCCCCCTTCCCCAAGGCCCAGCCCCCGGGAGCCAGGTTGGGCCAGACTGGTGCAGGGGAGCTGCTGGGGGTGGGAGGTCAGTCTGACAGGGGGGTGTACTCCAGGGGAGCTGGGGTCCCACAGTCCCATGCAGCAATGCTCCCCGCAGGCCCAAGCCAAACACCCCCCGCCCCAGCCACCAGCTGACACAGGCTCTAACCCCGCCCTGCACCAGCCCAGCCACTAACCCAGGCCACAACTTGAGGCCTAGCCCAGCTCTCTTATGGCGCGTCTACACTGCAAAGAAACCCCACACCGCCGTCTCGGAGCCTGATTCGGGCTCGCAAAGCTCGGGCTGCAGGGGCTTAAACCAGCAATGCAGCCGTTCCCGCTGGGACTGGCGCCCGGGCTCGGAAACCCCAGACGTTCCCTGCCCCTCGCCGGGGCTGGTCTTTGCAGGTGATCAGCTGGAGGTGCTGGGAGCCCGAGAGTTCGGGAACAAATGACTGAACTTTGTAATGAGCGGAGCGAGGAGACTCCGGCCTGAGGAGCAGACCAGGTCTCTGCTGCTGGCCAGGCCAGAGGAGTGGGGAAGCAGCCGTGGGAGGGTGAGCCAGCCAGCCGTGTAGTGGGCAGGGCGAGGATCTGACTTGGTCGTCCCCCCGCCAACAGCCAGAGATCTGTTCATTTCCAAGCTGATGAATCTCATTTCCGTCCCTAAGCGCCTCCTGGTGCCCTGATGGTGCCACTTATAGATTCATAGATTCATAGATTCATAGATTCTAGGACTGGAAGGGACCTCGAGAGGTCATCGAGTCCAGTCCCCTGCCCGCATGGCAGGACCAAATACTGCCTAGACCATCCCTAATAGACATTTATCTAACCTACTCTTAAATATCTCCAGAGACGGAGATTCCACAACCTCCCTAGGCAATTTGTTCCAGTGTTTAACCACCCTGACAGTTAGGAACTTTTTCCTAATGTCCAATCTCGACCTCCCTTGCTGCAGTTTAAACCCATTGTTTCTGGTTCTGCTTCTTCCCAACAGCCGGCACCATTCAGGACCGTAACCCCTAGCCAGGCACTGAGCCAGGCCTGGTCCCCTGGCCCCACACCGAGCGAGCGCGAACCTCCAGTTCTCTGCTCGGAGGGAGCTGAGAGACCAGGCAGGTACACGCTATTCACCTGTGTCCGCAGGAGGGACGGGCGAGGTAGGTGAGGGCGACCTCACATGTCTGGGCTGACACTGCCTGAGCCTCAACCTCCCAATGGAGGGCCGGACACAGCCCCGGGTGGTCTTCTGGCAGAGGCGAAGATGGGGGGGGGGGATTAGGGGCATTGCCCCCCCAGGCTGCATCTTTCCACTCCCCCCCAGCCCTGGCCCTTCAGCGCAGCCCCAGGGCCCACAGCCCAGCCACTGGCCCTGCCTGGCAGAGCCGGCGCGCAGAGCATGTGTAGGGGGAGTTTGGGGGCAGGGCTGGAAGAGGGTTTTTTGGGGGGGGGCTGGGGTCAGGGGAGCAGCAGAGGTGCAGCTGGAAGGTTTCCTCCTCCCTCCCTCAACAGCTGGCTTGCAGGCGGTGGGACGGAGTTGCTATTTCACAGTGCGGCGTATCGGGGACCCTGCCCCACCTGCACTGACCTGTCCCCTTCCCCCCTCCCCCCTCCACTATCCATGCTGGAGCCCCCGCCCCATTGCAGGCTGCGCCCAGTGCCCTCCCCAGCCAGACATCCCTCGCCAGGGTGGGGTACGAAGCATCCTCGGCTGTCCCCACCACCGGGCTCGCTCAGCCGTTTCGCCGCCTGGGGGCTCCCTGCCCCATTCCCCCCGAACTCAGGGTCCCCCTCACAACATGGCTGCCCCACTCCTTCTGAAACACCCTTAGCTCTTCATACACCACAGCCCACCCGAGCCCCTCCACTCCCCGTGAGCCATCTGTCATCAGCATCCTCCGTCTTGGACCAAAGTGGTCTCTGGGTTGCCCCTCTCACCCCTCTGCCCCAGGGCCAGCTGGGTCTCTCTGGGGCTGAACCCCTGCTCTGAGTGGGGGAATGGGTTCTGTCCCCTTTCTCTGCCCCCCGCCCCCGCTCTCCCCAGCTGGAGGGGGCACTCTCTGACTGTATGGCAGACCCAGAACTGAGCGGAATATGCCCTGCCTGCCACCGGTGACGGGCAACACCAAGGGACCTCACTCAGCCACACCCCCACCAGCACCCGTGTGGGGCAGAGGCCAGGGGACCTTGCTAATGGTAAGTGGGGGGGGGGGACATGGAGATTTGACTCAATTTGGGGAGTGAGGTCAGGGCTTTTGCCTCTGCAAGAGAAGGGGAGCTGGGCACCAATGGGCAGCAGGGGTGGCATCTGCCCTCAGATGGAGAGATGCACCCGTGAGTCCGGCCCCTGCTGGTACATCGAGTTTCTGTGTCTGTCGGAATGAATATTAAGAATGTTCCCCAAGGAGTGTGAAGGGTGGGCCACAGCTGGGAAAACGCCTGGGACCCGCCGGTTTAGGCCAGCCCGCACTGCCCTCAGGGAAGCCCTGCCAAGCAGCCAGACTCTCTGGAGGGTTTCCAATCAGCAAAAGCTCCCCTCTCCGATCCACATGGCGAGCGGCGGCTGCTCTGGGAGCTGTGTGGATAGGAACATCAAGGGAGCTAATGGCTCCCCTCAGGGCAGGAGAACAGGCTAGCAGAGCCGGGCCCTACGCTGTGGGGCTGGGGGTGCAATGCGCTCTGGGCCTTGCCCCCTGTCTGTCTAGCCAGGAGGTGCTTCTATGGCCCTCAATATGGGAGCTGCCCCTCAATCTCTAACCACAGCTGACTGGCTACCCCAGCCCTGGGAGGGTGTCCCCCAGCTCTGCCAGTGCCCCATAATCCTGACCTGCAGCCCCTGCTACTCCAGCCCTGGGCTCCCCCCAACTCTGCCAGTGCCCCTCAATCCCAACCCACAGCCCCCTGCTACCCCAGCCCTGGGCTCCTCACAGCTCTGCCAACGCCCCTCACTCCTAACCCACAGCCCCCTGCTACCCCAGCCCTGGGCTCCCCCCAACTCTGCCAATGCCCCTCAGTCCTGACCCGCAGCCCCCTGCTATGCAACCCCTGGGCTCCCCCCAGCTTTGCCAGTTCCCCTCAATCTCAACCCACAGCCCCTTGCTTCCCCAGACCTGGGCTCCCCTCCAGCTCTGCCAATATCCCTCAATCCTGACCCACAGCCCCCTGCTACCCCAGACCAGAGCTCCCCCCAGCTCTGCCAATATCCCTCAATCCTGACCCGCAGCCCCCTGCTACCGCAGCTCTGGGCTCTCCCCCCCGCCCCAAGTCTGCTGCTGCCCCTCAATCCCAACCGCAGCCCCCTGCTGTTCCAGCCCTGGGCCCCCCACACCTCTTGCTCTGCTGCTGCCCCCCATTCCCGACCCGCAGCCCCCTGCTGCCCCCACTGTTCCATCTACTGTGAATCGTAACCTCTCGGTGACCTCCCCACTGGTGCCAGGGTTCCCCAGTGCAATGAGCACCAGCATTAGCAGCCCTGTTAGTGCAGGTGCTTTACATAATCCTCCCAGTGTTAGCACAACAAAGGGGCTGGGGCTGCCCCCCCCCCCCCCGCTGGAGGGCGAGGGGAGCAAACTGGGCCAAGGGAAATCCAGGAGGGATCTCGGGGGACACGTCCCACCAGGGACGGGGGTCAGAGTGTGGCACGGTCCCCCAAGGGAAGGTGGGAGCCTGGGGAAACCACATCCGGGGAGGGTCCTGCCTGTCCTCTCGGGCTTTGCCACTTGGGGTTCCTGCCGCGGAGCCAATCGCCCCAAAACCCAGATGTGAGGGGCAGACCCTGCCTGAGAGCAGGGTGAGCAGCCAGCCCCAGCCCCATGCCTCAGCCCTGAAAGCACAGCGCTCCCCCCGGGGGGCTCCAAACACTCCCCGCCCCCGAGGGCTGCAGGCTCTGAGCTGGGGGCGTCTCGCCCCAGGAATGCTGCACTACCCCAAGGGGAGAAAGAGCTGAATGGAAAGGGTTAACCCTTTCATTGCTGATTGCTGGAGCAGAAACACCTAGGCCCTAGGAGCAGATATTCCCAACCTCCTCCCAGCTCGGGAATCTCCCAGGAGACAGCTGAGGACCTGGGGATCACCAGCACCAGGATCCGCCTGCGGAAGGGCGGGGGAGCCCGTAGCGTGAGCCTCTACCTCAGTGGCTCTCAACCTGCGGACCGTGGGCCCACAATCAGCACAGAGCTGCGGCCCGTGTGACACCCTCAGGGCCATACAGGGAGTACTGGATGCAGCTCACCTAACACATATGTGGCCCACACTGGTAACTAGGTTGAGAACCGCTGCCTAGCTAATCGTTGATGGACATGCCCAAAGCCAGCCTGCAAGGGTCTCTGTGGGGGACGTCTCCCTGCCCTGGCTATGAGCTCACCCCAAGCAGGGCGAGGCCTGGTCAATGCCTGGATGGGAGAACTCCAAAGAGAGGGTGCATCCCACCTTGAGCAGGGAGGGTGGGGGGGAGCTGGCAGGGCTTAACGGCACGGGCACATGCCCTCCTGCTGAATCCCAGGCAAAGGGCCAGCCCCCTCCCTCGATTACAGCAGTGCCACCCCCAGGAGTGCAGAAATCAGGAAATTGGCTTAAAAATCATGAGATCTTCAAAGCCAAACACCCGGCCTCTGGGTTCCAAGCCGTTAGGGCTCACGCGAGCCGCAGGGCCCAAGCCCTGGAAGCAGCAGGCTCTCTGGCCCCCATGTCCTCCCATCCAGGCCCCGTGGGGAGAAGAGCCGGGCCCATGGCTGACGGATAGGACAGGGGCCCTGCATTGCCACAGGACCGTGGTTCCCTGCCTGGACCAGCGTCCCATGGCAGCGGGCAGGAGGGTTTTATGCCTCTGGCTTTGTGTGGGCATGTGGCCAGTCACTGCCCAGCGCCCAAACGCATCCCCCAGTGGGAGACGGGAACAGCCAGGCTGGGATAGGATCCCAAGGGGTAGAAATAGCTCCTTCAGGTCCCTGCTAGGGCCCCAGCTCAGGACTGTGCCCTGCAGGCCCCAGTGATGGGACTTCCCCTAGGACGGGGAGTGGGAGGATGGGGGGGCCCAGTGGTTAGGTGCTAAACTAGGTTTCTCACTGCCTCGGCTGCCATCCCTACCCTGGGGTTGACAGAGCTGCCCCTCTCTCTTGTGATTGCCAGGTGGCTGGATACTACAGGGTCGGGGGGCTCCTGCGTGAGCAGCCACAGAGACTGCAGTCAGTGCCCCCACAGGGCCTGGACAACTCCTTGGGCGTGGGTCTTGCTATTCAGCCTGCTTGAGTTGATGACATTCAGTGAGGATGAATGCAAAGTGCTCCACTTGGGAAGGAACAATCAGTTGCCACATACACAATGGGAAATGACTGCTTAGGATGGAGAACTGTGGAAAGGGTGGGGGATAGGGGGTGTCATAGTGGATCACAAGCTAAATATGAGTCAACAGTGTAACACTATAGCAAAAAAAGCGAACATCATTCTGGGCTGTATTAGCAGGAGTGTTGTAAGCAAGACAGGAGAAGTCATTCTTCTGCTCTACTCTGCGCTGATACGGCCTCAGCTGGAGGATTGGGTCCAGTTCTAGGTGCCACATTTCAGGAAAGATTTGGACAAATTCGAAAGTCCAGAGAAGATCAACAAAAATGAGTAAAAGGTCTGGAAAACAGGACCTGTGAGGGCAGATTGAAAAAACTGGGTTTGTTTAGTCTGGAGACCAGAAGACTGAGGCGGGGCATGATAAGAGTTTTCAAGTACATAAAAGGTTGTTACAAAGAGGGGAGAGAAAGATTGTTCTCCTTAACCTCTGAGGTTAGGACAAGAAGCAATGGGCTTAAATTGCAGCAAGGGAGGTCTAGGTTGGACATTAGGAAAAACTTCCCAGCTGTCAGGGTGGTTAAGCACTGGAATCAATCTCCCAGGGTGGTTGTGGAATCTCTGTCACTGGGGATGTTTAAGAGCAGGTTGGACGAACACCTGTGGGGTGGGCTAGACAATACTCAGGCCTGCCAGGGAGGTCCCTTCCAGTCCTACCAAGCGATGATTCTCCCTGGCCTCACCCCGGCTCATGGTTCCTAGGCCCCCACCCAACACCCTAAAGTAGCCAGGCCTCACTCTGCCCCCAGGATCTCAGCTCATCTGTGGCTGCTTGTCACCCCAGTGCTCAATACCAGGGCAGTGCCCCAGGACGGCAGGTGCCCACCCTGCCAGTGGGGTCACCCCAGAGCCTGGCAGGGCAGGTGGCTCTGGCCAGGAGCGCTGTCTCAGGCCCCATTGAGCTGGGCTGCACCGTGAGCTGTGGGGGGGAGGCGGGGGCCACTTCTCACCTCAATCAACCCAGGGCCGAGCCAGCGCCCAGCCCCTGCCCCTGGGCCGCGCCCAGCCGGGCTGGCTCCAGCGGGGGCGAGCCGCCCATCAGCATGACAAAGGCGGCGATGGCCACTGAGAGCCCCTAATGCGCCCACCGGAGAGCTCCCAACAGCCGCCGCGGGCGCCTGACCGTCCCCTTCACACGCTCCGGGCGCCTGGCCGGGACGGACGGACCCACGGCCACCCCGCGCCCCAGCCCCGCGCCATGCAGCGGCCGCCCGGGCCCCCGGCCGAGCAGACCCCGCCGAAGAAGAAGAAATACAGCCGGCACCGCAAGCCGCCCTACACCTACCTGGCCATGATCGCCCTGGTGATCCAGGCCTCGCCCGGCAGGAAGCTGAAACTGTCCCAGGTACGGGGCCCCATGCCCGGGACAGCTGCGCCCTCCTGGCCGGGCAGCGCAGCGCAGCGCGCAACTCGCCAAGGCCCGGAGCGGGGCCCCTCGGTGGCTGGTGCCCCCGGGAGGAGACCCCCGCCCGGAACCAGTGACCCCCAACCCCAGGCTGCGCTTCCCTCCTTGGGTGCCCTGGAGGAGGCCGGGGGGATCGGGAGCGGTGGGGCGGGGACCCCTGAACTCCCTGCGGGGAGCCCAGGTTAGGGTCACCTGTCCCGGAGTCAGCTCCGCTCCAAGCTTCTTGCCTGCGGGCTGGGGGGCATCGGTTGGTTGTGGGGGCGATGGGGTGGATTGGCGGTGGCAGGGGTGGCGTCTCCGGTTTGGGGGTGATAGGGGCAGTGGCGGGGGGGCGATCACTTGTTTGGAGAGGGGGAGGGGGTCGTTGGGGGGTCACTGGTTCTGGGAGGGGAGTCACTAGTTCAGGTTTGGGGCGGTTGCGGGTTCACTGGTTTCAGGTGGGAATGTGGTGGTTGGGGGAAAGGTGGGGGTCACTGGTTTGAGGTGGGGTTGGGGTGGTTGGGGGAGAAGTGGGGGTCACTAGTTTGAGTTGGGGAGAGGGGGGTCACTGGTTTCAGGTGGGGTTGGGGTGGTTGGGGGAGGGGGGGGCACTGGTTTGAGGGGGTGGCGGTCACTAGTTCGGGGTGGTGAAGGTGGGGGTCACTGGTTTGGAGTGGGGCAGAGGAAGTGGGGGGTTACTAGTCCGGGTTGCGTTCGGTGGTTCAGGGAGGGGAGTCACTGGTTCGGGGTAATGGAGGTGGGGGTCACTGGTATAGAGTGGGGGAGGGGTTTGGGAGGTCAGTGGTTTGGAATGGTTCGGGGTGGGGAAATGGAAGTGGGGGTCACTGGTTCCGGGTGGGCAGGGGGAGTCCGGGGTTTGGGGCGGGGTCACGGATTCGGGGGAGGTGAGAATCGCTGGGTTGGGGTGCTGGGGGAAGAGGCGAGGTCAGTGGTTTGGGGCGGGAGAGAGGGGCTGTGGGAGGTGGGAGTCACTGGTTCGGGTCAGGGAGGGTCCCCCAGCAGGGCCCGGCGCTGGGCTCTGCTCCGCCCATGGCCAGGGGCTCTCACCGCCTGTCTCTCGGCTTCAGATCATCCAGGAGATCGGCGCCCTCTTCCCCTTCTTCACGGAGGGCTACCAGGGCTGGAAAGACTCCATCCGCCACAACCTGTCCTCCAACCGCTGCTTCTCCAAGGTGAGCGCTGGGCCGGGGTGCCAGAGACACGGGGGGGGGGGGGAAAGGTTGGGTGACCAGGTGTCCCGATTTTATAGGGACTGTCCCGATTTTTCACACTTGCTGTCTGGTCACCCTACCGGGGGAGGGTGACGGGGCATTGGGGGCAGGCTGGCGGTGGGGTGATGGGCTGTTGGGGGGCAGTTAACCGGCTATGTGGTGACAGGCTGGCGGTGGGGGGGGGTGAGAGGTCATGGGAAGCAGGCTGACCCGAGGGGGGGAGTGGGGAGGGGTTCAGGGGTATGGGGATGCCAGGGCATGGGGGATAGGCTGGCAGTGGGGGGTGGGGATGATGGGGAATGGGGGACAGGCTGGCAGTGGGGGGTTAACAGGAAATGGGGGCAGGTTGATGGGGAGGTCTCTGACTCTGGGGAGCTCTGTCCCTGGAGAACTCCCCCCTCCCACAGCTGGCAGTGGAGGGCAGGCTGACGGGCGGGGGGTCTCTGACTCTGGGGAGCTCTGTCCCTGGAGAACTCCCCCCTCCCACAGCTGGCAGTGGAGGGCAGGCTGACGGGGGGGGGGTCTCTGATTCTGGGGAGCTCTGTCCCTGGAGAACTCCCCCCTCCCACAGCTGGCAGTGGAGGGCAGGCTGACGGGGGGGGTCTCTGATTCTGGGGAGCTCTGTCCCTGGAGAACTCCCCCCTCCCACAGCTGGCAGTGGAGGGCAGGCTGACGGGGGGGGGGGGGTCTCTGACTCTGGGGAGCTCTGTCCCTGGAGAACTCCCCCCTCCCACAGCTGGCAGTGGAGGGCAGGCTGACAGGGGGGGGGTCTCTGATTCTGGGGAGCTCTGTCCCTGGAGAACTCCCCCCTCCCACAGCTGGCAGTGGAGGGCAGGCTGACGGGGGGGGGTCTCTGATTCTGGGGAGCTCTGTCCCTGGAGAACTCCCCCCTCCCACAGCTGGCAGTGGAGGGCAGGCTGACGGGGGGGGGTCTCTGATTCTGGGGAGCTCTGTCCCTGGAGAACTCCCCCCTCCCACAGCTGGCAGTGGAGGGCAGGCTGATGGGGGGGGGGATCTCTGATTCTGGGGAGCTCTGTCTCTGGAGAACTCCCCCCTCCCCCAGGCTGAGCCCATCTCGCTCTCTCCCCGGCAGCTGCTGAAGGATCCCGCGAAGCCCAAGGCCAAAGGGAATTTCTGGACGGTGGACGTGAGCCGGATCCCCCCGGACGCCCTGAAGCTGCAGAACACGGCTATCTCCCGGCAGGAGGCGGCTTCCTTCGCCAGCGACCTGGCCCCCTTCATCCTGCACGGGCAGCACTACAGGGGGGGGTCCCAGCAGCTGCAGCCTGCAGCCAGCGTGGGCGCTAGAGCTCCCACCCCGGGGGCCGATCCAGAGACTCAGGCCCCACATCCCAGGCCCCGGCTGGACACTTCCTTTTCCATCCAGTCCCTGCTGCAGAACCCGCACGAGGTGGACTTGAACGAGCAGCCTGGGGGTCAGGGGCTGCCCAGGCCGGGGAGGTCTCCACACCCGGAGAGCCAGGAGCCCTCTCCCTTCCCGCTTCCTTCCCCCCCTGCGCTGAGGGGCCCTGGCATCCCAAGGACTCACTCCTCCTCTGCCTCTACGCTGCCCTTGGATGAAAAGAGCCCAGGCAGCCCGCACGCCCCGGCTCTGGCCAAGCGCCCCCGGCTGCTCCACACCTTCCCGAGCAGCAGCTCCGACTCGGAGGGCTCCGCGTGCCGCACCCCGCCGCTGTCCCCCAGGCACCAGCTCCCCCCCTCCTACGCCATGGGCCTGCCCCCGCTCATCCCCACTTGCTTTGCCTTTCACCCCATCCCTGGGCTGCCCTACCTCAGCTACTGCCCCACTGCCTACGTCAGCCCGGCGTACTGGGACCTCGTACCTCACCCCTCGCCGGCGGCCCTTCCCCCGCTGCTGGGCGGCCCCATGGACCTGGACGGCCCCTTCCCAGCCCTCCCCCCCAGCAAGGCCAGTCATACCCCTCACCCGGCACCTCCGCCCTGGCACGCCCAGCAGCTGGTGCTGCCACAGTACGGGGGTTTCTGAGGGGCGCGGGGGCAGCCCCTTTCTGGCAGGGCAGCAGCACGGCTGCCAGGCGATGGCTGATGCTAAACGTGCAATAAAGGCCAAAATCTGGGGAAGGGCAGCTCCCCACGGGCCCTGCCCTGGAGCACAGCCTCTCCTGAGCCCCTGGCCTGCACCACAGAGCCGGCAGGCCCAGCGCGCAGCATGGCCTGGCCACTGGGCCCAGGTGGGAGCGGTGCATGCTGGGGCATGGCCTGGGAACCATGGGAACAGGGCCCAGAGCCTGGGCCAGGCCTGCCCCTCCTCCGGCCTGCCCCAGTGGGAAGGTGAGCGGGTGGGGGTGGAGGTTTGGGGGGGGGGGGGGAGACGTGTGTAAAGTGTGCGCACGCACAGCTATGAATAAAGGTGAATGGAGACTCGGCCGTGCTGCTCTCTGCGCTGACCCCATCACCTGCCCCTGCCCTACGCTGACCCACAGCCTGCTCCCCCCGGCTCCCTGAGCCTGTCCCGTTCCACCCCCGGCTCCAGCTGCAACTCCTCACTACGGGGGGGGGGGGGGGGGGGGGGGGGGAATAGGAGCAAGGTGAGGTCATGGAACCCATGGCAGGAAATACGAAGCTAACCCCTCTGCCAGGGCACAGGGCCATGGGCATCGGCTGTGAGAGGGTGTCTGGGGCTGGCCCAGGGATGACCTGTGGGGATGGCAGAGGCTGGAGCCAGCAGGTTCTTTGCTCCGGCAAGTGGAGGGGGACGGGGACGGCAGATGGTGGCACTTGACCCCACCCTGGCTGAGGGTGCAGGAGACACAGGGTCCGGTGGGTGGATGCAGGGATGGAGATGGGGGAGGGATGTCTCACACCTGGGCCCCTTGCCCTAATAAGGCAGCATCGAGAACAGGTTGGGGTGCAAAGGTTCCTCTTTATTGCCCCTGCAAGCGTCCAGTGGGAACAGGGCTCAGAACACAGATACAGCCTGGGGGCCCCATCCCTCCCCCAGCAGCCCCTCTGCCCCATTGGACAGGGCACGAAGGGCCTCTCCCAGCAGGCAGTGGGGCACGAGCACTGGCTGGGAGTGGAGTGCCCAGCTACTCCAGCAGGGGGCAACTGCAGGGAATGGGGCAGCACTGGCTATGGGGGGGGGCTCCTAGTTATTCCAGCAGGGGGTGCTGTGGAGGTGGCCAGCAGCACGGACATGAGGATGCCTCCCTCCAGGCTATTGCACTAATTAACTTCTGGCACAGGGTTCGAGGAAACGGGAGGGGAAGAGGATTCCTCCATGATCTCCCCCCAAGTGGGTGGCCGGGGGGTTGTAGGGGCACATGTGCCTGGCTTTGCATGTGCATTCGGACATGTGTGTGCAGAGGAGCATGCGTGATTGTTCAAGGCAGTAGCTGCTCAGCAATTGTCAGGCAGTGTGTGGGAGCGTTGCTGTGGGGCGGGGGCAAGGCCCCCTAGTCGCCCGTTCGGGGGGCAGGGCAACTGCTCCGTGTGCTTTACGCACACGCAGGGAGCATGCCCGACTGTTAGGATAGGCCCTACAGTAACAGTTGCAGAGTGGGAGCCCTTTGTCCCACACAGCCTTGCTCTGTCATCAGGGGGCCAGCAGAGGGGAGCACAGAGTCAGGGGAGACCCAGGACCCCCTCCCCTGGGCCAAGCCTTCATTCGCCCAGGGCAAGGGCTGCCAATACCCAGCATGGGGGGCTGGGCGACCTGTACTACAGGAGTAATGGGGGGGAGGGGGGCACGTCTCCTAGTCACAATGGGCCCAGCGTGGCCCTGCTCAGGACGTGTGCCTGGCCCGAGAGGGACCCCACGGCTGGAGGAAATCACAGCCCCCCCCCCCCAGATGGGGGGTGTAGCAGCCCTGCCCTGCCGAGCTGGGGACACTGCCAGGGTCCCCGCTAGTGGCCAGCACAGCCCAGGCCAGGCCTTTCCCTTCCCCTGCTTCTCTGCCCTGCTCCTGGGCTTGGGGGGCCAGGTCTCCACCGGCAGCCTGGTGTCTGGGACCAGACGCCCCCGTCGCCCCGTGGGTGCGCTGGCTGTTGGATGCGAGTGCTCCCTCCCAGCTGACAGCCCCTGCCTACCCTGCCCTGGTGCCCCCTTGCTCTGCCACGGCTGAAGACAGGTGGGGTTGCTGCCTGCATCTTGGGCACAGGGACGGGGCCAGGCGGGCTCAGAGCTCGCTCTGGCCCCAGGAGTCGATCCTGCGGGAAGCCGGGCCCAGCTCCACCTTGCAGACGCGCTGGGCGAACTTCAGGGAACACATGGTCTCCCCCGCATTCTTCTCCAGTAGCGAGATCTGGGGGGAGAGACGGCCGGAGTAAGGGGGCCTGGTTAGAATTACCTGCCTTCACCACCAAGGGGCAGCGGGCCCTATCCCCCAGAGTCCCATTCCCCCCCCCCCCCCCACACACACACACAGGGGTCCCTCAGCATGGTAATAACAGACATGGGTGGGGTGTGCGGGAGGGGTGACATGGGCCCACTGCTCAGCTGAACAGGAACCAACCAAGCCCTCAGCAACCCCCGTATCGCCCTGGGCTGGGAAGTCTGTTAGTCAGCAGCGTTCTCCCTGCTGGCCAGAGGCAGCAGCACGGGGTGAAATAATGTAGGTCCTACACAAACAACAACGGTTATTCCCCCCGTTTTTCTGCCACAGAATGGCGAATTTCCATGAGGCATTTTGGGTGCAGCAACTCATGCATGGGAGATGCGGCCTGCGGAGACTACAAACCCCAGCATGCAGTGCGGCTATTCCCCAGCATGCCCCAGGCCTGCCAGTACCTACCTGCACCATCATTACAGTCTTGTTGCCCTTGCCCAGGGAGTCCTGCAGCAGGTAGGTGAGCTTGGAGTTGCGGAAAGGCACGTGGCCCTGCTTGGCTCTGAGGGCCTGGATCACCTCCCCCAGGGCCAGCAAGGACTTGTTAATGTTCTGAGCTTCCTTCAGCCGCTCGCCCTGCGCCCCCGACTTCCAGACCCGCTCAGAACCCGCCAGGTCCACCAGATTCAGCTTCCCTGGGGCGCCGGAGACACAAGAGGAGAGTCTGGGCTTTAGCGGGACCTGCACGGTGGGCTCCGGGGAGCCAGGCAGGTCTGGGTCTGCCAGGAAGGGACCAGGTGTGGGGTGCTCTTGGGGGAGCTGCAGCCCTTCCCTGCCTGCCCTCCAGATCCCCTCGCTCCCCCTCCAGCTGGCACTGGGCTCCCAGACCCGAACCACACGTAACACTGCCCCACAAGAGAGGAGCTGGGACCTCTCCATTCCTGCACACAGATGGGAGCACAATTTTGCATCAACAGTGATAAATCTGAGCCTGCAATTCGGTCCACTTGGCCAGAGCCAGCTGACACGGGCCAAACTGCAGCCCAGACATACCTGCGCAGGCCGGCTGGCAGCCAGGAACGCCGGCCGGTCCCTGCCCTGGAATCAGCCAACTTGACACCTCCTCAGCCGGCCATTCCTGCCTAGGAACTCCACATTGCCCTGAGAAGCCGGGTCTGACCTCAGAGCAGCCTCCGGGGGCCCTCTGCCCCAGCGTGGGGGCGGCCGGAGCAAGGGTCTGGGGCCTCCCACAAACACCAAGCCTCAAGTGCCCCTCCCCCTCCTCCCCCCCCCCCCCGGGAAATCCTGAATCAGTGTGTCCTCGGCGCTGACCATGACGTCCAGCCCTCTTCCTCGCCTCCTGTCCATCAGCTGCGATGGACAGACTGACTCCAGTGGCTCTGCCACCCGCAGGCTGTCCCAGGGCATCTCTCCCTATCGCGGCACAGCCAGCAGGGGGCGACACGCAGCAGGCCGGGGATCCAGGAGAGGACTGTGGCGCAGGCCCGCGGCAGTGGGTACCTGAGGTCTTGGTGCCGGTGCTGCAGTTGGTGCCAGTGATGGTGACGGTGAGCAGGGCGTGGGACCGGGAGCTGCGCTCGTTCATGTTGGTGCAGCAGGTCGCCCGGTTCCTCTTCCCCAGCGACAGCATCTGAGGCAAAGCCAAAGGCCGAGGAAATGAACCCACCAGGAACCTCACAGTCCCCAGACGCGGTGATGTGCGGCAGCCGCGGGGAGCCTCCCGCTCTGCTCAGCGAAGCACTCGCAGAGCACCAGTCTGGGCAGCAGCGACTGAGTCAGTAGCGCCAGCAAAGGGAGGAAGCAGTGGGGGGGGGGCTGGACCAGGTTTCACCAATTCATGAGCACTGACTCCGCCCCTTTTAGCTCCACTCCGCCCCCTCACTCCTCCTCTGCACCCGCAGGCCATGTGTGGCTTTGCCCTGTCCCCTGGTACCTTTCGGATCTCCCGGAGTCCCTGCACCTCCACACTGGTCAGGCCCGGCACATGGAGCTGCCCACTCCCATCAGGGTTCAGCTTGATGTCCAGCTTCTCCTGCGGCTCCTTCCCCAGCAGATCCCTGCAGGGGGGTGAGAACATCGGCTCAGGCTGGGTCCCGTGGGTGCTCTGGGTCCCGCAGGGCGGGTTGAGACGGTATCGAGTCTGCAGACAGGGATGCTAGGAAGGGGACGGGCCATGGGGAGTCTAGGACCTAGGGCTTCACAAACCATACAGAGCAATGACTGCCCTCTCCATGGAAATGCAGCCACCTCTGGAGTGGGGCACACAGCCACTCTGAACAGCAGCTTAGAACAAGTGAAGAGGAATCCTGGATCCAACTGAAACCAACAGGAGGATTTAAGGAGGCAGCATGGAGTCATCTGAGCTGGGATTTACCCAGGACCTCGTGTTATGTTTCAGCTTAAATCTGCATCTCCAACAGCACAGCGCCCCCTAGTGCGCTCTGGGGTCCTGTCAATCAGTGCCGATAGCGCCCCCTGCAGTACAGCGCCCCCAGTGCACTCTGGGGTCCCGTCAATCAGTGCCGATAGCGCCCCCTGCAGTACAGTGCCCCCTAGTGCGCTCTGGGGTCCTGTCAATCAGTGTCGATAGCGCCCCCTGCAGTACAGCACCCCCTAGTGCGCTCTGGGGTCCCGTCAATCAGTGCCGATAGCGCCCCCTGCAGTACAGCGCCCCCTAGTGCGCTCTGGGGTCCTGTCAATCAGTGCTGAGAGCATCCCCTATAGCACAGCGCCCCCTAGTGCTGCTCTGGGGTCCCATCAATCAGTGCCGATAGCGCCCCCTGCAGTACAGCGCCCCCTAGTGCGCTCTGGGGTCCCATCAATCAGTGCTGAGAGCACCCTCTGCAGTACAGTGCCCCCTAGTGAGGCTCTGGGGTCCTGTCAATCATTGCTGAGAGCACCCCCTGCAGTACAGCACCCCCAGTGCACACTGGAGGCCTGTCAATCAGTGCTGAGAGCATCCCCTATAGCCCAGCGCCCCCTAGTGCTGCTCTGGGGTCCTATCCATCAGTGCTGAGAGCGCCTCCTGCTGCGCTCCCTCCCCCTGTCCCAGCACAGCACCCCCTCGTTATAGACTCATAGACTTTAAGGTCAGAAGGGACCATTATGATCATCTAGTCTGACCTTCTGCACAACGCAGGCCACAGAATCTCACCCCCCCACTCCTGTATCAAACCCCTAACCTATGTTTGAGCCACTGAAGTCCTCAAATCATGGTTTAAAAACTTCAAGGTGCAGAGAATCCTCCAGCAAGTGACACGTGCCCCACGCTGCAGAGGAAGGAGAAAAAACCCCAGGGCCTCTGCCAATCTGCCCTGGAGGAAAATTCCTTCCCAACCCCAAATATGGCGATCAGCTAAACCCTGAGCATGTGGACAAGACTCACCAGCCAGACACCCAGGAAAGAATTCTCTGTAGTAACTCAGATCCCACCCCATCTAACATCCCATCACAGACCATTGGGCATATTTACCGCTAATAGACAAAGACCAATCTCATCATACCATCCCCTCCACAACCTTATCAAGCTTAGTCTTGAAGCCAGATATGTCCTTTGCCCCCACTGCTCCCCTTGGAAGGCTGCTCCAGAACTTCACTCCTCTGATGGTTAGAAACCTTCGTCTAATTTCAAGTCTAAACTTCCTGATGGCCAGTTTATATCCATTTGTTCTTGTGTCCACACTGGTACTGAGCTTAAATAATTCCTCTCCCTCCCTGGTATTTATCCCTCTGATATATTTATAGAGAGCAATCGTATCTCCCTCAGCCTTCTTTTGGTTAGGCTAAACAAGCCAAGCTCTTTGAGTCTCCTTTCATAAGACAGGTTTTCCATTCCTCTGATCATCCTAGTAGCCCTTTCTCTGTAGCTGTTCCAGTTTGAATTCATCCTTCCTAAACATGGGAGACCAGAACTGCACAGTATTTCAGATGAGGTCTCACCAGTGCCTTGTATAACGGTACTAACACCTCCTGATCTCTACTGGAAATACCTCGCCTGATGCATCCCAAGACCGCATTAGCGTTTTTCACATCTATATCACATTGGCGGCTCATAGTCATCCTGTGATCAACCAATACTCCGAGGTCCTTCCCCTCCTCTGTTACTTCCAACTGATGCGTCCCCAGCTTGTTATTAATCCCTAAATGCATGACCTTGCACTTTTCAATATTAAATTTCATCCTATTACTATTACTCCAATTTACAAGGTCATCCAGATCTTCCAGTATGATATCCTGGTCCTTCTCTGTATTGGCAATGCCTCCCAGCTTCGTGTCGTCCGCCAACTTTATTAGCACATTCCCACTTTTTGTGCCAAGGTCAGTAATAAAAAGATTAAATAAGATTGGTCCCAAAACCGATCCCTGAGGAACTCCACTAGTAACCTCCCTCCAGCCTGACCGTTCACCTTTCAGTATGACCGTTGTAGTCTCCCCTTTAATCAGTTCCTTATCCACCTTTCAATTTTTATATTGATCCTCATCTTTTCCAATTTAGCTAATAATTCCCCATGTGGAACCGTATCAAATGTCTTACTGAAATCGAGGTAAATTAGATCCACTGCATTTCCTTTGTCTAAAAAATCTGTTACCTTCTCAAAGAAGGAGATCAGGTTGGTTTGGCACGAGCTACCTTTTGTAAAACCAGGTTGTAATTTGTCCCAATTACCGTTGACCTCAATATCCTTAACTACTTTCTCCTTCAAAAAATTTTCCAAGACCTTGCATACTACAGATGTCAAACTAACAGGCCTGTAGTTGCCCGGATCACCTTTTTTCCCTTTCTTAAAGATAGGAACTCTGTTAGCAATTCTCCAGTCATACGGTACAACCCCTGAGTTTACAGAGTCATTAAAAATTCTTGCTAATGGGCTTGCAATTTCATGTGCCAGTTCCTTTAATATTTTTGGAGTCTGGGGTCCTGTCAGTCAGTGCCGAGAGCGCCCCCTGGTGCACAGCGCCCCCTAGTGCACTCTGGAGTCCTGTCAATCATTGCCGATAGCACCCCTGCAGCACAGCGCCCCCTAGTGCACTCTGGGGTCCTGTCAATCAGTGCGGAGAGATTAAATCAATCAATCAATCAATCAATCCTGATAGCGCCCCTGCAGCACAGCGCCCCCTAGTGCACTCTGGGGTCCTGTCAATCATTGCCAATAGCGCCTCCTGCTGCACCCCCTCCCCCGTCCCAGCACAGCACCCCCTAGTCCCATGCTGGGTATTGGGGTCACTGTGAAGTGCTGAGTAGGTCCCTTGGCCAGAGCCTGCCGTGACCCAGGCTCAGCCCAGGCCTCCCCGGCAGGGCAGCGCAGTGCCCGGCCTGCGCGGCAGGGTGAGGAGAAGGTTCAGTGGGGGGCAGGGTGTTCCTAGCGGTGCGTGGGGCAGGCCCCTCTTACCGGATCACCTCGTTGTAGATCTCCACCACGCTGAGGGTCACCGAGTACTTCCACAGCCCTGCCCTGGCCTCCATCTCCCGGTACAGGGCCTGCAGCGCACGCTGGTTTATGCCAGGGTCCTCGGGGACGCCCTGGAGCCAGACAGAGACAGGCCTCAGGCTTCCGCCCAGCACTGAAGTGGGGGCCTCGGGGGCAGCCTAGGCCCCCTCAGAGTCCCATCAACATGGAGGCGTGTGTGGGCGTGTCCATGCACGTCACAGCCCGTTGGCACATGCATGTGTAGCCGTGTGGAGGAGTGTGCAGGTCGGGATCCCCTGCACTGAGCCCCGTGCTTCCAGGCGGCTCCTAACGCCCACAGACAACACGCCCCTTCCCAAGGGGAGAGAGACAGATCCCAGTTCCCGAGAGCCGGAGACTGTCTGGAGGGCAGCAGGATTCTCACGTCCCTGGAGGCTCTGGGCCCGGGATGCAGAGCGGGGTCTCTCCATTCCCCCACCCCAGCACCAGCCGTGCCAGGAACACGTGGGGCTAAGTGGGGCCGAACCCAGACTGGTCCCCTACCTCCATGGTGTACGTCTTCCCCGAGCCGGTCTGCCCATAGGCAAAGATACACACGTTGTAGCCGTCCAGACAGGACAGGACCAGGGGCTCGATCTCCAGGAACACCTGAGCGGGAGGCAGACAAACAGACGGGCGTCAGCAGAGGGCCGAGGGACCCGTGTCCCGGTGCGGGGTGCAGGTTCTGCAGTGCGGGTGACAGCCAGCAGAGCTGTGGGCGGAGGGGCGCAGTGCAGGGGGTGCCCTGAGCAGGCAGGGTGAGTGCTGGGGGCTGAGTCTGCCAGTCGTGCGGGGGGGAAGCCAGTTACCTGCGGCCCTGGCAATCATGGCTCTGGCGGTCCGGGAGGAGCTCCAGGGTCCTGTCCCTGGCTAGGCACCTGGGGATCAAGGGGTCACAAAGCACCAGGTGGAAAGGTCAGCGCAGAATTAACGAGCCCTCTGCAGGGGGGAGGGAGTGCATAGAGCGCCCCCGCTGCGATGGGCCCTAGCATGCTCTGCCAGACCACCGAGCTCCGCCGCACGCCATCTTAGAACACAACACCCCCTGCACGCCGCTCTAGAACAGACTGCAAATGGCTCTATAACAGACTGGCTGCGTGTTGCTCTAGAACAGACTGCAAATGGCTCTAGAACAGACTGGCTGCACACTGCTTTAGAACAGTACACCCCACAAATACACAGAGAGTTCTAGAACAGGCCAGGCATGTGCTGATCTAGAACAGGCCAGGCATGCACCGTTCTAGAACAGGCCAGGCATGCACCGTTCTAGAACAGTCCACCCAGACACAGGTCTAGAACAGACAGGTCATTTTTGCCAATCTAGAGCAGTCAGCCCTCACTCTGCTCTAGAACAGACCACCCAACCCCCTGCTCTAGAACAATCAGTCCTTTCACACTGCTCTAGAACACCTTGCCCAACCCAGGCAGAGGGAGTACCGTGCCCCACAAGTTGTTCTGGAACACTTTGTCATCCATCAGTCTAAGCTGTTCCCATAGACAGACCCAGAACACCACTATCTTAGGACACCACCCCTTGCACTTTGAATCTAGAATGTTCCCCATATCGATCTAGAATGTGCCATATTTCCATTTACTTAGAACACTATAACCCATGTGGCATTTTGCAACCCTGTTAACTATTCTAGAATGTCCCACCCTCCCAAGACAATTTTCTAGCACATTTGGGTGATAAATACTCACCTAGCTCACTATAACCTCTTATTCTAGAGCTCTATAGGCCACCTTTGTGTGCCATTTTAGAACCCCATGCCATGCACTGATCTAGAACACAACAGCATGTGTCTCATTGTAGAACACTCACAAAGGCATGCTGTCCTAGAATGCCCTGCACAGACCGTGCTAGAACGCTCCACCCCTCACCCCAATCTAGAACAACCTGGCCTGCGTGCTGATCTAGAATGCCGGCAACTCTTGCTGTTCTGGAACACATCCTGCCCAGTGGTCTAAAATCTCTCTCCTCCTCTGCTGCTCCCCAGGGCCAGCAGTGCTCTGACATGCTCCATTTTCCAGAATGCTTTTCTCCCTTCTGCCTGTCCCACTTCCCCGGTTCCTCTAGAACGCTGCACCTCCCTGCGCCCTGGAACTCTCTGCCCTCCCCCGCAGCCTTCTGGAGTCCCCCAAGCCCCTCCACCATTCCAGCTCCATTCCCCTCCCTGCAGCGTTCTGGGCTGCTCCAGGCTCTGCTCCCCTGGCAAGCCACCACCCCCGTCCCATCACAGTGCAGATGTGGGGCTGGAGGGGGGCACACACCCTCCCTCATTCCCAAGTGCTGCCGAGTAGTGCAGCTCCCCGGTAGGGGCCTGCCGGCCACATGGCAGCTCTATGGAGGGGCTCCTAGTAACGCAGCCCATCCAGGGGGCCTTCCTCACACCCACACAACTGCCCCAATCGCTGGGCTGCTGGGGACGGCCCTTCGGCCGAGCCCCACGGGCCCAGTGCCTGCACTTCCCAGCCCAGCGTGGAGACCGGCACGGACATGGCTAAGGGGCCCAGCACCCCTGGCCCTGGCACAATGAGGGGAAGGGAGAGCTAAGTGTCTGGCTGCAGCTGCTGCCTTGAGACTCCCCTCCCATCCCCCCATCCCCGGCCTGGGGGGTCACAGCTCTGAGGTGAAGATGCCCGTGGGCCTGGTCAGTTCTGAGGGGCGGCCCAGCCAGGGAACCGAGTCACCAGGCATGGCGCAGGTAGCTCAGACCCAGTCCTGCCACCAGTCTGCGCTGCCAGAATGCCCCTGGGACCCTGACTGCCAGGGGCTTGGGTGGCACCTGGGCCCCCGGCTCATGGCTGGCACCGCCTGCGTTCAGGGGCAATAGGGTGGCCAACCTGGGGTGCCCAGGCTGGCACAGAGGGGATGGGGCGCGGCAGGGAGTCGGGCAGCGGGTCACCTCCTCCTGCGTGGCCTCCGGCAGGAAGACCTTGTCCAGCTCGAAGGTCCTCTCCTTGCCCTTGTAGCGGGCGGTGACGCTGCTGTCACTGCCGGGCTCCGTGCTGACGGCCGTGCTCACCTCACCCTCCCGCTGGTCCGCCTCTGTCACCGGCTTCAGGCGGCACAGCACCCGGATGTTCCCTGGGGGCGGAGACGCAGGGTCACGGGGGCTCTGCGGGGCCCTGGAGACCGGAGTCCTCTGCGTGGGACAGCCAGGGGCCTGCCACACTGCCCTCAGTCTCCATGGCCCAGCCAGCCCCTGGCCAATCAGTGCCAAAGGATGCCTAGCCCACGTGGAGCCAGGCTGAGACCCCCAGCCCCCCCAGGGCCGCCCGCAGATGATCCTATCCCTGCCCACTGCCCTGAGCCCGAGCGGCAGCACAGCAAGGTGGGACCCACCAGCAGCGCCAAGGCCTGAGCTGCCCTAGAGACCAGGCCGCAACCAGCCTGCAAACATTCCCCCCACACCCTGCCGGCCCACACCCCAAGGCTGTAGCCACACGCCGGGCAGCAGCCTGGCTGGGAGGGGGCGCAGGGGCCAGGGGAGGGCACTTCTAGGGTCCCCGGTATTTGGGGAGGGCTTTGCATTCCCAGCTAAGTCCCTTAATGGCAAGAGGGGCCGAGCCCTGGGCATGGGCTGGGGGCAGGTCACAGGATCCTGGTGGCCTGGAGCCAGCCCCACACCTGGTTTTCATTGGGGCTGAACCCAGCTGGCCCTCCTCATTGTGAACTACAGGAGCAGGAGGCGGAGCAGGAACGTCTTGGCTCCTCCCACACAGCTGCTCGGCCAATGAAACACAAGACGTAGTTGCGCCAAGCTGTCATTGGCTGCTCAGTGACCCAGCAGGCAGGTGGCGCCACCGGAGAGCCAGTTAACCCTTACACACCTGCCACCCCCCCCATGCTCGGCTCTGGAGAGCGACCTGGGGCCTCTGCTGGGTGGGGCGCGGGGCCCATCCTGCCCTGCCCGTGGCCCCCGCCCGGAATCCATCCCCCTGCCGCCCTCCCCCCGCACCTTTCAGCTCCACCAGCTGGGCGTGGTACTTTTTGCGCAGCAGCACCTCATGCTGGTATTTCTGCAGCAGGTCCCGGCTGGCCTCCGACGCCTCGCTGATGGCCGAGCACATCTAGGGGGACAGGGACACTCAGCCCCAGCCTGAGCGCCCAGCACCGCCGGTGTGGGGGGCAGGGACTGGGGCACAAGGAGCGACTGCCTCCTTTCCCTGGACGGGCCTCCCCTGCCCCCTCCATTCCCCGCGGGCCAGCCCCTCCCCCAGCCTCACCTGTCTCCGGGCCTCCCGGAGGGCCGCCTCGTAGAAGCCGGAGAAGTCGCGCACCTGGCTGCGCAGGCTGGAGTAGTTGGTTTTCATGCCCTGGAGGATGGGCTGCAGCGTGGCCAGGAGCCTCTGGACACCTGCCAGGGAGCAGAGACCGGGGGCAGCTGCCCTCAGAAACAGGCGCTCGCTAGTACACCCCCCCACCCCTGCCCTACACAGGGATCCGCTCCACAGGGCTGGAATCTGCTCCCATCAAGCGCAGGGGATCCACTCCCCGGGGGTCTGCGCCCAGCAGGGATCTGTGCTGTGCACTCACGGCTCAGGATCCCCTCCTGACCAGGGGCTTTCGGAGACGCTTCCCCAGCCCCGCCCCAGGCCTGCGGTACCTGTCAGCTGCTCACGGAGCTGCTCCAGGTGCTGCTCCGAGCTCTCCGAGGCCTCCTTGACGGCCTCCTCCTTCTGGGCTTCCAGGTGGTTGATCTCCCGCAGCAGCTCCTCCCGCAGCTTGGCGATCTCGGACTCGTAGGCAGCGATCTGCAGGCGGGGAGACCCTCGGGTCACCAGGGAGGGCTCGTCTGCCCCTCCCCAGGGGCTGCGGGGGTCCCAGGAGTGAGGGGCAGGGCTCCTGGCTATGGCCTGGGAAGAGGGACGGGGGAGGTCGGTCGCTCCACAGGTGAGCGCCTGCACTGGGGGCTGGCCTGCCATGCCCGGGCCCCGGGGACCTGCCCCCTCTTTCATGGGGTCTGGGCTACTGGAATGCAGGGCTGGGCTACCCTCCCGTGCCCGATGGCCACCCCCAGGGAGGGGTCTCTATGTCAGGGGACGCGGCTCTCAGCAAAGGACAAGGAGTCGCGGTATTCTGCCTGCAGGGGCATGAGTTCGAATCCCGCCCACCCTGTCAACGGTGCCGCTCCCGCTCACCTTGTGCCGCAGCCCGGCAGTCACCTCCTCCGAGCCTTGCAGCTGCTCGGCCAGCCGCTGGTACCGCTCCCCCTGGCTGGAGAGCTGCTCCAGAAGCCCCCGGTTCCGCTCCTCGGCCTCCACCAGAGACCTCAGGGTCGTGGGGGATTCCACCTCCACCGTCTGGGTCACGTACTAGAGATGTGAAACAGACCCTGTGAGGGGCTGGGGAATGGGGGCCTCACTGCCCCCTGCTGGGGGAATCAGACCTGTACGTGTGTGTGTCACTGCCCTGTGTGTGTGTGTGTGTGTGTGTGTGTGTGTGTGTGTGTGTGTGTCACTGCCCCCTGCTGGGGGAATCAGACCTGTACGCGTGTGTGTCACTGCCCTGTGTGTGTGTCACTGCCCCCTGCTGGGGGAATCGTGTGTGTGTGTGTGTGTGTGTGTGTGTGTGTGTGTGTGTGAGTGAGACTGCTGTGTGTGTGTGTGTGTGTGTCACTGTCCCCCTGCTGGGCGAATCAGGCCTGTGCGCACATGTGTGAGAGCAAGAGGCTGCTCCTGCCCTCTAGTGGCCACAGTGGCAAACTGCGGCCCCGAGAGGCAGGCCCTGAGCTGGGCTCGGCTCACCTGCACGTCAGGGGGCCGGTTCTGCTGGGTCTCCAGCGCGAGCTGCAGCTCCCGTATCTGCTGGTCCAGCCTGCGCAGCTCCTGCTCCTTCCGCCACTGCAGGGCGCTGACCTGCCCCTCCAGACGCACCAGCTCCTCCACCTTCTGCTGCAGGGACGTCTCCAGGTGCTGCACCCTCGACCTCAGGCCCTCGTTCTCCTGGAAGGGGCCGTGGGCAGGTCATGGTTATGTGCCAGGAGGCTCCTCGGTGACCTACCTGGCCTGATCTCCCGGCGCACTGTGTGTGTGTGAACACAGGGGGCGCCAGCCTGGAGCTCAGGGTCCTGCGTCCCACAGCGGTAGTGACGCGGGAGCTGGGCATAGGGGGTCTCAAGGGGTCAGCGACTGGGGGGCTGGGTGGGTGCTGGGTCAGCTATGGAGGGCTGCGGGGGGAGATGGGCATAGGGAGGCTCTAGGGGTCAGTGACACGGGCTGGGTGGGGGGCAGGACTCTAGGGGTCAGTGACGGGGGGGCTGGGAGGGGACACAGCACTGGGTCAGTGACGGGGACCCACTCACCTTGGCCAGCAAGGCAGAGGGCTGGGCACGGCGGGGGGGTGGCTCCAGGGGACATCGACTGGAGGGCTGGGCAGGTGCTGGGTCAGCTATGCGGGCCTGCTGGGGGGGCTGGGCGGGGGCAGGGGGCTGGGTCAGTGACGGGGCCCCACTCACCTTGGCCAGCGTGGCAGAGGGCTGGGCATCGGGTGGGGGGGCTCTAGCGGTCAGTGATGGGGGAGTTGTGGAGGAGGGTTGTGGGGGGACGGGGCACTGGGTCAGTGGCAGGGCCCCGCGCACCTTGGCGAGCATGGCAGAGGGCTGGTCACGGGGGGCGGGAGGTGGCTCTAGGGGTCAGTGGCGGGGGGCTGGGAGGGGGCAGGGCACTGGGTCAGTGCCGGGGGGCTGGGAGGGGGCAGGGCACTGGGTCAGTGGCAGGGCCCCGCGCACCTTGGCCAGCGTGGCAGAGGGCTGGGCACGGGGGCGGGAGGCGGCTCTAGCGGTCAGTGGCGGGGGGCTGGGAGGGGGCAGGGCACTGGGTCAGTGGCGGGGCCCCGCGCACCTGGGCCAGCGTGGCAGAGGGCTGGGCAGACACGGTCGCCAGCTGCTGCAGGAGCCCCTGGGTGACGCCAAGCGTCTGCTTCAGCCCCTCGTTCTCCACCGTCAGGTTGTGGATCCGCTTCTCCGAATCCGTCACCCCCTGGAAGGAAAAGGGGGTCGGGGAGCTTGGGGCCTCGGGCCCCCCCCCACTGCCCCTGGGAGCCTCAGCACCCACACACACCCCGTGCCCCCACAGCCGATGCCAGCTTTCCTCTCCCAGGGGCACCCCACCCCCCCACTTCTCTCATCTTCCTCCCCACCACATTCTTCCTCCCCCCACCCTGGGGGGCAGGAGAGGGGCCAGGCCTGTAAAGAGGCAGTGGGGGGAGAGGGCAGAGAGGACGGGGTGGGGAGGGGGATGCAGTGGGGGGGCAGAAGGAACAAACCTAGGTGGTGCAGTGGGGGGAGGAGGCAGATGGGATGTGGGGCTGGGGGCAGGGCCGGCTCTACTGTTTTTGCCGCCCCAAGCAGTGCACCGAATTGCCGCCGCGGGCAGCTGAACATAGAAGCTGCCGACGAATTGCCGCCGCCGCGGAAACACGCGTGCCGCCCTAACGGCACACGGACCGCCCCCGCCGTCCGCGGCGGCAATTCGGTGCACTGCTCGGGGCGGCAAAAACACCCGGACTGCCGCCCCTTGCAGAGTGCCGCCCCAGCCCCTGCTTGCAATGCTGGGGCCCGGAGCCGGCCCTGGCTGGGGGGTGCAGTGTGGGGGAGCAGAAGGAACAGGCCTGGAGAGGAGGCAGTGGGAGGGGAGGCAGAAGGGACAGGCCTAGGGAGTGGAGTGGGAGGTTGGGGTGGGGGACTG
Source organism: Malaclemys terrapin pileata (assembly GCF_027887155.1). Taxonomy (NCBI): domain Eukaryota; kingdom Metazoa; phylum Chordata; order Testudines; family Emydidae; genus Malaclemys; species Malaclemys terrapin. The sequence goes on along the minus strand of NC_071506.1, from coordinate 2,960,095 downwards.
CAGTGCGGGGACAGAAGGGACAGGCCTAGGGGAGGAGGCAGAGGGGATGGGGCTGGGGTGGGGGACAGAGGCAAAGGGGACAGGGGTGGGGTGGGAGTGTCCTTCTCCTCACCATCCCCGTGCGCAGCCGTGTCAGCTCCTCCTCTCGCTCCTCAATCTGCTGCTTCAGCTCTTGGACCTGAGGGAAGGACACACCCGGCGTCAGGCTCCCCCCTCCCCAGGGGCTGGGCACCACGGCCCCCTCCCCACAGACAGGGGCACTGCTGATGAAAGGGTGCAGGGGCAGGGCAGGGACAGCCCCAGGGCCTAAGGGGCTGGCTGGCGGTTGTGAGCCCAGTGCCCCCCATGGCCCAGAGCGCCGTGAGGATGAGGCCGGTGCCTGTTAGCCGGGGTTCCTCTATAGCTCGGGGCGCTGAAGGGACGGGTTCTCACCCCGGGGCTCATCTATCCCTGCCCTGCAAGCGGAGATCCCACCTGTGGAGTCGTCTCCATCCTTGGGGTCTTCTCCCCTTCCCGGGGCTCTGCTGTGGGCCCCGCCAGCCTCTCCTCAGCAAGAGCATCAGTCCCGCTGGCGCACCTACCTGCCGTGGCTCTACAAGCAGCGCCGGCCCCTGATTCTCACCTGCAGGTCGAAGCTCCCTGCCAGCTGCTGCTTCTCCTTCTCCTCCTCTTCCAGCTGCTGCCTCAGGCCTGTGATCTCCTCCAGCAGCTTGTTCCTCTCCCCCTGCAGGGCACTGATGGATTCCACCAGCCGGTGCACGCCCACGGGGGAGACAGGCGGACATGGGTACAGGGGGCAAGTGGAGGGCAGCTTCATACCTGGGGAGGAGGGGCCATAGGCAGTCACTCCTAGGACATCCATGTGGGCACAGAACTGCTGCAGGGGCAGGTGGGCCGTCTGGGGAAGGGACGAGGGGGATGGGGAGATGCAGCCCACCATAGAAACAGCCTGGAGACAGAATCACCCTCCCTCAGTGAGGGGCAGGTGGGTAAGTGCTCAGAGGGGGAGAATAGATGTGGGGGGACGTTGTACAGATATTTTGGATGGGCGGGTAGATGGATGAGTGTATTGCATGGATGGATGGTGGATGAATGAGTGGGTGCATTGCATGGACGAATGGACGATGGGCGGATGGATGAGTTTGTTTGGTGGATGGATGGATGGGGTGTTGGATGGACAGGTGGATGTGAGGGTTGCATGGATGAACAAGTGTGTTGGATGGATGCTTGGTTGTGTTGGATGGGCAGATGGATGAGTGCATTGGATGGATAGGCGGTTGTGTCGGATGGTTGGGCAGATGGATGGCTGTGTTGGATGGTTGCGCAGATGGATGGGTGGATGAGTGTGTTGGATGGATGGGCAGATGGATGTGTGTTGGATGGATGGATGTGTTGGGTGAATGGGTGGATGGCTGTGTTGGATGGATGGTTGGGCAGATGGATGAGCGTGTTGGGTGGATGGATGGATGAGTGTGTTGGATAGGTGGTTGGTTGTGTTGGATGGTTGGGCAAATGGATGAGTGTGTTGGATAGCTGGTTGGTTGTGTTGGATGTTTGGGCAGATGGATGAGTGAGTTGGATAGATGGATGGACGGACGAGTGTGTTGGATGGATGGATGGTTGGTTGTGTTAGATGGTTGGGCAGATGGATGAGTGTGTTGGATAGATGGTTGGTTGTGTTGGATGTTTGGGCAGATGGATGAGTGAGTTGGATAGATGGATGGACGGACGAGTGTGTTGGATGGATGGATGGTTGGTTGTGTTGGATGTTTGGGCAGATGGATGAGTGAGTTGGATAGATGGTTGGTTGTGTTGGATGTTTGGGCAGATGGATGAGTGAGTTGGATAGATGGATGGACGGATGAGTGTGTTGGATGGATGGATGGTTGGTTGTGTTAGATGGTTGGGCAGATGGATGAGTGTGTTGGATAGATGGTTGGTTGTGTTGGATGTTTGGGCAGATGGATGAGTGAGTTGGATAGATGGATGGACGGATGAGTGTGTTGGATGGATGGATGGTTGGTTGTGTTAGATGGTTGGGCAGATGGATGAGTGTGTTGGATAGATGGTTGGTTGTGTTGGATGTTTGGGCAGATGGATGAGTGAGTTGGATAGATGGATGGATGGATGAGTGTGTTGGATGGATGGATGGTTGGTTGTGTTAGATGGTTGGGCAGATGGATGAGCGTGTTGGACGGATAGTTGGTTGTGTTGGATGGTTGGGCAGATGGATGAGTGAGTTGGATAGATGGATGGATGGATGAGTGTGTTGGATGGATGGATGGTTGGTTGTGTTAGATGGTTGGGCAGATGGATGAGCGTGTTGGACGGATAGTTGGTTGTGTTGGATGTTTGGGCAGATGGATGAGTGAGTTGGATAGATGGATGGATGGATGAGTGTGTTGGATGGATGGATGGTTGGTTGTGTTAGATGGTTGGGCAGATGGATGAGTGTGTTGGATAGATGGTTGGTTGTGTTGGATGTTTGGGCAGATGGATGAGTGAGTTGGATAGATGGATGGACGGATGAGTGTGTTGGATGGATGGATGGTTGGTTGTGTTAGATGGTTGGGCAGATGGATGAGCATGTTGGACGGATAGTTGGTTGTGTTGGATGGTTGGGCAGATAGATGAATGTGGTGGATGGATGTGTTGGATGGTGTAGTAGGAAGAGAGCCTGAGACATAAGCCCTTGTATCAGAGGCCTGGTATGAGGCAGGACCTGCTCACACAATCTGGCAAGAACAGGGTTAATATTGCAGAAATACACATTCCTAAGAAGTGCTAGGCACAGAGTGCTCACACAAACACATCCCGATATCAAGTGGCACTACAACATCCCGATATCAAGGATGGTACAAAAACATCCCCCAAGGAGAACAGGAACACACTGACCCCTCCTAAAAGATAAGGTCAGGATGACAGTACGTAATAGACAACAAAGAGTCCTGTGGCACCTTATAGACTAACAGATGTATTGGAGCATGAGCTTTCGTGGGTGAATACCCACTTCATCAGATGCATGTAATGGAAATTTCCAGAGGCAGGTATAAACATGCAGGCAAGAATCAGTCTAGAGATAACGAGGTTAGTTCAGTCAGGGAGGATGAGGCCCTCTTCTAGCAGTTGTGAACACCAAGGGAGGAGAAACTGCTTTTGTACTATGTAACAGAGATGTTTTGATCGAACCAACATGTACAAGGTGAGGGTGATAATTCACCACGTCAGGGGGCAGTAACTATGTCAGAGGGGAAATAGGGAACTTGTTTGTATCGGTGTATAAAATGGTACCTCAGAGGGAGTATCTTTGTCTGGTCTAGGGAGGAACAGAAAGTCCCACCATTCACTGAGCTGGTCCATTGTTATGGGCATACATGTATTAGTGGTCCAGTAGTCTGTGGGATACTAGTACTGTGCTTGGTCGACAATAAACCTGGCTGGGTGCCTTCATCCCCTAACAGATCTTGTGCTCATTGGGCGGTTCGCTCAAGGTCTGCTCTGCCAGCTGTCTGCACAGGGCTGGGGCGGCACACAGAGGGAACACACACATGCAGCCAAATATCTATCAACATCTAACCACAGATGGAGGAGTGCGTTGGATGGATGGACGGATGAATTCATGCTGTGTTGGATGGATGGATGGAAGGGAGGGTGGATGAGTATTTTGGATGTGTTGAATGGACAGGTGGCTGTATTGGATGGACAGGTGGATGGGCGTGTTGGATGGCTGGGCAGATGGGTGGATGTGTTGGATGGATGGGCGGACATGTGGCTGTGTTGGATGGACAGGTGTATGGGTGTGTTGGATGGCTGGGCAGGTGGCTGTGTTGGATTGACAGGTGGATGGGTGGGTGTGTAGGACAGACAGGAGGATGGATGGATGAGTGGGTGAGTGTGTTGAATGGATGAATGACTGGACGGATGTATTGGATGGGTGGGTGGATGAGTATTTTGGATGGACGGGTGCATGGGTTTGTTGGATGGATGGGTAAATGGATGGGTGGGTGTGTTGGATGGACTGGCAGATGAGTGGCTGTGTTGGATGGACAGGTGGATGGGTGTGTTGGATGGACGGACAGATGAATGGATGGTGTGTTGGTTGGACATGTGGATGTGTGGGCATGTTGGATGGATGAATGGATGGACCAGTGTGTTGGATGGGAAAGTGGATGAGTATTTTGGGTGGATGGATGGAGGGTGTGATGAATGTGTGGGTAGGTGTGTTGCATGGACAGGTGGATGCATGGGTGGATGGGTGGGTGTGTTGGATGGGAGGGTGGATGAGTATTTTGGGTGGAGGGGTGGGTGTGCTGGATGGATGAATGGATGGACAGGTGTGTTGGATGGGAGAGTGGATCGGTATTTTGGGTGGGGAATGGTGTGTTGGATGGCTGGGTGTGTTGGATGTACGGGCAGATGGATGAACGTACAGGCAGACAGGTGGATGTGTTGGATGGATGGGTGGGTGGATGGTGTGTTGGATGAGTGGGTGTGTTGGGTGGATGAGTATTTTGGGTGGATGGACAGGTGTATTGGATGGACGGGTGGATGCGTGACCTGGGGTTCACTGATTCATCAGGTCAATTCAGAAGATGAAGTCTCTTCTCCCTCCAGCAGAGCGTGGTCCCTGCAGATCAGTCTCCATGACTCATTCAGTCCTTGGCCTCTCTCCAGAGGCTGCCAACAAGGGGCCGACTGACCACCACTCATCACCATTTCGTTTGGACGCTGCCCCTTAGCCAAGACCCTCCAGCACACTCGGCCTCCAGCGGCCCCATGGGGCAGCCACAGCTGCCTGACAGATGGCTTTGAGCAGCCACCATCCTAGAGGTGAAGGGCTCCACCCTCCACCCCCCTATTACCAATCCCGCTCCATGCCCAACTGCCAGCCAGGTCCCCTCCCATCACCAGTGCAGCCACCTTCCCGCATCTCCACGGCTGCAGCACGCCCATCACCCTGGTCCTCAGGGACAACCTCAGGAGCTTCTCTACTCTGTTGTCTTCAGAGGGGAGAAATTCACACAAGGCCTAACAAGGCGTAGGCACTATGGGACGAGGTGGGAGGCCAGCCAACGGCGCCCAGGCCTCGGTGGGACCCCAGCTAGTGGCACCCAGACCTCGGCGGAGGCGGGACCCCAGCCAGCGGTGGGAGGTGGGACCCCAGGTAGCGGCACCCAGGCCTCGACGGAGGTGGGACCCCAGCGGCGCCCAGGCCTTGTGAATTTCACCCCCGAAGCCCGGGTTGCTGCTCATGGGCGTTGCGGCGGTCGGGGCGAATGACTCCCCACCGTGCAGCGTCTCCATGACGTTCTGCTGCTCGCAGATGACGCCCTCCAGGCTCTCGATGACGCTCAGCTTGTCCTGCACCTGCTGCCTGTAGGCCCTCCTCAGCGTCCACAGCTGCTTCCGGCGCCGGCTCTCCTCCCGGCGTAGGCGGGACCGGTACTCCCCGGCTTGCTCCTGCAGCCGCTGCATCTGCCCGTAGTGCTCCAGGAAGGAGAGGAGGTGGGACATCACCGAGATGAGAGGGGAGTCGGGGAGCTGGCGTGGGAGCCCGTGGGAGGAGCAGGGGGAGAGGGGGGACGGTTCGGCCCGAGTGAGATGGTGGGATGGGGAGGGAGGGGCGACACAGCAGGTCGCAGGAGCACATGGGATGGCGGGGGGATGAGGGGAGTGGTTCGAAGGAGAAAAGAGAAGACAAAGCAGTTAGCGCAGGCAGAGGATGGGGATGGTTTGCCTAGTGGGCAGGGTGGAGGCCAAGGACTCAGGAGACCTGGGAGACCCTGTCCCTGCTCTGCCACAGACCCTGTGTGACTCTGGAGTGGGTCACTTCATCCACTGCGCCTCGGACCCCCATGCGTGCAGTGGGGCTGGCTCCGAGCGACGCCATCGGCGACGGTGAGGCACTACGCCCAGGGGCCAGAGCAGGTACCCCCGCCCCCAGCAGCCTGTGCAGCCCCTGCGGCTGGCTGGCGCCATCGGCAATCGCACACCAAGAGCAGGGGCCCCGTGCGCTGGCCACGGCACATTTAGTCAGGGAGAAGGGACTCGCCCAAGGTCCCGTGTAGCTGGGGTAGGAAAGGCGGCAGCTCAGACTAGCCACCCGAGTACAGACCCAGGGGGGCCAGGCGGGTTGGCACTCTGGCAGACCCCCGCCGCCCCCGTGCTCCCCCAGCTACACTGCTGTGTTTAGCACCAGCGCGAGCAGAGCTAGCACGTCTGTCCACGCGGGCTGGGAATCGCCTCCCGGTTCAGATCCAGACGTGCGCTAAGTGCTGCCCCAGAGCCTGGGCACAGCTGCACCGGGAACGTCGGGGCAGAGGGGCCCTTAGGGCCCAGTTCATGGCTGCCCTGTGTCTTGTCACTGAGGCCAGCGCTCCCAATGGCAGCATTCTACCCACGCTCTGCCAGGCTGCGCCAAGCCCTTCGGTATCGCCGTGACGGGCGCTATCCAAAACCAGGCAGGTGGACATGGAGCCAGGGATGGGCAGCGCCGACGGATTCCAGAAACCCACACACGCTCCACACCGAGTCCATTGGGCCCCCCTGTGGTCTGAGACGCACGGTGACCAAGGAGACACAGGGCCTGGGTCCCTCCTTCTCTGCTCCAGGCCCCAGCATCGCCCTTCTGGGGAGAGGAGAGAGCTGGGAAAGCTCCCGGGTGGACAGGAGTGCTGGCCAGCAGCGAAGCGAGCAGAGTGGAGGACAGGGACGGGTGAGCCCTGGGAGCTGTCTGGAGGGATGGCTCTGAACATGGCCAGTTCAGATCTGATGCGGTGGGTCCTGGTGTGACCCAAGAATCCCGTCACACCAACTGTCGAGGGGGTCCCAGCAATGCCCCGATGCTGGCTTGTGCGTTCTGGGTCCCCATAGAGCGAAATGTCCACACAGATGCTGAGTAAGGGGCTGTGGATGTCCAATGACAGCGTGCGGGTTTTCTGCCACACAAGGGACCTTTGTTCACCTGGCTCTCGGGCGGGACGTGAGCACCATAAGCTAACACAGCGGCTACCCACGTACATACGAAGCCAATGGGGAGATGTGCAATCAGCGGGGAAGCGGCACACAGGGAAAAAAGGGCCCGGTGCGTTATCCTGCTCGGAGAACAGACACTGAACTCTGGGGACGTGAGCAGAAGGCAGAGACGACGCCCCACATCCTGCACTTAGGAAGGAAGCAGGCTGGGCATTTACGGTCCTGAAAACGGGATCTGAACCCCCCTTGGCTGAGACTCAGCAGAGGAGTTTGGGGGTGAGATACGCTTCGCTGGCCGGCAGCTGAGTGAAGTGCAGCTCCAGAAAGCGTGCTATGGTTTTGTTTTACAGGTAACCTTTCGTTTCTCTTATTCTCCCTCGCCATCGCTTGGTTCTTTGGCAATGATTTCACTATAAAGATCCCTCAGTGCTGGGATATCACACAAAGAGCGGATCCTGACTCTCACAAACAGGTGTACATGCTGGTCCCTGGGGGACAGCAGGCCTGGTACTTGTGGGAGTGTCCCGTGGAGACTGGGCTGGGCCCGACAGGGGCTCGGGGACTGGGTGCACCTCCTGTTAACCTGCAAGGCAAGGTAAGGGCTGGCACAGCCTTGAGGAGAGGGTGGGGTCAGGGAGTGGACACCCAGCTAAGCACAAGCAAGACTCCCCCAACACAAGAGACCAAGGCGCCTCCCAGCTCTGGGCACCCCGAGGCCCATCACACCTGGCCACGGCTGTTTGTGTTTCATGCTCTTCATTGCCATGGCGACAGGAAGGCAGCGGGTCTGATGGGGAACGCGCCTAGATTTACCTTCCCACCAGAGGCCTCTGTGTCCGCTGGGCAGAGCTTCCCCTCGGCAGCTTCCCGCTTGAGGGACAGGAATTCAGTGAGCGGGGTGGTGGCATCCTCCAGAAACCCGCTGTCAGGGCCAGCCTCCTCCTCCTCCTCCGTGCCACTGCCTCGGTCACTCTCGGAGCTGCCTGCAAAGGCAGGGAACAGCGCTGGGGTGGGGGGAACAGCGCCGGGGCACCCCTTGGCTCCCCCACTGTCGAGATAGCTGTGCCCCAGCCCAGTGGCACCCCCTCCCCAGTGTGAGATGCATCACCCCCAACACCCTGAACCCCTTCCGGACACGGGGGGCAGGGGGGACCTGTCCCAGCTCACCAGCCCGGCATGCACCGATCTACAGCCAGCACCCTCCCCCTGCTGCTGGGCCACGTGCAAACCGGACCAGCCGCTTGGCATGGGGAGGGGAGAGGAGGCTACGCACTGTCCAGCTCCGGCAGCTCCGGCCACAGCTCCTCACACAGCCTGCGCCGCCTGGGCGGCTCCACGGAGAAGGCATCCGGGCCCTGGAGAGCAGGAGGGGAAGGAAACGTCTGTCAGCAACAGAAGCCAGGCCACAGATGGGTCCTCAGAGCCCCTGACCAACCCCTCCCCCACGGAGGGGTCCTCAGAGCCCCCCTGACCAACCCAGCCCCCCCCCCCCCGAGGGGTCCTCAGAGCCCCCCGACTAAATGGGTCCTCAGAGCTCTCCCCGTCACCATGGACGACACCTCAGAGTCCCTCCAACTCTTCCCTCCTCCACAGATGGTGATTCAGAGCCCCCCGGAGCAACCCCTCGCCACGGATCGTGTCTCAGAGCCCCTGACCTACCCTCCCCTCTGCCACAGATGGCACATCAGTGCCCCCCCAGACGCCCCTCTCCACCACAAATGGCCTCACAGAAGTCCCCATGGCACCACCCCTTCATGAACAACACCACAGAGCTCCCCACCCCCCGAACACTCCCCACCATGGCTGCCCCCCCCCGAACCCTTCTGGGCACAGACAGCCTCCCCCATGCCACCCCCACCACTGTGCCCTACAGATCCTCCCAAGAAACCCCCCGCCACAGACAGACCCATAGAGCCCCCTCAAGCACTCCCCCACCACAGACAGCCTCCCCACACACCCCTGGCTACAGATAGCCCCATAGAGCCCCTTCCTGGCCACCGAGAGCCCCACAGAACCCCCTCAAGTACCCTCGCCAGACGGCCCCACAGAACCCCTCAAGTACCCCCCGCCAGACGGCCCCACAGAACCCCTCAAGTACCCCCCTGCCACAGACAGCCTCACAGAACCCCCTCAAGTACTCCCCGCCAGACAGCCCCACAGAACCCCCTCAAGTACCCCCGCCAGACGGCCCCACAGAACCCCCTCAAGTACCCCTCTGCCACAGACAGCCTCACAATTCCCCTCAAGTACTCCCTCCCCCCACCCCGCTCCCCACAAGCCCGGGACAGAGCTGACCCTGCTGAGTGCAACTGATGCCCCGAGCCGGATCCATCTCCGTGCCAAAGCTGTCTAGACACCGGGAACGCTCCCGGATTGCTCCCTTAAGCACCCCGTGCCCAGGGCCCTGACTACACCCCAAGACCCGACCCTCTCCTACGAGGCCTGGCTGGGGGCACCAATGGGGCTAGGGAACAGCAAGGTGCTGAGCTAGCATGATGGGAACCCTCCTAATGGGGAAGAGCCGGCCCTTCCCGGGTGCTGCCCCCGCTAACGTACCCCACGGACGAGGGCGCACACCCGTTCCCCGTCGGTGCCCGGTGCACAGAGGACGAGCAGCAACTGCCCAATACATGTGGGTCTGGGGGGCCGGCAACGGGGCAGAGCTCAGCAAGGCCAGGGCACCTGATGGTGTTGCCTGTCCTCACACCGGGCAGCTGGCACCCCCTGCTGGAGGAGTCGGCATTGCACCCAGCACCGGCTGGGGTGGGAGGTGCTGCCGTCTGGGTATTGCTCTCTGGGGGTGCTGGGAGAGCTGGGTGCCTGAGCGGGTCAGGGGCTGCACACCGCACACAGGGCAGCACAGAGCCTGTGTTACACTGCGGGGCTGGGGGATGCTTTGATTTAGACACAGAGACTAACCCTGGACCCTGAGCACAACTGCCCACACCTCCTGCCTCTCACCCCCCCGACCAGCCCGCACGTGAGGCCTCGTGCATCCCCCTTCCCTCCACACCCCCTGCGTGTGTTTGGCCCCCGGGGGGGGAGGCAGACACTGATCTCCATCCCCCGCCCCGTCCAAGCTGTCAGACGAGAGCCCTGCCCATCCTAAACCCAACACAGCAGCACCAGTGCCAGGGAACTGCCTGCCTCTGTGCCCCCCACCAGGGAGACAGACCCACAGCGCAGCAAGTCAAAGCCTGAGCCAGGCCTCCCTGGACAATCGATACAGCCCGGCTGGAAACAGCGCCAGCTCCCTGCTAACAAGCGGAGCCGAGCGGGGAAACGGGAGAGCGCCAGAGCCAAGATGCCAAGGGGCGGAAATGGGGCAGGCTCTCAGCACCGCCCCATGGATCCAATCAGCCCTCTGGCAGGGGAGATCACGCGGCCTTGAGGGGTCAGGCCCCCATGCTGCCGGGCCCCTTTGGAGAGAACCGACCCCCCAGCTGCCAAAGTGCCAACGGAGCCAGCCTGGGCACACCTGGCGCGCACATCCCGCCCCAGCAGAGGGGCCCAGCCTGGGAACGGCGCACGAAGCTCTCTGCCAGGGGAGCACGAGGCTCGGCCAATGCTCCTGGCCCTGGAGACGTGTCTGGCAAGGCCCAGCGGGGCTGGGCGCCGACCCGCGGCTGTGGCTGAGGAGGGATCAGAGATTGGAACAATCGACGTCTATTCAAATCACAGACAACAGCCCTGCTCCCAGCCGCCCCCAGTACGGAGCAGGGGCCCAGGGCAAAGCGGGCAGGGAAAGCCGGGGCCCTGCACCCTGCTGACAGGCGGAGGGAGACCCAGACCCAGACCCCCTCATGCCCCGGGTGCCCCCCCAACTAACTGCCATGCTGGGCAGGGGTCAGGAGGGCGAATCGCTCCAGTAGGTACCAACGGAGACGCCTGCACCCAAACACGCCTCACCCCCCCTCTGTGCGTTCAGGACCCATGCGGTTCCCCTGTGCAGGGGGCAGCTGGGGGAGGGTGCACGGAGGGGGGAACCCACTGCAGCACAGTGGGGGAAAGGGGCCAGCAAATCCATAACTATCCTGATCCATCAGTAACCTTTTGCGGGTGTGTAGCATCCAGGGGCAGTACTGCCACCCAGAGAGCTGGGGAGAGGACCCGGACCCAGCCCTACTGGCCCCCCAATACTCCCATCATGCACCCCATGTGCTCAGACTGTGCACCAGGAGCAGGACTGGGCCCCAGGGGAGGTAGCAGAAGCTGTGGGGAGGGAAGTGCCCCATGGGTTCCAGCAGGGCTGCCCCCCTTCCCCTGGGGGATGGATCCCTCCCCTCAGGGCCTGGCACCTGTGAGCCAGCATGAGCCGCCATCTACACATCTGCTGGGATGGCTGAGCCGGGCACAGGGATGCCACGCCCCGTGGGGGTGAGCTCGGGCGCTGGGAGTCAGGGTAGTGGCAGCATGGGGCACCCCAGCGAGGGGAGGGGTGAACGAACCTCAATCTGCTGTCCTCTGCGCTGAGTCCGCCTGGGACCAGGAGGCTCCTTCCCCTCCCCTCAGTGCAGACAGACCGACCCCTTCAACCCCGGCGCCTGTTCCGAGCGGGCCCTAGCAGCCGGGGGCCCCGCCCCTGAAGCCACACCCTCCCCCGCCCCTACTCGCGGCCCTCGCACCGCCAGTCCCTCCCGCCTCCTTTCCCTGGTGCTGTCGTAACACGCTAGTGAAGCAGGGGTCACGTCTCTAGGGGCTGGTCCTCAGAGAGGATAAGAGCCTACTGCTGCTGTTGGCTGACGGAGGGATTCCTTTAGCTCAAGTGATAGGGACCTACGCTCTGGTGCTGAATCCACAGCGAAGGACGTCACCGAACCGGATCCCGAACAGGGACCCGAACACCTGCACTGCCATCCCTTGCCACGCTCCAGGCACAGCCAGTTCGGGGATTAGCCTGTGCGTTACCAGCCAACACTCAATAACAAGCCTGGGCTAAAACAGGGGCAGGGTTAGCGTTGGCATAGGGATTCCACCTGGCGCCAGCATGGGACGTGGGAAATCCAGGCCCGTCCATCAGCCAGGGGACTGCCTCAGCACCGGCATCTCCAGCCGCCGCCGAGGGCTGCGGTGGATTCTCCATCCCTGGACATTTTTAAATCAAGCCTCCGAACAGGAGTTAACGCAGGGCACTCCTAGGGCCCAGACGATAGATACAGAGATCTCACAACGATCCATCCGGGCCCCGGACTCTCCGAATCGATGGAAATCGCTAATGGCCCAGGAGTGAAAACACCTGAGTCCTGCAGTGGCCTTGGAAGAGATGTCAACGGGACAGAGGACATTTGGGGCAGGGCACCTGTCCCCCACGTGCCCCCGAGAGCTCTCACCCCACCACGCTGGGTGCAGGATCCTAGAGATGTCACACGGGCCTTGCCTGTCAGCCTGGACAAGGATAAAGTCAACAGGCCAAGTGCACAGCTGGGTCAGCAGGTTCAATTCCCCCTCCAGCAGGGCTGAGCTGCCCCCGTGCCCTCCCCCTCGACCCCTGGCTCTCCACCTCCCCACTGCCAATGTCAGCCACTTCACTGGTACTGCCAAGTGCCCCGGCTGCTGGCCGAGTTAATCTCCAGAACCAAGCTGTGCCCGGGGCTGCTCTGCCGGCACCGATGGGATTTGGACCATGGGTCCCCTCTGGGCCGTTGCCCATTTTTGGCTCTGGGACTCCTGCCGCCTTCTTTTCCAGGGGAAGAATCTCTTGCTACCTCCAAGAGCTTGAGCCAGGGGACAGAGATGGCAAACTGAGCAGCACTTCGCCCAAACTCAGGATACAGGGAGCCGGGGACTGTCCGTGAGATGGAAATACAGCAGTTACAACTGATCCGAGAGCCACTTTTCCCACACGCGTCATTAACCTGTGGAACTCACTGCTACCAGACATTATTGAGCTTAGCAGGATTCAAAACAGGGCCAGACCCTTCTAAGGATCATTACCCCAGCCATGGTTACCCATTGCAAAGGCTATAATCTCTCCTGGTCCGGGGCATCAGCAGCCCCTAACTGAATGATGGAGGGTTAGGAAGAGACCCCCCCCCCGGACAGGTTACTCCATAATCATCCAGTACCAGGTGCCTTGCGCCTTCCTCTGGAACGGCTGGGGCTGGTCCCTGTCACCGACAGGAGAGACTGAGACGATCCCTGGCCTGTTCAACCTGCCCATTCCTATGTCCCGAGTGCTGACCCAGACAGACCGGAGGGGCCACTAACCCCATTGAGAAAACAGTCACAGCTCTACAGCAAGGCATGGCGAGTGGGAGGGGAGGGGCGTGCCTGGAGCCCCACCTAGCCTGAGAGCAGGGGCTGCCCAGCTGGGGAGGGGCAGGTGGACTCACTCAGTCAGCTGGCTCCTTAGTGCACCAGGAGGAGGAGAGGACCTAGGGTGTGGGCTGAGCAGTCAGGAGTGGGGAGCCGACCCGCACGGGGAGAAGGACTGAGCTGCTCTTTACGTTCTCCTCGGGACCCCAGGACCAGGGACTCACCATGCACTTTGCTATGAGCTGGTTGGGAAAGGCGCCTGCTGCCAGGGAGACAGAGCGGGTGCACGGTTACCATGGCAACACGTGCCTTTGAAATTCCACCATGGAATGATGGAGACAGATCGACTGTTACTTCAGGTTCCCGTCACTGCAAACGATCTCTGGGTACCCCCCACCCGCGTGCCAGGAATAATGGGGATCCATCCGGTCAGGGGTAGACGCCCCCAAGTCTGCATGGCTAGGACTGGGGTACCCTCCCTCCACCCCTTCCCATGCCGGCAGTCCCCTGGGCTGGATCCAGCAGCACCAAAACTGACCTGGTTTCCCCCAATCTGAAGAGCTCCCTTCCCCTGGCCCGCCAGGCAGACACAACAGCCGCAGCCCATTTGCATCTCCGCAGCCAGACGGGCTTTCCTCTCTGCATCCCCACGAGAGAAGCAACCGTGGCTGGGGGTGAACCGGCTCCCTGTTGCGGCTACCCAGGCACGCAGCGGCTCGGGAGCCAGGCTGCCAGGGACCACGCCAAGGGGACAGGGGGCAGAGATCCGGGGCAGGCAGTGCGAAGGGCCGTGGGGCTGGGAGTGGAGAGGGAACGACTGACTATCTGGCCCAGGACAGAGCGGTCCCACTCGGGCAGGGGACAGGGTCAGTAACAAAGTGAACAGTGCAAGGGGAGCGGAACAGCCCATCCTGGCGGGGCAGGTGGCAGCTTCCCAGCCCTGCCCCGGCCTCCACCACGGCCTGGCACCTGGGGAGTCTGCTCAGAAGACGCCCAAGACTAGCCTGGCTGGGGGGACAGGGACTGCAAACCTTAGGGGGGCGGGGAGCCAAGGGCTGGGGTAGAAGGGGGCTGCGTGTTAGGATTGAGGGACATTGGCAGAGTTGGGGGGAGCCCAGGGCTGGGGTAGCAGGGGGCTGCGGGTCAGGATTGAGGGGCACTGGCAGAGTTGGGGGGAGCCCAGGGCTGGGGTAGCAGGGGGCTGTGGGTTAGGATTGAGGGGCTAGGGGGACAGCAGGGACCACCGGGACCAGGGCTGGGGAAAGCCAGGAACCCCAGCTCAGGTATGTGCAGAGCACCCGGTTACAGTGAACAGCTGTCAGGGGCAGGTGCTGCTGGGGGCATGCAGAGCAGCTGGGTGCTGAGTCGGGGGGGTGCAGAGGGCACGGGGGAGGGGAGTACTGGGGCACAGCGGGGGGGGTCCTGGGGGCAGAGTCGGGGGGCACAGAGGGCACGGGGGAGGGGGGTGCTGGGGGCAGAGTCGGGGGGCGCAGGGGGCACGGGGGAGGGGGTGGGAATAACTCCACCCTTTGCCCTCCCCAGAGTTGGCATCGGCAGCTTCCCCCCGTGTCCCGCACCCCGGGGCCAGGCTCTGCTAACGGGGTCCCCGTGGCCCCGTCTCACCGCTTGATCCGATCCAGAGACGGGCCGGGGCCGGGGCTAATCCCAGCGGGGGCGGCTCAGGATCGTCTGGGGGACGTGACCTTGCCCGAGGGGTGCCGGGGTCTCCCCCGAGCTCCTACCTGCGGCGGGGGGAGCGGCCGCGGGCCGCGGCGCAGCAGCGCGTACACGATGTAGACCAGCAGCGAGTAAAAGGCGAACATGGGGGCGCGGGGGGGGCTCCGGGGCGCCCTGCCCAGCCCAGCCCGGGGATCCCCACGCCCGCTCCGCACGCCCGGCAGCTGCAGCGCCCGCCCCGGCCGAGCCAGCCGCAGCGCCTCGGAGCATGCCCAGTGCCCCCGCCCGCCCCTGCGCTGCGGCACCGGCGGGGCCCGGGAGGAGCCGCCCACGGGCCGCCAGACACGGCCGCCCCCGCAGCCTCACCGTGCCCTGGGCATGGGAGAGACACGGGCACCCCTCCCACCTCCTGGTACCCTGGGCATGGGAGAGACACGGGCACCCCTCCCACCTCCTGGTACCCTGGGCATGGGAGAGACACGGGCACCCCTCCCACCTCCTGGTGCCCTGGGCATGGGAGAGACATGGGCACCCCTCCCACCTCCTGGTGCCCTGGGCATGAGAGAGACATGGGCACCCCTCCCACCTCCTGGTGCCCTGGGCATGGGCAAGAGACGGGCACCCCCTGCAGCCTCACCGTACCCTAGGCATGGGAGAGACACGAGCACCCCCTGCAGCTCCCCTCGCCCTGGCCATGGGGGAGACATGGGCACCCCTCCCAACTCCTGGTGCCCATCACTTAACTCACAATGGACCATGGGCATGGGCAAGAAACGGGCACCCCCTGCAGCCTCACCATGCCCTGGGCATGGGAGAGACATGGGCACCCCTCCCACCTCCTGGTGCCCTGGGCATGGGCAAGAAACGGGCACCCCCTGCAGCCTCACTGTGCCCTGGGCATGGGAGAGACATGGGCACCCCTCCCACCTCCTGATGCCCTGGGCATGGGCAAGCGACGGGCACCCCCTGCAGCCTCACCGTGCCCTAGGCATGGGAGAGACACGAGCACCCCCTGCAGCTCCCCTCGCCCTGGCCATGGGAGAGACACAGGCACTCCTCCCACCTCCTGGTGCCCTGGGCATGGGAGAGACATGGGCACCCCTCCCACCTCCTGGTACCCTGGGCATGAGAGAGACATGGGCACCCCTCCCACCTCCTGGTGCCCTGGGCATGGGCAAGAGACGGGCACCCTCTGCAGCCTCACCGTGCCCTGGGCATGGGAGAGACATGGGCACCCCTCCCACCTCCTGGTGCCCTGGGCATGGGCAAGAGACGGGCACCCCCTGCAGCCTCACCGTGCCCTGGGCATGGGGGAGACACGGGCACCCCTCCCACCTCCTGGTGCCCTGGGCACATGGGAGACCCAGCAGCCCCTGCAGCTCCCTTGGCACGGGCAAGACATGGGCACCCCTGCAACTCCCCTCGTCCTGGGCACTGGTGAAACACGGGCAGCCCCTGCCCCCTCTTGTGCCCTGGGCAGTGTGGATCTGCAAGACACAGGGGCCCTGCAGCCTCCTCGGGCCCTGCTGGTAGTGACAGAAACCTCGTGGAGTCCCAGGCCCCAGGCTGCCATGGTGAGTGTAGGGCCTGACCCGGGGGGCGTGAGCTGCTGGCCATGGGGAGGGCCCATTTCTCTGCTCCCCAGCCCTAGGGAGCTTGCGCCACAGCAGGGAGTGAGTGCAGGTGCATTGGTCCGAGACACGCAGCACAGGGGCTGGGGCAGGAGCAGGAGGGTTTGCTATAGAGCACCAAACCCACAGAATCAGAGCCGGCTCCAGACACCAGCTTGCCAAGCAGGTGCTTGGGGCGGCCACTCCGGAGAGGGGCGGCACGTCCAGCCATTCGGCGACAATTCGGCGGACAGTCCCTCACTCCCGCTCAGAGCGAAAGACCTCCCGCCGAGTTGCCGCCGCAGATCGCGATCGCGGCTTTTTTTTTTTTTTTTTTTTGCGCCGCTTGGAGCGGCAAAAACCCTGGAGCCGGCCCTTCATGGAATAACTCCCCGCCCAGTACCCTGAAAGCTTCCCCTGCTCAAAGAGCACAGCCCTGAACACACCAGCTGGCCCCGGGGCCTTGTTACACCCCCTGTGACGACACAGAGGATTCCTAGATCCTGAACGGCCCGGCTTGCCCGTACGCCGCAGGCCAGAGACTCCTGTCTGAACTAGAGCAGAGCTCTTGGCAAACCCGCCAGCAACCAAGAATCCGCCGCCACCCTTGGGAAGTTGTTCCCATGGTGCATTACCCTCCCTGTGCAAAACGTACGTCTCATTTCCAGTGCGAATTCTCTAGCTTCAACGGCCAACCATTGGCGAGGGTTAGACCTTCCTCTGCTGGACTGATCAGCACTCTATCAAATACTTGGTTCTGTGACCCGAGAACCCCTTTGTGCCAGCTGGCATAGGGCACAGGGGTTGTAGGGGCACAGGGATCCCTTGGGGCTGGGCTCGGTAGTTCATCAACAGGGGTCGTGTAAGGTGGGATGTTATCTGATTAAAATATGACCATATAGATCCTTGTGCGACCACGGTTATATAATTGCAACAAATCTTGTACAAAGTATGGTAGGTGGGGTGTCTATGGAAAGGTTATGATTTGCTGAATATGGCTGTGCTATTTGTATTCCTGTATCATTTTTGTATCTGAAGTTATGAATATTAACTATGTACCTGTATTTCAAATGTTTGCTCCTGTGGTAACACCCACAAGGTATTTAGCCTGTACATCTTGAAGGGACTATGCAAGTTAAATGGCCCATCACTTAACTCACAATGGACCATGGGAGACGCCCATCCACACCTGATGGACTTTCATGTGAATGTTCTAACTAGAGTATGGGTGACGGCCTCTACTGTGACTGAGCCAAGCAGGCGTGGACACGTGACTTGCCCATATGACTCCAAACACCATCTTGTTACCTGTAATTTTCTACAAACTAGAACAATGCGTTTCCTTCACTTGGCAGAAGCTATAAAAGGCCCTGGAAACATTCTCCATTTTGCCTCTTTCCTGCTCAAACCTTCCGATTCTGAATTTATACTAATGGGAGCATCCTAACCAAGGGACTGAGGACCTTCCAATGATTTGGAAGCAACCAGAGATTTAACAAGCCAGCAGTTTATGCCATCACTGCTACAAGCCTGATCCAAGAACTTTGTATTTATTGTATGTATTTGATTCTTTTAACCAATTTTAACTCTCATCTTTCTTTCTTTTTATAAATAAACCTTATGTTCTTATGTTCTTTAGATATTAGATACTAAAGGATTGGCAGCAGCGTGATTATTGGGTAAGATCTGAGTTACATATTGACCTGGGTGTGTGGCTGTTACTTTAGGATCAGAAGAACCCTTTGGTTGACGAAATTGGTTTTAAAGAACCACTCATCATTAAGTCTAGTGTCTAGGTGTTGAATTCAGGACCGGAATACTTAAGGAGGCTGCATTTCTGACGTCTTGTTCGCCAGTGTGGTGAGACAGAAGTTTACTTTTGTTGCTGGTTTGGTATATCTCATGGAAGAATAACCACCAGATTTGGGGTGAATCTGCCCTTTATCCCAGCAGCTTGTCTTAAATTTGGTAGTCTCAGTTGTGACCCACTGAGACATGGTGACATAAGGTCTCTGCTGAAAGCCTGCATCACACCGAGCAGCAGTATCATCGTGCAGCGTATGTACAGAAACTATGTAAGTAGCCATGTAGCTGTACTGAAAATCCTGCTCGTAAGGTCTGTGAGTTCAGAGAATCCTAGAATATCAGGGCTGGAAGGGACCCCAGGAGGTATCTAGTCCAACCCCCTGCTCAAAGCAGGACCAATTCCCAACTAAATCTTCCCAGCCAGGGCTTTGTCAAGCCTGACCTTAAAAACCTCTAAGGAAGGAGAGTCCACCACCTCCCTAGGTAACCCATTCCAGTGCTTCACCACCCTCCTAGGGAAATAGTGTTTCCTAATATCCAACCTAAACCTCCCGCACTGCAACTTGAGACCATTACTCCTTGTTCTGTCATCTGGTACCACTGAGAACAGCCGAGCTCCATCCTTTCAGGTAGTTGAAGGCTGCTATCAAATCCCCCCTCATTCTTCTCTTCTGCAGACTGAGTAAGCCCAGTTCCCTCAGCCTCTCCTCATAAATCATGTGCTCCAGCCCCCTGATAATTTTTCTTGCCCTCCGCTGGACTCTCTCCAATTTGTTCACATCCCTTCTGTAGTGAGGGGACCAAAACTGGACGCAATACTCCAGGTGTGGCCTCATCAATGTCGAATAGAGGGGAACAGTCACTTTCCTCGATCTGCTGGCAACGCTCCTACTTTATACAGCCCAATATGCCGTTAGCCTTCTCGGCAAGGAGGGCACACTGCTGACTCATATCCAGCTTCTCGTCCACTGTAATCCCCAGGTCCTTTTCTGCAGAACTGCCGCTTAGCCAGTCGGTCCCCAGCCTGTAGTGGTGCATGGGATTCTTCCATCCTAAGTGCAGGACTCGGCACTTGTCCTTCTTGAACCTCATCAGATTTCTTTTGGCCCAATCCTCCTATTTGTCTAGGTCACTCTGGACCCTATTCCTACCCTCCAGCGTATCTGCCTCTCCCCCCAGTTTAGGGTATGTCTACACTACCCGCCGGATCAGCGGCCAGCAATTGATCCAGCGGGGATCGGTTTATCGTGTCTAGTCTAGACGCAATAAATCGACCCCCGCGTGTTCTCCCGTTGACTCCTGTACTCCACCGGCACAAGAGGCGCAGGCGGAGTCGACAGGGGAGCGGCAGCACTCGACTCACCGCGGTGAAGACACCACGTTAAGTCGATGCAAGTACGTCAACTTCAGCTACGTTATTCACGTAGCTGAAGTTGCAGAACTTGGATCAATCCCCCCTCCCCCAGTGTAGACCAGGGCTTAGTGTCATCTGTGAACTTGCTGAGGGTGCAGTCCACACCATCCTCCAGATCATTAATGAAGATGTTGAACAAAACCGGCCCCAGGACCGACCCTTGGGGCACTCCGCTTGAAACCGGCTGCCAACTAGACATGGAGCCATTGATCACTACCCGTTGAGCCCGACGATCTAGCCAGCTTTCTATCCACCTTACAGTCCATTCATCCAGCCCATACTTCTTTAACTTGGCGGCAAAAATACTGTGGGAGACTGTATTGTTAGAGGGCTTTCCTTCAACCCTCCCACTTCCCTGGTTCTTGTCACGCAGACAGCAAGCAGCAAAAGACCAGAAGGCTGAAGTGCAGATAATGCGATGTTTACTGGGGTTAGTTTCCAAGCAAGCAGATTCTGAAGCCCTTCACACCAGTCTAGCTTATCTCTATACGCCGAGAGAGTCTGTTCCCCCATGTCCCCTTTCCCAGCTCTGACAGCGCAGAGCCTTGCCTGTGTCCCTGTTCCCATTCCCCTCCCCTTAGCGAAACACGATTCCAATTTCCCTTCCCCACACTTCCTATTTGACCCGTTTATATAGTAACATTCTCAGCTATACTTTAACCCATCATTTTACTGAAATGTACTAACCAATCCTAACATAGTGTAACATGATTCTCTAACCAATTCTATCCCCCTGCCCTAATTAACTTACACCTAGCAACATTAATTATCCAGCAGACAGAAGCAATTAGAGAACTAGACAGATTAACAATAGAAAAGTAGGGGCCATAAAGATAAAACAATACAGAAATGAGGGTTTCACAAGCACAACCATTGAGAAGTGAGTTCTTGCCAGACTGGACGCTATCAAACTACAACCATCTTAAGATGTGTTTCTTTAGCTAGTGGTGATGGGAACTATCAGGACAGAATCATCTTCCTGACATCCCAATAGCACCTTACTTCAGTCTGACTGGTTTGGGATGTGAGGATGAGCCAAAGGCCTTAACCTAAGAACAAGGCCTCAGACTATCCTAGGGAGAGGAGGCCCAGACACAGACCGACTGTGATTCTGATTCTTTGTTTTTATACCCCTGTAACTAGCTAAGTGATAAAAATACACCTACGTTCTTAAAGTCTAGGCCTTTACAGGCAGGCCTGAATATCTATATTCTAACACATGTCAAAAGCTTTGCTAAAGTCAAGGTATGTCACGTCCACCACTTTCCTCATATCCACAGAGCCAGTTATCTCATCATAGAAGGCAATCAGGTTGGTCAGGCATGACTTGCCCTTGGTGACTCCATGTTGATTGTTCCTGATCACCTTCCTCTCCTCCAAGTGCTTCATACTTCTTTAACTTGGCGGCAAGAATACTGTGGGAGACCGTATCAAAAGCTTTGCTAAAGTCAAGGAATAACACATCCACTGCTTTCCCCTCATCCACAGAGCCAGTTATCTCATCATAGAAGGCAATTAGGTTAGTCAGGCACCACTTCCCCTTGGTGAATCCATGCTGACTGTTCCTGATCACTTTCCTCTCCTCTAAGTGTTTCATAATTGATTCCTTGAGGACCTGCTCCATGATTTTTCCAGGGACTGAGGTGAGGCTGACTGGCCTGTAGTTCCCCGGATCCTCCTCCTTCCCTTTTTTAAAGATGGGCACTACATTAGCCTTTTTCCAGTCATCCGGGACCTCCCCCAATCGCCACGAGTTTTCAGAGATAATGGCCAATGGCTCTGAAATCTCATCAGCCAACTCCCTCAGCACCCTCGGATGCAGCGCGTCCGGCCCCATGGACTTGTGCATGTCCAGCTTTTCTAAATGGTCCTTAACCTCACCTCCTCCCCATACCGTGCTGCCCAGTGCAGCAGTCTGGGAGCTGACCTTGTCTGTGAAAGCCGAAGCAAAAAAAGCATTGAATACTTCAGGTTTTTCCACATCATCTGTCACTAGGTTGCCTCCCCCATTCATTAAGGGTCCCACACTTTCCATGACCTTCTTGTTGCTAACATACCTGTAGAAACCCTTCTTGTTACCCTTCACATCCCTTGCTAGCTGCAACTCCAGTTGTGCTTTGGCCTTCCTGATTTCACTCCTGCACGCCTGAGCAATATTTTTATACTCCACCCTAGTCATCTGTCCAAATTTCCACTTCTTGTAAGCTTCCTTTTTAAGTTTAAGCTCACTGAAGATTTCTCTGCTAAGCCAAGCTGGCCACCTGCCATATTTGCTATTCTTTCTGCACATTGGGATGGTTTGTTCCTGCGCCCTCAATAAGGCTTCTTTAAAATACAGCCAGCTCTCCTGGACTCCTTTCCCCCTCATGTTATTCTCCCAGGGTATCCTGCCCATCAGTTCCCTGAGGGAGTCAAAGTCTGCTTTTCTGAAGTCCAGGCTCTGTATTCTGCTGCTCTCCTTTCTTCCTTTTGTCAGGATCCTGAACTTGACCATCTCATGGTCACTGCTGCCCAGGTTGCCACAAACTTCTACTTCCCCTACCAATTCTTCCCTGTTTGTGAGCAGCAGGTCAAGAGTAGGGTTACCATACGTCCGGATTTTCCCGGACATGTCCGGCTTTTGGGGGCTCAAATCCCCGTCCGGGGGGAAATCCCCCAAAAGCCGGGCATGTCCGGGAAAATCGGGAGGGAGGGCTGGGCCGGGGTCGCGGTGCCGGGCGCGCGGTGCCGGGCCGGGAGCCGGGCCGGGGCCGCGGGGTTGGGCCGCCGAGGGGGTGCGCGGGGCCGGGGGGTCGGGCTGGGAGCCGGGCCGCCGGGGGGGTGCGGTGGGCCGCGGGGCCGGGAGCCGGGGGGTCGGGCTGGGAGCCGGGCCGCCGGGGGGGTGCGCGGGGCCAGGAGCCGGGCCGCCGGGGGGGGTGCGCGGGGCAGCGGGGCCGGGAGCCGGGCCGCCAGGGGGTGCGTTGGGCCGCGGGGCCGGGAGCCGGGGAGTCGGGCCGGGAGCCGGGCCGCCGGGGGGGTGCGTTGGGCTGCGGGGCCGGGAGCCGGGGGGTCGGGCCGGGAGCCGGGCCGCCGGGGGGGGGGGGGGTGCGTTGGGCCGCGGGGCCGGGAGCCGGGGGGTCGGGCCGGGAGCTGGGCCGCCGGGGGGGGGTGCGTTGGGCCGCGGGGCCGGGAGCCGGGGGGTCGGGCCGGGAGCCGGGCCGCCGGGGGGGTGCGCTGGGCCGCGGGGCCGGGATCCGGGGGGTGCGCTGGGCTGCCGGGGCTGGGATCCGGGGGGTGCGCTGGGCCGCCGGGGCCGGGAGCCGGGGGGTGCGCTGGGCCGCCGGGGCCGGGAGCCGGGGGGTGTGCTGGGCCGCCAGGGGCCGGCTGGCAGTGCTGGGCGGGCCGGGGGTGGTCGGCCGGGGGCCGGGGCCGGCACCCCAGGGCCGCAGCCGACCCAGGCTGGAGCCGCCGGGGGGCCAGCCTGGGCCGCACCTCCTCCCCCCACACCGCCCCTTACCTGCCCAGGCTTCCCGCGAATTAAATGTTCGCGGGAAGCAGGGGAGGGGGCGGAGACTTTGGGGAGGGGGCGGAGTTGGGGCGGGGGAGGGGGCGGGGCTGGGGGCGGGGCCAGGGCCCCGTGGAGTGTCCTCCTTTTGGAGGCACAAAATATGGTAACCCTAGTCAAGAGGAGCATGGCCCCTAGTTGGTTCCTCCAGCACTTGTACCAGGAAGTTGTCCCAAGACTCCCCAAAAACGTCCTGTATTGTCTGTGCACTGCTGTATTGCTCTCCCAGCAGATGTCAGGGTGATTGAAGTCCCCCATGAGAACCATTGCCTGTGATCTGGAAACTTCGGTTAGTTGTCTGAAGAAAGCCTCGTCTTGCTCTCGCCTCTAAACTTAACCCAAAGACTCTCAACAGGCTTTTCTCCAGTTTCATACTGGAGCTCTGAGCAGTCACACTGCTCCCTTACATACAATACAACTCCTCCACCTTTTCTCCCCCACCTGTCCTTCCTGAACAGTTTATACCCATCCATGGCAGTGCTCCAGTCACGTCAGTTACCCCACCACGTCGCTGTTATTCCAATCACATCATAGTTCCTTGACTGTGCCAGGACTTCCAGTTCTCCCTGCTTGTTTCCCATGGTTCTTGTGTTCGTGTACATGCACCTAAGATAACTAGCCGATTGCCCCACTTTCTCAGTATGAATCAGGAGGCCTCCCCGGTTGCACCCTCTCCTTGTGTTTCCCCCCGGTATCCCACTTCCCCCGGGTTTAGGTCTCTATCCCCCAGTGAACCTAGTTTCAAGCCCTCCTCATTAGGTTAGCCAGCCTGCCTGCGAAGATGCTCTTCCCTCTCTTCGTTAGGTGGATCTCATCTCTTCCTAGCAATCCTTCTTCCCAGAACAACAACCCATGGTCGAAGAATCCAAAGCCCTCTCCGACCCCACCTGCATAGCCATGCATTTGGACCACCCTAACGTGATAGAGATGCTTCTCTACCTGGCTCCATGTAGGTGGAGCCTACATTTACAGCCAGAGCAAAATGCTAATCAAATGACTGCAAAGAAGATATTTTAGACAGGACCAAACAAGCAGCAGCGGGTGCCCTGTCTCCACGTGAAGACGACGGCTGGCTGGAACTGTAGCTGGGGCTGCAGAGGTACCCCCAAGTAGCCGTCACTGAGGCCGCCAGCTGGCTTGTCTTATGAACCAAGGCTCACGGCCGGTCTGGTGGTTGGAGCTGGGAGAGAAACACCCGGTGAGCTACACTCCGTGAGTGGGGCCTGGCTTGGCAGTCATGTCCAGGCTCTCGGAAGCATGTTTTATTTTAGTTGATATGTTACATTTATTCTACTTGCTGCTTCTCAGAGCTCTGGTACTTTCACTTGTTTTCACCACAAACCAAACCAAACCAAACCACTGCAGTGCTCCGGAGGTCTCACGGGTAAGCCCGGGGGGGGGGGGGGGAGGAGGGGACACACCATTCCTGTGGGAGTGGAGGATCTGAGAGTCCCCAGCGGCTCCGGGGCTGCACGCTCCAGGGATGCTCGGGGTCAGAGCGTGCCTGTTGCTAACCTGCGGAGGGACAGCGGGGCCTGGGGAGGCTGCGAGGGGAGTGCTGCCTGGGATTGGGGGAGGTGGCAGGAGGTTGGCAAACCCTTAACAAGAATGTGTCCTATCATTGTTGATACCCGTCTCCTCTACCCCCACGGCCCTGCCTGCTGGCTTGGCTCATCCGCCTGGCGCTTACCCTGTAAGCTCTCTCTGGGGCACAGTCTGTCCTTGCTGTGGGTTTGTACAGCACCAGCCTCGCTGGCCTGTAGGTGCAGCTGCACTATAACGATCACAGACCCACAGAAACGGGGGGTGGGGAGGGAGCTCCTGGAGTCATCAAGTCCAGCCCCTGCACTGTGCAAACCTAGACCGGCCCCGGCAGGTTTGTCCAACCTGTTCTTAAAAACGTCCAGGGCCGGGGATTGCACAACCTCCCTGGGATGTCTGTTCCAGAGCTTCGCTACCCGAGAGTTAGAAACCGGTTCCCAACCTCTAACCTAAATCTCCCTGGCTGATTCAGCCCGTTACTACTTAATATTAGTATGGCAAATACTGTGCAAATCTCCGTTAAAAGATCATTTTTCGGTGGCTAAGGCAAACACCAAAAGTTAGGAAATGCCAGATGTACGGTTCTCCCTGTGACCTTTGTTCCGCCCCTGGGATCTGAGTCCTGTGGAAAAAAACATTGATGACCGTGTCATTAAAGGCAGTGTCACGTAATGCACACGCTTCAGGAGGCGGAGCGAAGGCTGCTGGGGCAGCCTGCATTCTGGCATGTCCTCGCTTCCCAGTGCTTGACTCCAGCCCTGCCACATTGTTAAAAACCTCCTCAAATAACATCATGGCCTCGAGGATTTTTCCTCCCACGAGCAGGATTTGAACCCTCAACCTTCATCGCCAGAATTCAGGCAGCTTGAGCTAAAAGCTTCACTTTGCTGACTGCTACTAGGAGAAGTCTGTTACCGCTGCTGGGTTTGGGGGTGAGAGTTGGCCCCGGGGGGATCTCTCCCTGCTACAGATGTTGGAGCAGGGCCCCGGCATTCCCATTCCCAGGGCGGCTGAGAGCCATTGAACCAAACTGTAACTCCTGTTTCTAACGACAACCACGTCAAGCCAGGGGGTGCTGCAGCACCCCCATTCCAGCACCCATGTCCGTTACAATGCTGGCAGGTTGCCAGCGTTCCCGGAGTAACGATAACGAGGGAAGGGAAATGGTAACTTCTGACAGCTCACAGCTCAGCTGACCTGAATGGGGCAAAGAAAGGGCCCCTCCCTAGCCAGAGAGCAACTAGCAAAGGCCTGCTGGCAACCAGGATGGGGCGGGGGATCTCAGGCCTGGTCTACACTACGGGTTTAGGTCGACTTTAGCAGCGTTAAACCGAATTAAGCCTGGACACGTCCACACAACGAGGCCCTTTCTTTCGAATTAAAGGGCCCTTTAAACCGGTTTCTTTACACCACCTCCGACGAGGGGATTAGCGATAAAACCGGCCTTTGCGGGTCGGAATTGGGGTAGTGTGGACGGAATTCGATGTTATTGGCCTCCGGGAGCTATCCCACAGTGCTTCATTGTGACCGCTCTGGACAGCGCTCTCAACTCAGATGCACTGACCAGGTAGACAGGAAAAGACCCGCGAAGGTTTGAATTTCATTTCCTGTTTGCCCAGCGTGGAGAGCACAGGTGACCACGCAGAGCTCATCAGCACAGGTAACCGTCATGGAGTCCTCCCAGGATCGCAAAAGAGCTCCAGCATGGACCGAACGGGAGGTACGAGATCTGCTCGCCATATGGGGAGATGAAGCAGTGATAGCTGAACTCCGTAGCAGTAAAAGAAATGGAAAAGTATTAGAAAAGATCTCCAAGGCCATGAAGGACCGAGGCCATAACAGGGACCCACAGCAGTGCCGCGTGAAAATTAAGGAGCTAAGGCAAGCCTACCACAAAGCCAGAGAAGCAAACGGAAGGTCCGGGGCAGAGCCGCAAACTTGCCGCTACTACGCGGAGCTGCATGCGATCCTAGGGGGTGCAGCCACCACTACCCCAACCGTGTGCTATGACTCTCTCACTGGAGAAACACACAGGGAAGACGGTTCGGGGAACGAGGAAGATGACGATGGAGGTACTGTAGGTAGCTCACAGCAGCAAGGAAGCGGAGAAACCGGTTTCCCCAACAGCCAGGATATGTTTGTGACCCTGGACCTGGAACCAGTAACCCCCAAACTCACCCAAGACCCTCAGGGCACACAGGAGACCTCTGGTGAGTGTAACTTTGTAAATATTTGTAAACATTACAAAAAAAAAGCAAGCAAGTCTGTTAACGTGTATGGGGATGGAGCGGAAATCCTCCAGGGACATCTCCAGAAAGCTCTCCTGGTTGAAATGGGGTGATTTTATTAAGGGGGACATTCAGAGGCGCCCGTTCCTGCTCTTCTGACCAGAAATGTTCCCCGCTGTTAACCACGCGGTGGGGGGGAGGGGTGAAGTGATCATCCCAGAGAATCGTGTGTGTGTGTGGGGGGGGGGTGGTTTACTTGTGTTTGTGCCACATGTTAACCGGGAAACCGCAGCCCCCTCCTTTTACATTGAAACCCCATTTTAAATGGACAACCCAATTCATCCTTGATATGGGAAATGCGCTGCTGTTTGCAACCTTTCCCGCATGTTAAGAAGGTTAAAAAAGCCAAAACACTGTGGCCTACGATGGCTGCCTGCAAGCCGAAATATGCGACCTTGTAATGAAAGAGTGTACCCATTGTTCCCTAAAATGTGTCTTTTTTAACCACCTCTCCCTTCTCCTCCACCAGCTGCAAATGTTTCTCCTTCGCAGAGGCTCGTGAACATTAGAAAGAGAAAACGTAAGACGAGGGACGAGATGTTCACGGAGCTGCAGATGTCCGCCCAGGCTGATAGAGCACAGCAGAATGCGTGGAGGCAGTCAATGACGGAGATGAGAAAAGCCCAATATGAACGAGAGGAGAGGTGGCAGGCTGAATCGTGGGAAGAACAGAGCAAGTGGCGGGCTGAAGACGATAGGTGGCGTCAGCTTGCAGACAGACGGCAAGAGGCAATGCTCCGTCTGCTGGAGCATCAAAGTGATATGCTCGAGCGTATGGTTGAGTTGCAGGAAAGGCAGCAGGAGCAGAGACCGCCGCTACAGCCCCTGTGTAACCAACAGCCCTCCTCCCCAAGTTCCATAGCCTCCTCACCCAGACGCCCAAGAACACGGTGGGGGGGCCTCCGTCCACCCAGTCACTCCACCCCAGATGATTGCCAAAGCATCAGAAGGCTGGCCTTCAATAAGAGTTAAAGTTTTAAAATGCAGTGTGTCCTTTTCCATCCCTCCTCCCCCACCCATCCCAGGCTACCTTGGCAATTATCCCCCTACCTCTGTAAGGAACTAATAAAGAATGCATGAATGTGAAAAAACAATGACTTTATTGCCTCTGCAAGGGGGAGGGGAGGGTGGGGTGGTTGGTTTACAGGGAAGTAGAGTGAACCGGGTCGGGGGGGGGGGGGTTGGAGGGTTCATCAAGGAGAAACAAACAGAAGTTTCACACAGTAGCCTGGCCAGTCACAAAACTCGTTTTCAAAGCTTCTCTGATGCGCACCGCGCCCTGCTGTGCTCCTCTAACCGCCCTGGTGTCTGGCTGCGCGTAATCAGCGGCCAGGCGAGTTGCCTCAACCTCCCACCCCGCCATAAAGGTCTCCCCCTTACTCTCACAGATATTGTGGAGCGCACAGCAAGCAGCAATAACAATAGGGATATTCTTTTCGCTGAGGTCTGAGCGAGTCAGTAAGCTGCGCCAGCGCGCTTTTAAACGTCCAAATGCACATTCCACCACCATTCGGCACTTGCTCAGCCTGTAGTTGAACAGGTCCTGACTCCTGTCCAGGCTGCCTGTGTACGGCTTCATGAGCCATGGCATTAAGGGGTAGGCTGGGTCCCCAAGGATCACGATAGGCATTTCAACATCCCCAATGGTCACTTTCTGGTCCGGGAAGAAAGTCCCTTCCTCCAGCTTTCGAAACAGAGCAGAGTTCCTGAAGACGCGAGCATCATGTACCTTTCCCGGCCATCCCACGTTGATGTTGGTGAAACGTCCCTTGTGATCCACCAGGGCTTGCAGCAGCATTGAAAAGTACCCCTTGCGGTTTACGTAGTCGGTGGCTTGGTGCTCCGGTGACAAGATAGGGATATGGGTTCCGTCTATGGCCCCGCCACAGTTTGGGAATCCCATTTCAGCAAAACCATCCACTATTGACTGCACGTTGCCCAGAGTCACTACCCTTGCTATCACCAGGTCTTTCATTGCCCTGGCAAATTGGATCACAGCAGCCCCCACCGTAGATTTGCCCACTCCAAATTGATTCCCGACTGACCGGTAGCTGTCTGGCGTTGCAAGCTTCCACAGGGCTATCGCCACTCGCTTCTCAACTGTGAGGGCTGCTCTCATCTTGGTATTCTGGCGCTTCAGGGCAGGGGAAAGCAAGTCACAAAGTTCCATGAAAGTGGCCTTACGCATGCGAAAGTTTCGCAGCCACTGGGAATCGTCCCATACCTGCAGCACAATGCGATCCCACCAGTCTGTGCTTGTTTCCCGGGCCCAGAATCGGCGTTCCACGGTATCAACCTGCCCCAGTGACACCATGATTTCCACATTGCTGGGGCCTGTGCCTTGTGAGAGGTCTATGGCCATGTCAATTTCCTCATCACTCTCGTCGCCGTGCTGCAATCGCCTCCTCGCCTGGTCCGGGTTTCGCCTTGGCATGTCCTGGCTCTGCATATACTTCAGGACAATGCGCGTGGTGTTCATAGTGCTCATAATTGCCGCGGTGATCTGAGCGGGCTCCATGATCCCAGTGCTAGCTATGGCGCCTGGTCAGAAAAAAGGCGCGAAAGTAGTATCTGATAGACCAGGAGAAGGAGGGCGGGAGGGCGGGAGGGAGGGAGGGAGGGCCGAGTGACGACATGGCGTACAGGTACAGGAACAGGGAGAAACACAAACAACTGTCACACAGAATGGTCCCCCCAAAGATTAAACTGGAAACCCTGGGCTTAGCAGGCCGTTGATTTCACGGAGGAAGGGGAAGCAAATGAACACAGAACAAATCTATTTTTTACATCTTAAGGTGGCAGCCGACGCTGCAGCATGAGTGACAGCCATACCAGTACGATGATGATGGGTACCAATCATAATATACCATCATCTGCCAAAAGGCAAGGGGCTGCTGCTGTGTAGCAATGCAGCCCCACGTCTGCCAGCCCCACGTCCGCCAGCACCCAGCATCGCCCTCGGCCTCTTCTGGGTGCTTAGCAGACAATATTGGGCAATTGGCAGAAAATAGTATATTATGACTGGTAACCGTCATCATCGAGACAGTAGCATGTCTGCCCAGGTGGCCATGATTGACAGCCACTCCAGTACGACGACGACGGGTACCAGTCATAATATACCATCGCCTGGAAGGGGCTGGTGCAATGCAGCCCTACGGCTGCCAGCCCCACGGCTATCACTCATGCTACACCGTCTACCACCAAAAGGCAGTTAGCAGCTGCTGCTGCGTAGCAATGCAGTCCCACGTCTGCCGGCACCCAGAGGACATATGGTGACGGTGAGCTCAGCTGTGCTGAGCGGGCTCCATGTTGTCTGCACAGGTAACCCAGGTAAAAAGGCGCGAATCTATTGTCTGCCGTTGCTGTGACGGGGGAGGGAGGGGCCTGACGACATGTACCCAGAACCGCCCGCGACACTGTTTTGCATCATCCGGGCATTGGGATCTCAACCCAGAATTCCAAGGGGCGGCAGAGACTGCGGGAACTGTGGGATAGCTGTGGGATAGCTACCCATAGTGCAATGCTCCGGAAGTCGACGCTAGCCTCGTACTGTGGACGCGGTCTGCCGACTAGAGCACCTAGAGCATTTTATTGTGTGGACATACACAATCGGCTGTATACAACCGATTTCAATAAAACCGGCTTCTATAAATTCGAACTAATTTCGTAGTGCAGACATACCCTCAGAGAAAGGGGCACAAGAATAGTCTATAATGGGAAGCCATCAGGCAGCATAAATATCGGGGTCCCTGCCAGCACCCCATAACTGGAGACTGTCTTACCTTTGAGCCTGGCAGCCGTTTGAGTCTTTCCTCTACAGCACCGTACCGGGCCGGGGGCAGGCAGAAGCCTGCTTCTGAATTCCCGCTCTGGGCTTCGCTGGGCAGGCAGCCGATCCCAGCCCCAGCACAAGGCCACGTGCAATCCATCGTGTGACCACAGCCCCCCGATTGCCCGGGTTCCCCTTACAGCCTGGCAGGACACGGCGCCCGCGCTCACTGCAAGACTTACCGGGCCAGGAGCTCGGGCAGTGGCAGGGTGAGGAGATGTGCGCTCGGAGTTACTCAGCCCCTTCCAGGAGCCCCAGGCTCCCAGCAGCCCCTCCAAGCGAGCCGGCCCCGGTGCAGCTTGAGGTGCGTTCGGCCCCAGCCCCGTGTTATCTGGGGTTCCCCGTAGGGTGCGTGATGTGCTTTGGGGCATGGAGGGGGTCTCCAGGGGCTCTTTGGCTGCCTCTGTGGCAGACGAGAGGCAGGGTCCCCACTCCTTCGCTGCGCAGGCCCAGTGCTGGCCTGCTTGCCCCAGGAACCAATTCAGCCAGGCCCTAGCGCGTCAGCGCACCGTGCTGAGCCCACCAGCGGAGGGGCAAACTGGTCCCCTGGGGCCTCCATCCCGCCAGGGCAGCGGGAACAGCACAGCGAGTGGGCCAGCCCGGGTCCTGCCCAGCCTGGCACGGGTCCCACTCTGCCCAGGGAGAGCAGCAATTCCCCTCGGGCCCCAGCGGACATCTTTCCCTGAACCGTCACAGTCCAGAGTGAGTCTCTTGCCCTTGGGACTCCGCAGCGAGGGGTGGCAAAGTCCCTGGGCTTGCATGGCGCGTCCTCCCCACTGCAAGCAGGCCGAGCGCCTCACGCTCCCTCCCAGGGCCGAGCCCCCTCCCTAGCAAGGCCCCTGGTTCTGAGCAGCCACCACCTCGGCTGGGCCTGAGGAGCTAACGAGCGCTCCCACGGGGGAGGCCGGGAAGCTTCCTGTCCACCTGAACTGACCTCAGCAGCCAAGCCAGGATCCATCCAGGCCAGTTCCCACGCATCGACCCCCGTGGGACCGGCCAGCTCTCGGTGCCAGCTGCATGCTCAGAGCAACGGAGGTAGAGCTCAGGGCCTGGCTAGTTCACGCCGCTGATATCAAGGTGGCTGAGCTCAAAACCACTCCAGTCCCCACCTCTCCCAGCAGGGGGCGCTGTGGAGAGCGGGGCAGGAGCTGGCTGGGGGCGGAGCTCCCGGTTACTGCAGTCCCAGCCTCTCCCAGCAGGGGGCGCTGTGGAGAGTGGGGCAGGAGCTGGCTGGGGGCGGAGCTCCCGGTTACTGCAGTTCCAGCCTCTCCCAGCAGGGGGCGCTGTGGGGATCAGGGCAGGAGCTGGCTGGGGGCGGAGCTCCCGGTTACTCCAGCAGCTTTGCGTGGCCGTGCAGGGACTCCCAGCAGCTGTGACTCACGGGAGCTCTGGTGCTAGAGGCTCTTTACCAATTACAATCAGACTGAATTGTATCACCTCCGACTTTATTGCTGAGCTCCCAGAACAGAGCAGGAGATGGGGCCTGGTGCCACGCTGGGCTGGCCAGGACGGAGATAGCGGGAGAGCCGCAGCGGGCACGTCTACACAGCAGCTGGGCGTGAGCTCCCAGCCCCATCAGATACCACCTGACTCCTAGGCTGGGGAGCCGGAAATCTCCCCTGCTCTTTGTGGCACGAGTGCCGCTGGCACCAGTCGGGGACACGTGAGGCTCACGCCCAGCTGCAGCGTGGCCATGCCCAGCAGGGCCTGGCACCGGGGCAGGGCTAGCTCCCAGCACCGACGCAGGTCTGGGTGCAGCAGAGCTAACGAAAGCAAGGGGCGGGGGGGAGTTCTGGGCCTGCACCGGGACAGGCCATGGCAGCGCCGTAAAGTCAGACCCATTCTCAGCTACTGAGATTTCTCACCCCTGGATGTACTTGAATAAACCCTCAATCATCTTCCCTGTGCTGGGCCCCTCCCATCTCTGCTGCCCCCTTCTGGGGCCCTGGGGTCTCTGCCCCACATCTGGGCTTCACTTAGCCCTTTGCTCACCGGCTGAGACACCAGGGCTCCTCCCCGACAGCCCCTCGGGGAGCGGGGACAGTCCAGGCTACACCGAGGAGCAGAGGCCGCCCCAAGAACCGGGACCGTTCATCAGCTGATGAGCAGGGCAGGGCGGTGTCGCGGTCGCTCAGCCGAGCCGTGCAGCGCAGAGAAGGGGCTGCTCCGGGGCAGATCGTGGCCTCCCTCTATCACTAGCGGGCCTGCCTGGTCCACACACTGAGGCAGGATGGTGTGTGCCCCCCTGCCATGCTCCTCAGGCCGGCCTGCTTTGAAATGTCCCTGGCGGATGATCCCACAGCCGGATCCATCTCCCAGCCACAGAGTCACTCCCGATATTCACCCTCATTCTTCCCATTCTGCTCCCTTGGGTACCCAAAACAAGCCGCCTCCCCCTCGGCGCACCAGGCAGCTGGGGGACGGACAGCACTCCGGTCGGACTCTCTCCAACAGGCGCTGGGGCCAGGCCAACAGGAAGGACAAGCCTGTGATCCCAGCACGGAGGCTCAGGAGAGCTGGGTTCTAATCCCGCCTCTGCCAAATCCTCCTGTGTGACCTTGGGCAAGTCGCTTAGTGGTTCTGGGCCCTGGTGCCCCGATACCAGTGATGGGCCTGGCAGCAGAAACCTGGGAGAGTTCTGAAAGGTGGCCAACTTTGGCATCAACTTGCTGCTACCAGGCACTGGTCCAACCTAGCTCTGCCGGCGCCCCTCAATCCCAACCCACAGCCCCCTATCCTAGCCCTGGGGTCCCCCCCAGCTCTGCCGGTGTCCCTCACTCCCGACCTGCAGCCCCCTATTCCAGCCCTAGGCTCCCCCCCCCAGCTCTGCCGGTGTCCCTCACTCCCGACCTGCAGCCCCCTATTCCAGCCCTGGGCTCCCCCCCAGCTCTGCCAGTGCCCCTCAATCCCGACCTGCAGCCCCCTATCCCAGCCCTGCTCCCCCCAGCTCTGCCGGTGTCCCTCAATCCCAACCCGCAGCCCCCTATCCCAGCCCTGCTCCCCCCAGCTCTGCCGGTGCCCCTCAATCCTGACCTGCAGCCCCCTATCCCAGCCCTGCTCCCCCCAGCTCTGCCGGTGCCCCTCAATCCTGACCTGCAGCCCCCTATCCCAGCCCTGCTCCCCCCAGCTCTGCCGGTGTCCCTCACTCCCGACCAGCAGCCCCCTATTCCAGCCCTGGGCTCCCCCCCAGCTCTGCCAGTGCCCCTCAATCCCGACCTGCAGCCCCCTATCCCAGCCCTGCTCCCCGCAGCTCTGCCGGTGTCCCTCAATCCCGACTCGCAGCCCCCTATTCCAGCCCTGCTCCCCCCCAGCTCTGCCGGTGCCCCTCAATCCCGACCTGCAGCCCCCTATCCCAGCACTGCTCCCCCCAGCTCTGCCAGTGCCCCTCAATCCCGACCTGCAGCCCCCTATCCCAGCCCTGCTCCCCCCAGCTCTGCCGGTGCCCCTCAATCCCAACCTGCAGCCCCCTATCCCAGCCCTGCTCCCCCCAGCTCTGCCGGTGTCCCTCAATCCCGACCTGCAGCCCCCTATCCCAGCCCTGCTCCTCCCAGCTCCGACGGTGTCCCTCACTCCCGACCTGCAGCCCCCTATTCCAGTCCTAGGGTCCCTCCCCAGCTCTGCCGGTGTCCCTCAATCCCGACCTGCAGCCCCCTATCCCAGCACTGCTCCCCCCCAGCTCTGCCGGTGCCCCTCAATCCCGACCCACAGAATCTGTTGGAGCTCTCAGGATGGGGCTACTGAACCAACCTGTCCAGCCGGCTGCTCCTGCCCCTCATAACACACACACACACCCACACACACGCACACCCCACTTTGTACCCATGGGCCACAGGCCATGCGGCTGTCTCCTAAGGACAGCGCCAGTGGGCAGCCGGCAGAGACTACAGCTCCCAGCATGCAGTGCCTTGTCTGGGCCGTATCGCATGCTGGAGCATGGCCTGCACCTGGGCATTAAAGCGGAGAGCGGCTGCGATTTGGTTCCGTCCGTGCCCATCAGGTGCAGCCACTGGGCTCCCGGCATGTTGCCCCAGCTGCCCACTGGGCATGGCGGGCAGACGGCCTGGAGGAGAGCAGACGGCAGCGTATGGGCGCTGGGGCAGGAGCAGGAGCAAGGCCAGCATCTCACTTTCCCGGCTCCGGGCTGCCCGCTTCCCTGGGCATCCCCACCTGCGGTTTCTGTCTCTTCCTGCTGGGCCGGGGGCCAGGCACCTGGGGAAGGAAAGCGACCGAGATCAGAGCAGCTCGTCTCACTGTCTGGGTCCTGTCGATGCAAGGGCAGCCCCCAGCAGAGAGGGCGGCTAGACTGATACGTGCCCAGGCCCCTGCTGGGACCAATGGGGCCAGGACTGGAAGCAAAGGGATCTGTGTAGGGCCATGAGGAACCCGGATGGCTAGCACCAGGCCTGGCCCCCACCGCTCCTCACACACATAACTGGCACAATGAAGACCCTGCTCAGTGCTGTTTGCAGATCTCAACCCATACAGAGGATAACCCGCTGTGCCATCCCTCGGGCCCCCCCGGTGCCAGGGCCTGGCGCGCACACCCCTTACCTCCGGCGGACGTGCCCGTTTGCTGGCTGGGAAGAACTCGCCCAGTTTCTGCTGCCTCCCGCCCTCCCGGGGCGCTCGCTGCTTGGGCTCGACCTCCTCGGGCTTGGGCTGGGCCTCCTGCCACCGCTGCAGCCGCCGGCACACCCGCAACTCGCTGGAAACAGAGCTCAGGTCAGCGGGGCAGGGCCTGGAGGGGATCTGGACCAGGGGGGCATCACAGCAAGAGGAACGGAAACCAAGGGGGGTTGGGGAGAAACCCCTAAGCGTCCCCTCCCCCCCCATGCCAGGATCTCGGCAAAAGCGGCTCAGCACCAGGCCGGCCCCCAGAGCTCCCCACTACAGGGGCTTCCCGAGCTCCGTGTCCAGCGTCCCTCAGGGCGCTGCAGTAAATCTGCCAAGGCCGTATCCAGCCTCTCCGGGGCTCTGTGAAAGTCACGCTGGGGCTGGGGCCGGGCGAAACCGGCAATTCTTTGGCTGATGCACAGGGCAGGCCAGAGCCCAGCTCGGACCCAGACCAGGGGCTGGAGACTTGCGTGGGGTGCTCTGAGTGTCGATCCCAAAGGGGGTGGGGGGAGTCTGCTGGTGCCACAGAGCAAGCTCCGTGTTGGTGTGAAAGGTGCCAGGCTGGGAACCCTGGCGACGTGCCCCTCCTCTCCCCCCTCCCGCCCTGGACGTCCCCCCTGTGGGCGGGAGAAAGGGGGTGAGTCTCCAAGGCCTATGCAGCTGCTGGCTTCAGTACTGAGCCTGCCAGCTGTGGGGTCAGATTGGGGGCAGCCACACCATGAACCAAGACCCCCCCAAACTCATCACACATAGGACTCCACCCCGTTCTAGGCCATCCCGCCTGCCCCCCATCCAGACAGCACGACACTGACTTCATGTGCTTCTCATGGGCGAGGAACCGCACCAGCCCCTCTGGGTCGGGGTCGCGCCACTCCAGCGTTATCCGGCCCGGGTCGGCCACCTCCGGCTGCAAGAAGAGCCTGCGAGCTCCCTCCAGGTCCCAGTTGGCGGGCAGCGGGTGCTTCTGTAACAGCAGCAGCTTACAAGCCAGCGACGCCCTGTGCCTCCAAAGGATCCCAAAGCACTTTGGAGCTCACGCCCAGGAACGTGAGCTCCAAAGTTCCCCACTGCAATGCGCCCACCTCTGGGGAGGGACCAGCAGCTGGTTACCAGTGCATAGCATCACCACAGGAGCGCAGGCCGGCAGGGGGTCACTGCTGCTCTCTTCCCCAAGGGGCGTGGGCTTCGTTCCCTCCAACCAGCCCTGCTCCTTTGCCCACTTCCTGGGCATCCCCCTCTACCTGGCTCTCGCCGGCAGTCAGACCCCTCCTGGCCCTTCCCACCGAGAGCGCGGCTTTACAGCACACCCAGCCCCCCCTTCCCCTGCTCAGCCCCCCCCATGCAGCACGTGGCTTGGCTGCTCATGCCCAGGCCCCGCCCCCGGTACCTGCGGGTCGATGTTCTGGAGAACCTGCTCGATTGTCCCATGTTGCTGCAGCAGCTTGAGGGCCTTTTTGGGGCCCAGCCGCCAGATCTTCCCACAGTAGTCACAGCCCAGCAGGATGCACAGGTCCACGAACTGCCCCAGGACAGGCCCGGCCCGAGGAGAGGGAGCAGAAGACAGCCATCACCAGAGGGGTTACCTGGGTGGCCACCTGCTCCGTCCCTGACCACCCCTCCCACATCCCAGTGAGGCTGGCAGAGCAGGGGCCAGCTCACGCCACGGTCCCCATGTCTCAACCGAACCCTGACAAATACGTGGCTGGCACAGCCTGGCCCACCTGGGGTTAGTATCGTTCAAACAGGTGTTAGCATTGTTTAGCCTTTATGGAATGCGTGTGAGCTGCCGCCGGCATCAATCTCACAGGGAACATCTGTATCCCCTAGTGCAAGGGAACATCTGTATCCCCTAGTGCAAGGGAACATCTGTATCCCCTAGTGCAAGGGGACATCTGAGCGGCTGGATTGGGAGCTTCTGTGAGCGTGTAACTCACCAGGCAGGAGAGAGACATTAACCAGTGTGAAGTGCTGGCTCCAGCGGGAGGGGTCACGTCCTGCCCCACAGGGAAGGACCATCGACACCTGCTGTGCCCCCCACGAAGCTGAGTCGTGCAAGTGGTTTCCTCCCATCAGCGGAGTTCCCAGCTCAGAGCACATGGGGGGAGGGGGATAAAACCCCCAGGCAGAGGGAAATGATTATACTCTGCTTGGGCTCCGGAGGGGCAGGTTTCTAGGCAGAAGCAAGAGATCCCCAGTGCTCAGCCCGGGTCAGCCCTACAGGACGTACGGAGCTTGCATGTGATAGACGCGTCTAGTCCCTTTGGAAACTTGTGACTGTAACTCCGGTGTGTCTCTGTGGTTCCCGGCTTCACCTTGTCAAGAACTCTCCTGTTTCCTGTCCCAGGTAATAAAGCTTTCGACAGCTTGTTATGGGGCTGGCTACAAGCGTGGGCTTCGGTGTGAGAGCTAAAGCGCAGGGCCCTGGGGTGAGGACGGGTCCTTTGGGACAGGGAGTAACCTGACTATTGCTGTATCCTTGGGGGAAGGGCCCAGCTATCTCCCAGGTGGCAGGACAGACGGGGGGCCCACGGGGCCTGTCTGTGACTCCCCGGAGAGGCTGTGGTAGGGCCTGAGGAGCTCACACCTGGTAACTGGTTGGTGAAATCAAACACAGAACTCACAGCCAATGTGGGGCTGGTGCCGGGTTCCCAGCACTCACGCTCTGGAGTCACAGCAGACAGCGTTACACTCCTCACCAGCACGGGCCCTCCCCGTCCCAGCATAGCCCCACCTGCTCAACATGCGCCAGACGGACGGGCGGCACAAGGGAACGACGAGACAATCCTGCTGGCCAGCGTCGTCTCCCTGTTCCCTTGGGCTGCCCGACGGGCTGTCTGCATCCACCCGTTGTCTCCTATTCTCGGATTCCCAGCTCTGGGCGAGGCCTGTCTCTGTTCTGTGTCCAGGCAGCAGCGAGTGCAGGGGGTCGTGCTGTCCACGGGGGCCCCACAACACTACCACAACACCTCAAAATCCATCAATCCATCCCCACCTGCTCCTGAGTCATGCCCAGCTTCTGCAGAATGTC
This sequence comes from Malaclemys terrapin pileata, assembly GCF_027887155.1. NCBI lineage: Eukaryota > Metazoa > Chordata > Testudines > Emydidae > Malaclemys > Malaclemys terrapin. Next base: position 2,921,513 of record NC_071506.1, on the reverse strand, counting down.
CGGCAGGGAAAACTCTTCTACTTCACTGCAAGAGACAGAGGGCAGCGTGAGGCTCGGGCACACTCCTGGGGCACCCTCCCCCTGCCAAGCCCCCATTCCTGTGGCACCCCCCAGAGCCGCGCAGCCATCCCCTGCGGTGGGAGCGAGCTCACACGTCCAGTACAGCACAAACCCGGAGCAGATCTCTTAGATTTCAATACGGCCAGTGAGAGAGAATCCACCACAGCCTTGGGATATTGCTCCCGGGGTTAATGGTTTTAAGCCCCACTGTTAAAAATCTGCCCCTTATTTCCAGTCTGAATTTGTCTAGCTTCAGATTCCAGCCATTGGATCATGTTCGACTTTAGTCTGCTAGACTGACAAACCCGCTGTCAAATCTCTGTTCCCACGGAGGTACTTATAGACTGGTCAAGTCACCCCTTCACCTGCTCTTCGTTAAGGGAAATAGCTCCTGGAGTCTCTCATGACAAAATATGTTTTCTAATCCTTTAATCATTCTCGTGGCTCTTCTCTGAACCCCTCCAATTTATCACCATCCTTTTCGAATTGTGGCCCCAGAACTGGACCCAGGACCCCTGCAGCAGTCACACCAGGGCCACATACAGAGGTGAAATAACCTCTGCTCCTCGAGATTCCCATGTATAGCTCCCAGGACTGCATTAGCCCTTTTGGCCACAGTGTCGCACTGGGAGCTCACGTTCGGCTAGTTACCCACCCCCACCGCCAAACCTTTTTCAGAGTCTCTGCCTCCCAGGACAGAGTCCCCACCCAGCAAGTATGGCCAACACTCTTTGGTCCTAGATACAGGTCTTTACATCTGGTCGTATTGTTGTTTGCTTGTGCCCAGCTCACCAAGCGAACCAGATCGCTCTGTGCCAATGACCAGTTCTGTTATTTCCCACTCCCCCAATCGTTTGTCATCTGCAAACTTTGTCAGTGACGGTTTTGTTTTCCTCCAGGTCATTGATAAAAACGTTCAACAGCGTCGAGCCAAGAACCGATCCCTGCGCGTCCTTACTACGAACACCTGCTCAGTGGGGATTCCCTGGCTTCCGTTACATTTTGAGACCGATCACTTGGCTAGTTTTTAATCTGTTCACTGTCTGCCACGTTCATTTCATATCGTTCTAGCGTCTTCATCAAAACGACATGCAGGACAAGGTCAAAGGCCTTCCCGGAGTCTAAGTCTGTTACGCCAACGCGATCACCTTTATCAGCCGACTTGTCATCTCGTCAGAAACGACACCGAGTGAGTTTGACAGGGTCTATTTTCCCCAAACCCATGTGGAGGGGCGTTCATTCTATCACCCTCCTTTCATTCTTTACTAACTGCGTCCCGTATCAGCCGCTCCATTACCTTGCGCACGATCGACGTCAGGCTGACAGGCCTATAATTATCCTGCTCATCCCGTTTGCCCCTTTAAAACACTGGCACAGATGCTTTATGCCAGTCTTCTGGAACTTCCCCGGGGTTCCCAGGTGCCAGCAGCTCCTGGATCCCCCTCTCTCCCCTACCACATCCCCCAGCAGGGCTCAGGCCCGCCAAGGGCTCAGCACGGCCAAGGCCCCTCCCCAGCCCCCTGCCACTCACCAGTTGTTCTTGGAGCTCAGGTGGCGGATCAGGCGGAGGCTCCCGAAAGGCAGCGCGTCCATGTCTTCCGTGGCTGTGCACCAAACCTTGCCAGACTTCACCAGAGCTGCGCAGGTGGCTTCCGCCTCAGCCGGAGCCTGCGCACAGGCACAGAGAGCGGCTCTGCTAGCATCCCCGTGGGGACAGCGCCCGAACGGGACCTGCCGGGGGCACACGGACCCTTCTCCCCCTTCCCCACTCAGACCAGCTTTCACGGCTTCCTTTAAATCACAGCAACTGGTTTGCTTCTGTCAAGGGTCCGTGTCCCTCCCGACAGCACTTTGTGTAGGCCCTAGATAAACAACCCCCGTCTCCACCAGCGATACCCTGCAGCTCTGGGACACTCAGCCATGGACCCTCCAGCCAGCAGAGCCACCCGGGCCGGCCCTGCAGAGCAAGAAACTGTAACCAAAGCAACCGGCTTCACCCAAGCACAGGGGCCGCCCCCCTTTCTCCTGGGGAGCCCAGTCAGCTCCCCAGTGACCCATGGGCCGCCCCTCTGCCGCAGGACCCAACCCCATGCTGTCCCACTCCGTGTTACCTGCACATATGGCACACCCAGGTAGCTCAGCAGGGTCTCGCAATCCTGCTTCAGGGGCCGCGGCAGGTTTTCAGCCCGGTGGGACTCTGTAACCGGCAGAGGAACATGGGTCAGGGGTTCCTGCTGTGGCAGGGATCCCCGGGACCAGTTACAGTGCCCCCTGCTGCTGCAAACAGGCGCTGCATGTCCAAACCGGACCCCAAACCTGGACAGCGAAGGCCCTGAAAGTAGGCCTGCCACCCGGATAGGGGCCACTGACTACCACTGCTGGAGAAGGTAATGCTGGCCCTGCCCGGCCCAGGGAGCTCTCTGCGGGGCAGGGCAGATGAAGCGAGCCAGGGACCCCGGCTGCTTTGCAATGCGGCACGGCAGAATCCCACAGGCTTGGGCATTTACCTGCAACGTCTCTCCTAGCCCCGGCAGCCTCCGCCCGCTTGGCCAACTGCAAGGAAAGGAATATGTTACAAGGATCTGCACGCAGAGACGTCCTATCGCCTTCTCAGCCCGGGCCCTGCAGCGTCCCCCGCTGCCTGGGACAGAACATCTGCATAGCTCCCCCATCCCCTGTCCCAATTCCTGCAGCGCCCCCTACTGGCGGGGACAGAGAATGATCAGCCGTGTATCCCCACCCCCGCCCCGCCCCCGTTGCTGCACATTCTGTCCCCTCTGCTGTGTTCAGGGATCGCAAGAGCTCTGCTTTACAATACTGCGCCTGGAGCCACTCCCGCATGTAAGTGACCTGACAACAAGCTCCCCGCCTGGACTCTCTATCCGGGAAGCTCAGCCCTTAAAGCACAGCCCAGCCCACCCCACCCCCTGCGCCAGTAACAAACATCCCAGCATGTCTCGGATACCAACCAGTGGCTGCTTGAGGTCAGGGGGCTGCCCGTCAAACACAAACACCGGTTTGATGCCATTTTCCAGGAGATGCAGCGTCCGGTAAAACAGCCCCTGCAAGTGACTGAGACAAAAAGCCTGCAGCTTGCCACCATGGCCCGTGCGCCACGCGGGACGGAGAGCCCGGCAGCGGGAGCCGCTCCGGCAGAGCGAGGGAAGCCCATGCGTAGTCACACACCCGCACGGGTGCAGGCCCGGAACGGTACGGCTGCCTCCCAGCTTCCATGTGAGGGTGTCAGCACCCTTATCCCCACGCACGGAGGCACAGGCAGGGGTCGGGGGCTGCCCAAAGCCACCCCGCAAGTCCCTGGCAGGGCTGAGGGCAGGCCCCAGGGGCTCTTGGCTCTGAATCCTGCACACCTAATGGCCATTGAACTGTCCTCCGCTGGGCCCCCGGCAATGCACGTCACCGTGTGAGTGAGCGCCACAAGGCGACCCCACTGGCCAGGCTGGGTGTGCGACACCGCGGACCTGGGGCTGCCTAGGGGCTCTGGGAGCAGGGAGCAGCCCTGGGGAAGCCGGGCACTGCTGGGTACAGGCCACTCACCTGATGTTCTCCCCGTTACGGTTGAAGAGCTTCGGCATGGCCGTGCGGAACTGGTAAATGGCAATGGACGCGTCCAGGGCTATGACGCGGTCTGGGAAGCCAGGGGAACAGCTGGGTTATTCCCCCAGGGACAGGCGTAACCCCCCCCACACACACACACATCCTGTCCCAAAGGGCTGTCTGCCTGGGGACTCTCACTCCGCCTCTTCCATGCCACCCCCAGGGCTGCTTCCCCATTCACCCCCCTCCCAATTTCCTGGCGTGTCCCCAGCCGCTACCCCCACCATCCCCAGGCGATCTCAGCCTCTGCCTCCCTCCTCTGCGCTCCGAATCCCCATCTGCCCCCAGGCCCCTGCCCGCGTGCGCTGTCCCCTCCCGCCGGGGGGCAGCAGGAGGAGCCGTGCCCCAGGCTGGGGAAGAGCTGAGGGGCGCTCACCTCGATACTGTCGCAGAGGGAATGAGCTCACGGCCTCCGCAGCCTCCTCCTTAATCACATCGGCCAACCTGGCGATGCCCATGGGCACGATCTGGGAATCTCTGCAGAGGTTGGGCACAGATGGGGAGTGCCCCAGGGGCTGGGCACAGATGGGGAGTGCACCGCGGGCTGGGCACAGAAGAGGGGTGCAGAGATGGGGAGTGTCCCGGGGCTGGTCACAGAAGAGGGAGGTCCTGAGGGGTGCAGAGATGGGGAGTGTCGCAGGCAAGTGGGCACAGAAGAGGGGGGCACTGTGGGTGTGGGCACAGAGGGGAAGTGTCCCGGGGGCCGGTCACAGAAGAGGGGGGTCCTGAGGGGTGCAGAGATGGGGAGTGTCACAGGGAAGTAGGCACAGAAGAGGGGGGCACTGGGGGTGTGGGCACAGAGGGGAAGTGTCCCGGGGGCCAGTCACAGAAGAGGGGGGTCCTGAGGGGTGCAGAGATGGGGAGTGTCCCAGGGAAGTGGGCACAGAAGGAGCGGCACAGAAGGGGAGTGTGCCCCGGGGGCTGGGCACAGAAGAGGGGGGCACGGATAAACAGTGCCCCGGGGGCTGGGCACGGAGAAGCAGGGAGCAGACACTCCCCAGAACGGGGCAGGCCCCAGGAACGCAGCGGAGCTCAGAGGAGGGACCAGACCGAGGGGCAGCGCGGCCGGGGCTCGGAGCTGGAGCCGCGCGCAGGGAACCACGGGCAGCGGCAGCCACAGGAGCGGGACCGGCGCTGCAGCCGCCGCCGGGCTGGGGGTTCGCGGCCGGGCTGGAGGCGCGGGGGCCGGAGCGCAGGGGAAGCCGAGCCGGGCCGGGCCCGGCTGGGAGGAAGGAGCGGGGCGGGGCTGCGCTGCCCGGCACCTCCCCGAAGCTGCGCCGCCTGCTAGCCGGGGAGCCGGGCGGGGCTGAGCGTTTCGGACCGGGAGGGAGCTGGAGCTGGAGGTGGGGCAGCCGCAGGGGGGCCCTGGGCGGACAGATCCCAGCAGCGGCAAGACGCCCAGGGATGGTGGAGCCATGGGGGCTGCCTGGGAGCAAAGAGGCTTTTCCAGCTGTGATTGCCCCGGCGAGCCTAAGGCTGAGGGGTGCTTGATGCCCCCGAGGGGGAGACTGGCCCATGGGGACCCCGAGGCAGCAGGCGCTCAGTGGCCTGGCCCATGCGGACGGGGATGCCCTGGGGGTCCCTGGCTGTGGGCAGGGCCGGCTCCAGGGTTTGGGCCGCCCCAAGCAGCCAAACAAAAACAAAAAAAAGCCGCGATCGCGATCTGCGGCGGCGATTCGGCGGGAGGTCCTTCGCGCCGAGCGGGAGTGAGGGACCATCCGCCGAACAGTTGGACGTGCCACCCCTCTCTGAAGTGGCCGCCCCAAGCACCTGCTTGGTAAACTGGTGCCTAGAGCCGGCCCTGGCTGTGGGCACCTCGCGGGTGGGAGTCTTTGGCTGGCAGGGGTCAGCTCCCTGGCAACCTGAGCTCTGCCCGCCAGGCCCCGCTCTCTCTGCAGGTCAGCAATCGCCTGCCCCCTCTGAGTGGCTCCCTGGAGCGTCCAGCAGCCCCTGACCCACTGGACACTCAGAGGAGAGCCGCTGCTCCCCAGCGTCCCGGTTCCGGCTCAGCTCAGGCTCTGTGCGACGCACAGCGCGGAGATATGGCTATGGCGACACCAGTCCACGGTCATTTCACACGGTTCCCAGATGCAGGTGACCCCAAGCAGAAGTGCTGGAAACCAATGGTCACAGACAAAATCGAACCATAAAGCACAGTCTAAAACCTAGACTGACTCAGCAGATACTTTCTTACCTTCTGGAGTGACGCTCACCCAAAGTCCCCCCAGTGTTGAACAGCCAGGCCTGGCTGGGATCCTCCGTCTGTGGACAAGGCACAGCTGGCAGCTTGCCTCCTCGGTGATGCATCCCAGGTGTCTCTCCACCCGGAGTTAGACCCTCCAAGCCATTGTTTGAATGACACCCCCTAACCCGTTCGTTTTTCCTGTTGATTTTCCAAACCCTTGCCCAGCATGCACCTCCGTTGGGAGACAGACGGATGATGCAGAGAGAGACAAGTCCCTTCCCTCCTGTCTGGTGACCTCTGCAACTCACAGACCTTAGGAACACAATGCGCAGTGTAGCTCCCTAGCCCTGAAATATCATCCCACCTACGTCTTGCAATGATTAGAGCGACCAGTGCGCTGCGGGCTGTTGGTAGAGACTTCGGATGCCACCCTTTGGCACAGTATTCTGCATATATCGGAGCCAAAGGATCCCTGGAAACCCCTACACAGTCCTTATGCCCTCTGCCTGTTCCTGGGTCAGAGTGAGCCTGAGGCCGTGGCCACTCAGTACCCAGGGAGGGGTGGCACAGTACACAGGGCCGACTCTAACTTTTTTGCTGCCCCAAGCAGCAAAAAAAAGCGCCGCCCCCCCCCGCCGAGCGCCGCGCCACCGGAGCCCTCACCCCCCCCCCGAGCGCTGCCGGAGCGCACCCCCGCACCCCCGCCGAGCACCGCCAGAACACACACACCCCCGAGCGCTGCACCCCGCGCCGCCCCCCCACCAAGCGCCGCCGGAACCCCCCCCAGCGCCGCGCCCCGAGCCCCCCGCCGCCCCCCCGCCGAGCACCGCTCCCCCGCCGAGTGCCACACCGCCGGAGCGCCCCCCCTCCCCGCGGAATGCCGCACCGCGCTTCCCCTGCCGCCCCTTACCAGGAGCCGCCCCAAGCATGTGCTTGGTTGCCTGGTGCCGGCCCTGACAGTACAGCCCATGGGGACCACGAGGCTGCGGGCGCTCAGTGCACGGTGCGGGGTGGTGTGGCCCAGGGGGACCCCGAGGCTGCAGGCGCTCAGTGCCCAGGGAGGGGTGATGTGGCCCAGGGGGACCCGAGGCTGCGGGCGCTCAGTGCCCAGTGAGGGGTGGCCTGGCCCATGGGGACCCCAAGGCTGCAGGCACTCAGTGCACGGTGCGGGGTGGTGTGGCCCAGGGGGACCCCGAGGCTGCAGGCGCTCAGTGCCCAGGGAGGGGTGATGTGGCCCAGGGGGACCCGAGGCTGCGAGTGCTCAGTGCACGGTGCGGGGTGGTGTGGCCCAGTGGGGACCCCGAGGCTGTGGGCGCTCAGTGCCCGGTGTAGGGTGGTGTGGCCCAGGGGGACCCCGAGGCTGCGGGAGCTCAGTGCCCGGTGCGGGGTGGTGTGGCCCAGGGGGACCCCGAGGCTGCGGGAGCTCAGTGCCCGGTGCGGGGTGGTGTGGCCCAGGGGGACCCCGAGGCTGCGGGCGCTCAGTGCCCAGGGAGGGGTGGTGTGGCCCAGGGGGACCCCGAGGCTGCGGGTGCTCAGTGCCCAGGGAGGGTGATGTGGCCCAGGGGGACCCCGAGGCTGCGGGCGCTCAGTGCATGGTGCGTGGTGGTGTGGCCGAGGGGGACCCGAGGCTGCGGGCGCTCAGTGCATGGTGCGGGGTGGTGTGGCCCAGGGGGACCCCGAGGCTGCGGGCGCTCAGTGCATGGTGCAGGGTGGTGTGGCCCAGGGGGACCCTGGGGCTGCGGGTGCTCAGTGCACAGTGCGGCGTGGTGTGGCCGAGGGGGACCCGGGGCTGCGGGCGCTCAGTGCATGGTGCGGGGTGGTGTGGCCGAGGGGGACCCGAGGCTGCGGGCGCTCAGTGCATGGTGCGGGGTGGTGTGGCCCAGGGGGACCCCGAGGCTGCGGGCGCTCAGTGCATGGTGCAGGGTGGTGTGGCCCAGGGGGACCCTGGGGCTGCGGGTGCTCAGTGCACAGTGCGGCGTGGTGTGGCCGAGGGGGACCCGGGGCTGCGGGCGCTCAGTGCATGGTGCGGGGTGGTGTGGCCGAGGGGGACCCGAGGCTGCGGGCGCTCAGTGCATGGTGCGGGGTGGTGTGGCCCAGGGGGACCCCGAGGCTGCGGGCGCTCAGTGCATGGTGCAGGGTGGTGTGGCCCAGGGGGACCCTGGGGCTGCGGGTGCTCAGTGCACAGTGCGGCGTGGTGTGGCCGAGGGGGACCCGGGGCTGCGGGCGCTCAGTGCATGGTGCGGGGTGGTGTGGCCGAGGGGGACCCGAGGCTGCGGGCGCTCAGTGCATGGTGCGGGGTGGTGTGGCCCAGGGGGACCCCGAGGCTGCGGGCGCTCAGTGCACGGTGCGGCGTGGTGTGGCCCAGGGGGACCCCGAGGCTGCGGGCGCTCAGTGCCCGGTGAGGGGTGGTGTGGTCGAGGAGGACCCGAGGCTGCGGGCGCTCAGTGCCCGGTGCGGGGTGGTGTGGCCCAGGGGGACCCCGAGGCTGCGGGCGCTCAGTGCATGGTGCGGGGTGGTGTGGCCCAGGGGGACCCCGAGGCTGCGGGCGCTCAGTGCATGGTGCGGGGTGGTGTGGCCCAGGGGGACCCCGAGGCTGCGGGCGCTCAGTGCATGGTGCGGGGTGGTGTGGCCCAGGGGGACCCCGAGGCTGCGGGCGCTCAGTGCATGGTGCGGGGTGGTGTGGCCCAGGGGGACCCCGAGGCTGTGGGCGCTCAGTGCATGGTGCGGGGTGGTGTGGCCCAGGGGGACCCCGAGGCTGCGGGCGCTCAGTGCATGGTGCGGGGTGGTGTGGCCCAGGGGGACCCCGAGGCTGTGGGCACTCAGTGCATGGTGCGGGGTGGTGTGGCCGAGGAGGACCCGAGGCTGCGGGCGCTCAGTGCATGGTGCGGGGTGGTGTGGCCCAGGGGGACCCCGAGGCTGCGGGCGCTCAGTGCCCGGTGAGGGGTGGTGTGGCCGAGGAGGACCCGAGGCTGCGGGCGCTCAGTGCCCGGTGAGGGGTGGTGTGGCCGAGGAGGACCCGAGGCTGCGGGCGCTCAGTGCATGGTGCGGGGTGGTGTGGCCCAGGGGGACCCCGAGGCTGCGGGCGCTCAGTGCATGGTGCGGGGTGGTGTGGCCCAGGGGGACCCCGAGGCTGCGGGCACTCAGTGCATGGTGCGGGGTGGTGTGGCCCAGGGGGACCCCGAGGCTGTGGGCACTCAGTGCATGGTGCGGGGTGGTGTGGCCCAGGGGGACCCCGAGGCTGCGGGCGCTCAGTGCATGGTGCGGGGTGGTGTGGCCCAGGGGGACCCCGAGGCTGTGGGCACTCAGTGCATGGTGCGGGGTGGTGTGGCCGAGGAGGACCCGAGGCTGCGGGCGCTCAGTGCATGGTGCGGGGTGGTGTGGCCCAGGGGGACCCCGAGGCTGCGGGCGCTCAGTGCCCGGTGAGGGGTGGTGTGGCCGAGGAGGACCCGAGGCTGCGGGCGCTCAGTGCCCGGTGAGGGGTGGTGTGGCCGAGGAGGACCCGAGGCTGCGGGCGCTCAGTGCATGGTGCGGGGTGGTGTGGCACAGCCCATGGGGATGGATTTACTAGCAGAATGCATAAGGAGCCCGGATGCCCAGCTCAGCACAAGCCGGGTGGGGGTTTCCAGTCCCTGCCCGCTGAGCCCCAGGCGCTGGCCGGACAGCCCAGCCCAGCCCAGGGGCGGTGGGATACGTGCCCCACTGTCCTGCACCCTGCGCCGGGCGGCTCCCTTCTGCCCCCGGCCCTGCGCCCAGGCAGGTACCAGCCGCCCCCGCTAGTGCCCCGGCTGAGACCTCCCCGATGGGCTGCGATGACTCCTCCGCGCCTGCAGGGGGCGCCACGCGCAGCGCTGCCCGTGTCCGGGCACCTCTGCGCCTCTCTATGGTGCCTCCCCTTGCGCCTCTCTAGCCCAGGACTCGCTAGCCCGGGCTGCCCGCCTGTTGCCGGAAGTGCGGGGGGGGGGGCTGGTGAGCGCGGAGCGGCCGCTGGCGGAGCGCGGGGCGGGGCCCCCTGGGGGCTGACGCCAGCCCGGGAGCGGGGGGGGGGCGCCGCGGGGGTCGGGGGGCACCCGGAGGGGAGGGGCGCCGTGGGGGTAACCGGAGGGGGGGCACCCGGAGGGGAGGGGCGCCGTGGGGGTAACCGGAGGGGGGGCACCCGGAGGGGAGGGGCGCCGTGGGGGTAACCGGAGGGGGGGCACCCGGAGGGGAGGGGCGCCGTGGGGGTAACCGGAGGGGGGGCACCCGAAGGGGAGGGGCGCCGTGGGGGTAACCGGAGGGGGGGCACCCGGAGGGGAGGGGCGCCGTGGGGGTAACCGGAGGGGGGGCACCCGGAGGGGAGGGGCGCCGTGGGGGTAACCGGAGGGGGGGCACCCGGAGGGGAGGGGCGCCGTGGGGGTAACCGGAGGGGGGGCACCCGGAGGGGAGGGGCGCCGTGGGGGTAACCGGAGGGGGAGGGGCGCTAGCCGTGGGGGGGGGGCAATGGCCGTGACGGTCTCGCTCCCTCGGAGGTTTCCCAGCTGACGGCTCGGCCCCGGCCCCGGCAGTTGCTCTGTTGTGTGAACCCCGCAGCCGCCCCCCTGTGCAGCCAGAGCCGGTGCTGCGAGCCCCGGGAACCCCGCTCTCTCCTCTCCCTTTCAGGCTGGATGAGACCCCTGCCCCCATGGCCGGCCTGGCTGCCGAGTGGAGCACGGCTCTCCCCAGCGTGGGGCTCAGCGCCGTGTGTCTGAGCTCCGCCGTCCACACTTTCCAGGTGAGAGCGATTGCCGCAGAGCATCGTATCGTGTCTGGGAGGCGCAGGGCTCAGGAACGGACCAATGTGCCCCGCTTGCCATAGACGTGCCCAGGTGGCAGCTGTGAGCGGCCGTTCGTGTTCCCCCACCTGACAGAGACAGGCCTTGTTAAAGGAAACTGCCAAGGCAGAGAACAAATCAACGCACTGCGCACGAGCGCTGTGGCCTAGCGAAAGGCCATCTGCGTTGTCCCTCGTTCGCTTCTGTTGCCCTCATGTTTACTGGACAAACAGATTTTCAGGCCCCATGATAACTTACCTGCTTTCTTCCCGCAGCACTTGATTGCGAGTTAGCTTAACGCTTACAGGTGTCGAGAGTCTGATACGGAGGCCTGGGGCCGAGTTCAATGTGCTCTCTCTACCGGATGATTCCTTGGTCCTTTGGCAGCCTACCTGCTTCACCAGCTCCAGATGACTTTTTTGCAGCAGCTGGGGGAAGGATGAATCTGTTTGTGGGGGCAGGAGGCAGTGTCAATGTCTGTGGGGCTGGGGAATCTGCTTTGGGGGTGGGCAGTTGTCAGTGGAACAAAAGGGGTTTCACAGTCGCACTAGAGATAGGAAGGAACACAAGCAAAGATGTTTTTCTTAATGGGCCTTTATGAGGAGCTGTGTGTGGAAGAAAGCAGCGGAGCTGGTGAAGGGTGGACTCCCGCTCACAGTGTGAAGCAACTCTGGGTACCAAGCGGGGGGATGGATTCTCAAGCTGTTACCCTGGGTGTCCAAGCTATTGCTTTGTGTCTGTTCTGCTGAGATCCCTGTGACTGTGGCCTGCCGCTCATTGCTTGCCTCTGTGTGTTTGTAGATAAATCGCGGGGCAGCTGCAGGGTTCCTCCTCCAGGCCCTGGCAGCACTTATGGGAGCAGTTGGCTTCTTCTGGACACCTCTTGGGGTTACCTTGGCAGCAGATTCCCAGTCTGGTACCTGGGTCTCCACCGTCATTGGCCTCCCTTTGCTGGCTTTTGGATTTCACTGGCTGAATGGCGACCACTCCACTGCCAACATCCTCCTGGGAGGAGCCCTGCTGCTGGCTGCGGGCTTGGAGTACTTCACTGAAGAGGGCAGGGCCATGGTTGCCCAGTCTGTCACCGTGGTGGCCTCCATCACCATCCTCATCCTTTCCATTTTCACCATGAATTTCTATGGGATACTGGGCAGCCTGGTGTTGAGCACAGCTGGCCTCCTGTCCGGGGTGAAGGTGGAGACACTGCTGATGCTGAGGAAGGAGGCTGTCCTCAGCTGTCTCCTGGCAGCAGGAAATTTAGCATTTCAATGGGCCTTCCGGACACAGCACCTTGACCTTGATTGATTTTATGTGGGACTTACCAAGGTGCTGTCTGTGGCGTTCTCAGTGTGGTCTGTGGCTGCCGTCAGCCTTGGTGCAGCGGTTACAGCTTCCGGCAGGCAATGTGACCTGGGCCCTGGGACTGTCGAGTTAACCTTCCTGTTTCTGGCTGCTGTCTGAGCTACATTAGCGCACTGCGTGCAGCCCTCGGGCTCCAGGTAAGTCGCTGCAGCAGCTTGTGACTTGGGTAACTGATTGATGCTGGATGAGAGGCGGATACCAACGATTGGAGCTGTCCTGTTTGCTGCTGTTCCCTGGAGTGGGCCCCGATAGGGCAGAAATACACCAACTGCTGCTCCAAACTGCTTCGAATTTCCCCTTTGGTCTCTGGGGTGGGGAGAAGAGGCAGGGTGACTATGGAGCCCTCTTGGAAGCCGGCTGGTTCAATACCCCCAGCCTTCCAGGAGGAGTTGCAGGCCGCCCAGGGAAGAGGCTGGCTATTCCATCGTAGCTCAAGGGAACTGGTGACAGAGAGGACCTGGCAGTCCCTTTCCCAGCAGACGGCTGCAGGCTGAGAGAGTGCCTGGTCCCTCCTCCTCCCATGTCCCCAGCACGTCCTTGGGAGCCCATCCCTTAGCAGATGGAGCTCAGGGTATTGTTCCTGCCGACCAGTCTACATTTACCTTTGCTTAATTTCATTCCAGGCATTAACAGACTCCTGCGAATTGACGGGTATTAAATTCAGGGGACTCCTATTGTTTCCCCGCCCCAGTTTAACTCAGCCCCTCTGTGAGGATAATGTTATTATTGAGTCCTTGGAACTTTTCACGTCAAAGTGCTGTAAGTGCTACAGTGGCCTGCAGTGTCTTGGCTGTCCCATGATAAGTCGCTGTCCTACAGTTCTGATTGCCTTGGGAACTGCTCTCTTGAATGTCCTGACTCTTGTGCCTGTAAGGCCTTGAGCACTAGCTATTTTTTCCCGTTAATTTCCTCACTTGAAAGGGAAAATAAAAAAGTGAGACCAACTGAAATAAAGCGTTTCCCACCCTGTGCACGTGTCCTCGTGGAGTCGCACGAGCGCGCTGGCTGTCTCTCTGCCTGGGAGATTGCTGGAGGGAGCGCTGCATGGCTGTGGTTAGACACACACTATGAGCGTAACCCAAGAGTGCACCCTCACAAGGAAGCTGGCCTGGCCGCTGGGCTGTGTTCACTTGTTTCTCTGCCAACGCTTGGCAAAGCCAAGTCCTCATTGGAGACCCCATGAGAAGGTTGCAAACCAAGCTGCTGAAATCCTCTTGAATGTCCCTCTTAACACTGGGAAAGCTCTCCCCCGCTGCACCCCCACCCACCCACCCACACTTAGGGCAACGTTGAGCTCTCCAGCTTGGCCTCTGTGTGCAGAGGCCATCCATTCAGAGTGTGGAAGAGCAGCTGGGGGGACCCCCCCCCAAGCATATTTGAGTTTCTTACTTGCATTAATGCACTGACTGGGCCCAAACCGTTTGGGTATCTATAGTTGTAGCTACTGCTGGTTTAGAGGCGTCTCACTCGTACCCTGGCATGGCTTTTCCCAGTTTCTGGGGTACTCGCTGTGCAGTTAGACCCTTCCATATCAAGGGTTGAACTTTCCTGTCTTTCCTCATGAAGGAGGTTAAAACATCAACAGCAGCTCTTGGGTTTTTCTCTCAATAAAATTAAAGGTGTCAGGCAAATTCTGCACCACCCCTTGGCACTCCCCCGTGCAGCTCTGCTTGTGGAACTCCTGACTTACAGCGCACTCTGCTGACCTTGTCTATCTGCATAAATCGTTACCCTGGTGACAGGCCTTCTGCATCAGGGCAGGAGCCCCTACGTAGTGCGGCCCTTCTCTAGGAGTTAGATGCCCTAGAAGTGACAGGATCCCAGGAGCCCCACAGGCTCTGGCTGGCTCTTTGTTGTTCTTCGAGTGCTTACAGACGTTCCCGTGTGCACGCCCAGTGCACCAAAGCTGGGGCAATTCGCCTAGCCGTACCTGGAGGGGTAGTGTTCGCGCCCCTTGACTCCTAGCCTCTCCCCTGGCTGTATAAGGGCAGCGTTGCCCTGACCCTACTCAGTTCCTTCTCATCACCCACAGCTAGAGTTGGAGCACTGGGGGCACTGCCCTTTTATCTCTCAGTTGTTGAGAACTTCGTGTTCATAGTTAGTTGTTTAGTAGTTAGTACCTTAGGTGGGTGGGTTAGTTAGTTAGCTGTAGTTTCCTGGTGGAATGTCTTCACCGGGATTTAAACATTGCCTATCACATGAGGGACTATTCCAAATAGTGAGCCCCACACGCGGTGTTTATTGTGCCTGGGAGAGGGACACGGTAAGGACAGGTGCTCCATCTGTAAGTCCTTCAGGACAAGGATGCAGTTAGCAAGGCACTTGAGATGCAAGCAAGCCATGAGGCCTACATCAGCACTGGAGACGGTACCAGCTCCTCAGCTGTCGTCTGAGCCTCATCGCACTGATGTTCCGCGGCAGAACTCGGAGGCAGCCTCTAGGAGGGCTCCACCGAGGAAAAGGACCCATAAATTGGAATACAGCCCCTCCACCTGTTTGTCGAAGTGGAAGCAGTTTTCGATTTGGGGGACCTCAGGGGAAATTCATCCTATGTCAGTTTGGATTCAGAGTGCTCTGGACTATTGGTTGCAGTTGAAATCTTCGGGCCTGACTCTTAGCTCTTCGAAAGTTCATTTGGCTGCGATTTCAGCTTTCTACCCTCCTCTTTGGGGAAAGTCACTATTTTCAGATCCTATGGTAGGGAGGTTTCTGAAAGGCATTGTCCATCGTTTTCCACCAGCGAAGAAAATGGTGCCGTTGTGGGACCTTAATACAGTGCTCGTGCCACTGATGAATCTGTTTGAGTCAATAGCAACGTGTTCATTGGCTCTCCGCTCCCAGGATATGGCCTTCCTGGTTGCTAGACTAGTCAGGGAAGCCTTCATGGTGCAAAGGACCCAAGGGGTCACGGCCGCTCTGCCCTTCTAGAGCCCGGGGAGGGGCTGTGAGGCAAAGGGCGTGAGCGCTGCCCAGGCATGCTGCTAGGCGGATTTCTCCGGCTTTGGTGCGGGGCGGGCACACTCCTGAGGGAAGACGTGCCTGCAGCCACAGCTCGAAGAACAGCAGTTACCAGACAGGTAAGGAACCATCTGCTATTGTTGATTTGTGCCGAAGGAGTTAAAAGAGCAGAACCACGTGGGGTACAATTTCTGCTGTCACTGTCGTGTGCAGCTTGCAGGAGCGAGGGGGCTACGTGCGTGTCTGCCCGTTCTGCTGGGGAGCGGCTGTGCCCAGCAGCCCTGGGTAACACACGAGAGGAAGGAGTGCGGCCAAGTGCGGGAGGGAGCAGGAGCTGGGGAAGCACCGTCAGCAGAAAGTCCCTTGCAGCGCCCGTCCTAAGCCCAGGCACCGGGCACGCTCGGGGCATGCTGGCAGACCTGGCTGCAGTGCCGTGCCTATGAAAAGGCCACGCCCAGCAGCCGGTGTTCGGTTACCCTCCCTCCAATAGCTGGCTGAGCGCCTGGGGGACACCGAGAGCGGGATGGTCGCGGGGAGGCCATGCTGCCTTCTCTGCACCGCTGGCTCTGGGAACGCCCTGCGCTCCGTCCGGCTGCTGTTAGAACGGGGCGGCCGGGTGACGCAGGCCTTCCATCTAGGCCAGGGTTCACACCTGGGCAGGAGCAGCTGAACATCTCACCGGCCAGGGTGGAGTGAGTCAGGGGGAGAGGGGGGGCTTGTCCCTGCTGCATCTGCCACTGTGAGGTGCCAAGCCTGGAACGGAGCCTGAGCACCCTCCTTCCAGGGGCCCCTCCGGTTTATGAACACCGGCAACACTCAGTTCCCTGCTCCGGGGGGCACTGAACCGGCAAGGAGCAAATGGGTGAAGGCAGGAGCTGAGCAGAGCAGAGCGAGGGGGATGGGTGTGTGCAGGCAGTTCCCTGGCAGCCCGGACAGCTCCCTGATCAGCAAGAGGGGGCAGGGGCTGAATGCAGCGGGGCCCAGGGGGCGGGGGCGGCTGGTCACCTTCATCCCCCACCCGGGCCAACCGGACAGACAAGCCGGTGTCACGGGGGAGGGTAGCTCTCCACTCTGCAAGACTGGGAGCTCTTTCCTGGACAGACACTAACCCATACAGCCCCTGGCGGGTGGGATGGGGGAAACTGAGGCACGGAGCAGGGTTGGGCCCTGCCCCAGGCTGGGGAATGGGTGTCAGGGCTGGGAGGCGAAACCAGGGCTTTCTGCCTGTGGAGGCTTTACGGAGAAGGGGGCCCTACCCTCCTTGTTTATTGCACTTTGACCGCCTGGGATTACCCCGCTGGGAGGGGTGTGCCAGGTGCAGTAGCTCCTCCCAGGCTCTACTCCAACACACCAGGAAGCAGTTGACAAGCTCCCTTGTGGACCCAGCAAGATCCTGGCCAAGGTAGAGGAGGCCCCGCTTAGCTCTGCCAAACCGCCCCCCACCCCGCTCAGTCAACTGCCCAGCCCTCCACCCCTCCCCCGATGCAGAAAGCAAACACTCTGCCTGGGGGGGTACCAGCCTCTGCTGGAGCCCCGAGGGGGCCCCATAACATCCCAGCTCAGTCCCTGTATCAGAGAGCTGCGCCAGGAGAGGCCGCGCCCACGCCTGCTGGGCCCTCTCCCCCTGATGGCGTGCGGCACCCCCACGGCACGCCTGGGCCACCGAGACAGCAAGAGTTAGAGCCCAGGGGCTGAGTGTGGGACACAGGGCACCGGGCTGCAGGGAACAGGGGGGTTAACGGGGCACTCTCCCCAGCAGTCCGTGCTGGCCCCAGAGCAGTGCTAGGGGCCTGTACTACCGGGAACGGAGGGCGCTCAGTAAGGGGGGCTCTCACCCAGCAATCGGTGCTGGCCCCAGAGCAGTGCTAGGGGGCCTGAGTCGCTGAGGTGCTGAATTTCACACCGCACGTCTCCGTGAGCTAGTGATGCCTTCCCAAGGGGCAGAGTCCCGCCAGGGGAGGGGTGCTGGGAGGGTGCTAGGAACCTGTTCGTGCCCTGGGGAGAGCTAGAGGCTTTCACGGTCCGTGCATGCAATCCGCTCGGGCTCCCTGGGATGGGGCCCCCGGGGCTGGAGCCGGCAGTGGGGGTGGGGCGGGGTTCCCCCAGCCCCGTCTCCCAGGCTGGGATCTGCAGCGTGGGCCCCAGCCGGGGAAACCTGCTCCATTCCCTGCTTTCTCCTTCCCTCCCGCTGCAGCCCTGCTAGGTCTGCCGGCCCGTGCTGCCCGGTGGCCCAGTGGGACGGGTCCTGCCGAGGAATGGAGCCCATGGGCCAGGCCTGGGCATTTACCACCCACGGCTGCTGGAGGGAGCCGGCCCCTGCACTGTGATGGCGACCGTGCCTCCGCCCGGCCTGAAGTTCAAGCTCATCCTGCTGGGGGACTTTGGGGTGGGGAAGACCACCCTGTTCCATCGCATCCGGGTGGGGCGCTTCCTGCAGGGGGCCCACGCCCCCAACGAGCACCTGGCCGTCTGCAAGAGGACCGTGCAGCTCAGCCACCCTCCGATCCCCGGCCTGGCACAGGTACGTGACTGCAGGCCTGTCCCTCGCCCTCCCCCCAGGGCCGGGTGTGTCTGGGCCACGCCAACGAAACTCCGTGGTAGCCAAGCCCTGCCACGGGCACCCAGACTGTCCCTCGCTGGGGAGCGACGACCCAAAGGGTTAATCCGCTGTCAGGAGTTGCTAGGCGACAGCATCCCACCCACAGGTAGCGGCTCAGGGCTGGGCTTGTGTTGGCTGAGAGCCTTGGTGGGGGGTGGGGGGCGGGGGGCAGGGCTGGCTGGGGGCCTGGAGTTGAATCACGATGCTCCGCAAATGAGCTGGTTTTCCTGAGTTCCCCCCTGGACTCTCGCTCCAGTCACCACAGCACACGGGGCTCCGGGCCCTTCTCGCCTGATATCCTGCCTGCATCCTGAGGGAGATGAAACCAGCCGGCTGGGCAGTGCTGTCTGTGGGGCGAAGCGGGGCACGTCCTGGCGCGTTAGGGCCTTCAGCCTGAGACCGTTACCATCTAACCCAGCTGGCTTAAAGACTGCAGCCGCCTCATTTGTCCAGCCAAGTTCATGTGGCAGAGAGTTCCACAGGCTGCCAGTGCCTTGCTCCACGCCCTGGGGCCAAGGCTTCACCCCGTGCTCTCTGCTGTGCGCAGATCTCCCTGTGGGACACGGCTGGTGAAGAAAGGTTCCTCTCCCTGAGCAGCTGCTACTTCCGGGACACGGACGCCGTGCTACTGCTGTACAGCTCCCAGAGCCAGCTCTCCTTCGACAGCCTCCCGCACTGGGTCTACGTGGCCCGGCAGTACTGCCCGGACGGTAGGGGGCACTGGGCAACTCCCGCAATGCGGGGACAGGGAGGGCCAAGTTCCCAATATCCTCCACTGCACTGCTCCCGACTCTGCTCCCTCCCAGACAGTGGGTTCCCCTGACCTGCCAAGGTGGGGCGGGTTCCCAGCGCCCATCCCCCCCAGTTATTCACCCACCTGGGGGGGAGCTGTGCGAATACACCTGGCTCAGATCCCACGGCTGGGCTGCCCTTACCCTGGGGGGACCAGGCAGCTGCCTCCCGTCCCATCCTGCCCCCTGGTGGAGCCACCCCCTGGACCCGCCACACGCCCCTTGGGGCATCTGTTCAGCTCACTGGCCGCCCCGGCCATAGGGTTCTGCAGCAGGCACGTGATGCGGGGATGCCACGCTGGGGTCTGGCCCATGGCAGGGATGCCCAGCAGGGCCCCATGGCCCCCACTGACCAGTTCTAGCCTCTCCACACCCTGCCCCGTGCACAAAGCCCCTCCCCCCATTCCAGCACTGCGCGCACCCTCCCGCATGCCAGCCACTGCTCTCCCCAGGACTGTACAAGTACCCCTGCACCCCAAGGGGCGGGAACGAGCAGCCGAGCCGCTCAGGGAACCCCCCCCTCATCATAGGAGGGAGGGAGCGCCCATCCCATAGGCCTGAGCACGTGTAGCAGGGGCTGGGCCCCACTGCCTGCCACCCTGAGGGCTGGCGTCCAGCCTGTGCCACCCAGCTCTTTCCCAGGCTGGGCTCCAGTCACGCTCGTTAAGCCCTGGGCTCCAGGCCATCTCTCTCACGAGGTTCCCTGGCAGCTTTTCAAAGTGGCTGGAGACAGAGGGAGCCCGGAAAACGGTTAAAGAGAAACCAGCCGCTCTGCCGAAATCGTGTGTGTGCGTGCACCTGTGTGCGTCTGTCTGTTAATTAGCGATGCCCTGGCCAGAGTGCTGCTGTCTTCAGACACACATTTGTAGCACTTTGCATTGATTTTTAGTGCTCATGACAATGGCGTGTATTGTACATAAAACTCTAAAGCCCTAAAGCTCTGCCAGTGCCCCTCACTCCCGACCCGCAGCCCCCTGCTACCTCAGCCCTGGGCTCCCCCTAGCTCTGCCAGTGACCTCACTCCCGACCCACAGCCCCCTGCTCCCCCAGCCCTGGGTCCCCCCAGCTCTGCCAGTGACCTCACTCCCGACCCACAGCCCCCTGCTACCCCAGCCCTGGGCTCCCCCCAGCTCTGCCAGTGACCTCACTCCCGACCCACAGCCCCCTGCTAGCCCGGCCCTGGGCTTCCCCCAGCTCTGCCAATGCCCCTCAATCGCAACCCGCAGCCCCCTGCTACCTCAGCCCTGGGCTCCCCCCAGCTCTGCCAATGCCCCTCAATCGCGACCCGCAGCCCCCTGCTACCCCAGCCCTGGGCTCCCCCCAGCTCTGCCAGTTCCCCTCAATCCCAATCCGCAGCCCCCTGCTACCCCAGCCCTGGGCTCCCCCCAGCTCTGCCAGTTCCCCTCAATCCCAACCCGCAGCCCCCTGCTACTTCAGCCCTGGGTCCCCCCAGCTCTGCCAGTGCCCCTCACTCCCGACCCGCAGCCCCCTGCTACCTCAGCCCTGGGTCCCCCCAGCTCTGCCAATGCCCCTCAGTCCCGACCCGCAACCCCCTGCTACCTCAGCCCTGGGCTCCCCCCAGCTCTGCCAATGCCCCTCAATCACGACCTGCAGCCCCCTGCTACCTCAGCCCTGGGCTCCCCCCAGCTCTGCCAGTTCCCCTCAATCCCAACCCGCAGCCCCCTGCTACCCCAGCCCTGGGCTCCCCCCAGCTCTGCCAGTGACCTCACTCCCGACCCACAGCCCCCTGCTACCCCAGCCCTGGGCTCCCCCCAGCTCTGCCAGTGACCTCACTCCCGACCCACAGCCCCCTGCTACCCCAGCCCTGGGCTCCCCCCAGCTCTGCCAATGCCCCTCAATCGCAACCCGCAGCCCCCTGCTACCTCAGCCCTGGGCTCCCCCCAGCTCTGCCAATGCCCCTCAATTGCGACCCGCAGCCCCCTGCTACCCCAGCCCTGGGCTCCCCCCCCAGCTCTGCCAGTTCCCCTCAATCCCAGCCTAGGGTCCCACCCCCAGCTCTGCCGGTGCCCTTCACTGCTGAACCTCAGCCCTGTGTTCACAGGCGACAACTTTTTCCGGGAGGGTGCTCCACCTCTGCTCTGCCCTGAGGCCCCGCCCCCACTCCACCCCTTCCCCAAGGCCCCACGCTTGCTTCACCTCTTCCCGCCCCTGCTCCGTCCCCTCCGCCTCCCGCCTGCTGATCAGTGGGTGGCTGGTGGGTGCTAAGCACCCACTATTTTTTTCCATGGGTGCTCCAGCCCCAGAGCACCCCCAGAGTCAGTGCCTATGCCTGTGCTATCCCAGCCCTGGGCTCCCCACACACAGCTGTGCTGCGCACCGGTGGGGAGCTGAAGCCGCGGGGGCAGACCAGGCAGGAGAAGCCCTTCCAGAGAGGCTGTCTCATCTCACCTCGGCTCTTGTCCAAGCGGGCACCTTGAGGCAGAATCACCCAGGGCTCACATGCTGCTGGCCATGGCACCCACAGGCCCCGTTCAGGGCTGGGCCCCAGGGTGCTGGGTGCTGTGCAGACACGTACCGAGACGTGTCCTGCCCCAAAGAGCTGACGGACCACGGGGGCCACTGGCAGGGAGGGGCGTCCCAGAGAGCTGTTCGGCGCTAGGTCCCGTGGCTCTCCCTGTGGCAGGTGTCGTGGCAGGGGCGGGATCTGGAGGAGAAAGGGGGAGTGGCCTGACCGAGGTGTTCGGGGCGGGCATTCCCTGCTGACTGGGCAGCGGGGAAGAAAGCACAGTGGGAAACATGGGTGCCCAGCGTTGGAGCTGGCAGGGCAGGTTGGGAGGGGCTGGGGGGGTCCCACCAGGCCAGTTTGCAGTGTCGAAACCACACTCCAGTGTCCAATGTCCTGCTTGTTCGCTAAGGCTGCGATTAGCCAAGGCGGGGGAGGGCTCTGGGTGCCCCATCGGAGTGAATAGGAACAGGGGCCCCCGGCACCACAGCCTGGCACCACTGCTTCAGGATGTGGCACGTTTAGTGCCAGGGCTCTGCCATTTCCCCGTGTTTTGTTCCCGGCTGACCCGGGAGTGGGGGAGCCGGGGGCCAGTCCAGCCATGAGCTGAGCCCCTCCGGGCTCTCGAGCTCTATACATGTGGGAGTTGGCACGGATGCTGAGGCAGTGCCAAGGGACAGGGGAGTTCAGGGCGTGAACGCCGGTCTGACCATGTGTCCAGGCCTCCCTACTGTGTGCTGGGGTACAGGGCCCTGGATGGCCCTCCCTGCATACAGCCCGGCCCCCCGGTCACACCCGGCAGGTGCTGGCCCCATCCTGAGCCCTTGCGTTTTCCCGTCTTTCTCTCCCCCATCACCCCGTCCCATCTCTGCCTCCTGCAGCCCCCATCTTCCTGCTAGGAAACAAGACTGACCTGGAGCCGTGCCTGCCGGAGGACCAGGCTGAGAAGTTTTCTGTGGAGCACAGAATAGCCGGCAGGTTTAACGTGTCGGCCAAGACAGGTAGGGCGGGGCTGCCCCCCCTCGCCTCATGCAGCCTGGGAGCTGGGCCCCCAAATGGGCTCGGCTCGGCTGGGAGGAGCTGGAGCCCTCTCTGAAACATGATGCGGCAGCCGGGCAGCTTCCCTGCCCCAGCCATGTGCCCCACCCTGCCCAGGGCGTGGTGAGTTCAGGCTCTCGCCCGTTCAGCCCTTGGCCTCGGGGGGACAGGTCCACCCCTGCTCGTGATTTCAGTGGGAATTAGTACCTTTGGGGAGGGGGACGTGAGTGCCCGCCGTCGGTGATGTGCTGAGATTCCTCCCCCGCTGCTGAGTGGCTGTCAGACAAGAGCCGCTGCCCTCGGGTTGCCAACTTTCTAATCGCAGAAAACCGAACACCCTTGCCCCGCCCCTTCCTGGAGGCCCCGCCCCTTCCTGGAGGCCCCGCCCCTTCCTGGAGGCCCTGCCCCCACTCACTCCATCCCCCTTCCTCTGTCGCTCACTCGCTCATTTTCATTGGGCTGAGGCAGGGGGTGGCGGTGCAGGAGGGGGTGAGAGCTCTGGCTGGAGGTGCAGGCTCTGGGTGGGGCTGGAAATGAGAAGTTCAAGGTGTGGGAGGGGGCTTGGGGCTGGGGGAGGATTGTGGGCTCCGGGAGGGGGCTCAGCGCTGGGGCAGAGGGTTGGGGCACAGGAGGAGGTGAAGGGTGCGGGCTCCGGGCTGAGGTTGGGGGTTGGGGTGCGGGAGGGGGCTCAGGGCAGAAACGGGGTTGTGGTGTGGGAGGGGATGCGGGTTCCTTGAGGGAGATTGGGTGTGGGAGGGGGCTCAGGGCAGGGGCAGGGGGTTGAGGTACCGGAGGAGGTGAAGGGTGCGGGCTCCTTGAGGGAGATTGGGTGTGGGAGGGGGCTCAGGGCAGGGGCAGGGGGTTGAGGTACCGGAGGAGGTGAAGGCTGCGGGCTCCGGGAGGGAGTTTGGGTGTGGGAGGGGGCTCAGGGCAGGGGCAGGGGGTTGAGGTACCGGAGGAGGTGAAGGGTGCAGGCTCCGGGAGGGAGTTTGGGTGTGGGAGGGGGCTCAGGGCAGGGGCAGGGGGTTGAGGTACCGGAGGAGGTGAAGGGTGCGGGCTCCGGGAGGGAGTTTGGGTGTGGGAGGGGGCTCAGGGCAGGGGTTGGGGCACGGGAGGAGGTGAAGGGTGCGGGCTCCGGGCTGAGGTAGGGGGTTGGGGTGCGGGAGGGGGCTCAGGGCAGGGGCAGGGGGTTGAGGTACCAGAGGAGGTGAAGGGTGCGGGCTCCAGGAGGGAGTTTGGGTGCGGGTGCCCATGTATGGCCCTCAGACACACACGGGCCCTTTTCCCCACCCACAGCCCCGGTGCACACCCTGCCCTCGTGTACACACTCACGTATAGAGCCTTCATTCTCACGCACAGCCCTAGAGACACGTGCATGTGCACTGAACCCCCGTTACAAACACACCCAGAGCCCTCCCATCACACACACACACTCCGGAAGTAGCGGGTCCTGTTCCTTTCCCCCGCGGGGGACTCCTGGTGCTGCCACCCGCTGCCGGTCTCGCCCCTGCAGGAGAGAACGTGGACAGGTGCGTGCAGGACGTGGTGCAGCTGCTCGTCCTCAAGAGTGACGCTGGGCGCAGCAGGCTCACCGTGTCGCTGCAGGAGGCCAACTCCTCCAGCCCCTGTGCATGCTGAGAGCCCTGGGGATGCCTGGCAAACCCGCTCTGTGCTTCAGGAGCCTGCTGGGGTCCCAGCCTGAGCCCCGAAAGCCACTGTGCCACCACCAGCCACTGCTCCTGCCGGGCATGGAGCCACCCCTGGAGAGCCCCTCCTGCCCTGTTACCAGAACGTGCTGCCGGATACTCCCTGCCGTGGGTGGGGAAGCACCTCGTGCCATCCGGGCACCTTTGTTCTCTGGAAAGGGAGGCCGGACCCCAGGGCCTGGGCTGAGCCCCACGTCTCTCCCCGCGTCTGCGGTTTGTCCTCTTGCTGCTCACCAGCCTGTAGGGGAGGAGAGCGCCCCGCAGGGCCAGCATGTGGGCTGCCCCTGGTCGCGGGGAGACCCACGCACACACACGAGGTCCAGCAGGAAGCCGGGTCAGTGGTTATGGGGGCTGTTCTGCCCTCTGGGCCGGCAGCGAATGAATGCCCCTCCCCCGGTGCTGGAGGGCAGTCTGGGTCCTGTTTGAGAGGTGTGAAAAGCAGCCCCAGCTCCCTAGCGCTCGTTGCAAATCCCATTGTTCTCCGTGCAGGATGGAGGGGTATGTGATGCTCTGTACCTCGAGGGAACACCCAGCACTCCCATGTTCATCCTTGTAAAATGATTGTGTGGTAGCCAATGCAAAGTTTGTCGTGTCGGGTGTCTTCGGAAGGCTTATGATGCACTGAGCATTGTTGTTATAGTGATGTTATAGGTTGTAATTTCATGTATATAGTTATGAGGCTGAAAACGTGTCCTCATGGCTTTAAACAAGCCCAGGCAAAACTCTCCAGGAACAGAGGGGCAGCTCACACCTCATCAGGGCATGTATGGGACAAACCCAACCCAGCCTCACAGGAACAAATGATGCTGACCTAGGCAGCAACAAAGGATCTATTGGACTCTTGAATAAGTCACCCCTCTTCCTTTAGTCAGTCAGAGGAATAAATGGTAAATGTTCAGAATGGAGAGGGGTAACTAGTGGTGTTCCCCAAGGGTCAGTCCTAGGACCAATCCTATTCAACTTTTTCATAAATGATCTGGAGAAAGGGGTAAAAAGTGAGGTTGCAAAGTTTGCAGATGATACTAAACTGCTCAAGATAGTTAAGAAGACTGTAAAGAACTTCAACAAGATCTCACAAAACTAAGTTATTGGGCAACAAAATGGCAAATGAAATTGAATGTGGATAAATGTAAAGTAATGCACATTGGAAAAAATAACCTCAACTATACATACAATATGATGGGGGCTAATTTAGGTACAACAAATCAAGAAAGAGATCTTGGAGTCATCATGGATAGTTCTCTGAAGACATCCACGCAATGTGCAGCGGCAGTCAAAAAAGCAAACAGGATGTTAGGAATCATTAAAAAAGGGATAGAGAATAAGATGGAGAATATCTTATTGCACTTATATAAATCCATGGTACGCCCACATCTTGAATACTGTGTACAGATGTGGTCTCATCTCATCTCAAAAAAGATATACTGGCACTAGAAAAGGTTCAGAGAAGGGCAACTAAAATGAAGCAAAGAATCCGTTTAGTTTCTCCACAATGACTTTATCATGTTTAAGCGCTCCTTTTGTATCTTTTTTTTTAATCTTTTGACTTATAATCACTTAAAATTTATCTTTATAGTTAATAAATCTGTTTGTTTGTTCTACCTGAAGCAGTGCGTTTGGTTTGAAGCGTGTCAGAGACTCCCCTTGGGATAACAAGCCTGGTACATATCAATTTCTTTGTTAAATTGACAAACTCATATAAGCTTGCAGCGTCCAGCAGGCATAACTGGACACTGCAAGACGGAGGTTCCTAGGGTTGTGTCTGGGACTGGAGATATTGCCTAGTGTCATTAGCTTGCACAATCCAAGGAGCAACTGGCCAAAAGTGCTCACTGACATAGCTGGGAGCAACTTACATGCTAGAGGCTGTGCGTGAAATGGGGGTTCTCGCAGCACAGCAGGGGAAGGCTGGCTCCCAGAGTCAAGGGTTTGAGTGACCTAGCAGATCACCGGTCCAGACAACACCAGGCGAATGTCACCAGGTAACCCCACTGTCTTGTGCCCTGGCCAGATGCCATGTCTAGCACCTGGGCTGGGCTGGGCACTGGGAGCAACGAACAAGGAAAAGAAGGCTGCACAGCGGGTCACTTCTTTGCATCAGCCTTCACCGCGGCAGGGTTGGGGGACCGATCCCAGACTCGCTCTTTTCCAGCACTGCAGAGAAGGGAGGAGGCATTGAGGTGACGGAGAGGGGGTGCTGGGAACAAGCTGCCAAGGCGCTGACAGTCCCCAGCACCAGGTAGGATAAGCTGCCAGTAATACTATGTGATCTGCACCAGAGGGCGTGGTACCTGGGACCCCTGATTGCACCAGCTGTAAAAAAGGTGCTGCCCGTGATCCGGGAAGTCACAGCCAGTCTCATCGCAGGGCTCAGGAAACTATCTGAAATGTTCCATTGGGTGAAATCTTTGGCCCCATGGAAGCCAATGGCAAAGTTCCCGTTGGCTTCCCTGGAACTGGGAGTTCACCCCTAGATCTTTAAGGCTAGAAGGGACCATTAGCCTGACCTCCTGCCCCAGCTCCGCCTGTTCCAAGCCCAGCTGCTCGTGTCTGGTGTCTCGTGAGGCAGCTCCTCCAGAAAAGCATCCCGTGTTGATGTGAAGACGGCAGAGATGGAGAATCCACCACGTGGTGGCGGTTTGTTGCAGTGCTTAGCTGCCCTGCCTGTTAGAGAGATGACACGGTTTTTAACTTCCAGCCCCGGTCTCTTGTTCTGTCAGAGATTCCGCGTAGTGCCTGGTAGCTTCTCCCTGTGTTGATCCCTCTCTACAGTATTGAGCGATGCCCGTCTTTCAGTGCCTCGAGTTATCGCTGTAGCGCTCTCCTGCACCCTCGCCAAGTTTTCAACTTCCTTTTTAAAATGTGGGCCCCATGTTCCAGTCTCAGAGCGATCACGAAATGCCAGGGACAAGCCTACCCGGGCTCTGCAAGGGAAAGTCGCGCCTCTCCGATCTGCTAGAATTCTATGAGCGTGTCAGCACATGGCGGAGAAAGGAGACCCAAGTGATACTTTGTCACCTAACCCTGCTGGTTCGCTAGCAGCCCTTCTGCTGGTGGGGAAGCCTTGGGCTGGAGACTTACACCTAGCAGCTCTGTGTTCTTGGGGAACCAGGGCGCAGCACCCAGCCTGGCTGACTCACGAAAGACCTTCCCCCGCCCTCCAGCCTCTGCTTGAACCAAATCTGCATCAGAAGAAAGACTTACAAAAAGCAAAGACAAGGCCATGGGAGACACCTAAACCCCTGGGATAAGGGTGACAGGATTAAGGAAATTCCCCTAGGCTCATTTGCATCAAAGATAGGACAATGAGGCATCTCCATTAGCGTACAGAATGGAGACCAGAGATTCCAAGGCAAGAACCGCATGGAACTCTGGGACCAGAAAAGCAGGGAAGCACTGCATCATGGGGGATCTCTGCTCCAGATGTCAATGAACCCACACCTGCACTGCACACACCCAGTTCAGCAGTTATCAGACCAATTCTAGTCATAAATCCTTTATTGATATCCAAAATACTGAAGCCGCCTAATTGCATTGTGAGCTCCCTCCAAGGGACACCACCCAAAGCCAGGAATGATCAGCTCCCATGTCTAGCCTGAACAAAACAACTTTGGTATCTCCCTTGTGTTCTCCCTTGAACCATTGTTGTTTCTCTACAGAAACCCCTCCCCACGCTCAAGTCAGTGTTCTGATACCTGGATCCAAAATCTGCATCCGTTCCATTGGGACTTCATCTTCTCCTGACTGATTGTGCTGGGGGCTCTGCCTGACTCCAGCACTCCGGACCCTCAGCTACCCCCACCACCCAGGACCCCCGATCGATTCAAGCTTCATGCAGTGGTGAGAACCAAGCTCTCTCTCTCTCTCAGTGTAGCCTTCTGACCTTGACTTGTGGGATCAGTTATAGCTTCTAAACCTGACTTTTACAATTCAGTTTGTTAGATTTAATATTATCGCTGTTTTGTTTGACTCCCCTGTGGTTATTACCTGGCAATAAATAACTTCCATGGTTAAGCTGGTTGCTTCTCTCTCTCTCCCCCACATCCTCCTTGTGGGTATTTTTTGGTTTCCTCATTCGCTCTGCAGCGACGCTCCTTGTACCTAAGCTAAAGATCCCTGCAGTGCCCCAAAATCCCGTGGGGTTTGCTCATCACGTGGGTTACTGCCCGAACAAGTGTAACGTGACAGTGGGGACAGGGACGCGCTGAACCTGGGACATATGACGGTGGCAGCTTGGAAGTGCTGCTCGACCCAGTCTGCTGAGTGCTCTGTTAACGTGTGTGTGTTCGTCTGATTCTGGGGCTGGAGGAACCCAGCCCGGGGGAGCCTAGGTCCATTGGGAGGGGACGTGCAGCAGGAGGAGCAGAGCGCCGTATGAGCACACAAGGGACACAGGCAGTACATGGATAGAAGTACAGACATCCCCCCGGCCCCCAGAAGAGTAACCCGAATAAAGGAGCGTGTCCCAAAGTAATGGGCAAAGCTGGTAACAGCGGTCACTGGCAATGCAGCCTTAGACTGTACCGGTCTTTGGGGTGCAGACCTAGCCCGGCGCTGTGGCAGCAGGCTTTCCTGCGGGGCGGGGTAACAACGAGGACAAAACACGACAGGCCAGGAGACAGGTCCCAGGGCACCCCCGTGGCCCGTTCCCCGTTTCTCTCCTTTCTGTGCCCAGGGCCAGTTTGCTTCCTGCTGTAGTAGGACATGGGAGGAACTTTCCTCCTCTCTGTAACCTCTGAGAAGCTGCTGGTGAACCGCGAGTGAGGAGCCAGGTGTCGGGGCTGAGAAAGGACCATCCTGGTGACGTGGGGGGAGGCAGCAGGTTCCAAACCTCCAGTGCATGAGCGCGAGAGCCAATTCCACAGCCCCCTCCACCATGTGCTGCTGAAGATCACCATAGTGGGGCAGGCCTGAGCTGTTTCCAAGCAGCCCCTTGGCTCTGCGGTGAGACTTGGCTTTCCCTCTCGGGCCTCTCCTG
This sequence comes from Malaclemys terrapin pileata, assembly GCF_027887155.1. Taxonomy (NCBI): domain Eukaryota; kingdom Metazoa; phylum Chordata; order Testudines; family Emydidae; genus Malaclemys; species Malaclemys terrapin. The sequence continues at coordinate 2,892,970 of NC_071506.1, read as the reverse complement.
CGGGGGCCGCAGGCTGCAGGTCACTGGATGCTAGCAGCAGTTGCACATGATGTTTTTGAGGGATCAGTGAGTGCTTGGCAGAGCGTGCACAGGCCCTGCCCTTGCCCCTGGGCACTGCAGCGTGCACTCAGCCATCAGGCAGTCAATGGAAAACACAGTGAAGGCCGAAGGGACACATAACACTTTGCCTTCTGCAGCTCCTTGGGCATGGCTATTGCCAGAGCTTGAAAACATTCCCTCCCAACCCACCTGCGTGAGATCGTCGTCCCTGTGACAGTGTACCCCATAAGGCTTTATGGGGAGGGGGTGCTTATAAATGTATGTAGGACATAACTGGAATATGTTTTGTGCTGCCTGTGCCTTGTAACATATCTCCGTAAAGGTTCTGGTCTACTATATCTATTCATCCTCTTTGTACATATATATCATTTTCTACTTGAGGTTAAGAATATGGGCTGTATGCTGGCTTGGTTTCTAAGTAAGCTTTGGGAGGCATTTGGTCAGCTTCTTTAGGAAGGAATTCGCCAGGTTAAGTACCTGATCAGGAAACACTTGGGGAACAATGCATCTTGGAATGCTCCAATCCACATGAGAAGTCTTCCTGGAGACATGCAAGATACCATGTGGACAATGGCTTCGGCCTGTAAAGTCTGAGTCATGCAGGGGCATGTGACTTGCCCAGGTGACTCCAGGACTCAAGCTTGGAGCTGGACTTTGCATAGGAGGGAGAAGATGGGTCTCCACCCACAAGAGAGAGTCTATTTAAACCCGGGGGAGACCCCTCCATTGGGTCTTCAGCTGGCTAAAGAAGGAGCCTCTCCACCCACCCCCCCAGGATACTTGAAGGAAACTAGAACAAACGACAGTAACTATAGGTTTCAGAGTAACAGCCGTGTTAGTCTGTATCCGCAAAAAGAAGAACAGGAGTACTTGTGGCACCTTAGAGACTAACAAATTTATTAGAGCATAAGCTTTCGTGGACTACAGCCCACTTCTTTGGATGCATATAGAATGGAACATATAATGAGGAGATATATATACACACATACAGAGAGCATGAACAGGTGGGAGTTGTCTTACCAACTCTGAGAGGCCAATTAATTAAGAGAAAAAAAGCTTTTGAAGTGATAATCAAGCTAGCCGAGTACAGACAGTGTGATAAGAAGTGTGAGAATACTTACAAGGGGAGATAGAGTCAATGTTTGTAATGGCTCAGCCATTCCCAGTCCTTATTCAAACCGGAGTTGATTGTGTCTAGTTTGCATATCAATTCTAGCTCTGCAGTCTCTCGTTGGAGTCTGTTTTTGAAGTTTTTCTGTTGTAATATAGCCACCCGCAGGTCTGTCATTGAATGACCAGACAGGTTAAAGTGTTCTCCCACTGGTTTTTGAGTATTATGATTCCTGATGTCAGATTTGTGTCCATTAATTCTTTTGCGTAGAGACTGTCCGGTTTGGCCAATGTACATGGCAGAGGGGCATTGCTGGCACATGATGGCATATATCACATTGGTAGATGTGCAGGTGAACGAGCCCCTGATGGTATGGCTGATGTGATTAGGTCCTTTGATGATGTCACTTGAATAGATATGTGGACAGAGTTGGCATCGGGGTTTGTTACAAGGATAGGTTCCTGGGTTAGTGGTTTTGTTCAGTGATGTGTGGTTGCTGGTGAGTATTTGCTTTAGGTTGGGGGGTTGTCTGTAAGCGAGGACAGGTCTGTCTCCCAAGATCTGTGAGAGTAAAGGATCATCTTTCAGGATAGGTTGTAGATCTCTGATGATGCGCTGGAGAGGTTTTAGTTGGGGGCTGAAGGTGACAGCTAGTGGTGTTCTGTTATTTTCTTTGTTGGGCCTGTCTTGTAGGAGGTGACTTCTGGGTACTCGTCTGGCTCTGTCAATCTGTTTTTTCACTTCAGCAGGTGGGTATTGTAGTTTTAAGAATGCTTGATAGAGATCTTGTAGGTGCTTGTCTCTATCCGAGGGATTGGAGCAAATGCGGTTATATCTTAGAGCTTGGCTGTAGACAATGGATCGTGTGGTGTGTCCTGGATGGAAGCTGGAGGCATGTAGGTAAGTGTAGCGGTCAGTAGGTTTCCGGTATAGGGTGGTATTGATGTGACCATCGCTTATTAGCACAGTAGTGTCCAGGAAATGGACCGCTTGTGTGGATTGATCTAGGCTGAGGTTGATGGTGGGATGGAAATTATTGAAATCATGGTGAAATTCTTCAAGGGCTTCTTTTCCATGGGTCCAGATGATGAAGATGTCATCAATGTAGCGCAAGTAGAGTAGGGGCGTTAGGGGACGAGAGCTAAGGAAGCGTTGTTCTAAGTCAGCCATAAAAATGTTAGCATATTGTGGGGCCATGCGGGTACCCATAGCAGTGCCGCTGACTTGAAGGTATATATTGTCCCCAAATGTGAAATAGTTGTGGGTGAGGACAAAATCACAAAGTTCAGCCACCAGGTTAGCTGTGACATTATCAGGGATACTGTTCCTGATAGCTTGTAGTCCATCTTTGTGTGGAATATTGGTGTAGAGGGCTTCTACGTCCATAGTGGCCAGGATGGTGTTTTCTGGAAGATCACCGATGGATTGTAGTTTCCTAACTATAGGGGTTGTGAGTGATTGCTGGACCCAGGCTAAAAGGAGATTAGCCGGTAAAAGGGAGCATTCTGGAACTGGTGAGGAACTTATCTGTATTTAGTTTGATTAGACATAGATTGTGCGTTTTATTTTATTTTACTTGGTGACTTACTTTGTTCGGTCTGTTACTACTTGGAACCACTTAAATCCTACTGTCTGTATTTAATAAAATCACTTTTTATTTAGTAATTTACTCAGAGTATGTATTAATACCTGGGGGAGCAAACAGCTGTGCATATCTCTCTATCAGTGTTATAGAGGGCGAACAATTTATGAGTTTGCCCTGCATAAACTTTATGCAGGGTAAAACGGATTTATCTGGGTTTAGACCCCATTGGGAGTTGGGCATCTGAGTGCTAAAGACAAGCGCACTTCTGTGAGCTGTTTTCAGGTAAACTTGCAGCTTTGGGACAAGTGATTCAGACCCTGGGTCCGTGTTGGAGCAGACGGGAATGTCTGGCCCAGCAAGACAGGGTGCTGGAGTCCTGAGCTGGCAGGGAAAACAGGAGCAGAGGTAGTCTTTGCACATCAGGCGGCAGCTCCCAAGGGGATTTCTGTGATCCAACCCGTCACAATCCCCATTTCATAGACAGGGAAACTGAGGCACAGGGAAGTTAAATGTCTTGGCCAGAGTTTGTTTCTTTGTTTCCGTTGAAGTAATTATACAAAAGACACCCAGACAAGCTAGATACCTCCTGAGGTCCCTTCCAACCCTGATATTCTATGAAGCCAGGTTTCAGCCGCTCTAACCTGCCATTCGTACTGCAAGAGGAGCCGGCACCAGGGCAAACTCCTGCCAGCCAGCCACCTCCAGCCAGACTCCTTTCCACCCTCACATCAATGTGGGCAGCAAACCCTCGGCCCTCTCCAAAGCCCTGTCTCACAGGTGGCTTTTCAGGGTGTCCAGGACCCGTAGCCCAGGCTATTTCAGATCAGTGGGGGGAGCGAGTTGCCGGGCTCTCGTGGAGATCCTCCTGCCAGGTCCAGTGCGAAATGGGCTCTTTGATCTAGTCTCAGTAGGTGGCCTGGTCAGTGTGTCACTGCTACAGCTGTGAATCCTGGTCAGGAGCCTCACTGAGGGCCGAGGAAAACATGCACACGATGAAGCCAGGAGCCTTCTGGGCCCAGGACGAAGTGTCACAGTTCAGGGCTGTATTTCCCCCTTGTGGTCCCTTGAGGGCACCCGCTCTAGACTCCCAGCTCTTCAGTCGTCCCCGTGTCTCTCTCCCTCCGGAGCAGAGGGGTTTCCAGGCTGCACGGTTCTCTGCCTACACTGCGATATCACCAGCAAGCCAGACTGCCCAAACAGGCCAGCATCTGCGCTTTGCTTTGTCCTCCGAAGCGATGAACAGCCTAGCAGCCATCGGTTACGAGTTCCCACACAGCCTTTCCTAAGGGAGCACAGTTCTGGTCAGGTGGAAGCATGACAGAGAAAACATTTAAAAAAATAGCTTCTAAGAAGCTTTCCAGAGGTCACCCCAATTCCAGCCTCAGGCTCTGGCCTGCGTCCCTCCTTCCAAGTCTCCCCTCGAGACGCCCTGCCCATTCGCTGGAGCAGAAAGCAGGCCCTGAGTCCGTTTAAACTTGGGCTTTTCTTTATTGGTCTTGGGAGAATCTAGTTTGAACCAGCCTACGCGAGCCTCTCCTGGTGGTGGGACTTCTCTGGCAGTGTCACGCCTGAATGAATTTGCCTAATCACCCCCTGCTGCTCTGAGTTCCCGGAGGGCTGTGGTCACCCTCCCCCCATGGAATTACAGACAGTCCCTGGCCCACCATGATACAGAAATGTAATCCAGTGAGAGCTCCCCAAGACACTGCGAGGCACCGACCCCGGGGGTGCTCCGGGCTCCAGCACCCACTGACTAAAAATAGGGGGTGCTCAGCACTTGCAGGGCTGGATTAATCTTTTGTGGGCCCCGGTGGCTGGACTGTGGCCCCGCCCCATCCTGAGACCCCCCCACCCTCTGCTCCGCCCAGAGGCCCCACCCCTGCTCAGCCTCTTCCCCAGGAGGCCCCACCGGCTGCTTGCACGAGAGGGGGAAGGGGTGAGGCGCACCCAATAGCAAAACCAGAAGTCAGTGCCTGTGCTGTGAGGCATTGCCAGGAAGGGCAGCTCCTGCTGGAGCCCTGAGAGCATCCCTGGCCTGAGCTCTTCCCGCTGCGTTTCCTCTTGCGCCCCGTCTCCTGCCACATCTGCAGTGAAACCAGCCCTCTGGATTGGACGCTGGTCTGGTGCCAGCTGACCGAGCTGGTGCTGATCCCACAGCAGGGGCCACCGGGGTGTGGGAGGTTCTTAGTCACTAGTATCTGCATTCGCTGCACCAGCACATTGACCGCCGAGCGTGTCAGTTTGAACCACGGATCTTCCATTTTTAACCCCATAAACCATCTCCTTTCCTCGGCGTCCAAGGATCTCAAAGTGCCTGATGGGCTAATTCATTCACCCGCACCCCCCTGGGAGCTGGACAGTATCATTATCCCACCTTACAGAGGGGGAAACTGAGGCCTGCTTGGTGCTAGTAAGGCCTTGTCCTGCTCCTGTGAACACAGACACTTCTAACCATTCAAGGGGTGCAGGATTGGGCCATTAGTTCACACACCATGTCTTGATCCTTAAACCCAAGGCCACGACTCCTCTGCCAAACTCAAAGTTGGATTCATTGTAAAAGTCCCTCGTAAAGGTGACCTGCAAGAGTGGGGAAATGGAGCCTGCACCCTTATTTGCTTGGCTACTCCAGACACTTTGGGGGTGATTATTTGGTGGGGTTTTTTGTTAATATCAAAGGAATGTCTGGAATATCCATTCCAAGCAGTGGCACTAAATGGAGCAGGAACAACGGAGTCTTGTTAGAAGAGCTCCCAAAAGTCAGACTCCAATGACGAACCAGCCTTCGAAGGGAGGAAGCCCAACTCCTTCTGTTCATCGAGTCATAGAGACCACGGCCAGAAGGGACCATTGGGGTCATCCAGTGCCAGAGACCTGCCCCCAAATAACTCCTAGAGCAGATCTTTAGAAAAACATCCCATCTTGATTTTAAAATTGTTGGTGATGGAGAATCCACCATGACTCTTGGTAAAACTGTTCCAATGTTTAATTACTCTCACTGGTAAAAATGTACGCCTTCTTTCAAGTCTGAATTTGTCCAGTTTCAGCTTTGAGCCATTGGATCGGGTCAGACCTTTCTCTGCTAGATCGGAGAGCCCATCATCAAATATTTGTTCACCATGTAGGGACTCATAGCCGGTGATCAACTCACCCATTAACCTTCTCTTTGGTAAGCTAAATAGATCGAGCTCCTTGAGTCTATCCCTGTAAGGCAGGTTTTCTAATCCTGGAATCATTCTCATGGCTCTTCTCTGAACACGCTCCAATTTATCAACAGCCTTCCGGCATTTCAGGCACCAGAGCTGGACAAAGGACTCCAGCAGCGCTCACACCAGTGCCAAATACAGAGGGAAAATAACCTCTCTGCTCCTTCTCGAGATTTCCCTCTTTATGCATCCCCACATCACGTTCGCCCTTTTGGCCACAGCATAGCTGATTGTCCATCACCACAACCCCCAAATCTTTTTTCAGTGTCGCTGCTTCCCAGGATAGAGCCCCCCATCCTGTAAGCATGGCTGGCAGTCTTTGTTCCTAGATGGTCCTGTGACGTTGCACGCCATATTCTTTATGGAAATATGCTTATGATATGGATGTGACATAACTGAGAGGTACTTTATGCAAGATGGGTCTTGTAAGGTATCACTGGAAAGGTTCTGATTTACTGAATGTGATTATCCAATTTGTATGCCTGTGTCATTTCTGTATCTGAAGTTAGGAATATGGACTATGCAACCATTCCAACTGGGTGTGTATTGGGAAGACACCCACCAGAGGACAGGCCATCAGATTTGATGGGCCATTAGGAAGAAACAACAAGACTATGAGGATACTAATCTCTCTCCCTCCTGGGAGGAGTCCTGGGGCTGAACTGTGACACTACTAGGTCAGGTGGTCTTGTCACATTACCTGGGACTTCTTGTAACTACACTAAAAGGGAAGGAGGGTCAAGTTTGGGAAACAAAGGATTCCCGCCTTATGTAAATCTTATTTAAGGGTGGGGAGGGAGGCAAAGGAGACTCCACTCCATGGCCTGTCTCCCAAGAAGAAAGATGGCTAAAGACACCTGAAGGGAAGGCGGGGGGAGAGTCCAGACTGAGACGGGTCCAGTCTGAAAAGAAATATAACTGGAACTCTACATCGCAGAAACTTTGCAACCCACCTAAAATAACACGTAAGGTAAGAAATTACATTGTGTAACCTGTTTCTTAAGTATACTGAGCTTAGCTTGTGTATTTTGTTTTATTTGCTCAGTAATCTGCTTCGCTCTGTCTGTTATCTCTTATACTCACTTAAAATTCACCTTTTGTACTTAATAAACTTATTTCTTGTTTATAATATAACCCCGTTTGTACAGTTCATAACTGGGGGTGGGGGAGGTAAGAGGCTGTGCATACCTTCCTCCACATTGAGGGAGGAGGCGGATTTCATAATATACTAGGGCTGTCAAGTGATTAAAAAAATTAATTGCGATTAATCGCACTCTTAATAATAGAATACCATTTATTTAAATATTTTGGGTTGTTTTCTACATTTTCAAATATATTGATTTCAATTACAACATAGAATACAAAGTGTACAATGCTCACTTTATATTTATTTTTGATTACAAGTATTTGCACTGTAAAAAAAACAAAAGAAATAGTATTTTTCAATTCACCTAATACAAGTACTGTAGTGCAATCTCTTTATAATAGGGTTACTATATTTCCACAATCAAAAAAGAGGACACGGGGGGGGGGAGCCCCACCTTAGCCCCACCCTGCCCCACCCCATCCACTCCCTCCCACGTCCTGCCCCCTGACTGCCCCCCTATAAACCCCAATCTCCCCTGCTTCTTGTCCCCTGACTGCTTTGACCCTTATCTACTCGCATGGGTGGCAGGGTTGTAGAAATTTTGGTGGTGCCCAGAACCCACCCCCCGCACCTACCTAAGGCTCTGGGAGAGGGGTTGGGTGCGGGGGAGGAGGTCTGGGGTGCAGGTCCTGGGCTGGGGATTAGGGTGCAGGAGGGGTGCAGGCTCTGGGATAGAGTTTGGGTGCTGGGTACAGGCTCTGGGCTGGGGCAGGGGGGTGGGTGTGCAGGAGGGGGTGAGGGGTGCAGGCTCTGGGATGGAGTTTGGGGGTGGGAGGCGGTGCAAAGGGAGGGAGTGCAGGCTTTGGGAGGGAGTTTGAGGGCAGGAAGGTGTGTGTGGAAAGGGGGAGGGGGTTTGGGAGGAAGTTTGGGGATAGGAGAGGATGCAGGGGTGAGGGCTGTGGGGCTGAGGATGAGGGGTTCATGATGCAGGAGGGGGCTCAGGGCTGGGGCAGAGGATTAGGGTGCGGGGGGATGAAGGCTGGGGATGAGGGGTTTGGGGCATTGGAGAGGCTCGGGGCTAGGGTGGAAGGGCAGGGTAAGGGCAGCCTGTCTTCCGATTAGTGGATGGGGGACGCTAGGACCCGGGGGCAGCAGACAGCAGTTGCTGCCGGCTCTGGCAGTACAAGCAGGCAAGGGAGAGGCAGGCAGGGAGGGGAGTCCACGGGGGGGACGGACGGACGCATGGAGGGAGGGTGGCAGGTGGAGGCCGGGGACCCATCCAACACTCCCCCGCTCCCTGACTGCCCCCCCAGACTCCCCTTACCATTCTGGCTCCACGTGTAGGCAAAACACGCTGCCCGGTGGGTTGGTTTCTGTGTTACACAGGGCTGCAGACAGAGGAAGGGGGGAGCAGGGGAGGGCTCTGGCTGCTGGAGGCCAATGGTAGCGGCTCAATCGGCCCAGCTGCCCAATCAGCAGCCGCACTCTGCATGGAAGGGAGGGAGGGAGGCGAGGGAGAAAAAACCCTCGGACATTTTAACCTTGTTACCAGTTCCTCCCAGAAGGCTATTTAGAGATGCAAAAGCCGGACATGTCCGGGGAAATACGGACGGATGGTAACCCTACTTTATCATGAAAGTTGAACTTACAAATGCAAAATTATGTACAAAAAAACCTGCATTCAAAAATAAAACAATGTAAAATTTTAGAGCCTGCAAGTCCACTCAGTCCTACTTGTTGTTCAGCCAACCACTCAGACGAACAAGACTGTTTACATTTTCAGGAGATAATGCTTCCTGCTTCTTGTTCACAATGTCACCTGAAAGAGAACAGGCATTCACATGGCACCATTGTAGCTGGTATCGCAAGATATTTACATGCCAGATGCGCTAAAGATTCATATGTCCCTTCATGCTTCAACCACCATTCTAGAAGACATGCGTCCATGCTGATGACGGGTTCTGCTCAATAACAATCCAAAGCAGTGCGGACCGTCGCATTTTCATTATCAGATGCTACCAGCAGCAGGTTGATTTTTTTTTTTTGGTGGTTTGGGTTCTGTAGTTTCCGCATGAGAGTGTTGCTCTTTTATGACTTCTGAAAGCATGCTCCACACCTCGTCCCTCTCAGATTTTGGAAGGCACTTCAGATTCTTAAACCTTGGGTCAAGTGCTGTAGCTATCTTCTTTGCGTTTTGTCAAATCTGCAGTGAAAATGTTCTTAAAATGAACAATATGTGCTGGGTCATCATCCAAGACTGCTAGAACATGAAATATATGGCAGAATGCGGGTGAAACAGAACAGAGACATACAGTTCTCCTCCCAATGAGTTCAGTCACAAATTTAATTAATACATTATTTTTTTAACGAGTGTCATCAGCATGGAAGCATGTCCTATGGAATGGTGGCCAAAGCACGAAGGGGCATATGACTGTTTAGCATATCTGGCACGTAAATATCTGGCACGTAAATACCTTGCAATGCCGGCTACAAAAGTGCCATGTGAATGTCTGTTCTCACTTTCTGGTGACATTGTAAATAAGAAGAGGGCAGCATTATCTCCTGCAAATGTAAACAAACTTGTTTGTCTTAGCGATTGGCTGAACAAGAAGTAGGACTGAGTGGACTTGTAGGCCTGAAGTTTTGCATTGTTTTGTTTTTGAGTGCAGTTATGTAACAAAAAAAATCTACATTTGTAAGTTGCACTTGCGTGACAAAGATTGCACTACAGTACTTGTATGAGGTGAACTGAAAAATTCTATTTCTTTTATCATTTTTACAGTGCAAATATTTGTAATAAAAATAATGTACACTTTGATTTCAATTAGAACACAGAATACAATATATATGAAAATGTAGAAAAACATCCAAAATATTAAATTTGTTTCAATTGGTATTCTATTGTTTAATAGTGCGATTAAAACTGCGATTCATTTTTTTGAGTTAATTGCATTAGTTACCTGCGAGTAATGGACAGCCCTATAATATCCCTTTGGGTCTGCACTCCAAGGGAGGTGGACACCTGAGTGCTGGGGCAAATCCCCTAAGCTGAGTCTTCCCAGAACTGATCTGTGTCTATGTCGTTCTGCAGTTGGGTGTGGCCCTGCCTGTGTGTGTGCTGGAGGAGGCGTAATAGCCTGGCTCCGGTCAAAAGGGGGCCCAGGCTGGCAGAACAGGCAGGCTCCGTGGTATCTCAGCACATCAGGGGGCAGCTGGTCACAGTTCCATTTACATTTCGGCAGATTAAAGTGCATATTGTTTGCTTGCGCCCAACTTACCAAGTGATCCAGCTCGTTCTGTCTGTTCGGGAGGGAGGGCTCCCACTATAACAGCCTCCAGACACCCTTCATTTCACCCCACCCCACCCCCCGGTGCATCCTTCAGCAAAACCAGGGTAGACCTGGTATTTCTAAGGATAAACAGAAAATATTGAAAAAATAAATCCTTCAGACCATTTCCTCCCGATGATAAAGAAGCGCAAAAGGGCAGTTTCAAAAATAATCTTTTGCTGGTCACTTTTTAACACAAAATAACATTCCAAGTCTTTGGGCCTGACCCTGCAAAGTCCATAGGAACAGGGGAGGTCCTTGGGCATCTTTCAGGGTTGGGGCCATTTCTTTCTTCTTTAGGCGGAGAACCAGGCCCTGGATGTCAGCCAGATGGATGATTACAGACTGAGAAGAGCTGGGAATCGTTGGAAAGTTAAAAGTAGCAACTCTGTTTTAATGCTGCAGGCCAGGAGGATGGCAATGATTTCCTGTTTGGTGCTGCGACGCTAGTGTAAAACGGGCCCAATCCCAAATGGGATCGGGATTGCTGACTAGATAAGTGTCATTAATATGCAAATTACTCTCCCCTTTTGTCTCCAGAATTCAACATCAAAGGAATATCCTCTCCAAGCACAAGAGCATCCAAATGAGCTAGGAACAATAGGCCATTGTTCGCACAGCTCCTGAAAGGCTACAAATGCTTCATGTGAGAATTGTTGCCCCCCTCGTGGGAAGGCTTCAGAATGGTCACTGCTCTTTTGCAGCCGGTTGGGGATTTTGGTTTCTGGATGTCCTTGCCCACAGAAAGGTCACGCAGAAAACACTGGTCAGGCAGAAACGGCCATTATTCTTCCTGGGGCCCAGAACAGCTTCTAACACGCCACTTGCACCTGCCTGCCCACAGCTCATCATGTCCATATCCAGCCTGGGCTGTGCACAACGAAGGCGGGACATGTAGCAACACGCAAAGGTCTGGCCTGTTACAGCCAGCAGGGCTGTTAGCCAAGGCCTTGTCTGCACTGGGGATTTTAGCCACTGGTGTAGCTGCCCCAGTGCAGACCCCTAGGCTAGCTGCATTGCACTAGTGCATCGACACTGGGGGTGTCCTCTCACCACTGCAGGGGAAGTTACTTCCTGAGCGTGAGATACCCCAGCAGATCCTCAGAAGAGACCCACTCCAGTCCATCACTTAGGCCCCAGGGGTTGAACTGCAGCCTGGTAGCAGGCGCTGGTTGGACTTCTCCGCGGGCTCTAGCACTTACTGCAGAATTTAAGCTTTCCTTTGCAACCCCGAACTTTCTAATTGCTAGGGTTGCAAGATCCACTTGCAAAAGTGACCCCCATGCATTGCTACCCCCAGAGTTGGCAGGATCCAGCCGGAGAGGAGCCTCCATCCATTTCGGGGAGGTGCGAACTCCCCAGCATAACCATGACCATATAAGTGTCTGTACCGCTAGCCGTTTCCCTGGGGTTCAGTTCAGAAGCGCCCAGCTCGACTGGGATAAGGCTAGTGTTTGAAGAGAGTCTGGCTTTATTGGGCTGGTCTGACTCCTGCTTGTGCCTCTGGGAGAACCAAGCTAATTCCAGGGACACCTTGCTGGGAAGCAGGTCACCCTAAAAATAAGTGTGTGCGTGGCAGGCGGAGGCTTTATTCATGTCCTGTAGGAATCCCTACCTGGGCGGTTCCTTGGTTCCAGCCCTCTCTCGCTCACTAAGGACCGAATGGGATATTTTCCGTTGACTTCAGGCTTTGGACAGCCAGCGTATGTGGTATGTGGCTCAGGGGGAGTCCAGGTGGAGGCTTTTGGGAGCCAGCAGGCCCTGTTGATTTCACAGCGGCTCCTCCTCCCAGCTGGGCACTCAGTGGAAATGAAGGACATTCAGACGTGACGTTATCCCACCCAGCTAATGCCTTGCTCTCCGTGCAGGGGCCGGATGGGGGGAGCAGGGAGGGAACAGAAAGTGCATCTGGCTCCTTGCATGGAGTTCCAGTGACAGCATTTCTGAGCTGGCCTGGTTCCTCGCACGCCCTGCAGGAGACCTCAGCTCTGGCAGGGCAGGAGCCAGGTGTGCGTTGTGCTGGGGAGAGCGGGCGAGGACAGGGACGCTTTCCCGGCCCACCTGCATTTCTCATGGTCTCCCCACATCTTAATGAGGTCGAAAGCAGCTCAGAGAGTGGATCTTGCAGGGCCAGGCTCCCCCCATCCCACCAGCTCAGCTCTCTGCTTAGTTCTTCCAGCCAGGAGGGCTTTGATCCCAGTCACCGAGTGGGTGTGAGCAGGCCCTGTGGAAAGCACCATTTAAAGTCAGCCTCCCAACACGGTACTGCAGGGGGGCAGGGCGAGAGCAGGGAAAGGAGACAAAATACCATCCTGGAATCAGGCTTGATCACCCGGAGGCTTCTGAAGCCCGTCTGGCAGGTTTTAGGCCATTAAAAGTCCGGTTGGCGGTGCAACAGGGCTAAGGCAGGCTTCCTACCTGCCCCGATTCCACACAGCTCCTGGAAGCAACCGGTATGTCCAGTTCCTAGGCGCAGGGGCGGCCAGGGGGTTGGGAACCGTGGACAATGGAAGCTGCAGGGGCAGTGCCTGAAGGTAGGGGCAGTACGTGGAGCCGCCAGGCCGCCCCTGAGTCCAGGAGCCGGACATACCGGTTGCTTCTGGGAGTTGCCTGAGGAAGTGATGCCTGCCTGGAGTGTGCACCCCTCACCCCCTCTTACACCCCCCACACCCACATTCCCTCCCAGAGCCCATACCTCCTGCCCCAGCCCTGAACCTCCCTGCACCCAAACTCCTTTCCAGCACCTGCACCCCAACCCCCTGCCCCAGCCCTGAGCCCCCTCCCACACCCAAGCCCCCTTCCGCACCCAAACTCCCTCTAAGAGCCTGCACCCCCTCCTGCACCCCAGCCCCCTGCCCCAGGCTCAGCCCAGAGCCCTTTCCCACACTCTGAACCCCATGGACCCATCCCCAAGCCTAGAGCCTGCACCTCCAGCTGGAGCCCTCACCCCCCTCCCACACCCCAACCCCAACCCCCGTCCCAGCCCGATGAAAGTGAGTGTGTGTGGGAGGGGAAGCAAGCAATGGAGATAGGGGGGATGAAGTAAGTGGGGCTGGGGCTTTGGAGAAGGGGTGGGCCAGAGGCGGGGCCTCTGAGAGGGGGCGGGACAAGGGTGGCAACCCTAGGGGTGGGATGTCTTTGTTGGTGCTTTGCCATCGTCATCCAATCTCTGCTGTGCCTGCTGCAGGTTCTGCAGCCCCTTTCCCAGCTACTCTTTGCCACCCTTCCCCGCACCCTACCTTGCCCTTGCCCTTGCCCCTCTCACTAGACCTGCAGCACCTCTTGCTCCCAGGCACTGCCCTCTCATCTTCATCTCCAGCTCCACCTCCACTCTACCCACGCCCTCACCTTCTAGCCCCGCCCCTTCCCTTTAGCCCCTCCCCTCTCATATCTAGCCCCTCCCCTCTAACCCCACCCCCTCCAACCCCTTCCACTCTCCATATAGCCCCGCCCCTTCTCTTTAGCCCCTCCTCTCCCATCTATAGCCCCTCCCTACTCCTTTAGCCCCGCCCATTAAGCCCCTCCCCTCTCTAGCCCTTCCCCCTCCAGCGCCTTCCCCTCCCCATCTAGCCCCTCCCTCTAGCCTCTTCCCTTCCCCCTGCCCGCTCTGCCATAGCCCCTCCCCCTCCCCAGCCTCTACCCTCTCTTAGCCCCGCCCCTCCCCAGGGCCTCCCTCCGCACTCGCCCCGCCCCATCTGGCCCCGCCCCCGCTGTTTTGTTCCTTCTCCGGGTTCGTGAAATTGTCAATAAAAAAAAAACCCACAGGGGACAGGGGGCGGGGCCGCCCCAGGGGGCGGGGCGACGGCCTTTGTGCTGGTAGGTCGGTGGCGCGCCGGGCCCGCCCCCGCGGCGCGCTGATTGGCGGGAGCCGTGGGGGGCGTGGCGGACGGCGGGCGGCCGGGGGGAGGAGGAAGCAAACAAAGATGGCGGCGGCGGTGGCGGGGTGAAGCGTCGGCGGCGCAGTCTGGGCCGGCAGCAGCGCGGGGCGGGCGGCGCCATGTCCGGGGCGGAGGAGCGGGAGCCCGGCGGTGGGGGCCCGGCCGCCTCCTCCTCCGCGGCGGCCTCCTCCTCCGCGGGGCTCGGGGAGGCGGCGGGGCCGGCGGCGGCGGGGCCCGAGGAGCCGGGGCTGCTGCTCGGCGGGGCCCGGCCGCACGCGGAGCCCGCCGCCGACCCGGACGCGCCGCCCAAGAAGCGGCTGAAGGTGGCGGGGGCGGGCGGGGCCGAGGGCAGCGTGAAGCTGGAGGAGCGGCTGTACTCGGTGCTGTGCTGCACGGTGTGCCTGGACCTGCCCAAGGCCTCGGTCTACCAGGTACCGCCCCCCCGAGCCCCCCTCGGGGACCCCCCCAGAGCCCCCCTCGGGGACCCCCACACCCCCCCCGCCCCGCACGGTGTGCCTGGACCTGCCCAAGGCCTCGGTCTACCAGGTACCGCCCCCCCAGAGCCCCCCCTCGGGGACCCCCCCCAGAGCCCCCCTCGGGGACCCCCCCAGAGCCCCCCTCGGGGACCCCCACACCCCCCCGCCCCGCACGGTGTGCCTGGACCTGCCCAAGGCCTCGGTCTACCAGGTACCGCCCCCCCGAGCCCCCCTCGGGGACCCCCCCAGAACCCCCCTCGGGGACCCCCACACCCCCCCGCCCCGCACGGTGTGCCTGGACCTGCCCAAGGCCTCGGTCTACCAGGTACCGCCCCCCCTCGGGGACCCCCCCAGAGCCCCCCTCGGGGACCCCCACACCCCCCCCGCCCCGCACGGTGTGCCTGGACCTGCCCAAGGCCTCGGTCTACCAGGTACCGCCCCCCCGAGCCCCCCTCGGGGACCCCCCCAGAGCCCCCCTCGGGGACCCCCACACCCCCCCGCCCCGCACGGTGTGCCTGGACCTGCCCAAGGCCTCGGTCTACCAGGTACCGCCCCCCCGAGCCCCCCTCGGGGACCCCCCCAGAGCCCCCCTCGGGGACCCCCACACCCCCCCCGCCCCGCACGGTGTGCCTGGACCTGCCCAAGGCCTCGGTCTACCAGGTACCGCCCCCCCGAGCCCCCCTCGGGGACCCCCCCAGAACCCCCCTCGGGGACCCCCACACCCCCCCGCCCCGCACGGTGTGCCTGGACCTGCCCAAGGCCTCGGTCTACCAGGTACCGCCCCCCTCGGGGACCCCCCCAGAGCCCCCCTCGGGGACCCCCACACCCCCCCCGCCCCGCACGGTGTGCCTGGACCTGCCCAAGGCCTCGGTCTACCAGGTACCGCCCCCCCCGAGCCCCCCTCGGGGACCCCCCCCAGAGCCCCCCTCGGGGACCCCCACACCCCCCCCGCCCCGCACGGTGTGCCTGGACCTGCCCAAGGCCTCGGTCTACCAGGTACCGCCCCCCCGAGCCCCCCTCGGGGACCCCCCCAGAGCCCCCCTCGGGGACCCCCCACACCCCCCCGCCCCGCACGGTGTGCCTGGACCTGCCCAAGGCCTCGGTCTACCAGGTACCCGCCCCCCCGAGCCCCCCTCGGGGACCCCCCCAGAACCCCCCTCGGGGACCCCCACACCCCCCCGCCCCGCACGGTGTGCCTGGACCTGCCCAAGGCCTCGGTCTACCAGGTACCGCCCCCCTCGGGGACCCCCCCCAGAGCCCCCCTCGGGGACCCCCACACCCCCCCGCCCCGCACGGTGTGCCTGGACCTGCCCAAGGCCTCGGTCTACCAGGTACCGCCCCCCCGAGCCCCCCTCGGGGACCCCCCCAGAGCCCCCCTCGGGGACCCCCACACCCCCCCGCCCCGCACGGTGTGCCTGGACCTGCCCAAGGCCTCGGTCTACCAGGTACCGCCCCCCCGGGGACCCCCCCAGAGCCCCTCCCCGGGGACCCCCCCACAACCCCCCCCGGATCCCCCAACCCTGCCCCACCCCCCACGGTGTGCCTGGACCTGCCCAAGGCCTCGGTCTACCAGGTACCGCCCCCCCGAGCCCCCCTCGGGGACCCCCCCAGAGCCCCCCTCGGGGACCCCCACACCCCCCCGCCCCGCACGGTGTGCCTGGACCTGCCCAAGGCCTCGGTCTACCAGGTACCGCCCCCCCGAGCCCCCCTCGGGGACCCCCCCAGAGCCCCCCTCGGGGACCCCCACACCCCCCCGCCCCCGCACGGTGTGCCTGGACCTGCCCAAGGCCTCGGTCTACCAGGTACCGCCCCCCCGAGCCCCCCTCGGGGACCCCCCCAGAGCCCCCCTCGGGGACCCCCACACCCCCCCCGCCCCGCACGGTGTGCCTGGACCTGCCCAAGGCCTCGGTCTACCAGGTACCGCCCCCCCCGGGGACCCCCTAGGGGACCCCCACAGAGCCCCCCCGGGGACCCCCACACCACCCCGCACGGTGTGCCTGGACCTGCCCAAGGCCTCGGTCTACCAGGTACCCGCCCCCCCGAGCCCCCCTAGGGGACCCCCCCAGAGCCCCCCTCGGGGACCCCCACACCCCCCCGCCCCGCACGGTGTGCCTGGACCTGCCCAAGGCCTCGGTCTACCAGGTACCGCCCCCCCGAGCCCCCCTCGGGGACCCCCCCAGAGCCCCCCTCGGGGACCCCCACACCCCCCCCGCCCCGCACGGTGTGCCTGGACCTGCCCAAGGCCTCGGTCTACCAGGTACCGCCCCCCCCGGGGACCCCCTAGGGGACCCCCACAGAGCCCCCCCGGGGACCCCCACACCACCCCGCACGGTGTGCCTGGACCTGCCCAAGGCCTCGGTCTACCAGGTACCGCCCCCCCCGAGCCCCCCTAGGGGACCCCCCCAGAGCCCCCCTCGGGGACCCCCACACCCCCCCGCCCCGCACGGTGTGCCTGGACCTGCCCAAGGCCTCGGTCTACCAGGTACCGCCCCCCCAGAGCCCCCCTCGGGGACCCCCACACCCCCCCCGCCCCGCACGGTGTGCCTGGACCTGCCCAAGGCCTCGGTCTACCAGGTACCGCCCCCCCGAGCCCCCCTCGGGGACCCCCCCAGAGCCCCCCCCGGGGACCCCCACACCCCCCCGCCCCGCACGGTGTGCCTGGACCTGCCCAAGGCCTCGGTCTACCAGGTACCGCCCCCCCGAGCCCCCCTCGGGGACCCCCCCAGAGCCCCCCCCCCGGGGACCCCCACACCCCCCCGCCCCGCACGGTGTGCCTGGACCTGCCCAAGGCCACGGTCTACCAGGTACCGCCCCCCCGAGCCCCCCTCGGGGACCCCCGAGAGCCCCCCTTGGGGACCCCCACACCCCCCCCCGCCCCCCATGGTGTGCCTGGACCTGCCCAAGGCCTCGGTCTACCGGGTACCGCCCCCCCCCGGGGACCCCCCTCGGGGACCCCCCCGAGCCCCCCGGGGACCCCCCACACCACCCCGCACGGTGTGCCTGGACCTGCCCAAGGCCTCGGTCTACCAGGTACCCGCCCCCCCCGGGGACCCCCCCAGAGCCCCCCCGGGGACCCCCCACACCCCCCCGCCCCGCACGGTGTGCCTGGACCTGCCCAAGGCCTCGGTCTACCAGGTACCGCCCCCCCGATCCCCCCCTAGGGGACCCCCCAGAGCCCCCCTCGGGGACCCCCACACCACCCCGCACGGTGTGCCTGGACCTGCCCAAGGCCTCGGTCTACCAGGTACCGCCCCCCCGAGCCCCCCTTGGGGACCCCCACACCCCCTGCCCCGCACGGTGTGCCTGGACCTGCCCAAGGCCTCGGTCTACCAGGTACCGCCCCCCCCGGGAACCCCCCAGAGCCCCCCCGGGGACCCCCACACCCCCCCGCCCCGCACGGTGTGCCTGGACCTGCCCAAGACCTCGGTCTACCAGGTACCGCCCCCCCGAGCCCCCCTCGGGGACCCCCCCAGAGCCCCCCTCGGGGACCCCCACACCCCCCCCGCCCCGCACGGTGTGCCTGGACCTGCCCAAGGCCTCGGTCTACCAGGTACCGCCCCCCCGAGTCCCCCTCGGGGACCCCCCCCGAGCCCCCCTCGGGGACCCCCACACCCCCCTGCCCCGTACGGTGTGCCTGGACCTGCCCAAGGCCTCGGTCTACCAGGTACCGCCCCCCCGGCGACCCCCTCGGGGACCCCCACACCACCCCGCACGGTGTGCCTGGACCTGCCCAAGGCCTCGGTCTACCAGGTACCGCCCCCCCGGGGACCCCCAGAGCCCCCCGAGGGGGACCCCCAGAGCCCCCCCCGGATCCCCCAACCCCGCCCCACCCCCCACGGTGTGCCTGGACCTGCCCAAGGCCTCGGTCTACCAGGA